>NC_090921.1:1487994021-1489324957 GCF_040938575.1 Ambystoma mexicanum
ATGGCAGCTCACAGTTCGAATATGTTGGAGAAGGGCAGTAGATGTTGAAAATGCAGCCTAGCAAGGAGTAAAATCCACAGTCCACAACAGTGCTGTAGAGTGTCACGATCTTCAGGGCAGGGAAGCAATTCAATTTCATGGCAGCGACGATGTGCGTGTGCCTGAAAGGGCCCAGGGAGGGTCTTACCTTATCATCAAGCCGTATTGGAGCTGCACCTGGCAGCCTCCCGTGGAAGAGAGTGGGCGCAGTGCCATTCAAGGGACTGCTGTCTTGCCGATGAGTGGGATAGTGAAAAGAGGAGCATTTTGTCTGGGCCAGGATCAGGCCTTTGGAGGAGGGATGGCGAAGCATGCCAGCTTGTCATTGGCCCATTACAAAGAAGTCAGAGCCAATGGGGGCAGAGCATCAACTGCACCAAACACACAACAACACAGTGTGCAGGCCGCCATCTTGGTATGGCAGCTCACAGTTCGAATATGTTGGAGAAGGGCAGTAGGTGTTGAAAATGCAGCCTAGCAAGCAGTAACATCCACAGTCCACAACAGTGCTGTAGAGTGTCACGATCTTCAGGGCAGGGAAGCAATTCAATTTCATGGCAGCGAGTATGTGTGTGTGCCTGAAAGGGCCCAGGGAGGGTCTTACCTTATCATCAAGCTGTGTTGGAGCTGCACCTGGCAACCTCCCATGGTAGGGAGAGTGCACAGTGCCATTACAGGGACTGGTACCCTGCCGGTGCATGGGATAGTGAAGAGAGGAGCACTTTGTCCGGGGCCAGGATTGGGGCTTCGGATGAGGGCCGGCCAAGCCTAACGTCTTCTCACTGGACCATTACAAAAGAGTTAGAGCCAATTGGGGCAGAGCATCAACTGCACCAAGCACACAACAACAGTGAGCGGGCCGCCATCTTGGTATAGCAGCTCGCAGTTCAATTATATTGCAGAAGAGCAGTAGCCATCTAAAATGCAGCCTAGCAAGCAGTAACATCCATAGTCCACAACAGAGCTGTAGAGTGCCACGATCTTCAGGGCAGGGAAGCAATTCAAAGTCATGGCGGTGCTGACGTGCGCGTGCCTGAACGGGCCCAGGGAGGGTCTTACCTTATCGTCAAGCCGTGCTGGAGCTGCTACTGGCCACATCCTGTGGTAGGGAGAGGACACAGTCCCATTCCAGGGACTGCTGCCTTGCCCATGCGCGGGATAGTTTAGAGACAAGCATTTTGTCCAGGGCCAGGATCAGGCCTTTGGAGGAGGGCCGGCCAAGCCTGCCTGCTTCTCATTGGCCCATTACAAAGGAGCTAGAGCCAATGTGGGCAGAGGTTAAACTGCACCAAGCACACAACAAGACAGTGTGCGGGCCGCCATCTTGGTATGGCAGCTCTCAGTTCGAATATATTTCAGAAGGGCAGTAGCCGTCGGAAATGGAGCCAAGCAAGCAGTAACATCCACAGTCCACTACAGAGCTGTAGAGTGCCACAATCTTCAGGGCAAGGAAGCAATTCAATGTCATGGCAGCGACGGTGTTCGTGTGTCTGAAAGGGCCCAGGGGGGTCTTACTTTATCGTCAAGCCATGTTGAAGCTGCACCTGGCAACCTACCGTGGTAGGGAGAGAGCGCAGTGCCATTCCAGGGACTGCTGCCTGGTCGATGCGCGGGATAGTGAAGAGAGGAACATTTTGTCTGGGTGGAGGATCGGGCCTTCGGAGGAGGGCCGGCCAAGCCTGCCGGCTTCTCATTGGCCAATTACAAAGGAGCCAGAGCCAATGGGGGCAGAGCATCAACTGCACCAAGCACAGAACAACACAGTCTGCGGGCTGCCATCTTGGTATGGCAGCTCATAGTTCGAATATATTGCAGTAGGGCAGATGCCGTCGAAAATGCAGCCTAGCAAACAGTAACATCCATAATCCACAACAGAGCTGTAGAGTGCCACGATCTTCAGGACAGGGAAGCAATTCAAAGTCATGGCAGCGTCGAGGTGCATGTGCCTGAAAGGGCCCAGGGAGGGTCTTACCTTATCGTCAAGCCGTGTTGGAGCTGCACCTGGCCACCTCCTGTGGTAGGGAGAGGGCACAGTCCCATTCCAGGGACTGCTGCCTTGCCCATGAGCGGTATAGTTAAGAGACAAGCATTTTGTCCGTGGCCAGGATCAGGCCTTTCGTGGAGGGCCGGCCAAGCCTGCCAGCTTCTCATTGGCCCATTACAAAGAAGCCAGAGCCAATGGGGTCAGAGCATCAACTGCACCAAGCACAGAACACAGTGTGCGGGCTGTCATCTTGGTATGGCAGCTCGTAGTTCGATTATATATTGCAGTAGGGCAGTTGCCGTCGAAAATGCAGCCTAGCAAGCAGTAACATCCATAATCCACAACAGAGCTGTAGAGTGCCACGATCTTCAGGACAGGGAAGCAATTCAAAGTCATGGCAGCACCGACGTGGGCGTGCCTGAATGGGCCCAGGGAGGGTCTTACCTTATCGTCAAGCCATGTTGGAGCTGCACCTGGCAACTTCCCGTGGCAGGGAGAGTGCGCAGTGCCATTACAGGGACTGCTACCCTGCCGATGCACGGGATAGTGAAGAAAGGAGCACTTTGTCCGGGGCCAGGATGGGGGCTTCGGATGCAGGCCGGCCAAGCCTAACGGCTTCTCACTGGACCATTACAAGAGCTAGAGCCAATGGGGGCAGAGCATCAACTGCACCAAGCATACAACAACACAGTGTGTAGGCCGCCATCTTGGTATGGCAGCTCGCTCTTCGAATATATTGCAGAAGAGCAGTAGTCGTGGAAAATGCAGCCTAGCAAGCAGTAACATCCATAGTCCACAACAGAGCTGTAGAGTGTCATGATCTTCAGGGAAGCAATTCAAAGTCATGGCAGCGCCGACGTGCACGTGCCTGAAAGGGCCCATGGAGGGTCTTACCTTATCGTCAAGCCGTATTGGAGCTGCACCTGGACATCTCCCATGGTATGGAGAGGGCATAGTCCCATTCCAGGGACTGCTGCTTTGCCGATGCGTGGGATAGTTAAGAGACAAGCATTTTGTCCAGGGCCAGGATCGGGCCTTTGGAGGAGGGCCGGCCAAGCCTGCCGGCTTTTCATTGGCCTGTTACAAAGGAGCTAGAGCCAATGGGGCAGAGCATCAACTGCACCAAGCACACAACGGTGTGCAGCAGCCATCTTGGTATGGCAGCTTGCAGTTGGAATATATTGCAGCAGGGCAGTTGCCGTCGAAAATGCAGGCTAGTGAGCAGTAACAGCCATAGTACACAACAGAGCTGTAGAGTGCCACGATCTTCAGGGCAGGGAAGCAATTCAAAGTCATGGCAGCACCGACGTGGGTGTGCCCGAAAGGGCCCACGGAGGGTCATACCTTATCGTTAGGCCGTGTTGGAGCTGCACCTTGCCACCTCCCGTGGTAGGGAGAGGGCCCAGTCCCATTCCAGGGACTGCTGCCTTGCCCATGCGAGGGATAGTTAAGAGACAAGCATTTTGTCCAGGGCCAGGATCGGGTCTTTGGAGGAGGGCCGGCCAAGCCTGCCGGCTACGCATTGGCCTATTACAAAGGAGCTAGAGCCAATGGGGGCAGAGCATCAACTGCACCAATCACACAACAGTGTGCAGGCAGCCATCTTGGTATGGCAGCTCTCAGTTCGAATATATTTCAGAAGGGCAGTAGCCGTCAAAAATGCAGCCTAGCAAGCAGTAACATCCACAGTCCACAACAGAGCTGTAGAGTGCCACAATCTTCAGGGCAGTGAAGCAATTCAAAGTTATGGCAGCAACGATGTGCATGTGCCTGAAAGGGCCCAGGGAGGGTCTTACCTTATCGTCAAGCCGTGTTGGAGCTGCACCTGGCCACCTCCTGTGGTAGGGAGAGGGCACAGTCCCATTCCAGGGACTGCTGCCTTGCCCAAGCGTGGGATAGTTAAGAGACAAGCATTTTGTCCAGGGCCAGGATCAGGCCTTTGGAGGAGGGCCGGCCAAGCCTGCCGGCTTCTCATTGGCCCATCACAAGGGAGCTAGAACCGATGGGGGCGAAGCATCAACTGCACCAAGCACACAACAGTGTGCAGGCAGCACATCTTGGTATGGCAGCTTGCAGTTGGAATATATTGCAGTAGGGCAGTTGCCGTCGAAAATGCAGCCTAGCAAGCAGTAACATCCATAGTCCATAACAGAGCTGTAGAGTGCCACGATCTTCAGGGCAGGGAAGCAATTCAATGTCATGGCAGTGCTGACGTGCGTGTGCCTGAAAGGGCCCAGGGAGGGTGTTACCTTATCGTCAAGCCGTGTTGGAGCTGCACCTGGCCACCTCCTCTGGTAGGGAGAGGGCACAGTCCCATTCCAGGGACTGCTGCCTTGCCCATGCGCGGGATAGTTAAGAGACAAGCATTTTGTCCAGGGCCAGGATCAGGCCTTTGGAGGAGGGCCAGCCAAGCCTGCCGGCTTCTCATTGGCCCATCACAAGGGAACTAGAGCCGATGGGGGCGAAGCATCAACTGCACCAAGCACACAACAGTGTGCAGGCAGCACATCTTGGTATGGCAGCTTGCAGTTGGAATATATTGCAGTAGGGCAGTTCCCGTCGAAAATGCAGCCTAGCAAGCAGTAACATCCATAGTCCATAACAGAGCTGTAGAGTGCCACGATTTTCAGGGCAGGGAAGCAATTCAATGTCATGGCAGTGCTGACATGCGTGTGCCTGAAAGGGCCCAGGGAGGGTCTTACCTTATCGTCAAGCCGTGTTGGAGCTGCACCTGGCCACCTCCTGTGGTAGGGAGAGGGCACAGTCCCATTCCAGGGACTGCTGTCTTGCCCATGCGCGGGATAGTTAAGAGGCAAGCATTTTGTCCAGGGCCAGGATCAGGCCTTTGGAGGAGGGCCGGCCAAGCCTGCCGGCTTCTCATTGGCCCATCACAAGGGAACTAGAGCCGATGGGGGCGAAGCATCAACTGCACCAAGCACACAACAGTGTGCGGGCCGCCATCTTGGTATAGCAGCTCGCAGTTCAATTATATTGCAGAACAGCAGTAGCCATCGAAAATGCAGCCTAGCAAGCAGTAACAGCCATAGTCCACAACAGAGCTGTAGAGTGCCACGATCTTCAGGGCAGGGAAGCAATTCTAAGTCATGGCAGTGCTGACGTGCGTGTGCCTGAAAGGGCCCAGGGAGGGTCTGATCTTATCGTCAAGCCATGTTGGAGCTGCACCTGGCCACCCCCTGTGGTAGCGAGAGGGCACAGTCCCATTCCAGGGACTGCTGCCTTGCCCATGCGCGGGATAGTTAAGAGACAAGCATTTTGTCCAGGGCCAGGTTCAGGCCTTTGGAGGTTGGCCGGCCAAGCCTGCCGACTTGTCATTGGCCCATTACAAAGGAGCCAGAGCCAATGGGGTCAGAGCATTAACTGCACCAAACACACAACAACACAGTGTGCAGGCCGCCATCTTGGTATGGCAGCTCACAGTTCGAATATATTGCAGAAGGGCAGTAGGTGTAGAAAATGCAGCCTAGCAAGCAGTAACAGCCATAGTCCACAACAGAGCTGTAGAGTGCCACGATCTTCAGGGCAGGGAAGCAATTCTAAGTCATGGCAGTGCTGACGTGCGTGTGCCTGAAAGGGCCCAGGGAGGGTCTGATCTTATCGTCAAGCCATGTTGGAGCTGCACCTGGCCACCCCCTGTGGTAGCGAGAGGGCACAGTCCCATTCCAGGGACTGCTGCCTTGCCCATGCGCGGGATAGTTAAGAGACAAGCATTTTGTCCAGGGCCAGGTTCAGGCCTTTGGAGGTTGGCCGGCCAAGCCTGCCGACTTGTCATTGGCCCATTACAAAGGAGCCAGAGCCAATGGGGTCAGAGCATTAACTGCACCAAACACACAACAACACAGTGTGCAGGCCGCCATCTTGGTATGGCAGCTCACAGTTCGAATATATTGCAGAAGGGCAGTAGGTGTAGAAAATGCAGCCTAGCAAGCAGTAAAATCCACAGTGCTGTAGAGTGTCACGATCTTCAGGGCAGGGAAGTAATTCAATTTCATGGCAGCGACGATGTGCGTGTGCCTGAAAGGGCCCAGGGAGGGTCTTACCTTATCATCAAGCCGTATTGGAGGTGCACCTGGCAGCCTCCCGTGGTAGAGAGTGGGCGCAGTGCCATCCAAGGGACTGCTGTCTTGCCGATGAGTGGGATAGTTAAGAGACAAGCATTTTGTCCAGAGCCAGGATCAGGCCTTTGAAGGAGGGCTGGCCAAGCCTGCCGGCTTCTCATTGGCCCATTACAAAGGAGCTAGAGCCAATGTGGGCAGAGGCTAAACTGCACAAAGCACACAACAAGACAGTGTGCAGGCCGCCATCTTGGTATGGCAGCTCTCAGTTCGAATATATTTCAGAAGGGCAGTAGCCGTCGGAAATGCAGCCTAGCAAGCAATAACATCCACAGTCCACTACAGAGCTGTAGAGTGCCACGATCTTCAGGGCAAGGAAGCAATTCAATGTCATGGCAGCTACGGTGTGCGTGTGCCTGAAAGGGCCCAGGGAGGGTCTTACCTTATCGTCAAGCCAGTTGAAGCTGCATCTGGCAACCTCCCGTGGTAGGGAGAGAGCGCAGTGCCATTCCAGGGACTGCTGCCTGGTCGATGCGCGGGATAGTGAAGAGGGGAACATTTTGTCTGGGTGCAGGATCGGGCCTTCGGATGAGTGCCGGCTAAGCCTGCGGCTTCTCATTGGCCCATTACAAAGGAGCCAGAGCCAATGGGGCAGAGCATCAACTGCACCAAGCACAGAACAACACAGTGTGCGGGCTGCCATCTTGGTATGGCAGCTCGTAGTTCGATTATATATTGCAGTAGGGCAGTTGCCGTCGAAAATGCAGCCTAGCAAGCAGTAACATCCATAATCCACAACAGAGCTGTAGAGTGCCACGATCTTCAGGACAGGGAAGCAATTCAAAGTCATGGCAGCGCCGACGTGGGCGTGCCTGAATGGGCCCAGGGAGGGTCTTACCTTATCGTCAAGCCATGTTGGAGCTGCACCTGGCCACTTCCCGTGGCAGGGAGAGTGCGCAGTGCCATTACAGGGACTGCTACCCTGCCGATGCACGGGATAGTGAAGAGAGGAGCACTTTGTCCGGGGCCAGGATCGGGGCATCGGATGCGGGCCGGCCAAGCCTAACGGCTTCTCACTGGACCATTACAAGAGCTAGAGCCAATGGGGGCAGAGCATCAACTGCACCAAGCATACAACAACACAGTGTGTGGGCCGCCATCTTGGTATGGCAGCTCGCTCTTCGAATATATTGCAGAAGAGCAGTAGTCGTGGAAAATGCAGCCTAGCAAGCAGTAACATCCATAGTCCACAACAGAGCTGTAGAGTGTCAGGATCTTCAGGGAAGCAATTCAAAGTCATGGCAGCGCCGACGTGCACGTGCCTGAAAGGGCCCATGGAGGGTCTTACCTTATCGTCAAGCCGTATTGGAGCTGCACCTGGACATCTCCCTTGGTATGGAGAGGGCGTAGTCCCATTCCAGGGACTGCTGCCTTGCTGAAGCGTGGGATAGTTAAGAGACAAGCATTTTGTCCAGGGCCAGGATCGGGCCTTTGGAGGAGGGCTGGCCAAGCCTGCCGGCTTTTCATTGGCCTGTTACAATGGAGCTAGAGCCAATGGGGCAGAGCATCAACTGCACCAAGCACCCAACTGTGTGCAGCAGCCATCTTGGTATGTCAGCTTGCAGTTGGAATATATTGCAGTAGGGCAGTTGCCGTCGAAAATGCAGGCTAGCAAGCAGTAACAGCCATAGTCCACAACAGAGCTGTAGAGTGCCACGATCTTCAGGGCAGGGAAGCAATTCAAAGTCATGGCAGCGCCGACGTGGGTGTGCCCGAAAGGGCCCACGGAGGGTCTTACCTTATCGTTAGGCCGTGTTGGAGCTGCACCTTGCCACCTCCCGTGGTAGGGAGAGGGCCCAGTCCCATTCCAGGGACTGCTGCCTTGCCCATGCGAGGGATAGTTAAGAGACAAGCATTTTGTCCAGGGCCAGGATCGGGTCTTTGGAGGAGGGCCGGCCAAGCCTGCCGGCTACGCATTGGCCTATTACAAAGGAGCTAGAGCCAATGGGGGCAGAGCATCAACTGCACCAATCACACAACAGTGTGCAGGCAGCCATCTTGGTATGGCAGCTCTCAGTTCGAATATTTTTCAGAAGGGCAGTAGCCGTCGAAAATGCAGCCTAGCAAGCAGTAACATCCACAGTCCACAACAGAGCTGTAGAGTGCCACAATCTTCAGGGCAGTGAAGCAATTCAAAGTTATGGCAGCAACGATGTGCATGTGCCTGAAAGGGCCCAGGGAGGGTCTTACCTTATCGTCAAGCCGTGTTGGAGCTGCACCTGGCCACCTCCTGTGGTAGGGAGAGGGCACAGTCCCATTCCAGGGACTGCTGCCTTGCCCAAGCGCGGGATAGTTAAGAGACAAGCATTTTGTCCAGGGCCAGGATCAGGCCTTTGGAGGAGGGCCGGCCAAGCCTGCCGGCTTCTCATTGGCCCATCACAAGGGAGCTAGAACCGATGGGGGCGAAGCATCAACTGCACCAAGCACACAACAGTGTGCAGGCAGCACATCTTGGTATGGCAGCTTGCAGTTGGAATATATTGCAGTAGGGCAGTTGCCGTCGAAAATGCAGCCTAGCAAGCAGTAACATCCATAGTCCATAACAGAGCTGTAGAGTGCCACGAACTTCAGGGCAGGGAAGCAATTCAATGTCATGGCAGTGCTGACGTGCGTGTGCCTGAAAGGGCCCAGGGAGGGTGTTACCTTATCGTCAAGCCGTGTTGGAGCTGCACCTGGCCACCTCCTCTGGTAGGGAGAGGGCACAGTCCCATTCCAGGGACTGCTGCCTTGCCCATGCGCGGGATAGTTAAGAGACAAGCATTTTGTCCAGGGCCAGGATCAGGCCTTTGGAGGAGGGCCAGCCAAGCCTGCCGGCTTCTCATTGGCCCATCACAAGGGAACTAGAGCCGATGGGGGCGAAGCATCAACTGCACCAAGCACACAACAGTGTGCAGGCAGCACATCTTGGTATGGCAGCTTGCAATTGGAATATATTGCAGTAGGGCAGTTGCCGTCGAAAATGCAGCCTAGCAAGCAGTAACATCCATAGTCCATAACAGAGCTGTAGAGTGCCACGATCTTCAGGGCAGGGAAGCAATTCAATGTCATGGCAGTGCTGACGTGCGTGTGCCTGAAAGGGCCCAGGGAGATTCTTACCTTATCGTCAAGCCGTGTTGGAGCTGCACCTGGCCACCTCCTGTGGTAGGGAGAGGGCACAGTCCCATTCCAGGGACTGCTGCCTTGCCCATGCGTAGGATAGTTAAGAGGCAAGCATTTTGTCCAGGGCCAGGATCAGGCCTTTGGAGGAGGGCCGGCCAAGCCTGCCGGCTTCTCATTTGCCCATCACAAGGGAACTAGAGCCGATGGGGGCGAAGCATCAACTGCACCAAGCACACAACAGTGTGCGGGCCGCCATCTTGGTATAGCAGCTCGCAGTTCAATTATATTGCAGAACAGCAGTAGCCATCGAAAATGCAGCCTAGCAAGCAGTAACATCCATAGTCCACAACAGAGCTGTAGAGTGCCACGATCTTCAGGTCAGGGAAGCAATTCAAAGTCATGGCAGTGCTGACGTGCGCGTGCCTGAAAGGGCCCAGGGAGGGTCTTACCTTATAGTCAAGCCGTGTTGGAGCTGCACCTGGCCATCTCCTGCGGTAGGGAGAGGGCACAGCCCCATTCCAGGGACTGCTGCCTTGCCCATGCGCGGGATAGTTAAGAGACAAGCATTTTGTCCAGGGCCAGGATCAGGCCTTTGGAGGAGGGCTGGCCAAGCCTGCCGGCTTCTCATTGGCCCATTACAAAGGAGCTAGAGCCAATGGGGGCAGAGGTTAAACTGCACCAAGCACACAACAAGACAGTGTGCGGGCCGCCATCTTGGTATGGCAGCTCTCAGTTCAAATATATTTCAGAAGGGCAGTAGCCGTCGGAAATGCAGCCTAGCAAGCAGTAACATCCACAGTCCACTACAGAGCTGTAGAGTGCCACGATCTTCAGGGCAAGGAAGCAATTCAATGTCATGGCAGCGACGGTGTGCGTGTGCCTGAAAGGGCCCAGGGAGGGTCTTACCTTATCGTCAAGCCATGTTGAAGCTGCACCTGGCAACCTCCCGTGGTAGGGAGAGAGCGCAGTGCCATTCCAGGGACTGCTGCCTGGTCGATGCGCGGGATAGTGAAGAGAGGAACATTTTGTCTGGGTGCAGGATCGGGCCTTCGGATGAGGGCCGGCCAAGCCTGCGGCTTCTCATTGGCCCATTACAAAGGAGCCAGAGCCAATGGGGGCAGAGCATCAACTGCGCCAAGCACAGAACAACACAGTGTGCGGGTTGCCATCTTGGTATGGCAGCTCGTAGTTCGAATATATTGCAGTAGGGCAGTTGCCGTCGAAAATGCAGCCTAGCAAGCAGTAACATCCATAATCCACAACAGAACTGTAGAGTGCCACAATCTGCAGGACAGGGAAGCAATTCAAAGTCATGGCAGCACCGACGTGGGCGTGCCTGAATGGGCCCAGGGAGGGTCTTACCTTATCGTCAAGCCATGTTGGAGCTGCACCTGGCAACTTCCCGTGGCAGGGAGAGTGCGCAGTGCCATTACAGGGACTGCTACCCTGCCGATGGACGGGATAGTGAAGAGAGGCGCACTTTGTCCGGGGCCAGGATCGGGGATTCGGATGCGGGCCGGCCAAGCCTAACGGCTTCTCACTGGACCATTACAAGAGCTAAAGCCAATGGGGGCAGGGCATCAACTGCACGAAGCATACAACAACACAGTGTGTGGGTCGCCATCTTGGTATGGCAGCTCGCTCTTCGAATATATTGCAGAAGAGCAGTAGTCGTGGAAAATGCAGCCTAGCAAGCAGTAACATCCATAGTCCACAACAGAGCTGTAGAGTGCCAGCATCTTCAGGGAAGCAATTCAAAGTCATGGCAGCGCCGACGTGCACGTGCCTGAAAGGGCCCATGGAGGGTCTTACCTTATCGTCAAGCCGTATTGGAGCTGCACCTGGACATCTCCCATGGTATGGAGAGGGCGTAGTCCCATTCCAGGGACTGCTGCCTTGCCGATGCGTGGGATAGTTAAGAGACAAGTATTTTGTCCAGGGCCAGGATCGGGCCTTTGGAGGAGGGCCGGCCAAGCCTGTCGGCTTTTCATTGGCCTGTTACAAAGGAGCTAGAGACAATGGGGCAGAGCATCAACTGCACCAAGCACACAATGGTGTGCAGCAGCCATCTTGGTATGGCAGCTTGCAGTTGGAATATATTGCAGTAGGGCAGTTGCCGTCGAAAATGCAGGCTAGCAAGCAGTAACAGCCATAGTCCACAACAGAGCTGTAGAGTGCCACGATCTTCAGGGCAGGGAAGCAATTCAAAGTCATGGCAGCGCCGACATGGGTGTGCCCGAAAGGGCCCACGGAGGGTCTTACCTTATCGTTAGGCCGTGTTGGGGCTGCACCTTGCCACCTCCCGTGGTAGGGAGAGGGCCCAGTCCCATTCCAGGGACTGCTGCCTTGCCCATGCGAGGGACAGTTAAGAGACAAGCATTTTGTCCAGGGCCAGGATCGGGTCTTTGGAGGAGGGCCGGCCAAGCCTGCCGGCTACACATTGGCCTATTACAAAGGAGCTAGAGCCAATGGGGGCAGAGCATCAACTGCACCAAGCACACAACAGTGTGCAGGCAGCCATCTTGGTATGGCAGCTCTCAGTTCGAATATATTTCAGAAGGGCAGTAGCCGTTGAAAATGGAGCCTAGCAAGCAGTAACATCCACAGTCCACAACAGAGCTGTAGAGTGCCACCATCTTCAGGGCAGGGAAGCAATTCTAAGTCATGGCAGTGCTGACGTGCGTGTGCCTGAAAGGGCCCAGGGAGGGTCTTACCTTATCGTCAAGCCATGTTGGAGCTGCACCTGACCACCCCCTGTGGTAGCGAGAGGGCACAGTCCCATTCCAGGGACTGCTGCCTTGCCCATGCGCAGGATAGTTAAGAGACAAGCATTTTGTCCAGGGCCAGGTTCAGGCCTTTGGAGGTTGGCCGGCCAAGCCTGCCAACTTGTCATTGGCCCATTACAAAGGAGCCAGAGCCAATGGGGTCAGAGCATTAACTGCACCAAACACACAACAACACAGTGTGCAGGCCGCCATCTTGGTATGGCAGCTCACAGTTCGAATATATTGCAGAAGGGCAGTAGGTGTAGAAAATGCAGCCTAGCAAGCAGTAAAATCCACAGTGCTGTAGAGTGTCACGATCTTCAGGGCAGGGAAGCAATTCAATTTCATGGCAGCGACGATGTGCGTGTGCCTGAAAGGGCCCAGGGAGGGTCTTACCTTATCATCAAGCCGTATTGGAGGTGCATCTGGCAGCCTCCCGTGGTAGAGAGTGGGCGCAGTGCCATTCAAGGGACTGCTGTCTTGCCGATGAGTGGGATAGTTAAGAGACAAGCATTTTGTCCAGAGCCAGGATCAGGCCTTTGAAGGAGGGCTGGCCAAGCCTGCCGGCTTCTCATTGGCCCATTACAAAGGAGCTAGAGCCAATGTGGGCAGAGGTTACACTGCACCAAGCACACAACAAGACAGTTAGCAGGCCGCCATCTTGGTATGGCAGCTCTCAGTTCGAATATATTTCAGAAGGGCAGTAGCCGTCGGAAATGCAGCTTAGCAAGCAATAACATCCACAGTCCACTACAGAGCTGTAGAGTGCCACGATCTTCAGGGCAAGGAAGCAATTCAATGTCATGGCAGCTACGGTGTGCGTGTGCCTGAAAGGGCCCAGGGAGGGTCTTACCTTATCGTCAAGCCATGTTGAAGCTGCATCTGGCAACCTCCCGTGGTAGGGAGAGAGCGCAGTGCCATTCCAGGGACTGCTGCCTGGTCGATGCGCGGGATAGTGAAGAGGGGAACATTTTGTCTGGGTGCAGGATCGGGCCTTCGGATGAGTGCCGGCTAAGCCTGCGGCTTCTCATTGGCCCATTACAAAGGAGCCAGAGCCAATGGGGCAGAGCATCAACTGCACCAAGCACAGAACAACACAGTGTGCGGGCTGTCATCTTGGTATGGCAGCTCGTAGTTCGATTATATATTGCAGTAGGGCAGTTGCCGTCGAAAATGCAGCCTAGCAAGCAGTAACATCCATAATCCACAACAGAGTTGTAGAGTGCCACGATCTTCAGGACAGGGAAGCAATTCAAAGTCATGGCAGCACCGACGTGGGCGTGCCTGAATGGGCCCAGGGAGGGTCTTACCTTATCGTCAAGCCATGTTGGAGCTGCACCTGGCAACTTCCCGTGGCAGGGAGAGTGCGCAGTGCCATTACAGGGACTGCTACCCTGCCGATGCACGGGATGGTGAAGAGAGGAGCACTTTGTCCGGCGCCAGGATCGGGGCTTCGGATGCAGGCCGGCCAAGCCTAACGGCTTCTCACTGGACCATTACAAGAGCTAGAGCCAATGGGGGCAGAGCATCAACTGCACCAAGCATACAACAACACAGTGTGTGGGCCGCCATCTTGTTATGGCAGCTCGCTCTTCGAATATATTGCAGAAGAGCAGTAGTCGTGGAAAATGCAGCCTAGCAAGCAGTAACATCCATAGTCCACAACAGAGCTGTAGAGTGTCAGGATCTTCAGGGAAGCAATTCAAAGTCATGGCAGCGCCGACGTGCACGTGCCTGAAAGGGCCCATGGAGGGTCTTACCTTATCGTCAAGCCGTATTGGAGCTGCACCTGGACATCTCCCATGGTATGGAGAGGGCGTAGTCCCATTCCAGGGACTGCTGCCTTGCCGATGCGCGGGATAGTTAAGAGACAAGCATTTTGTCCAGGGCCAGGATCAGGCCTTTGGAGGAGGGCTGGCCAAGCCTGCCGGCTTTTCATTGGCCTGTTACAAAGGAGCTAGAGCCAATGGGGGCAGAGGTTAAACTGCACCAAGCACACAACAAGACAGTGTGCGGGCCGCCATCTTGGTATGGCAGCTCTCAGTTCAAATATATTTCAGAAGGGCAGTAGCCGTCGGAAATGCAGCCTAGCAAGCAGTAACAGCCATAGTCCACAACAGAGCTGTAGAGTGCCACGATCTTCAGGGCAGGGAAGCAATTCTAAGTCATGGCAGTGCTGACGTGCGTGTGCCTGAAAGGGCCCAGGGAGGGTCTGATTTTATCGTCAAGCCATGTTGGAGCTGCACCTGGCCACCCCCTGTGGTAGCGAGAGGGCACAGTCCCATTCCAGGGACTGCTGCCTTGCCCATGCGCGGGATAGTTAAGAGACAAGCATTTTGTCCAGGGCCAGGTTCAGGCCTTTGGAGGTTGGCCGGCCAAGCCTGCCGACTTGTCATTGGCCCATTACAAAGGAGCCAGAGCCAATGGGGTCAGAGCATTAACTGCACCAAACACACAACAACACAGTGTGCAGGCCGCCATCTTGGTATGGCAGCTCACAGTTCGAATATATTGCAGAAGGGCAGTAGGTGTAGAAAATGCAGCCTAGCAAGCAGTAAAATCCACAGTGCTGTAGAGTGTCACGATCTTCAGGGCAGGGAAGCAATTCAATTTCATGGCAGCGACGATGTGCGTGTGCCTGAAAGGGCCCAGGGAGGGTCTTACCTTATCATCAAGCCGTATTGGAGGTGCACCTGGCAGCCTCCCGTGGTAGAGAGTGGGCGCAGTGCCATCCAAGGGACTGCTGTCTTGCCGATGAGTGGGATAGTTAAGAGACAAGCATTTTGTCCAGAGCCAGGATCAGGCCTTTGAAGGAGGGCTGGCCAAGCCTGCCGGCTTCTCATTGGCCCATTACAAAGGAGCTAGAGCCAATGTGGGCAGAGGCTAAACTGCACCAAGCACACAACAAGACAGTGTGCAGGCCGCCATCTTGGTATGGCAGCTCTCAGTTCGAATATATTTCAGAAGGGCAGTAGCCGTCGGAAATGCAGCCTAGCAAGCAATAACATCCACAGTCCACTACAGAGCTGTAGAGTGCCACGATCTTCAGGGCAAGGAAGCAATTCAATGTCATGGCAGCTACGGTGTGCGTGTGCCTGAAAGGGCCCAGGGAGGGTCTTACCTTATCGTCAAGCCATGTTGAAGCTGCATCTGGCAACCTCCCGTGGTAGGGAGAGAGCGCAGTGCCATTCCAGGGACTGCTGCCTGGTCGATGCGCGGGATAGTGAAGAGGGGAACATTTTGTCTGGGTGCAGGATCGGGCCTTCGGATGAGTGCCGGCTAAGCCTGCGGCTTCTCATTGGCTCATTACAAAGGAGCCAGAGCCAATGGGGCAGAGCATCAACTGCACCAAGCACAGAACAACACAGTGTGCGGGCTGCCATCTTGGTATGGCAGCTCGTAGTTCGATTATATATTGCTGTAGGGCAGTTGCCGTCGAAAATGCAGCCTAGCAAGCAGTAACATCCATAATCCACAACAGAGCTGTAGAGTGCCACGATCTTCAGGACAGGGAAGCAATTCAAAGTCATGGCAGCGCCGACGTGGGCGTGCCTGAATGGGCCCAGGGAGGGTCTTACCTTATCGTCAAGCCATGTTGGAGCTGCACCTGGCCACTTCCCGTGGCAGGGAGAGTGCGCAGTGCCATTACAGGGACTGCTACCCTGCCGATGCACGGGATAGTGAAGAGAGGAGCACTTTGTCCGGGGCCAGGATCGGGGCATCGGATGCGGGCCGGCCAAGCCTAACGGCTTCTCACTGGACCATTACAAGAGCTAGAGCCAATGGGGGCAGAGCATCAACTGCACCAAGCATACAACAACACAGTGTGTGGGCCGCCATCTTGGTATGGCAGCTCCCTCTTCGAATATATTGCAGAAGAGCAGTAGTCGTGGAAAATGCAGCCTAGCAAGCAGTAACATCCATAGTCCACAACAGAGCTGTAGAGTGTCAGGATCTTCAGGGAAGCAATTCAAAGTCATGGCAGCGCCGACGTGCACGTGCCTGAAAGGGCCCATGGAGGGTCTTACCTTATCGTCAAGCCGTATTGGAGCTGCACCTGGACATCTCCCATGGTATGGAGAGGGCGTAGTCCCATTCCAGGGACTGCTGCCTTGCCAATGCGTGGGATAGTTAAGAGACAAGCATTTTGTCCAGGGCCAGGATCGGGCCTTTGGAGGAGGGCCGGCCAAGCCTGCCGGCTTTTCATTGGCCTGTTACAAAGGAGCTAGAGCCAATGGGACAGAGCATCAACTGCACCAAGCACACAACGGTGTGCAGCAGCCATCTTGGTATGGCAGCTTGCAGTTGGAATATATTGCAGTAGGGCAGTTGCCGTCGAAAATGCATGCTAGCAAGCAGTAACAGCCATAGTCCACAACAGAGCTGTAGAGTGCCACGATCTTCAGGGCAGGGAAGCAATTCAAAGTCATGGCAGCGCCGACGTGGGTGTGCCCGAAAGGGCCCACGGAGGGTCTTACCTTATCGTTAGGCCGTGTTGGAGCTGCACCTTGCCACCTCCCGTGGTAGGGAGAGGGCCCAGTCCCATTCCAGGGACTGCTGCCTTGCCCATGCGAGGGATAGTTAAGAGACAAGCATTTTGTCCAGGGCCAGGATCGGGTCTTTGGAGGAGGGCCGGCCAAGCCTGCCGGCTACGCATTGGCCTATTACAAAGGAGCTAGAGCCAATGGGGGCAGAGCATCAACTGCACCAATCACACAACAGTGTGCAGGCAGCCATCTTGGTATGGCAGCTCTCAGTTCGAATATATTTCAGAAGGGCAGTAGCCGTCGAAAATGCAGCCTAGCAAGCAGTAACATCCACAGTCCACAACAGAGCTGTAGAGTGCCACAATCTTCAGGGCAGTGAAGCAATTCAAAGTTATGGCAGCAACGATGTGCATGTGCCTGAAAGGGCCCAGGGAGGGTCTTACCTTATTGTCAAGCCGTGTTGGAGCTGCACCTGGCCACCTCCTGTGGTAGGGAGAGGGCACAGTCCCATTCCAGGGACTGCTGCCTTGCCCAAGCGCGGGATAGTTAAGAGACAAGCATTTTGTCCAGGGCCAATATCAGGCCTTTGGAGGAGGGCCGGCCAAGCCTGCCGGCTTCTCATTGGCCCATCACAAGGGAGCTAGAACCGATGGGGGCGAAGCATCAACTGCACCAAGCACACAACAGTGTGCAGGCAGCACATCTTGGTATGGCAGCTTGCAGTTGGAATATATTGCAGTAGGGCAGTTGCCATCGAAAATGCAGCCTAGCAAGCAGTAACATCCACAGTCCACAACAGAGCTGTAGAGTGCCACAATCTTCAGGGCAGTGAAGCAATTCAAAGTTATGGCAGCAACGATGTGCATGTGCCTGAAAGGGCCCAGGGAGGGTCTTACCTTATCGTCAAGCCGTGTTGGAGCTGCACCTGGCCACCTCCTGTGGTAGGGAGAGGGCACAGTCCCATTCCAGGGACTGCTGCCTTGCCCAAGCGCCGGATATTTAAGAGACAAGCATTTTGTCCAGGGCCAGGATCAGGCCTTTGGAGGAGGGCCGGCCAAGCCTGCCGGCTTCTCATTGGCCCGTCACAAGGGAGCTAGAACCGAAGGGGGCGAAGCATCAACTGCACCAAGCACACAACAGTGTGCAGGCAGCACATCTTGGAATGGCAGCTTGCAGTTGGAATATATTGCAGTAGGGCAGTTGCCGTCGAAAATGCAGCCTAGCAAGCAGTAACATCCATAGTCCATAACAGAGCTGTAGAGTGCCACGATCTTCAGGGCAGGGAAGCAATTCAATGTCATGGCAGTGCTGACGTGCGTGTGCCTGAAAGGGCCCAGGGAGGGTCTTACCTTATCGTCAAGCCGTGTTGGAGCTGCACCTGGCCACCTCCTCTGGTAGGGAGAGGGCACAGTCCCATTCCAGGGACTGCTGCCTTGCCCATGCGCGGGATAGTTAAGAGGCAAGCATTTTGTCCAGGGCCAGGATCAGGCCTTTGGAGGAGGGCCGGCCAAGCCTGCCGGCTTCTCATTGGCCCATCACAAGGGAGCTAGAACCGATGGGGGCGAAGCATCAACTGCACCAAGCACACAACAGTGTGCAGGCAGCACATCTTGGTATGGCAGCTTGCAGTTGGAATATATTGCAGTAGGGCAGTTGCCATCGAAAATGCAGCCTAGCAAGCAGTAACATCCATAGTCCATAACAGAGCTGTAGAGTGCCACGATCTTCAGGGCAGGGAAGCAATTCAATGTCATGGCAGTGCTGACGTGCGTGTGCCTGAAAGGGCCCAGGGAGGGTCTTACCTTATCGTCAAGCCGTGTTGGAGCTGCACCTGGCCACCTCCTCTGGTAGGGAGAGGGCACAATCCCATTCCAGGGACTGCTGCCTTGCCCATGCGCGGGATAGTTAAGAGACAAGCATTTTGTCCAGGGCCAGGATCAGGCCTTTGGAGGAGGGCCGGCCAAGCCTGCCGGCTTCTCATTGGCCCATTACAAAGGAGCTAGAGCCAATGGGGGCAGAGCATCAACTGCACCAAGCAACACAACAGTGTGTAGGCAGCACATCTTGGTATGGCAGCTTGCAGTTGGAATATATTGCAGTAGGGCAGTTGCCGTTGAAAATGGAGCCTAGCAAGCAGTAACATCCACAGTCCACAACAGAGCTGTAGAGTGCCACGATCTTCAGGGCAGGGAAGCAATTCTAAGTCATGGCAGTGCTGACGTGCGTGTGCTTGAAAGAGCCCAGGGAGGGTCTTACCTTATCGTCAAGCCGAGTTGGAGCTGCACCTGGCCACCTCCTCTGGTAGGGAGAGCGCACAGTCCCATTCCAGAGACTGCTGCCTTGCCCATGCGTGGGATAGTTAAGTTGTCCAGGGCCAGGATCAGGCCTTTGGAGGAGGGCCGGCCAAGCCTACCGGCTTTTCATTGGCCTGTTACAAAGGAGCTAGAGCCAATGGGGGCAGAGCATCAAATGCACCAAGCACACAACGGTGTGCAGCAGCCATCTTGGTATGGCAGCTTGCTGTTGGAATATATTGCAGTAGGGCAGTTGCCGTCGAAAAAATGCAGGCTAGCAAGCAGTAACAGCCATAGTCCACAACAGAGCTGTAGAGTGCCAGGATCTTCAGGGCAGGGAAGCAATTAAAAGTCATGGCAGTGCTGATGTGCGTGTGCCTGAAAGGGCCCAGGGAGGGTCTTACCTTATCGTCAAGCCGTGTTGGAGCTGCACCTGGCCACCTCCTGTGGTAGGGAGAGGGCACAGTCCCATTCCAGGGACTGCTGCCTTGCCCATGCGAGGGATAGTTAAGAGACAAGCATTTTGTCCAGGGCCAGGATCAGGCCTTCGGAGGAGGGCCAGCCAAACCTGCTGGCTTCTCATTGGCCCATTACAAAGGAGCTAGAGCCAATGGGGGCAGAGCATCAACTGCACCAATCACACAACAGTGTGCAGGCAGCCATCTTGGTATGGCAGCTCTCAGTTCGAATATATTTCAGAAGGGCAGTAGCCGTCGAAAATGCAGCCTAGCAAGCAGCAACATCCACAGTCCACAACAGAGCTGTAGAGTGCCACGATCTTCAGGGCAGTGAAGCAATTCAAAGTTATGGCAGCAACGATGTGCAAGTGCCTGAAAGGGCCCAGGTAGGGTCTTACCTTATCGTCAAGCCGTGTTGGAGCTGCACCTGGCCACCTCCTGTGGTAGGGAGAGGGCACAGTCCCATTCCAGGGACTGCTGCCTTGCCATTGCATGGGATAGTTAAGAGACAAGCATTTTGTCCAGGGCCAGGATCGGGCCTTTGGAGGAGGGCCGGCCAAGCCTGCCGGCTTTTCATTAGCCTGTTACAAAGAAGCTAGA
Organism: Ambystoma mexicanum; assembly: GCF_040938575.1. Lineage (NCBI taxonomy): Eukaryota > Metazoa > Chordata > Amphibia > Caudata > Ambystomatidae > Ambystoma > Ambystoma mexicanum. Next base: position 1,488,013,881 of record NC_090921.1, read on the forward strand.
GCCAACGGGGCAGAGCATCAACTGCACCAAGCACACAACGGTGTGCAGCAGCCATCTTGGTATGGCAGCTTGCAGTTGGAACATATTGCAGTAGGGCAGTTGCCGTCGAAAATGCAGGCTAGCAAGCAGTAACAGCCATAGTCCACAACAGAGCTGTAGAGTGCCATGATCTTCAGGGCAGGGAAGCAATTCAAAGTCATGGCAGCGCCGACGTGGGTGTGCCCGAAAGGGCCCACGGAGGGTCTTACCTTATCGTTATACCGTGTTGGAGCTGCACCTTGCCACCTCCCGTGGTAGGGAGAGGGCCCAGTCCCATTCCAGGGACTGCTGCCTTGCCGATGCGTGGGATAGTTAAGAGACAACCATTTTGTCCAGGGCCAGGATCGGGCCTTTGGAGGAGGGCCGGCCAAGCCTGCCGGCTTTTCATTAGCCTGTTACAAAGAAGCTAGAGCCAATGGGGCAGTGCATCAACTGCACCAAGCACACAACGGTGTGCAGCAGCCATCTTGGTATGGCAGCTTGCAGTTGGAACATATTGCAGTAGGGCAGTTGCCGTCGAAAATGCAGGCTAGCAAGCAGTAACAGCCATAGTCCACAACAGAGCTGTAGAGTGCCACGATCTTCAGGGCAGGGAAGCAATTCAAAGTCATGGCAGCGCCGACGTGGGTGTGCCCGAAAGGGCCCACGGAGGGTCTTACCTTATCGTTAGGCCGTGTTGGAGCTGCACCTTGCCACCTCCCGTGGTAGGGAGAGGGCCCAGTCCCATTCCAGGGACTGCTGCCTTGCCCATGTGAGGGATAGTTAAGAGACAAGCATTTTGTCCAGGGCCAGGATCGGGTCTTTGGATGAGGGCCGGCCAAGCCTGCCGGCTACACATTGGCCTATTACAAAGGAGCTAGAGCCAATGGGGGCAGAGCATCAACTGCACCAATCACACAACAGTGTGCAGGCAGCCATCTTGGTATGGCAGCTCTCAGTTCGAATATATTTCAGAAGGGCAGTAGCCGTCGAAAATGCAGCCTAGCAAGCAGTAACATCCACAGTTCACAACAGAGCTGTAGAGTGCCACGATCTTCAGGGCAGTGAAGCAATTCAAAGTTATGGCAGCAACGATGTGCATGTGCCTGAAAGGGCCCAGGGAGGGTCTTACCTTATCGTCAAGCCGTGTTGGAGCTGCACCTGGCCACCTCCTCTGGTAGGGAGAGGGCACAATCCCATTCCAGGGACTGCTGCCTTGCCCATGCGCGGGATAGTTAAGAGACAAGCATTTTGTCCAGGGCCAGGATCAGGCCTTTGGAGGAGGGCCGGCCAAGCCTGCCGGCTTCTCATTGGCCCATTACAAAGGAGCTAGAGCCAATGGGGGCAGAGCATCAACTGCACCAAGCACACAACAGTGTGTAGGCAGCACATCTTGGTATGGCAGCTTGCAGTTGGAATATATTGCAGTAGGGCAGTTGCCGTTGAAAATGCACCTAGCAAGCAGTAACATCCACAGTCCACAACAGAGCTGTAGAGTGCCACGATCTTCAGGGCAGAGAAGCAATTCTAAGTCATGGCAGTGCTGACGTGCGTGTGCCTGAAAGGGCCCAGGGAGGGTCTTACCTTATCGTCAAGCCGTGTTGGAGCTGCACCTGGCCACCTCCTGTGGTAGCGAGAGGGCACAGTCCCATTCCAGGGACTGCTGCCTTGCCCATGCGCGGGATAGTTAAGAGACAAGCATTTTGTCCAGGGCCAGGATCAGGCCTTTGGAGGAGGGCCGGCCAAGCCTGCCGACTTGTCATTAGCCCATTACAAAGGAGCCAGAGCCAATAGGGGCAGAGCATCAACTGCACCAAACACACAACAGCACAGTGTGCAGGCCGCCATCTTGGTATGGCAGCTCACAGTTCGAATATGTTGGAGAAGGGCAGTAGATGTTGAAAATGCAGCCTAGCAAGGAGTAAAATCCACAGTCCACAACAGTGCTGTAGAGTGTCACGATCTTCAGGGCAGGGAAGCAATTCAATTTCATGGCAGCGACGATGTGCGTGTGCCTGAAAGGGCCCAGGGAGGGTCTTACCTTATCATCAAGCCGTATTGGAGCTGCACCTGGCAGCCTCCCGTGGAAGAGAGTGGGCGCAGTGCCATTCAAGGGACTGCTGTCTTGCCGATGAGTGGGATAGTGAAAAGAGGAGCATTTTGTCTGGGCCAGGATCAGGCCTTTGGAGGAGGGATGGCGAAGCATGCCAGCTTGTCATTGGCCCATTACAAAGAAGTCAGAGCCAATGGGGGCAGAGCATCAACTGCACCAAACACACAACAACACAGTGTGCAGGCCGCCATCTTGGTATGGCAGCTCACAGTTCGAATATGTTGGAGAAGGGCAGTAGGTGTTGAAAATGCAGCCTAGCAAGCAGTAACATCCACAGTCCACAACAGTGCTGTAGAGTGTCACGATCTTCAGGGCAGGGAAGCAATTCAATTTCATGGCAGCGAGTATGTGTGTGTGCCTGAAAGGGCCCAGGGAGGGTCTTACCTTATCATCAAGCTGTGTTGGAGCTGCACCTGGCAACCTCCCATGGTAGGGAGAGTGCACAGTGCCATTACAGGGACTGGTACCCTGCCGGTGCATGGGATAGTGAAGAGAGGAGCACTTTGTCCGGGGCCAGGATTGGGGCTTCGGATGAGGGCCGGCCAAGCCTAACGTCTTCTCACTGGACCATTACAAAAGAGTTAGAGCCAATTGGGGCAGAGCATCAACTGCACCAAGCACACAACAACAGTGAGCGGGCCGCCATCTTGGTATAGCAGCTCGCAGTTCAATTATATTGCAGAAGAGCAGTAGCCATCTAAAATGCAGCCTAGCAAGCAGTAACATCCATAGTCCACAACAGAGCTGTAGAGTGCCACGATCTTCAGGGCAGGGAAGCAATTCAAAGTCATGGCGGTGCTGACGTGCGCGTGCCTGAACGGGCCCAGGGAGGGTCTTACCTTATCGTCAAGCCGTGCTGGAGCTGCTACTGGCCACATCCTGTGGTAGGGAGAGGACACAGTCCCATTCCAGGGACTGCTGCCTTGCCCATGCGCGGGATAGTTTAGAGACAAGCATTTTGTCCAGGGCCAGGATCAGGCCTTTGGAGGAGGGCCGGCCAAGCCTGCCTGCTTCTCATTGGCCCATTACAAAGGAGCTAGAGCCAATGTGGGCAGAGGTTAAACTGCACCAAGCACACAACAAGACAGTGTGCGGGCCGCCATCTTGGTATGGCAGCTCTCAGTTCGAATATATTTCAGAAGGGCAGTAGCCGTCGGAAATGGAGCCAAGCAAGCAGTAACATCCACAGTCCACTACAGAGCTGTAGAGTGCCACAATCTTCAGGGCAAGGAAGCAATTCAATGTCATGGCAGCGACGGTGTTCGTGTGCCTGAAAGGGCCCAGGGGGTTCTTACTTTATCGTCAAGCCATGTTGAAGCTGCACCTGGCAACCTACCGTGGTAGGGAGAGAGCGCAGTGCCATTCCAGGGACTGCTGCCTGGTCGATGCGCGGGATAGTGAAGAGAGGAACATTTTGTCTGGGTGGAGGATCGGGCCTTCGGAGGAGGGCCGGCCAAGCCTGCCGGCTTCTCATTGGCCAATTACAAAGGAGCCAGAGCCAATGGGGGCAGAGCATCAACTGCACCAAGCACAGAACAACACAGTCTGCGGGCTGCCATCTTGGTATGGCAGCTCATAGTTCGAATATATTGCAGTAGGGCAGATGCCGTCGAAAATGCAGCCTAGCAAACAGTAACATCCATAATCCACAACAGAGCTGTAGAGTGCCACGATCTTCAGGACAGGGAAGCAATTCAAAGTCATGGCAGCGTCGAGGTGCATGTGCCTGAAAGGGCCCAGGGAGGGTCTTACCTTATCGTCAAGCCGTGTTGGAGCTGCACCTGGCCACCTCCTGTGGTAGGGAGAGGGCACAGTCCCATTCCAGGGACTGCTGCCTTGCCCATGAGCGGTATAGTTAAGAGACAAGCATTTTGTCCGTGGCCAGGATCAGGCCTTTCGTGGAGGGCCGGCCAAGCCTGCCAGCTTCTCATTGGCCCATTACAAAGAAGCCAGAGCCAATGGGGTCAGAGCATCAACTGCACCAAGCACAGAACACAGTGTGCGGGCTGTCATCTTGGTATGGCAGCTCGTAGTTCGATTATATATTGCAGTAGGGCAGTTGCCGTCGAAAATGCAGCCTAGCAAGCAGTAACATCCATAATCCACAACAGAGCTGTAGAGTGCCACGATCTTCAGGACAGGGAAGCAATTCAAAGTCATGGCAGCACCGACGTGGGCGTGCCTGAATGGGCCCAGGGAGGGTCTTACCTTATCGTCAAGCCATGTTGGAGCTGCACCTGGCAACTTCCCGTGGCAGGGAGAGTGCGCAGTGCCATTACAGGGACTGCTACCCTGCCGATGCACGGGATAGTGAAGAAAGGAGCACTTTGTCCGGGGCCAGGATGGGGGCTTCGGATGCAGGCCGGCCAAGCCTAACGGCTTCTCACTGGACCATTACAAGAGCTAGAGCCAATGGGGGCAGAGCATCAACTGCACCAAGCATACAACAACACAGTGTGTAGGCCGCCATCTTGGTATGGCAGCTCGCTCTTCGAATATATTGCAGAAGAGCAGTAGTCGTGGAAAATGCAGCCTAGCAAGCAGTAACATCCATAGTCCACAACAGAGCTGTAGAGTGTCATGATCTTCAGGGAAGCAATTCAAAGTCATGGCAGCGCCGACGTGCACGTGCCTGAAAGGGCCCATGGAGGGTCTTACCTTATCGTCAAGCCGTATTGGAGCTGCACCTGGACATCTCCCATGGTATGGAGAGGGCATAGTCCCATTCCAGGGACTGCTGCTTTGCCGATGCGTGGGATAGTTAAGAGACAAGCATTTTGTCCAGGGCCAGGATCGGGCCTTTGGAGGAGGGCCGGCCAAGCCTGCCGGCTTTTCATTGGCCTGTTACAAAGGAGCTAGAGCCAATGGGGCAGAGCATCAACTGCACCAAGCACACAACGGTGTGCAGCAGCCATCTTGGTATGGCAGCTTGCAGTTGGAATATATTGCAGCAGGGCAGTTGCCGTTGAAAATGCAGGCTAGTGAGCAGTAACAGCCATAGTACACAACAGAGCTGTAGAGTGCCACGATCTTCAGGGCAGGGAAGCAATTCAAAGTCATGGCAGCACCGACGTGGGTGTGCCCGAAAGGGCCCACGGAGGGTCATACCTTATCGTTAGGCCGTGTTGGAGCTGCACCTTGCCACCTCCCGTGGTAGGGAGAGGGCCCAGTCCCATTCCAGGGACTGCTGCCTTGCCCATGCGAGGGATAGTTAAGAGACAAGCATTTTGTCCAGGGCCAGGATCGGGTCTTTGGAGGAGGGCCGGCCAAGCCTGCCGGCTACGCATTGGCCTATTACAAAGGAGCTAGAGCCAATGGGGGCAGAGCATCAACTGCACCAATCACACAACAGTGTGCAGGCAGCCATCTTGGTATGGCAGCTCTCAGTTCGAATATATTTCAGAAGGGCAGTAGCCGTCAAAAATGCAGCCTAGCAAGCAGTAACATCCACAGTCCACAACAGAGCTGTAGAGTGCCACAATCTTCAGGGCAGTGAAGCAATTCAAAGTTATGGCAGCAACGATGTGCATGTGCCTGAAAGGGCCCAGGGAGGGTCTTACCTTATCGTCAAGCCGTGTTGGAGCTGCACCTGGCCACCTCCTGTGGTAGGGAGAGGGCACAGTCCCATTCCAGGGACTGCTGCCTTGCCCAAGCGTGGGATAGTTAAGAGACAAGCATTTTGTCCAGGGCCAGGATCAGGCCTTTGGAGGAGGGCCGGCCAAGCCTGCCGGCTTCTCATTGGCCCATCACAAGGGAGCTAGAACCGATGGGGGCGAAGCATCAACTGCACCAAGCACACAACAGTGTGCAGGCAGCACATCTTGGTATGGCAGCTTGCAGTTGGAATATATTGCAGTAGGGCAGTTGCCGTCGAAAATGCAGCCTAGCAAGCAGTAACATCCATAGTCCATAACAGAGCTGTAGAGTGCCACGATCTTCAGGGCAGGGAAGCAATTCAATGTCATGGCAGTGCTGACGTGCGTGTGCCTGAAAGGGCCCAGGGAGGGTGTTACCTTATCGTCAAGCCGTGTTGGAGCTGCACCTGGCCACCTCCTCTGGTAGGGAGAGGGCACAGTCCCATTCCAGGGACTGCTGCCTTGCCCATGCGCGGGATAGTTAAGAGACAAGCATTTTGTCCAGGGCCAGGATCAGGCCTTTGGAGGAGGGCCAGCCAAGCCTGCCGGCTTCTCATTGGCCCATCACAAGGGAACTAGAGCCGATGGGGGCGAAGCATCAACTGCACCAAGCACACAACAGTGTGCAGGCAGCACATCTTGGTATGGCAGCTTGCAGTTGGAATATATTGCAGTAGGGCAGTTCCCGTCGAAAATGCAGCCTAGCAAGCAGTAACATCCATAGTCCATAACAGAGCTGTAGAGTGCCACGATTTTCAGGGCAGGGAAGCAATTCAATGTCATGGCAGTGCTGACATGCGTGTGCCAGAAAGGGCCCAGGGAGGGTCTTACCTTATCGTCAAGCCGTGTTGGAGCTGCACCTGGCCACCTCCTGTGGTAGGGAGAGGGCACAGTCCCATTCCAGGGACTGCTGCCTTGCCCATGCGCGGGATAGTTAAGAGGCAAGCATTTTGTCCAGGGCCAGGATCAGGCCTTTGGAGGAGGGCCGGCCAAGCCTGCCGGCTTCTCATTGGCCCATCACAAGGGAACTAGAGCCGATGGGGGCGAAGCATCAACTGCACCAAGCACACAACAGTGTGCGGGCCGCCATCTTGGTATAGCAGCTCGCAGTTCAATTATATTGCAGAACAGCAGTAGCCATCGAAAATGCAGCCTAGCAAGCAGTAACATCCATAGTCCACAACAGAGCTGTAGAGTGCCACGATCTTCAGGTCAGGGAAGCAATTCAAAGTCATGGCAGTGCTGACGTGCGCGTGCCTGAAAGGGCCCAGGGAGGGTCTTACCTTATAGTCAAGCCGTGTTGGAGCTGCACCTGGCCATCTCCTGTGGTAGGGAGAGGGCACAGCCCCATTCCAGGGACTGCTGCCTTGCCCATGCGCGGGATAGTTAAGAGACAAGCATTTTGTCCAGGGCCAGGATCAGGCCTTTGGAGGAGGGCTGGCCAAGCCTGCCGGCTTCTCATTGGCCCATTACAAAGGAGCTAGAGCCAATGGGGGCAGAGGTTAAACTGCACCAAGCACACAACAAGACAGTGTGCGGGCCGCCATCTTGGTATGGCAGCTCTCAGTTCAAATATATTTCAGAAGGGCAGTAGCCGTCGGAAATGCAGCCTAGCAAGCAGTAACAGCCATAGTCCACAACAGAGCTGTAGAGTGCCACGATCTTCAGGGCAGGGAAGCAATTCTAAGTCATGGCAGTGCTGACGTGCGTGTGCCTGAAAGGGCCCAGGGAGGGTCTGATCTTATCGTCAAGCCATGTTGGAGCTGCACCTGGCCACCCCCTGTGGTAGCGAGAGGGCACAGTCCCATTCCAGGGACTGCTGCCTTGCCCATGCGCGGGATAGTTAAGAGACAAGCATTTTGTCCAGGGCCAGGTTCAGGCCTTTGGAGGTTGGCCGGCCAAGCCTGCCGACTTGTCATTGGCCCATTACAAAGGAGCCAGAGCCAATGGGGTCAGAGCATTAACTGCACCAAACACACAACAACACAGTGTGCAGGCCGCCATCTTGGTATGGCAGCTCACAGTTCGAATATATTGCAGAAGGGCAGTAGGTGTAGAAAATGCAGCCTAGCAAGCAGTAAAATCCACAGTGCTGTAGAGTGTCACGATCTTCAGGGCAGGGAAGTAATTCAATTTCATGGCAGCGACGATGTGCGTGTGCCTGAAAGGGCCCAGGGAGGGTCTTACCTTATCATCAAGCCGTATTGGAGGTGCACCTGGCAGCCTCCCGTGGTAGAGAGTGGGCGCAGTGCCATCCAAGGGACTGCTGTCTTGCCGATGAGTGGGATAGTTAAGAGACAAGCATTTTGTCCAGAGCCAGGATCAGGCCTTTGAAGGAGGGCTGGCCAAGCCTGCCGGCTTCTCATTGGCCCATTACAAAGGAGCTAGAGCCAATGTGGGCAGAGGCTAAACTGCACCAAGCACACAACAAGACAGTGTGCAGGCCGCCATCTTGGTATGGCAGCTCTCAGTTCGAATATATTTCAGAAGGGCAGTAGCCGTCGGAAATGCAGCCTAGCAAGCAATAACATCCACAGTCCACTACAGAGCTGTAGAGTGCCACGATCTTCAGGGCAAGGAAGCAATTCAATGTCATGGCAGCTACGGTGTGCGTGTGCCTGAAAGGGCCCAGGGAGGGTCTTACCTTATCGTCAAGCCAGTTGAAGCTGCATCTGGCAACCTCCCGTGGTAGGGAGAGAGCGCAGTGCCATTCCAGGGACTGCTGCCTGGTCGATGCGCGGGATAGTGAAGAGGGGAACATTTTGTCTGGGTGCAGGATCGGGCCTTCGGATGAGTGCCGGCTAAGCCTGCGGCTTCTCATTGGCCCATTACAAAGGAGCCAGAGCCAATGGGGCAGAGCATCAACTGCACCAAGCACAGAACAACACAGTGTGCGGGCTGCCATCTTGGTATGGCAGCTCGTAGTTCGATTATATATTGCAGTAGGGCAGTTGCCGTCGAAAATGCAGCCTAGCAAGCAGTAACATCCATAATCCACAACAGAGCTGTAGAGTGCCACGATCTTCAGGACAGGGAAGCAATTCAAAGTCATGGCAGCGCCGACGTGGGCGTGCCTGAATGGGCCCAGGGAGGGTCTTACCTTATCGTCAAGCCATGTTGGAGCTGCACCTGGCCACTTCCCGTGGCAGGGAGAGTGCGCAGTGCCATTACAGGGACTGCTACCCTGCCGATGCACGGGATAGTGAAGAGAGGAGCACTTTGTCCGGGGCCAGGATCGGGGCATCGGATGCGGGCCGGCCAAGCCTAACGGCTTCTCACTGGACCATTACAAGAGCTAGAGCCAATGGGGGCAGAGCATCAACTGCACCAAGCATACAACAACACAGTGTGTGGGCCGCCATCTTGGTATGGCAGCTCGCTCTTCGAATATATTGCAGAAGAGCAGTAGTCGTGGAAAATGCAGCCTAGCAAGCAGTAACATCCATAGTCCACAACAGAGCTGTAGAGTGTCAGGATCTTCAGGGAAGCAATTCAAAGTCATGGCAGCGCCGACGTGCACGTGCCAGAAAGGGCCCATGGAGGGTCTTACCTTATCGTCAAGCCGTATTGGAGCTGCACTTGGACATCTCCCATGGTATGGAGAGGGCGTAGTCCCATTCCAGGGACTGCTGCCTTGCCGATGCGTGGGATAGTTAAGAGACAAGCATTTTGTCCAGGGCCAGGATCGGGCCTTTGGAGGAGGGCCGGGCAAGCCTGCCGGCTTTTCATTGGCCTGTTACAAAGGAGCTAGAGCCAATGGGGCAGAGCATCAACTGCACCAAGCACACAACGGTGTGCAGCAGCCATCTTGGTATGGCAGCTTGCAGTTGGAATATATTGCAGTAGGGCAGTTGCCGTCGAAAATGCATGCTAGCAAGCAGTAACAGCCATAGTCCACAACAGAGCTGTAGAGTGCCACGATCTTCAGGGCAGGGAAGCAATTCAAAGTCATGGCAGCGCCGACGTGGGTGTGCCCGAAAGGGCCCATGGAGGGTCTTACCTTATCGTTAGGCCGTGTTGGAGCTGCACCTTGCCACCTCCCGTGGTAGGGAGAGGGCCCAATCCCATTCCAGGGACTGCTGCCTTGCCCATGCGAGGGATAGTTAAGAGACAAGCATTTTGTCCAGGGCCAGGATCGGGTCTTTGGAGGAGGGCCGGCCAAGCCTGCCGGCTACGCATTGGCCTATTACAAAGGAGCTAGAGCCAATGGGGGCAGAGCATCAACTGCACCAATCACACAACAGTGTGCAGGCAGCCATCTTGGTATGGCAGCTCTCAGTTCGAATATATTTCAGAAGGGCAGTAGCCGTCAAAAATGCAGCCTAGCAAGCAGTAACATCCACAGTCCACAACAGAGCTGTAGAGTGCCACAATCTTCAGGGCAGTGAAGCAATTCAAAGTTATGGCAGCAACGATGTGCATGTGCCTGAAAGGGCCCAGGGAGGGTCTTACCTTATCGTCAAGCCGTGTTGGAGCTGCACCTGGCCACCTCCTGTGGTAGGGAGAGGGCACAGTCCCATTCCAGGGACTGCTGCCTTGCCCAAGCGCGGGATAGTTAAGAGACAAGCATTTTGTCCAGGGCCAGGATCAGGCCTTTGGAGGAGGGCCGGCCAAGCCTGCCGGCTTCTCATTGGCCCATCACAAGGGAGCTAGAACCGATGGGGGCGAAGCATCAACTGCACCAAGCACACAACAGTGTGCAGGCAGCACATCTTGGTATGGCAGCTTGCAGTTGGAATATATTGCAGTAGGGCAGTTGCCGTCGAAAATGCAGCCTAGCAAGCAGTAACATCCACAGTCCACAACAGAGCTGTAGAGTGCCACAATCTTCAGGGCAGTGAAGCAATTCAAAGTTATGGCAGCAACGATGTGCATGTGCCTGAAAGGGCCCAGGGAGGGTCTTACCTTATCGTCAAGCCGTGTTGGAGCTGCACCTGGCCACCTCCTGTGGTAGGGAGAGGGCACAGTCCCATTCCAGGGACTGCTGCCTTGCCCAAGCGCGGGATAGTTAAGAGACAAGCATTTTGTCCAGGGCCAGGATCAGGCCTTTGGAGGAGGGCCGGCCAAGCCTGCCGGCTTCTCATTGGCCCGTCACAAGGGAGCTAGAACCGATGGGGGCGAAGCATCAACTGCACCAAGCACACAACAGTGTGCAGGCAGCACATCTTGGAATGGCAGCTTGCAGTTGGAATATATTGCAGTAGGGCAGTTGCCGTCGAAAATGCAGCCTAGCAAGCAGTAACATCCATAGTCCATAACAGAGCTGTAGAGTGCCACGATCTTCAGGGCAGGGAAGCAATTCAATGTCATGGCAGTGCTGACGTGCGTGTGCCTGAAAGGGCCCAGGGAGGTTCTTACCTTATCGTCAAGCCGTGTTGGAGCTGCACCTGGCCACCTCCTCTGGTAGGGAGAGGGCACAGTCCCATTCCAGGGACTGCTGCCTTGCCCATGCGCGGGATAGTTAAGAGGCAAGCATTTTGTCCAGGGCCAGGATCAGGCCTTTGGAGGAGGGCCGGCCAAGCCTGCCGGCTTCTCATTGGCCCATCACAAGGGAGCTAGAACCGATGGGGGCGAAGCATCAACTGCACCAAGCACACAACAGTGTGCAGGCAGCACATCTTGGTATGGCAGCTTGCAGTTGGAATATATTGCAGTAGGGCAGTTGCCATCGAAAATGCAGCCTAGCAAGCAGTAACATCCATAGTCCATAACAGAGCTGTAGAGTGCCACGATCTTCAGGGCAGGGAAGCAATTCAATGTCATGGCAGTGCTGACGTGCGTGTGCCTGAAAGGGCCCAGGGAGGGTCTTACCTTATCGTCAAGCCGTGTTGGAGCTGCACCTGGCCACCTCCTCTGGTAGGGAGAGGGCACAATCCCATTCCAGGGACTGCTGCCTTGCCCATGCGCGGGATAGTTAAGAGACAAGCATTTTGTCCAGGGCCAGGATCAGGCCTTTGGAGGAGGGCCGGCCAAGCCTGCCGGCTTCTCATTGGCCCATTACAAAGGAGCTAGAGCCAATGGGGGCAGAGCATCAACTGCACCAAGCAACACAACAGTGTGTAGGCAGCACATCTTGGTATGGCAGCTTGCAGTTGGAATATATTGCAGTAGGGCAGTTGCCGTTGAAAATGGAGCCTAGCAAGCAGTAACATCCACAGTCCACAACAGAGCTGTAGAGTGCCACGATCTTCAGGGCAGGGAAGCAATTCTAAGTCATGGCAGTGCTAACGTGCGTGTGCTTGAAAGAGCCCAGGGAGGGTCTTACCTTATCGTCAAGCCGAGTTGGAGCTGCACCTGGCCACCTCCTCTGGTAGGGGGAGCGCACAGTCCCATTCCAGAGACTGCTGCCTTGCCCATGCGCGGGATAGTTAAGTTGTCCAGGGCCAGGATCAGGCCTTTGGAGGAGGGCCGGCCAAGCCTACCGGCTTTTCATTGGCCTGTTACAAAGGAGCTAGAGCCAATGGGGGCAGAGCATCAAATGCACCAAGCACACAACGGTGTGCAGCAGCCATCTTGGTATGGCAGCTTGCTGTTGGAATATATTGCAGTAGGGCAGTTGCCGTCGAAAAAATGCAGGCTAGCAAGCAGTAACAGCCATAGTCCACAACAGAGCTGTAGAGTGCCAGGATCTTCAGGGCAGGGAAGCAATTAAAAGTCATGGCAGTGCTGATGTGCGTGTGCCTGAAAGGGCCCAGGGAGGGTCTTACCTTATCGTCAAGCCGTGTTGGAGCTGCACCTGGCCAGCTCCTGTGGTAGGGAGAGGGCACAGTCCCATTCCAGGGACTGCTGCCTTGCCCATGCGAGGGATAGTTAAGAGACAAGCATTTTGTCCAGGGCCAGGATCAGGCCTTCGGAGGAGGGCCAGCCAAACCTGCTGGCTTCTCATTGGCCCATTACAAAGGAGCTAGAGCCAATGGGGGCAGAGCATCAACTGCACCAATCACACAACAGTGTGCAGGCAGCCATCTTGGTATGGCAGCCCTCAGTTCGAATATATTTCAGAAGGGCAGTAGCCGTCGAAAATGCAGCCTAGCAAGCAGCAACATCCACAGTCCACAACAGAGCTGTAGAGTGCCACGATCTTCAGGGCAGTGAAGCAATTCAAAGTTATGGCAGCAACGATGTGCAAGTGCCTGAAAGGGCCCAGGTAGGGTCTTACCTTATCGTCAAGCCGTGTTGGAGCTGCACCTGGCCACCTCCTGTGGTAGGGAGAGGGCACAGTCCCATTCCAGGGACTGCTGCCTTGCCATTGCGTGGGATAGTTAAGAGACAAGCATTTTGTCCAGGGCCAGGATCGGGCCTTTGGAGGAGGGCCGGCCAAGCCTGCCGGCTTTTCATTAGCCTGTTACAAAGAAGCTAGAGCCAATGGGGCAGAGCATCAACTGCACCAAGCACACAACGGTGTGCAGCAGCCATCTTGGTATGGCAGCTTGCAGTTGGAACATATTGCAGTAGGGCAGTTGCCGTCGAAAATGCAGGCTAGCAAGCAGTAACAGCCATAGTCCACAACAGAGCTGTAGAGTGCCACGATCTTCAGGGCAGGGAAGCAATTCAAAGTCATGGCAGCGCCGACGTGGGTGTGCCCGAAAGGGCCCACGGAGGGTCTTACCTTATCGTTAGGCCGTGTTGGAGCTGCACCTTGCCACCTCCCGTGGTAGGGAGAGGGCCCAGTCCCATTCCAGGGACTGCTGCCTTGCCGATGCGTGGGATAGTTAAGAGACAACCATTTTGTCCAGGGCCAGGATCGGGCCTTTGGAGGAGGGCCGGCCAAGCCTGCCGGCTTTTCATTAGCCTGTTACAAAGAAGCTAGAGCCAATGGGGCAGTGCATCAACTGCACCAAGCACACAACGGTGTGCAGCAGCCATCTTGGTATGGCAGCTTGCAGTTGGAACATATTGCAGTAGGGCAGTTGCCGTCGAAAATGCAGGCTAGCAAGCAGTAACAGCCATAGTCCACAACAGAGCTGTAGAGTGCCACGATCTTCAGGGCAGGGAAGCAATTCAAAGTCATGGCAGCGCCGACGTGGGTGTGCCCGAAAGGGCCCACGGAGGGTCTTACCTTATCGTTAGGCCGTGTTGGAGCTGCACCTTGCCACCTCCCGTGGTAGGGAGAGGGCCCAGTCCCATTCCAGGGACTGCTGCCTTGCCCATGTGAGGGATAGTTAAGAGACAAGCATTTTGTCCAGGGCCAGGATCGGGTCTTTGGAGGAGGGCCGGCCAAGCCTGCCGGCTACACATTGGCCTATTACAAAGGAGCTAGAGCCAATGGGGGCAGAGCATCAACTGCACCAATCACACAACAGTGTGCAGGCAGCCATCTTGGTATGGCAGCTCTCAGTTCGAATATATTTCAGAAGGGCAGTTGCCGTCGAAAATGCAGGCTAGCAAGCAGTAACATCCACAGTCCACAACAGAGCTGTAGAGTGCCACGATTTTCAGGGCATAGAAGCAATTCTAAGTCATGGCAGTGCTGACGTGTGTGTGCCTGAAAGGGCCCAGGGAGGGTCTTACCTTATCGTCAAGCCGTGTTGGAGCTGCACCTGGCCACCTCCTGTGGTAGCGAGAGGGCACAGTCCCATTCCAGGGACTGCTGCCTTGCCCATGCGCGGGATAGTTAAGAGACAAGCATTTTGTCCAGGGCCAGGATCAGGCCTTTGGAGGAGGGCCGGCCAAGCCTGCCGACTTGTCATTAGCCCATTACAAAGGAGCCAGAGCCAATAGGGGCAGAGCATCAACTGCACCAAACACACAACAACACAGTGTGCAGGCCGCCATCTTGGTATGGCAGCTCACAGTTCGAATATGTTGGAGAAGGGCAGTAGATGTTGAAAATGCAGCCTAGCAAGGAGTAAAATCCACAGTCCACAACAGTGCTGTAGAGTGTCACGATCTTCAGGGCAGGGAAGCAATTCAATTTCATGGCAGCGACGATGTGCGTGTGCCTGAAAGGGCCCAGGGAGGGTCTTACCTTATCATCAAGCCGTATTGGAGCTGCACCTGGCAGCCTCCCGTGGAAGAGAGTGGGCGCAGTGCCATTCAAGGGACTGCTGTCTTGCCGATGAGTGGGATAGTGAAAAGAGGAGCATTTTGTCTGGGCCAGGATCAGGCCTTTGGAGGAGGGCTGGCGAAGCATGCCAGCTTGTCATTGGCCCATTACAAAGAAGTCAGAGCCAATGGGGGCAGAGCATCAACTGCACCAAACACACAACACAGTGTGCAGGCCGCCATCTTGGTATGGCAGCTCACAGTTCGAATATGTTGGAGAAGGGCAGTAGGTGTTGAAAATGCAGCCTAGCAAGCAGTAACATCCACAGTCCACAACAGTGCTGTAGAGTGTCACGATCTTCAGGGCAGGGAAGCAATTCAATTTCATGGCAGCGAGTATGTGTGTGTGCCTGAAAGCGCCAAGGGAGGGTCTTACCTTATCATCAAGCTGTGTTGGAGCTGCACCTGGCAACCTCCCATGGTAGGGAGAGTGCACAGTGCCATTACAGGGACTGGTACCCTGCCGGTGCATGGGATAGTGAAGAGAGGAGCACTTTGTCCGGGGCCAGGATTGGGGCTTCGAATGAGGGCCGGCCAAGCCTAACGTCTTCTCACTGGACCATTACAAAAGAGTTAGAGCCAATTGGGGCAGAGCATCAACTGCACCAAGCACACAACAACAGTGAGCGGGCCGCCATCTTGGTATAGCAGCTCGCAGTTCAATTATATTGCAGAAGAGCAGTAGCCATCTAAAATGCAGCCTAGCAAGCAGTAACATCCATAGTCCACAACAGAGCTGTAGAGTGCCACGATCTTCAGGGCAGGGAAGCAATTCAAAGTCATGGCGGTGCTGACGTGCGCGTGCCTGAACGGGCCCAGGGAGGGTCTTACCTTATCGTCAAGCCATGCTGGAGCTGCTACTGGCCACATCCTGTGGTAGGGAGAGGACACAGTCCCATTCCAGGGACTGCTGCCTTGCCCATGCGCGGGATAGTTTAGAGACAAGCATTTTGTCCAGGGCCAGGATCAGGCCTTTGGAGGAGGGCCGGCCAAGCCTGCCTGCTTCTCATTGGCCCATTACAAAGGAGCTAGAGCCAATGTGGGCAGAGGTTAAACTGCACCAAGCACACAACAAGACAGTGTGCGGGCCGCCATCTTGGTATGGCAGCTCTCAGTTCGAATATATTTCAGAAGGGCAGTAGCCGTCGGAAATGGAGCCAAGCAAGCAGTAACATCCACAGTCCACTACAGAGCTGTAGAGTGCCACAATCTTCAGGGCAAGGAAGCAATTCAATGTCATGGCAGCGACGGTGTTCGTGTGCCTGAAAGGGCCCAGGGGGGTCTTACCTTATCGTCAAGCCATGTTAAAGCTGCACCTGGCAACCTACCATGGTAGGGAGAGAGCGCAGTGCCATTCCAGGGACTGCTGCCTGGTCGATGCGCGGGATAGTGAAGAGAGGAACATTTTGTCTGGGTGCAGGATCGGGCCTTCGGAGGAGGGCCGGCCAAGCCTGCCGGCTTCTCATTGGCCAATTACAAAGGAGCCAGAGCCAATGGGGGCAGAGCATCAACTGCACCAAGCACAGAACAACACAGTCTGCGGGCTGCCATCTTGGTATGGCAGCTCATAGTTCGAATATATTGCAGTAGGGCAGTTGCCGTCGAAAATGCAGCCTAGCAAACAGTAACATCCATAATCCACAACAGAGCTGTAGAGTGCCACGATCTTCAGGACAGGGAAGCAATTCAAAGTCATGGCAGCGTCGACGTGGGCGCGCATGAATGGGCCCAGGGAGGGTCTTACCTTATCGTCAAGCCGTGTTGGAGCTGCACCTGGCCACCTCTGGTGGTAGGGAGAGGGCACAGTCCCATTCCAGGGACTGCTGCCTTGCCCATGAGCGGTATAGTTAAGAGACAAGCATTTTGTCCGTGGCCAGGATCAGGCCTTTCGTGGAGGGCCGGCCAAGCCTGCCAGCTTCTCATTGGCCCATTACAAAGAAGCCAGAGCCAATGGGGTCAGAGCATCAACTGCACCAAGCACACAACAACACATTGTGTAGGCCGCCATCTTGGTATGGCAGCTCACAGTTCGAATATATTGCAGAAGGGCAGTAGGCGTCGAAAATGCAGCCTAGCAAGCTGTAACATCCACAGTCCACAACAGAGCTGTAGAGTGCCACGATCTTCAGGGGAGGGAAGTAATTCAATGTCATGGCAGCGACGATGTGCGTGTGCCTGAATGGGCCCAGGGAGGGTCTTACCTTATCGTCAAGCCATGTTGGAGCTGCACCTGGCAACTTCCCGTGGCAGGGAGAGTGCGCAGTGCCATTACAGGGACTGCTACCCTGCTGATGCACGGGATAGTGAAGAGAGGAGCACTTTGTCCGGGGCCAGGATCGGGGCTTCGATGCGGGCCGGCCAAGCCTAACGGCTTCTCACTGGACCATTACAAGAGCTAGAGCCAATGGGGGCAGAGCATCAACTGCACCAAGCATACAACAACACATTGTGTGGGCCGCCATCTTGGTATGGCAGCTCGCTCTTCGAATATATTGCAGAAGAGCAGTAGTCGTGGAAAATGCAGCCTAGCAAGCAGTAACATCCATAGTCCACAACAGAGCTGTAGAGTGTCAGGATCTTCAG
Source organism: Ambystoma mexicanum (assembly GCF_040938575.1). Classification (NCBI taxonomy): domain Eukaryota; kingdom Metazoa; phylum Chordata; class Amphibia; order Caudata; family Ambystomatidae; genus Ambystoma; species Ambystoma mexicanum. The sequence goes on from NC_090921.1 coordinate 1,488,031,275, forward strand.
GGAAGCAATTCAAAGTCATGGCAGCGCCGACGTGCACGTGCCTGAAAGGGCCCATGGAGGGTCTTACCTTATCGTCAAGCCGTATTGGAGCTGCACCGGGACATCTCCCATGGTATGGAGAGGGCGTAGTCCCATTCCAGGGACTGCTGCCTTGCCGATACGTGGGATAGTTAAGAGACAAGCATTTTGTCCAGGGCCAGGATCGGGCCTTTGGAGGAGGGCCGGCCAAGCCTGCCGGCTTTTCATTGGCCTGTTACAAAGGAGCTAGAGCCAATGGGGCAGAGCATCAACTGCACCAAGCACACAACGGTGTGCAGCAGCCATCTTGGTATGGCAGCTTGCAGTTGGAATATATTGCAGTAGGGCAGTTGCCGTCGAAAATGCAGGCTAGCAAGCAGTAACAGCCATAGTCCACAACAGAGAGGTAGAGTGCCACGATCTATAGGGCAGGGAAGCAATTCAAAGTCATGGCAGCGCCGACGTGGGTGTGCCCGAAAGGGCCCATGGAGGGTCTTACCTTATCATTAGGCCGTGTTGGAGCTGCACCTTGCCACCTCCCATGGTAGGGAGAGTGCCCAGTCCCATTCCAGGGACTGCTGCCTTGCCCATGCGAGGGATAGTTAAGAGACAAGCATTTTGTCCAGGGCCAGGATCGGGTCTTTGGAGGAGGGCCGGCCAAGCCTGCCGGCTACGCATTGGCCTATTACAAAGGAGCTAGATCCAATGGGGGCAGAGCATCAACTGCACCAATCACACAACAGTGTGCAGGCAGCCATCTTGGTATGGCAGCTCTCAGTTCGAATATATTTCAGAAGGGCAGTAGCCGTCGAAAATGCAGCCTAGCAAGCAGTAACATCCACAGTCCACAACAGAGCTGTAGAGTGCCACGATCTTCAGGGCAGTGAAGCAATTCAAAGTTATGGCAGCAACGATGTGCATGTGCCTGAAAGGGCCCAGGGAGGGTCTTACCTTATTGTCAAGCCGTGTTGGAGCTGCACCTGGCCACCTGCTGTGGTAGGGAGAGGGCACAGTCCCATTCCAGGGACTGCTGCCTTGCCGATGCGTGGGATAGTTAAGAGACAAGCGTTTTGTCCAGGGCCAGGATCGGGCCTTTGGAAGAGGGCCGGCCAAGCCTGACGGCTTTTCATTGGCCTGTTACAAAGAAGCTAGAGCCAATGGGGCAGAGCATCAACTGCACCAAACACACAACAACACAATGTGCAGGCCGCCATCTTGGTATGGCAGCTCACAGTTCGAATATGTTGGAGAAGAGCAGAGCATCAACTGCACCAATCACACAACAGTAGGCAGGCAGCCATCTTGGTATGGCAGCTCTCAGTTCGAATATATTTCATAAGGGCAGTAGCCGTCGAAAATGCAGCCTAGCAAGCAGTAAAATCCACAGTCCACAACAGTGCTGTAGAGTGTCACGATCTTCAGGGCAGGGAAGCAATTCAATTTCATGGCAGCAACGATGTGCGTGTGCCTGAAAGGGCCCAGGGAGGGTCTTACCTTATCATCAAGCCGTATTGGAGCTGCAGCTGGCAGCCTCCCGTGGTAGAGAGTGGGCGCAGTGCCATTCAAGGGACTGCTGTCTTGCCGATGAGTGGGATAGTGAAAAGAGGAGCATTTTGTCTGGGCCAGGATCAGGCCTTTGGAGGAGGGCTGGTGAAGCATGCCAGCTTGTCATTGGCCCATTACAAAGAAGTCAGAGCCGATGGGGGCAGAGCATCAACTGCACCAAACACACAACAACACTTTGTGCAGGCCGCCATCTTGGTATGGCAGCTCACAGTTCGAATATGTTGGAGAAGGGCAGTAGGTGTTGAAAATGCAGCCTAGCAAGCAGTAACATCCACAGTCCACAACAGTGCTGTAGAGTGTCACGATCTTCAGGGCAGGGAAGCAATTCAATTTCATGGCAGCGAGTATGTGTGTGTGCCTGAAAGGGCCCAGGGAGGGTCTTACCTTATCATCAAGCTGTGTTGGAGCTGCACCTGGCAACCTCCCATGGTAGGGAGAGAGCGCAGTGCCATTCCAGGGACTGCTGCCTGGTCGATGCGCGGGATAGTGAAGAGAGGAACATTTTGTATGGGTGCAGGATCGGGCCTTCGGAGGAGGGCCGGCCAAGCCTGCCGGCTTCTCATTGGCCAATTACAAAGGAGCCAGAGCCAATGGGGGCAGAGCATCAACTGCACCAAGCACAGAACAACACAGTCTGCGGGCTGCCATCTTGGTATGGCAGCTCATAGTTCGAATATATTGCAGTAGGGCAGTTGCCGTCGAAAATGCAGCCTAGCAAACAGTAACATCCATAATCCACAACAGAGCTGTAGAGTGCCACGATCTTCGGGACAGGGAAGCAATTCAAAGTCATGGCAGCGTCGACGTGGGCGCGCATGAATGGGCCCAGGGAGGGTCTTACCTTATCGTCAAGCCGTGTTGGAGCTGCACCTGGCCACCTCTGGTGGTAGGGAGAGGGCACAGTCCCAATCCAGGGACTGCTGCCTTGCCCATGAGCGGTATAGTTAAGAGACAAGCATTTTGTCCGTGGCCAGGATCAGGCCTTTCGTGGAGGGCCGGCCAAGCATGCCAGCTTGTCATTGGCCCATTACAAAGAAGTCAGAGCCAATGGGGGCAGAGCATCAACTGCACCAAACACACAACACAGTGTGCAGGCCGCCATCTTGGTATGGCAGCTCACAGTTCGAATATGTTGGAGAAGGGCAGTAGGTGTTGAAAATGCAGCCTAGCAAGCAGTAACATCCACAGTCCACAACAGTGCTGTAGAGTGTCACGATCTTCAGGGCAGGGAAGCAATTCAATTTCATGGCAGCGAGTATGTGTGTGTGCCTGAAAGCGCCAAGGGAGGGTCTTACCTTATCATCAAGCTGTGTTGGAGCTGCACCTGGCAACCTCCCATGGTAGGGAGAGTGCACAGTGCCATTACAGGGACTGGTACCCTGCCGGTGCATGGGATAGTGAAGAGAGGAGCACTTTGTCCGGGGCCAGGATTGGGGCTTCGGATGAGGGCCGGCCAAGCCTAACGTCTTCTCACTGGACCATTACAAAAGAGTTAGAGCCAATTGGGGCAGAGCATCAACTGCACCAAGCACACAACAACAGTGAGCGGGCCGCCATCTTGGTATAGCAGCTCGCAGTTCAATTATATTGCAGAAGAGCAGTAGCCATCTAAAATGCAGCCTAGCAAGCAGTAACATCCATAGTCCACAACAGAGCTGTAGAGTGCCACGATCTTCAGGGCAGGGAAGCAATTCAAAGTCATGGCGGTGCTGACGTGCGCGTGCCTGAACGGGCCCAGGGAGGGTCTTACCTTATCGTCAAGCCATGCTGGAGCTGCTACTGGCCACATCCTGTGGTAGGGAGAGGACACAGTCCCATTCCAGGGACTGCTGCCTTGCCCATGCGCGGGATAGTTTAGAGACAAGCATTTTGTCCAGGGCCAGGATCAGGCCTTTGGAGGAGGGCCGGCCAAGCCTGCCTGCTTCTCATTGGCCCATTACAAAGGAGCTAGAGCCAATGTGGGCAGAGGTTAAACTGCACCAAGCACACAACAAGACAGTGTGCGGGCCGCCATCTTGGTATGGCAGCTCTCAGTTCGAATATATTTCAGAAGGGCAGTAGCCGTCGGAAATGGAGCCAAGCAAGCAGTAACATCCACAGTCCACTACAGAGCTGTAGAGTGCCACAATCTTCAGGGCAAGGAAGCAATTCAATGTCATGGCAGCAACGGTGTTCGTGTGCCTGAAAGGGCCCAGGGGGGTCTTACCTTATCGTCAAGCCATGTTGAAGCTGCACCTGGCAACCTACCATGGTAGGGAGAGAGCGCAGTGCCATTCCAGGGACTGCTGCCTGGTCGATGCGCGGGATAGTGAAGAGAGGAACATTTTGTCTGGGTGCAGGATCGGGCCTTCGGAGGAGGGCCGGCCAAGCCTGCCGGCTTCTCATTGGCCAATTACAAAGGAGCCAGAGCCAATGGGGGCAGAGCATCAACTGCACCAAGCACAGAACAACACAGTCTGCGGGCTGCCATCTTGGTATGGCAGCTCATAGTTCGAATATATTGCAGTAGGGCAGTTGCCGTCGAAAATGCAGCCTAGCAAACAGTAACATCCATAATCCACAACAGAGCTGTAGAGTGCCACGATCTTCAGGACAGGGAAGCAATTCAAAGTCATGGCAGCGTCGACGTGGGCGCGCATGAATGGGCCCAGGGAGGGTCTTACCTTATCGTCAAGCCGTGTTGGAGCTGCACCTGGCCACCTCTGGTGGTAGGGAGAGGGCACAGTCCCATTCCAGGGACTGCTGCCTTGCCCATGAGCGGTATAGTTAAGAGACAAGCATTTTGTCCGTGGCCAGGATCAGGCCTTTCGTGGAGGGCCGGCCAAGCCTGCCAGCTTCTCATTGGCCCATTACAAAGAAGCCAGAGCCAATGGGGTCAGAGCATCAACTGCACCAAGCACACAACAACACATTGTGTAGGCCGCCATCTTGGTATGGCAGCTCACAGTTCGAATATATTGCAGAAGGGCAGTAGGCGTCGAAAATGCAGCCTAGCAAGCTGTAACATCCACAGTCCACAACAGAGCTGTAGAGTGCCACGATCTTCAGGGGAGGGAAGTAATTCAATGTCATGGCAGCGACGATGTGCGTGTGCCTGAATGGGCCCAGGGAGGGTCTTACCTTATCGTCAAGCCATGTTGGAGCTGCACCTGGCAACTTCCCGTGGCAGGGAGAGTGCGCAGTGCCATTACAGGGACTGCTACCCTGCTGATGCACGGGATAGTGAAGAGACGAGCACTTTGTCCGGGGCCAGGATCGGGGCTTCGATGCGGGCCGGCCAAGCCTAACGGCTTCTCACTGGACCATTACAAGAGCTAGAGCCAATGGGGGCAGAGCATCAACTGCACCAAGCATACAACAATACATTGTGTGGGCCGCCATCTTGGTATGGCAGCTCGCTCTTCGAATATATTGCAGAAGAGCAGTAGTCGTGGAAAATGCAGCCTAGCAAGCAGTAACATCCATAGTCCACAACAGAGCTGTAGAGTGTCAGGATCTTCAGGGAAGCAATTCAAAGTCATGGCAGCGCCGACGTGCACGTGCCTGAAAGGGCCCATGGAGGGTCTTACCTTATCGTCAAGCCGTATTGGAGCTGCACCGGGACATCTCCCATGGTATGGAGAGGGCGTAGTCCCATTCCAGGGACTGCTGCCTTGCCGATACGTGGGATAGTTAAGAGACAAGCATTTTGTCCAGGGCCAGGATCGGGCCTTTGGAGGAGGGCCGGCCAAGCCTGCCGGCTTTTCATTGGCCTGTTACAAAGGAGCTAGAGCCAATGGGGCAGAGCATCAACTGCACCAAGCACACAACGGTGTGCAGCAGCCATCTTGGTATGGCAGCTTGCAGTTGGAATATATTGCAGTAGGGCAGTTGCCATCGAAAATGCAGGCTAGCAAGCAGTAACAGCCATAGTCCACAACAGAGAGGTAGAGTGCCACGATCTTCAGGGCAGGGAAGCAATTCAAAGTCATGGCAGCGCCGACGTGGGTGTGCCCGAAAGGGCCCATGGAGGGTCTTACCTTATCATTAGGCCGTGTTGGAGCTGCACCTTGCCACCTCCCATGGTAGGGAGAGTGCCCAGTCCCATTCCAGGGACTGCTGCCTTGCCCATGCGAGGGATAGTTAAGAGACAAGCATTTTGTCCAGGGCCAGGATCGGGTCTTTGGAGGAGGGCCGGCCAAGCCTGCCGGCTACGCATTGGCCTATTACAAAGGAGCTAGATCCAATGGGGGCAGAGCATCAACTGCACCAATCACACAACAGTGTGCAGGCAGCCATCTTGGTATGGCAGCTCTTAGTTCGAATATATTTCAGAAGGGCAGTAGCCGTCGAAAATGCAGCCTAGCAAGCAGTAACATCCACAGTCCACAACAGAGCTGTAGAGTGCCACGATCTTCAGGGCAGTGAAGCAATTCAAAGTTATGGCAGCAACGATGTGCATGTGCCTGAAAGGGCCCAGGGAGGGTCTTACCTTGTTGTCAAGCCGTGTTGGAGCTGCACCTGGCCACCTGCTGTGGTAGGGAGAGGGCACAGTCCCATTCCAGGGACTGCTGCCTTGCCGATGCGTGGGATAGTTAAGAGACAAGCGTTTTGTCCAGGGCCAGGATCGGGCCTTTGGAAGAGGGCCGGCCAAGCCTGACGGCTTTTCATTGGCCTGTTACAAAGAAGCTAGAGCCAATGGGGCAGAGCATCAACTGCACCAAACACACAACAACACAGTGTGCAGGCCGCCATCTTGGTATGGCAGCTCACAGTTCGAATATGTTGGAGAAGGGCAGAGCATCAACTGCACCAATCACACAACAGTGTGCAGGCAGCCATCTTGGTATGGCAGCTCTCAGTTCGAATATATTTCATAAGGGCAGTAGCCGTCGAAAATGCAGCCTAGCAAGCAGTAAAATCCACAGTCCACAACAGTGCTGTAGAGTGTCACGATCTTCAGGGCAGGGAAGCAATTCAATTTCATGGCAGCAACGATGTGCGTGTGCCTGAAAGGGCCCAGGGAGGGTCTTACCTTATCATCAAGCCGTATTGGAGCTGCAGCTGGCAGCCTCCCGTGGTAGAGAGTGGGCGCAGTGCCATTCAAGGGACTGCTGTCTTGCCGATGAGTGGGATAGTGAAAAGAGGAGCATTTTGTCTGGGCCAGGATCAGGCCTTTGGAGGAGGGCTGGTGAAGCATGCCAGCTTGTCATTGGCCCATTACAAAGAAGTCAGAGCCAATGGGGGCAGAGCATCAACTGCACCAAACACACAACAACACTTTGTGCAGGCCGCCATCTTGGTATGGCAGCTCACAGTTCGAATATGTTGGAGAAGGGCAGTAGGTGTTGAAAATGCAGCCTAGCAAGCAGTAACATCCACAGTCCACAACAGTGCTGTAGAGTGTCACGATCTTCAGGGCAGGGAAGCAATTCAATTTCATGGCAGCGAGTATGTGTGTGTGCCTGAAAGGGCCCAGGGAGGGTCTTACCTTATCATCAAGCTGTGTTGGAGCTGCACCTGGCAACCTCCCATGGTAGGGAGAGTGCACAGTGCCATACAGGGACTGGTACCCTGCCGGTGCATGGGATAGTGAAGAGAGGAGCACTTTGTCCGGGGCCAGGATTGGGGCTTCGGATGAGGGCCGCCAAGCCTAACGTCTTCTCACTGGACCATTACAAAAGAGCTAGAGCCAATTGGGGCAGAGCATCAACTGCACCAAGCACACAACAACAGTGAGCGGGCAGCCATCTTGGTATAGCAGCTCGCAGTTCGATTATATTGCAGAAGAGCAGTAGCCATCGAAAATGCAGCCTAACAAGCAGTAACATCCATAGTCCACAACAGAGCTGTAGAGTGCCACGATCTTCAGGGCAGGGAAGCAATTCAAAGTCATGGCGGTGATGACGTGCGCGTGCCTGAAAGGTCCCAGGGAGGGTCTTACCTTATCGTCAAGCCGTGCTGGAGCTGCACCTGGCCACATCCTGTGGTAGGGAGAGGACACAGTCCCATTCCAGGGACTGCTGCCTTGCCCATGCGCGGGATAGTTTAGAGACAAGCATTTTGTCCAGGGCCAGGATCAGGCCTTTAGAGGAGGGCCGGCCAAGCCTGCCTGCTTCTCATTGGCCCATTACAAAGGAGCTAGAGCCAATGTGGGCAGAGGTTAAACTGCAACAAGACAGTGTGCGGGCCGCCATCTTGGTATGGCAGCTCTCAGTTCGAATATATTTCAGAAGGGCAGTAGCCGTCGGAAATGGAGCCAAGCAAGCAGTAACATCCACAGTCCACTACAGAGCTGCAGAGTGCCACAATCTTCAGGGCAAGGAAGCAATTCAATGTCATGGCAGCGACGGTGTTCGTGTGCCTGAAAGGGCCCAGGGAGGGTCTTACCTTATCGTCAAGCCATGTTGAAGCTGCACCTGGCAACCTACCATGGTAGGGAGAGAGCGCAGTGCCATTCCAGGGACTGCTGCCTGGTCGATGCGCGGGATAGTGAAGAGAGGAACATTTTGTCTGGGTGCAGGATCGGGCCTTCGGAGGAGGGCCGGCCAAGCCTGCCGGCTTCTCATTGGCCAATTACAAAGGAGCCAGAGCCAATGGGGGCAGAGCATCAACTGCACCAAGCACAGAACAACACAGTCTGCGGGCTGCCATCTTGGTATGGCAGCTCGTAGTTCGAATATATTGCAGTAGGGCAGTTGCCGTCGAAAAGGCAGCCTAGCAAACAGTAACATCCATAATCCACAACAGAGCTGTAGAGTGCCACGATCTTCAGGACAGGGAAGCAATTCAAAGTCATGGCAGCGTCGACGTGGGCGTGCCTGAATGGGCCCAGGGAGGGTCTTACCTTATCGTCAAGCCGTGTTGGAGCTGCACCTGGCCACCTCTGGTGGTAGGGAGAGGGCACAGTCCCATTCCAGGGACTGCTGCCTTGCCTATGAGCGGTATAGTTAAGAGACAAGCATTTTGTCCGTGGCCAGGATGGAACAAGTTACTTACCTGTAACTGTTGTTCTCCAGCATGGGTCTGGCATGGATTCACATGCTCATGAATATTCCCCGTCGTCAGGCTGGGAATCCTCGGTAAAGAAAAAACCGGTATCAGTTTCGTTTCTGATCTGACTTTCGTAGTAATAACCAATCACTGGTCTCTGCGTCATACTGACCACAGCCAATGACTGCCCTCTACCTAAACCCCACCTCTGGCAGCCATCTTCAGATTTGGAAGCACGTGAAGTGGCAGTATGACCAAGTGAAGAGCCGCAAAGGGGTAGGCGGGAGGGTTCGCATGTGAATCCATGCCAGACCCATGCTGGAGAACAACAGTTACAGGTAAGTAACTTGTTCCTTCTCCAGCATGGGGTCTGGCATGGATTCACATGCTCATGAATAAAGAATACATAGCAGTACACACATGCACAATCACGGGAGGTGGCAAAGGCTCAATATAAAGCATCACATCAAACTCAACATTAAGCATCTTACCTCCTCACCAGGCTCACCTCAGGCGAACAGGTTGCGCAGCACTGCTTGGCCGACCCTGGACTCCTCCCTGGAATCCCGGTCGACGCAGTAGAATTTCGTGAAGGTGTGCGTCGACCTCCACGTAGCAGCCCTGCATATGTCCAGCAGGGGCACACCAGATAGGAACGCCGTGGTAGCTGCGATCGCTCTGGTGGAATGGGCTCTCGGACGGCCAGGCAGCGGTCGGTTTGCCAACCGGTGACAGTACATGATACAGCCGGAGAGCCATCTGGAAATGGAAGCCTTCGAGAGAGCCTTCCCCTGATTGACAGGTCCAAAGTTCACAAAGAGTTGTGACGTCTTCCGAAAACACTTCGTGCGGTCCACGTAGAACTTCAGCGCTCTAGCCACATCCAGCGAGTGCAAAGTCCTCTCAGCCGGCGACGAAGGCGACGGGAAGAACACAGGCAACACCAAGGGTTCGTTGAGATGGAAGTCCGACGGTACCTTGGGCATGAAGGAGGGGTGCGTCCTGAGCACTACCCTCGTGTCGTGAAAAGTCAAGTACGGGGCCTTGCAGGAAAGGGCCTGGATCTCTCCCACTCGTCGTGCGGAGGTGATGGCCACAAGAAACGCTGTTTTCCATGACAGAAATTTCAACGGAGCTGAGTGCAGAGGCTCGAACGGAGGTCCCATGAGCTTGGTCAGCACCACGTTGAGCTCCCACGCCGGGGCCGGAGCCTTCACCGGCGGGAACGATCTGAACAGTCCCTTCATGAACTCTTTCACCAGACGATGAGACCACAAGGACGTCCGCCCCGTGGGTCTGGTGTATCGGGAGATCGTAGCAAGATGAATCTTGATGGACGCGTGTGCCAGTCCAGCTTTGGCCAGCGTCAGGAGGTACGGCAGTACTTGGGGGGCCGTAATCCGTAGAGGGTTAATCTTCTGTGCGTGGCACCAGACAGAGAACCTCTTCCATTTGTGTCCGTAGCATTTAAGAGTCGAGGACGCCCTGGCCTTTGCAAGAACCTCTCTGCAGTCGGCCGGTATGTCGTATCCTCCAAACTCTAGCGCTGCAGGAGCCAGGCCTGCAGGTTCAGCGATTTCAGGTCGTGGTGGAGGATGGCGCCTCATTCTCTGGAGAGTAGATCCGCGTCCACCGGCAGCTTGATTGGCGGGGACGCCGACAAGTCCAGATGGTCCGGGAACCATATCTGCCTCGGCCACGCAGGTGCGACAAGGATCATCCTGCACCGTGACCTCTTGAGCTGGTTGACGAGCCGGATTAGCAGTGGCAAAGGAGGGAACGCGTAGAGGAACAGGCCCTCCCAGGGGAACGAGAAAGCCTCGCCCATGCTCCTCGCCTGGGGAAACCTGCTGGCGAACCTCCGGCACTTGGAGTTCGTCGCCGTCGCGAACAGGTCGATCTGGGGTGTGCCCCACCGTCAGAAGAGGCGATCCACTAGATCCTGCCGTAGCTCCCACTCGTGGCACGAGCGCAGCTCCCTGCTGAGTGAGTCGGCGATGGTGTTTTTTATCCCTGCCAGATGAAACGGCACCAGAAATATCCTTTGGGCGATGGCCCAATGCCACAGGTCGTGCGCCTCCTTGGACAGTGCTGGGGACCTGGTTCCGCCCTGTTTCCTGATGTAAAACATGGTGGTGGTGTTGGCGGTGAAGATCCTCACCACCTTGCCCTTGAGGGATGGAAGGAAGGACCTGAGGGCCCAAAACACTGCACGGAGCTCCAGGACGTTGATATGTAGGGATTTCTCCGTCGGGAGCCAAAGGACTCTTGCGTGCATATTTTCGGTGTGCGCTCCCCACCCTTCCAGGGAGGCATCCGTGGTCACTGTCTCCTGGTGGGCTGGGGTCTGGAAGTCCAAGCCCGCCATCAGATGCGCGCGGGTGCCCCACCACCGGATCGCTCGTCGGAAACTCTCGTCGAGTGTGATCCTTTCCTCGAAGCTGCCCGTCGTTTGGATCCAGCGCGCGTCCAGGAACTCCTGCAACGGGCGCATCCGGAGCCTGCACATGGGAATGAGGTAGATGCAGGAAGACATCATTCCGAGGAGGGACTTGATGGACCTCACCTTGGCCGCGTCGGCCACCAACATCCGCTGCACCTTGCCCAGGATGGTCCTGGTCCTCTCCTCCGAAGGGGAGGCCAGAAGGGACACTGTGTTGAGCCTCGCTCCCAGAAACAGAGCGTCTTGCGCGGGTACCAGGTGGGATTTGGCGTAGTTCACGGAGAATCCCAGGTCCGTGAGAAGTTGGACGGTCCTTGCCGTGTGAACCACGGCGAGCTCCCTCGTCTTGGCTCGGATGAGCCAGTCGTCCAGGTAGGGGTAGACGTGGACCCCCTTGCGGCGCAGCTGCGCCGCCACCGGTGCGAGGCACTTGGTGAATACCCTGGGTGCCGACCGTAGTCCGAAGGGGAGGGCTTTGAACTGGTAATGACGCCCTTGGACCACAAACCTGAGGAATTTTCGGTGCCCCTTTAGGATGGGAATATGGAAGTAGGCATCCTCCAAATCCAACGACGACAGGAAGTCTCCTTCCTCCAGCTGACCCAGGACGTGCTGGAGGGTGACCATCCGGAACTTCTGCGCCTTGATGAACTTGTTCAGACGTCGTAGGTCCAGGATGGGGCGCCATCCCCCGTCTTCTTCTTCACGAGGAAGTATCTCGAGTAGACTCCGGAGCCCCGAAGCCTCTTTGGGACGAGTTCGATGGAGCCCTTCCTGAGCATCGCTTTTACCTCCAGGAGAAGTTGAGGGACGTGAAGTTCTTTCCTGGCCACGGGGGGGACGCGCGGGCACCTTCTCTGGAACTCGAGCGCGTGGCCCCGGGCCAAGGCGTCCAGCACCCAACCGTCGGTGGAGATGGACTCCCACACGCTGACGAAGCTCGCCAGCCGGCCTCCCACCGGGGTGCTTCGGTGGGGGCCCGACCCCACGGCCGGTTCAATCCTGCTTCGACGAGGCTTTGCCGCCTTGACCTCCTTGGCGACGACGGCAGGGTCCGCCAGACTTGCCTCGTCCTCTGTAGGCCTCCTGAGACGACGAGCGGGCCGCTTGACGGTAGGTGGAGGAACCGCCGCCGGAACCTTTGGAGGCGCCCTTGCCTCCGCTGCTCCGAAAGGGCGTCCGTCGTTGTTGCAGAACTCCCAGGGCCCGGGCCGTCTCAGTGTCCGCTTTAATGGCCTGAAGGGAATCGTCCACTGTTTTGCCAAACAGGTTGTTCCCATCGAAGGGCATGTCCAGGACTCTGGTCTGAACGTCTTGACGGAAGTCCGTAGCCTTGAGCCATCCACGCCGCCTGAGGCAAACGCCGTTGCCCAACTGGCGGAACCCAGTGTTGGCGATGTCCGTCGCAACGGTAATGGCGTGGTCCGAAGCCACCTCACCTTCCTGCAGGATCTCCAGGGCCTCTGTCCTCTTGTCGTCCGGCAGGAAGTCCAGCAGGGGAGCCAGTTTGTACCAGAGCTCCCTGTCGTAGCGGGCCACGATAGCCAAGGCGTTGGCCGCTTTAATCGTCGTCGCTGCCGACGAGATGACTCTGCGTCCCATAGCGTCCAATTTCTTTCCCTCACCGTCCGGTGGGGAAGTCGATGTGGAGGCCGCACCCTCCCCGCTTTCTTCCTGGCCGCCGCGGAGACGACGGAGTCCGGGGTAGGCTGCACCCGGAGGCACAGGGGGGCCGTGTCCAGGACCCGGTACTTCTTCTCGTACCGGTCTCTTCTAGCTGGCGTCGTGGAAGGGTTCTTGAGGAGGGTGAGGCCCTCATCCCAAATGTCGTCCAATAGAGGCACTGAGAGGACCGTCTTCCTCTTGGCCTCGCGCCGCTGATAAAGGAAACCTTCCTTCTTCTTCTCCTCAGGGCAGAGTTGAAAAAGCTCGGATGCCCTGGTGATCATGGAGTGGAACGATCCAATCTCGTCGGGCGGAGAAGCCCTGGTGGGAGGCGACGACGGTACATCCTCGTCGTATACCTCGTCGTCCGTACCCGTCGCTGCCGTGTCAGTCCCCGTATCATCCCCTCGGGTGGACGGGGAGGAGAGCTGGACGGGGCGCGACGGCTGAAAAGGAGGTGGAGGGTGGATCCTTCTTTTCTTAGTAGGGGGAACACCAGAAGGTCCCGTTTCTGGGTCCCCCGACGGGAGAGGTTCCTCCGTCGGCAACGGTAGTCTCGTCCTTATCTCTGAGCATAAGGACTGTATAGCCAACAAAATGGCCGCCGAGTTGTCTTGCGGTGCTGGCAGAGGGGAATCCGACGGGCGATCAGGGGCCCCGTCGGTACCCTCGACGATGTCGTCGTCACCTGCGTCGGGATCCATCCCGACGGGCCGGTCTTCTTCCACGCCGAGGCCAGTTCCTCCTCCGAGGTTGAAGCCGAATCTACGACGACGCCCTGCCCCCCCTTTCTCTTCCCCTCGGGGGATTTCACGGGGGTCCTATCGATGGGCACAAAAGAGGACTCCCTCCGAGGTGGCAGGGAGACTCTGAGCCCCGAGGTCACCACCACTGGTGTAGCCTGCACAGGCTGAGCCAGGGCCGCCGCGACAGTTTCGATAGAGGGCTTGGCCGAATGGATTAAGGCCTTCACCACCTTAGGTGCGCTCACCGCCTTATCCTTGAGGGGGGGGACACCGCCTCGCTCCCCCTCCGATGGGGCCTTCGAGCTCGACCGGGGCCTCTCCAGGAGCTTCGCCGGGTGCTCGGCCTTCCTCTTACCCGACCCAGAGCGTTGGCTCGTGGTTGATGGTGCCGGGGAGGGTGCGCCCTGCCTGGCGCCCGTAGATCCCGACCGTTCGGCGCTCCCGGTGCCAGCGGACTCGCGGTGCTTGGCCTTCTGTTGGACCCCCGTCGCCGGGGCGTCCTCAAAGGTCTTAGAAGACCGCTCAGATTTCTTCTTCTTCTTCTCGCCGGACGGGCTCTTCCCTTCTAGCCAGTTGGCGAGACGTTGATGGCGGTCCTTCATGGTCCGCTCCGACATGTTGCCGCAAAACGCACAGTCCTTCTCCACGTGCGTCTTGTCCTCATGTAGGCAGTAGAGACAAAAAGAGTGTTCGTCCTCCTTGAAGGCGTTCTGCAGCTGGCATCCAGGGCAGACCCTGAACAGCTTTCCGGGCGTCGAGCTTCCCTTCTCCTGGGCCATGACCGGGCCTGAGAAACTTCTGGAGTCCTCCAAAAGCGTAGCTCGACGAAATCTTCACCCTTGAGGGGCGCAGACGAATCCGACATGGGTCCCCGTTGATCGGATAGAGAGTCGGTGGAGCTTGAGGCTCTTTTGACCGAAAAAACGAAGTTTTTGAGAAAAAACGTGAAAAAATAGCACTAACGCTCGAGAGCAATAGCACGAGGATCCCAACACATGAACGTGCGGTAAAAATCTGAAGATGGCTGCCAGAGGTGGGGCTTAGGTAGAGGGCAGTCATTGGCTGTGGTCAGTATGACGCAGAGACCAGTGATTGGTTATTACTACGAAAGTCAGATCAGAAACGAAACTGATACTGGTTTTTTCTTTACAGAGGATTCCCAGCCTGACGACGGGGAATATTCATGAGCATGTGAATCCATGCCAGACCCCATGCTGGAGAACAGGCCTTTCGTGGAGGGCCGGCCAAGCCTGCCAGCTTCCCATTGGCCCATTACAAAGAAGCCAGAGCCAATGGGGTCAGAGCATCAACTGCACCAAGCACACAACAACACATTGTGTAGGCCGCCATCTTGGTATGGTAGCTCACAGTTCGAATATATTGCAGAAGGGCAGTAGGTGTCGAAAATGCAGCCTAGCAAGCAGTAACATCCACAGTCCACAACAGAGCTGTAGAGTGCCACGATCTTCAGGACAGGGAAGCAATTCAAAGTCATGGCAGCGCCGACGTGGGCGTGCCTGAATGGTCCCAGGGAGGGTCTTACCTTATCGTCAAGCCATGTTGGAGCTGCACCTGGCAACTTCCCGTGGCAGGGAGAGTGTGCAGTGCCATTACAGGGACTGCTACCCTGCCGATGCACGGGATAGTGAAGAGAGGAGCACTTTGTCCGGGGCCATGATCGGGGCTTTGGATGAGGGCCGGCCAAGCCTTACTGTTATGTCCGGCCGTGACTTGCCCCGTCGTGTAGCCGAAGAGGTCTTCCCTACAATGTACCCCTCTAACTTGAATAATCAAATAGACAAGCTGAGGGATCCATTCCATGAAAGACAGGATGCAAGACGAGACGCAGGAGGTGCAGGCCTGGATTTCGGGATTCTGCGGTTCCGCTGTTACAAACAATGGTTTAACAACAAACGGTTACCGTCACTAAACAACAAGACCAATTGGAAAACAAGTGTAACCATATAGTAACTGAAGTTACCACTGACCTGATGACCGCAGGATACGGAAGCAACCAGGGAGGTTGAAGTCTGTGCAATAGCTTCCTGTCTAGGTGTTGTAGATCAAACGATGCGCTGGAAGAAATGTTCAAGCAATTCCAAATGCTGAAAACCCAACTGGCTATTCCCGACGGCACGAGGACGCCTCTAGACTTCAGGCACACCAAAGAAGTCTCTAGTCCGTGTGCCGAAGTCAAAAAAGTCACTGATTGGTTTTGTGGGTCTTGGCAGAAAGTTCGAAAGCAATCCGTATGAGTTCCGTAGTCGGCAGGATGCGGGCAGCAGAAAGCAGGACGTGTCCAATTGCAGTCCGTTCAGAGTTCCGTAGTCGGCAGGGGGCGGACAGCAAACAATGGCAAAAACGTGTCCTGAGGCAGTCCGTTTGGAGTTCCGTAGTCGGCAGGAGGAAGGCAGTAGAAAGGCAAGGAAGGAAGGAGTGCGGGTAGGAACAGGAGCAAGAACGAGAGAACAGGAGCAAGGGTTAACAAGGGACCAAGCAAGGGAAGCGCTAACTGTTCGAAACGAAATTCAGAAGCACCGAGACTGCAGTGGGAGGTGCTTAAGTCACATGAACCGGTAACCACGCTCGAGTCGAACGTGTCATGTGACGGAAAACAGGCTTCCAGCGTTGCCATGCCAATTTCCAGGCGCCGGGCTGAGAACGTGGAACACTTTGTTTAGTACACACCGGGACACCTGGATTACGGTGTTTGTAAGGTAAAGCCCGGGCTTCCATGAAGCGTGTGCGAGGCTTGACACTTACGGCTTCTCACTGGACCATTACAAGAGCTAGAGCCAATGGGGGCAGAGCATCAACTGCACCAAGCATACAACAACACTGTGTGTGGGCCGCCATCTTGGTATGGCAGCTCGCTGTTCGAATATATTGCAGAAGAGCAGTAGTCGTGGAAAATGCAGCCTAGCAAGCAGTAACATCCATAGTCCACAACAGAGCTGTAGAGTGCCAGGATCTTCAGGGAAGCAATTCAAAGTCATGGCAACGCCGACATGCACGTGCCTGAAAGGGCCCATGGAGGGTCTTACCTTATCGTCAAGCCGTGTTGGAGCTGCACCTGGACATCTCCCATGATATGGAGAGGGCGTAGTCCCATTCCAGGGACTGCTGCCTTGCCGATGCATGGGATAGTTAAGAGACAAGCATTTTGTCCAGGGCCAGGATCGGGCCTTTGGAGGAGGGCCGGCCAAGCCTGCCGGCTTTTCATTGGCCTGTTACAAAGGAGCTAGAGCCAATGGGGGCAGAGCATCAACTGCACCAAGCACACAACGGTGTGCAGCAGCCATCTTGGTATGGCAGCTTGCTGTTGGAATATATAGCAGTAGGGCAGTTGCCGTCGAAAAAATGCAGGCTAGCAAGCAGTAACAGCCATAGTCCACAACAGAGCTGTAGCGTGCCACGATCTTCAGGGCAGGGAAGCAATTCAAAGTCATGGCAGCGCCGACGTGGGTGTGCCCGAAAGAGCCTACGGAGGGTCTAACCTTATCGTTAGGCCGTGTTGGAGCTGCACCTTGCCATCTCCCGTGGTAGGGAGAGGGCCCAGTCCCATTCCAGGCACTGCTGCCTTGCCCATGCGAGGGATAGTTGTAAGACAAGCATTTTGTCCAGGGCCAGGATCGGGTCTTTGGAGGAGGGCCGGCCAAGCCTGCCGGCTACGCATTGGCCTATTACAAAGGAGCTAGAGCCAATGGGGGCAAAGCATCAACTGCACCAATCACACAACAGTGTGCAAGCAGCCATCTTGGTATGGCAGCTCTCAGTTCGAATATATTTCAGAAGGGCAGAAGCCGTCGAAAATGCAGCCTAGCAAGCAGTAACATCCACAGTCCACAACAGAGCTGTAGAGTGCCACGATCTTCAGGGCAGTGAAGCAATTCAAAGTTATGGCAGCAACGATGTGCATGTGCCTGAAAGGGCCCAGGGAGGGTCTTACCTTATCGTCAGGATGTGTTGGAGCTGCACCTGGCCACCTCCTGTGGTAGGGCGAGGGCACAGATCCATTCCAGGGACTGCTGCCTTGCCCATGCACAGGATAGTTAAGAGACAAGCATTTTGTCCAGGGCCAGGATCAGGCCTTTGGAGGAGGGCCGGCCAAGCCTGCCGGCTTCTCATTGGCCCATTACAAGGGAACTAGAGCCGATGGGGGCGAAGCATCAACTGCACCAAGCACACAACAGTGTGCAGGCAGCACATCTTGGTATGGCAGCTTGCAGTTGGAATATATTGCAGTAGGGCAGTTGCCGTTGAAAATGCAGCCTAGCAAGCAGTAACATCCATAGTCCATAACAGAGCTGTAGAGTGCCAGGATCTTCAGGGCAGGGAAGCAATTAAAAGTCATGGCAGTGCTGACGTGCGTGTGCCTGAAAGGGCCCAGGGAGGGTCTTACCTTATCGTCAAGCCGTGTTGGAGCTGCACCTGGCCACCTCCTGTGGTAGGGAGAGGGCACAGTCCCATTCCAGGGACTGCTGCCTTGCCCATGCGCGGGATAGTTAAGAGACAAGCATTTTGTCCAGGGCCAGGATCAGGCCTTTGGAGGAGGGCCAGCCAAACCTGCCGGCTTCTCATTGGCCCATCACAAGGGAGCTAGAGCCGATGGGGGCAAAGCATCAACTGCACTAAGCACACAAAAGTGTGCAGGCAGCACATCTTGGTATGGCAGCTTGCAGTTGGAATATATTGCAGTAGGGCAGTTGCCGTCGAAAATGCAGCCTAGCAAGCAGTAACATCCATAGTCCATAACAGAGCTGTAAAGTGCCACGATCTTCAGGGCAGGGAAGCAATTCAATGTCATGGCAGTGCTGACGTGCGTGTGCCTGAAAGGGCCCAGGGAGGGTCTTACCGTATCGTCAAGCCGTGTTGGAGCTGCACCTGGCCACCTCCTCTGGTAGGGAGAGGGCACAGTCCCATTCCAGGGACTGCTGCCTTGCCCATGCGAGGGATAGTTAAGAGACAAGCATTTTGTCCAGGGCCAGGATCAGGCATTTGGAGGAGGGCCGGCCAAGCCTGCCGGCTTCTCATTGGCCCATTACAAAGGAGCTAGAGCCAATGGGGGCAGAGCATCAACTGCACCAAGCACACAACAGTGTGTAGGCAGCACATCTTGGTATGGCAGCTTGCAGTTGGAATATATTGCAGTAGGGCAGTTGTCGTTGAAAATGGAGCCTAGCAAGCAGTAACATCCACAGTCCACAACAGAGCTGTACAGTGCCACGATCTTCAGGGCAGGGAAGCAATTCTAAGTCATGGCAGTGCTGACGTGCGTGTGCCTGAAAGGGCCCAGGGAGGGTCTTACCTTATCGTCAAGCCGTGTTGGAGCTGCACCTGGCCACCCCCTGTGGTAGCGAGAGGGCACAGTCCCATTCCAGGGACTGCTGCCTTGCCCATGCATTGGAAAAGTTAAGAGACAAGCATTTTGTCCAGGGCCAGGATCAGGCCTTTGGAGGTTGGCCGGCCAAGCCTGCCGACTTGTCATTGGGCCAATACAAAGGCGCCAGAGCCAATGGGGTCAGAGCATTAACTGCACCAAACACACAACAACACAGTGTGCAGGCCGCCATCTTGGTATGGCAGCTCACAGTTCGAATATATTGCAGAAGGGCAGTAGGTGTAGAAAATGCAGCCTAGCAAGCAGTAAAATCCACAGTCCACAACAGTGCTGTAGAGTGTCACGATCTTCAGGGAAGGGAAGCAATTCAATTTCATGGCAGCGACGATGTGCGTGTGCCTGAAAGGGCCCAGGGAGGGTCTTACCATATCATCAAGCCGTATTGGAGCTGCACCTGGCAGCCTCCCGTGGTAGAGAGTGGGCGCAGTGCCATTCAAGGGACTGCTGTCTTGCCGATGAGTGGGATAGTTAAGAGACAAGCATTTTGTCCAAGGCCAGGATCAGGCCTTTGGAGGAGGGCTGGCCAAGCCTGCCAGCTTCTCATTGGCCCATTACAAAGGAGCTAGAGCCAATGTGGGCAGAGGTTAAACTGCACCAAGCACACAACAAGACAGTGTGCGGGCCGCCATCTTGGTATGGCAGCTCTCAGTTCGAATATATTTCAGAAGGGCAGTAGCCGTCGGAAATGCAGCCTAGCAAGCAGTAACATCCACAGTCCACTACAGAGCTGTAGAGTGCCACGATCTTCAGGGCAAGGAAGCAATTCAATGTCATGGCAGCTACGGTGTGCGTGTGCCTGAAAGGGCCCAGGGAGGGTCTTACCTTATCGTCAAGCCATGTTGAAGCTGCATCTGGCAACATCCCGTGGTAGGGAGAGAGCGCAGTGCCATTCCAGGGACTGCTGCCTGTTCGATGCGCGGGATAGTGAAGAGAGGAACATTTTGTCTGGGTGCAGGATCGGCCTTCGGATGAGGGCCGGCTAAGCCTGCGGCTTCTCATTGGCCAATTACAAAGGAGCCAGAGCCAATGGGGGCAGAGCATCAACTGCACCAAGCACAGAACAACACAGTGTGCGGGCTGCCATTTGCGTATGGCAGCTCGTAGTTCGAATATATTGCAGTAGGGCAGTTGCCGTCGAAAATGCAGCCTAGCAAGCAGTAACATCCATAATCCACAACAGAGCTGTAGAGTGCCACGATCTTCAGGACAGGGAAGCAATTCAAAGTCATGGCAGCGCCGACGTGGGCGTGCCTGAATGGGCCCAGGGAGGGTCTTACCTTATCGTCAAGCCATGTTGGAGCTGCACCTGGCAACTTCCCGTGGCAGGGAGAGTGCGCAGTGCCATTACAGGGACTGCTACCCTGCCGATGCACGGGATAGTGAAGAGAGGAGCACTTTGTCCGGGGCCAGGATCGGGGCTTCGGATGCGGGCCGGCCAAGCCTAACGGCTTCTCACTGGACCATTACAAGAGCTAGAGCCAATGGGGGCAGAGCATCAACTGCACCAAGCATACAACAACACATTGTGTGGGCCGCCATCTTGGTATGGCAGCTCGCTCTTCGAATATATTTCAGAAGAGCAGTAGTCGTGGAAAATGCAGCCTAGCAAGCAGTAACATCCATAGTCCACAACAGAGCTGTAGAGTGTCAGGATCTTCAGGGAAGCAATTCAAAGTCATGGCAGCGCCGACGTGCACGCGCCTGAAAGGGCCCATGGAGGGTCTTACCTTATCGTCAAGCCGTATTGGAGCTGCACCTGGACATCTCCCATGGTATGGAGAGGGCGTAGTCCCATTCCAGGGACTGCTGCCTTGCCGATACGTGGGATAGTTAAGAGACAAGCATTTTGTCCAGGGCCAGGATCGGGTCTTTGGAGGAGGGCCGGCCAAGCCTGCCGGCTTTTCATTGGCCTGTTACAAAGGAGCTAGAGCCAATGGGGCAGAGCATCAACTGCACCAAGCACACAACGGTGTGCAGCAGCCATCTTGGTATGGCAGATTGCAGTTGGAATATATTGCAGTAGGGCAGTTGCCGTCGAAAATGCAGGCTAGCAAGCAGTAACAGCCATAGTCCACAACAGAGCTGTACAGTGCCACGATCTTCAGGGCAGGGAAGCAATTCAAAGTCATGGCAGCGCCGACGTGGGTGTGACCGAAAGGGCCCATGGAGGGTCTTACCTTATCGTTAGGCCGTGTTGGAGCTGCACCTTGCCACCTCCCATGGTAGGGAGAGGGCCCAGTCCCATTCCAGGGACTGCTGCCTTGCCCATGCGAGGGATAGTTAAGAGACAAGCATTTTGTCCAGGGCCAGGATCGGCTCTTTGGAGGAGGGCCGGCCAAGCCTGCCGGCTACGCATTGGCCTATTGCAAAGGAGCTAGAGCCAATGGGGGCAGAGCATCAACTGCACCAATCACACAACAGTGTGCAGGCAGCCATCTTGGTATGGCAGCTCTCAGTTCGAATATATTTCAGAAGGGCAGTAGCCGTCGAAAATGCAGCCTAGCAAGCAGTAACATCCACAGTCCACAACAGAGCTGTAGAGTGCCACTATCTTCAGGGCAGTGAAGCAATTCAAAGTTATGGCAGCAACGATGTGCATGTGCCTGAAAGGGCCCAGGGAGGGTCTTACCTTATCGTCAAGCCGTGTTGGAGCTGCACCTGGCCACCTCCTGTGGTAGGGAGAGGGCACAGTCCCATTCCAGGGACTGCTGCCTTGCCGATGCGTGGGATAGTTAAGAGACAAGCATTTTGTCCAGGGCCAGGATCGGGCCTTTGGAGGAGGGCCGGCCAAGCCTGCCGGCTTTTCATTGGCCTGTTACAAAGAAGCTAGAGCCGATGGTGGCGAAGCATCAACTGCACCAAGCACACAACAGTGTGCAGGCAGCACATCTTGGTATGGCAGCTTGCAGTTGGAATATATTGCAGTAGGGCAGTTGCCGTCGAAAATGCAGCCTAGCAAGCAGTAACATCCATAGTCCATAACAGAGCAGTAGAGTGCCACGATCTTCAGGGCAGGGAAACAATTCAATGTCATGGCAGTGCTGACGTGCGTGTGCCTGAAAGGGCACAGGGAGGGTCTTACCTTATCGTCAAGCCGTGTTGGAGCTGCACCTGGCCACCTCCTCTGGTAGGGAGAGGGCACAGTCCCATTCCAGGGACTGCTGCCTTGCCCATGCGCGGGATAGTTAAGAGACAAGCATTTTGTCCAGGGCCAGGATCCGGCCTTTGGAGGAGGGCCGGCCAAGCCTGCCGGCTTCTCATGGGCCCATTACAAAGGAGCTAGAGCCAATGGGGGCAGAGCATCAACTGCACCAAGCACACAACAGTGTGTAGGCAGCACATCTTGGTATGGCAGCTTGCAGTTGGAATATATTGCAGTAGGGCAGTTGCCGTTGAAAATGGAGCCTAGCAAGCAGTAACATCCACAGTCCACAACAGAGCTGTAGAGTGCCACGATCTTCAGGACAGGGAAGCAATTCTAAGTCATGGCAGTGCTGACGTGCGTGTGCCTGAAAGGGCCCAGGGAGGGTCTTACCTTATCGTCAAGCCGTGTTGGAGCTGCACCTGGCCACCCCCTGTGGTAGCGAGAGGGCACAGTCCCATTCCAGGGACTGCTGCCTTGCCCATGCGCGGGATAGTTAAGAGACAAGCATTTTGTCCAGGGCCAGGATCAGGCCTTTGGAGGTTGGCCGGCCAAGCCTGCCGACTTGTCATTGGCCCATTACAAAGGAGCCAGAGCCAATGGCGTCAGAGCATTAACTGCACCAAACACACAACAACACAGTGTGCAGGCCGCCATCTTGGTATGGCAGCTCACAGTTCGAATATATTGCAGAAGGGCAGTAGGTGTAGAAAATGCAGCCTAGCAAGCAGTAAAATCCACAGTCCACAACAGTGCTGTAGAGTGTCACGATCCTCAGGGCAGGGAAGCAATTCAATTTCATGGCAGCGACGATGTGCGTGTGCCTGAAAGGGCCCAGGGAGGGTCTTACCTTATCATCAAGCCGTATTGGAGCTCCACCTGGCAGCCTCCCGTGGTAGAGAGTGGGCGCAGTGCCATTCAAGGGACTGCTGTCTTGCCAATGAGTGGGATAGTTAAGAGACAAGCATTTTGTCCAGGGCCAGGATCAGGCCTTTGGAGGAGGGCTGGCCAAGCCTGCCGGCTTCTCATTGGCCCATTAAAAAGGAGCTAGAGCCAATGTGGGCAGAGTTTAAACTGCAGGAGCACTTTGTCCGGGGCCAGGATCGGGGCTTCGGATGCGGGCCGGCCAAGCCTAACGGCTTCTCACTGGACCATTACAAGAGCTAGAGCCAATGGGGACAGAGCATCAACTGCACCAAGCATACAACAACACATTGTGTGGGCCGCCATCTTGGTATGGCAGCTCGCTCTTCGAATATATTTCAGAAGAGCAGTAGTCGTGGAAAATGCAGCCTAGCAAGCAGTAACATCCATAGTCCACAACAGAGCTGTAGAGTGTCAGGATCTTCAGGGAAGCAATTCAAAGTCATGGCAGCGCCGACGTGCACGCGCCTGAAAGGGCCCATGGAGGGTCTTACCTTATCGTCAAGCCGTATTGGAGCTGCACCTGGACATCTCCCATGGTATGGAGAGGGCGTAGTCCCATTCCAGGGACTGCTGCCTTGCCAATACGTGGGATAGTTAAGAGACAAGCATTTTGTCCAGGGCCAGGATCGGGCCTTTGGAGGAGGGCCGGCCAAGCCTGCCGGCTTTTCATTGGCCTGTTACAAAGGAACTAGAGCCAATGGGGCAGAGCATCAACTGCACCAAGCACACAACGGTGTGCACCAGCCATCTTGGTATGGCAGATTGCAGTTGGAATATATTGCAGTAGGGCAGTTGCCGGCGAAAATGCAGGCTAGCAAGCAGTAACAGCCATAGTCCACAACAGAGCTGTACAGTGCCACGATCTTCAGGGCAGGGAAGCAATTCAAAGTCATGGCAGCGCCGACGTGGGTGTGACCGAAAGGGCCCATGGAGGGTCTTACCTTATCGTTAGGCCGTGTTGGAGCTGCACCTTGCCACCTCCCATGGTAGGGAGAGGGCCCAGTCCCATTCCAGGGACTGCTGCCTTGCCCATGCGAGGGATAGTTAAGAGACAAGCATTTTGTCCAGGGCCAGGATCGGGTCTTTGGAGGAGGGCCGGCCAAGCCTGCCGGCTACGCATTGGCCTATTGCAAAGGCGCTAGAGCCAATGGGGGCAGAGCATCAACTGCACCAATCACACAACAGTGTGCAGGCAGCACATCTTGGTATGGCAGCTTGCAGTTGGAATATATTGCAGTAGGGCAGTTGCCGTCGAAAATGCAGCCTAGCAAGCAGTAACATCCACAGTCCACAACAGAGCTGTAGAGTGCCACGATCTTCAGGACAGGGAAGCAATTCAATGTCATGGCAGTGCTGACGTGCGTGTGCCTGAAAGGGCACAGGGAGGGTCTTACCTTATCGTCAAGCCGTGTTGGAGCTGCACCTGGCCACCCCCTGTGGTAGCGAGAGGGCACAGTCCCATTCCAGGGACTGCTGCCTTGCCCATGCGCGGGATAGTTAAGAGACAAGCATTTTGTCCAGGGCCAGGATCAGGCCTTTGGAGGTTGGCCGGCCAAGCCTGCCGACTTGTCATTGGCCCATTACAAAGGAGCCAGAGCCAATGGCGTCAGAGCATTAACTGCACCAAACACACAACAACACAGTGTGCAGGCCGCCATCTTGGTATGGCAGCTCACAGTTCGAATATATTGCAGAAGGGCAGTAGGTGTAGAAAATTCAGCCTAGCAAGCAGTAAAATCCACAGTCCACAACAGTGCTGTAGAGTGTCACGATCCTCAGGGCAGGGAAGCAATTCAATTTCATGGCAGCGACGATGTGCGTGTGCCTGAAAGGGCCCAGGGAGGGTCTTACCTTATCATCAAGCCGTATTGGAGCTCCACCTGGCAGCCTCCCGTGATAGAGAGTGGGCGCAGTGCCATTCAAGGGACTGCTGTCTTGCCAATGAGTGGGATAGTTAAGAGACAAGCATTTTGTCCAGGGCCAGGATCAGGCCTTTGGAGGAGGGCTGGCCAAGCCTGCCGGCTTCTCATTGGCCCATTAAAAAGGAGCTAGAGCCAATGTGGGCAGAGTTTAAACTGCACCAAGCACACAACAAGACAGTGTGCGGGCCGCCATCTTGGTATGGCAGCTCTCAGTTCGAATATATTTCAGAAGGGCAGTAGCCGTCGGAAATGCAGCCTAGAAAGCAGTAACATCCATAATCCACAACAGAGCTGTAGAGTGCCACGATCTTCAGGGCAAGGAAGCAATTCAAAGTCATGGCAGCTACAGGGTGCGTGTGCCTGAAAGGGCCCAGGGAGGGTCTTACCTTATCGTCAAGCCATGTTGAAGCTGCATCTGGCAACTTCCCGTGGCAGGGAGAATGCGCAGTGCCATTACAGGGACTGCTACCCTGCCGATGCACGGGATAGTGAAGAGAGGAGCACTTTGTCCGGGGCCAGGATCGGGGCTTCGGATGCGGGTCGGCCAAGCCTAACGGCTTCTCACTGGACCATTACAAGAGCTAGAGCCAATGGGGGCAGAGCATCAACTGCACCAAGCGTACAACAACACAGTGTGTGGGCCGCCATCTTGGTATGGCAGCTCGCTCTTGGAATATATTGCAGAAGAGCAGTAGTCGTGGAAAATGCAGCCTAGCAAGCAGTAACATCCATAGTCCACAACAGAGCTGTAGAGTGTCAGGATCTTCAGGGAAGCAATTCAAAGTCACGGCAGCGCCGACGTGCACGTGCCTGAAAGGGCCCATGGAGGGTCTTACCTCATCGTCAAGCCGTATTGGAGCTGCACCTGGACATCTCCCATGGTATGGAGAGGGCGTAGTCCCATTCCAGGGACTGCTGCCTTGCTGATGCGTGGGATAGTTAAGAGACAAGCATTTTGTCCAGGACCAGGATAGGGCCTTTGGAGGAGGCCCGGCAAAGCCTGCCGGCTTTTCATTGGCCTGTTACAAAGGAGCTAGAGCCAATGGGGCAGAGCATCAACTGCACCAAGCACACAACGGTGTGCAGCAGCCATCTTGGTATGGCAGCTTGCAGTTGGAATATATTGCAGTAGGGCAGTTGCCGTCGAAAATGCAGGCTAGCAAGCAGTAACATCCACAGTCCACAACAGAGCTGTAGAGTGCCACGATCTTCAGGTCAGGGAAGCAATTCAAAGTAATGCAGCGCCGACGTGGGTGTGCCCGAAAGGGCCCACGGAGGGTCTTACCTTATTGTTAGGCCGTGTTGGAGCTGCACCTTGCCACCTCCCGTGGTAGGAAGAAGCCCAGTCCCATTCCAGGGACTGCTGCCTTGCCCATGCGAGGGATAGTTAAGAGACAAGCATTTTGTCCAGGGCCAGGATCGGGTCTTTGGAGGAGGGCCGGCCAAGCCTGCCGGCTACGCATTGGCCTATTACAAAGGAGCTAGAGCCAATGGGGGCAGAGCATCAACTGCACCAATCACACAACAGTGTGCAGGCAGCCATCTTGGTATGGCAGCTCTCAGTTCGAATATATTTCAGAAGGGCAGTAGCCGTCGAAAATGCAGCCTAGCAACCAGTAACATCCACAGTCCACAACAGAGCTGTAGAGTGCCACGATCTTCAGGGCAGGGAAGCAATTCAAATTTATGGCAGCAGCAATGTGCATGTGCCTGAAAGGGCCCAGGGAGGGTCTTACCTTATCGTCAAGCCGTGTTGGAGCTGCACCTGGCCACCTCCTGTGGTAGGGAGAGGGCACAGTCCCATTCCAAGGACTGCTGCCTTGCCGATGCGTGGGATAGTTAAGAGACAAGCATTTTGTCCAGGGCCAGGATCGGGCATTTGGAGGAGGGCCGGCCAAGCCTGCCGGCTTTTCATTGGCCTGTTACAAAGAAGCTAGAACCAATGGGGCAGAGCATCAACTGCACCAAGCACACAACGGTGTGCAGCAGCCATCTTGGTATGGCAGCTTGCAGTTGGAATATATTGCAGTAGGGCAGTTGCCGTCGAAAATGCAGGCTAGCAAGCAGTAACAGCCATAGTCCACAACAGAGCTGTAGAGTGCCACGATCCTCACGGCAGGGAAGCAATTCAAAGTCATGGCAGCGCTGGCGTGGGTGTGCCCGAAAGGGCCCATGGAGGGTCTTACCATATCGTTAGGCTGTGTTGGAGCTGCACCTTGCCACCTCCCGTGGCAGGGAGAGGGCCCAGTCCCATTCCAGGGACTGCTGCCTTGCCCATGCGAGGGATAGTTAAGAGACAAGCATTTTGTCCAGGGCCAGAATGGGGTCTTTGGAGGAGGGCCGGCCAAGCCTGCCGGCTACACATTGGCATATTACAAAGGAGCTAGAGCCAATGGGGGCAGAGCATCAACTGCACCAATCACACAACAGTGTGCAGGCAGCCATCTTGGTATGGCAGCTCTCAGTTCGAATATATTTCAGAAGGGCAGTAGCCGTCGAAAATGCAGTCTAGCAAGCAGTAACATCCACAGTCCACAACAGAGCTGTAGAGTGCCACGATCTTCAGGGCAGTGAAGCAATTCAAAGTTATGGCAGCAACGATGTGCATGTGCCTGAAAGGGCCCAGGGAGGGTCTTACCTTATCGTCAAGCCGTGTTGGAGCTGCACCTGGCCACCTCCTCTGGTAGGGAGAGGGCACAGTCCCATTCCAGGGACTGCTGCCTTGCCCATGCGCAGGATAGTTAAGAGACAAGCATTTTGTCCAGGGCCAGGATCAGGCCTTTGGAGGAGGGCCGGCACAGCCTGCCGGCTTCTCATTGGCCCATTACAAAGGAGCTAGAGCCAATGGGGGCAGAGCATCAACTGCACCAAGCACACAACAGTGTGTAGGCAGCACATCTTGGTATTGCAGCTTGCAGTTGGAATATATTGCAGTAGGGCAGTTACCGTTGAAAATGGAGCCTAGCAAGCAGTAACATCCACAGTCCACAACAGAGCTGTAGAGTGCCACGATCTTCAGGGCAGGGAAGCATTTCTAAGTCATGGCAGTGCCGACGTGCGTGTGCCTGAAAGGGCCCAGGGAGGGTCTTACCTTATCATCAAGCCGTATTGGAGCTGCACCTGGCAGCCTCCCGTGGTAGAAAGTGGGCGCAGTGCCATTCAAGGGACTGCTGTCTTGCCGATGAGTGGGATAGTGAAAAGAGGAGCATTTTGTCTGGGCCAGGATCAGGCCTTTGGAGGAGGGCTGGCGAAGCATGCTAGCTTCTCATTGGCCCATTACAAAGGAGCCAGAGCCAATGGGGGCAGAGCATCAACTGCACCAAACACACAACAACACAGTGTGCAGGCCGCCTTCTTGGTATGGCAGCTCACAGTTCGAATATGTTGGAGAAGGGCAGTAGGTGTCGAAAATGCAGCCTAGCAAGCAGTAACATCCACAGTCCACAACAGTGCTGTAGAGTGTCACGATCTTCAGGGCAGGAAAGCAATTCAATTTCATGGCAGCGAGGATGTGTGTGTGCCTGAAAGGGCCCAGGGAGGGTCTTACCTTATCATCAAGCTGTGTTGGAGCTGCACCTGGCAACCTTCCATGGTAGGGAGAGTGTGCAGTGCCATTACAAGGACTGGTACCCTGCCGATGTATGGGATAGTGAAGAGAGGAGCACTTTGTCCGGGGCCAGGATCGGGGCTTCGGATGAGGGCCGGCCAAGCCTAACGGCTTCTCACTGGACCATTACAAAAGAGCTAGAGCAAATGGGGGCAGAGCATCAACTGCACCAAGCACACAACATCAGTGTGCGGGCCGCCATCTTGGTATAGCAGCTCGCAGTTCAATTATATTGCAGAAGAGCAGTAGCCATCGAAAATGCAGCCTAGCAAGCAGTAACATCCATAGTCCACAACAGAGCTGTAGAGTGCCACGATCTTCAAGGCAGGGAAGCAATTCAAAGTCAATGCAGTGCTGACGTGCGTGTGCCTGAAACGGCCCAGGGAGGGTCTTACCTTATCGTCAAGCCGTGTTGGAGCTGCACCTGGCCACCTCCTGTGGTAGGGAGAGGGCACAGTCCCATTCCAGGGACTGCTGCCTTGCCCATGCGCGGGATAGTTAAGAGACAAGCATTTTGTCCAGGGCCAGGATCAGGCCTTTGGAGGAGGGCCGGCCAAGCCTACCGGCTTCTCATTGGCCCATTACAAAGGAGCTAGAGCCAATGGGGGCAGAGGTTAAACTGCACCAAGCACACAACAAGACAGTGTGCGGGCCGCCATCTTGGTATGGCAGCTCTCAGTTCGAATATATTTCAGAAGGGCAGTAGCCGTTGGAAATGGAGCCTAGCAAGCAGTAACATCCACAGTCCACAAAAGAGCTGTAGAGTGCCACGATCTTCAGGGCAGGGAAGTAATTCAATGTCATGGCAGCGACGATGTGCGTATGCCTGAAAGGGCCCAGGGAGGGTCTTACCTTATCGTAAAGCCATGTTGGAGCTGCACCTGGCAACTTTCCGTGGCAGGGAGAGTGCGCAGTGCCATTCCAGGGACTGCTGCCTGGTCGATGCGCGGGATAGTGAAGAGAGGAACATTTTGTCTGGGTGCAGGATCGGGCCTTCGGAGGAGGGCCGGCCAAGCCTGCCGGCTTCTCATTGGCCAATTACAAAGGAGCCAGAGCCAATGGGGGCAGAGCATCAACTGCACCAAGCACAGAACAACACTGTCTGCGGGCTGCCATCTTGGTATGGCAGCGAATATATTGCAGTAGGGCAGTTGCCGTCGAAAATGCAGCCTAGCAAGCAGTAACATCCATAATCCACAGCAGAGCTGTAGAGTGCCACGATGTTCAGGACAGGGAAGCAATTCAAAGTCATGGCAGCGCCGACGTGGGCGTGCCTGAATGTGCCCAGTGAGGGTCTTACCTTATCGTCAAGCCGTGTTGGAGCTGCACCTGGCCACCTCCTGTGGTAGGGAGAGGACACAGTCCCATTCCAGGGACTGCTGCCTTGCCCATGAGCGGTATAGTTAACAGACAAGCATTTTGTCCATGGCCAGGATCAGGCCTTTCGAGGAGGGCCGGCCAAGCCTGCCAGCTTCTCATTGGCCCATTACAAAGAAGCCAGAGCCAATGGGGTCAGAGCATCAACTGCACCACACAACAACACATTGTGTAGGCCGCCATCTTGGTATGGCAGCTCACAGTTCGAATATATTGCAGAAGGGCAGTAGGCGTCGAAAATGCAGCCTAGCAAGCAGTAACATCCACAGTCCACAAAAGAGCTGTAGAGTGCCACGATCTTCAGGGCAGGGAAGTAATTCAATGTCATGGCAGCGACGATGTGCGTATGCCTGAAAGGGCCCAGGGAGGGTCTTACCTTATCGTAAAGCCATGTTGGAGCTGCACCTGGCAACTTTCTGTGGCAGGGAGAGTGCGCAGTGCCATTACAGGGACTGCTACCCTGCCGATGCACGGGATAGTGAAGAGAGGAGCACTTTGTCCGGGGCCATGATCGGGGCTTCGGATGAGGGCCGGCCAAGCCTTACAGCTTCTCACTGGACCATTACAAGAGCTAGAGCCAATGGGGGCAGAGCATCAACTGCACTGTGTGTGGGCCGCCATCTTGGTATCGCTGTTCGAATATATTGCAGAAGAGCAGTAGTCGTGGAAAATGCAGCCTAGCAAGCAGTAACATCCATAGTCCACAACAGAGCTGTAGAGTGCCACGATGTTCAGGACAGGGAAGCAATTCAAAGTCATGGCAGCGCCGACGTGGGCGTGCCTGAATGTGCCCAGTGAGGGTCTTACCTTATCGTCAAGCCGTGTTGGAGCTGCACCTGGCCACCTCCTGTGGTAGGGAGAGGACACAGTCCCATTCCAGGGACTGCTGCCTTGCCCATGAGCGGTATAGTTAAGAGACAAGCATTTTGTCCATGGCCAGGATCAGGCCTTTCGAGGAGGGCCGGCCAAGCCTGCCAGCTTCTCATTGGCCCATTACAAAGAAGCCAATGGGGTCAGAGCATCAACTGCACCACACCACAACACATTGTGTAGGCCGCCATCTTGGTATGGCAGCTCACAGTTCGAATATATTGCAGAAGGGCAGTAGGCGTCGAAAATGCAGCCTAGCAAGCAGTAACATCCACAGTCCACAAAAGAGCTGTAGAGTGCCACGATCTTCAGGGCAGGGAAGTAATTCAATGTCATGGCAGCGACGATGTGCGTATGCCTGAAAGGGCCCAGGGAGGGTCTTACCTTATCGTAAAGCCATGTTGGAGCTGCACCTGGCAACTTTCCGTGGCAGGGAGAGTGCGCAGTGCCATTACAGGGACTGCTACCCTGCCGATGCATGGGATAGTGAAAAGAGGAGCACTTTGTCCGGGGCCATGATCGGGGCTTCGGATGAGGGCCGGCCAAGCCTTACAGCTTCTCACTGGACCATTACAAGAGCTAGAGCCAATGGGGGCAGAGCATCAACTGCACTGTGTGTGGGCCGCCATCTTGGTATCGCTGTTCGAATATATTGCAGAAGAGCAGTAGTCGTGGAAAATGCAGCCTAGCAAGCAGTAACATCCATAGTCCACAACAGAGCTGTAGAGTGCCAGGATCTTCAGGGAAGCAATTCAAAGTCATGGCTGCGCCGACGTGCACACGCCTGAAAGGGCCCATGGAGGGTCTTACCTTATCGTCAAGCCATGTTGGAGCTGCACCTGGACATCTACCATGGTATGGAGAGGGCGTAGTCCCATTCCAGGGACTGCTGCCTTGCCGATGCATGGGATAGTTAAGAGACAAGCATTTTGTCCAGGGCCAGGATCGGGCCTTTGGAGGAGGGCCGGCCAAGCCTGCCGGCTTTTCATTGGCCTGTTACAAAGGAGCTAGAGCCAATGGGGGCAGAACATCAACTGCACCAAGCACACAACGGTGTGCAGCAGCCATCTTGGTATGGCAGCTTGCAGTTGGAATATATTGCAGTAGGGCAGTTGCCGTCGAAAAAATGCAGGCTAGCAAGCAGTAACAGCCATAGTCCACAACAGAGCTGTAGAGTGCCACGACCTTCAGGGCAGGGAAGCAATTCAAAGTCATGGCAGCGCCGACGTGGGTGTGCCCGAAAGAGCCCACAGAGGGTCTTACCTTATCATTAGGCCGTGTTGGAGCTGCACCTTGCCACCTCCCGCGGTAGGGAGAGGGTCCAGTCCCATTCCAGGGACTTCTGCCTTGCCCATGCGAGGGATAGTTAAGAGACAAGCATTTTGTCCAGGGCCAGGATCAGGCCTTTGGAGGAGGGCCGGCCAAGCCTGCTGGCTTCTCATTGGCCCATTACAAAGGAGCGAGCTAGAGCCAATGGGGGCAGAGCATCAACTGCACCAAGCACACAACAGTGTGTAGGCAGCACATCTTGGTATGGCAGCTTGCAGTTGGAATATATTGCAGTAGGGCAGTAGCCGTCGAAAATGCAGCCTAGCAAGCAGTAACATCCATATTCCATAACAGAGCTGTAGAGTGCCACGATCTTCAGGGCAGGAAAGCAATTAAAAGTCATGGCAGTGCTGACGTGCGTGTGCCTGAAAGGGCCCAGGGAGGGTCTTACCTTATCGTCAAGCCATGTTGAAGCTGCACCTGGCAACCTCCCATGATAGGGAGAGTGCGCAGTGCCATTACAGGGACTGGTACACTGCCGATGCATGGGATAGTGATGAGAGGAGCACTTAGTCCGGGGCCAGGATCGGGGCTTCGGATGAGGGCCGGCCAAGCCTAACGGCTTCTCACTGGCCCATTACAAAGGAGCTAGAGCCAATGGGGGCAGAGGTTAAACTGCACCAAGCACACAACAAGGCAGTGTGCGGGCCGCCATCTTGGTATGGCAGCTCTCAGTTCGAATATATTTCAGAAGGGCAGTAGCCGTCGGAAATGGAGCCTAGCAAGCAGTAACATCCACAGTCCACTACAGAGCTGTAGAGTGCCACAATCTTCAGGGCAAGGAAGCAATTCAATGTCATGGCAGCGACGGTGTGCGTGTGCCTGAAAGGGCCCAGGGAGGGTCTTACCTTATCGTCAAGCCATGTTGAAGCTGCACCTGGCAACCTACCGTGGTAGGGAGAGAGCGCAGTGCCATTCCAGGGACTGCTGCCTGGTCGATGCGCGGGATAGTGAAGAGAGGAACATTTTGTCTGGGTACAGGATCGGGCCTTCGGAGGAGGGCCGGCCAAGCCTGCCGGCTTCTCATTGGCCAATTACAAAGGAGCCAGAACCAATGGGGGCAGAGCATCAACTGCACCAAGCACAGAACAACACAGTATGCGGGCTGCCATCTTGGTATGGCAGCTCGTAGTTCGAACATATTGCAGTAGGGCAGTTGCCGTCGAAAATGCAGCCTAGCAAGCAGTAACATCCACAGTCCACAACAGAGCTGTAGAGTGCCACGATCTTCAGGGCAGTGAAGCAATTCAAAGTTATGGCAGCAACGATGTGCATGTGCCTGAAAGGGCCCAGGGAGGGTCTTACCTTATCGTCAAGCCGTGTTGGAGCTGCACCTGGCCACCTCCTGTGGTAGGGAGAGGGCACAGACCCATTCCAGGGACTGCTGCCTTGCCCATGCGCGGGATAGTTAAGAGACAAGCATTTTGTCCAGGGCCAGGATCAGGCCTTTGGAGGAGGGCCGCCAAGCCTGCCGGCTTCTCATTGGCCCATTACAAGGGAGCTAGAGCCGATGGGGGCGAAGCATCAACTGCACCAAGCACACAACAGTGTGCAGGCAGCACATCTTGGTATGGCAGCTTGCAGTTGGAATATATTGCAGTAGGGCAGTTGCCGTTGAAAATGCAGCCTAGCAAGCAGTAACATCCATAGTCCATAACAGAGCTGTAGAGTGCCACGATCTTCAGGGTAGGGAAGCAATTAAAAGTCATGGCAGTGCTGACGTGCGTGTGCCTGAAAGGGCCCAGGGAGGGTCTTGTCTTATCGTCAAGCCGTGTTGGAGCTGCACCTGGCCACCTCCTGTGGTAGGGAGAGGGCACAGTCCCATTCCAGGGACTGCTGCCTTGCCCATGCCCGGGATCGTTAAGAGACAAACATTTTGTCCAGGGCCAGGATCAGGCCTTTGGAGGAGGGCCAGCCAAGCCTGCCGGCTTCTCATTGGCCCATTACAAAGGAGCTAGAGCCAATGGGGGCAGAGCATCAACTGCACCAAGCACACAACAGTGTGCAGGCAGCACATCTTGGTATGGCAGCTTGCAGTTGGAATATATTGCAGTAGGGCAGTTGCCGTCGAAAATGCAGCCTAGCAAGCAGTAAAATCCACAGTCCACAACAGTGCTGTAGAGTGTCACGATCTTCACGGCAGGGAAGCAATTCAATTTCATGGCAGCGACGATGTGCGTGTGCCTGAAAGGGCCCAGGGAGGGTCTTACCTTATCATCAAGCCGTATTGGAGCTGCACCTGGCAGTCTCCCGTGGTAGAGAGTGGGCGCAGTGCCATTCAAGGGACTGCTGTCTTGCCGATGAGTGGGATAGTTAAGAGACAAGCATTTTATCCATGGCCAGGATCAGGCCTTTCGAGGAGGGCCGGCCAAGCCTGCCAGCTTCTCACTGGCCCATTACAAAGAAGCCAGAGCCAATGGGGTCAGAGCATCAACTGCACCAAGCACACAACAACACATTGTGTAGGCCGCCATCTTGGTATGGCAGCTCACAGTTCGAATATAATGCAGAAGGGAGGTAGGCGTCGAAAATGCAGCCTAGCAAGCAGTAACATCCACAGTCCACAACAGAGCTGTAGAGTGCCACAATCTTCAGGGCAGGGAAGTAATTCAATGTCATGGCAGCGACGATGTGCGTGTGCCTGAAAGGGCCCAGGGAGGGTCTTACCTTATCGTCAAGCCATGTTGGAGCTGCACCTGGCAACTTCCCGTGGCAGGGAGTGTGCGCAGTGCCATTATAGGGACTGCTACCCTGCCGATGCACGGGATAGTGAAGAGAGGAGCACTTTGTCCGGGGCCATGATCGGGGCTTCGGATGAGGGCCGGCCAAGCCTTACGGCTTCTCACTGGACCATTACAAGAGCTAGAGCCAATAGGGGCAGAGCATCAACTGCACCAAGCATACAACAACACTGTGTGTGGGCCGCCATCTTGGTATGGCAGCTCGCTGTTCGAATATATTGCAGAAGAGCAGTAGTCTGTAGAAAATGCAGCCTAGCAAGCAGTAACATCCATAGTCCACAACAGAGCTGTAGAGTGCCAGGATCTTCAGGGAATAATTCAAAGTCATGGCAGCGCCGACGTGCACGTGCCTGAAAGGGCCCATGGAGGGTCTTACCTTATCGTTAGGCCGTGTTGGAGCTGCACCTTGCCACCTCCCGTGGTAGGGAGAAGGCCCAGTCCCATTCCAGGGACTGCTGCCTTGCCCATGCGAGGGATAGTTAAGAGACAAGCATTTTGTCCAGGGCCAGGATCGGGTCTTTGGAGGAGGGCCGGCCAAGCATGCCGGCTACGCATTGGCCTATTACAAAGGAGCTAGAGCCAATGGGGGCAGAGCATCAACTGCACCAATCACACAACAGTGTGCAAGCAGCCATCTAGGTATGGCAGCTCTCAGTTCGAATATATATCAGAAGGGCAGTAGCCGTCGAAAATGCAGCCTAGCAAGCAGTAACATCCACAGTCCACAACAGAGCTGTAGAGTGCCACGATCTTCAGGGCAGTGAAGCAATTCAAAGTTATGGCAGCAACGATGTGCATGTGCCTGAAAGGGCCCAGGGAGGGTCTTACCTTATCGTCAAGCCGTGTTGGAGCTGCACCTGGCTACCTCCTGTGGTAGGGAGAGGGCACAGACCCATTCCAGGGACTGCTGCCTTGCCCATGCGCAGGATAGTTAAGAGACAAGCATTTTGTTCAGGGCCAGGATCAGGCCTTTGGAGGAGAGCCGGCCAAGCCTGCCGGCTTCTCATTGGCCCATTACAAGGGAGCTAGAGCCAATGGGGGCGAAGCATCAACTGCACCAAGCACACAACAGTGTGCAGGCAGCACATCTTGGTATGGCAGCTTGCTGTTGGAATATCTTGCAGTAGGGCAGTTGCCGTTGAAAATGCAGCCTAGCAAGCAGTAACATCCATAGTCCATAACAGAGCTGTAGAGTGCCACGATCTTCAGGGCAGGGAAGCAATTAAAAGTCATGGCAGTGCTGACGTGCGTGTGCCTGAAAGGGCCCAGGGAGGGTCTTACCTTATCATCAAGCTGTGTTGTAGCTGCAATAGGCCACCTCCTGTGGTAGGGAGAGGGCACAGTCCCATTCCAGGGACTGCTGCCTTGCCCATGCCCGGGATAGTTAAGAGACAAGAATTTTGTCCAGGGCCAAGATCAGGCCTTTGGAGGAGGGCCAGCCAAGCCTGCCGGCTTCTCATTGGCCCATTACAAAGGAGCTAGAGCCAATGGGGGCAGAGCATCAACTGCACCAAGCACACAACAGTGTGCAGGCAGCACATCTTGGTATGGCAGCTTGCAGTTGGAATATATTGCAGTACGGCAGTTGCCGTCGAAAATGCAGCCTAGCAAGCAGTAACATCCTCAATCCACAACAGAGCTGTAGAGTGCCACGATCTTCAGGGCAGTGAAGCAATTCAAAGTTATGGCAGTGCTGACGTGCGTGTTCCTGAAAGGGCCCAGGGAGGGTCTTACCTTATCGTCAAGCCGTGTTGGAGCTGCACCTGGCCACCTCCTGTGGTAGGGAGAGGGCACAGTCCCATTCCAGGGACTGCTGCCTTGCCCATGCGCGGGATAGTTAAGAGACAAGCATTTTGTCCAGGGCCAGGATCAGGCCTTTGGAGGTTGGCCAGCCAAGCCTGCCGACTTGTCATCAGCCCATTACAAAGGAGCCAGAGCCAATGGGGTCAGAGCATTAACGGCACCAAACACACAACAACACAGTGTGCAGGCCGCCATCTTGGTATGACAGCTCACAGTTCGAATATATTGCAGAAGGGCAGTAGGTGTAGAAAATGCAGCCTAGCAAGCAGTAAAATCCACAGTCCACAACAGTGCTGTAGAGTGTCACGATCTTCAGGGCAGGAAAGCAATTCAATTTCATGGCAGCGACGATGTGCGTGTGCCTGAAAGGGCCCAGGGAGGGTCTTACCTTATCATCAAGCCGTATTGGAGCTGCACCTGTCAGCCTCCCGTGGTAGAGAGTGGGCGCAGTGCCATTCAAGGGACTGCTGTCTTGCCGATGAGTGGGATAGTTAAGAGACAAGCATTTTGTCCAGGGCCAGGATCAGGCCTTTGGAGGAGGGCTGGCCAAGCCTGCCGGCTTCTCATTGGCCCATTACAAAGGAGCTAGAGCCAATGGGGGCAGAGGTTAAACTGCACCAAGCACACAACAAGACAGTGTGCAGGCCGCCATCTTGGTATGGCAGCTCTCAGTTCGATTATATTTCAGAAGGGCAGTAGCCGTCGGAAATGCAGCCTAGCAAGCAGTAACATCCACAGTCCACTACAGAGCTGTAGAGTGCCACGATCTTCAGGGCAAGGAAGCAATTCAATGTCATGGCAGCGACGGTGTGCGTGTGCCTGAAAGGGCCCAGGGAGGGTCTTACCTTATCGTCAAGCCATGTTGAAGCTGCATCTGGCAACCTCCCATGGTAGGGAGAGAGCGCAGTGCCATTCCAGGGACTGCTGCCTGGTCGATGCGCGGGATAGTGAAGAGAGGAACATTTTGTCTGGGTGCAGGATCGGGCCTTCGGATGAGGGCCGGCTAAGCCTGCGGCTTCTCATTGGCCCATTACAAAGGAGCCAGAGCCAATGGGGGCAGAGCATCAACTGCACCAAGCACAGAACAACACAGTGTGCGGGCTGCCATCTTGGTATGGCAGCTCTCAGTTCGAAAATATTTCAGAAGGGCAGTAGCCGTCGAAAATGCACCCTAGCAAGCAGTAACATCCACAGTCCACAACAGAGCTGTAGAGTGCCACGATCTTCAGGGCAGTGAAGCAATTCAAAGTTATGGCAGCAACGATGTGCATGTGCCTGAAAGGGCCCAGGGAGGGTCTTACCTTATCGTCAAGCCGTGTTGGAGCTGCACCTGGCCACCTCCTGTGGTAGGGAGAGGGCACAGTCCCATTTCAGGGACTGCTGCCTTGCCCATGCGCGGGATAGTTAAGAGACAAGCATTTCGTCCAGGGCCAGGATCAGGCCTTTGGAGGAGGGTCGGCCAAGACTGCCGGCTTCTCATTGGCCCATCACAAGGGAGCTAGAGCCGATGGGGGCGAAGCATCAACTGCACCAAGCACACAACAGTGTGCAGGCAGCACATCTTGGTATGGCAGCTTGCAGTTGGAATATATTGCAGTAGGGCAGTTGCCGTCAAAAATGCAGCCTAGCAAGCAGTAACATTCATTGTCCATAACAGAGCTGTAGAGTGCCACGATCTTCAGGGCAGGGAAGCAATTCAAACTCATGGCAGTGCTGACATGCGTGTGCCTGAAAGGGCCCAGGGAGGGTTTTACCTTATTGTCAAGCCGTGTTGGAGCTGCACCTGGCCACCTCCTCTGGTAGGGAGAGGGCACAGTCCCATTCCAGGGACTGCTGTCTTGCCCATGCGCGGGATAGTTAAGAGACAAGCATTTTGTCCAGGGCCAGGATCAGGCCTTTGGAGGAGGGCCGGCCAAGCCTGCTGGCTTCTCATTGGCCCATTACAAAGGAGCTAGAGCCAATGGGGGCAGAGCATCAACTGCACCAAGCACACAACAGTGTGTAGGCAGCACATCTTGGTATGGCAGCTTGCAGTTGGAATATATTGCAGTAGGGCAGTTGCCGTTGAAAATGGAGCCTAGCAAGCAGTAACATCCACAGTCCACAACAGAGCTGTAGAGTGCCACGATCTTCAGGGCAGGGAAGCAATTCTAAGTCATGGCAGTGCTGACGTGCGTGTGTGTGCCTGAAAGGGCCCAGGAGGGTCTTACCTTATCGTCAAGCCGTGTTGGAGCTGCACCTGGCCACCCCCTTTGGTAGCGAGAGGGCACAGTCCCATTCCAGGGACTGCTGCCTTGCCCATGCGCGGGATAGTTAAGAGACAAGCATTTTGTCCAGGGCCAGGATCAGGCCTTTGGAGGAGGGCCGGCCAAGCCTGCCGACTTGTCATTGGCCCTTTACAAAGGAGCCAGAGCCAATGGGGGCAGAGTATCAACTGCACCAAACACACAACAACACAGTGTGCAGGCCGCCATCTTGGTATGGCAGCTCACAGTTCGAATATGTTGGAGAAGGGCAGTAGGTGTCGAAAATGCAGCCTAGCAAGCAGTAAAATCCACAGTCCACTACAGTGCTGTAGAGTGTCACGATCTTCAGGGCAGGGAAGCAATTCAATTTCATGGCGACGATGTGCGTGTGCCTGAAAGGGCCCAGGGAGGGTCTTACCTTATCATCAAGCCGTATTGGAGCTGCACCTGGCAGCCTCCCGTGGTAGAGAGTGGGCGCAGTGCCATTCAAGGGACTGCTGTCTTGCCAATGAGTGGGATAGTGAAAAGAGGAGCATTTTGTCTGGGCCAGGATCAGGCCTTTGGAGGAGGGCTGGCGAAGCATGCCAGCTTCTCATTGGCCCATTACAAAGGAGCCAGAGCCAATGGGGGCAGAGCATCAACTGCACCAAACACACAACAACACAGTGTGCAGGCCGCCTTCTTGGTATGGCAGCTCACAGTTCGAATATGTTGGAGAAGGGCAGTAGGTGTCGAAAATGCAGCCTAGCAAGCAGTAACATCCACAGTCCACAACAGTGCTGTAGAGTGTCACGATCTTCAGGGCAGGGAAGCAATTCAATTTCATGGCAGCAAGGATGTGTGTGTGTCTGAAAGGGCCCCGGGAGGGTCTTACCTTATCATCAAGCTGTGTTGGAGCTGCACCTGGCAAACTCCCATGGTAGAGAGAGTGCGCAGTGCCATTACAGGGACTGGTACCCTGCCGATGCATGGGATAGTGATGAGAGGAGCACTTAGTCCGGGGCCAGGATCGGGGCTTCGGATGAGGGCCGGCCAAGCCTAACGGCTTCTCACTGGACCATTACAAAAGAGCTAGAGCCAATGGGGGCAGAGCATCAACTGCACCAAGCACACAACAACAGTGTGCGGGCCGCCATCTTGGTATAGCAGCTCACAGTTCAATTATATTGCAGAAGAGCAGTAGCCATCGAAAAAGCAGCCTAGCAAGCAGTAACATCCATAGTCCACAACAGAGCTGTAGAGTGCCACGATCTTCAAGGCAGGGAAGCAATTCAAAGTCATGGCAGTGCTGACGTGCGCGTGCCTGAAAGGGCCCAGGGAGGGTCTTACCTTATCGTCAAGCCGTGTTGGAGCTGCACCTGGCCACCTCCTGTGGTAGGGAGAGGGCACAGTCCCATTTCAGGGACTGCTGCCTTGCC
This sequence comes from Ambystoma mexicanum, assembly GCF_040938575.1. Taxonomy (NCBI): domain Eukaryota; kingdom Metazoa; phylum Chordata; class Amphibia; order Caudata; family Ambystomatidae; genus Ambystoma; species Ambystoma mexicanum. The sequence continues at coordinate 1,488,071,468 of NC_090921.1, forward strand.
CATGCGCGGGATAGTTAAGAGACAAGCATTTCGTCCAGGGCCAGGATCAGGCCTTTGGAGGAGGGTCGGCCAAGACTGCCGGCTTCTCATTGGCCCATCACAAGGGAGCTAGAGCCGATGGGGGCGAAGCATCAACTGCACCAAGCACACAACAGTGTGCAGGCAGCACATCTTGGTATGGCAGCTTGCAGTTGGAATATATTGCAGTAGGGCAGTTGCCGTCAAAAATGCAGCCTAGCAAGCAGTAACATTCATTGTCCATAACAGAGCTGTAGAGTGCCACGATCTTCAGGGCAGGGAAGCAATTCAAACTCATGGCAGTGCTGAAATGCGTGTGCCTGAAAGGGCCCAGGGAGGGTTTTACCTTATTGTCAAGCCGTGTTGGAGCTGCACCTGGCCACCTCCTCTGGTAGGGAGAGGGCACAGTCCCATTCCAGGGACTGCTGCCTTGCCCATGCGCGGGATAGTTAAGAGACAAGCATTTTGTCCAGGGCCAGGATCAGGCCTTTGTAGGTTGGCCAGCCAAGCCTGCCGACTTGTCATTGGCCCATTACAAAGGAGCCATAGCCAATGGGGTCAGAGCATTAACTGCACCAAACACACAACAACACAGTGTGCAGGCCGCCATCTTGGTATGACAGCTCACAGTTCGAATATATTGCAGAAGGGCAGTAGGTGTAGAAAATGCAGCCTAGCAAGCAGTAAAATCCACGGTCCACAACAGTGCTGTAGAGTGTCACGATCTTCAGGGCAGGGAAGCAATTCAATTTCATGGCAGCGACGATGTGCGTGTGCCTGAAAGGGCCCAGGGAGGGTCTTACCTTATCATCAAGCCGTATTGGAGCTGCACCTGGCAGCCTCCCGTGGTAGAGAGTGGGCGAAGTGCCATTCAAGGGACTGCTGTCTTGCCGATGAGTGGGATAGTTAAGAGACAAGCATTTTGTCCAGGGCCAGAATCAGGCCTTTGGAGGACGGCTGGCTAAGCCTGCCGGCTTCTGATTGGCCCATTACAAAGGAGCTAGAGCCAATGGGGGCAGAGGTTAAACTGCACCAAGCACACAACAAGACAGTGTGCGGGCCGCCATCTTGGTATGGCAGCTCTCAGTTCGAATATATTTCAGAAGGGCAGTAGCCGTCGGAAATGCAGCCTAGCAAGCAGTAACATCCACAGTCCACTACAGAGCTGTAGAGTGCCACGATCTTCAGGGCAAGGAAGCAATTCAATGTCATGGCAGCGACGGTGTGCGTGTGCCTGAAAGGGTCCAGGGAGGGTCTTACCTTATCGTCAAGCCATGTTGAAGCTGCATCTGGCAACCTCCCGTGGTAGGGAGAGAGCGCAGTGCCATTCCAGGGACTGCTGCCTGGTCGATGCGCGGGATAGTGAAGAGAGGAACATTTTGTCTGGGTGCAGGATCGGGCCTTCGGATGAGGGCCGGCTAAGCCTGCGGCTTCTCATTGGCCCATTACAAAGGAGCTAGAGCCAATGGGGGCAGAGCATCAGCTGCACCAAGCACAGAACAACACAGTGTGCAGGCTGCCATCTTGGTATGGCAGCTCGTAGTTCGAATATATTGCAGTAGGGCAGTTGCCGTCGAAAATGCAGCCTAGCAAGCAGTAACATCCATAATCCACAACAGAGCTGTAGAGTGCCACGATCTTCAGGACAGGGAAGCAATTCAAAGTCATGGCAGCGCCGACGTGGGCGTGCCTGAATGGTCCCAGGGAGGGTCTTACCTTATCGTCAAGCCATGTTGGAGCTGCACCTGGCAACTTCCCGTGGCAGGGAGAGTGCGCAGTGCCATTACAGGGACTGCTACCCTGCCGATGCATGGGATAGTGAAGAGAGCAGCACTTTGTCCGGGGCCAGGATCGGGGCTTCGGATGCGGGCCGGCCATTACAAGAGCTAGAGCCAATGGGGGCAGAGCATCAACTGCACCAAGCATACAACAACACAGTGTGTAGGCCGCCATCTTGGTATGGCAGCTCGCTCTTCGAATATATTGCAGAAGAGCAGTAGTCGTGGAAAATGCAGCCTAGCAAGCAGTAACATCCACAGTCCACAACAGAGCGGTAGAGTGCCATGATCTTCAGGGCAGTGAAGCAATTCAAAGTTATGGCAGCAACGATGTGCATGTGCCTGAAAGGGCCCAGGGAGGGTCTTACCTTATCGTCAAGCCGTGTTGGAGCTGCACCTGCCCACCTCCTGTGGTAGGGAGAGGGCATAGTCCCATTCAAGGGACTGCTGCCTTGCCGATGCGTGGGATAGTTAAGAGACAAGCATTTTGTCCAGGGCCAGGATCGGGCCTTTGGAGGAGGGCCGGCCAAGCCTGCCGGCTTTTCATTGGCCTGTTACAAAGAAGCTACAGCCAATGGGGCAGAGCATCAACTGCAACAAGCACACAACGGTGTGCAGCAGCCATCTTGGTATGGCAGCTTGCAGTTGGAATATATTGCAGTAGGGCAGTTGCCGTCGAAAATGCAGGCTAGCAAGCAGTAACTGCCATAGTCCACAACAGAGCTGTACAGTGCCACGATCTTCAGGGCAGGGAACCAATTCAAAGTCATGTCAGCGCCGACGTGGGTGTGCCCGAAAGGGCCCACGTAGGGTCTTACCTTATCGTTAGGCCGTGTTGGAGCTGCACCTTGCTACCTCCCGTGGTAGCGAGAGGGCCCAGTCCCATTCCAGGGACAGCTGCCTTGCCCATGCGAGGGATAGTTAAGAGACAAGCATTTTGTCCAGGGCCAGGATCGGGTCTTTGGAGGAGGGCCGGCCAAGCCTGCCGGCTACACATTGGCCTATTATAAGGAGCTAGAGCCAATGGGGGCAGAGCATCAACTGCACCAATCACACAACAGTGTGCAGGCAGCCATCTTGGTATGGCAGCTCTCAGTTCGAATATATTTCAGAAGGGCAGTAGCCGTCTAAAATGCAGCCTAGCAAGCAGTAACATCCACAGTCCACAACAGAGCTGTAGAGTGCCACGATCTTCAGGGCAGTGAAGCAATTCAAAGTTATGGCAGCAACGATGTGCATGTGCCTGAAAGGGCCCAGGGAGGGTCTTACCTTATCGTCAAGCCGTGTTAGAGCTGCACCTGGCCACCTCCTGTGGTAGGGAGAGGGCACAGTCCCATTCCAGGGACTGCTGCCTTGACCATGCGCGGGATAGTTAAGAGACAAGCATTTTGTCCAGGGCCAGGATCAGGCCTTTGGAGGAGGGCCGGCCAAGCCTGCCGGCTTCTCATTGGCCCATCACAAGGGAGCTAGAGCCGATGGGGGCGAAGCATCAACTGCACCAAGCACACAACAGTGTGCAGGCAGCACATCTTGGTATGGCAGCTTGCAGTTGGAATATATTGCAGTAGGGCAGTTGCCGTTGAAAATGCAGCCTAGCAAGCAGTAACATCCATAGTCCATAACAGAGCTGTAGAGTGCCACGATCTTCAGGGCACGGAAGCAATTCAAAGTCATGGCAGTGCTGACGTGCGTGTGCCTGAAAGGGCCCAGGGAGGGTCTTACCTTATCGTCAAGCTGTGTTGGAGCTGCACCTGGCCACCTCCTGTGGTAGGGAGAGGGCACAGTCCCATTCCAGGGACTGCTGCCTTGCCCATGCCCGGGGTAGTTAAGAGACAAGCATTTTGTCCAGGGCCAGGATCAGGCCTTTGGAGGAGGGCCAGCCAAGCCTGCCGGCTTCTCATTGGCCCATTACAAAGGAGCTAAAGCCAATGGGGGCAGAGCATCAACTGCACCAAGCACACATCAGTGTGCAGGCAGCACATCTTGGTATGGCAGCTTGCAGTTGTAATATATTGCAGTAGGGCAGTTGCCGTCGAAAATGCAGCCTAGCAAGGAGTAACATCCACAATCCACAACAGAGCTGTAGAATGCCACGATCTTCAGGGCAGTGAAGCAATTCAAAGTCATGGCAGTGCTGACGTGCGTGTTCCTGAAAGGGCCCAGGGAGGGTCTTACCTTATCGTCAAGCTGTGTTGGAGCTGCACCTGGCCACCTCCTGTGGTAGGGAGAGGGCAACGTCCCATTCCAGGGACTGCTGCCTTGCCCATGCGCGGGATAGTTAAGAGACAAGCATTTTGTCCAGGGCCAGGATCAGGCCTTTGGAGGAGGGCCGGCCAAGCCTGTCAGCTTCTCATTGGCCCATTACAAAGGAGCTAGAGCCAATGCGGGCAGAGATTAAACTGCACCAAGCACACAACAAGACAGTGTGCGGGCCGCCATCTTGGTATGGCAGCTCTCAGTTCGAATATATTTCAGAAGGGCAGTAGCCGTCGGAAATGGAGCCTAGCAAGCAGTAACATCCACAGTCCACTACAGAGCTGTAGAGTGCGACAATCTTCAGGGTAAGGAAGCAATTCAATGTCATGGCAGCGACGGTGTGCGTGTGCCTGAAAGGGCCCAGGGAGGGTCTTACCTTATCGTCAAGCCATGTTGAAGCTGCACCTGGCAACCTACCGTGGTAGGGAGAGAGCGCAGTGCCATTCCAGGGACTGCTGCCTGGTCGATGCGCGGGATAGTGAAGAGAGGAACATTTTGTCTGGGTGCAGGATCGGGCCTTCGGAGGAGGTCCGGCCAAGCCTGCCAGCTTCTCATTGGCCCATTACAAAGAAGCCAGAGCCAATGGGGTCAGAGCATCAACTGCACCAAGCACACAACAACACATTGTGTAGGCCGCCATCTTGGTATGGCAGCTCACAGTTCGAATATATTGCAGAAGGGCAGTAGGCGTCGAAAATGCAGCCTAGCAAGCAGTAACATCCACAGTCCACAACAGAGCTGTAGAGTGCCACGATCTTCAGGGCAGGGAAGTAATTCAATGTCATGGCAGCGACGATGTGCGTGTGCCTGAAAGGGCCCAGGGAGGGTCTTACCTTATCGTCAAGCCATGTTGGAGCTGCACCTGGCAACTTCCCATGGCAGGGAGAATGCGCAGTGCCATTACAGGGACTGCTATCCTGCCGATACACGGGATATTAAAGAGAGGAGCACTTTGTCCGAGGCCATTATCGGGGCTTCGGTTGAGGGCCGGCCAAGCCTTACGGCTTCTCACTGGACCATTACAAGAGCTAGAGCCAATGGGGGCAGAGCATCAACTGCACTGTGTGTGGGCCGCCATCTTGGTATGGCAGCTCGCTGTTCGAATATATTGCAGAAGAGCAGTAGTCGTGGAAAATGCAGCCTAGCAAGCAGTAACATCCATAGTCCACAACAGAGCTGTAGAGTGTCAGGATCTTCAGGGAAGCAATTCAAAGTCATGGCAGCGCCGACGTGCACGCGCCTGAAAGGGCCCATGGAGGGTCTTACCTTATCGTCAAGCTGTATTGGAGCTGCACCTGGACATCTCCCATGGTATGGAGAGGGCGTAGTCCCATTCCAGGGACTGCTGCCTTGCCGATGCGTGGGATAGTTAAGAGACAAGCATTTTGTCCAGGGCCAGGATCGGGCCTTTGGAGGAGGGCCGGCCAAGCCTGCCGGCTTTTCATTGGCCTGTTACAAAGGAGCTAGAGCCAATGGGGGCAATGCATCAACTGCACCAAGCACACAACGGTGTGCAGCAGCCATCTTGGTATGGCAGCTTGCAGTTGGAATATATTGCAGTAGGGCAGTTGCCGTCGAAAAAAATGCAGGCTAGCAAGCAGTAACAGCCATAGTCCACAACAGAGCTGTAGAGTGCCACGATCTTCAGGGCAGGGAAGCAATTCAAAGTCATGGCAGCGCCGACGTGGGTGTCCCCGAAAGGGCCCACGGAGGGTCTTACCTTATCGTTAGGCCGTGTTGGAGCTGCACCTTGCCACCTCCCTTGGTAGGGAGAGGGCCCAGTCCCATTCCAGGGACTGCTGCCTTGCCCATGCGAGAGATAGTTAAGAGACAAGCATTTTGTCCAGGGCCAGGATCGGGTCTTTGGAGGAGGGCCGGCCAAGCCTGCCGGCTACGCATTGGCCTATTACAAAGGAGCTAGAGCCAATGGGGGCAGAGCATCAACTGCACCAATCACACAACAGTGTGCAAGCAGCCATCTTGGTATGGCATCTCTCAGTTCGAATATATTTCAGAAGGGCAGTAGCCGTCGAAAATGCAGCCTAGCAAGCAGTAACATCCACAGTCCACAACAGAGCTGTAGAGTGCCACGATCTTCAGGGCAGTGAAGCAATTCAAAGTTATGGCAGCAACGATGTGCATGTGCCTGAAAGGGCCCAGGGAGGGTCTTACCTTATCTTCAAGCCGTGTTGGAGCTGCACCTGGCCACCTCCTGTGGTAGGGAGAGGGCACAGACCCATTCCAGGGACTGCTGCCTTGCCCATGCGTGGGATAGTTAAGAGACAAGCATTTTGTCCAGGGCCAGGATCAGGCCTTTGGAGGAGGGCCGGCCAAGCCTGCCGGCTTCTCATTGGCCCATTACAAGGGAGCTAGAGCCGATGGGGGCGAAGCATCAACTGCACCAAGCACACAACAGTGTGCAGGCAGCACATCTTGGTATGGCAGCTTGCAGTTGGAATGTATTGCAGTAGGGCAGTTGCCGTTGAAAATGCAGCCTAGCAAGCAGTAACATCCATAGTCCATAACAGAGCTGTAGAGTGCCACGATCTTCAGGGCAGGGAAGCAATTAAAAGTCATGGCAGTGCTGACGTGCGTGTGCCTGAAAGGGCCCAGAGAGGGTCTTACCTTTTCGTCAAGCCGTGTTGGAGCTGCACCTGGCCACCTCCTGTGGTAGGGAGAGGGCACAGTCCCATTCCAGGGACTGCTGCCTTGCCCATGCCCGGGATAGTTAAGAGACAAGCATTTTGTCCAGGGCCAGGATCAGGCCTTTGGAGGAGGGCCAGCCAAGCCTGCCGGCTTCTCATTGGCCCATTACAAAGGAGCCAGAGCCAATGGGGTCAGAGCATTAACTGCACCAAACACACAACAACACAGTGTGCAGGCCGCCATCTTGGTATGACAGCTCACAGTTCGAATATATTGCAGAAGGGCAGTAGGTGTAGAAAATGCAGCCTAGCAAGCAGTAAAATCCACAGTCCACAACAGTGCTGTAGAGTGTCACGATCTTCAGGGCAGGGAAGCAATTCAATTTCATGGCAGCGACGATGTGCGTGTGCCTGAAAGGGCCCAGGGAGGGTCTTACCTTATCATCAAGCCGTATTGGAGCTGCACCTGGCAGCCTCCCGTGGTAGAGAGTGGGCGCAGTGCCATTCAAGGGACTGCTGTCTTGCCGATGAGTGGGATAGTTACGAGACAAGCATTTTGTCCAGGGCCAGGATCAGGCCTTTGGAGGAGGGCTGGCCAAGCCTGCCGGCTTCTCATTGGCCCATTACAAAGGAGCTAGAGCCAATGGGGGCAGAGGTTAAACTGCACCAAGCACACAACAAGACAGTGTGCGGGCCGCCATCTTGGTATGGCAGCTCTCAGTTCCAATATATTTCAGAAGGGCAGTAGCCGTCGGAAATGCAGCCTAGCAAGCAGTAACATCCAAAGTCCACTAGAGAGCTGTAGAGTGCCACGATCTTCAGGGCAAGGAAGCAATTCAATGTCATGGCAGCGACGGTGTGCGTGTGCCTGAAAGGGCCCAGGGAGGGTCTTACCTTATCGTCAAGCCGTGTTGGAGCTGCACCTGGCCACCTCCCGTGATAGGGAGAGGGCGCAGTCCCATTCCAGGGACTGCTGCCGGGTCGATGCGTGGGATAGTTAAGAGACGAGCATTTTGTCCATGGCCTGCATCGGACCTTTGGAGGAGGGCCAACCAAGACTGCCGGCTTCTCATTGGCCCATTACAAAGGAGCTAGAGCCAATGGGGGCAGAGCATCAACTGCACTAAGCACACAACAACACAGTGCGGGCCGCCATCTTGGTGTGGCAGCTCGCAGTTCAAATACATTGCAGAAGGGCAGTAGCCGTCGAAAATGCAGCTTAGCATGCAGTAACATCCAGTCCACAACAGAGCTGTAGAGAGTCACGATCTTCGGGCAGGGAAGCAATTCAATGTCATGGCAGCAACGATGTGCGTGTTCCTGAAAGGGGAAAAATTAAGGGATAACATATCTGAAGTCAAATTCAACAGATACTCGTCTAAGCTTTAAATGGATTATCTAGTTATTAATATAATATAAATATTATACATCTCTGTGAATTGTTTCCCCAAGAGCATGCTATAAATTAAGGACATTTCACTTTGTTTTTTTTTTCAAATAATATATTAATTTTGAAAGAAACTAAAGGAAACGGTTTTTAAGCAAGCATTTATTTAACAAAATGAAAACCTAACAGTGCAACCTGAACATGACATGACAAGGTGCAGTCTTTCACATTACCCCCAGAAAAAGCTAAGTCTCAGCTATGCCCTACGAATCAGACATACTTAAATTTTCTCTGAGAAAATATGGTACTGCACAAATGTAAGGATGGCATCCCTGCATAGAAGAGCAGATGCTGTACATGAATGGAAGTATAAAGGTCCTGCTGAGAAAGGCAGACACTGAACCAATTTAGTATAGCAGCATGCGGAGGAGCGTTGGCGCTGTACCAGCAATGATATGCTAAGAATAATGTGTTCACCACTCATCTGTTTTGAATAATTATCTAAAGATGGTGTGCTGCATGCTTGTGAGCTTCCAGCTCACGGTAGTGTGTTCAATGCATAACAGAGTCAGTGTATAAAATGCCTCTCCGAGAGACAGGGACAGAAGCAGCATTTAGAAACCACTGTATGGAATAAAAACATTGCATCGCTTCGAAGTGAGGTAAAGGGCCAGGCAGTCGTGTTGTGTGACCTTTGACACCAGCAATAATCCCACGTGTTCCCTGACTGCCATTTCCAAGAGACTGTCACTGACCGTCCAGAACCTGGGTGTAGTGGTGTTCAAGGCACGGGTCTGGAGCCGGGGACAGCTACGCCAAGACATCCGCATAAGGCCACAATAAACGGCACAACTTCCCAAAGTATTGATTTTTTTTTTTACATAAGTTTTTATTGGTTTTCAACAGAACAGAACATTTAACAAAACATTTTGTAGCATTTCCCCCCCACCCTCTCCTCCCTTCCCACCCCGCCCCTGGGATTCGACCGTGGTCTGACCTCCTGTCCTGTTCGCTCTTGACGAGATAGCAGGTTCCTCCCATTCCGGATAGGCGTTCCGGTCAGAGGGCCTTCTATGGTATCCCCATGGTCCCCTAGATAAGGTTCAGTAGTCTCATTCTCCTCGGGCACCAGGCCATTCTTGCCGCTTCCCTGTTGGAGGTAACCCAGCACCTTCGACCAGTCCGAAAGAAACCCCTGATCGTCATCTTGCATTGAGTACATGACCCATTCAAGAGCTGCGAAGTTCCACATCTTGCCCACCCACTCATGCTCCTGGGGGGGGTCCTTTGATTTCCACTTCTGCGCCAAGGTGAGTGCCCCAGCCAGCAGCATTATCATATAAACTTTCTGTTCAGCTTTAGCAGATAGTTCCTCTAGGTGAGCTCCCATCCCCAGTAAAACCGGGCCTTTTCTGACCCTCACCCTTTATCTCCAAGGTTGCTTCTAGCACCTTGTGAATTGTATCCCAGAATGCAGTCCCACCAAATGTGGGCCCCCGTCCCCTCCCTGCCACATTCCCTCCAACACATCTTTGAGACTGACTCATAGCTCTTGTGTAGCCTCACTGGGGTTAGATGCTACCGGACCATTAATTTCACTCACATTTCCTGCGTTTGGAGGGATCTAGTCAATCTGAGAATATGTCTCCAGCGCCGAAGCCACTCTGCCTCTTCGATCTCCTAGGCCGCTGACTCCTCCCATTTATTCATGTAAATTCTTACCCCTGCTGCCTCTCTGTTTGGCATGTGAGTAGATGGGCCCACTAAGTGGGCATTCCCAGTTTCTGTTGTTTTCAAATTGGGCCAGGGCCCTAACCGCCCCTTCTTTCACTGTGGCCTGCATCACCCAGTGCCGTATTTGGGTATACCTGTACATTTCCCCTTCTCCCAGCCCAAAGTCTTCTTTACATTGGTTAAAGGATTTGATTTCGGCTCCTTCGAACATATACCGAAATTTGTGGCATCCTCCCTCCTGCCAGGCGTGAAATCCTATGCCTCCCACCCCTGGCGTAAACTGAAGGTGGTCGAACATGGCGGTGCACAGCAACGGATGCGTTGTGAATCGAGCTTTCCCCACCAGCTCGTCCAATGCTTCCCCCACTGCTGCAACTATAGCACTCTGGTACATGCTGGTTGGTTTATCTATCTTGGGCTTCCATAGGAACTACTCTAGTTTGGCTCCCACCACCACCTTGTCCATTGCCCTCCACAGCTTTCCTCGATCGTTCCTCAGCCAATCCCTCAGAACTCTTGTCTGCACGGCCAGGTAATAGGCCCTGAAGTCAGGCTCACTCATTCCCGCTGTTTCAGGGCATCATCATAACCTGCCTTGCCACACTTGGTTTCTTTTGATTCCATACGACTCTCCAAATTTGCTTTTGTAGGGTGTGAAAGAAGGACCGGGGACCTGTATTGGGAGAGAAATGGTATAGGAGCCAGGGCAGGGCCACCATCTTGAGCACGTTGATTCTGCCCAGCCATGTGATATTCAACGGGCCCCAGTCCACTAGCTTGTTTCTTATACTCTCCAGGAGAGGTGGGTAATTAGCTCCTGCCATTGTGTCGAAGGAATTGGTGCAATAGACCCCCAGATATTTTAGGCCCTTTTTAACCCATCTGTAGGGGTTCCCTTTCTGATCTCTAACTCCATGTGTGGGGGGGGGTGGTGGTCAGATTTAATAATTCCGATTTATGGGTATTAATTTTCTGGCCTGCATTGCCCGGAATGGCCGCAGTTTGTCTTCTAGGGCTCTAAGGGACATCTCTGGATCCTGTATGGTTAGAAGCATGTCGTCCGCGAAGGCGCCTATTTTGTGCTCCGTGCCCCCAAAAGTTATTCCCTTTATCCTGCTATTTAGCCTTAATGTTTCTAGTAAAGGCTCGAGGTGGATGTCGTATAGTAGGGGCGATATGGGGCATCTCTGCTTAGTACCACGTTGGACCTTTATGGCGGAAGACAGCTGGCGGTTGATAGCCAGATGAATGGAAGGGTTTTTGTAGTTGGCCTTAATTCTGGACATGAACCGTTTAAAAAATGTTATTATTTTCCACAACATAACTTACAGATATTGTAAATAACATCCAGTGATACATCACATTGTTGTCTGTTCGAACCCTCCTCCCCACACCCATCCCACCACAGCCTATTCCACTATCCGTGTATACTTATATTGAGACTGTTTTGAACTTACCTCTATATCTCTACTCAGCAGATTGTGCTGGTGCTTGCACCCCCGCATCACAGTGTCTGCTTGTGCAGGGGCTATCAGATTTTGTAACATATGTTTCTAAGCCGCTAAATCTAAGTTTTGTTCCTCTTGGCCTTGACAGGATGCTTCCTGCTATACGGCGGGTTTCTGCCCTGAGCCACATGCTTATTCACTGGACCATTACGTGCTTTCCACCCCATTGCTATCCTACGCTTCGCCAAAATGTATGATAAGTCCCTCAATTTACTAACATGCTTCGCGTGCTTTGGTGTTGGGAGGATTCCTATCAGGCACGCCTTGGAGGACACCGAGTCGAGTGACAGGCCAACCTTAATCAGTGTCTGGGCCACTTCCTCCCAATACTGGCGAATCTCCATGCAGGCCCAGAACATATGCACTAGGTCTGCGTTAGTCAAGCCACATTTCGGACAAATCTGTCCACCCGACCTCACAATACACACATCCTGTCCTCATCTTGGAGAGTCTCAAGCACCCTCAAAGGTACTGATGGTGCCACCCAAATTATTACACCGATGGCATAAGCAGAGTATGATGAACCCAGTGTGGTGCCTCTCAATTTATTAGCCAGGGTGTTCTGCTTCTCTTTCGTGAGGTGCAATGTCAATTTTTTGTTGCTTAAAGTAAGTCATTATTCTATTACGTTTAATATAATTGCTAAAGCCCCTGACATTCCAGGATACTATTCTAAGTTCCCCCATCGCACTTAAAGGTTCTGACATGTACAAGCAGACCAATGGTCAAGTTAAGCATATGCAGTGTGGACCTATAGCCTAACCCTACCCCAACTCCCTGATCCCTCCCCCACCCAAGAACTGCCCAGCTCAATACCTTGTGCTCAGTCATTCCCACTTCTCGTCTCCACTCCAGGGTCTCGTCTCGGTGCGTGGGGCACAGTAGGCGGATACGTAACTGCTAGTATCCGAAAAACAAACAATTCCAATCTGGGGTGTAGGACACTCCTACGTGGTGCGATCTTGCAATAAGCACCACTTTGTTGGCTCCTGTATTTGGAGACTCATAATTTCCATCTGGAGGTCTAGCCACCACCTGGTCTTATAATTACGGTCCTCTGCTACGTTGTAGTTGTCATGGCCTTCTCCATGTGTCTATACCTCGGCACACACTCCGCCCTCCATCTCGGTTGTCAAATTCTGCGTGTCCATCCATTTATCCATGTCTGCAGGGTTTTCGAATAAAATGCAACGCCCTTTGTGAATTACTTACAGCCTAGCCGGATACAACAACATATACTTCAGGTTTGCCCCATGTAGTCTCCTTTTAAACAATATATAGTTCGTCCGTAGGGTGTAGTCCGGGTACGCAGTTATCGTGGCCGATGCCCTCTGGATCGTCCCACCTTTATGGAGATACTTGAGGATCTTTTCCCTATCCCGATAGTTCAGTATCCTAGCGATTATTGACGTCGCCGGGGCTCCAGGCGGTGGTTTCCTCGTCAATGACCTATGCGCTCTCTCCACCGTGAAGCCTTTTGTGAGGGCCCCTGGGCTGATTTCTTGAAGCAGCAGGGTCTCTATATAGTCTGTGGGGTTCCCCACCTCCTCTCCTTCTGGGAGCCTCATAATTCTTACATTGTTGCATCTGGCTCTTCCTTCCGCGTCCTCGGCTCTAACTTCCAGATTACGCACCCGTTGCTGCAGTACCCTGACTTCTTCTGAGGCATGTTTCAGGCCACTTGTGTTCTCAGCCACTACCTTTTTCGAGTGTTCCCGTACGTTCAGCAAGTGACCTCACATCTTGTCTTAACAAGTTCACATCTATGCTGATGGCATCAATTTTTGCTTCGAGAGGCTCCTTTAGAGATGCTATAGCTTCCAGGATCTGTTGATCTCCTTTCTCAAGCATCTGTTCTCTTTGAGGTGTTGAGGTTGCTTGAGCCGGGGCTCTCTGCCAGGTGCGCGGTTTTGGTACAGGGCTTCAGGGTAAGTTGCTTCCCTTTACTTCTTTGAGTTTTGGACGTCATGGTTTGCTGCCTCCTTGCTCCTTCGCACACTTGCTGATGGTCGTGCCGACCCGCCCACATCGGCTCAGCTACTTATCATTTTTTTCCTTGTGGCGAGTTTCGCTACTTTATCGCCATCCATACCTTTGAGTATTTCTATGTGTTTAGCAGGTGGCACTTGGGAGCGCACAGGCGGTGTCAGCAACCTCCAGTTATCTTGTCCATGATCTGCTCATGGCCGTTCGTATCAATTACACCATAGTATTCAATGTTAGCCCCACCGTGAGCAACTTGGCTAAAAGCCCTTTCGTTAAGTGTGTTGTGCCATAATGTGACCTACACGTGCCCTACAGAACCTTCGGCACATTAGGGACCAGCAGTTCTATCTAGGCCTGTTACGTGGCCTGCTCCTCCCTCTTGGATCACACCTCCTTTCAGCAGCACCCCATTCCAGTGTGTACACCCCGGTGGAAGTCAGCCCATAGCATTTCCTGCCGGCTGCCACAGTTGTGTCAATTGTCGTCCCACGTGTAGTCCCAGTTGTTATGAAACTGGCACATACCCTTGTGCCCTCTTACTGGGAGATGCTGCTAAAGACTCGAGCTGCCGCTCCTGGTTTTTAGCCAATGCTACAGCTGTGCTGGGGCCCTCGGCCACTTGCCCGTGGGGAACCGTCACTTATAAGTGACTAGTCATCTCGCCTGCTTGTAGTCTCCTCTGCACGGGCGCTGCAGGCCCCACAACCGGCAGCACTTCGTGCCCCAGCAGCCTTGGCAATATCACGCCGTCTTCACATACTAGCAACATCCCCCTTGCCTTGCATGCCACGTATGTTGCTGTAGGCCTGAATGGTCCAGGCTGCTTTGTGACACAGCCCGTTCCGTAGCATCCCACCACTGCCAGCCAATTGTCCCATAGGCTGGCTGCTGTGCAGCACGGCACTTCGATTGCCTTCTCTCCGGATTGCTACAACGATCGGATGGCTCGCAATGTTCGTATAGTCTTATTTAAATTGGCAGCAGTAGAAATATCCCACACAGTCTCCTTCCTTCAGGTCTCTCATGGCGGCTACTGCATGCACCTTAAGTATGCCAGTCCTTTCATGTCTAACCCCGTACCTTCAAGTCTGTGGTGGCTGCAATCCTAGGAGTCACAGTGTCTTCCCTTGTAGCCAGGTGAATTACTAACAAAACGGTTGCTGCTGCGGCTGGAAACGTCAGAGCTACTCTTTTGTCTCTTGTTCTATGTCAGCTCTTGTGCATCCACTTCTGTTGAAGCCGCGATCAGAGGGGCCGCCTCGCTGTACCCCCGGCGGGACTTGTTACTATGCAACAATTGTTGCCGCAACAGCAGTTCAAGCGGCCGTGTCAATCTCTGCTCGGCACAATCTTCGGATCGCCTGTCCTGGCTTCTCAGTCGCTGTGTGTCTCATACCCCTGGCCTCCAATTCCGGCACGCTCTATCAACAAAGTCTCTTGCAGCCATCAGCTGGGCAGTCACAGATCTCCGTTCTCCTTCACAGCAACCGCTTCGCGTTACAGCTTATTTCACCCGCACAGTCTTTTGCTCCTGTGATGCCACCATCTTGCATCCACATTTGCAGTCTGGGTTGAAAACTTTGTCGGCTCGATCTTTGCAGCAGACAGCCCAGCAATGCTGAAATTGGCACCCGGCTGTGCCCTGCGCTTTTATAATGTCAGTGTTGTCTCAGCTGGCGCCAATGCACGTTGTAGCCTCCAGAATAGCCAGGATCAGTTGCGGATAAGCAGGAGCAACAAGGAACGCGACCTACCGCATGGCTGCTTAGCCACACCCCTCCATTCTGGATATGAACCTTCCCCCGAAACCCATCTTCGTCATTGTGAGAAACAGAAATCGCCACTCAACCCTGTCGAAAGCCTTTTCAGCATCCAGGGCAATCAGCAAGGCAGTTATTCCCCTTTTCTTGGCTTTATCTATGAGGTGGGCTACCCTCCTAGTGTTGTCACTCGTTTGCCGTCCCTTTATGAAACCTGGGGGTTAAATATTTTCTAGGCGGTTCGCCAAGATTTTGGTGTAGATCTTGGCATCTACTTTAATCAAAGCTATCAGCCTATAAGAGGCGTATACGATGGGGATC
This sequence comes from Ambystoma mexicanum, assembly GCF_040938575.1. Classification (NCBI taxonomy): domain Eukaryota; kingdom Metazoa; phylum Chordata; class Amphibia; order Caudata; family Ambystomatidae; genus Ambystoma; species Ambystoma mexicanum. The sequence continues at coordinate 1,488,086,861 of NC_090921.1, forward strand.
TTTGCCCTGTTTAGGTAGTAGAACCACCTTTGACTCCTCCATTGATGGTGTGATGGTGTTTTAGAGGGATACCATGTGCAGAATTAACGACTCCTTGAAGGCCTTATAAACTTCTGTAGTAAACCCATCAGACTTGGCCCAGAGACTTGTTAACGGGCAAGGATAGGCTAGCCGTCCTCATCTCGTCCCCAGTTATTTCCTGTTCTAGTTCCTTCCACTCCTGGCTGGAGATTCGTGCAAGCGGACCTCTGCGTTCTAAGTACTTGTCCTGCTCCTCCTCCGAAGCCCCCTCAGAAGTATACAGCTTTGAGTAAAACTTCCCAAATTCCCCAGTGATGTCCTCGGTGTCTGTGCTCACCCCCTTCACTCTATCTGGATTTTCAAGATAGTTTAGCTTTTTCCTCCCTTTTCAACATCCTCACTAGAAGCCTATCTGCCCTGCTGCTTTGACATAGTTCTTCCGCCTGAGGGCCACCAGCGAGCGATCCACCGCTCGCACCTGTATCATCTCCAGTTGTCCTCGCACCGCCCTGCACTCCCTCCTAGCATCTCCACTTGCTCCCGCCCTCATTCTGGATATCACCTCTTTCAGCCTCCCCTCAAGCTCCTGTTCCACGCGCTGTATCTCCCTGTCTCTCCTTGCCTTCATTGCTATGATCTTCCCCGTAATGGTTGCCTTGAATGCATCCCCCTTTGTCTGAGGTGAGGTGTCCCCCAACTTATTGTCCCCAAAATACTCTTCTATGCCTGTCCTTATTTCCTCCCCCAGCAATCGATCTTTCAGTAGTTGCGCTGGGTACCTTCATGCCCACATTCCCGGTGTTCCCCCCTTCTCCTAATCTGCAGTGTGATGGGTGCATGTTCCGAGAGCACCATGGGGCCACCTCCATCCCCATAAACCAGCGCAGCAGTGAGCACGAAAATCCAGGCATAGTCAATCCTAGATGATGTGCGGTGCACATGTGAGTAGTGGGTGAAGCCCTTCCTTTCGCCCTCCCTCTCTCTCTCCAGGTGTCTACCACCCTCAGCCTGTCCATCTTTGCAGCCAATTCCTTTGAAGGGCCACCCTGTGTCCCTAGCGTCCTCTTGCTTCTGTCTTTCCATGGGTCACGGCAAGTTGAAATCCCCAGTGAGTATTACTGGACCCTTTGCAAATTTCTCTAATCTGCTCAGGGTCGGCTGGAGATGATAGCTTGGCCTTGGTTGGGGGCGCATACCATGGCAATCGTGTATCCTTCGCTATGTGCCTTGAGATTGAGTGCTACGTACCTCCCCAGAGAGTCTTTCTCCATCCCTTCTATTTCTAGGTCTAAATTGTTTTGGAGGGATATCAGTACTCCCCCTTTTTTGGTCTTCTCATTCCCCTGGCTTATTCTCTGGAATCCCCTTAGATGCACCCTGTCCCTGTCTGGGACATGTGCTTCCTGGAGAGTTAAGATATTTGGTGTTTCACGGTTTAGATATCTTTCCAGTTTCACAGGGGAGTTGATGCCATTTATGTTAATGGAGATAATCCTGTGCCTCTTACCCTTCATCATCCCTTGGATGTACTATCTCGTGCTTTATTTGTGACACACTCCCGCACAGTCCCTGGCCGCAGAGTCTGGAGCCCCTGCACTCCTCCCCTTTGTGGTGATATTTCGTCAGGAGGTACTGACAGATCTTCCGTTGCTCCAGAACACTTTATTGTGGTACTGGGCTGGTCAGGTGTCTCACGGGGCACTTCTCCTCTGGCTCCTCGCGATCCCGTCTGACCGTTGCGCCCTGAAAACTGAAGGGCTCCCCTCCACCACCACCTCCGGGCTTAGACCAGACTGCTCTGTGTAACGGGCTCGATCTCCCCCTTTTGGAAGACTAGTCCTTGGGGCACTGCTTGCCACTTCTCATGTCTAGGGAGGGCAGAAGTTAGCTAATTTATCCAGTCAGTTTATGAAGCCAGTCCAATAGCACAGTGAGTAGAGCGCTTGTTTTGACATCCGTGCACAGCCTGCTGATGCAGGTTCAAATCCCGGCACCGCCAAACTTAGATTTTTATCCTCCTGAGGTCAATAAATAAGCACCACACACCGTGGGTAATAATGAGCAGCGCTCAGATACCTGAGGGTTCGTAGCGCTATATAAATGCTAAATTATTATTATTATTTGTTGGTCCCGAGGGTCGAAGGAGCATCGGTCACGATGCTCCCAGCACAGCAGCCATCTTGGAATCGGATATTGCTTTTCTTGACCTCGAAGACTGGAACAACAATCACTCAAGGGCCCTCATTCCAAGTATGGTGGTAGTCATGGCGCTATTTGCGCCATGACTGCCTCCCATACCGGTACCAACTCCGGTTTGGTTCAATGGGGACTTACTGGTCCATTCCGACCTTGGAAGGACCGGTAAGTCCCCATTTACCAAACCATTCCCCATTCCCATTTGAGCCCCCAGAGGGCTCAATGGGAATGGGGAGGGTGCAAATAACGGGCCGGCGTATGGTCAGACCAGGCGTTAAGGAAGGGACCCGCTAAGGGACCTCGTAGTAAGGCGGTAAGGGATTACCGGCACCAGTCTCCTTACCGGTGCCCGGTATCCCTTACCGCCCTACTCGGAATGAGTGCCACTTTGTCTGTTATGTTTGAACTGTCATTGCATTAGAACAGCCTGAAGAGAAGTAACGTATTTGATGACTATTCCTGCTAGCTGCACAATGTCACTCAACCACTTGAGAAGTGAGAGGGAAAGGGACATATGGGATTTTGGGACAAAGAAGCAATAATTTGTGTCATACATTGAAATAGATTCTGTTCAAGGCCTTTGAATGGAGAATTGTGGTCTTCAGATTTTCCCCGCCCTACATGGTCACATCCTTACTGCTTTCGGAAAGGCATTGCAATAATGTTAGATACCCAGAAAGCAAAACTGTTAACATAAATGTCTTCACATTTAACTGGTTATGCTGAATCAAGCGTCTTCTCTAGTGTGTGTGCGCGCCTATAATTGTACAACATGGAAACAATACAGGTCCAATGCTGCAGAAAAAACCAATACAAAAAAAAACACTTTCTTCCCCCTCACCCAATGAGAGGAATGCAATGCACAGGTTTTAAAGCAGTCATAGCTAGTAAGAGCCATCAAAGCCATGATGGTGTGTAAGTGCAAGGTGCCATATGTAAATCTCAGGCCACATGTACAGTATACACATCAACTATGCCCCGCCAAGCACCTCAATGAAACGCAAAACTGTGCAGCACACGTCGTTTGGACTACTAAGAGCAGTTCTTCAATAGTATTTGTACTTTATGATTGCAAGGCATAAAATAAGCAGTGTCACATAGCGATTTGCTATGCAATTCTGTAAGTTTGCTAATTAAATTGACACGTGTGTAACACAGGTGGTTATTTAAATTGCTGTGTTCAATGAAAGCACAGCTCGCCCTGCATTCCTCTTGCCCTCAGGGCTACCTCTGCCCTATTTTATCTTTTCACTGCAGGTTCAAAGATGCTAATGGGACTCACCCCTTCAAGTCTCCTCTCCAAAAGTTATTTGCACTAGCCTTGGCCAGTACACTCTACTTTACTATCCACCTAGTGCCCACATGCAAACACACCACGACTCTGTTACCTTTCTCACGTTACCATAACACTACAACCATACTTATGTCTACCTACAACACCAATCCTTACCTTAACAACCCAGCCCTATGGCTCCAACATTTTGCATCTAAACCCACTCCTATACTACCATGCTCACTTGCCATGAGAAACGCCAGACTTGGCACTAGACTCACTCACGCCTCCTACCACCATTTGACTTCCTTCTGCCAAAATAAACACCCACTACCTATCACCAGAACTGCTTCTTCTCCACACACATTGACAGCCCAAACCATTAATCCCATTGGGAACACCATCAAAGGGGTATTAATTAATGCCAGATCTCTCACAGCCCACGCCTCAGAGGTAGCAGACCTCATCTTTACCCATGACCTGGACTTTTTGGCCGTCACGGAAACCTGGCTGCACGCAGCCTCTGGTCCCCTACTTTCGCTAGCCATTCCAACAGGCAATAATATCAGCAGACATGACCGCAATACAAGCCAATCTAATGGTGGTGGCATTGCCATCATCCATAAAAACTCCCTCAACTTCCGCCTCCCCACAGTTCATCAAATCTCATCCATGGAAGCCCTAACAGCCAAATTCGCCCTCACACCCCCAACCACACCCTCTCATTCCACCTACTCTACAGGCCACCAGGGCCATTATCCTCTTTCGCTGAAGACCTCTCTAAAATTCTGACAAACACTAAAACCAACTCCCAAATTATTGTACTAGGTGACTTTAACCTGGGACTTACTGACCCCAACGACATGGCTGCTTTGACGATTGACAACCTGCTTACTAACGTAGGTTTTACCCAGCACATCAACACCTCCACACACTCCAAAGGTAGAATCCTCGACTGGATAGCTGACCTCAATTGCGGAATCAATGTGGAAGCTAACCAAACTTGTGCCTGGACCGACCACCACCTAATCACCTTCAACATCCCTGCCAAAACCATCATCTCCACTCCAGACATGGCGCCTGCCATCCCCACATGAAATAAGCGCGACATAACCTGCGACAAACTCCTCCCTCTCATCCTTCCAGTCCTGAATGAACAAGCGCTATTATGCACTGACCCTACTTTCCTGGTTGCCACCTTCAACCATACTATGCTCAACGCTCTTGACCTCATTGCCCCTTCAAAACTGAGAAAACCTAAACCTCGAGCTCACCTCAACTCCTGGTCTACACCCCAACTAAGAATTCTTCATAAAGAAAAACGAATCGCTGAATCACACTGGAAGAGTAACCCTACAGACGTTAATAAATCTAGTATCACCCTAGCTACATTAAACTATAAGGAAGCTATACTCCAGGCAAAAAATGACACTTATAACAAATGTATTGAGCAAGCTAAATCTAATACTAAAGAACTCTTCAGAATCTTGAAAGAAATGGAAATCCCTGTCACTGCACCTGACACATCCATCAAAGATAGCACCTGGTGCACTAATATCCAAAACGCTCTCCTTGGTAAGAGATAGCCACTCTTCAAGCCAAAATTAACGATAAACAGACTAATCTACAATCCAACTTGCAACCTAACTCTCTCCCAACTATAAACAACTCTATCCCAGATTCTTTGACTCCGTTCAGCTTCTCACCTTTATCTATCACTGAAGTAGAAAATATCATCAATAGCCTTAAACCTTCTAATTGCCAAGGGGACCTCTGTCCAGCGCCCATCATCAAGGAAGCGGCCCACGAGCTAGCTCCATTCATCAATTCTCTCATCAATTCTTCCTTCAGCACAGGGACTGCACCGGATAATTTGAAGGATGCCTGGGTTATCCCGCTCCTAAAAAAACCAACCTTGGATGCCAATAAACCTACAAATTACAGGCCTATCACCACGGTGCCGTTCTTACTAAAACTCCTTGACCGAGCTGCATACCTACAGAATCAAGACTATCTTGAATATAATAAACTCTTGGGTCTAAGGCAATCTGTGTTTCGGCACCGTCACGGAACTGAAACTGCCCTTATCGTCCTGAAAACACAGATCGAAGATTTAAGAGGCAAGGGTAAACTTGCTCTACTTCTTCTCGATCTCTCTGCGGCTTTTGATCTCGTCAATCATCAAATTCTGTGTCGGATCCTTAAACTAGCCGCCCATTTTTCTGATAAAGCCACAGCCTGGATCAGTTCATTCCTGGGCAACAGATCGATGCATGTCTTCTCTCCACTAGCAGCAGCATCCCCGGCACCCGTCACCTGCGGGGTACCACAAGGTTCTTGTGTCTCCCAAGTTGTACAACATGTTCACAAAAAATCTATTTGATATTTTGGACTATCTGGGTGTCACATATACCAACCAATTATGCTGACGACACCCAGATACTCATCCCAATCTCAGGAGACTACGTCGCCGACTCTCTCTCTGTAAATGCTATCTACCTAATCATCCAAACCTGGATGGCGCAAAATGGACTTTGTCTAAATGACGAGAAGACAGAGCTACTCATTCTCGGCTCTCCTCAAAAACTATTCAAACTGGCCCCCGATTTCAACTCCTTCATCATTGATGGTAACACTAGCAAGGCATCTAAGGACACTAAAATGTTAGGGATTTACCTCGACTCTACTCTATCATTGGCCAGACAAACAAATGCAGTTTCCTCGCAGCGGCATACACCTGCAAGCTTATTACAGCCAGCCGCCCTTTCCTTTCACCAGCCAACTGTGTCACACTTGCTAGGACTCTCGTGCTGTCGAAAATTGACTACTGCAATGCCCTCTATCTGGGCACCAACAGATGTAACTTAAATAAGTTACAAATCATCCAAAACAATGCTATTAGAGCCGCTCTAAACATCCCTAGGAACAAACACATCTCAGACACCAGACGTAACCTGCGCTGGCTCTCTGTCCCTCAACGAATTACACTGAAAACATTTGCTCTCACTCATAAATGCCTATCCAACCAAGCTCCCTTCTACTTAGCCAACAGATTCACCCTCCACAAGACTAACAGACCTTGCAGAACTGCTCAGACTAACTGCCTCTCTATACTACGCTTCAACCTTCAAAGATCTGGTGGAGCCAGCTTCCCAGTAATGGCAGCGAAACTCTGGAACTCGCTTCCTAACTTACTAAGATCTGAACTGTCCTTCCACAGTTTTAAAAACATGGCTAAAGCTTGGCTAACCACCCAAGACCCTTCACCTACTTGCCAACCACCTCCCATGCGCTAGCCACCTCTTGTACACAGGCTATGTCCTCCCGATCACCCGTAACTGCATTATGTATATATGTTTATAAATGTTATTGTAATTTTAAGCTGTAATTTAAACTGTAATTGTACTGCCATGTCTGCCTTATCATGTTGTAACTAAAATACGCACCCGGATGCCCTCGGGCCTGGTGCCTCTATAAATAAAACAAAAACAAATACAAATAGTGGAGGAGATGATTACTGCTGCCCTATTAAAATTGACAAGGGCATGTGTAGGAGCTCTAGGCAAGAAACATTCTCTTTTTCAATAATTCCAAACCAGAAGTAATCGGGATGATACTTTAAGATAACTATATCCTGTCTTGCAAATACCAGTATGTTCACTTTTTAAAAGATGGTGCTGCAATTTCCTTACTAAAAATGTAAGTTGTTACACAATGCATAATTACAGTTTTGCTGCTGCACTGCATTGTCTCCAGGTTTTTCAGTAAAGTTTAGGTTAGTGTATATAAATCTCAGGTTCAGCTATATATCATTTTGTAGGGAAAGTGCATCATATTGACGAGTGAACACTTTGGAACACTTTTGAAAATGTACAGCATCACATGGGCAAATGCTTTTGATGGCTACACTAGTTTTGTGTAGTGCTAAGTGGGATCCACACCTGTTACATATAGCGTAGGAAGCACCAAATGTTAATGAAAAAGACTGTCAAAACGCTTAACAAACGTTACTGAGGAGCAGAAGTTGAGCAAACCCTTTCTTTGCATGTAACCCGTAATTGAACTCAAGGCTTTCCTATTTTTAGGGCACACCAACCATGTTCAAGTCTCGTAAAATATTTTTTAATTATGACTTAATGAGAGAATTTATCATAGAAAGTTCTGTTAACATTTTTAATATTATTTTGATAACAAAAATGTGTTATTCATTTTGGTCAACTTCCTATTGGTTGTATAATATGTAGGTAACGTAAATTCTGTTGACTGTCTTCAGAGTTAATAATTCAAGCAAGCCAAGTAGAGGCTGGGACCTTAAGCAGAATCTACAAGTAGCTGCCCACATTTCATGCAGAGCCGCTGCCCTGTGCCCAGCATTGACCCTGTTCTTGGAGGCGGTGCCCCAGGCCAAGACTTATCTGGAGTGCCACACCTCGATCCCCCTTCCCACTCGCCTGCACACCTCGTTGCCCATATTCAAGCCCTGGAAATACATATTTCCAATCGCAGAAATATGGGTAATTTTCTTTTTTGGGGAAGCCTATATTGGGAGAAAAAAAGCCTGGTTCCCTTAAAAGCAAACAAAAAAAGTACCAGCACCATAGGTGGCAGCTCTGAGTGCCAACAGTGATAAATATCGCTTTCAGGGATCTGCAGGCTGGAATGCTGCGTTTGTGCTTACCTGATTCTAGCTAAAAGATTGTTAGCGGTCGTGCCCTCTCTCCCCTGGTAAGTGGTAATTAATGCTATATTGAAAACAGTTGATATCAATGACAATCAAGGGCTGTCTGAAGTTGCCAATTATCCTGCCTGCCACAAACCATGCTGAGGGGGTCATTCCAAGTTGGGCGGTAAGGGTGTACGGGCACCGGTAAGGATGCCGGTGCCGGTAAACCCTTACTGCCCTATTCCGAAGTCCCTTTCTCTGCGGGTCCCCTTAAGGGACCTTGGTAATAACGGGCTTAGCGCCTTCTCCATTCCCATTGAGCCCTATGGGGGCTCAAATGGGAATGGGGAATGGTTTACTGAATAGGGACTTACCGGGTCGCCAAGGTCGGAATAAACAGTTAAGTCCCCATTCAGTCAGACCGGACCCGGGTTTGGAGGCAGCCATGGTGCAAATTAGCACCATGGCTGCCTCCAAACTCGGAAGGACTCCCTATGTATTTAGCCTCAGGCTATTAACCATTTATAACGCACTTAATAGTGGAGACCAGTCAATATGCGTGGGAACATGATTAGAACTGGTGTTTCTCTGCATTGTTTTTCTTCCAAGACAAACTCACTGACCCTGAGCTTTGCTCCCTCCCAACCTAAAGGCTGTGACTTTACTTTAACATTATGAACTTTTTGGTTTCACGAAACTTCTAAACTTCTCATTACACAGCAAATGATGGGACAAACATACAATATGAAAGGTACTGCCTTGTGCAACACTGATTGCACCGAACTGCACAGATCCTTGCACTGAAAATGTTTTTCAGAGCATTATCATATCTATTTATTTGTGTCCATTCATGCCCCTAATCTTTTACATTGTACAGACACTTTCAATAATGTCTTGCTTCAGCAGTACACAAAAAATGCTGTATTTTGCTAATTTTATGTCTTGGGTACAAATAACTTCTGATGCCATTAACAATATTACGAAATTGCTAATCAAATAGGTTAGTTTGCTAATCAAGAAAATATTCATTAGCACATTCTGCTAATCAGTTTTTGAAAACTACTTTATGCCTTGGCTTGTATATAATTATGGACACTGTTGACTTGTTGAACAATACATACATCAGATAACAATGCTGGCAGTCTTTTGCCGCTATGACACTTTACAGTGGCACAGGTGAGGTCACTGTTCTGAACCTGTGTAGAAGGAATGACCAAGAAATGTCTCTGCTTAATTCAGCGAAGTGACACACTGACTGCTATTTAGAATAAACGTTCGACTCTGAAGTGATTCATTTTCAATATGTGTTGTCATTTGATATATGAGATTCATATATGGACCTTGCTCCATATGAAGAGTGTGAGCAGAACCCAGGCCTGGTTATAGCTGTGGCGTGTTAATGCAAATGTTCTCATATACATACCAGTGTTACTTTCCTTTACCAACTAGCTCAATCTTTGTGCGCGTCCATTAAAAAGCAAGATACAAGCGTTCACGTTCCAATGCAAACGGGTGCGAGAAGGTGTGCTCGTGAGTCTACATATGAATGTATGCATTATACATGCATACATTCATATGTGAAATTCCAACAGGCATGGTCTGGGATTAAATAGTGACACAGAACATGTAACTATGGGCGTCATGTTTAGTTCCGCTGAAAGTGCCTGCTAAATCGGCCCATATTTGTGTGTTCTGGTCCATGTTTATAAATGATAGTGATTCATAATATTTTAACCCCGCTCCCACACAAGGAATGCGTTACACATTATTGATTTCCGCCAGTATTACTTTACACGTTTCTGGCCTTCTCGTTTGTTGGACATGCAACTTGGCTATTCCTTTCGAGTTTTGGGGAAAATAACTTTCATGCCAAAGTGCTAAACAGATAACGTGCCGAATTCAAAGTGTACATATGTGCATGGATAGTTTTGAAAACGAATGAAATTACGCGTATTTAAGCAATACAACAGGTGCAAGGGGAAAATAACCTGTCTGCAAGTACTGCAACGTCTTGACAGCGCGGCTCCTCAGTAAGACCCAACTGGTAGGTGGAATGGGCATTTGTGTCGGCAGTCTCAGCAGAGAGGCCGTGGACTGAACCTGCATGAAATACGAGGTACGACCGGTATGATGTGCGGTGCGCTCGCTTGCCGCTTCTGCACAGGACACCACTCCTCATTGTCTGGCCGCTACCCTTGCCAGTCAAATCACATCCGACGTCACAAAAAAATCCAACAGTGATAGGCAAAAAACCATACCAACGGCAAGCATTCAACTCAAGTGTTCCGCTTTGAACGAAGTACGAACCAGAAATCATTTTCGAGTGTCCACTCCCTTTACAGATGGAACCTTCTATATAAACCTGCTTCCAACTACAATGGTATCGAGTTTTTATTCTCGGACGATGTTAAGAAACAGAAAAGAGGCAAAGTCAATAAATACGTGCATGCAGCGATACGGTGTTGTCAGAGGTTTCTTATGCTCTTGAACACAAGGTGAACTATGCCAAACGTGTGCAAGCATATTTTGCATCTAATTTGTCAGTGCACGGGCAGTCTACGGAAAACAGCATTGCTGACAACCAATCCCACGTTACAGATTGCGGTACCCAGACAGATCGGTGGAAAGTGCCGAACAATCCAAGGAATCATGTTGGCTATTCAGATAAAGCAAACAATCCCATCTCGCTAGTCTGATTTATTCACCATGTACACAGCAGGGCAAGACAAAGGGACTTTCTTGCTCGCTGGGATTGTGCACCTACTGCAAAGGACTAGAGTATCATTAGTAATTACGGGATATTGTCATGAGTGCCAACGGAAAAAAATGTAGCACTTGGAAGTAGTCCCGACCCTTTCAACAATGTTAGACCGGCAATACCACGTGTGACTGTCATAGTGGAGCCCATTTACCACTTACCGCGCATCTTACATTTCATAATTTTAAGAGTTTAACAACCATCAAATGGGTCAATCACAGTATGTGTGTTAGTGTATTCTGGTACTGTGCCTCACACTCAAAAATCAGAAATACCATGAATGATAATTCATAATAAACACACACATCGTACTAACCGGGCAGCAGTGCTCCGAGGCGGGTTGAAGACTTCCTCAGGGAGATTTGAGAGAAGCGGGGGCCGGGGTAGCCCAGGTATGTATGATAATAACCTCAGGAGGCCGCCGAAGAGCAGCACGAGGTGCCTCGTGCCGAGCTTGACACCGCAGAAGGGAAGAGCATCGAAGGAGACACGCCCACAAGCTAGAGTCTAACTAAAATACCATTGGCTCAGAAAACATGCCGCTGGCATGGCAACAGTCTTTTGAATCCTCATTGGTTGATGTGTTGTGGGGCAGAGGAAGAGCCAGGCCAACAATCATCAATCAAAGCTGTTTTTTTCTTGTTCCTTCTTGTTGCAGCCAGACACACTGGCATCAGGGGAGTGATCCGGTGGCTGTAAAAGTCCTGTAAAATAAGAGCTCTAATTAATGTTGGTGCAGTTGGCCGCATTGGCAGAGAGAGCAGCGGGATCGTCAGACACTTTTCCAATCAATAACATTGTTTATTGCATTGTTGAACTTTGTCACTGGAGGAGTGGAGCCTGCTGCGTGCCTGTCTGCCGCAGACATGTGTGTCCGACTGACACAGTGACACTCATCATGTGCCCAGCCAGCCCAAACAACATTTTAACACATTGAGGCCCCCCCCCCACCTGCAGATCCCAGGCGGGGCCCCTCCAGGATCCCAAGATGGGTGCCAAAGATGTCTCTGATTTGCATTGTGAAACATGTTGAATATAGCCAGCGAGGATATAACATCTGCCCCCCCAAAGGGAGGGGGGCAAGGGGATGTAGGGCAACTTAAAGGGGTCCCTGGGGAGGTGTCTTAGTAGTGGAGGGTGGCATACAGAAAGGAGGACCCTGAGGGGGATATAAGGCAAAGGGGACTTTTGAGAAGGGAAAGCGCGGCCCTGTGGCGGTATGGTATGGTTGATACTAGTTCCCATCCAAGAAACGGACCATCGGTTGCTAGGGCCATTTCCCGGATGTGAAATAGCTGCTTCAATGTGAGTGGGCTAGTTCCCATTCGAGAAATTGCCCTTTTTTGCCCCTAGTGGCCAAGTCCTGCACAATAATGGGAACTAACCTACTCACACTGAGAAGGCTACTTCTCATTTGAGAAATTGCCCTTTTTTGCCCCTAGTGGCCAAGTCCTGCATAATAAAGGGAACTAACCTTCTCACACTGAGAAGGCTAGTTCCCATTAGAAAAATTGCATTGTTTGCCTCTAGCAGCAAAGTACTGCATAATAATGGGAACTAGCCTACTCACACTGAGAAGGCTAGTTTCCATTAGAGAAATTGCCCTTGCTTGCCCCTAGTGGCCAAGTCCTGCATAATAATGGGAACTAGCCTACTCACACTGAGAAGGCTAGTTTCCACTAGAGAAATTGCCATTTTTTGCCCCTGGTGGCCAAGTCCTGCATAATAATGGTCTGATTACTTACTGGCAATCTTCATTAGTCCTAGTCATACTCTTCCTCGTCACAGTACTTAACTCATGAGGCCCCTGCCTCCAACACAGGACCTTCTTTTATTTCTTTTATTCCCTATAACTCCTCCCCCATAACCCTGACGCTCAGTTTCATATTACCAAGCCGGAGCATGGGAACTTCCCCGCAGGGAGGGTGAGGAGGATCGTCAGTACTGAGAAGAGGAAAAGGAGGACTAGGAGTACTGAAGATTACCGGTAAGTAATCAGAGCATTACCTCCACGTCCACTCTTCCTCGTCCCAGTACTTACCTCATGAGGTATACCAAAGCAGCCACAGGGAAAAGGTCCCAATGAGACACAGAGCCAAAAACAGTGCAGACAAACCCACACCATTAATAACTCTAAATTCACACCCCCACAGACAAAAACTCCAACTGCGAAGGAAGCAACCCTCGAGTGGGAGATAATCAACCTATAGTGGTTGATGAAAGTTCTTTGATCAGCCCAGGTGGCAGCTCTGCAAATCACCTGTAGAGAAACCTCCCTTTCTTCAGCCCAGGAAGCCACCAAACCCCTGGTGGACCGGCCCTGGACGTGCGCAGGCACAGGCAGGCCGGAAGCCTCATAGGCCATGGAGACCACAACACGGATCCACCGGCTCATAAATACCACATATTCCTTACACCCAGCACCAGCCGGGCAAAAAGTAACCAGAAGACTTTCAGAGTGGCGGAAAGGAGCAGCCCTAGCCAAATACATCAACACGGCACGCCGCACATCAATGTTAAGCCAAGCCAACCTCCTCTGGCGTTTGAGGATCCTGAAAAAGGCAGGGAGAACCTGATCCCGAGAGATGTGAAAAACGAGAAAGCAACATTAGGGAGAAACTTCAGATCACACCTCAGCACCACCGAGTCCGGCAGCACCCTCAGGAAAAGGGGGGGGGACGGACATAACAGAACCCCAATCCTAGGGGCAGAAGTGATGGCAATAAGAAAGCATTTTCTAGCGTAAGATGATTGATATCAACCTCGGAAAAGGGCTCAAAGTGAGGCCCTTGAAGGAATCATAAGATAAGAGGGAGATCCCAAGGGGGAAGACCCTTACACATACAAGGATGAGAAGAAGTAAAACCCCTGAGCAACTTCCCCACCAACAACTCCCCATCCAAGTGACCATCAGGGTCCCCCAAAAGGAAATTAATGGAGGGCCACTGAGAGCGAAGAATGGAAACCAGCAGGCCCTTGTCAAACCCCTCCCGCAGGAATTGAAGGATAGCGGGGAGGCCAGAACGTAGGGGAGGGATCGCAGACCGGCCACACCAGTTCTGGAAATGGCCCCAATGACTGCCGAAACCTTCAGAGTGGATTGTCTAAGAGCATTCATTATTGACTCAACTACAGGACCAGAGAACCCCTGAGATATCAGCCTAGCCTGTGCAATAGCTACACTGCTCATGGCATCCGGCGGACCCCCACCCGCAGATCCCCTTGAAAGAGACAAGGCCACTTCGGGACCAGCCAAGGCTCCTGGGACCGAAGCTCCAACAGAGAGGGGAACAAACTCGGCGGGGCCAGAACAGAGCCAACAACAATACAGTCCTCCTGGACACTCTGATGAGCTGAACCACCAGGGGAAGAAGGGAGATAGATGAAAAAGTATAAGGGAGACCCCAAGGCCACTGCACCGGGAGGGCGTCGACCCCCAATCCCCCCGGCCTGAAACAGAGAGCAGAAGAGGGGAACCTTCGCCGAGGCAGGAGATGAAAACAGGTCTAGAACAGGGTCCCGAATTGGACACAGATCTCAGCAAAGACCAGGGCCGACAGGACCAGTTCCACAGAGGAGAGAAACCGGCGGCTGAGAAGATCTGCCTGAACATTGTCCACCCCCCTGATATGTGAGGCCACCAGGGACACCAGATGCGATTTCCCCCCAGGCGTCTATCTGAGCTGCCAAGGCATTCAAGGAGCATCCGGAAAACCCCCTTGGCAGTTGACATATGCCAAGGCCGTCGTATTGTCCGTCCGGACCAAAACCACCCGGCCTACCAGCAACCTCTTGAAGTACACCAGAGCTCGGAGAATGGCACACAACTCTCGCCAATTGGATGATCTCTGGATCCCACAACCCCTGAGAAGAGAGGACCCCTAAAGTAGCCCCCGAACCCCTTCCTCTGGCATCGGTAGTAAGAGTGGTCACAGGAGGAAGGACCAGGGACACCCCAGCCCGTAGATTCAGAACCCCAAACCACCACCGCAGGGAGACCCACAGAGCTGGTGACACCGGAATCAAAGCCTCGAAAGCTTGAGATGTCGGGAGCCAGTGGGAGAGAAGATTAGACACCAGTGGACGTAGATGAAGACGGGCCCAGGGAACTAGAAACACGCAAGAAGCCACGTGCCCCTGCAATTTCAGCAATAGGCGAGCCGTGACATACTGCCTCCTGCAAACCCTGCCCAGAACAGCCAGAAAGCAACATATCCTCTCTAGGGACAGGAACACCCTCCCCATCCTGGTGCAAACCTGTGCCCCAATGAAAACTAGATCCTGAAAAGGTTTGAGGCAAGACTTCTGCCAGTCCACCAGGAAACCCCAGTCCTTCAATGCCTGGCAGACCAATCGGAGCTGAGCCATGACAGCCTGCCGGCAGGATGCTTTGATCAACCAATCGTCCAGGTAGGGAAAAACCTAAATGCCCTGCAGATGTAAATGCGCCACCATGGGAGCCACCAGCTTGGTGAACACCCTGGGGCCCGAACGCAGTCCGAACGGGAGCACTCTGAACTGAAAATGTTAGTTTCCCACTGCAAAGCGTAAGAACTTCATGTGCCAGGGACGGAGAGCCACGTGGTAATAAGCATCCTGGAGATCCAGAGACGCCATCCAATCCCCCTTGAATAACATTGGAAGAATGTTCTGTAAAGTTTCAATTTTTAAGTGTTCCTTCTGGACGAAGCAGTTCAGGGATATGAGGCCCAAAATTAGGCAATACTTCCCCGAAGATTTGGGGACCAGGATCACCCGAGAGTAGAAACCCGACCCTGAACAGCGAGAGGAACGAGCATGATGGCGACCTTCAACACCAACTCGGAGAGAGCGGCGTCCATGGCCAACCTCTTGACCCATGACTTGGGAATCACAGTCCGAACCATACAATGCTGGACAGGAGGAGATAGGAAATGCACTTGATAACCCCTCCGAACTGTGTCCAGAACCCAGGAGTCGGAACACCACCTTTCCCATACCGGAAAAAACTTGCCGGAGCCGCCCGGCAACCGGCATGTCCAAACCGTCAGGACTAAGGCGCCAGCCCAGGACGCGAATAGCGCGAAGAACCCCGACGCCCCCTTGCTCTCCAAAAAGAAAGTGATGAGGAGCCAGGGAAAACCTATTGGTCACTGCACCAACACCAAAATAAGACCTCTTGGCCGTTGAAGGAGGCATGCGTCAAAGTTTGTCAGCATGTTTGTCCTCCCTAAAAACTTTGTGCACCTTATCCTCAAGGGAATCCCCAAAAAGCCTGGACCGATTGAAAGGAAGTTTCAGGGCAGCCGCCTTCTTAAGGCTGGAATTAAACCGGCGGTCCACTGGATCCCGGATGGCCGCCTCCTCGGCCAACTTAGAGGAGCGACCCACCAGGCTGGCAAGGATATCATCGACTTCAAAGGATCAGACAGCAAATTCTCGCCCTTCTATAGGTAAAGTTTGGACATGAAGCGTGGCAATGCAATTTTCTCCGGGTCACGCCATTCCCAAAGGATTTTATCTCAGACATCAGAAACCAATGGCAACCCCAACCTAGGGGTATGCCTATACTGGCAAATAGAAGGGTTGGCCCCCTGTACCGGTACAAGGGGCTCCGAAAAACCCATGCAATCCCCAACTTGAGCAAGCACCTCCTCCACTCCCTCTCAGTCCAGGAACTACCCTTCTCCAGCAGTTGAAGAGGAACAAGAAGAGGCCGAAGTCCCAGAAAATGAAGTGGACAAAGAAGACAGACACCTGCGCCTGTCCATGTGCCTGCTCTCAGCTGAATGGTTATCCATAGCATATCCTCAGAACACCGGTGACCAAATGATGCCCAGTCTTCTCAATACCAATCCAAGGTATACAACCACATGTAACCAGCCGTTACTCCAAATAGAGGCCAGAAAACAAAACAACCAATAGGAAACAACACTTAATAATATCCTGTGGCAACCGCTCACACAGCACCAGATTCAGCCCACCCGCCCCTGGAGCAACGCTGAGAGAACCCCAAAACGAGCCGTTGAAAGGAAATATCAGGGAGAAATTACAACTTTTTACATGATGGAGAGCTGCTGGGAGAGTCCCCTCCCCAAATCTCCTTACCTGCACCCGGGCCTGCTTCTCCAGGACCCGGGCCGGAAAACCCTGCGCTGGCCATAGCCCCGCTGAAGCCAGGCGAGGCATCCAACTCCACTGGGTCCCAAGCCCTGCAGGGAACCCAGGAGTATCGGCGCACCTGAGGAAGCTGAAGGCCCCGCCACAGAGCCCCATCAGGGGGCCAGCAATCGTCGCTCCCCAGCGCCCCGCGTTGGGAAAAAAAAAACCTGCTGGAGGCAGGAAAAATTAAAACTGAGTGACAGGGTTATGGGGGAGGAGTTATAGGGAATAAAAGAAATAAAAGAAGGTCCTGTGTCGGAGGCAGGGGCCTCATGAGGTAAGTACTGTGACGAGAAAGAGTGGACGTGGAGGTAATGGGAACTAGCCTACTCACACTGAGAAGGCAAGTTTCCATTAGAGAAATTGCCTTTTTTTGCCCCTAGTGGCCAAGTCCTGCATAATAATGGGAACTAGCCTTCTCAAACTGAGAAGGCTAGTTCCCTTTGGGATATACCTCAGGGCTTGCATGCGATTGAAATTAAGGAATTAAAAGTTTGTATGTTCATGAGAGCTTGTTAGAACTTGTTAATTGATGCTACAAGTCTAAAATTAGGCCCTGAGTATTTGAAATTCAGATTGGGGTGGGGATTTAAATCCTATTTGGATATGATCCCATTGCTTCTAGAAAGGTCTTGTATTTGAAATTCAGACTTGCAATATTGCCAGGGGCTACCTTCACTTCTTCTTGGAGTTCTGGTGCATCTGCAGAATGCCTCCTCTGTGGTTTTTTATAGAGAGCTTGCTCTATCTTTTAATGATTTGTGCAAAAACAATATGTCTGAGACGTCTTTATTTACCTCCTGTTTTATTTAACTCCGGCTCCCGATGTGTAGCTGTGGCATTATTATTCTTGAGCCAGTGCTTGCAGCCCAGGGTAATCTTTGCTACAGCTCATTATATTGTTAGAGCATGGTGGCAGGGGTCAAGAGCACTGGAACAACACCCCAACAACTTTGGGGTAATTCATTGTTTGTGAATAAGTGTGCAATTTGAATAACTTTTTAAAATGTCAAGATGATGTTCTTAATGTGTATGGTTGATGAATTCATGTTCTTATTAATTATTAATAATTCTTATGCATTGTTTTTACCTTGCTATATATTGAGTTCTGCTGTATAAAGCTTATGGTTTATACTGAATAAAAGCAAAAGAAAGAAAGAAAGAAAGAAACAAAGAAAGAAAGAAAGAAGGAAAGAGAGAAAGAAAGAAAGAAAGAAAGAAAGAAAGAAAGAAAGAAAGAAAGAAAGAAAGAAAGAAAGAAAGAAAGAAAGAAAGAAAGAAAGAAAGAAAGAAAGATAAATTCAGAATACACAAGGTACTATAACCATTAGATCTATTTCATCAACTCAAATTGTATTTAGTCGATTTGTTAGACATTCTTAAATACAACTTATACAAAAAAAAATATTTTGGTTTAAGTTCCAGTGTCAGATAACTATAGAAGGTCCTGAGGAAGGTGGTTATTCCACCGAAACGTCCAGCCTAAAAATAGGAGATACAGTTTCTTGTAGGTAAAAAAAAACCATCATGGATTCCAAGATGGCGGCCGGCGGAGAAGGACGTGCGTGAGCATCTCTCACCCCACCTGGCCGCAACAGCAGCCAGCAACAAAGCAACAAGGTGAAAAACTTAAACGATTCCCCTCCGCAACGAACAGCACATTAAACCGAGGGATCGGTATAGAGGAGTGCGATTGCGCGAAGAAATAACCAGCTTGACCGAACGGGAATAACAGGCAAGCCCTACCAAAAGGAACCACGCACCAAGACGCGGCACCCCGACGGAGGGAAAGAGGAGACAACAGTGGGCCGGGGTGAGTTGAGGGACGACCGCTACGAGCTGGAAGAGGGTGCGCCCTCGGGGGAGCACAGACAGAGCGGAAACGGCAATTGGCCTGGGGCAACATTGGAGGAGCCCCCCCTGCCCAGTAACAAAGCGCTCCATGGTGGAAGAGAAGGAGGATCCAGAGTGTAGCTCCGACAATAGGGCCCGGGGGATCACAAGACCAGAATGCTGAGCGGGAGCAGATGGGAACCCCGCCCTATAGCACAGCGACCCAAACAGGGAAGAGAAGGTCACATAGCCTGGAGAAAAGAAGAAAGGAATCATGAACCACGCAAAGGGGACAAGTTCACAGAAGAAAGGGCACTGGAGAAATCAGTAAGGGGTAGAAATAACGGAGGAGAGGCCGCCCTCAAAGGAGCAGGTTGGAGAAACTGGGAAGCAGATACGAGAACACGCAGCAGGGGAACATTGGGGGGGGCAGTGGTATCCATATGTCCAAAACAGGGGGGAAGGCGGCGTCAGCAATGCAACAGACCCCACAAACAAGAAAGGCAAAAGACATTAAATAGTTGTGGAGCTCGGAGAAGACATTGCACTCTGGAAGTGGGGGGACAAGTCAGAGCCCACTAACGCAGGTGACCAGAGAAGAAGGAACCATTACGCTATGTAAGGAAGACATGCAAAGCTGGTTTAAAGAAGTCCAGGAGGAATTTATGGCCTCCTACCAAATACAATTTGAGAATCTGAAAGGAGAAATGAAGCAGTCATTACAGGAGCTGAGAATTGATGTAGCTAAATTGGAAGAAAGAACGAAGACACTGGAAAAGGTGGTATAAAACATGAAGGAGGACACGCAAAAGGAACACCTCTTGCTCTTATCACATAATCTGTAGATCCAGTGTGAGGACCTGGAAAACCGCTCACAGAGATCGAACATCCGGATAAAGAACCTCTCAGAAACAGTGGAGGACAAGGATCTAAAAGGCACAGCCCAGCAGATCTTTGCAGAAATTCTGGCACCTGACACTTAAGATCTAGTCCATGTGGACTGAGTACATCGAGTGGCCCATGGAGAACAGGAGAACCGGGCTCACACCGAAAAGACACATTGGTAGCAATCACATCATATGGCCAAAAAGAACAGATACTGCAGAAAGTGAGGATTGTGGGGCAGGTATGAATAAACGGACAAGAAGTGCAGATATATCAAGACTTCACGCAATCCACGCTTCAAAAAAGGAGGCTAATGGGCACAGTGGTGACATTTTTGGCGATGAAGCAAATAAGGTATACATGGATGTTCCCCTTTGGCCTACTCTTTTCATGGGATGGTCGACAGCATAGGATTATGACCCATGAAGAAGGAGAACAGATTCGAAATCTACAAGGAGAACGCGAGGAACAACGGAGAGGAGACATAGGACGCAGAAAACCATGGGACTGGAAAACAGTGACGAGCAAGGGCAAAAGTGGAAACAAGACGTAAAGGAAAGACGACGAACCGAGATTGAGAACAACAGACGTAAGGTGGACATGAGCAGGAAGGGAAGCAGACGTACGATAACCCTGGTGAAGGGGGTAAGACACGTTAACATAGGTTTGCAGCCCATGAGACTGGGAAGTGCAGGTGCAACTTAGAATCCTTAGTGGGGTTTAGTAATCCCCACAATAACTTCACTGGGATGTTTCGAGGGCCTGGCACGGCGGACACCTCGTCTGAGCGTTCGTAGGAACCTGGGCCCTCCTCAGGGGAAGGCAGCGGGCTTCCAAGTTTTCCGAGTTGGGGGTTCATGTTGACAGTTGGGGATTGAGGGAAGGGGAACAGGGAGGGGAAGGAAGGGGGGACTAGAAGTGGAAATTCATGCAGTCAGGAATGGAGAGTTAGGGGGATAGGGAGAGTTGGGTATCCAGATGAAGGATCTTAAGGTACTAACGTTTAATGTAAGAGAACTTAATACCCTGTTAAGAGAAAACAAGTGGAAAACTTCCTGCGGGGGGGAAATGTAGATATTCTCATGTATCAAGAGACCCATATACGCAAACAAGACATATGGAAACTCTGAATTAGAGGTTTTACTCAAATATATCAGGCAAAAGCGGGGGAGAAGAGAGCAGGAGTGTTTATAGCAATACACGATAGGCTATGAGCACAAGTGAAGGACACCATGTTGGACAAGGAGCACAGGTACTTATTTCTGAATGCAGCCATTGGAGGACAAACGGTCACGCTAGCCTCGAAATACACCTCAAATATGGGACAGGATGGGTTCCAGACGGGAGTCCTTTCGAAGATAGAGAGCTTTGCCAAAGGGGATATCATTTTAGCGGGTGATCTCAACATGGCATGGGTTCCCACACAGGATGGGATTGGGAGCACAGTACAGGGAGCGCAGGCCCCATCTAAGGCATTACGGCGGAAGATGGCAACACTTGCCATCCATGATGTCTGGAGGGTAGTAAGAGGTCAGGAGCAGGGATTTACCCACTATTCACATGTACCCTCCTCCATGTCTCGGATAGATTACATCTGGACATCCATAGGGTTGCTGGGGAAAGTAAGAGACGTAGAGCTACGATCTATCTCTTTGTCACATCATACCCCATTGCTGATGATCATCTCAGTGCGTAATATGAAGGGAGGGCTATGGAAATGGAAGTTCCCCACAGATCTCATACATGACCAAGTCCAGGTGAATCCATTCGTGAGAAGATTGAGCAGTATTTTCGAGATAATGAAAGAGTAGACATGCCACAGGAAATGGTATCGGACGCATTCAAGGTAGTAACGAGGGGGCACTTGATAGTGCTTAAGGCAGGGAGGGATAAACAGAGACGGCAGTGGGAAGAGGAACTAGAGGGGAAGCTAAGATACATACAGAGGGAAATGTAAAACAAATTAAGGAGGGCGCTTAGGCACGTCCAAGGTCAATTAGAGATGCTCAGAACGAAGCGGGCCGAGAAGGCGTCATTGGATTTGAAGCAAGGGCACTATGTGAAAGCTACAAAAGCAGATAGGCATCTGGCTAGACAGTTAAAGGAAAAGAAGGGTACTCAGACAATTATAAAACTTCGAAATAGGCAATGGCAAGAAAAGACAATGAATGAAGATATGGGGAAGATTTTTAGGGAATACTACAGACACTATACACATCAGACAACTCAGCTGAAGACAAACAAGAGGAATATCTAGTGAAACTCTCGTTCCTGCAGATACCGGAAGAAGGAAGGGATTATCTAGAAGAGGAAATAAGGGAGGAAGAAGTAAAGAAGGCCATTAAAGAATTGCCAAAAAATACCCAGCAAGCTTTTATAATACAATTTAGGGAAATCCTGGCCCCCACTCTCATGAAACTATTTAACACATTTAAGATGAAGGGTGCCATCACGCCATCAATGAATGAAGCTAAACTGGTGGTATTCCATAAGCAGGGCAAGGACCCAATACTACCGTGATCATATCGTCCAATAGCGCTAATAAGCTTGGATGCAAAATGATATACAAAGATCTCGGCAGATAGGCTAACACACCTGCTGCCGAAATGAATAGGGCAGGCCCAGTCAGGTTTTATACCATCCAGGCAAACGTTTGACAATACTGACATAATTTTGCCACCTAATAGAGGAATGGGAATAACCCAAAACCCTGTAATATTAGTCGTGTTGACACAGAAAAAGCATTTGACAGGGTTGAATGGTTCCTGTTGCCCAACATATTGAGACACATGGAGTTCAGCACAAGATTCCTTTAAATGGTGCAAGCTAATTATAACTCACCATCAATTTGCATACCCCTCAATGGAGTAGTCTTAGGAAAAGTAACACTGGGTGGGGCACAAAACAAGGCAGCACACTATCACCGCTGCTATACGCTACGTACCTGGAACCCCTATTGATTAAGATTAGGGAGACGGATTGGCTGACGGGAATAGAAATGGCGGGGAGGCACATAAGGCAATAGCATTTGCAGACGATATGTTGGTGGCTCTGTCGGACCCGGAACGTTCGTTGCTGGTGCTAATGAAGGAGCTGGAAACATTTGGGGTGATATAAGGTTTAAAAATAAATAGACAAAAATCGGTACACCTGGAAGTGGTGGACAGGCTGGGGGCGAGAATGCAGCTAAACATTTCACAAACGGGTATATCTTACTTAGGAGTAACCCTCACAAAAAAGATTGGGCAAGTGTACGAGGCAAACCACCTGCAGTTGCTAGGGAAAATTAGAGGTGATCTTATTAAATGGAATACCCTAACAATACCATGTTGGGGGAGAATGACAACAGTAAAGATGGTGGTACTACCAAAACCTTTATATCACTTTCAGGCACTACCCATCAGTATTTATTTGTGAGCATGATGTTCTCCCTTTGTCAATTGTTGAACCTAAAAGCAACATTTGATGAACCTATTTTTCTTGATGAAATGTCACTTAATGTGTTTAAATAAAGTTTGTTCACTTTACTTTATTGAAAATGTAACTTCCTATGTCAGACAAAAGTGTGCCCTGCAGTTGTCCCCAAAACTTGGTGGACCTCTTTCTTTTACAATAGTTCCTTTATTGTAGCCAAGATACACACAGGAGCACCTAAATATCTTTGACAAAAAATTGAAACTAAGTGTGACTATTTACTTTGAATCTCAACAATTCGTGAGTGCACCTCTACAACAATTGTTTTTAGTTACTACCCATCAGAATCCCAAAGAATTTCTTTAGATCTCTCAATAAGGCTATATCAGCGTTTATCTGGAAAAAATACCCCCAGGCTGGCAATGTCCTTATTAACAGTTCCAGGGGATAGGGGTACTAGCTTTCCCCCACTTTTATAGATATTATGAGACAGCACAGCTGCAGTTCATGAGGGAAGTGTTAGCTGAAGGTCATCACAAAGTATGGACACGACAGTACAGGGCGGTAGCGGGATCTTCCCTCTCTGGACTCATGTGGCTGAATAAATGAAATAGACTGTCAGTGGCAGTCCTTACCTCTTTCGGTTTGGTGTCCGTGGGAGTGAAAAGGTAAAGCCTGTCCTTCCCAGTAGCCACTGTGCAACCGAAGCATAGAAATCAGTGTGGCACCGAACACAGAGACAATGATGGAGTCTCCAAGAATGCCGTGGAATTTTGTAAGAATGACTTCTGTGTAGTTGCAACTGGCGAGAAGGATTCCGTAAGCCAAGTAAAGAGAAACATCTGATTTCAAGCTGTCTGGACAATGTGGAAGGCGAGATCCGGAGTTGTAAGGCAGTGGGCAGCCTCGAAGTACCAAACAGCCAAGGGAGAGGTAAGCACAGGTAAGCGAGAGGGGGCCGGGGAGGAGAGCCGGGAGAGGAGCGGGAATCCAGGGAAGGAGAACAGGAGGCACGAGGTGCTGGAGGTTGGAGCAGAAACACATGGACAGGAGAGCGAACAACACAGCGTACAACACTATTAATCTCAATCTGAGTAACTGCAAATAAATAAAGAACACCAGTCACGATTCAAACATTTAACAAGAGTTTATTTCACTTTAAGCAGTCTCAGGTTCAACTATGTCTGCAGGCAGTCATAGAGAAATCAAACAATTTACACGACGGCCAGTCAGCCTTAAGTACACTTCAGGATTCATTTGGTTGTTGCATTACAGATAGTTTACAAACTGTGTAACGTATACATTTTCCCAGAAAACACATGGAACTTCACTCCACGTCATGTCTGTACAATTTACTGATTTCAGAGCAGCGCAGTACACCCAGTTCCCCGTGCAAGGAGACGAAGAGACATTCTTCACATAGTTATCTCTGTTTGTCTTTGACCGAAAGGTCATTCTGCATTTCTGCCCGGTAGTTTGCTTTATTCTTTATTTTCAGAATGTGCATGGCACATTAAGTTTTCTAAACATTGGTCGTGCAATTAGTTTCTGGAAAGCAGGAGCCAGGAAGACATAAACTATCCTTTATCTCAGTTTTGTGCTGGTATGTTCAAGGCTCAAAGCTGGCAAAAACATTTAGCTAAGCATTCCTCGCAGAGACACGTTTTCCAGCCCTTCAGGCTTAGAGCATTTTCTACATGGAAATGAAAACCCACCAAGTGAGCAAAGAAATGAAATGCGGTTTGGAAGTGAGTTTCAAATGAGCTTTAAATGAAATAGCTTAGGCTAACACAGAATGTATGCTTTTTCACAACATGAAGCTTACCCGTTCCATTCTGCTCTTATTTCCAGATTGAAAGTTGTGGGTGGGAACATAGGCGTGATGATATCACCGCACTATGAGTGCGGGCGGTCTCCATCTTGGATTGGTATGCGATCCTGTAGCGCTTCCATATGGAGAACTGACTGGCGAGCGGCCAGATCCGAGGGTGCATAATATCATTCCCCCTTCTATGCCACAATCCCCCGGTTTCCAACGGTTGCGTTGATGGAATTCTTGCACCGGGCGTTAGGCATGGACATTGGTGGAGGGTTGGCAGGATTGTTCTGCCATGGAATAACCTTTCCAGTCTATTAAATATTGAAGGGCACCTCGATAGTACCTTGAATCTCATATTTTATTGACCTCATATTCACCTGCGTGATCTTCCAGAGTGGGAATAATGTGGTTTTGAGTCCTTCCTGTGAACGGCTTTAGAAGAGAAGTATGAAAAACCGTGTGTATGCAATGCCAGCATGCTGGTAGCTTCAGTTTGTAGGCCACTGGATTGATAGGCTTGACAATGGGAAATGACCCAAAGTACTTTGGAGATAACATTCCTGGTTTAAGTCTCTGGGGAAGGTATCTTGAGGACAACCAGACAAGGTCACCTCTTTGATATTCTTTGGCTTCTTTCCTTTTTCAATCCGCGTATCTCTTGCTGTTGACTTGAGATTCCTCCAGTGCTTGGAGAGTTTGCTGTTGGATATCATAAAGGAGATCAATGTGTTGCTCCACGGAAGGTACAGGTGTGACCACCGAGGATAGGTTAGGGAACCAGGTGGGATGGAAACCATAACAACTGAGAAAGGGTGATTTCTTAGTGGTGGAATGAACAGTGTTATTATACGAGAATCCTGCCAATGGTAGAAGAGACATCCTGTTGTCCTGAGACAAGTTGATAAAGCATCAGACATATTGCTTGAGGGTTTCGTTTAGGCGCTCTGTCTGCCCATTGATTTCTGGATGGTACCCAGGGGACATATTGCGTGAAATACCCAGCTGTTTGCATAATGCTCCCAAAAATCTGGAGATGTACTGAACACCCCAGTCAGAGATGATAGAGTCTGATAGTCCATGTAGCCTGAAAATATCCTTTAAAAAGACAGTACTCATTTCCTCTGCTTTTGGTATTTTCTTTAGACCAGAGAAGTGAGCCAGTTTGGTGTAGGAATCTATAGTGACCATTATTACCGTACACCCCTGACATTCTGGTAATTCCACAATGAAGTCAGTTGATATCTTCTGCCAAGCTCAGAGAACAGAGTTGCCCTACAGGTAGTTGAAGGGGCATCTTGTTAGGGTGTAGCTAGAGCACTCCCTTAGATACTTCTGCACATCTCGGCAGATGTTTGCCCACCAGAAATACCGCTTGATGAGATCCATGGTAGCTTTTTGACCTCAGTGACCTGCCACAAAAGAACCGTGACCCAACTGTAATACTTTCAGGCGATATTCTGAGGTGGGCACATAAAACGATGAATGGTAATAATATAAACCGTCCTTATAAGTCAGTAGGTTCTGTATTTTAGGATCTGGAGGATTGTGCATGCTGCCGTCTTGTAACTGCTGCAAACAGGTATCAATGGTAAATATGAACGTTGAGGCTGGAAACATCTTCCCTCGGTCAGGTTCTTCAACTGTCGAATGCCTGTTCTGAGACAAAAGATCTGCAATCAGATTTTTGAAGCAGGAATATAACCAACTGAAACATTGGTTAGCTACCCCAGCCATAAAGGAGGCAACTACAAGACAGTTGACATCTTTTGAAAAATATATAACGACTCACACATGTTCAAAAATTTGGTGTCAAATCTCTATAGGTATTTGAATAGCCAAGAGGAGCTTATTCAATGGAATTACATGAGGAAGTGGGCAAAAATTCCAGGGGAGACAATTTTAAGAAGAAAGGGGGGAGTACCTGTGGGGATCAATCCCAAAACTAACTTGCTCTATTCAGGTAAGGGAAATGTGGATCAAAGTATTCCTATAATGGCACTACACGCCAGAAAGGAGCCATGTAATGTTCCCCCAAGCATCAGATCAATGCTGGAAAGGATGCACGGCAGTTGGGGACTGGATGCACAACACAGTGTGAGGGCTGCCATCTTGGTATGGAAGCTCGCAGTTGAAATATATTTCAGAAGGGCAGTAGCCGTCGAAAATGCAGCATACCAAGCAGTAACATCCACAGTCCACAACAGAGCTGTAGAGTGCAACGATCTTCAGGGCAGGGAAGCATTTCAATGTCATGGCAGCAAAGATGTGCGTGTGCCTGAAAGGGCCCAGGGAGGGTCTTACCTCAAGCCGTGTTCAAGCTTCACCTGGCAACCTCCTGTGGTAGGGAGAGGGAACAGTGCTGTTGTATATGGCCGCGGGGCCCACGCACACACGCAGACACAAACCACACAAGAAGACGCGGGACGCGATGCTGCTTGCTCCGCGTCCCGGCGGGAACTGCCGCACGGGTGCACTTTATTGAACTACGCATGCGCGGGACCGTAACGAGGCCCGCGCATGCGCACTAAACACAACTGGGACGTCACATCCCTTTTTAACTTCAACCAAAACAACGTAAACAGTTCAACTCGCATCACCTTGCACGCCAGGTATTCCGGGTGGCCATATGACCGCCTGAGTCTCACCTTGCCTCATTCAGTCCAGTCACATGAGTCCAGGACATAGTCCTTGAAATGCCCGGGCAATCGCCTTTCACGGCGGGTAGGGTACCTTGGTGAGGCGGGAGGCGGAGGAGAATCGTCATGTTCCCGCCTCGATGTTTCCTCATCTTTCCCCCTCTTCGGACCACCTGGCGGGCCCGCCTGCCCGCTCTCCAGATCTTCTGGCGGACTAGCCTGCCCTGCGTCTTCCTCTGCTGGTCCATTCTCTGCCGGTCTTTCAATGCGTTTGAAGAACGACCGGTTGCGCGTGACTGTCCCTCGGTCGCAGGCTGCCGTCACCATGGTGCCTTTGACGTGCGTTACCTTCAACGGGTGCGGCTCGAAGGGCAAGGACAACTTCCCCTCGGGGTGCCTGTTCCGGACCAATACTGCGTCACCTACTCGCACCTCCTTTTCTTGCAGGCCCCTCCTTTCACTTTCTTTATCATTGCGCCTGGCCCGTACGTCCCGGACACCATCATCGTCTATTACTCCGGGCAGCCGGCCATCCTCCTCCGGCAACATTCCCCTTGGGCATCTCCCAAATAGTGCCTCGGCTGGGGCCACTCTCGTGGACTGGTGGGGCGTCGTGCGGTATTCCCTCAGAAATTCCACAAGCTTCCTCTCCAGGTCTTCACCGCCGCAGGCGGAGATCCTCAGGACCTTGTTGAGAGTCCTCATCATTCTTTCGGCCTCCCCGTTGGCCCGCGGCCAGAGTGGGGACACCCTGCGATGCCGGATCCCCCTTTCACGGAGGTAGGTCGCGAATTGGCTGCCAGTGAAAGGTGGTCCATTGTCCGAGCACAGGAGGTCTGGGAATCCATGGGTGGCAAACATTTTGTCCAGTGCCTTCGTTGTAAACTCTGTCGCCGTCGAGTGAACCACCTCTACCTCGGGATACAAGGACCATTGGTCCACTGCCACCAGAAAGTACATCCCCCGACCAGTCGAGCCAAAATCCACATGGACGGTTTCCCACGGACGGCAACTGCGCTCCATCGACCTTATCGGCGGAGCTCTGTCCCCCGGGGCCGCCGCTTGACATGCGATGCACCTCCTTACGAAACTCTCCACTCGCCCCTCCAGGTCCGGAAACCAGACTTTGTTTCTCAGCCGAGCCTCCATTCTGACAATCCCCTGATGTCCAATGTGGGCAAGTTCGAGGATCCTTGACTGCAGTGCCCGCGGGATTACAATTTGCCGCCCTCGAAGAATGAGTCCATTGTCCGCGACTGAGAGTTCATCCTTGACCCTCCAGAGCGCTCGAAGGTCACTCTGCGCCTCCGCTTGCCGGCGGGAGTTGTCCTGCAGCACTTCCCTCCACTCGCCGCTTCTCACGGCATTCTTGACAATGGTGAATACTTCGTCCTTGGAACATTCCGTTGCCATCTCTAGCCTTGATATTGCCATTGGAAGGGACCCTTCCACCACCTGACACAACAGCCCGTGGCACTCATTCGCACCAATGTCGGTGACAGCGCTCTCCTTGTTGGGATGGCGCGACAGGTAGTCGGCCGGGTTGTTCGTGCCTGGTCGGTATATGAGTTTCACCCCGTAGTCCATCAGGGCCAGCATCCACCTCTCGATCCTGGGGGGGGGGGTTTGGAGGCTCCCCCTGCCAGAATGGGCAGGAGTGGCTTGTGGTCCGTCACCACCACTACGGGTTTGCCCAGTATGTACAAACGGAAATGGCGACAGCCCCACAGGATGGCTAGCGCTTCCCGTTCAATCTGTGAGTATCTCGTTTCCGTGTCCGAAAAGGCCTTACTCGCATACGCGATGGGGCGCATGTCTCCACGTGCGTCAGGTTGCATTAGCACCGGCCCCACTCCCACCAGACTAGCGTCAACCACCACCTCGGACTCTACTTTGGGGTTGAAATAGGCCATGGTGTCTCCATCCGACAGGGCATTCTTTAGAGTCTGGAACGCCTCCTGCTCGTTGGCCCTCCATTTCCACTCAGCGTCGTTCCTTGTTAGCACTCTGAGTAGCTCCGCCAGCGACGCCAGCCCCTTGATGAAGCGCCCGCAATAAGTTACCATCCCCAGGAAGCTCCTCACTTCCGTAGGTGACTGGGGGGCGGGGGCTTCCTTAATGTCCTTCACTTTGGCTGGGTCGGGCGACACACCAGCTGCGTGGAATATGAACCCGAAAAACCCAATGCGGTCTTTGAAGAACTCACATTTTTGCCGATGGAGGGTGAGCCCCAAGTTCTTCAACCTCCGGAGCGTGTCCTCCAACCTCTTCATGTGTTCCCGTTCCGAGTCCGCGAAGACTAAAATGTCGTCGCTCATGTTCAGCACCCCTTTGAGACCAGCCAACGCTCCTCTAATGGTGTTCTGGAAAACTTCGGCGGCTGATGAGATGCCGAAGCTCAACCGTTTGAACTGGAAGAGGCCGTCATGCGTCGTAAACGTAGTTATGAACCGAGAGTCCGGGTGTAGTTCGAGCTGGTGGTAGCCCGCTCGTAGGTCTAACTTCGAGAACACTCTCGCCCCCTGAAGCTCTCCGATGATGTCATCCAGAGTGGGTGTAAGGTGCCTCTCCCTCTTAATAGTGGCGTTTGGGAGGCGCATGTCCACGCAGATTCTCACGGCCCCTGGTTGCTTTGGCTTGGGGGCCACCACTATCGGGGACACCCAGGGCGTTGGCCCCTCCACTCTCTCAATGATGTCCATCTCCACTAGTGATCGGAGCTCCTCCTCCACTTTCTCCCGCAGGTGAAACGGGATCCTGCGGTGCTTTAGGGCCGTCGGTCTGATTGACTCGTCGACGTGGAGGCGCACTGGGGGTGCTTTGAGTTTCCCAATGCCTTCGAAGATGCTCGAGAACCTGTCCAGCAGTGTCTCAATGTCGATCTGGTATACACCATATGCAAAATGAACCAGATTGAGGGCTTCCGACGCCGCGCAGCTGAGAAGTGAGTGGGGACTCACATCAGTAACAAAGAATTTGGCCTTGATGTTCCTGCCCCCTTTTGACACCGGTGACACGAACACACCCTTGAGTGGTAGCGGGGTGTCCCCTCCAAAAGTAAATATCTTCGCCGTGGACATGTCCAGTGGCGGCGGGCCTGGAAGTTTCTGATAGTCCTCCTCAGCCAGCACACACACCGAAGCGCCTGTATCTATCAGTATCTGGGTCGGCACACCCAATATGTCCACCACGCACCTGGGCTGCCTCCTCCTTTTGTTCCCTGAGGCAATGTTAGAGATGAAGAAAACCTCTTCTTCGTCCCCGTCTTCTTCTTCCTCTTCCTCCGCGAGCTGCAGTTTCCGTATCTCCTGTTCGAGGGCAGCAATGTTGCGCTGCCTTCTGAATCCGCCGCCTCTCGCTCTTGCGGGACCTCTCTGTGTGGGGACAGGGGCCGGTGCGCGGCACATTCGAGCATAGTGCCCCAGACCATTGCATCGCCCGCACGACCTCATCTTGGCGGGGCACTCCTCCACGTGAGGTACGTCATATCCGCAGTCCGGACAAATCGTCCCAGGCACGGACGGATGCCTGGTCTCCGATGCCTTCGAGGCCCACTTCTCTCTCTGCTTTGTTCTCTTGGATACGGCAGAGGCCTCCTCCCTCACATTTGGCCTTACCGCTGCGTCCATGCTCGCACCTCTGTACTCTGCTAGCTCGTACGTCCTCCCACTGTCAAGTATCTGTTGCAGTGACCATCCTGGCTCCCTCAGTACTTGACGTCGCAATTTGCCCGAACTGCAGCCCTGGAGCACCTGGTTCCTTATCATCAGCTCGTCGTTGTCCCAGCGGCACGTGCTGGCAATCACTCTCAGTCTGGCGCAGAACTGATCGAGAGATTCTTCCTCCCTCTGCCTTTCCCTGCAGAAGAGGAATCTTTCGTAGTCGACGTTTGACTGTGGGATGAAATGGTTCTCCAGCGCGGTCTTGACCGTGTCATACGTGACCACCGGTAGGGCAAATGACTCATAGATTCGCATAATGTCCAGGCCAGCTGAATACAGAAGGGTCGCCCTTTTTGCATCGTCATTCGACGTCCCCGTCGCAGTAAAGTACATTTCCAACTTCTTGACCCATAGGAGCCACCTGGGACCCAACTTGGACGGGGGCCCTGACATGTCGAACTCCTGCATGGGCAGCAGCGAACCCCGTTGTGACCTCACCACTCTTATCGCCACTTCTGCTTCATCCTCACTGCTTGACATTTTCACCGGTCGCACAGGCACCTTTCGGTGTAATAGAGGCCGCAAACCTGGTTGACGCGCTGTTCCTCACACCTTCCGCTGTGTCCCGTTCTTTCTTTTTTTTTCGGGTTGTCCCCAGGTTGCTGGGAACAACAAGAGTTCCAAAAATTGTTTTTTTTTTTTTTTCCGTGGCAGCGCACGAGCACCTGTGCAGGCCGCTACTGCCTCGAAGCAAACGAATGTTTTCGTCCTGCGTTCTCGTGCCGGTGACGTGTGTCACACGCCCCCGTTCGTGGAGCGAGCACTGTGGCACCGATCCCGCCTCGTCGCCAGATGTTGTATATGGGCGCGGGGCCCACGCACACACGCAGACACAAACCACACAAGAAGACGCGGGACGGGATGCTGCTTGCTCCGCGTCCCGGCGGGAACTGCCGCACGGGCGCACTTTATTGAACTACGCATGCGCGGGACCGGAACGAGGCCCGCGCATGCGCACTAAACACAACTGGGACGTCACAAGTGCCATTCCAGGGACTCCTGCCTTGCCAATGCTCGGGATAGTGAAGAGAGGAGCATTTTGCCTGGGGCCAGGATCGGGCCTTTGGAGGAAGGCCAGGCAAGCCTGCTGGCTTCTCATTGGCCCAATACAAAGGAGCCAGAGCCAATGGGGGCAGAGCATCAACTGCACCAAGCACACAACAACACAGTGTGCGGGCCGCCATCTTGGTATGTTAGCTCGCAGATCGAATATATTACAGAAGGGCAGTAGCCGTTGAAAATGCATCCGAGCAAGCAGTAACATCCACAGTCCACAACCGAGCTGTAGAGTGCCACGATCTTCAGGGCAGGGAAGCAAATCAAAGTCATGGCAGCGGCGACGTGAGCGTGCCTGAAAGGGCCCAGGGAGGGTCTTACCTTATCGTCAAGCCATGTTGGAGCGGCACTTGGCCACCTCCCGTGGTAGGGAGAGGGCGCAGTCCCATTCTAGGGACTTCTGCCTTGCCGATGCACGGGATAGTTAAGAGACAAGGATTTTGTCCAGGGCCAGGATCGGGCCTTTGGAGGAGGGCCGGCCAAGCCTGCCGGCTTCTCATTGGCCCATTACAAAGGAGCTAGAGCCAATGGGGGAAGAGCATCAACTACGCCAAGCACACAACAACACAGTGTGCAGGCCGCCATCTTGGTATGGCAGTTCAAATATATTGCAATAGGGCAGTTGCCCTCAAAAATGCAGCCTAGCAAGCAGTAACGTCCATAGCCCAAAACAGAGCTGTAGAGTGCCACGATCTTCAGGGCAGCGAAGCAATTCAATGTCATAGCAGCGACGATGTGCGTGTGCCTGAAAGGGCCCAGGGAGGGTCTTACCTTATCATGAAGCTGTGTTGGAGCTGCACTTGGCAACCTCCTGTGATAGGGAGAGGGCGCTGTGCCATTCCAGGAACTCCTGCCTTGCCGGTGCGCAGGATAGTGAAGAGAGGAGCATTTTGTCCGGGGCAGGATCGGGCCTTTGGAGGAGGGCCAGCCATGCCTGCCGGCTTCTCATTGGTCCATTACAAAGGAGCCAGAGTCAATGGGGGCAGAGCTTAAACTGCTCCAAGCACACAACAACACAGTGTGCAGGCCACCATCTTGGTATGGCAGCTCGCAGTTTGAATATATTGCAGAAGGGCAGTAGCCTTCAAAAATGCAGCCTAGCAAGCAGTACCATCCATAGTCCACAACACAGCTGTAGAGTGTTGCGATCTTCAGGGCAGGGAAGCAATTCAAAATCATGGCAGGGCCGACGTGCGTGTGCCTGAAAGGTCCCTGGGAGGGTGTTACCTTATCGTCAAGCCGTGTTGGAGCTGCACCTGGCTATCTCCTGTAGTAGGGAGAGGGCGCAGTCCCATTCCAGGGACTTCTGCCTTGCCGATGCACGGAATAGTTAAGAGACGAGCATTTTGTCCAGGGCCAGGATCAGGCCTTTGGAGGAGGGCCAGCCAAGTCTGCCGGCTTCTCATTGGCCCATTACAAAGGAGCTAGAGCCAATGGAGGCAGAGCATCAACTGCACCAAGCACACAACAATACAATGTGCGGCCCGCCATCTTGGTATGGAAGCTCGCAGTTCGAATATATTGCAGAAGTGCAGTAGCTGTCGAAAATGCAACAAAGTAAGCAGTAACATCCACAGTCCACAACAGAGCTGCAGAGTGCCATGATCTTCAGGGCAGGGAAGCAATTCAATGTCATGGCAGCAACGATGTGCATGTGCCTAAAAGGGCCCAGGGAGGGTCTTACCTTATCGTCAAGCCGTGTTGGAGCTGCACCTGGCAACCTCCCTTGGTAGAGAGAGGGCGCAGTGCCATTCCAGGGACTGCTGCCTTGCCAATGCGCGTGATAGTTAAGAGACAAGCATTTTGTCCAGGGCCAGGATCGGGCCTTTGGAGGAGGGCCGGCCAAGCCTGCCGGCTTCTCATTGGCCCGGAGCTAGAGCCGTTTATTTTTTTATTGTTTATGGTTTATTAAAACCTTTACAAAAACATCATAATACAATAAAAGGAATGCAAAACATATAGCATTCTCATCTCAGTTCCAACAAACATAAAACATAAAATGACATTCCAGTCAACATAATAAAATGTTGGTACATAGTACAAATAAGACACCAAGTTACAAAAAAGAAAACAGAAAAAAAAAGAAAAGAAAAAAAGGAAATAAAAACAAATAACTTTTTTTATACAAACAAGCAATAAAGCAGGAGAACAAAATAAAAAATAGAATAAAGGTTTAGGTTTAAACAATTTCAGTAGAAAAGAAGACAAAAGTACCAATAACCCAATAAATTCTTCAACCAAATCGCTACTATGTTTAGAGCAACAATAAGGAACAGTGGCTCCACATCTGGTTATATCTGAACCAGTTACCCATCAAGAGGGGGCTCTAAAGACGTATCCTCTTGGTCGCCTTTAGATTTCACCAACAGTGCAATATCAAGTGGGACAAGAAAGTTAATTAGACTAAGCACCAGCCGTTGGCTAGTGCACCACATACATCGTTGCCACAATGACTCTTTCCATGTTGTGGAGGCAGTGTACGGAAATGAGCCAAATGACAGTTCTTTGTTGATCAAAAAATGGGCAAAATATGGTTAAATGCTTCAGGGTTTCCAACTCATTACCCTGACTACAGAAACGACATCTCCCACTCAACTCACCAACAACTTTGTGGTCCCAATATTGTAGCTTTTCATTTGTCATGAGTTGGTTCAACTTAAAACGTAGGTAAACCTTTCTTGTAATATTGCATGGAAAAATGTCTACGTAGCGTGCTCGATCTCGAAATTTTCTAGTAAATTTAGCATACTCATAATAAGTTTTCTTTTATCTATTCGGTCGGCCAGGATACACCAATAATAAGATTGACATTTCTTTTTGCACGCTGGGATACCTAATACTAGATCATCCTTCGTAATCATAGTGTCGTCTAAAATTGCATCCATTTTATTTTGGAATCTTAGTATGGAAGGCGACCGACCATCTTTTATCAGTTCAGCAAGGTCTTCGTATAGAGACCGTTTGGGAGGCACAAGCATTTTTACATACCCATTCATCAATCGGCAATTCCATTTAACTGACAATGGGAGAATACCTATTTCATAACAAATCAGCATGTTTGGGATGGACAATGCCACTCCAAGAACCTGTTTCCAGAGTCTGCCCTGAACGCAATCAAGGAATTCTTCCATCTCGGATGTGCAGATGTCTAATGCGTACAGAAGTATAGGTTCCACTTTTAAAAGGTAGAACTGAATAGTTGGCAACAATGAAAATTTGCTATGACGATGATATACAATTTTCATTTGTGAGGTCAGTTGTTTCAATTATATATTAAGGTCCTCTTTCCACATGGCCATAGGATAAGTAGCTGAAAGCTGATAGCCCAGATACCATATTGAATTAACTTTTGGTATTATCGCTTCATTAAGAGACCAAATTTAGAGGTTTTTTTCTTGCCATCTGCAAATACGATGATGAATGACTTGACTGGGATCACTTGGACATTATTTTCAGTGCTTTAAGTGGGCCGGGGCCTGCCGGGGCCGGACCCGCTAGTCTCCAAAAAGTGGGGCTGAGCCGGGGTCCTGCTGGGGCCCACCGGTCCCACCACACCATGGCAGGACGCATTATCCCGCCACGGCCACAGCCGTGACGGGAGATGCACCCGCCAGTTTAACGTTAGGTAAGTGGACAGAAGTACCAGCCAGCCACAGCGTCGCTGAGGCTGGCTGGCACTTCTGTCAGTCACTGTAACTTCCCTGATGACCCCCCATCTCAGGGGTCATTGGGGAAGTTACAGTTCCTTTGTTTGCCCTCGCCAGGTCACTGACCCTCTGTGAACCCGCAGGCTCCATGATCTAATATGTAGATTAGATCAAGGAGGCCACGGGTATCCAGAGGGTGAAAGACGCCTTGGGCTCTGTAATCTCTGCTCAGAGCAGTGATCACTGAGCCCGAGGTGCCTGTCTCCTTTGGCAAATCTTTATAAAAGATGCCTGGAACTGTGTACGTTTCAAGCCATCTTTTATGAACATAGAAATATGTTACAAATGTCTATGTTTATAAAAGGTGGCTTGAAAAGTACACAAACCATAGTAAGGTAAGCACACAAGTGCGCGTAACTTACTATGGTTTGTACACTTTCAAGCCATCTTTTATAAACCTAGAAATATGTAACATTGCTATGTTTATAAAAGAAGGCTTGAAAAATACACAAACCATAGTAGTACGCATACAAATATATAAATGCTCACATACATTTATATATTTATGTGCACTCCCTACTATGATTTGTGCACTTTTAGGCCACGCCCACAGTGGATGCCACGCCCCCAAACGAGGCCCCCCCTCAATTTCTTACCCCACTTAAAGCACTGATTATTTTAATAGCCATAAGACTGAAATGCAGAGAATTTGACCTGAAGGCCAAATGGGGTGCGGTCCATGAACAAGAGGTCATCAGCAAAGGTGAGCAAAAAGTGCTCCTTTAGTAGCAGGCTGAACATATGTAAAATAGCCTTCGACTTCAAAATGTGCTGAATGCATGGTCTCTTGGATTAAAATAATCTCGGGGCGAGACTCCTCATCGAAGTGCGAGGCCCATGTCCTAAGATTCTGCAGACCACAAGCATTCCATGACTTCAGAGTCAGCCCGATCCCTCGGTCTATTTGCCTGCCGCACGGTTATGCGCGTTAGTCTGAAAACCAAGATCATTTGTTTTACGCTAGAAAAGGCAGCAGCAAAGGTCATAAATTGCCTAAACAATTCCTCACTGAGTGGAGCTGAATCATTGCCCTGACGACGACCCATCGGCTCTTCCGGCTTAGCTGGAGGTTTTTCCACAAAGTTAGTGGTTTGCTCTTCCGTGGTAAATATTGATGGAGTCAGACCAATCAATTCAAAGTCCCATCTCTGGGCCCAAATCAATTTCATTATGATATGCGAGTGATACCCACATATCATCCTGTTATTATTGTTTGAGGGTAGCCGGACCCAATCGATGTCATCAGATCTGATGGTTCTTAGGGAGGGTATAGCCTGAAATGCCTTTAAAATAGCTGACCGATTTAGACTAGTTTTCCCATTAGTGGTGGCATTACATTCCCATCCCGTTATCGATGGCATCTCATGATTTCGGATAGGGCCCTCCTCATCTGCAGCTATCAGATTGTGCACCTCCACCCCTTCTATATGACCACTTCCCCACACTGGATCAAATGATACCTTGGGGGGTTGCCTTGACGGTTCAGTAACATGGTTGCCAACATCCATCCCAACTGGTATGGTGCACGATTCGACCGTAGCTGCACTCTGACTCATGGCCAATTTCCCCTTACACTCGGACAACAAACTAGGGAGTTTAGAACAGCCCCCTCCCTTAATTTTGTTGGAGGCTTTTTTAATGTGCAAGGTGGGATAGAAGTTCAACAAGTCCAGTTGTTTGTGACTCCCCAAGACTATGGACCCATCTTTTAGCGACCTCTTTGTTGTATTATCATGGGTCACCTTTTTCCTGCTAGACTTCTTACAGCTTTGATTTTCGGGGGTCCCCTTACAGGGGTATTTCACATTTGCGTTGGTCGAGACATCAAGATTCAATAACTCTTTAGATTCATGGTTGAGTTGGTCTAAATAAAAAAACTCTTTTTCATTGAGTACGGCTATACAGGTTTTCGTGGAAGCAGAGGACTGCAGATTTGATTTTAGAAAATCATTCCTACTTTTTTTTAGCAGCAGCACTAGGATTATTAGCTTGATGAAATTTTCTTTTTTGAACACTTGCTGCCATTTTCCTTTGTTTTTTGGTCAAATAACAGAGGGACACGACTCAGAATCAATAATGGGTGATTCCAGGGACATGTTAGCCTTATTGGTTTGCAAGTCATCATCAAGGTATATTAAATTAGTGAGAGCAGAAGGGCTATCAATGAATTCCTGGCTAGCCTAGGGGCCCTCCTCATTACCCATACATCGTGAAACAATATCTGTGCCATGATTCTCAACAGGCGCAGCTGTAAAGCCCTTAATGATTTGCTGTATAGCCAAGGCATTAGCTGTCACTGCCTGCATCAACTCAGGGGCTACACTGTCACTCTTGACTTCCCCATTCACGTTAGGGACAGCAGCCATGGCAGCAAATGACTTGATTTCAACCCCAACCATCCTAGGATCGGCTGGGGTTTGCGTGGCCTGGTCAGCTTTTACTATGTTAGGTTTTGATTTATCCCTGTTCAGAGCAGCCACGGCATCACAAGTATATAGGAAACCTTCGATCTTACTCATTTTGGATAGAACCTCAACCAATACACCCTTTAGGACTCCAATTTCACAGTGAGTGACCCTTATCCAACAGGTTTACCAATCTAGTAATTACCGGAAAAACAGGACCCAAGGTTCCAGGATACGAGATATGTTGGTCAATGGGATGGCCCAGTTCAAAAGGCCTTGCCTCGGGGTGTTGGGAAGAAGAAAACATAGCTATTTCATGATCAGACAAAGATAGCGCCCCCAACTGAGCAGAGTTAGATTTCATATCTGTGGGAGACCTAGATTTGATATTTCCGAAATCTTTGCTTGAGTAATCAGCCTTATGGGTGTGCATAGAACCCCCCCCCCCCCATCGACGCCTTGTACTCAGCAGTTTTTCTGAACATGTGGATATTCTCCATCCCATACCTAGATTGTGTAATCGGGGTGGAGGGGCCCAAGGAAAACCTCATACGTTTCCCCAACACTGCCTCAATTCCCGGGGGAATCATGGACACATCTGAAAACTTGGGTCTGATTGGAACACCTCCCATATTGGATGATAGCCTCGCCTGGTCATATGGCACATCTGTAAGCAATGGGAGGCCTAAGTCCCTGATATCATCACACTTATTCATTTCGGTCAACTTAAAGATTTCAATAGAATCCGGGGCCTCAAAAGCTCCCTCACCACACGTCCTGTTCAGGGGGCGGGCCGTTGGCACATTTACAGCCGCTTCACTGCTGTCCAAGTTTGCGGAACACGAAGAAGGCAGCACTTCATCGCAGATAGATATCCACACTATGGGGGGACCCACATTGGAGCTCAGACATAATGAAGCACCACCAGAAACGTCTGAGATCGTCATAGCCGCATCTCAACGAGGCTCTGTTGGAGACTCGCAGAGCTTGCGGCCGCTACGAGGGCCATTAACCATAGTTACAAACACCGGAAGATGGTAGCCGCCAATAGTCACTGTTTCAATCTGTCAACACAGTGAATAATCAGACCAGCAATCTATGTCTACTATTGTTATCAGAACAAGTACCAAATATCAAATACCAGAATCAGCCCGGACCGAGCCCCGTCAAACAGTCCAACAGTTAGTGCACTTACACATGCACTTCCAGGATGCGCGCGCAAGATGTGCGTGCTCCTGGATAATATGCACACAAAAAAAAAACGGGGCTTTGGCATGGGGCGTGGCTATCAGTCCTTCCAATCAGGAAGCCTAGTGAGAAAGAAAGGAAAAGCTCATTCAAATACACGCCACCAGTATAAGCGGCACCACAACCAACCCTAACCCTTAAGCCCAGCACAAACCCAGCTCAAGCCCAGCACAATCCCAACACAATGCCCACACAATTACTTGAGGCCAGTACTTGAATGTGCTTGAGCACGAACGTCCAAGTTTCTATGGAAGAGAAACTTCCTCATGCCGACAGGCACACGAGGGAATGCAGGGACAAGCTCCGTCGCAATCAGCTTTCTGGTAGCAGCAGAACGAGGCACCAACAGTCCAGTCCAACAGTTAGTGCACTTACACATGCACTTCCAGGATGCACGCTAGAGCCAATGGGGGCAGAGCATCAACTGCACCAAGCACACAACAACACAGTGTGCAGGCCGCCATCTTGGTATGGCAGCTTGCAGTTCGAATATATTGCAGAAGGGCAGTAGCCGTCGAAAATGCAGCCTAGCAAGCAGTAACATCCACAGTCCACAACAGAGCTGTAGAGTGTCACGATCTTCAGGGCAAGGAAGCAATTCAATGTCATGGCAGCAACCATGTGCCTGTGCCTGAAAGGGCCCAGGGAGGGTCTTACTTTATTGTCAAGCCGTGTTGGAGCTGCACCTGGCAACCTCCCGTGGTAGGGAGAGGGAGCAATGCCATTCCAGGGACTGCTGCCTTGCCGATGCACGGGATAGTGAAGAGAGGAGCATTTTGTCCGGGGTCAGGATCAGGCCTTCAGAGGTGAGCCGGCCAAGCCTGCCAGCATGTCATTGGCCCATTACAAAGGAGCCACAGACAAATGGGGCAGAGCATCAACTGCACCAAGCACACAACAACACAGTGTGCAGACCGCTGTCTTGGTATGGTAGCTCGTTGCTCGGATATATTGCAGAAGGGCAGTAGCCATCGAAAATGCAGCCTAGAAAGCAGTAACATTCACAGGCCACAGCAGACCTGTAGAGTGCCACGATCTTCTGGACAGGAAAGCAATTCAATGTCATGGCAGCAACGATGTTCGTGTGCCTAAAAGGGCCAAGGGAGGGTCTTACCTTATCGTCAAGCCGTGTTCAAGCTGCACCTGGCAACCTCCCATGGTAGGGTGTGGGCGCAGTCCCATTCCAGGGACTGCTGCCTTGTCAATGCGCGGGATAGTTAAGTGACAAGCATTTTGTCCAGGGCCAGGATCGGACCTGCGGAGGAGAGCCAGCCAAGCCTGCTGGCTTCTCATTGGCCCATTACAAAGGAGCTGGAGCAAATGGGGGCAGAGCATCAACTGCACCAAGCACACAACAACACAGTGTGCGGGCCGCCATCTTGGTATGGCAGCTTGCAGTTCGAATATATTGCAGTAGGGCAGTTGCAGTCAAAAATGCAGCCTAG
This sequence comes from Ambystoma mexicanum, assembly GCF_040938575.1. Lineage (NCBI taxonomy): Eukaryota > Metazoa > Chordata > Amphibia > Caudata > Ambystomatidae > Ambystoma > Ambystoma mexicanum. Next base: position 1,488,128,083 of record NC_090921.1, read on the forward strand.
CAAGCAGTAACATCCATAGTCCACAACAGAGCTGTAGAGTGCCACGATCTTCGGAGCAGGGAAGCAATTCAAAGTCATGGCAGTGCTGACGTGCCTGTGCCTGAAAGGGCCCAGGGAGGGTCTTACCTTATCGTCAAGCCGTGTTGGAGCTGCACCTGGCCACCTCCCGTGGTAGGGAGAGGGTGCAGTCCCATTCCAGGGACTGCTGCCTTGCCCATGCGAGGGATAGTTAAGAGACAAGCATTTTGTCCAGGGGCAGGATCGGGCCTTTGAAGGAGGGCCTGCCAAGCCTGCCAGCTTCTCATTGGCCCATTACAAAGGAGCCAGAGCCAATGGGGGCCGAGCTTAAACTGCACCAAACACACAACAACACAGTGTGTGGGCCGCCATTTTGGTATGGCAGCTCGCAGTTCGAATATATTGAAGAAGGGCAGTAGCCGTTGAAAATGCAGCATAGCAAGCAGTAACATCCACAGTCCACAACAGAGCTGTAAAGTGATACGATCTTCAGGGCAGCAAAGCAATTCAATGTCATGGCAGCAACGATGTGTGTGTGCCTGAAAGTGGCCCAGGGAGGGTCTTACCTTATCGTCAAGTCGTGTTGGAGCTGCACCTGGCAACCTCCCATGGTAGGGAGAGGGTGCAGTGCCATTCCAGGGACTGCTGCCTTGCCGATGTGTGGGATAGTGAAGAGAGGAGCACTTTGTCCGGGGTCAGGATCGGGCCTTCAGAGGAGGGCCGGCCAAGCCTGCCGGCTTCGCATTGGCCCATTACAAAGGAGCCAGAGCCAATGGGGTCAGAGCATAAACTGCACGAAGCACACAACAACACAGTGTGTGGGCCTCCATCTTGGTATAGGAGCTCGCAATTCGAATATATTGCAGAGGGGCAGTAGCCGTCGAAAATGCAGCCTAGCAAGCAGTAACATCCATAGTCCACAACAGAGCTGTAGAGTACCACGATCTTCAGGGCAGGGAAGCAATTTTAAGTCATGGCAGCGATGACGTGCGCATGCCTGAATGGGCCCTGGGAGGGTCTTACCTTAAGTCAAGCCGGGTTGGAGCTGCACCTGGCCACCGCCCGTGGTAGGGAGAGGGCGCTCTCCCATTCCAGGGACTGCTGCCTTGCTGATGCGCGCGATAGTTGAGAGACATGCATTTTGTCCAGGCCCAGGATCTAGGCTTTGGAGGAGGGCCGGCCAAGCCTGCCGGCTACTCATTGACCCGGAGCTAGAGCCAATGGGGGCAGAGCATCAACTGCACCAAGCACACAACAAAACAGTGTGCGGGCTGCCATCTTGGTATGGCAGCTCGCAGTTCGAATCTATGGCAGAAGGTCAGTAGCCATCGAAAATGCAGCCTAGCAAGCGGTAACATCCATAGTCCACAACAGAGCTGTAGAGTGCCACGATCTTCAGGGCAGATAGCAATTCAAAGTCATGGCAGTGCTGACATGAGCGAACCTGAAAGGGCCCATGGAGGGTCTTACCTTATCGTCAAGCCATGTTGGAGCTGCACCTGGCCACTTCCCGTGGTAGGGAGAGGGCGCAGTGCCATTCCAGGGACTGCTGCCATGCCGATGCGCCGGATAGTGAAGAGAGGAGCATTTTGTCCAGGGCCAGGATCAGTCCTTTGGAGGAGGGCTGGCGAAGCCTTCCGGCTTCTCATTGGCCCATTATAAAGGAGCAAGAGCCAATGGGGGCAGAGCATCAACTGCGCCAAGCACACAACAGTGTGCAGGCAGCCATATTGGTATGGCAGCTCGCAGTTCGAATATACTGCAGAAGGGCAGTAGGTGTTGAAAATGCAGCCTAGCAATCAGTAACATCCACAGTCCACAACAGAGCTGTAGAGTGCCACGATCTTCAGGGCAGGTAAGCAATTCAATGTCATGGTAGCGACGATGTACGTGTGCCTGTAAGGGTCCAGGGAGGGTCTTACCTTATCGTCAAGCCGTGTTGGAGCTGCACCTGGCAACCTCTCATGGTAGGGAGAGGGCGCAGTGCCATTCCATGTACTGCTGACTTGCCGATGCGCGGGATAGAGAAGAGTGGAGCATTTTGTCCGAGGCCAGGATCGGGACTTTAGAGTAGGGCTGGCCAAGACTGACGGCTTCTCATTGTCTTATTACAAAGGAGCCAGAGCCAATGGGGGCAGAGCATCAACTGCACCAAGCACACAACAACACAGTGTGTGGACCTCCATCTTGGTATGGGAGCTCGCAGTTTCAATATGTTGCTGAAGGGCAGTAGCCGTCGAAAATGCAGCCTAGCAAGCAGTCAAATCCATAGTCCAAAACAGAGCTGTAGAGTACCACGATCTTCAGGGCAGGGAAGCAATTCAAAGTCATGGCAGTGCTGACGTGCCTGTGCCTGAAAGGGCCCAGGGAGGGTCTTACCTTATCGTCAAGCTGTGTTGGAGCTGCACCTGGCCACCTACCGTGGTAGGGAGAGGGCGCTGTCCCATTCCAGGGACTGCTGCCTTGCCCATGCGTGGGATAGTTAAGAGACGAGCATTTTGTCCAGGGCCAGGATGAGGCCTTTGGAGGAGGGCCGGCGAAGCCTTCCGGCTTCTCATTGGCCCATTACAAACGAGCCAGAGCCAATGGGGGCAGAGCATCAACTGCACCAAGCACACAACAACAGTGTGCAGGCCGCCATCTTGGTATGGCAGCTCGCAGTTCGAATATACTGCAAAAGGGCAGTTGGTGTTGAAAATGCAGCCTAGCAAGCAGTAACATCCACAGTCCACAACAGAGCTGTAGAGTACCACGATCTTCAAGGAAGGGAACCAATTCAAAGTCATTGCAGCATCATGTGCGTGTGCCTGGAAGGGCCCAGGGAGGGTCTTACCTTATCGTCAAGCCATGTTGGAGCTGCACCTGGCCACCTCCCGTGGTAGGGAGAGGGTGCAGTGCCATTCCAGGGACTGCTGCCGTGCCGATGTGCGGGATAGTGAAGAGAGGAGCATTTTGTCAAGGGCCAGGATCAGGCCTTTTGGAGGAGGGCCGGCGAAGCCTTCCGGCTTCTCATTGGCCCATTACAAATGAGCCAGAGCCAATGGGGGCAGAGCATCAACTGCACCAAGCACACAACAACAGTGTGCAGGCCGCCATCTTGGTATGGCAGCTCGCAGTTCGAATATACTGCAAAAGGGCAGTTGGCGTTGAAAATGCAGCCTAGCAAGCAGTAACATCCACAGTCAACAACAGAGCTGTAGAGTGCCACGATCTTCAAGGCAGGGAACCAATTCAAAGTCATTGCAGCATCATGTGCGTGTGCTTGGAAGGGCCCAGGGAGGGTCTTACCTTATCGTCAAGCCGTGTTCGAGCTGCACCTGGCAACGTCCTGTGATAGGGAGAGGGCGCCGTGCCATTCCAGGGACTCCTGCCTTGCCGATGCGCGGGATAGTGGAGAGGAGCATTTTGTCCGGGGCCCGGAGCCAGGAGCATGCCTTCGGAGGAGGGCTGGCCAAGCCTGCCGGCCTTTCACTGGCCCATTACAAAGGAGCCAGAGCCAATGGGGGCAGAGCATCAACTGCACCAAGCACACAACAACACAGTGTGTGGGCCTCCATCTTGGTATGGCAACTCGCAGTTCGAATATATTGCAGAAGGGCATTAGCGTTCGAAGATGCAGCTTCGCAAGCAGCAACATCCCCAGTCCACAACAGAGCAGTAGAGTGTCGCGATCTACAGGGCAGGGAAACAGTTCAAAGTCATGTCAGGGCCGACGTGCGCGTGCCTGAAAGGGCCCAGGGAGCGTATTACCTTATCGTCAAGCCGGGTGCGAGCTGCACCTGGCAACCTCCTGTGGTAGTAGAGGGCGCAGTACCATTCCAGGGAGTCCTACCTTGCCGATGTGCAGGATAGTGGAGAAAGGAGGATTTTGTCCGGGGCCGGGCCCTCGGAGGAGGGCCGGCCAAGCCTGCCGGGCTCTCATTGGCCCATTACAAAAGCGCCAGAGCCAATGGGGGCAGAGCATCAACTGCACCAAGCAGACAACAACACAGTGTGCGAGCCGTCATTTTGGTGTGGCAGCTCGCAGTTCGAATATATTGCAGAAGGGCAGTAGCTGTCGTAAATACAGCCTAGCAAGCAGTGGCATCCACAGTCCACAACCGAGCTGTAGAGTGCCACGATCTTCAGGGCAGGGAAGCAATTCAATGTCATGGCAGCAACAATGTGTGTGTGCCTGAAAGGGCACATGGAGGGCCTTACCTTATTGTTAAGCTGTTTTGCAGCTGAAGCTGGCCACCTCCCATGGTAGGGAGAGGGCGCAGTGCCATTCCTGGGACTGCTCCCTTGCTGATGCGCGGGATAGTTAAGAGAAGCATTTTGTCCAGGGCCAGCATCAGGTCTTTGGAGGAGGGCCGGCCAAGATATACGGCTTCTCATTGGCCCATTCCAAAGGAGCTAGAGCCAATGGGGGCAGAGCATCAACTGCACCAAGCACACAACAACACAGTGTGCGGGCCGCCATCTTGGTACGGCAGCTCGCAGATCGAATATATTGCAGAAGGGCAGTACCCGTCGAAAATGCAGCCCAGCAAGCAATGACATCCATAGTTCACAACAGAGCTGTAGAGTGCCACGATCTTCAGGGCAGTGAAGCAATTCAATGTCATGGTAGCAACAATGTGCGTGTGCCTGAAAGGGCCCAGGGAGGGTCTTACCTTATCGTCAAGCCATGTTGGAGCTGCACCTGGCCACCTCCTGTGGTAGGGAGGGGGCGCAGTCCAATTCCAGGGACTGCTGCCTTGCCGATGCTCGGGATAGTTAAGAGACAAGCATTTTGTCCAGGGCCAGGATCGGGCCTTTGGAGGAAGGCCGGTCAAGCCTGCCGGCTTCTCATTTGTCCGGAACTAGAGCCAATGGGGGCAGAGCATTAACTGCACCAAGCTCACAACAACACAGTGTGCGGGCCGCCATCTTAGTATGGCAGCTCGCAGTTCGAATATAAAGCAGAAGGGCAGTAGCCGTCGAAAATGCAGCCTAGCAAGCAGTATCATCCACAGTCCACAACAGAGCTGTAGAGTGCCATGATCTTCAGGGCAGGGAAGCAATTCAATGTCATGGTAGCGACAATGTGCGTGTGCCTGAAAGGGCGCAGGGAGGGTCTTACCTTATCGTCAAGCCGTGTTGGAGCTGCACCTGGCTACCTCCTGTGGTAGGGAGAGGGCGCAGTCCCATTCCAGGGACTGCTACCTTGCCGATGCTCGGGATAGTTAAGAGATGAGCATTTTGTCCAGGGCCAGGATCGGGCCTTTGGAGGAAGGCCAGTCAAGCCTGCCGGCTTCTCATTTGTCCGGAACTAGAGCCAATGGGGGCAGAGCATTAACTGCACCAAGCTCACAACAACACAGTGTGCGGGCCGCCATCTTAGTATGGCAGCTCGCAGTTCGAATATAAAGCAGAAGGGCAGTAGCCGTCGAAAATGCAGCCTAGCAAGCAGTATCATCCACAGTCCACAACAGAGCTGTAGAGTGCCATGATCTTCAGGGCAGGGAAGCAATTCAATGTCATGGTAGCGACAATGTGCGTGTGCCTGAAAGGGCGCAGGGAGGGTCTTACCTTATCGTCAAGCCGTGTTGGAGCTGCACCTGGCTACCTCCTGTGGTAGGGAGAGGGCGCAGTCCCATTCCAGGGACTGCTGCCTTGCCGATGCTCGGGATAGTTAAGAGATGAGCATTTTGTCCAGGGCCAGGATCGGGCCTTTGGAGGAGAGGCAGCCAAGCCTGCTGGCTTCTCATTGGCCCATTACAAAGGAGCCAGAGCCAATGGGGGCAGAGCATCAACTGCACCAAGCACACAACAACACAGTGTGCGGTCCGCCCTCTTGGTATGGCAGTTCGCAGTTCAAATACATTGCAGAAGGGCAGTAGCCATCGAAAATGCAGCCTAGCAAGCAGTAACTTCCACAGTCCACAACAGAGCTGTAGAGTGCCACGATCTTCTGGACAGGCAAGATATTCAATGTCATGGTAGCAACAATGTGCGTGTGCCTGAAAGGGCCCAGGGAGGGTCTTACCTTATCGCCAAGTCGTGTTGGAGCTGAACCCATCCCCAGCATCTCGTGACACCTTGCTGATGGAGTGGGCGGAAGTGAAAGTGGTGCTCTCCTGGTCATGGGGATGTCACCTGACACCAAAATGGCTGTGGGAGCATGACATAGAGCATGGGGATGTTCCCATCACAATGGGGACGCCTCCAGAAGTAAAGATGGTGGTGTGTGGAGGCCCCCACAATAACGGGCTACCTCAAAGACATTAAAGTATGCCATATGTGAGACGGTGAGCAGTCAATGGGGCCCACCCTGGAAAATGGCCACTGCTGTGAACATGGATGAACCCCCACTCATTAAGGGTGTACAGCCCAGGACATTTAAGAAAATTGCGGGCTGCATGGTGAGTGCGGGTGACCCCATGTGTGTGAACGGAAGCCACCCTGGAGAAAGAAGAGGGGCCAAGCCCAATCAGTCATCCCAGGGACAGGCCCCGGCCAGAAGTCCATAGAGTGCATCACCGCCAAGGACAGACCCATGGAAGACACTGAAAAGTGGGTGACTGACTGCAGCAGTCATCCCAGTATGACATGGGCCCTCATTACGAGTTTGGCGGTAAATATGCCGCTATTGGCAGCATGGCTGGAGCCGAAATCGCATTGGGGTCCGGGTCCTCGGAATTAGGATTTTCCGGGCCATTCTGAGTTTGGAAGGCCCGGTAATTCCTCCCTCCAAGGACCCGGACACGGTCCTTCCCCATTCCCATTTCAGCCCCGTTAGGGCTGAAATAGGAATGGGAGAGGGAGCAAACAACGGGCCATTACGAGATGGCCCGTTGTTTGCTCCCTCTTCCCCTCACGGGACCCGGTAAGCACACCTGGTTTTCCCAGGTGTGCTTACCGTGTCCCGCAAGGGGAACTCGTAATGCGGCGGTACGGAGTTAACGGTGCCGGCACCTTTTATGGCGCCGTTCACTCCGTACCGCCAGGGTCGTAATGAGGCAGATGGTGTTTATGTAGTGTATTTGGTGTATGTCAATGTATTACACAGCAACGGTAGAGGCTGTGCAGTTATGGTTAATTTTCTAATCCCATAGGAAGATAACTTTTTGGGCGGCTCAAACTGCGCTCCCCCTGGACGAATCCTCACCAAACTTTGAGAAAAAAAATATATGGCCCACTCTGAATTTCTTTTGCAAAGTTTGGTGAGGTTTGGTCCAGGGGGGGCAAAATTATAGGGGGGTCCCAAAACTTCTGTTTTTCCCATAGACATAATGGGAAAAAACTTTGCTCACGCTTACAGCCCAAACCGCTGGACGGATTCTCCAAGCGGCTTGTGTCATGTCCTCGGACATGTGACATGCTCTCTGATTGGTTGGGATGAAGCGTGAAGTGCGTCAGATTTTTGGAGATGCCCGCTATCTTGGATTTGTGTCCTGTGTCCGCGGCCATCGGACATCGGACATCGCAGTAAAACATATAAAAAAACCACAACATTGCACTCGTCAAACTTATCAAATAATCTTTGGGGAGGTGAGGGGTGATGAGGATGGGATGGAATATGGCTGCAAGAAGCAAAAAAACGTGTTAAGTAAAAAACATCCGAACACAAAAGCACCTAGCGGTGAAGACCACGCTCAAGCATAGCAGAGTTCACGTGGTAAAGCGCACGCGCACAACTACTTCACTCACTCTTGATATATACCGCACCAGTCAAAACGCGCAGACACTTTCTTTTTCAAATTCGCACGCGCGCCTCATCCGAACACAGACACACATTGTGAAGAAAACACGCAGAAATGATGACCGCGCACAGGAGTTAACGGAAAACACGTAGCAGTGAAGACCGCGCACACGTGCTGTGGAAAACACGTAGCTGTGAAGACTGCACACACGCGCTGTAGGTAACACACAGCTGCAAAGACCACACACACGCATTGTAGAAAACACGTAGCTGTGAAGACCGCACACACGCAATGTAGATAACACGTAGCTGTGAAGACCACGCACACGCGCTGTAGATAACAAGTAGTTGAGAAGACCACGCACTGCATTGAAAGGAAACACGTAGCAGTGTATATTTTTCAAACTCGCACGCGCGCTCTTAACAGATGATTCCAAGCTCACACGCGCCTTATCCGAACACGCACACGCGTTGAAGAAAAACACGCAGAAATGAGATGACTCCGAGCTCAAATGCGCCTCATTTGAACACGCGCTGTAGAAAACACGTAGCTGTGAAGACTGCTCACACACGCTGTAGATAACACATAGCTGCAATGAGCATGCACATGTGTTGTAGAAAACACGTAGCTTTGAAGACCATGCACACGCATTGTAGAAAACACGTTGCTGCGAAGACCACACACAAGCGCTGTAGATAACACGTAGCTGTGAAGACCACGCACACGCATTGTAGAAAACACATAGCTGCGAAGACCGCACACACGCGCTGTAGATAACATGTAGCTGCAAAGACCACGCACACGCGCTGTAGATAACATGTACCTGAGAAGACCGCGCACACGTGTTGAATGAAGCACATATCGGTGTATCTTTTTCAAACTCGTACACGCGCTCTTAGCAGATGAATCCGAGCTCACACGCGCCTCATCCGAACACTCACACGCGTTGAAGAAAAACATGCAGAAATGATGACCGTGCACAGGCATTAACAGAAAACACATAGCAGTGAAAACTGCGCACATGTGCTATGGAAAACACATATCTGCAAAGACCGCGCACATGCGCTGTAGAAAACACGTAGCTGTGAAGACCGCGCGCACGTGCTGCAGATAACACATAGCTGCGAAGACCGTGCACACATGTTGAAGGAAGCACGTAGCGGTGTAGACCACGCTCACGTGTAGAAGGGTTCACATTGCAGAGAAGTCTGTGCACACGCATTGGAAGTAACACGTATCAGTGAAGACCGCAGCAGGGTTAGTGACACGAGCAAACGAAAACCGCGAACGCGCGCAACTACTTCACCCGCTCTTGGCAAAGTTTGGTGGGAGTCTGTCAAGAGGGGCAAAACTAGAGGGGGGGTCCCAAAATTATGTAAAAGCTTATGAATGATGTGCCATTTGACGAATCTACACTTAATTTGGGAAACTGATAATACCTATAGATATAAATGATTTTGGAAGTTTGGTGGGATTTTGTCAAGAGGGGCAAAATTAGAGGGGGGGGGTCCCAAAATATTGTAAAGGCTTATTAATGTGGTGCCATTTGACAAATCTACACAAAGGTTTGCAAAAAGGTTATAGCTCTAGATGTAAATGTTTTTGTAAAGTCTGAATGGATTTTGTCAAGTGGGGGCTAGGTTATATGACGATTGTTTGTGCATATATCTGACACTTTTGAAAAAATAAAATATGGGTGGATTTCCAGCAAACTTGTGTAAGGAGCATTGAGAAGGACCTGAAAGCATGGTTTTGCAAATGTGCCTGTTTTTTTTTTTTTGACCAGTGTCACAATGTAGGTACAAAAAATAGTGATATACCTTTGATGACTGAGGTGTAGCCTGGGCCATGGGCAGTGGCCACATTGTCCGGGTCATATAATAAGGTAATGATCTGGACAATTTGGCTACTGGCCATGACCATGAGGGACAAAACATGGGGTTAAAGTGGTCATGTCCTCCTGAGATTGGCTTTGTGGTAAAGTTATTCGAAATTGGTATAGATTTCAAAAGGAAGAAAATGTGCTTGTGGTAATATGGTAATAGAGTTCTCTTTTTGACTTATGTAGGCTGCCATGGAAAGCGAAGAGGGGCCCTGTATGGAACCTCGCCTTCCCTTTCCGTGGTGGCCATCTTGGTAAAGGATTTTCCTTCTTAGTGGGAAGAAAAATCTTGTTTTTAGCACCCCGGGTTCCCACTTTGGGCACCTAGGGTGCTAATGGCCTTCATCCATTTAAAGGGACGCAATGGTTAAGTTGCACTAATAAAAACCTATGAAATTTAGTAAAAAAACTTTGTTAAAGGGACATTATGGTTAAGTTGCGCTACTTAAAACCTATGAAATTCAGTAAAAAAACGTTGTTAAAGGGTCGTTATGGTTCCAAGTAAAACCGAAAAACCCCTGAAATTCGCCAGTTATGGTAAGCTAAGCAACCATAACTCGCGCCACCACCGTGCACTGCTAAGACTAACACCCAGGACATCAAAGATGGCATCACAAATGTCATTGATGACATCACATATCTGGCTCCCCCTTTTTTCCTTTACTGACATATCTAGGCCACATGGTTTTCTTCAGTAACAGTCAGGAACTAAAAATTAAATTGTAAAGGTACTATATTTTTAGACTTATCCTTCAAGTATGTTCTTACAGTAATTCCCTTAGGGTCCAGTCACATCATATGAAACCTATACATAGGGGAAGACACAGGCTGGAAAGAGAGCAATCCTTTCTGTGCATGAAGATAATCAGTAGGTTTATCAGCACTTTCTGATAGTTCTGTTGTTTTTTTTATTACTGTACTTTCCCTGCATATGCTCATATTTGTGTACATTGTACTCACACTACTTTCCTTAGGGTCTAGTCACATCATGAGATACATATACATAGGGTAAGTAGCACCTTTGAAACAGAGCAATCATTTCTCAGCATAAAGATAATCAGTTAGGTTATGAACATTTTCTGACACTATTGCTGCTTTTTTTGCTTACTTCACTTTCCCTGTATATACTCATATTTGTATGTGTTGTTGTCTCTTTGTGTTTTGTCTGTAATAATGCAATTATGTAGTAAGTGGGTTTTATTAGCTACTTATTACATGTTTCACAGTATGCAAAACTCTAATAAGAAAGCAGTTATCATTTCACTATTGAACATGGCAAGATTATGAATATTGCACCTCCATCATGTATGCTGCACACAATACCTATGTTTCTACATGAGTAGCTTAGTATACTGGCTATAACTTCATAATAGAATGATATTTATATCAATGCATTGCTTAATGCACTAATTAGCATATTATATATTCCAATGATCTTTGACACTTTTTTGTCAACATTATAATAAGAATCCCTTGTACAGACTTTTCATGAAAAGTAAATGCACATGTGATGTCATCAGTGATGTCATCAATGACATTTGTGATGTCATCTTTGATGTCCTGGGTGTTAGTCTTAGCAGTGCACGGTGGTGGCACGAGTAATGGTTGCTTAGCTTACCATATCTGGTGAATTTCAGGGGTTTGTCGGTTTTACTTGGAACCATAACGTCCCTTTAACACATTTTTTTTACTGAATTTCATAGGCTTTTAGTAGCACAACTTAACCATAACGTCCCTTTAACAAAGTTTTTTTTTACTGAATATATATATATATATATATATATATATATATATATATATATATATATATATTAGTTATATGTATATATTTATTCATTAAACGTTAAGTAGGTTAAATGTTAAGTAGGGAGTCATTTATTTTATAGAAATGCTAAGTAGGTTTAAGAGTTAAGTAGGGGTAGACTATTCATTATTCATAGGAAAGTTAGGTAGAGAGAGAGAGGGGAGGTATCCTGGCGTGAGGTAGCAGGACAGAGTGGCAGCCTGCCTGAGGCTGCCTAAAGAGATGGGACCACCCACAGAGGTCATCCTCTGGCCTCACACTCCATGTGGGTGGTACCTGAATTTAGGTAAGGGATCCATTGTGCTAGACCCACCCTAAGGGTCCCCAAGACTCCTACAAGGAAGGGTGATCTGACATAGCAGGCCTCCATCAGTTGGTGCCCACGCCATGGAAATCCTAGGGGCAGTAAAGAGAAATAAGGTTTACAGTATAAGTGTGCTTAATAAATAAAGAGGCATGCCCATAGGAATCCCTTGGTGTCTGTGTCCCTTAGTGATCTAAGAATTCAGGGTGTAACCCATCTCCTGTTAAAAGGGATTTTATTTAGAAGGTGCAATCCCCTTCCCTACGGGTTGGCCTGGGAGTGGTTTTGGTGGATCTGATGAGGGCTGTCCCTGGTCAGGGTGAGGGAGGTGGACTCCCTTGCTTGGACCAGGATCGGAATACAGGGGCTCCAATAAGTTTGCATCTGGATTTTGCATTTCTGTTCTTTGCCAATAGTAAAGAGGGCAATTTCAAGCAATATCTCAGCCTGCTTCAAACCCCCTGAATAGTCTAAAATGTGACACTCACTTTGCTTCTCTTGAGTGGTTGAATATAAACCCATTTCTAAATATATTCATCAAATGTACAGAGTGCAACCTGATACGCAATGTTTACTGGGCACTGCACAATAATAAAAAAATGAAATTACCATTTAAAAGATTGAGATCAATGAATGCTTAACGTGAAACTCAGTAAGTGGTCATTAAAGCGTGTCAACCTGATGGATGGCCCACACACCACATTTCTCTTCCCCACCTCATTCACTTTGCTCACCACACAGTCCACCCTAGGCTCTGTCACTTTGGATAGTCGGCTAGGCAATCCTAAATGTATCGCTATGGTGTGTGACAGTTTAAGGTAACACTTAATGGACAAACACGGCGCCACGCTTCAAGGTTACAATTGAGAACTTCTCAAGAACATCACATAACCACTTATTCTCTAATTGCAGTAGTTCCCTGTAAAGTTGCAGAATGTGTGCATTCGCAGCAGCATTAAGCATTTGATCTTATGGCCCTTTAAGAACCTGCATGCAATCAATGGGTTCACAGAATAACTCTGAGCCCAAATAACTGACCTAACTCAGGAAGATGGCAAAGTATTGTTTAATTAACAATTATCTAAAACAGGGAGTTACAATGAACAAGAACAGATGTACGCCAGATTTCTCTCAGCGATCTTTTTACATAACAAAGGGCCTCATTACAAGTCCGGCAGTAGCCGTGTTGGTAAAACCGATAGGTTGCTGCCAGACTTGCAATATTTACTGGCGCCTGGCTTGCCGGAATTACCAGGGGATTACAACCCCTGCGTTCCGGGAAGTAAGGTGTCGGTAAATGTTAATCCACATTCCCATTTGAGTCCCATAGGACTTGATGGGAATGGGGAAGACGGAAGCATCAGCAGCGTAAATAACGGTGCCGATGCTGCCGTATAGGCCTGCTTACCATGGCTGTTGTGCCCGGCAGGGTCCCACCTGCTGGGCCTGGCAACTCCGGCAAACAGACCTGTAGTGTTCTGGTCCAGTAACAACAGTGCCAATAGGCTTACCAGCACCGTTGTTACCAGACCGGCACTCTTATTATGAAGCCCATAGACTTTGTACTAAAAACACGTCAGATGTGACATCATTCTACGTGGCAAATAATAAAAAATCTGCTGGAGATCGTGATAGACTTAAGAGGAACATATGAGTACACATTGTATAGGAACTAGGATTGCGATTGGCTGCCCACTGTCAGATGGACAATACTTGCCTACCGCTAAAGCATGTCATCTTCAAAGCCATTAGATCCATGGTTTCTTATTGGTTTCTCAAACTATAAGGTCTTTCCTTATATGGACCACTTTAATTGGCTGGCACACTTGCACCATGTTTGGAACATTCGGTTCACTTAGCAGAACGTAAGCTCAGACCCAGGTGCAAGGAGATGGGGCCTGACTCTACCTCCCCACCCAATTAGCCCAACATCTCTCATCGCCCATGCCTTCTGCCATGAAGATTGTCTTTGAACTTGGCCTTGCAAAGTATCCTTGTCTCTGGGAATATATGTGAGCGCGGGCACTCACTATTGTTGTTCTAAAACTCCAAGTTCGACTCTATCTTGATCCTTGACTCACATGACAGGAGACCACGATTTGGTCCATTTTGCAGATTTTAAATGTCTTAAATGAATAAAACATGGCACCCTTGGTGTTCTTTCTTTGCACCTTAACAAGGGATGATTAATCCTTCGCTCACTCACTCCTTTCCAGAATAGATAGCTGACCTTGGCTGCTTCTTTGTTGACTCCAGGCCAGACAACCTCACCATGCAGCTCCACAATTCAATGTATTCTTGCTGTGACAGTTTTTCTCTTCCCTCTTCATGGGTCCTGGCTTAATAAAATTCATGATACCGATGTCTAGCTCCTATACAATGACGGCTCCACCTGCATTCTATTCACTACATATATAGCCAGCTTCTACGATGACTTAGTGTACCTTGCGTTTCAGCATCTGTATAATTATTGAACGGTTGATTCTCTTCAGTACTTCGTGCATGTGTAATCTTCTTTTTCATATAAAAAGTTCACTTGATTCTTTACTTCGTCGTTAGTTTCTGTAGGATCCATACACTCTCTTCAGCCAATTTCCTGAGATGTTGTTCAAACTCTCTTATGATGTCATAGACTTCTTTCTTTACTCTTTTTCATATTCCTTCTGGGAGTTCCTCCCTCAGATTATCATCCCTTCGGGGATACATGTGATAAGGTTGTCTCAATGGGTACCTGCTTTCAAATATACACTGCAGTATTGGCACAACTGCTGGTGTCAAACACGACACGATCTCAGGCTTCCAACATATAGGATGTAGGGGCCAGGATTTCCTGGAGAGTTATGCAGCTGCTGCTCTACACATTCACCCTTTTCTGATATACAATATGCTTTGATCATTTTTAAAAAATGTACATGCATGCAGACTTTGTTATGTTATTTGAGAAATATATTGTGCACCACTGCCATTTGATATGGTTAATCATACCACCCTGATAAATCGGCACTGTGATACCCTTGGCATCATGGACCTGGCTCTGGACTGGTTGACCAACTTCCTCTTTGACCAACCTTCCCAGGTTCAAATGGGCCCTTTTCTCTCCATCATCTCACTCTCCACCTGTAGAGTCCCTCAGGGCTCTATCCACTCGCCTTTGATGTTCAACATCTACCTGGTTCCTCTATCCCACCTGATCTCCACCTTCTCTTCCAGTGTTATGCCGATGACACGCAGATCTCCTTCAAGCTTACCACTTCTGCCTCCTCCTCTTCGTCTCCCTGGCTGCACTCCATGGGCCCCCTTCCCTCAACCTCATGTGAGGCTAAAAAACCTGGTGTCATCTTAGACATCTCTCTCTCCTTCTCTCCTCACATCACAAACCCTGCCAAAAGGCCCACTTTAGTTAATTAATGGGTATTTTAACTATGCTCTTCTTTTTTATTTATATGTTAGTTTAAACTTTTTTTTACAATTTCTGTAAGGTTTCATGTAAACCAAATCACTTATAAATAAATAAAAAAATAATAATAATTAATGCCCACTTTCAGCTGCACCTCCTTAGAGGCATTCTTCCTTTCTTCACCTTCCTGCAGAAACTCAATGTTTCCAGAGTTCTGGTCCTCTCCAGGCTGGACTACTGCAACGGTCTCTTCCTTAATCTGCCTAACTCCTCCCTACGCCCCTTTCAACTAAACCAGACTAGGACTGCAAGAATTAACCTTGCCCTCAAGCCCAGGGACCGCATCTCTCCAGCCCTAAAATCTCTCCACTGACTCCCGGTTGCTGCGAGGATCAAGTTCAAGACCCTCTGCATCATTCACAAGGCCTTCTGGGGCCTAGGATCCCTCTCAATCCAACTCTCCCTCCCTAAATACCTCCCTGATAGAGCCCTCCAGTCATCTAGCTCTAACTCTCTGCAGATCAGAGGCTTTTCCAAGCAGAGAGTGGGAGGTATATCTCTCTCCTCTGCATGTGTCTCCCGCTGGAATGGCCTCTGTGCCGCTTTCAGACTTGAGCCGGATCTCCTTAAGTTCCCGAAGCTTCGCAAGACCTTCCTTTTCTCTTCTTCCTTCCCTCTCCCCCTAACCTGCTAATATACTTGTCTGCTTCTTGACTGGCTGCTTGGTTCCTTCAGAGACTTCAGGGCACCTGGCCCCCTCAATTCCAGTGTACCCCTGCACTTGGTATCCACGGAACCCCACCTTCAACCTGCACTTGCCCTTCCAGGCCCCACCCCTACACTTGCCTGCTGAGCCTGCACCCTTGTAGCCCCTCCAGACCCTTACCTCACACCTGTTTGTGGACCTTCCTTCTGCTACACTCTCTGCTTTCCCCCTGGCTCTGTCCACCTGTCACCTGGCACTTGTTATTTCTCTCAAGGGTCCCTCTGCCCTGATCGTCACTCCCCCCCCCCTTCTCCCCTGCACTTCTCTTACTGCACTTGTACGTTTCGAATGTCACCAGGCCTAGAAGGATCGTTTTTGTTTTGGCCTCCTTTTCCCCCACCCACTTGTCTTGTTGCGCCTCAAAACACTTGTGTATAGGCACACTATGAATACCCAATCAATCAATCAATCAACAACTATTACAGATAATTTTACAATAATAGTTATTGCTGCCAACACATTAGTCATTTCCCTGCAATGTAACCCACATTCGTATCATGCCATTTTCAGACTATTGTGATACATTCCCAAACACCCCACAGTGCTTTCCGACCAAAACAATGGCAGTGAGGTGATATATAAACGTCACATAGCATAAAATGGTATCCAGTCAATATATCTAAAAATGTGCAGAGTGGTACATTTCAGAGTGGACCATAATACAGAAAAACACTGCAAACATTAATTAAATAAATAAAGGGTAGGGGGGTAAAGGGGTTATAATGGGTCGGGATGGGGTTGGGGTGGCATTATAAAGGTTTATAAAACAGAGGGACTGGGGAGTTCCGTGATGAGATTTACCACTCTGTTTTGTGGTCGGTAAAATCACATATAAACAATAAAATAATGTACAAAACACCTTTGACTTTGACTCCTTTGACTCTTTTCTGTTCCCTTATTTACGTTCCGCTTCACCGTCAGTGTTTTGATACAAGGTTAGCTACTTGAAGGTGCTAAACAAGTAAGCAACCTGTTAGGTTATGTTATTGCATGTTGTGTTAGGGAGTTGTAGTTAAACGCATGTATCATTGCACCACAGATAACATACAATATTGAGGGGTTAGTTTGAAGTACAGTGGCTTAAGGAATAATATAAAGGAAAGTTTTCAAATGCTTCCGGAAATTCAGAACGTTGGGCTCCATACGTAATGATGAAGGGAGAGAATTCCATTGCCTGGCTGTGAATGAGCGTCCGTCTTGTGTATCTTTTCGATAAACTGGAACCATTATCAGTGTTTCCTTGTTTGAGCCTTACAAACATTTGTGGATATAGGGTCTGAGTTTATTCGAAAACTGGGAGGTGTTTGGCATTAGTGGACTTTTAAAAACAATGCACACGCTCTTAAAGGTAAGCCATGTTTCTATTGGGAGCCAGTGTGGGCAACATTAGGCCGGGGTAACATAATCTTGTTTTCTTAGTTCCAGCAAGTTCCTTGCCGCCGCATTCTGAGTCTCTTGCAGTTTTGAGATTAAAGAGTTTAGCAAACCTAAATATATGCTGTTGTTTAAGTCCAGACTTGAGGCGATGAGTGAGTTCATAATGGTTACCTGGACAGAAACAGGAGTAAATGTTACATTTTCCTAATGAGGAAAAGCACTTGTTTTAGCAACTGCTGCTACTTGGCTTTTTAGGCATAGTTTATGTTAAGAATGAATGCCCAGGTTTTAACTTCCTGTTTGGGTTCCGGGCATTGGCCACATGCATTCGGCCAGAAAGATAGATTCCAGTAACTAGGGTTCTCATTTACATCCATAATCTTGGTTTTGTCTGGATTCCTCTTTAAAGGGTTAGTACACACCCAGTCCTTAATTGAGCCCTTAATTGAGATTAAGCATTCTCTAACCTTAGTGGAAAAGGAATAATCAGCCTGACCAGATCTTCCACGAGCTTGGTGCAATCTGCGTAATTAATAAAGACTAAGCCAAAACGGTGAATTATGTCCAATAAAGGAAGAAGATAAGGATTAAAAAAAAATAGGTGATCATTCGGAGGCCTGAGGGACCCTGCTGTTAAAACGAAAAGGATTGAAAGGAAAAATAGCCCAGTGAACCTGTTGAGACCGAGAATGGTCTGCTAAAAAAGAGCGTACATGCGTCTAAACCATATTCGTGAAGTACAGGATTTGACGGTAAACCATATCGAACATGGTTGAGAGGTCTAATAGGATCAGTGCTCCTGAACCACCCTTGTAAACCTTTTCTCGTTTGAAATGGATGTAGTGATAGGTTCTGAACTATTTAGGGGTCGGAAACCATACTGAACAGCCCATCTAATAATCCCAAACCTTCTACAAATGTTTGGATTTGTGGGACTACTGCTTGCTCTAATTGCTTAGATAAAAATGGTAGTTGGAATATAGGTTGATAGTTCCTTGTATGCATGGAGACCATTACGGGCTTCTTGATAAGGTGTTTAATCACTGAGCATTTCCATATTGTAGGAACAATACTGGTGATTAGGGAGCCATTAAATAGATGTAAAAGATCATCCTGCAGATAGGACACTGGCTATTTTCGGTGGTAGTATATCTAAGGAGATCCAGCGATTACAACATGATATGATGATATGATAGGTTATTTATAACGCGCTTAATACCCAGAGGTTTCTAAGCGCGGACCCAGGGCTGCTTCCAATGCGAGCATGTTGCTGCTGAGCTATCCCGCTGAGACAGTTTAAGTGTGGTAAAAGAGTTGGAGGTACCCTGCGTCATGGATAAACCCCTGTCCAAAGGTAGCGGAGGCAGGTGAGGTTTGGGGGTTACTTTGTTTAGATCTTCCCCTGATTTTATGAATTTTTTGCATGAAGTATTGGGCCAATTGGTCCACAAGAGATTGAGAGGAAACAATATGCATTGCCTATGGTCCTTTAAATAGGTTGTTCACCACTGTAAAGAGTTATCTTGCCGAGTTTGGAGCAGATTCAATTTTCTGACCATAAAATTGTTTTTATGTCTTAACTATTTCTTTTATATAGAGTAGTTGAGGTTACTTTAGCTTCCTATGAGCCTTTACATGATGAGATTGACGATAATATCTGTCTAGGTTTCAAACTTTGCAATGCAAGAGATTGAGTTCAGGCGTGAACCATTTTTGGCTATGCTTCTGCGTAGGCCATAGTGCGATTGATGTTAGTGGGGCGAGTTCACCCAAGATCTTTAGAATGCGAAGATCTAGGGCCCTGTGGATCTCATTTGGGTTGTTAAAGTGAGATAGCTTCTGAATAGGGTGATTGATGAATACGATATCAGTTATAGTTTCCTTTATTATTTGCTTCCATAAACGGGAAAGAATAGTAGGAGCTAATAGGGTTTTAGCAAACTTAGGCTAGGCAGTGATAAATAGAATACCTAAGTGATTAGTCAGAGAAAGATGAAAGCTTGATCTGTCTCTAGCTCTAGAGGCCATGCAATATTTGGTTTAAGATATGTCCCGCTTTATGTGTGGGTTGGTTAAGGAGTGCTTTCAGAAGGAAGTCTAGAAGAGATTCTGCCAAGTGGCCAACTGCAGAATCCGTCTTAAGCTCAGAACAGTAGTTCAAGGCCCCCAAGACTATTCATTTGGTGTTTTTACAAATAGTACATTTTGTTCTATCTAATTAATGAACAAAGTTGCCTTTAGGGCCAGGTGGTCTGTATGTTAACATCTTAATATTAATATTCTAAAGGATCGATTAGGAGTTGAAAGGCAAGAGCTTCAGGCATAGAAGGGGCTGAGATAGGCAGTAAAGCGATGTTTAAATCAGATATATAGATAATTGTACAACCCTGTCATTTGTAGTCATTCGAGTTTTTGAAAGAAATGTATAAGATGAGGACGTTATGTAAGAATGCTGGGATTATCTTCGGGAATCCAAGTTCCCGTAAGCATTAGGATATCCAGGTTTAATTTCGGTGACTAAATGGTAACTCCAATATATATTTGTAATTGCTGTAAGCAGGGTAGTTTTGGTATTCCAAGGTTATGTGGGTTTGTGACGGTCAAAACAAGCTTACTGCCGTGACATTTGTTTAAATAAAATCTTTTTGTTGGGGACTTGGGGTGAAAGAGGTTATACAACTTTAAATTACTTATAGTACCTTCATCTAAAGGATAGTGCGAGGAAACGTTCCTAAAGATTAAATCAAGGAGCATCAATGGATCATCAGAGATGGAGATGAGAGTACAGGGCCCTTGTCTTGTCTAGGAAGTTCCTTCAGCATGCATGCCAGTGGTGTGCTCACTGCACGGTTGCACTATCATGTGTCTTTAAATAACCTTTTCTGTGCTAACAGTAGAAAGGGGACTCTGTTACAGAATCAGACTGATCCGAAAGTGTGGTACTTCATTCCCTGTTTTTGGTCATGCTTTTCTATCCCTCTCACCCCTTCTTTCTCTCCACCCACCCCCAGAATCTTGAGCTGGCTGGACTCACTGCATTCGAATGTGCACATTGAACACCTGATTGTTTTTCTTAAAAACAGGATAAGGAACCTTGACATGAAAGGTGTTGGCCTCTGCTGCTTGATTGGAGGCAAATATTGCATTTGGGCTCAAGGTGTATGTGTGTGTGTTTGAGTGTATATGTGAGTAATTAAGATTGTTCGATTAATGTCATTGACAATTTTTCTACTTACGGGTCAGGAGAGTTGTATAACTAGAATAGTGCTGATGCTGCAGGAAAGTGCCCCTACTCTCATGAAACATGAAGGGTTGGGAGGTGTGAAGGGACTCTGATGGGCCGGCAGGTACCGCCTGTGGGTTTGCAGCTTGGAACTTGTGGGCATTCCCGGCTCCTCTTCAGGTGGCCCATTCAACGTGACACATAGGATACATTCAGCAAATATGAAATTGTCTATACGTGTATTTATTTTCATACCACAATATTTTCCTCTGGATGAATATTGCTTAAGCTTTAGATTTATCTTGCATACAGTTTGTAGGATTCTAGGTCTCTGCCACCAGGACTGGAGCTTTGCAAGTTCCAATGTGTTTTAACATGAGATTTATGAATTTGAACAAAACACTGTTGCTGCCATGCGCATTTAGGTTTTACTTGAGTTTCTTGATTAATGCCATACTTGCTGGTTTAATTATTTATTCTTAATATTGAATATTTTAGCCAACGTCTAAGTCTTCCCTATTTTAGCAGATATATGAACTTGAGTACAGGGGGTAAAAGAGATTCGTTTATTGTTATAGGGTGTGGTCAAGTGAGGAGTCAGGATTAGAACTAAGGCCACTTGAGATCACAGCCACCTACTTAGTCACTAGATCACATGTTCTGCCAAACTGAGATGCTTATATGGGAAACACAGATTTTTCTAACAATTTTGACAGGCCAGTAGGGCTGGGTGAGTGCCAATTTCCCTGCATGTCCAAAGGTAGTAGAATGAAAAAAAGAAGAGCTCAGCATTTCTTTCTTTCTCTCTTTCCGGCCAGGCTTTGTGACCTTGCTATCTTTGTAGGGGAACCAGACAGGATATGGCTGGGGCAGTAGGGAGAACATACTCCTACTCTTCCCTACAGCCAGACAGAAGGAGAGAAAAAACAGTGCCCACTGCTGCCCAAGCTCCCATTGCCAGTGCCAGCAAATGTTGTAAGTTAAGCATCTTGTCGTATAATGCCAATGTCATGCAAATAATTCGAGAACCTACGATATGATAACAATACTTGTCACATGGTTTATCTGGGCATCTGATGGCAATAGCTAGCAACTGGAGAGCATACGTACAAACATAATACAAATCCCCCTCCCGTTTATGTAGCCACCCGTTTCCCACACTCGATCTCCTCCATGAATTTCACATCATTGGAGAACCTTCTCTTTTGCTAGTATCGCCCTTCTTCCCCTATATGAACCCACATGTAGTGTTCGAGTCAGTCTGTTCGGTGATCCATTTTTTCTTAGAAAGTTTCAGTCTCAACAAAACCCATATTTACAAGAAGACTTCTGGCGAATTACTGTTTTACTTGGGCATAAATGACAATAGCAGATACGTGGTTTGAGTGTCTGGGCATATAATGTCAACATTTGGCAAAGTATATCAATGTCTGGCAAGTAATGGGAGTATCTGGGTGTTTAATAGCAAAAACTGGTTTGGTTTGATGTGATGGCAATAAACAGCAATGATGCACGTACTTTGCCATAAAATGGCAAAACCTGGATGATGATGGCAATATATGCCATATGCTGCTATTACTTAAACATATCACTGCATTAGCAGGCACATGGGAGTACTACCTGGAAATATGATCAATACCCAACAGCACAGCAATGATTGTCTGTATACAATAGTCACATCTATTGACTTTTTCCAGCATTATTTTTATTATCACACCTAATCGTCATCATTTTACTTTTTCAGCTATTATTTTATTGTTATACTACTTTTCATATAAATTCTGATGTGTTTAATTACTTTTTTCTTTAAAACAGAATCTTGTACAGTGTCCCTTGCACGTGGGGTTTAGGGGTGCTGTTAATGAATACATAAAATTAATAATAAATATTGTTTGGCAGTGATAGTGTAACATCCCAACTGTCAGGGGCGTTGCTGGGGGGGCTAAGGGGGCTATAGCCCCCGATCTTTTGGCTGTAGCCCCGGATAGAATTTCAGGCGCTACAGCCAAAAGACTAGCTAGCCCCCAGTCCCAACAGTTCCGACATCAGCTTAGCCCCGGGTCTTTTCCAGACCTATCAACTCCCCTGCCAACTGTGACATAATGATAACACCACAATGAGGATGCACTCAACAATGATGTGCTATTGCACTGCCTACTTTAAGATGAGCCGGACTGTTGTGATGGCCTTTGGTTTATCATTGAATACTATCACTCGCACAGTTGTCAAATTAGTAATAACTGAGTTTCTGGCACATGAGATTGGCCAAAGCGAAGCGGACATGCAGTGCAACTTGACAAGGTTTGCAGGCCCATACACAGAAAAATCCCACACCCTCGGCGGTGTGCTGTTTCTTTGCTGCATGGTGGAGATGCGAGTTGAGGCCATCCTTAGACGACTGTTTGAACTTACTTAGCAGAAGAGACAATCAGACGAATTCTAGGAAACATAAAACAAGGTTGCGTGGGGGTCAGGGCTCAGCTAAAGGCGCCCCATTGCTGATTGCATCTATGTGATGGTTCTGTGACCTGTTTTCTTCCCTTCCAAGATAACATCGGTATTCAATGCATTTTTTTTTCATACCATAAAGATTGTTTTGCAGGGGAGGAATTTGGCAGGCTTGAGCATAGCGCCGAGGATACGGACTAATATTTCTTTACAGCAGAAACCTTCCTGAATCTTATGAACGCAAACACCCACTCATGACTAAGGACTGTGGTAATGTCCTAATAATCAGGGCCATTTTAACAGTTTCTGGGGCCTGGGCCACATACATCAATTCTCCCAGCAGCACCCCTGAAACCAATGCCCTCTTCCCACCTCCAAAACCCATATAGCCCAGCCCACCGCTGTAGAAAACCTATGCCCTCTCGCAATCCTCAAAATGAGGGGATTGCATACCTCCAGTCATATTCAACAGTAACCAGTCTAGGCTTTAAATGGATTATCTGGGTGTTAATGAAATATAAACATTACTCATTCCTGTGACCTGTTTCCCCAAGCGGGTGCTTTACTGAAGGCATTTTCACTTTGTTTTGTGAATAATATATTCATTTTGAAAGAAAATAAAAGATTTGTAAACAAGTTTTTATTTAATAAAATAATAACCTAATATTTCAACCTGACAATTTTTTCTGTATGAATGTTTCCACAGCACCTGCCCTTGGAACAACATTGCATAACTAGGCATCAGAGAAAACAAAAAGGCATGTAACAAAAATCCCAATTCACTTTGCATTTCAGTTCATGCCCACAAAGCAGACAAATTCAATTATCATAGAAATAATGAAATGAGAAGCACCTGGCCGATGTGCCTGAAAAACTGGCAAGATTAAACCATATATTTCCATCTAGATTTGCATTTTGTAAAATCATTAATTATTTTAGAAAATTCTATTTCTTGAACCATTCCAGACTCAATGCTCAACAGAGCCAAATAATTCAATCTGTAACACAAGGACAGTAAAGAGATATACCTCCTTTGCCTTTTGTGGTAACTTGGGCTGAGTGAAGGCTATGATCTCAAGAGGGGTGTGCAGGTGAACCAGTAGTGACCAAAACAACACAGGATCACAGTCCAAAATAAAGGGAAAGTCCAATCAAGGTTCTATGACAAGGCATACAATAAGCATTGTTGCATAGCAATTTGCTATGCAATTCTGTAGGTTTGCTAATTAAATACACACTTGTGCAGCACAGCTAGCTATATCATTTATCTTGTTCAATGAAAGCAGAGCTCACACTGCCTTCCTCTGTTACCCTCAGGGCTACCAACACCCTCTTATCTTTTCACTGCAAGTACAAAGAAACTAATGGGAGATAATGCAGCAGTAATCATCTCCTTCGCTATTCAAATTGCCAAAGGCTTGTCTGCGAGTGCTAGACTAGAAACATTGTCTCTTTTTCAAATAATTGCAATCCAGAAGTAAACGGGGTGACATTATTAAATTAACTATATCCTGTCTGGCAAAGACAGTGGGCCTCATCATGAGTTGGGCGGTATGCCGACTGGGATACTGCCCAACTTTATTTGCATTAGCGCCCACCCATCCGGCGGTATTATGCCTGATCACAGGTTGGGAGCTAACTGTTAATTTCCATTCCCCATGGACCCAATGGGGATTTTTTGGCACAATTACCATGCAATAATACTGCCGGCGGTAACTGCACTGAAAATGGGCATTTTCTCAGCAAATTTACCCCCAGCTGGAAGCTGGGGGTAAATAAGCCAGACTCGTGATAGGGTCAGCCCTTAAATCCAGAGGTAATATGGTTACCACCTCATTTAAGGGCTGCCACCCCAACTCGTGATGACGCCGAGTATGTGTTAACTTAATTTTTTTTTAAAAGCGGTCATGAATTCCCTTCCTCAAAATGTAAGTTGTTACATAATGCAAAATTATGGTATTGCTCCTGTAAAATACTGCATGGCCTCCATGTTTTTCAGTGAAGTTGAAGTTAGTGCATCTAAATCTCACAGTGAAAAGTATATTTTCATTCTGTTGGGGAAAGTGCATCATATTGACTAGTGACCACTTTTAACAACGTACATGATCACATGGCCAAATGCTTCTGATAGCAAACATGCTTATGTTACCTGCTGGTTGCACAACTGGTGCTCAACCCATGAGCTGATCCCAAACTCTTTGATATTCTGTCTTCTCACCCTGTTGTTTTATACTAGCTCCCATCATATGGCCGCAAAACTACAATATTCCACTTAGTTTGCCTAGTTCTCTGCTTGTTACACCATTCATTCTGCTTAGTCGCTTACTTTCTTTCCTCTTACATAATGAACACACAAAGATAACTAGAGGTTTACACAAAGTAGTGATCAATAGTTCCATCTAGTGTCTACATCTACAGATCTACATAAATAACACTGTGGTTAGCCTTCAGAGCTCCTTTTGATCTGCGATTATGATTGCATTTTATAAACACCTACGAAAGAGAGCAGGCCAATCTGGAGGCTGTGTACGCAAGCAGAATCTGCAAGTAGCTGTCCTCATATCATGCCAGGCCGCTGTGCCCTGCCTTCACCCTGTCCTTGGAGGTAGTGCTCAGGGCCAAGTCTCCAATAGAGTGCCACACGTAAACCCTCTGTCCACTCACTTGCACACCTCCTTACTTACATTCAAGTCCGGGAAGTACTTATTTCCAATTGCAGATGTATGGCAAATGTCTCTGTGCAAAGCCTGGATCCCTTAAAAACAAACAAAAAAAGTATCACACCCCAGATGGCAGTTCTGAGAGCTAATAGTGATAAATATTGCTTTCATGGATAAGCAGGGCTGAAGGGCTGTGTTTGTCCCGAAAGTGTTAATTAACTTTCAATTGAAAACAATTGATATCAATGACAGGCAAGGGCCATCTTGTCCACCTGTAGTTGACCATTACACAGGCTGCTGCTAGACCATACTACATACTTATTCTCAGGCTATGACCATCTTTTAACATTGTAAACTTTTTGTCTTTATGAAACTTCTTACACATCAAATGATGGGTCAAGCATACAATATAGAGGACACTGCCCTGTTCAACACTGACTGCACCCAGCTGCACTGAGCCTTGCACTAACAAATGTTTTCAGTGCCTTTCTATCATATCTCTTTATTTGTGTCCATTCATGCACCTAACCGTTTACATTTTACAGACTCCTCTCACTACTGCAGCGGTACAAACACATTCTGCATTGTAGCTCATTTTAGGTCTTGCGTACAAATAACTTTTGGTGACATTTAAAATAGTAGTACAACATTGCTAATCAAGTAAGTTTGTTTGATAATCAAGAACAATTTTATTAGAAAATTCACAATTTTTTAAAACTAATTTATACCTTGTATAAAAATATATATCCTTTAATTAAAACCACCACCTGTAATAGAGCAAATAGAAAACACTGCACAAAATCCCACCACAAACGAAGAACAAAGAAGATGTAAGAATAAACTAGTACTCTGAGCGTGGTTTGAGGGGTGGTAGGACAATTACTAGCCACAAAAAGCATATATCGATGTTGAAAACAGGTGCAATTGACCTAACCACTATCAAGGGCCCAAGTGAACTGAGGTGGCAGTTCAGGGTCAACAGTGCCTGGATTCAGTTTATGGTGGGCGCTGAGTTGGGGCAAATGTAGTCACTCTGTGCAGTAGAAGGGGTGCTCTCAGTGATGCAGGTCAGAGCGGTCCCAGGATTGCTTCACAGTTGAGCAAGGCTGATTCGAGATTTAGCCACTTGGAGGGGTCGATAAGTAACGCTCCAACGGTTCGAGTCAGAGGGCAGCGATTGTTGAAGTGGTGACTTTGGGGGCGTTGATGTGCAGGCCGATGAGGTGGTCATTCAAGGGCTAGCTAGGCTGAGCCATAGTTGTAACCCCTGTTCAGAGTCGGTGTGTGACTCGCCAGTGATTCGGATCAAGTCTCTGTGTTGAGCAGTCGATTCGGGCCTAGCAGGTGACAGGCTTTGCTAGGGCACAAGGCAGCATCAAGCTGGTTCGAAGTGCAAGCAATAGTTCGACTTGAGGGAGGAGCACAAAATCCAGTGCTGGCGCATATCCTCTTGTTCATGGTGCAATAAGCACAGAGCGACTGGTTCGGTAGAACAGAAAGTTTGGGCTGGTCTGGCCCTCCAGCTGCAGTGAATCCTAGTCAGAGGGATTCAAGGACAGAATGGTTCTATTCAGGGTCTGCGCAGGGTGGTAGGTCCTGGTCACAGCAAAGGTCACTCCCAATGTGTCCTGGCAGTGTGCAGGGGTCAGACCTTCCTTCCACCTTGGACAGCTCCTCCTTCACAACAGCTTGGGCTTTGGAAAGCACAATTTTCCCAAAGTAAATCCAGTGAGATCTTCTCAGGTAACTCTGCATGTCTTGAGAGGATCCAAGAGGAACTGAGAGAATCTAAAGTGGGGGACCCCTTGTTTTAAAGGCAAAAGTCCCTAGCTGATTCGACTAAAGCTAGTCTGACATAGTGGTTGAATCCCTGGTCTTGAACCGAGTGTACTATGCCTTTCTAATGTCACATCCAAAGTGCTTTGCTCCGGAGGAAGTTGAGGGGACAGGAAAGAGAAAGAGATATAGATATACAGGATGGTGAAGTTTCTTTCCATTGACCAGGACCTCCTGCCTACTCTAATCCTGCCCACTAAGAACAAAGGCCCTTACAGATGCAGCACCCTAGTGTGATTCTATTGCTTTTGAATGGCTGTTCTCCTATTATAACTGTGCCAGGACAGCTACCTCTGGTGGAGGGTGTTATCTGCCCTTACAAAGAGATCAAAGAGGAGGCCCGATCCTCCAGGTTATTGTCCTACAATTTTGCTGTCTCCACCCGGCTAACCAGAATACACATCACCTTCCATAGCTAACTCGCAGGAGCTGACACATGTACAGTATCATTTGGGATGTGATGGCCATGATCATAATTATTACCATTCACCATGACTAATCTCAGGCATAGCTTTATTTAGAGTTCACCCTGCCACCAGCATGACTTACTCATGATCATTGTAGTTTTGGTGTAGGGGGCATATCTTAAATGCCGCCCTGCATGGCAGAAACGTGGCTATCGCTGCGGCTGTTAAGTGGGCATCATGTGACCTTGATATGTGTTGTATGCCTCTAGCAGAGCAGACGCTGTGGATCAGGCTACTGATGCAGCAGGGCACTAGTACACTATGTTTTTGGCATGAAATTGATGAAAAGGGGAATCTAGTTGGCAGATTACCCCTTTGGACATGGAATTACCCACTTTATTTATGTATTTACAACAATAAAAAACAGGGCTGTGCACCCTTGCCAAATGGCAGTTTTTCACACTCTGTACATTCTAAAATGTGGCATAAGTCTTGCTGAGGAATTGAGTAAAACAAAAAAGAGGACATTGATCAAAGGGGACCCATAATATGAAACATATGTCTCAAAGAAAGCACGCATCAAAGTAAAGTAAAGAAAAGATGTAGAGGGCAATTATAGAATGAGAAATGCTAACACCACTTACTATTGCACATTTTGCATAAACCAGTAGATGGGTGACACTGACAAATGTAGCGGCTATCATTTATCTTGCAATGCTGTTCTTGCTATGACAAAAATATTGGTGTTAGTAAAGACACTGATCTCTGCAACACATGCTTAATTCACTTAGTTATCTTCTTCACCATGGGAGTATTGGTTTAAAGAGAGTGGGTGTATTTTTGGTAGGGATGGGGTAGAGAGAGTGGGGTTGGGTGGGTGGGGTAGAGAGTGTAGGTGTAGGGTGGGTGTAGAGAGAGTGGGTGTAAGGTGTGTGGGTGGGCACAGAGGGAGTGGGTGTATTGTGGGTCGGTGTGGAGAGAATAGAGGTAGGTTGGGTGGTTGGGGGTAGAGAGAGTTGAGGTAGGTTGGGTGGGTGAGGGTAGAGAGAGTTGAGGTAGGCTGGGTGCATATGGATATAGGGAGGTGTAGAGAGAGTGGGGGTAAGGTGGGTGGGTATAGAGAGAATGGTAGTTGGGTGGTTTGGTGTTAAGAGAATGGTGGTAAGGTGGGTGGGGTAGAGAGAGTGGGGTTGGTTGGATATATATATTCCACACAGAAAGATGGAATTGTGACAAAGGTTGCGCTGTGGTGAATGCACACATTGGGCATTTAGAGGCTTAGTTGATCTGATATGAACCTGGTTGCAATACCTCATCAGCAGCCTATACATCATCATAAGTCTTTAAAAAAAAGTGTTACAACTTCTCTGCCCGGTATCCAGGTGAAGGCCTCTCCCACAGTGCAACATCTCAGTGTATGCAGACAAACAGATCATACATGTCCAACCTGTTATCACTCTCATTTTGTTATCAGCCATCACCTTAGCTAGGCACTGAACATAATTACAAAGTTATAATAGCTAGGGTGTGGGTGCCAGCCCTGCACCAAAGATGAACTGTAACTGTAACAGGCATGCTGTAAAGTGCACACTCACAGAAAAGTAAGCATGTCATTGTTTTTTGTTTTTCAGAATGATTGCCAACATTGAGTGGCAGGCACTAAGGAAAGATTGTAACCTATGTCTTTTTATTCTAATTTATAAAGCTCCTCCTATAACAGATTGGCATGCATATAATTGCCAGAGAAGATATTTGCTGTGAAAGCCTTGACCCACCAGCATATTTATTGTGCATTGGGTCAACATAATTTCCATTACTATTACTTTCCTGTTACATCTGGGGACAGGGCCTATCCGTCACCTGGTTTTGTTTTCAATTGGAGACAGCGACTCCATGGACGTTACCCCGGACAATAACAACTGTGAATCAAATGTGCTATGGCTTAGAAGTGGCCCAGTATCTGACTGAGCTAGCATGCTCCCATGAGCAGTACAAGGCGCTATACAAACAATTAGAAGACAACTACATGATTTAGCTGTTACAGCATGCTGTGCGAGAACTATGCTCAGTTGCTTTCCAAATTGTTGACCTTTCTGAAACAATACACTTATTTCCAGACCCCATGAATGGAGGAACCCCCTCACTGTGTACCTTGCAGAATCAATGTATCAGGGGGGTGCCACACCAGAAATACTTTCCACTAAATTAAGGACGGGCCAATGTTCTTTTCAGGCTCGCTCCCCCAATGTGATAGGCGTATTTCTTCCACAGACAAGCAATTTGTTAAAAACCTTGAGTCATGTTATTTTGGGCACTTTAAACTAACATGACACTGAAGTAATCAATGGTTTCAATGCTCAGCTAAACGGTCCACCTCTGAAAGGATGAAAGGCTGAGTCGGCCCTGATGGGCTTCAGAAATGGTGTCCTGCAGGCTACAGAGTTCAGCACCCCATTTTCATTAACTTTGTGTGTATTGTTTATATTCTGAACAGGTTATTACAAACTCAATATAACATAAAAGATGATATTTGAGATAGATGATTGCAGGGCCCCCTTAAACATGCGCTTCCACATGCATAACAAACTGACCTTGGAACTGAAATTAGAGAATCCTAGAGGTGATGGGATGATATTAGCACACAGCAGCACGGAAGCTGGCAGCTACAGTTTCACATCAGATTCCACATAATTTCACTTTTAGACACAGGAGATGCAGAGATTGGTCCAGAATAACACTGTGCTGATCAGGTACAGAAGCTAGGATTTAAATTAAAGTGTCTGCATGCTAAGCTCAGTAATGTGGACACTAGGCCACACATCACAATTTGTTGTTACTGGGACACCAGAAGTGCTATGCAAATAATAACCTACAACATAACACCTGAGAAACCTGTACTGCGCGAGGCCAGCTTGCCCTGCGAGGCCAAGAGCAGTTTGCCCTTCTGAATGGCACCCCACCTGTGAGGGCCCTGCATGGATGATGAATGTATGTACCATCCCTAATTTGATGACCATTTGTCTCCTCGCCTCAAGCCTCGAGGAGAAGTGACTCGAGGAAGAGCTCAACAGGCTCCGGACTGGCTATCCTTCTGTGGCAGGCAGGCTGTAGGCAGCAAAGTGAAAGTGCTGAATGTGGGGTGTAGACGAACAATAACAGTGGCAGCCACCTGCTACACCATGCACCGAGGGAGGGCAGATGCAGAGTAGTTGCCTCAAGCGAGCTGCTCCAGTGTGCCACCGGCACAGGAGAAGGGGAAGCATTTGATCCTAGGCAGGCAGTAATCAGTATATAGAAGCCTGGGCATGCTGCCTCCTAAGCGTGGGCCCTCGTACTGCTTAGCTCTGAGGCTCGCACAGTTTCACTCACTCACTTATGTACCCACGGCCACACCTAACAGTCAGGGAAGGTAGAGAAAACAATGACAAATGATTGGCTCACTGCAAGGAGGAGTGGAGCCATCATTAGATAAGCCAAAAATATTGCATTAGTGTAAAGATAGGGAGAAATGGCATCTGCCAAGACACACAAAGCTTGTAGGTGTTGTTTGGTTATTTGCTCCCATGGTCATGCTTATCTCTATGGCCATTCCCACCCAGTTCCTGCCCCTCACCGCCCAAAACACCTCCTCATGGGAACTCTTTTAGCTCACTTTACTCAAGCCTTACCATCCAACTTTGCACCCGAATACTACTGCCAGTGTTTTCGCAAAGCAGTCTTATGAGACTTAATGACTTAATTGGAGTAATAAATGTACTACTAGTGTGATAAAAATTGGCTTAACCAGGTCTATCTTCAGCCACTCAATTTCTAAGCACTATGCGTGTCCTTCACTGGAGGCCTATTAAAAACAAGCATTGGTCAAGCCAACAGTTTTGTCTTGTGTATCAGTATTACTCACACCATGTTGCACCTACTACCATCAATAGCCAGTTAATACCACTGTGGCAGTGCCTGGCAAGTGCCTTTCCTATGCCTACACAAAACCCCAAACTGTTGGCATTGCCAATCCGTATTTTTACATCTTCCATGTTCCTGGCTGTCCTCGCTCTGGCGCCAACAGTGAGCAGTATGTGTCCAATCAGAAAACTGTTTGGGTGCCATGTGTGCGGGGCTGCACAGTCTGGGGGGAGCAATGTGTCATCTCATTAGTTTAGGCTATTAGGTGGCAGAGCCACCTATATGTCAATATTGTTGCACTAGAGTACAGATAGCGAGAAATGGCATCTGAGGAGGGACACACAGCTTGAAGGTGTTGTTTGGCTATTTGTCAGCTCATTGACTGTCCATGGATATGCTAATCCCTATGGCCATTTCCTCCCAGATCCCCACCCAAAACACCTCCTCATGGGAACTCCTTCAGCTCACTTCAATCAAGCCTTACCATCAAACATAGCTCTCAAATATGCTGCCAGTGTTTTTTTCAAAGCAGTCTAATTTGAGTTGTAAACACGCTACTGGTGTAGTAAAAATGTCAACCAGGTCTGCCTTGAGACACTCGATTTATAAGCACTGTGCTTGTCCTTCACTGAAGTCCTGTGAAAAATAAGCATTTGAAAAGCCAACAGCTTTGGCTTGTGTATAAGTATAAGCAATTGCCAGGCGCTGCGTTTAGATACCCAGGTACTCACACCAGTTTGCACCTGCTACCATCGCTGGCCAGTTAATACAACTACAAAGTGCCTAATATGCGTATTTTCCATGCCTACACAAAAGCCCAAACTGTTGGCATTGCCAATTATTAATTTTGTGTGTCAAAGTGCCTGCAGGCATGCACGCACAAAGCATATGTTCTTTTCCGTGTCTAAATGATGATGTAAATGAGTGAAAGAAATAAAGAACACAAAATCTTTTCTGGCCTCGTGACTTGGCCACACACCATGAAGTGACCACCCCCCCACAGTGGGCAGCATGTGGCCCCCACAAGGGTGGAGCAATGGGCATGTGCCCTGTTTGCCCACCTGCAGAAATATCTCTGCCCCAACATCATCACACCATCTACCCTTACCACAGCACCTAATCCCACCAACCACCCAACTTCTCTCCCCCACCCAAGCTCACGCCTGCAGTTTACCAAGTGCCCGACCTTCCTTTATCCCAGCACCCCACTCCAGATCTCTGCTACAGATGACCTCAGCACCCAACCTCATCAACCAAATCTCACACCAGCACCTCACCCATCACCATGCCACCCAATTATGCCGCACATTCAGTGTGAAGATGGTTTGTGCATCAACTAAAAATATTGAAAGGATAATTTGGTAATGATTGAGTATCTGTGAAAGTGATAAAGGAAGAGGTGAGGTGGTAATGCGCTTTACACTCAAAACAGTAAGCACAATGATGAGATTGTTGATGCTTTAATTGGAACAGAAACAGCCGACACGTGTTTCGAAACGCAGGTCGTTCTCAAGGCAAACGTAAGTCAATTGTAATAGTGTATTCTCAAACACGCTCCCTGTGCTAATGGAGCGTTCGAGTAATCAAATGGGAAACTGGTAACCCGTGTCAAAGAAGTATAGAAGCCACAATGGCAGTATCAATATATAACTCATAAAAGCATCCAATTGTAGAAGGGAATTCCCAGAAAGCCTGGCTACTCCATTAGCACAGGGAGCATGTTTGAGAATACACTATTACAATTGACTTACGTTTGCCCTGAGAACGACCTGCGTGTCGAAACACGTGTCGGCTGTTTCTGTTTCAATTAAAGCATCAACAATCTCATCATTGTGCCTTACTGTTTTGAGTGTAAAGCACATTACCACCTTACCCCTTTCTTCATCAGTTTCCAGTACCAGCCAGGGTGGACTGGCTGGCATAGGTGGTTCTGCTGCTTGCACTACAATTTGTATTACGATACCTCAGTGTAATCAGTGATCAATAGCGCACAGACCCTTGTTTGCGAACCCACAGTGTTTTTCTCTGACTTATCTGTGAAAGTGGGCTGTGATGAAAGATTAATAGAATACAAGAGAATGCATAAAGGTTCAACATCTTTATTGATACACAAAAGGTTTGGGTTGGGTGAATGCCTAATAGGATATATTCTTAGTTTTCTTCTTCTTCTTCTTCTTATTATTATTATTGTACCTATTGAGTAGTGACCTAGCTTAGAGAAGCAACAGAGTGCTTTACTGAGGTATACAACAATAGAGATACACAACGGAGCGCTGTACAGAGGTATATAACAGTACAGCTGCCTAACGGATAACATAGTATTCTCTAGCAAGCATACCAGGGTAGCCTCAGACTTGTCAAAGAATTCTTAGGATGAAGTTAAATTATAAAGTACTGGGGTTTCACAATGAAGTTCAGAATACTTCAGGATAAGGTGAACATCTTATTAATGTACATGTCACCGGTACAAGAGCTATGGATGCAGGCCTGTTCACAAATGGATGGGTAAGCATATGCTCAAGCCCACCAGGTTTCCTTCGTTTTATAGAGCCCTGGAGATTCTCAGGTCTCTTGGATATTGGTCAATCTTCAGATGAATGCTCCCAACCTGACATTTGGCTACAATCTACTCAGAGGTAAAGTTTGATATGAAAGCCTAAAAGGTCTGGGCAGGGATAACTCAATTTCAAAAGTGTGACTATTGTAAAGGTGCAAGCAAGAATAACACAAAATAGTATAAAGCCCTGTCTAAAGGACTTCCTGTCCTTATTAGGATTTCCTAATCTCGCGCAGTCTCAGGGATATAGTGCCCAGCTTGCACCTTAGTTCAGAACTCAGTCTCAGGTATATAGAGCCCAGCTCGCACCTTAGTTCAGAACTCATAGGGGGTCATTACAAGGTAGGTGGTAAGGGATTACCGGCACCGGTAAGGACACCGCTGCCGGTAATCCCTTACCACCCTATTCCAAGGTCCCTTAGCGGGTTCCTTCCTTAACGCCTGGTTTTACCAGGCGTTATGTAAGGGACCCGTTAAGGGACTTCAGAACTAATAACGGTACCACAATATGCGGTACCTTTATTAGCTCATCCCATTCCCATTGAGCACTATAGGGGCTCAAATGGGAATGGGGAATGGTTCTCGGAATGGGGACTTACCGGGTCCTCCAAGGTCGGAATGACCCTGTAAGTCCCTATTCCGGGAACACGGACCCGGAATGCGTTAAGCGAGTAGCCATGGCGCTAATAGCGCCATGGCAACCTCCTACCTCGTAATGACCCCCATAGTCTCAGGGAGGAAGTGCCCAGCTCTCTTCTGAACTTCTCCTTTGCAGGGATATAGAACCAATCAGGCTTCTTGACTTTTCAGTCCCAGAGCTTCAGTGCGGTCCCGTCTGACGGAGTTCCGTGGCACAGATATTTTCACCCTGAGGCCGCACATACCTTCCTATGCTGCTTGATATTACGTACGCTCCTACAGGCATTTCTTCCATCTTTTGCCATTGTGTTTTACAGTGACACATTTCTGCCAGCAAGTCTTTCTTCCACCCTTGCTTTAGGCTGTGACCAATCCAAGCAGGAAGTATGTCTTGCCCCTGGCCTACGGTCATTGTCAAGCTGCGTCATTGTAACCACCCAGCTTGGGTTCACCGTAGGTGGCCAAAGCCTCCAGCTTCAACAAACTCTTGTTTCTCCTTCTTTGGCTCTTGCTCCTGCCAGCATCTGAGACATAGCACTCATTCAATTTGCAGTACTGTGCTTGCCCTCTTTTTCTCTGGCTGCTTCTACTCTCTGATATATTGCCCTCAGTAGGCTGGTACCCTTCGATTCTAGTCTTCTTCAGTATCTGAAATCAAGCCCTCACAAGGGGTATGGCATCCTGTCACTACTTTTTCCTGCTCCTTCTCTCTCCAGGTTCACCGTACAGACTGTGCCATATGTCTACATCTGAGCTCTCATCTAGAGGTTCGGATTGACTAGATTAACAAATAAGTCCCCAGATGTGTCCCTCTTTAGCCTTGTTTCCTGTTTGCCACAGGACTGGTTCAGCCCTGTTGTTTTCAGGTGTTTAATTTTTCCTCATTGGACTACTCAGTTTTGGCCTACTCTTCTCACTCATCAACTCTTTGGGTTCAACTGGGTGGATTTCACTTCTGGCTGTGCCTGTTTAAAAATCCAGTGTGCCATTTTGAAGTCAAATGAAAGTGACGCTGGTATTACTCAGCTCTGCAAAACAATGCATGACTTCAGTGATGTGTCTCCCTAGGCAGCAAGTTTGCCTGGCCTGGATACATTACAAAATATTGTCAGTGAGAACCTACATTTATACCTGTTGATATGGAGCATGAAAGGATCATGTTGCTGGTAAGTCAGTGAACCTCTGCACTCTGATTCTCACATCTGTGGGCCCATCTGATCATGGATTAGCCTTAAGATCTGTAAGACAGAGTGAGGCAAAGGCAGGGCAGGTTCGGGTTGATTAGATCAAAAACATTTGGTTGTGGGAGATTTCGTCAATGCTTTTTTGTCAGGTGCATTTTCCCGCATATAAATGCAGGGGAGACCCCTGCATACCCCTATGTGAACCCCCTACCTTAATTATGACCCTAAACCCACCCCCACATAAATATGCAGCAAAATGCATTGCAAAAAAAGCGACAAAATCTCCTACAACCAAGTGTTGAGCGCAGTAATCTACCATTCCGGGCAGGGCAAAGAAACCTTCTCTTTGCTTACATATCTATCGTGCCTGCACTTTGTATATAGTTGATAGCATTTACTCTCTGTGCAAAAATGGAGCATGTTACTTCACTTACACAATTTCTTATTGATTTTCTTATAAGCATATTATATACATCCTACTTCCAACTTAGAACATTTCAAAAGAACCCAATAAGTAATTCAATGCCGTATAAATTTGTGTACGGGTTGGTGCGTGGAATCCTGCCTTAGATAAGGTTATGTGGAATAGTGTAGAAAACAATCTGTATTCCTTCCTCCATTTGCCCTGGAGTGCTTGCCCACTATACTGGTTCAAATGAGGTGTAAGGGATTGGGGTGTTTGGAGGGATTCTGGGGGATATCCCTCCTATTATCTTCTAATGGTAGCACATCACTTAGCTCACGAGCGGCCTCAGCCCTGAGAATCCCCCTCCTTCTCAAAGGCAATTTACCTTTTGTCACCTTGTCACATGAGACATCATATGTAGACTAGGAGGATGAAGAGGGGGGAGCTCTGAAGTTTTCCTTGAATAATGGGGAAGTAGATGGCCTATCTGAATCTCTTTGCTTTGATTACCAATGAAAAACTAGATCCTGTCTAAGGTCATGGCTTTCCCTCTACCTAGTATCTGAGTCCTTTGAGGATTCATTGGCAAACAATTTCCTTTTTGTAAGCAGTCAATGGGCCTCATTCCGAGGTTTGCGTTAAATCATTGACTTTACCGGCATGGCGGAAATACTGTATCCGCGTTGGTAGCAGGGCGTAAATAGCACTATATTCCGACCTCGCGGGTACAAGCTTTCCGCCATGCCGGTAAACCCCCTAGCGCCATACCGGTAAAGTGGGCGTCAAACCCCTTACCGACAACAACCGAGACGCAACTAACACCATCGCCCTCCACCTAGTGCGTAAATAGCGGTGGCCGTAATTAACGATGACCGTAAATTACGGGCACCGGTAAAAACCGCAAACGGAAATTACGTCATCGAACAGGAACCGGAAGCATCATGGCGGCCATCTTTAAAATCACAATCCATTGCAATCCTCCCCATACAGGACTCGTGGGCATATTGTGATAGGCAAAATAGACTCCTGAGACCAGCATCATGCCAAAAGCATTAAAAAAGGGTGCTGCGCGCATCAGGAAGGAGAAATTCTCCCAGGATGAGCTCCAGGTACTTGTCGATACTCTGCATGAACATGCAGAGATTGTATTCAGCAGCGACATGCGCAGGCCCACCATCCTCAGGAAGAAGGAGATATGGGAGCTGGTCTCGCAGAGGGTGAGCGCTGTTGGAAACACCCCCCGCAGCACGACGCATTGCCGCAAACGCTGGGATGACCTCCGTCTGAGGGTGAGGGCCATCCTCTCAGCAAACCGCAATCTGGCCCTAGAGACAGGAGGAGGCCCAGGCTCACCCATAAAAATGATGCCCTGGGAGGAAACTTGTGCAGAGATGATGGGCACAGAAGCCATCGAAGGCGTTGGCGATATGGATTGCGGTGACCCTTCATCAGCTGACGCAGGTGAGTGCCATGAGTGTAAACAGTACATGCATCCCTAATGCAAGTCATCGCCAAGGGCAGGTCAAGCAGTCACATCATGTATGGGTAAACCTCCACCCCCCCGCAATGATGCTGTGACAACTGGGACCCAGGATGATGTCAGGTGCAAGGCTGACACCCATATTGGGCATGACACACAAAAAGCTGGTCAATGTCAGTCACCACAGTACTCCTCCAACATGAGTGACCCTGCCAACAGTATGCTTTTCCCATCCAAGCAAAGCTCACAGTCCCACTCAGCACCCAAATGTCACCAAAACGCTGCTATCCCATCGTAATACCATTGTCTGGAAGTAATTCTGACCCCCAGATCATTGCTCATGCTGTCTCTCTCTTGCCCCCCACAGGCACCGGTCATGAAAGTGAGGACCAGGAAGGCCCCCGGACAAGTACCTCCCGGGGCACAGGCAGGGGACAGCACACAACTGCAAGCAGGAAGAAGGCACATGCCACACCACCTGCCCCAGCAACCCCCATGGAGGGTACACAACCCACATCCGCGGCCCTGGACATGCCTGCAGTTCTGCGGGACACATGCCCCACGTTGCACCATGAGGAATCGTGTGCATCAGGGGAGAATGCTGCCATGTGCATCCTTGATGTGCCAGGCAGCACATCACCAAACATCATCGACAACATGGAGGAGCCCAATGTCTATGTACAGAGCCCAGACACTCCCTCGTACAGCCAGGATGCCCATAGCGACCCTGGGTCGAGTGACGGCCCAGGGCTCACATGCGAAGCGGATACACCTGTCTGTCATGTGCCCACTTCCCCTGCAGGAAGTCCTGTAAATCCTGCAGGCACGGCAACACGGAGCCTGCCAACCACATCGCCCACATCGGCTGCAGAAACAGTGCGCTGCCAGCACCTCACAGGCATGATAGAGGAGTTCCTCCGGGACAACCGTGAATCAGGGTCGCTGCTACATAATGACCTTCAGGCCCTGGGCGAGGTCATCAGTACCAGCACAAACCGCATCTGGGAGATGCTTGGCAGGATTGCTGATGCCCTGGAGGCAGCACCCCCCAGACCACAGCCCCAGCAGGAGGAGCCACCCTCCCAGAGCTCCTCCACGCAGACCAGCCCAGTCCGTAGGTCACTGCGCACGACGCGCCGGAATGGAAGGGATGCCCCAGGCTCTGGCAGTGCCCATTGACCGTGCAGCCACACACATGTGGCCAATGCTGCACTGATGGGAACATTGTGGGGCTGTTGTGGGGGGAGGGGGTTCAGGGTGTGTGTGGGAGTTGGGGGTGAGGGGGAGGGGGTTGAGGGTGTGTGTGGGAGTTGGGGGGGGCGGTGGTTGAGGGTGTGTGTGGGAGTTGGGGGGAGGGGGAGGGGGTTGAGGGTGTGTGTGGGAGTTGGGGGGGAGGGGGAGGGGGTTGAGGGTGAAGGATCTGTTGTACACGTTTGGACATCATCATGCAATACACAGTTTGGTCTATCCTACAATACAGAGTGGACATTCATTATTGTGCATGTGTCTTTTAATTTCTCACAGTGCATGTAGTACATGTATCCCCACACCCAGTGCCCAATGCCCTGTCATCCTCACCCCCTTAGCTGACTTGTGAGTCAGAAATATTGCTCGATCAATGCGTGTCGCACGGTACGTCCCTCCCGTGCATCGGCACCATGTTGATGTTCTGCCATTCCTTCCTCCACCTCCTCCTCCTCCTCCTCATCTGGTGGTAGCAGTCCCACGTCAGGGGGCAGTGGCACGTTCCGACGGATGCACATGTTGTGCAGCATTACACATGCCATGGTGATCTTGGACACCTTCTCGTGGCTGTAGATGAGGGCCCCACCTGACCGGCTGAGGCAACGGAATCGTGCCTTCAGAAGGCCGAAGGCCTGCTCTATGACCACCCGTGTACGGGTATGAGATCTATTATAGTCCTCCTCGTGCCTGTTTTGGGGGTTGCAGACCGGGGTCATGAGCCACGGTTTCAAAGGGTAGCCAGCATCACCTGCATGAGAGTGGAATGAAGGTAAGTGTTGGTACATTCATGGTGGAGAACTGTGCTAGTCTTACATTGCAGCGGGTGATGACTGGCCATGCACACATGTCCCTGGATGCAATCAACCCATTACTGGTCCGGCCATGTGTGCTGGCCAATGGAATGATGGAGGGGGTAGCTTCTCCCTGATGGGTCATGGTGCGCACTCATGTCTTGTTGCATGTGCATCGTTTATGCATGCAACAGTGTTGGACTGCATTAATTGATGACTTGCATGACACCTGCTGTAAGGGTGTGTTGGTAGTAGTTGGTAGCATAGCCTTCATTCAGCACTGATCCCTATCATGGTGATTGGCAGCTATCCTATGGAGGTGCCAAACCAGTCACACGCAGTAGGATCCCTGTCAGACTAACCTCCATGCACTCCCATGGATGACTGTCCTTTGTGTTGAGATGCAGGAGTCAGCGACATGGTGCTATTGCACTGCATGGTGCACGATGGCCTTACAGTGTGTAAGGTCCACCAATGTGTGGTGCATGTGTCGTGGTCTTAGGCCAGGGTAACTGTTTGTCAGGTACCATTAGGTGTTGGCTCGTATTCACTACTGTGTGGTCAGGTGGTAATGTGGCGTGCCACTTGTTATGGGGCACAGTGTTCTGTGAGGTGCACAACGTACAATAGCGTTGTCATTCCCTCCCGGGTGGAGAATGCATCCCCCCCTTTCCCTCCCGGGTGTAGTATGCATCCCCCCCCCCTTTCCCTCCCGGGTGGAGTATGCACCCCCCCCTTTCCCTCCCGGGTGTAGTATGCATCCCCCCCCTTTCCCTCCCGGGTGGAATATGTATCTCCCCCACCCCCTTTCGCAACGGGGTATGCTGGCAACCTACTCAGAGACCCAATGCACTGCCATGGCCCATTATGGTTACTCACCAAGCAGCCAGGTACGTTGTCCGGCATGTCGGCCCATGTAGCGTGGTAGTGTTGAGTTCCGCAGGACCAAGGAGTCATGAGTTGATCCGGGGTACCAAGCATTGCATTGTGTGATGGCTTTACTTGCATTGCACACCATCTGGACGTTGATGGAGTGGTATTGCTTGCGGTTGCGATACGGCACCTCCATGGCATGGGGAACCACCAATTCTACGTGGGTGCAGTCGAGGGCACCTATGCAATTTGGCATGCCTGCAAGTGCATGTAAGGCAGCTTTGGTGTCATATATCTCCTGTGGAGTCCGGGGGAGGCATATGTAGTCCCTTCTGTGCTTGAGGAGGGCATCCAGCACTTGGTTGAGTATCCGGGAAAATATTGGCTGTGAAATGCCATGCATGTGCCCCACTGTATGCTGGTACGTGCCTGTGGCAAGGAAGTGGAGCACGAACACTACCTTTAGTAGAGGGGGGATGGCAGTGCTGATTTCTATGAGGCTCACTATGTCGGTATGTATCAGGGCCACTATGGTGGTTATGGTGTCCCAGTCAAGCCGTTACAGGGTGTGGATCTGCTCTGGTGTGAGGTTGAGGGGGGTGGCTCTGATGCGGGGTATTGGGGGCTGCCAGCGTGGTAATGGTGGCTGCACTGGTAGGGCATGCTGGCCCTGTCTCACCCTCCTTCTCCTC
Organism: Ambystoma mexicanum; assembly: GCF_040938575.1. NCBI lineage: Eukaryota > Metazoa > Chordata > Amphibia > Caudata > Ambystomatidae > Ambystoma > Ambystoma mexicanum. The sequence goes on from NC_090921.1 coordinate 1,488,169,639, forward strand.
CTGTGTATCCTCTGTGGTGGTTGCTGTGGTTGCTGTTGTTGCTGTTGTCGTAGTTGCTGCCTTGCAAGCAGGGCCTCCAGCTCCAGGAATGCTGCTACAATTGGTATCATCTTGGTGGGGGTGGGGGTGTGGTGTGTGGGTGTGCTCCTTTTGTGCTGTGCCAGACTCTATTGCCTCCACCTGTGCTGATTGGGTGCACCTGTTCCTCTTCCAAACACTGATCAGGGTTGTTAACACCTTTCCCGCGATGCCGGTATTAACGCCATGGCGGTAAGGAACTTTGCGCCCATGTGGAGGTCGTTATTTCCGTGTTCGCTTTGCTTGGAATCGGAGATGGTTTACGCCTTCCCGTTATTTACGGGATGGTGTGTCGGGCGCGCGTCACTGGTCCGCTATTTGCGCAATCGTAGTTTACGGTGGCGTAAATAATGGTGTGGCGGGTCAGAATAGACCGTAACAGTAAAGGAAGTCGTTATTCCTTTACCGGCCTCGTTTTTCCCTTAACGCCGGACTCGGAATGACCCCAATAGGTCCAGGAGCACCATGGTAGCTTGCTAGTCCTCACCAAGAGTGGTGAGTTCTTCTCTGATAACTGCCAGAGTAGTCTCTGTGCTGGTCTAAAGCCTGATAGTTAATTATCCTGTCTTGGAGGACTAGGCTGTGTTCCATATGCTCATCTAGTCATCTTCTTGCTTCTTTGTCCATGATTCAGTTGGGGAAATGAAGGTAAGATGATGTTTTTCTAGACCTCAGGGTCTCCTGTTAGTTTCTTGAGTAGGTGAGTATGATTGCTTGTTTGAGGAGATGGGTCTCTATGCCCTTTGACAGATATGTGTTGATCAAATCAGTGATAGTAATGACAAGTGTAGGGAGGATAGCTTTCATGCATGCAACCTAACATGGATCATTTGATGTATTACATTCTTTTGTATTTTAACCCCAAATCAAGACCTTTTCAATTGCCATGGGTTAAAGAGTTGTGAACTCTGACTGGAAAGTCTGTGGTTGGTTGTAGAAAGCAAACATGGTCCTACCTTACTGGGAATTAATTCTTTGGCTTTTGCATTCTTAAACTTGAAACACAGCAACAGATCTTCACAATGTTTAGTGGACACTTGGTGTCATTTGGATTGGATAGTATGTTGAAGAAGTTGAAGCCCTACCTATAATAATTATAATACTCTCATATCTGAGTGGCAAAGCAAGTCTTATTTTTCCTCTTGATTGCTTTATTGTAACTTGCTTTGTATATGCAGGTGACTTTATTGACTGCAGAAACAGGTCAATGCCAGTGGTGTTCCAAATCAGCTATCTCTTTTTAGTTCAGACAGCTCATTGGATTATCATGTGCAATTGTGTTTGGCTTCTGGTATCAGTTTTATCAGTGTCGGGTGTTACAAGGGACATACTGGTGTTTGACGGACTGGGGCACCCTCGGGACCACCACCAGCTCTCTGATGTTGGCCCAATAATTGCATGGAGAGGTTCAGTGCCCAATCTAATTCACATGGGGAAATTGGAGTTTGAACAGCACCAGAGCAATCACAGAGCCTACTATTATCTTTCACCCACAGCTGCCACAAATCTCACAATCATCAACCCAACTAGAATGTAAAAGTAGAGCTAGCATGATGCGTGGTGTGGGATTTAGGAGATGGATTTGCAACACAGAGAGTGGGGAGGAGAGTAAGACACAAAAAAAGGAGGAGAGGCAGAGTTTGCAGTGGAGGATCCGAGAAAGACAGGAGGAAAGGAGGTGGAACAAGTGGGGAAATAGAGAGGAAGGAGAGAAAGAGGAGCTGAAGTACATAGACACTGAAAGAAGGGGGAAGGTGTAAGGATATTTGGCGTGTTACAGCACAGAGTACAGCACTACTGCACAGGTAGCAATTTTTTTTTGATGCAGCGCCACCACATGGGTGTGGTGCATTGCTATATGTGTTGCCAGATTAACATCGACATATAAATAAAGACAGGCTATTCAGTCAAAAACGATTTTAACATATAAGATGCAAATCTATTTTTACAGTTAAAAGCACACGTGCACATTCAAAAATGCACACTATTTTTCACCTGAAATGCCTATGGTGCAAGAGACACATTTGAAAATTAATAACTAACCTTATTAATAACTAACCTGACTAATAAAACTGCATTTAACATAACCCACTAATAAAAATGTGTCTCCACTGCAGAATTAGGCCTACTCTGAAAGTGAACTTTTAAACGCACATTCATTTTTTTTCTTTTTCTCTGCTGCTATGTCCACATAACTACAGGAAGCAAAGGGCTCAAAGGAACAGGAAATCACTTGGTTACAAATGGTTACTGTAGAAAAAAGCCATTGTGTAGTGAGGGAGGAGATGGCATGATTGATTCTGATTGGAGCAGCGTCATAGCAAGTATCATGCTAGAGGCAGTGATTAGAGTTTTGCTGGGGGACCTTGAGGAGAGGGGGAGGACAATCGAGATTTGGCCGAGCTGGGAGAAGGACCTGTTTCCTGGCTGAAGCATTCCTGCTGCAAAAGCTGAGAATTCCAGGCAATAACCAGGGACGTCATTTCACCAAAATGGCAGGGGTAGCGGAAGTGACATCACAATGTCACGCCCCCAAGAGTGACATCACAGGAGGTGATGCCATTTGACCACACCCTGTGTGACATCACAGGAAGTGATGCCATTTGACCACGCCCCCACGTGACATCACATGAAGTTGCATCACATAGCATTGTTTCTAAGTACACTGCGAACAATATGGTCACGATAACCCTGTAAATTGATGCACATTTCATACAAGCATGGATCACCATATGTATCGTTAATATCAGTGCGTATTGGCCCATATTACCAAATCACTGTGAATGCAAGCAGACGTCCAAGGCCAAACGATAATGAAGTTTTAATATATAGCACTTAAGCTGAAGCACTTCATTTAGAACAACTATACATACAATATCACACAACCTGTGTTGGTACACATTTATCAACCGAAGCAGGATGAAAGACTGAGTTGAACCAGAGTCCAGTCACTTAACCCACAGGGACAAGTAAACATCAGGTAAGGGTGATTCTGAAATTGCTTGCTATGAAAGCAATCTGCAGAAAACATTGAGCTACATTACGCTGCCCTTGACTATGAAGCAAGTAGTAAAACTAATGGTGGGGCTCAAACCCCTGCCCTAAAACCTATACACTGGCTGCCATTGGAAGGCAGCGCCACTCTGCGTGTAACCCAGTTCACCAGCGGCAATGGAAGGAGTCTTACATTCCTAATAGAGTGAGTGGACCACCCACCTACCATGTCACAGGCAGCCAGGGTCAACACCACACTGCATCCATCCCCTGGACTACACAGCCTGCTCCTTCCCGTCAATTTAGGAGGCAAGTGAATAGGGTGCTAAGAAACAAGCTCTGGAACTCCACTGGCAGGGGTGGGTGAGCTCCACCCTACCCATGTTAGCCTGGGCCAAGCCTGGTCAAGCTGTAGGCGATAAAGACTCACCCAATACAGATATCGATGCCGATTCACTGCTTGCTGTTCCAGGTATATGATCCCTTTTACAGGTCCTGTGCGACCCTCTCCCGCTTGGAACTACCCCCCACATTCCATGGTACCCCTCCCCACCCCGAGCACTCTAAAGGGTGTCATTGTGCAGGCTGGAGAAGCAAACATGACCAACAGCATAAACAATAAAAAGACATCACATTAACAAAAAAAGCATGCGCCACATAGCTCAGCGGGTGTGCGCAAATGTTGCTGAAATCCCGGTCAGATGTCCAAATCCAGGCGACGGTGGCTGCCTTGTACTTTATTCTTGTGATATTGTGAAGCCCATTAAACTGTACAACTGTAATACCTGTCTTGTACGGTGCTAGGAAGCTGCATCACTAAGCGCTGAGTAAAAGAAATTTAAAGTGGCAATTGAACTGAAAAGGCCGGCACGTGAGTTCCTGGTAAGATATTAACTGCATGTTCCACATCAGGACCGCATAGCGCATTGATGAGAGAAAAAGTGCCCCCTGCTCCTCTCGAGAGGTAACCCCCCTAGGAAGCTTCACTCCCTCCTAGCTTACTGCTGGGACCGTGTTGTATGATTTGGTCCTCAACACAGTTTACATTTTTTTAAGATAATAACTACCCATTCCACTGTTATTCAATTTTCATTTACATGTATGTTTCAAAGGGTGATGGGCGGATGCATGAATGTACAAATTAATTATCTGATATAGGGTGTCTCCACGTACTGAACCGCCTCGTGTCGATTCTTGGTAGAAGGAGCATGCGTGTGGAGGAGTGTGGAGGAGTGTAACAGTTTTTAGGGACTTTAACGGCTTAAATTGCACATTCTGCAAAGTCAATGAATGGCCTGTCTCCACTCGGACTTCTCGGTGACCAATTAAAGAGCTGGGGGTATTTTGGACAAGGAACAGTATGTTCATACTACAAGGGCAGCTCTTAAATTAGGAAGGATATAATTCTCGCGTGTGTTGCTGTGTCTCGCTCGGTGGAGTGTGTGGAGAGTTTCGAGTCATATCAATAATATTTTACTATCGTTTAGAGAAGGCGATGAGAATGGCTGTCGAGCCCCGGTTGCCCGAGGCTCCTCTGATGCTGTACACTTCTTACAAGCACCGAGAGGCAATCCACTCACACAGTCTACATTGGAACACAACGACATTTTGTTGTACTTCTCACTCACAAGTGGCTGGGATCCTCAGGAAATCGCATTACTTTCCTGTCCAAGTCCCACAATCCACAAACATTTGAAGCGCTAAGAAATGAGCTCACACCACACAATAAGCGCTGTACAAGAAAGTGAAACATTTTGGTCTTCTGGAAGAGTCTAGAGTCCGTAGTTCGAGAGAGGCACTATACAAAGTCCCCCACACACGCAACACAACAGGAAACGTGCAGACTCTGGCTAGAACGCTTGCCTGCCTGTGTGGTTGTGTGCCCCCCTGTTATTTCGGGGTTCAGTCCTTGGGGCCGCAAGACCGGAAAGTCACTGTGACCCTGACTGACTGGACTCCTGAGCAACACGTGCTGCCTGCACTCTTAATAAAGCGTGTGCGGGTGTGTGTATAGAGTTGATTAAAAGAACTCCAATCACTTGCCAATTACATGGGGTGATTCAAGAGATGACAGGTATAGTTTAAACCTTACCTGCACCAGTCCTGCCACACTATCCTCCTGGCTGGCCTGCTGCTGCACTCATCGCTCTGCTCTTCTGCTCTGCTTCCCTGCCTCAGCCCCGGGCCCGGACGAGATTTGATTGCTAAGCAACCATAGCTCGAGTAATAGACCTGAAGGCACGGGCACGCAGCGCTAGTGCCTTCAAGTCTACTAGGCGAGCTATGGTTGCTTGGCAATCATAGCTTGTCTGGGCCCACTGCAGGCTCTCTGCTTCCTCTGGCCAGGCCTGGGTCCGGTGGCATCAGGAGCTTGGTCGTTTTTCTTATAAATAGTTTGTAGCAAACTATTTATAAAAAAATGCAAGCTCCAGTCTCCAGGCAAGGCCAGAGGCCGCAGAATTATGCCAGAGGTCGCTGGGGAAATGGCAGAGGTCGCTCTTGTGACCTCTGGCGACCCCCAATTGACGTCCCTGGCAATAACCCCAGTTTGAGAACGAAAGACGCTTGTTTTCACTGGGGTTAATCTTCAAAGGAGCCAAATTCAGAAAGAGAACAGCTGGAGAAAACTCATGCTGAACAGATAAGGTAATTACAGAAGTGTGGGGGCTGAGTGTGTACGAGAATATTCAGTCAGTGTAGGAAAAGAGATTCCTGTGCTTTACTCACATGTTTAATGTTGCAAATTGAGTTCTTGTCTCCGCCACTCTCTTTTCAGTGTATCACAGACAATGCTGTTACTGTGCTATTTTATTTATTTCTGTAAAGAGTGAGATCGTGTTTAAATGCAACTTTTATAATACACAAAAATATTTGAAAGCAAACGGGTGGTGTGTTTTATATTTACCAATACAGTGCTGATGATGTGGGGAGATGTTTAGACAGTGCAATTGTCATTTTCAAGGTAGCTAAACGTAATTCAGTATGAGCAATTATAACTAACTGTGTGTGTTGTAGTTTGTCGGAGGTCTATGAGTCGGCAAAAAGGGTGGCCCGGGACATAGTTCACTACCGTATATAAGATAGTGAAAATACCACATGATAGCTCGCTGCCGTAGATAAGACAGAGAGAAATTGCCCATGGTGGCACACTAAAAATGAAAATGTGGTGTTCCTGAAATGCAAGCCTGAGGTCTCTCTAGTGATTACACGAAAAATCTAAACAAAAATAAGGGGTTCTGGATATTGGGGCCACAAATAAAACAAGGGAATTATGCTCACCAAAATACCACCAACCACGCATACCAACCACGCATACCAAATACGCATGTCTGTGTGCTGAAATAATGCATGTCCACTGTATTATTGTTGTACATGGCCCAATCTGAATACAAGGAGTGATTGTTGCTAAGTTATTTTTTGGCGGTAAGAAAATACCGTCAGGCCCAAAATCTCCACAAAATACCCTACATATTTATGGTGCGTTGCAGGCCGGGAAAGTGATCATAGAGTACCTACTGGGCGTGGCAAGCCTGTCTCACACTGCCATTTGCACATTAAAGGGAACCCATTTTATAATAGCAGTGTGCCACTAAAAACGAATTTCAGAATGTCACAAAGGGAAACCACATTCTCAGACCTAGTGCAATATTTAGAGGCAAAGTTGTTTGCACATGGGACTTGGTCGTCGAACAGCACGTTAGAATGGCATGAACGCATTCAGGGTGAGGTGCAGAAAGAAAAACTAGACAATATTTTTGCAGAAGGCAGCATAATTCAGGTCTGCCTTACAAGATTATTGAATGCAGCCGATAAAAGTGCAGAGAAAGACTGTTTAATACGGCTATGCGGCAAAATATGGTTTATTTTGAATAAGTCCCTGCGAATGCAGGAGAATGATACTAAGCTAATTAACAGGTTAAAGACTGAATTAGATGGGGCAAGTAAAAATCAGGAAATGTTAAGAGCAGAATTGGATGTATGCCAAAAAGACATGCAATTAAAATGCAGAGACTTTGATGCTCAGTTATCCAAAAGCAAGAAACAATTTGAGGATAGTGAGCAAGAATTGGTACACTTAAAAGCCTTAGTGGACCACATTAGACAGGATAAAGATGAGGTTGTTTCAGAAATGCAGATTTTACAAAAAGAACATTGTGAAAAAGAATGTGATCTCCAGAGTGCAGAACAAGAAATGATTAAAATGATTCAAGAAAGAGACAAGAGAAATAAAGAGTTCAATGAATGCCAAATGCAAATGTGCGACATGCAGGAGGTGATTAATAAGATGAGTGATGAAAACAACTATTTGCAAAATGAAGCAAACAGACTCCTTAAAAAGTGTAAGGACTTAGAACAGCAAATGTGCATTCCCAGGTCCCAGGAGAGGCGGCAGGGTACCACATTCAATGGAGTGGAGGTGAATTCTAGCTCTGCCCAAAGAGCTAGTGCTCCAGTGACTGGGCCGGTGACTGAACTTGGTTACAGCGCCATTGGGGGATTTGATACTCCCATTGGGGGCAGCCACCAATCTCATACACCTGAAAACAGGATTGAATCACAAAATAGTGCAATTCCATGCATTGCAACAAGTAGCCCCATAAAAATAATGAAATCCATTAAAGCCCTGATTAAACCATTTAAAAAGGGAGGTGAATGCTGCATTGAGGATCACTTAGAAGCAGTGCATGACATTTTTAAAGCACTCCAGATACCTAAGGAACAGTACAGACAATATTTTCATTTAACTTTAGATGCCCCGACGGCCAGCATCATAAGGGGATTAAATGAACAGCAGAATATGACCTGGTTGGAGTTTGAAACAGAAATTAGGCGTCATTTTTCTCCTTTTCAGTCATTGCAGGAGGCAAAGAAAGTCGCTTACACAATTACTGCTGGACCTAATACATCCCCTTGCCAATTTTTACAAGACTTAAAAAGAGCATTTTCTCGCTTTGATGTATCTTTTGACTCAAATTCCAATGAGTTTAAAACTGCATACTTCTATGGGCTACAGAAAGACATCATATCCCAATTGGTCCATGAATTTGACCGTGACAAGTCCCTTGAATGGATTGTACATCAAAGCACAAAACTTTATGAGGTACTCTATTGTCAGGGTAGAGAAAGTGATAAAATGAAAGATACTAGACCTAAATCTAAAGAACCCTCAGCCACAGTAATGGAAATCAGGTCAGCCAAAATGTCCCTTGAGTCTGCTCAAAGCCAAGGTAAAAATAATGTGACACCTGAACAAAGGGGTAATCAAGAAAGATCGCCATTTCCTGTACCAATGTTCCAATCACATGATCTTAGTAATAGAGAGAGCTACATCAGCCCTAGGTATTTAGGGGACAGACCCCGGGTAGGATATCGGCCTGATATGGCAGGTATGAACAATAACCAGAGACAAAATCAAGATCAAAGAAATGATGGTCCCTACCAGTCATTGGGGACACAGAGCAGATTTGATCCCAACACCATGATATATGGTAATCAGGATAGGCCCCGATATGTGGATCGATTTACTGATAATGGAAATCAACCTAGGGGCCAGTACCCACAATCTGAGAGACAGGACATGAGGCAAAACGTGAACCAAAATTCCCGAAAATACAATGATTCCCCACCAGGGGACTATAATCAAAGGATGGGTGCAACCCGCTCCCCTCCACAAATGAATCAAGAGTTCAGAAACCATCCCAACCGACATCAATCACCTGAGAGGTATCAGAATAGATCCAATCAGGGGGAAAACAACCAATATCGACCTAGGCCACAGATAGAGGATCCTAGAGAGATGGAAAGGTTTCAGTGCCTTGAGGCCCAAGTGAAAATGTTAGCTGAGCAAATAGGAAAGCTCTGTACAGCGCAAAAACAACCTTCCAAAGAGGGAGCTGATGGCCATAGCAATGACCGGGGGGCTTCCGAAAAGTGACTAAGTACTCATGATAACTGCAGTGCCAAAATGACAGATTGCTCTGATATAATTTTGCATAACGACTCTGAGATGCCTAATGGATTAAATGTGAAAGTGCGAGTAAATGAACTTGTGACAGAAAGTGCAAATACTTCTAAAAAAGAGGTACGGTTGAACCTAGAGCTAAATAAAACAGTAAAGATTTGTACAAATGAAAAAGAAACATTAGGAATTCCAAAAGAACAAAGGGACAGATTTAAGAAAAATGACTCATGCATGGGGAATACCAGTGAACAGGGAGTAAGTGGGGATGCTATAGCTCCTTCCCTGGGCAAGCAAAACAATGACCAAACACAGACAGAAAAAGGAAATACTCAAAAGGAGGGTACAAGTCAATCACATGAAGAATTCTTTGAGCCACATATTTTTGAAGAGGCTGAAAGGGCTGGTATCACACTAAATGATCACAAATGCACAGAATTAAAAAAATGACAAATTGCTGAATGATGTTGTTACACATGTTCAGTTGGAAGGTTGTAATGTGGTCTCTGATGTTACCCAGATGGATGGGCGAACAGTGGCCACACTCCAAAAAACCTCTGATCATGGAGAAATGAATAAAGTCTCTCGCGCAGAAATGGGTAAAAAGGAGGGAAAAATGTCTTTCCATTTACCAATGTGTTTAGCCAAAAGTGAAAAAGACCTGAGAAAGGTGAGCCCTGAAATCAGTAAGAATTCACATTTCTTATGTGTATTAGAGGAAGTTGAGGACAGATATCATGCACCCATCACTGTAGAAGAAAAATGCCACACCTTTGCTATGATTGACACTGGCGCACAGGCCACAATTATGCCCAAGGAGCTGGTAAAGAGTATCAATGAAGGGAGACCCCCACAGAGTCAGATCACAGTGAAGGAAAATCAAGGCCCAGTGCATAACTTTAATGGGGAGGAGGTGCCCATCATAGGTGTAACTGAGGTTGACATAAAAATAGGAAAGCACAGAATGAAACAAGAGGTATTGATCACATCTATTTGTGAAATTCCATTTCTGATGGGGACAGATTGCCTGAAAAGATTGTCTCCTCTCATAGATGGGGTGAATGTAGTGCTGTGGCCCTTAACCAAAAAACCATTGAGGCCTAAGAAACTAAAATCACAAAACAGCAATATAAATGAATGTCACACAGTTGCCAAAACAAATGATGCTGTGGAGGTATATCTCCAGAATAGCTGCATACCTAGTGTCACTGTTATATTAATGTGTCAAGACAAAATGCAGAGCGACAATGAAAAGTACCTGTACAAATATACTTGGACCCAAGGAAAAATTGGCAGACTGCCATAGATGAGCACACATTACGTTTTTATTTAAAAGAGAAAACATGCAAACAGAATATTGCTCCTAAAACAGATTCAGAAAAACACATTACCACTCTGGCAGAAATACACATGGAAGATGAGCAACCATGGGTTCATGTTGGTATAGATGACTATTTTAAAACAATAAAAGCCACTTTAGCGCTTGGACATGAAAGGAGTTTCATTAATGAGAAATTATTACAAAAAATAATGGAGAGGGAAGAAATCCCGAGATTTAGGATTAAAAACCAATATGTTTCTGGGTTGGACAGTCCAGACTTTGAAAACCGAATTGCAGGCAGATGCATGCTTAAAATTAGCATTTGGCAGAAAACAATTTACCATAATGTATGGATAGTGAGTGGAGCACAAAATGAATTTTACATGGGCAATGACATCATGCACAGAATGTGTATGGTGTTAGATTTCCTTAATCAAAAAATATGGTCACGCCTAGGTGGTCCGGCACCTGAATTTGAAGACAAAAGAAGGGCTTAACATTGTGCACAACTGGTTCCTTATGCAATCGAATTACAAATGAGGAAAGATACTATTATTCCTGCATTTACAAAACAGTTTGCAATAACACTGAAATGCAACAATGGACAGCAGATGAAAGGCTCTGATGCATTTGTATGCCTGAATGAATCCATAAAACAGCAAGGCCTGTATTATGAATACATTCCATTGGTAGACATTGGTGAAGGATCTGTAAAAATTATGGTAAATAATAAAGGTTGTCAGGATATTCATTTAGAGGCAAACTCCCCATTAGGAATGGCCATACAAAAATCACATTATACGGCAGATTTAAATAACATGGTGATTGGAAATATTCCTGAAAAGTATGTAGATGCCAAGGGTGAGTTGCCAGAACACCTGGACTCTCAGCCCAAAGGAATATTTAAAATTCATTCTGTGTATCCTTATGATTCAAATGAGACAGTGTGCTGCCATCAAGAGGATTGCATAATATTTAATTTAAATGAAAATGAAACAGAAAATCAGCCCATTGAAGTGGAAGCTGATATGCCAAAATATTTAAAAGTGGCAGCTTTACAAAAAGACACAGCCACACAGTTAGAGGAAAGCGCCGAGATTCCCTTACCAGAAGATTTTCCAGAATTTTCCAAAATGGTAGAAGAGCAGATCTCCTTAGGGGATGCGTGTGAAAGCAATGAGGATAGGGACAATTTGAGGGAGATATTTATGGAGTTTAAGGATGTATTTGCAAAAGATGCTTATGATTGTGGTTTAACTGATTTACATGTGGCCACACTACCAGAAGGGTGTAGCAGAAATCCAGTGTTTGTACGCCAGTATAGACTACCACTGGCATGTTTAGAATCATTGGCAGAGATTATTAAAAATTTGGAATCGCGGGGAATCATCAGGCCCATTCATAGCACATCCAATACACCTATTTTAGGTGTGTTAAAGCCAAATGGTCAATGGCGGCTATGTGCAGACTTGAGAGAGTTAAATAAAAGAGTACCAGTATCTAGATGGCCACTGCCATTCATTGATCAGGGCCTAGCTCAGGTACATGGTTCAAATGTATTTACCACATTAGATCTCACCTCTGGATATTGTTGCGTGCCATTGGCAGAGGAGATACAACATTTATTTTCCTTTACATTTGACAGGACTCAATATGCCTGGCTTAGAGCTCCATTCGGGTACATCAATAGTGGGAGTGAATTTGGCATATTTTTGAGAAAGGCCATGCCGGATGCAGCGGAAAGAGGAACAATAGTTTATGTGGGCGATGTCCTGATAAAAAATGAAAGCCTGAAAAGCCATTTTGATGAAATAAGACATGTACTTGGCCAATTGCAGAAAGCAGGCGCCAAAGTACCTTTGCAAAAAGCACAATGGTGCAAGAAAAAAGTGAACTTTCTAGGGCATGAAGTGACTGAACATGGGCTAAATCCACAAAAGAAGAAAATAGAGGCCATACAAATATTAAAAGATCCTAAAAATGTGAAAGGAGTAAAAGGTTTATTAGGGATGACAGGCTATAACGGAAAGTTCATTGAAAATTATGTAGAAATCACTCAACCATTGACTAAACTGCTTAAACTGAATATTCCCTGGAAATCGGAAAAAGAGCAGTCTGATGCAGTGGCTAAATTAAAGGAATGTCTTGTAAAGGCACCATGTTTAGCATACCCCATATAGGACAGGGATTTCTTTATAGAAATAGTTTTTTCTTAACATTGTATGTCAGCAGTGTTATCACAAAAACACGATTTGAATCACAAAACCATTGCATATGCAAGTAAGGCATTTTCCCAAGTTGAAATGAAATTTAATGAATGTGAAAAGGCCCTATTAACCACTGTGTGGGCGCTACAACATTTCCGCCCCATTGTTCAGGGAGAAAAGGTGATTATTGAAACAAATCATCAAACTTTGCAATTTTTAGAGAGTAAAAGAATTATATCAGGTAATCTAGCGCATTCCAGAATCACTTCATGGACGCTGGCATTACAAGGGTTTCCCGTAGAAGTGAGATATGGACAAAATAAAAAGAACCCAATTGCTCAAGGGTTAGCTGACTTCCATGACTGTGCAGCTGAACAAATACGAAATGAAATGGAAGTGGAAACTAGTTTGCAGGAATTTGAACAATCACCACACAAAGCTTTTGATGAAAAAACATGCAAGGATTTGCCAACTGTATATGTGGATGGTTGTGCTTTTCACATTGAAAATGACAGTAATAAACAGTTAGTGGCAGGAATAGGAAATGTCTGGTTGAAATGTGAAGGCGTCCCCAGTATAGGGATGAGGATTGGAGATAGGAGCAGTCAGGTAGCGGAATTGGCAGCCATTTATAAAGCAATTGCTACTGCAGTTGATAAAAAGTTCAGTGAAATTGTCCTGGTGACTGATTCTGACTATGCACGGAATAGCTTTGTGGAGTATTTGCATGGTTGGAAAGCAAGAGGCATGGTTACATACAACAAAAAGCCACTTAAACATGGAAAAATGATACAAGCCATAGACAAATTGGTGTCAGAGAATAATTTAACAATATACTGGAGAAAAGTTCGTGGGCATTTAAAAACACCAGGAGAGGATAGGGAGGGAAATGATAAGGCAGACCACCTGGCTAAGATTGGGGCTGTGATGGGAGAATTGCTACCTATTGATTATTTAATGGGTGAAATACAAATTGATGCAGTCACATGTTCTAAAGCACCAAAGGAGGTAGATCAACCGGTGGTGCAGTGGAGTCATGACACGCCAGACCAAGATTTGATTGAGGCACAAAAGAATGATCGAATTTTGGGAATCTATTATAATCATTTGATAGATCCCGAACAAAATTCTTTAACAGAAAATGATTGTATGGGAAAAGAAGAGTTGAGGGTGCTATTAAAGAACAAAACACGAATTAGATTACAGGATGGACTCATGATTAGAGAGTCCATAACAGGACAAATACAGTGGGTAGTACCCGTTTCATTCAGAGGGCTAATGCTACACCATGCACATGATGCCATAACTGCAGGCCATGGAGGTTCACAAAAAACATTAGAAATACTAAAAGATTATGCTTACTGGCCACATATGTCCCAAGATGTGGAATTATATACTAGAGGATGTCTAGTATGCACCCAATTTAAACCTGCTTCACCAATGCATAGAGCACCATTGATGAAAAGAGGCCTAACTCTCCCATGGTCAGATTTGCAAATAGACTATGTAGGTCCTTTAAGAAGGTCGAGCAAGGGAAACTGTTATATTTTAAGTGTGGTATGTTTGATGTCGAAGTGGATTGAATGCATTCCTGCACCAGATTGTAGTGCGCAAACAGCAGCCACATTGCTGGTGAACCATGTGTTCTCGAGGTTTGGGTTGCCACAAAGAATTGAGTCAGACAGAGGAAGTCATTTCACAAGTACTCTAATGAGTAAGGTATGGCAAATACTAGGTGTGAAAAGGAAACTACATATCGCATATCGGGCAGCGTCTTCTGGTACATTTGAAAGAAGCAATAGGTCTGTTGTGGATATTTTAAAGAAATTTGTGGCAGAAGCAGGTTCCAGCTGGGATTTGCGTTTACCATTGGTTTTGATGGCAATCAGATCAACTCCTGCCAAAGCAACAGGTGTTAGCCCCCATGAGGTCTTGACAGGTAGGAAAATGGTGTTACCACAACACCTACTATACAGAACACATGAGCAGACACTTGTGAGTGCATCCACAGTTCATGAATATATTGATGAACTGAGGAGGCATTTGCAACATGCATGTGCTTTTGTGCAGATAAATCTGGAAAGAGCTGCTGACAGTGCAAAGTCTTATTATGACAAAAAGACATCAGTAAAGGAATACAGTGTAGGGGATCAGGTGTACAAGTTTCATTTTGGAAAAAGTAAACAGAAAAATTCTAAATTTCTAGCAGCCTGGCAGGGGCCATTTCGAATTATAGATAAGGTCTCTCCTGTAGTTTATAAAATTTTGAAAAATGAAGGTGAAACGGCAATAGAGCAGTTTGTCCATGTAAATCAAATCAAACCATGCCATCCCAGACATGAGATCAGGCAGCTTGAGCATGTAGAAACAGATAAAGTCCCTTGAACACAAAAAGAGAAAATAAATGGGTACAATTAGGAGGCAGTGACAAAGAAGTTAAAAAGTTGATTGTTATAATGGCACATAATCACTGTAATATATGTAAAAATATATAATAAATAAATAAATAAATAAATATATATAATGGAAGCTCATGGTTGGTGTGCGGAGAGAAAATGTATTAAATATTGAATGCTGTTTTATATGTGGTTGTTTTCTTTTTAACTTGTGTTTAATTTCAGAAAAAAAAAAAAAACGAAATATTTTTACCAAGCATGTTTTATTTTTGGCAAAAGGGTGAAGTTAGTATTATGCTATGTACTTAATTTGTTTATTTTCTATTTGATTTTGAAAATTAACATTATTTGGTCGGAGGTTCCGGGATCAGAGCCCACGGGAGACGATGGAGTCATGGAGCCCACGTGGACGGATTCCGGGAAAGCCCCAAAGAGGGGTGAAGACCAAGGCTGCAAAGCGATCAGCATTGAAGATGATACCGATGATATGGTTAATGATGATGATATTTGGAGGGATCTTCAAGAATTCAGAAGCACAGGTTGTCATTGAACCTGGATCAGCATCTGGTATCGCGGTGGAAGAGGCACCAGGATTCATCATGAGTGATAGAAGGATGATTTTCCAAAATATATACATACCATTGAATCCTGAGATTTTGATTGAAAAACACTTGAACAATACCGGAATTAAGATTGAACAGACTAAAGAGTGGCTGGAAATAAGAAAAGAGGACACTAAGCAGTCAATAAGAGATATATTAAT
The DNA here is from genome assembly GCF_040938575.1 of Ambystoma mexicanum. NCBI lineage: Eukaryota > Metazoa > Chordata > Amphibia > Caudata > Ambystomatidae > Ambystoma > Ambystoma mexicanum. Next base: position 1,488,185,357 of record NC_090921.1, read on the forward strand.
GCAATTGGAAAAAACATTCGTGAATTCAGCAGACATTAAGAAGAGGAGAGGAAAGAGCGGTGCGGTGATGCTCGCGATATCATTGGTAATGTCTATAGTTGGAGCCATAATAGGTACCACAATATCAACAGCCAATTCTATTTCGGTAGGAACACTGAGTACTAAAGCGCAACAACTGAGTATTGACCTAGAAATAATACAAAAAACATTAGATGGAATTAGAGGGGGACTGGATGAACAAGTAAGATTCATAAATGAAACTGCAATCATTCTAAATGAACAAGCGGATGTAATGCAACGGGCGACTAAAATAATACTTAAGCATGACAGAACTTTAAATGAAATATTGAACATAATGAGTCCTGTTGATAGACTATTAACGAATTATATGAGAGAAGTTCAAACTGCAGTTTCACAATTGATTCAAGGACATATCCCCTTGTATTTTGTTTCGCAGGATATTATTCGTCAAATGATAGAAAGATTGACCAGGAGGGAAATTGATATAATACAGGTAAAAATTGCATTCGAAATGGGTAATGCAATGCCGTTATATGTGGACTTGGAAAGACTAGAGATCAGATTTTTGCTATGCATCCCATATGTAGCCCCTGAACTTATTTATCAAACGAAGTGGGTACACAACGTGGGATTTTGGCAAGAGGACAAATTTATTAAGATTAAGACTCCAGAAGTGGTGGCATTTCAGTCATGGGAACCTGAAGTTTATTTAATACCAAACCTGGAAACATGTGTCAAATTTAAAGAACAAAATTATATGTGTCCAGGTAAACCGTTTGTTCCTGATGCCACAGATGCTATTTGTGGTTTGAAATCTGACCCAAGTATATCAGAGGGATGTGAAGTGATTATTAGCAGTATGGGGAGTGAAGAAATGGCACAGGCTAAGATGGTCAGAGGTAAATGGTTGGTCAGCACCTGTTTAAAGAACATGACGGTAGTACATTTAAACCATGGAACATACGTGGTTAAACAGATGAAATATAATGTTTTTTATTTACAGGTTCTAAAGGATACAATTGTGTCATTTGGGGGGTTAACATTGTTTTATGTAACAAATGATGTTTGGGAAAGCCAAGTGGAAAATATCGATTTTTTTCAAAGGGATACTTTTCCAATAGATCCGGATGTGGAATATTTATTGAATCAAAAAGAAAGACATGTTATAAAAATGAATTTGAGAACAAACAATATTACAATTAGTAATCTGGGGATAATAGAAGTGGAAAGATTTAATTGGGGAACCTGGGGGGAACGCTCAATAGTGGGTTTGGCTGTCGTGGTGCTAATCATGGGTGGATAGTTGATTGTGCTATCAGTAAAAATGAAAATGTTACTGATTTTACTAGCTACGTCAGGAAGAGAAAGATATCCCAATAAACATGCATTTTAAAAGAAAAAAAAGAACAAGTTGTTTTTAGGAATTGGCTTGGATCGTAGCCAAGTTCTAAAAACAAAAGGAGGGTATGTAAGGATATTTGGCGTGTTACAGCACAGAGTACAGCACTACTGCACAGGTAGCAATTTTCTTTTTTTGATGCAGCACCACCACATGTGTGTGGTGCATTGCTATATGTGTTGCCAGATTAACATGGACATATAAGTAAAGACAGGCTATTCAGTCAAAAACGATTTTAACATATAAGATGCAAATCTATTTTTACAGTTAAAAGCACACGTGCACATTCAAAAATGCACACTATTTTTCACCTGAAATGCCTAGGGTGCAAGAGACACATTTGAAAATTAATAACTAACCTTATTAATAACTAGCCTGACTAATAAAACTGCATTTAACATAACCCACTAATAAAAATGTGTCTCCACTGCAGAATTAGGCCTACTCTGAAAGTGAACTTTTAAACGCACATTCATTTTTTTTCTTTTTCTCTGCTGCTATGTCCACATAACTACAGGAAGCAAAGGGCTCGAAGGAACAGGAAATCACTTGGTTACAAATGGTTACCGTAGAAATGAGCCATTGTGTAGTGAGGGAGGAGATGGCATTATTGATTCTGTTTGGAGCAGCGTCATAGCAAGTATCATGCTAGAGGCAGTGATTAGAGTTTTGCTGGGGGAGCTTGAGGAGAGGGGGAGGACAATCGAGATTTGGCAGAGCTGGGAGAAGGACCTGTTTCCTGGCTGAAGCATTCCTGCTGCAAAAGCTGAGAATTCCAGGCAATAACCCCGGTTTGAGAACGAAAGACGCTTGTTTTCACTGGGGTTAATCTTCAAGGGAGCCAAATTCAGAAAGAGAACTGCGGGAGAAAACTCATGCTGAACAGATAAGGTAATTACAGAAGTGTGGGGGCTGAGTGTGTACGAGAATATTCAGTCAGTGTAGGAAAAGAGATTCCTGTGCTTTACTCACATGTTTAATGTTGCAAATTGAGTTCTTGTCTCCGCCACTCTCTTTTCAGTGTATCACAGACAATGCTGTTACTGTGCTATTTTATTTATTTCTGTAAAGAGTGAGATCGTGTTTAAATGCAACTTTTATAATACACAAAAATATTTGAAAGCAGACGGGTGGTGTGTTTTATATTTACCAATACAGTGCTGATGATGTGGGGAGATGTTTAGACAGTGCAATTGTCATTTTCAAGGTAGCTAAACATCAAATTTGGCTGCAGCCGTGTGCACAATGTAATTCAGTATGAGCAATTATAACTAACTGTGTGTGTTGTAGTTTGTCGGAGGTCTATGAGTCGGCAAAAAGGGAGGCCCGGGACATAGTTCACTACCGTATATAAGATAGTGAAAATACCACATGATAGCTCGCTGCCGTAGATAAGACAGAGAGAAATTGCCCATGGTGGCACACTAAAAATGAAAATGTGGTGTTCCTGAAATGCAAGCCTGAGGTCTCTCTAGTGATTACACGAAAAATCTAAACAAAAATAAGGGGTTCTGGATATTGGGGCCACAAATAAAACAAGGGAATTATGCTCACCAAAATACCACCAACCATGCATACCAACCACGCATACCAAATACGCATGCCTGTGTGCTGAAATAATACATGTCCACTGTATTATTGTTGTACATGGCCCAATCTGAATACAAGGAGTGATTGTTGCTAAGTTATTTTTCGGCGGTAAGAAAATACCGTCAGGCCCCAAATCTCCACAAAATACCCTACATATTTATGGTGCGTTGCAGGCCGGGAAAGTGATCATAGAGTACCTACTGGGCGTGGCAGGCGTGTCTCACACTGCCATTTGCACATTAAAGGGAACCCATTTAATAATAGCAGTGTGCCACTAAAAACGAATTTCAGAATGTCACAAAGGGAAACCACATTCTCAGACCTAGTGCAATATTTAGAGGCAAAGTTGTTTGCACATGGGACTTGGTCTTCGAACAGCACGTTAGAATGGCGTGAACGGATTCAGGAGAGGTGCAGAAAGAAAAACTAGACAATATTTTTGCAGAAGGCAGCATAATTCAGGTCTGCCTTACAAGATTATTGAATGCAGCCGATAAAAGTGCAGAGAAAGACTGTTTAATACGGCTATGCGGCAAAATATGGTTTATTTTGAATAAGTCCCTGTGAATGCAGGAGAATGATACTCAGCTAATTAACAGGTTAAAGACTGAATTAGATGGGGCAAGTAAAAATCAGGAAATGTTAAGAGCAGAATTGGATGTATGCCAAAAAGACATGCAATTAAAATGCAGAGACTTTGATGCTCAGTTATCCAAAAGCAAGAAACAATTTGAGGATAGTGAGCAAGAATTGGTACACTTAAAAGCCTTAGTGGACCACATTAGACAGGATAAAGATGAGGTTGTTTCAGAAATGCAGATTTTACAAAAAGAACATTGTGAAAAAGAATGTGATCTCCAGAGTGCAGAACAAGAAATGATTAAAATGATTCATGAAAGAGACAAGAGAAATAAAGAGTTCAATGAATGCCAAATGCAAATGTGCGACATGCAGGAGGTGATTAATAAGATGAGTGATGAAAACAACTATTTGCAAAATGAAGCAAACAGACTCCTTAAAAAGTGTAAGGACTTAGAACAGCAAATGTGCATTCCCAGGTCCCAGGAGAGACGGCAGGGTACCACATTCAATGGAGTGGAGGTGAATTCTAGCTCTGCCCAAAGAGCTAGTGCTCCAGTGACTGGGCCGGTGACTGAACTTGGTTGCAGCGCCCTTGGGGGATTTGATACTCCCATTGGGGGCAGCCACCAATCTCATACACCTGAAAACAGTATTGAATCACAAAATAGTGCTATTCCATGCATTGCAACAAGTAGCCCCATAAAAATAATGAAATCCATTAAAGCCCTGATCAAACCATTTAAAAAGGGAGGTGAATGCTGCATTGAGGATCACTTAGAAGCGGTGCATGCCATTTTTAAAGTACTCCAGATACCTAAGGAGCAGTACAGACAATATTTTCATTTAACTTTAGGTGCCCCGACGGCCAGCATCATAAGGGGATTAAATGAACAGCAGGATATGACCTGGTTGGAGTTTGAAAAAGAAATTAGGCGTCATTTTTCTCCTTTTCAGTCATTGCAGGAGGCAAAGAAAGTCGCTTACACAATTACTGCTGGACCTAATACATCCCCTCGCCAATTTTTACAAGACTTAAAAAGAGCATTTTCTCGTTTGATGTATCTTTTGACTCAAATTCAAATGAGTTTAAAACTGCATACTTCTATGGGCTACAGAAAGACATCATATCCCAATTGGTCCGTGAATTTGACCGTGACAAGTCCCTTGAATGGATTGTACATCAAAGCACAAAACTATATGAGGTACTCTATTGTCAGGGTAGGGAAAGTGATAAAATGAAAGATACTAGACCTAAATCTAAAGAACCCTCAGCCACAGTAATAGAAATCAGGTCAGCCAAAATGTCCCTTGAGTCTGCTCAAAGCCAAGGTAAAAATAATGTGACACCCGAACAAAGGGGTAATCAACAAAGATCGCCATTTCCTGTACCAATGTTCCAATCACATAATCCTAGTACTAGAGAGAGCTACATCAGCCCTGGGTATTTAGGGGACAGACCCCGAGTAGGATATTGGCCTGAGACAAAATCAAGATCAAAGAAATGATGGTCCCTACCAGTCATTGGGGACACAGAGCAGATTTGATCCCAACACCATGATATATGGTAATCAGGATAGGCCCCGATATGTGGATCGATTTACTGATTATGGAAATCAACCTAGGGGCCAGTACCCACAATCTGAGAGACAGGACATGAGGCAAAACGTGAACTACAATCCAAGTCAATACAATGATTCCCAACCAGGGGACTATAATCAAAGGATGGGTGCAACCCGCTCCCCTCCACAAATGAATCAAAAGTTCAGAAACCATCCCAACCGACATCAATCACCTGAGAGGTATCAGAATAGATCCAATCAGGGGGAAAACAACCAATATCGACCTAGGCCACAGAAAGAGGATCCTAGAGAGATGGAAAGGTTCCAGTGCCTTGAGGCCCAAGTGAAAATGTTAGCTGAGCAAATAGGAAAGCTCTGTACAGCGCAAAAACAACCTTCCAAAAAGGGGGCTGATGGCCATAGCAATGACCGGGGGGCTTCCGAAAAGTGACTAAGTACTCATGATAACTGCAGTGTCAAAATGACAGATTGCTCTGATATAATTTTGCATAACGACTCTGAGATGCCTAATGGATTAAATGTGAAAGTGCCAGTAAATGAACTTGTGACAGAAAGTGCAAGTACTTCTAAAAAAGAGGTACGGTTTAACCTAGAGCTAAATAAAACAGTAAAGATTTGTACAAATGAAAAAGAAACATTAGGAATTCCAAACGAACGAAGGGACAGATTTAAGAAAAATGACTCATGCATGGGGAATACCAGTGAACAGGGAGTAAGTGGGGATGCTATAGCTCCTTCCCTGGGCAAGCAAAACAATGACCAAACACAGACAGAAAAAGGAAATACTCAAAAGGAGGGTACAAGTCAATCACATGAAGAATTCTTTGAGCCACATATTTTTGAAGAGGCTGAAAGAGCTGGTATCACACTAAATGATCACAAATGCACAGAATTAAAAAATGACAAATTGCTGAATGATGTTGTTACACATGTTCAGTTGGAAGGTTGTAATGTGGTCTCTGATGTTACCCAGATGGATGGGCGAACAGTGGCCACACTCCAAAAAACCTCTGATCATGGAGAAATGAATAAAGTCTCTCGCGCAGAAATGGGTAAAAAGGAGGGAAAAATGTCTTTCCATTTACCAATGTGTTTAGCCAAAAGTGAAAAAGACCTGAGAAAGGTGAGCCCTAAAATCAGTAAGAATTCACATTTCTTATGTGTATTAGAGGAAGTTGAGGACAGATATTATGCACCCATCACTGTAGAAGAAAAATGCCACACCTTTGCTATGATTGACACTGGCGCACAGGCCACAATTATGTCCAAGGAGCTGGTAAGGAGTATCAATGAAGGGAGACCCCCACAGAGTCAGATCACAGTGAAGGAAAATCAAGGCCCAGTGCATAACTTTAATGGGGAGGAGGTGCCCATCATAGGTGTAACTGAGGTTGACATAAAAATAGGAAAGCACAGAATGAAACAAGAGGTATTGATCACATCTATTTGTGAAATTCCATTTCTGATGGGGACATATTGCCTGAAAAGATTGTCTCCTCTCATAGATGGGGTTAATGGAGTGCTGTGGTCCTTAACCAAAAAACCATTGAGGCCTAAGAAACTAAAATCACAAAACAGCAATATAAATGAATGTCACACCGTTGCCAAAACAAATGATGCTGTGGAGGTATATCTCCAGAGTAGCTGCATACCTAGTGTCACTGTTATATTAATGTGTCAAGACAAAATGCAGAGCGACAATGAAAAACTACCTGTACAAATATACTTGGACCCAAGGAAAAATTGGCAGACTGCCATAGATGAGCACACATTACGTTTTTATTTAAAAGAGAAAACATACAAACAGAATATTGCTCCTAAAACAGATTCAGAAAAACACATTAACACTCTGGCAGAAATACACATGGAAGATGAGCAACCATGGGTTCATGTTGGTATAGATGACTATTTTAAAACAATAAAAGCCACTTTAGCGCTTGGACATGAAAGGAGTTTCATTAATGAGAAATTGTTGCAAAAAATAATGGAGAGGGAAGAAATCCCGAGATTTAGGATTAAAAACCAATATGTTTCTGGGTTGGACAGTCCAGACTTTGAAAACCGAATTGCAGGCAGATGCATGCTTAAAATTAGCATTGGGCAGAAAACAATTTACCATAATGTATGGATAGTGAGTGGAGCACAAAATGAATTTTACATGGGCAATGACATCATGCACAGAATGTGTATGGTGTTAGATTTCCTTAATCAAAAAATATAGTCACGCCTAGGTGGTCCGGCACCTGAATTTGAAGACAAAAGAAGGGCTTATCATTGTGCACAACTGGTTCCTTATGCAATCGAATTACAAATGAGGAAAGATACTATTATTCCTGCATTTACAAAACAGTTTGCAATAACACTGAAATGCAAAAATGGACAGCAGATGAAAGGCTCTGATGCATTTGTATGCCTGAATGAATCCATAAAACAGCAAGGCCTGTATTATGAATACATTCCATTGGTAGACATTGGTGAAGGATCTGTAAAAATTATGGTAAATAATAAAGGTTGTCAGGATATTCATTTAGAGGAAAACTCCCCATCAGGAATGGCCATACAAAAATCACATTATACGGCAGATTTAAATAACATGGTGATTGGAAATATTCCTGAAAAGTATGTAGATGCCAAGGGTGAGTTGCCAGAACACCTGGACTCTCAGCCCAAAGGAATATTTAAAATTCATTCTGTGTATCCTTATGATTCAAATGAGACAGTGTGCTGCCATCAAGAGGATTGCATAATATTTAATTTAAATGAAAATGAAACAGAAAATCAGCCCATTGAAGTGGAAGCTGATATGCCAAAATATTTAAAAGTGGCAGCTTTACAAAAAGACACAGCCACACAGTTAGAGGAAAGCGCCGAGATTCCCTTAACAGAAGATTTTCCAGAATTTTCCAAAATGGTAGAAGAGCAGATCTCCTTAGCGGATGCGTGTGAAAGCAATGAGGATAGGGACAATTTGAGGGAGATATTTATGGAGTTTAAGGATGTATTTGCAAAAGATGCTTATGATTGTGGTTTAACTGATTTACATGTGGCCACACTACCAGAAGGGTGTAGCAGAAATCCATTGTTTGTACGCCAGTATAGACTACCGCTGGCATGTTTAGAATCATTGGCAGAGATTATTAAAAATTTGGAATTGCGGGGAATCATCAGGCCCATTCATAGCACATCCAATACACCTATTTTAGGTGTGTTAAAGCCAAATGGTCAATGGCGGCTATGTGCAGACTTGAGAGAGTTAAATAAAAGAGTACCAGTATCTAGATGGCCACTGCCATTCATTGATCAGGGCCTAGCTCAGGTACATGGTTCAAATGTATTTACCACATTAGATCTCACCTCTGGATATTGGTGCGTGCCATTGGCAGAGGAGATACAACATTTATTTTCCTTTACATTTGACAGGACTCAATATGCCTGGCTTAGAGCTCCATTCGGGTACATCAATAGTGGGAGTGAATTTGGCATATTTTTGAGAAAGGCCATGCCGGATGCAGCGGAAAGAGGAACAATAGTTTATGTGGACGATGTCCTGATAAAAAATGAAAGCCTGAAAAGCCATTTTGATGAAATAAGACCTGTACTTGGCCAATTGCAGAAAGCAGGCGCCAAAGTATTTTTGCAAAAAGCACAATGGTGCAAGAAAAAAGTGAACTTTCTAGGGCATGAAGTGACTGAACATGGGCTAAATCCACAAAAGAAGAAAATAGAGGCCATACAAAGATTAAAAGATCCTAAAAATGTGAAGGGAGTAAAAAGTTTATTAGGGATGACAGGCTATAACAGAAAGTTCATTGAAAATTTTGCAGAAATCACTCAACCTTTGACTAAACTGCTTAAACTGAATACTCCCTGGAAATGGGAAAAAGAGCAGTCTGATGCAGTGGCTAAATTAAAAGGAATGTCTTGTAAAGGCACCATGTTTAGCATACCCCATAAAGGACAGGGATTTTTTTTATAGAAATAGGTTTTTCTGAACATTGTATGTCAGCAGTGTTATCACAAAAACACGATTTGAATCACAAAACCATTGCATATGCAAGTAAGGCATTTTCCCAAGTTGAAATGAAATTTAATGAATGTGAAAAGGCCCTATTAACCACTGTGTGGGCGCTACAACATTTCCGCCCCATTGTTCAGGGAGAAAAGGTGATTACTGAAACAAATCATCAACCATTGCAATTTTTAGAGAGTAAAAGAATTAGATCAGGTAATCTAGCGCAACGCAGAATCACTTCATGGACGCTGGCATTACAAGGTTTTCCCGTAGAAGTGAGATATGGACAAAATAAAAAGAACCCAATTGCTCAAGGGTTAGCTGACTTACATGACCGTGCAGCTGAACAAATACCAAATTAAATGGAAGTGGAAACTAGTTTGCAGGAATTTGAACAATCACCACACAAAGCTTTTGATGAAAAAACATGCAAGGATTTGCCAACTGTATATGTGGATGGTTGTGCTTTTCACATTGAAAATGACAGTAATAAACAGTTAGTGGGAGGAATAGGAAATGTCTGGTTGAAATGGGAAGGCGTCCCCAGTATAGGGATGAGGATTGGAGATAGGAGCAGTCAGGTGGCGGAATTGGCAGCCGTTTATAAAGCAATTGCTACTGCAGTTGATAAAAAGTTCAGTGAAATTGTCCTGGGGCCTGATTCTGACTATGCACGGAATAGCTTTGTGGAGTATTTGCCTGGTTGGAAAGCAAGAGGTATGGTTACATACAACAAAAAGCCACTTAAACATGGAAAAATGATACAAGCCATAGACAAATTGGTGTCAGAGCATAATTTAACAATATACTGGAGAAAAATTCGTGGGCATTTAAAAACACCAGGAGAGGATACGGAGGGAAATGATAAGGCAGACCACCTGGCTAAGATTGGGGCTGTGATGGGAGAATTGCTACCTATTGATTATTTAATGGGTGAAATACAAATTGATGCAGTCACACGTTCTAAAGCACCAAAGGAGGTAGATCAACCGGTGGTGCAGTGGAGTCATGACACGCCAGACCAAGATTTGATTGAGGCACAAAAGAATGATCGAATTTTGGGAATCTATTATAATCATTTGATAGATCCCGAACAAAATTCTTTAACAGAAAGTGATTGTATGGGAAAAGAAGAGTTGAGTGTGCTATTAAAGAACAAAACACGAATTAGATTACAGGATGGACTCATGATTAGAGAGTCCATAACAGGACAAATACAGTGGTTAGTACCCCTTTCATTCAGAGGGCTAATGCTACACCATGCACATGATGCCATAACTGCAGGCCATAGAGCTTCACAAAAAACATTAGAAATACTAAAAGATTATGCTTACTGGCCACATATGTCCCAAGATGTGGAATTATATACTAGAGGATGTCTAGTATGCGCCCAATTTAAACCTGCTTCACCAATGCATAGAGCACCATTGATGAAAAGAGGCCTAACTCTCCCATGGTAAGATTTGCAAATAGACTATGTAGGTCCTTTAAAAAGGTCGAGCAAGGGAAACTGTTATATTTTAAGTGTGGTATGTTTGATGTCGAAGTGGATTGAATGCATTCCTGCACCAGATTGTAGTGCGCAAACAGCAGCCACATTGCTGGTGAACCATGTGTTCTCAAGGTTTGGGTTGCCACAAAGAATTGATTCAGACAGAGGAAGTCATTTCACAAGTACTCTAATGAGTAAGGTATGGCAAATACTAGGTGTGAAAAGGAAACTACATATCGTATATCGGGCAGCGTCTTCAGGTACAGTTGAAAGAAGCAATAGGTCTGTTGTGGATATTTTAAAGAAATTTGTGGCAGAAGCAGGTTCCAGCTGGGATTTACATTTACCATTGGTTTGGATGGCAATCAGATCAACTCCTGCCAAAGCAACAGGTGTTAGCCCCCATGAGGTCTTGACAGGTAGGAAAATGGTGTTACCACAACACCTACTATACAGAACACATGAGCAGACACTTGTGAGTGCATCCACAGTTCATGAATATATTGATGAACTGAGGAGGCATTTGCAACATGCATTTGCTTTTGTGCAGAGAAATCTGGAAAGAGCTGCTGACAGTGCAAAGTCTTATTATGACAAAAATACATCAGTAAAGGAATACAGTGTAGGGGATCAGGTGTACAAGTTTCATTTTGTAAAAAGTAAACAGAAACATTCTAAATTTCTAGCAGCCTGGCAGGGGCCATTTCGAATTATAGATAAGGTCTCTCCTGTAGTTTTTAAAATTTTGAAAAATGAAGGTGAAACGGCAATAGAGCAGTTTGTCCATGTAAATCAAATCAAACCATGCCATCGCAGACATGAGATCAGGCAGCTTGAGCATGTAGAAACAGATAAAGTCCCTTTAACACAAAAAGAGAAAATAAATGGGTACAATCAGGAGGCAGTGACAAAGAAGTTAAAAAGTTGATTGTTTTAATGGCACATAAACACTGCAATATATGTAAAAATATATAATAAATAAATAAATAAATAAATATATATAATGGAAGCTCATGGTTGGTGTGCAGAGAGAAAATGTATTAAATATTGAATGCTGTTTTATATGTGCTTGTTTTCTTTTTAACTTAAATTTCAGAAAAAAAAAAACAAAATATTTTTACCAAGCATGTTTTATTTTTGGCAAAAGGGTGAAGTTAGTATTGTGCTATGTACTTAATTTGTTTATTTTCTATTTGATTTAGAAAATTAACATTTTTTGGTTGGAGGTTCCAGGATCAGAGCCCACGGGAGACGATGGAGTCCTGGAGCCCACGTGGACGGATTCCGGGAAAGCCCCAAAGAGGGGTGAAGACCAAGGCTGCAAAGCGATCAGCATTGAAGATGATACCGATGATATGGTTAATGATGATGATATTTGGAGGGATCTTCAAGAATTCAGAAGCACAGGTTGTCATTGAACCTGGACCAGCATCTGGTATCGCGGTGGAAGAGGTACCAGGATTCATCATGAGTGATAGAAGGATGATTTTCCAAAATATATACATACCATTGAATCCTGAGATTTTGATTGAAAAACACTTGAACAATACCGGAATTAAGATTGAACAGACTAAAGAGTGGCTGGAAATAAGAAAAGAGGACACTAAGCAGTCAATAAGAGATATATTAATGCAATTGGAAAAAAAATTAGTGAATTCAGCAGACATTAAGAAGAGGAGAGGAAAGAGAGGTGCGGTGATGTTCGCGATATCATTGGTAATGTCTATAGTTGGAGCCATAATAGGTACCACAATATCAACAGCCAATTCTATTTTGGTAGGAACACTGAGTACTAAAGCGCAACAACTGAGTATTGACCTAGAAATAATACAAAAAACATTAGATGGAATTAGAGGGGCACTGGATGAACAAGTAAGATTCATAAATGAAACTGCAATCATTCTAAATGAACAAGCGGATGTAATGCAACGGGCGACTAAAATAATACTTAAGCATGACAGAACTTTAAATGAAATATTGAACATAATGAGTCCTGTTGATAGACTATTAACAAATTATATGAGAGAAGTTCAAACTGCAGTTTCACAATTGATTCAAGGACATATCCCCTTGTATTTTGTTTTGCAGGATATTATTCGTCAAATGATAGAAAGATTGACCAGGAGGGAAATTGATATAATACAGGTAAAAATTGCATTCGAAAGGGGTAATGCAATGCTGTTATATGTGGACTTGGAAAGACTAGAGATCGGAATTTTGCTATGCATCCCATATGTAGCCCCTGAACTTATTTATCAAACGAAGTGGGTACACAACGTGGGATTTTGGCAAGAGGACAAATTTATTAAGATTAAGACTCCAGAAGTGGTGGCATTTCATTCATGGGAACCTGAAGTTTATTTAATACCAAACCTGGAAACATGTGTAAAATTTAAAGAACAAAATTATATGTGTCCAGGTAAACCGTTTGTTCCTGATGCCACAGATGCTATTTGTGGTTTGAAATCTGACCCAAGTATATCAGAGGGATGTGAAGTGATTATTGGCAATATGGGGAGTGAAGAAATGGCACAGGCTAAGATGGTCAGACGTAAATGGTTGGTCAGCACCTGTTTAAAGAACATGACGGTAGTACATTTAAACCATGGAACATACGTGGTTAAACAGATGAAATATAATGTTTTTATTTACAGGTTCCAAAGGATACAATTGTGTCAATTGGGGGGTTAACATTGTTTCATGTAACAAATGATGTTTGGGAAAGCCAAGTGGAAAATATCGATTTTTTTCAAAGGGATACTTTTCCAATAGATCCGGATGTGGAATATTTATTGAATCACAAAGAAAGACATGTTATAAAAATGAATTTGAGAACAAACAATATTACAATTAGTAATCTGGGGATAATAGAAGTGGAAAGATTTAATTGGGGAACCTGGGGGGAACGCTCAATAGTGGGTTTGGCTGTCCTGGTGCTAATCATGGGTGGATGGTTGATTGTGCTATCAGTAAAAATGAAAATGTTACTGATTTTACTAGCTACGTCAGGAAGAGAAAGATATCCCAATACACATGCATTTTAAAAGAAAAAAAAGAACAAGTTGTTTTTAGGAATTGGCTTGGATCGTAGCCAAGTTCTAAAAACAAAAGGAGGGTATGTAAGGATATTTGGCGTGTTAGAGCACAGAGTACAGCACTACTGCACAAGTAGCAATTTTTTTTTGATGCAGCACCACCACATGGGTGTGGTGCATTGCTATATGTGTTGCCAGATTAACATGGACATATAAGTAAAGACAGGCTATTCAGTCAAAAACGATTTTAACATATAAGATGCAAATCTATTTTTACAGTTAAAAGCACACGTGCACATTCAAAAATGCACACTATTTTTCACCTGAAATGCCTATGGTGCAAGAGACACATTTGAAAATTAATAACTAACCTTATTAATAACTAACCTGACTAATAAAACTGCATTTAACATAACCCACTAATAAAAATGTGTCTCCACTGCAGAATTAGGCCTACTCTGAAAGTGAACTTTTAAACGCACATTCATTTTTTTTCTTTTTCTCTGCTGTTATGTCCACATAACTACAGGAAGCAAAGGGCTCAAATGAACAGGAAATCAGTTGGTTACAAATGGTTACTGTAGAAATGAGCCATTGTGTAGTGAGGGAGGAGATGGCATGATTGATTCTGATTGGAGCAGCGTCATAGCAAGTATCATGCTAGAGGCAGTGATTAGAGTTTGACTGGGGGAGCTTGAGGAGAGGGGGAGGACAATCAAGATTTGGCAGAGCTGGGAGAAGGACCTGTTTCCTGGCTGAAACATTCCTGCTGCAAAAGCTGAGAATTCCAGGCAATAACCCCGGTTTGAGAACGAAAGATGCTTGTTTTCACTGGGGTTAATCTTCAAGGGAGCCAAATTCAGAAAGAGAACAGCTGGAGAAAACTCATGCTGAACAGATAAGGTAATTACAGAAGTGTGGGGGCTGAGTGTGTACGAGAATATTCAGTCAGTGTAGGAGAAGAGATTCCTGTGCTTTACTCACATGTTTAATGTTGCAAATTGAGTTCTTGTCTCCGCCACTCTCTTTTCAGTGTATCACAGACAATGCTGTTACTGTGCTATTTTATTTATTTCTGTAAAGAGTGAGATCGTGTTTAAATGCAACTTTTATAATACACAAAAATATTTGAAAGCAGACGGGTGGTGTGTTTTATATTTACCAATACAGTGCTGATGATGTGGGGAGATGTTTAGACAGTGCAATTGTCATTTTTAAGGTAGCTAAACATCAAATTTGGCTGCAGCCGTGTGCACAATGTAATTCAGTATGAGCAATTATAACTAACTGTGTGTGTTGTACTTTGTCGGAGGTCTATGAGTCGGCAAAAAGGGAGGCCCGGGACATAGTTCACTACCGTATATAAGATAGTGAAAATACCACATGATAGCTTGCTGCCGTAGATAAGACAGAGAGAAATTGCCCATGGGGCACACTAAAAATGAAAATGTGGTGCTCCTGAAATGCAAGCCTGAGGTCTCTCTAGTGATTACACGAAAAATCTAAACAAAAATAAGGGGTTCTGGATATTGGGGCCACAAATAAAACAAGGGAATTATGCTCACCAAAATACCACCAACCACGCATACCAACCACGCATACCAAATACGCATGTCTGTGTGCTGAAATAATGCATGTCCACTATATTATTGTTGTACATGGCCCAATCTGAATACAAGGAGTGATTGTGCTAAGTTATTTTTCGGCGGTAAGAAAATACCGTCAGGCCCCAAATCTCCACAAAATACCCTACAAAGGGCAGGAGAAGTAACATCAAAGGAGAAATGATCAGAAGGAAGAGGATTGCTATCATCATAAGGAGTCAAAAGGAGAGTGCAAGGTATAAGTGGGAATAGGGAGAGGAGTAGGTGGAACACCTAAGGAGAATGAAGGCGAGGAAGAAGGGGAGAGACCACTGAAGGGAGAGGGAGAAGAGGCGGTAAAAGAATGGTGATATAGGAAGGGGGAGAGAATGATAAGGATATATAGATATATAAATATGTACATTATAGGGAAGCGATCGCTTTTGACTCGTGCACCAAATTTGGCTGAAATTCTGAAGACTAGTAGGTAAGCCGGGGACCCCGGAAAACAGACAACAAAACAAAACGCAGTTTCAGCCTACTTCCCATTCATTTTCCCATAGACAGAAAAGGTACATTTTTGCCAGACCACACAGCCCAAACTGCTGGAAGATTTGGAACAGATCCGAAACTACTTGGGCACAAAGCATTGATTTGCGATCCTTTTGTGGCTTGAGGTTATTCCGTCCATTATTTAAAAAAATATATGACAGAGAAGGATGCGCCTCTTCTCCAACATAAATAGCCATATCTCGGGTAAATTGAGAAGAAGCCATGTGTTTATAAATGAAAGAGCCGCCATCATGGGAGAATAGCTCAGGGGCAATTTGCTCACCTTGGAAGCAAGACGACACGGAGCACCACAGGTACGATCCCCGGGGCTGAGCATAGAAACCTCTGGGTATTAAGCACGTTATAAATAACTGTATATCATATCATATCTTTTTTTTCTCGACGCAAGAAATAGCTACCGTTATACTACATGTTATAGCAAAGGGTATTGGAAAATGAAACAAAGAAAAAAGGCTTTTGCAGGTAAAATAACATACAAATGCCATCAGGCTAGAAGTAGTGGAGGGCTAAGAGGAAACCTAGTGACGTTTTGGAGTTGTAGGGAGGCTAGGGACCATGTTTGCAATACGAGGCGCAACATTTTTCCCATACCATCGGCTATAACCTGTGGTGTAGCCGGGAAAGGCTAACACCGCAAAGCAAACTGCGTCATAGAAACACAAGTGTGGGGGGAATGAGAGGGTGTGGGGGAATAAGAGGGTGTGGTGGAGGTGAGGAGGCCTTCAGGGGAGTGTGGGGAGCTGGAACAGATGAGGGGGCACTTGGTGATGGCCTGGGTGGGCAAAACAGCATTTCTTTTCCAGTTGTGTCTCTGATATCCACGGCTATAAAACTACACATATACGCGGCTTTCTGTAGTGCATACTAAAATAGGCATTTTGGGGTAAAATATAGCCCTTGAATGTCAGAAATAAAGAGGCCATGCCAGTATTTAAGAGCAAGCTGACTGGTGCTATCCATTGAAAAATGTAGGCCAGGCCAAAACACTTCTTTTTCTGACTTAAGGCCAAATGACATGGAAAGAAATGGGCCTAGTTAAACTCTACTAAAATGGACAAGTGCGCAGGTGAAGAAATACACTTACTGTTCACAAAAGAACTGACATTAAATAGAAAGGCCTACTTGGAGTATTAAAGGGGAAATTGGTTTCCCATGGTAAATAATGGCCTATGCGTGGACAATACCGAAGTGATATTCATGTTATATCAACTGCGATAGTAAAGAAAGACATTACAGATGGACAGATTTAAAAACTGCAGAAGTGTGCATGGGATGAAAATAAATAGTTGTGCATTTGGAAGCTAAGAAGGAGGAATAAAGCCTTTTCAATTTAGAAATAAAGTCGAATGGCAGACTGCTTTGATCCAGAAATAAGAGACTTGATTTCAACCTATTCAAATGAAATTTGTAAGAGAAAGGCCTATTTCGCTTTCATAAAGGAACACTGATTCCCTATGCTAACTATGGCCTATTTTGTATGCAGGAGATTGTTTCATTGACCTCTGTTCTAATATTGTATAAAGAAAAGATTGTATTTATGAACAACAGGCCCTGGTGCAGCATTGAATGTTGCAGGTTCGCAGTGGTCAAATGTAATGTGCTAGCCTTTCAGAATGGTAAACTGCAACTTGTTGTTATCTGTGAGCGGAAATCCCACACTGAACTGTGAAATGACTAGTGTATCTGGATTCTGACCTCACAGCCCTTTGGTTTGATGAAAACCAAGAAAGCAATACTGGTTTAAAGTAAATGCTTAAATATACAGAGATAGAGATTGAATTTGTGGTGAATTGCTGATAACATGACTAACAGAAGTAACCTCAATGTTAAATATTCGCATAAAAAGTGCATTAGCCCTGAACAAAGACCCTTTGAAAATCTGAACCCAAGACCTTTGGCTAAGGACCCCAGGAGAAGAATATCTGGTTTTCAAGTTAAATACTAAGATATACAAAGAAGTCGATTGATAGTTATGTGAGTTAATCATAACATGTCCTGCAGAAGTGACTTAAACAGTGCATTAAGAACCAAGCAAGGCTTTGAAGCAAAGGAGGGAAAAGGTTAAGATAAACAGCAGCAAACCACAAACAATGATAGCTCAGGCCAGGAAGGGTGTGCTGAGATAAAAATGTGTATTGCCCGACGCACCATAACATATAGAACTCTATGTTCTATGTAGAATATTTATGTTCATGTGGTTATCTGAAAGATCAAGGGAGCTGTAACATTATGAGGTTTTTCAGAACATAAAATGTAAAACTCTCTGTCATTGTGGAATTATGTATCTTTTCTCCTACCTCAGCCTACATCATACACTCCTCTCAATTCCTGGTCCTATGAGAAGGCGAGGGGTGTGGTGGGGGGAGGTGAAGGGAGTGAGCTAGCCAATCCTGATGGTGGGAATTATGACAAGGTTGGAGTGTCATCAGCCCTATAAGAGGGTATGTTTGCATCAGAACAAGGCTTTTTGAGTTTATTCAGGGAGATTTGCAGCTGCTGCTGGACTATTGCGAGAAACAACTAGCAGAGAGGCAAAGAGAGCTACCAAGGCCATCAGGTATGTGGAAGTACCTTGCTGTCGGAGAGGCCTGGTGTGAGCTGCCTACAAAAAGAGGGTCCTAAAAATATAGCTGGCTTCCTGAGCAAAAAGCAGAGAGCTCCCATGTAAGTAGATATCCCAAATCCATCAATTGCATGGGGAGCCACCTGCCTTTATCCCTCTCCATTAGTGGGTAAAAAGGGGGAGGTGAAACTGGCTAGGCCCTTTGCACAATGTTTTAAATCTCATTCAAATTATTTCTCCATAGAAAACCACCATCTTTGTTGAAATTGAATTGTGTTGGGAACTGCCTGCCTTAATCATTTCCATTAAATTGTGGGGGAAAGGGAGACACAGTCTAGACTCGTAGCACATTTGATTAAAATAAATCGATTATTTCCCTAATAGAAAAATCATGGGATGAGCTTTGTTGGAGCTCAAAACTAACAAAGTTCATGCCTAGTGTGTTAGAGCTGGTATAGCCTATAAAGACTTGGTTGACTGTTTTCTGAAACCCCTGACTCCTGTATCGCAAGAGAAGTCATCCATAAAGCACCATCTTTTAAGTCAGCATGGAGGGTGCAAAATGAAATGTCCCATTCATCTGTATGTGTGTTGCAAAACAAAACTTTCCCTTTGTTCTCATTTTCTCTGACCAGAACTTTCAGGCATTGCTTTTCATTTGCATGTGTGTTGAAAAACTATTTCCCTTTGAGTTCCTTTTCTAAACTGTGCCTTTCAAAATAAATCCTAAAAACATATTTCCCTTTGATGCCATTGCCTTCCAAAATCAGAATCCCAAAGCATGAAATGAATTTGTCGTAAATTGTGTCTGCCTGTTCCAAAATTGTATCTGTGTTTTAATAAACAAGTTATTGTTGTGATATTGGGTGTTTCCACAGTATTGGTGGCTGATATTGACTGCTCGTGTTCTTTGTCAAACCTTAAGTAAATAAATAAATATATTTTCCTACTTTACACCAGCCCCGTTCCAAGTCCATTGGTGACACAAGGTATTTGTTGGGGTTGAGTGAGAGACAGGTTGGAAGCCTCACCAAAGTGAACTTGAAATAAAAAGCGCTTTATTGTGCACCGCCTTGCTTGGGGGGGTAGGTACTCCCTGACTTCAGGGTGACCACATAATAAACTGCAACAAAGCACCCAGGACCCTCATCCATGCAGTAACCATGACTGACCCTGCTTAACTTCCAGGAAAGGAAGGTGCCGACCCACTCAGGCCATTTTGCCAAATAAATGAGCATAAGTTACAAGACTACTTAGAGAATTAAGACCTGAGGTGGCCAGTCCCTCCCTAGCTTTGAAGATAAAAGGGCGTGGTTACTGCATTGTTGGGAGACAATCCACAGTCCGGATGCAGCGAGGTTTTTTATTTTTAAATATCTCATACTGTCGTGCTACTGTCAGTCCTTGTAAGTATTGCACTCTAAAGGTCAAACTGCCACGAGGCCCACATGAAAAGAGCAGCTATCTCTTGGTATGGAGCTGCCAATACATGGAGAATTGCAAATCCAGCTCGCACGTGCAAGACAAATGTGCTACAATAGCCCTTTTATTTGAGATTTTTAACGGCTTATATATTTACTGGTATATATTTTTATATATATACCGGCTTAACTCTGCGCTTTCCCGTTGCAAAGCTAAAGAGGACATATTTATTAGAATAGAATGGATTTGCAATGCCATAGAAAATGGCATGATGTGAGATACAGTATTATTGTGGAGATCAACGGGAATGCAGTGAGTTAAGCCGGTCCTGAGTTCCCCCAATACATTGAATTTCAGGGGTGTAGTTGGGATAAGTTTCTTACCTTAACTGATCACACACACACACACACACACACACACACACACACTAAAGTTCCCACAAAAGTGGTGCACAAGCCTACACAAGTAGGTGCTCTAACCACAGTCGCGGTAAAAATCTCCAACAAATATTCCAGTTGGTCACTGGTCCAAAATAACGAACCAGTATCACAAAAAGGAACAACAACTCTTAGAGCACTCACTCCGGTTTATAGTAGCAAAAAACGTCTTTAATTTTACATAGATCCACAATTAAAATTCATATAACCAACATTGACTTACATAACAGTATAAGTAGTCCCCAACGCTCCTTATCACGCCACGCGTTCCACCCCACACAGTGTGACTCCTTGTTTACAACGGGCAGTATTTATTTCTACACCTCTTTGAGTCACCAGTGCATTGGTCATGTGACTCGCTCTTTAAAAAAAATGTATATGAAAAGCCGGCCGCCATCTTAGCCTGGCTACTTAAAAATAGTACCTGTATTAAATTATGTTTATAGCTCTAGATATCTGTTTAAAATAAACATGTAATAAACATAGTATGTATGACTCAATTTGATGCATTTTCTCAAATCGTTTTTGTTAATTATGCCCTCTGGCCAAGTGGCTTTTAATCTTGTACATCTTATCAGCAACAACAGTCTTATCCTGTGCGGCATGCTGGGCACTACTCATTTAGAAGCGCTTAGTGCGGCAGATCTCTTTGTAAAGTCTTCTGCCTGATCGGGCTGGAAACCTCTCATTTGCAATGATAGCATATTATCTATTTCTATTATTTAAATAATTTGGAGCGCTTTGAGGGAGAGATACGTATTAAAAGACAGCAAAAGTTCCAACGAGATAAAAAAAGACTACCAACAAGGAAGAATATATACCTTTGCCCTTAAATTCGATGAACCTATTAAGGAACAATTAAATAAAAAAAAAGAAGAGTACAAGTTGGACTGCCATCCCAGCAATAGAATCAACCTCATCGGAGGTTGAATCCTCTGATCCTGACCAGAATGTGGCGAAATGTGTTCTTAGCACCATGACCGCACCAAAAGGGCAACAGAGCAGGTGTAGCTAGGTGAAGGAAAAACTGTGCACATTCCATGACATGGTAAGATCCAAGATGGGACAGACTACTGCACCACCTTTTAAAACCTCAAAGACCTCATTAAAGGGATTCAAGACCCTCATTCAATTAACCAATCTGGGTCAGATTCAAACCAAGGGGTAATGGAAGGGCGGTACAAAAACAGGGAGAATAACCAGTTAGCCTACAGCATTCAAACCACAAATGGTGATAACCTATGGAGAGGTTTTAGAAGAGAACCACACCCACGCGGGGAGGATAAATGAGACTGGGAAAAAACAGTTAGTGGGTATTTCCGGGTGGATGCAGTCAGGACTGTCCCTTCTCTCTTGCACCCGGGGAGAGCCATAGAAAGGAGGAACCCCAGAATATTGATGTCGGTAGAGCCCTGCTAAGCTATGCGGTAAGCTGCTATCCACCAGAACAAATAATACTAGGGGAAATACTGCAACTTTGAAGTTAACCAGGAAGGGGAAGTTTCAGCCATTCACCTCTTGGGAAATTGGGGTGATAAAGCATAGGACCTCTGCATCTGACCCAGAGGTATACAGACTTGTCTGTGGCAGGACTGCAACAAAAAAGAAATAATCAGCCTGGGAAGGCCCCATAGAAAAAGAGGAAAAAGACCTGTCCCACATTGCAAGTAACTAAGAAGTTCCAATGGGGGCCCGTCACTGAAAGGAGAAGAACCGAAGTAACCGGCCCAGAACCCTGAGACCCAAATGTGGGGTTTGAAAGCTGGGTAGAACATTTGAGAATACAAAGGTACTGGGGGAAGAGAGTAATTCTGTGGGACTCTGAAAATTGCAGGTCTGGGGACCAACCCCTGAAGGCCATGAGCTCAGAGTCTTGAGTGAACCATGATGACATAGCAATACATCCAGAGACCATGAACTAGAACATTCTAGTACAGAGGACAGACCAAGGTCAAAAATGCTGTCAAAACTAAAGGGCTTAATGGGAGTGGCACCAGGTGAAATCATTGAGGATGAGAGAGCACCCAGATATGAGTACAATAGGTATACAACACCTGCAATTAATGTCCACAAAGAGCCTGCATATTATGTTAATGCCACCAACACAAGCCCACAAGGAAGGAAGCAACATGTAAACAATCAAGCCCCCAAAGAACATGTTACTGACATGTCAGTGACCCAAATGCAATCAGCCCAACACGTGGAGAATGGCTAACAAAGCAGCAAGGCTCACCCATCACCCACTGTTTGCATCAAACCCTTCCAATTTCCCTAAGTCAACACCCCAAAAGCCAGTACACAAGGGTGTCCCCTCACCTCTGAGTCCATGGCAACCAGCAAAAAGGATGCACTTATACTCTCCCAGAAGAAGCGTAGCTTTACATAGCTTGGGATGGAGGTCCTGGTGCGCTTTACCATTAGGCATAAGGACATTGGCCCTCATTAGGACCCTGGCGCTAAGGGGTTTGCGCCAGCGTTAGCTGCGCCGACCCCTTACCGCCAACTACGAGTTCCCATAGCGCCATGGTCATTTTTCCGCCCGCTTTTTGCGGGCGTAAAAATCCATGGCGCTATGGGACCTCGGTGTTAATTACGCCACCGTAGTGTACGGTGGCGTAATTAACACCTTCCCCACTCCCATTGAGCCCTATGGGGCCGAAATGGGAATGGGGAAGGGTAAATGGGTCAATGGGGACTTACCGCCCCGCCGACCTCGGAATGGGGCGGTAAGTCCGCCATCCGCCATGGCGTAAAGGGACTTTGCGCCATGGCGGAAAAGTCCGCCGATGGCGGAAAAAATCTGCCAGGGTCGTAATGAGGGCCATTGTCATCAAGACACCAGACTGTTTTTCCACCCACAGCCAGAGGAACACACTGTGAGAAAATTGTCACCATTCCACAATTCTACGAATTTCACTTCAACAAGGCCCACGTGAAAGTACAAGCACCTTTGACTACTGGAAGGCCCAACCAGGGGGAGGATGCCCAGACATGAGGGACCAGGGAAGCATGCAGAATACACAGTCGAGGTTGGTGGAGTATATTCAGTGTGCGCTAATTGGTCTAACCCTTTGCTATATGGACACCCTGTCTGAGGTAGTCCTGAAGAGGGACACATATAAGGAGCGGCTGATGCAGCATAAAACGCCCAGGGCCAGGATGGCTCCTACACTGGCTGCACTCCTCCTTGTGTACCACTGCCTCCATGCAGGCTGACTAGTTTCCAGAGTGCAGTTAAGTCCGAAGGGTCAGCAGCCACAAGAGAAAGAGAAACCCACTCCCCCGCCCTCCCCCCCAAATATGAGTTGTCCCCCAATCATCAATGTGGCCAGCCAAGGAAGCTCCTCCTACTTCTCCTCATCATATACCTCCTCGGCCCCATCCTCCCCCTGCCCCACGTGCTGCTTCTGCCTAACACTGCACATCATTGAACACCTCTACATGCAGCCTCAGCTGTACAGATGCACATTCATCAGACCTCCTTCACATGTAGCACTCCCCACCACCCACATTGTAATGCACCTCTACAAAATAAATCTGTCACTGAAGTCAAGGTTTTTATTGCTTCTTCGCTGACACAAAATAGAGTAACGAATGTGACTGGGGTGCAATGTCATGTGGAGCCATAGACGGCAATGGCACTTCCTGCAGTCTATGCGGGAGAAGGTTGCCACTCTGAGACCTGGCATATGATTGGGTATGTATAACACGCTTAAATACCCAGAGGTTTCTAAGCGCGGATCCGGGGATCTAACCTGTGTTGTTCCCTGTCGTATTGCTTCTAAGGCGAGCACGTTGCCCCTGGGCTATCCCCGCAGCACAGCACAGAGTTGACCAGAGAAATGTACAGGGCTGCAGCTATGTCAGATGCCATTGTGGCATGTGCGAAATGTATAAAGCTCCTCAATAGTCTGTTACCATTCCCATCCCATCCTTCCTGTGTCTCCCACAATATATACAATGATGAATATGGTGAGTTCCAGGTGACAAACTGAAGGGATGGCACATCCTCTGGTGAACTCGTCTGAACTCGATGTGGCGACCATGCAAGAGCCTTGCACAGCCAGATATCACATTGTGCTTGTTGGGAAACCATATATGGCAAATGCCTCCTGTGACGACATTTCATACGCTGCACATTTTAGAAGGTATGGTCGCACATAGGACCAGCGCATGGAATGAGCAAGACACACACCAGCTGACATTGTATATGTATGCAGTGTCAGGAAGTCATTGATGCCAACTCTAGAGAGGCCACACACACATCATAGGTGTAAGAACATCAGCATTTATGTAAATGTGTATGTAGAGATCTGTTCATTTGGGAGAGAGGAGACATTATTGTCAAGTTTATGGTGGAAAGGCGTACATTCCTTTGTTTTCATGAAGGTGGTATGCAGTGCTGTCACAGCTAAATGTTCAGTAATCCCTGTGCACTCTAGAACCATTCCAGGACACGGTGGTCTCCCGTGTACTGTTGTTCAGGCTGGCCATGTTGCCCCCCCTTCTTTCAACACCTGACTGATCCCGGAGCAAGCAGGGTGATGACAATCATACTTGCTCTTTCCACAATGCACATCGAAGAACTAAAACAAGTGACTCTGGAGGGGATCCCCTCTAAACGTCGTGGCTAAGTGAGGCACATTGAGGGAGTGACCTGCAATGCCACTGTGATGTGCCTATGTCTGTTGGCTGGGCTGGCAGCGAGTCATGGATATTCAATGACAGAGCCAATTGTGCAGAGAGCGACCCACACAGAGTACACCCTAAAAGGAGAGACAGTCTGACATTTGACTCTTTGCTGTTCTGTGCAGTCAACATGATCCAAGAAGTATGTCTCTTTGTGCTGGACTCCCTCACCTCACCACACATGACAAAAGCCACTCACAAAGCAAAGGGCACACACCAAGTACTTGCAAGCCTACATGTATATGTTTATAGGAGTGTCCGGTCAAATGGTCGAAAATAAATGGTCGAATGACCATTTGATCGAATCAAAATGGTCGGAAAAAAAAGGTCGAATTTTTGTATTTATTTATTAATATATTTTTTTCAAAGTTTTGGTTCCTTAAAAATTATTTTTGTTAAAGAAAAAGGGGGGTAAGGGAGGAACCCCCCCATAAAAAAAAAAAATTCGACCTTTTTTTTTCTACCATTTTACTTCGATCAACCGGTCATTCGACCATTTGGTTTTCAACCAAATGACTGGTAACCTTATAGGAGCTGTATCTTGCCTTGTGATAGCTCACATAGGTTGATGGTAACATGTGCTTATATCTGATAGCACCTCTGTAGATCTGAGTGCTACACGTCTGCATTGTGTCCAATCATCTAATGTGGCTGTCAACACAAAGAACCAATGAATGTGCATTCCAAGGCAAGTGTCGGAAATCATTTCCAGGGTATCCCATACCAGTGTAGCTTAGTGAAGTTAAGTGCCTCAAAGGCCATCTAAGTGCAAGGGTTCAAGACAAAGTCTCTCCAATGTATCTGCCACATGTGAACTCAATTGCCAGACACAGCAAGCATGTAGTCGATGTTGCTTTCATCAGAAACAGCAATGAGGGCAGTGCTCCCTAAATCTGACAGACGAGCTACATGACATATGGTTTTCAAGAATAGTGTCCTGGTTGCTGCACCTTGTGGTGGCATGTGGCTGGCAAATGCAATAAGGTGAGGGCGCATTATTCTGCATGTAACACACAACATCTGCAGAGGTCATGTATACATTGGTTCCCCTAGGGGCAGCTATGGTGTCATAATCCAGTCCCATAGTTGTGGCCTGTATTATGACGATTTCTCATGGACACTTCACAAATGGACATGCAATGGGCCTCATGGATTGAGTTGTTTGGCTTCAAAACTGGATATTCTATTACTTCATTGGCCAGAAAATGGTGGGATCCACCCACCATGAGGCCAAATATAGATGATGTCTGAAATGCAGATGATTAAATGGTATTTGGGCTCATGTAGGCTCTCCTATTCAAAACATGGCTCAGAGTGGGAAATAGTGAGAGGTCAAGAAGGTGTTAAGTTTGTTCCTCCTGGTATGTTCTGCATATATTCCTGCAGGAAACGACAGTAGTTGGTATTTTTCGTTTATGCTACAGCATGCATGTGTAGAAGGTGTACATGACTACTCTCCTGTGTGAGTATGTATGTGTGTGTGCCCACGCACGCGTGTCTCTGGTGAATGGCCGGTCTACATTCCTTGCAATGAACTTTCAGTATAATGTATCACTGGTCGGTATGCTTAACTCAAACTCACCATCTACATGGTGGTGGCGCTGAACTGTAAAACAATGAGGAGTTTAAAGGGGGTTAGCTGAGTTGGGATGCAATGAAAATGCTTGCTCCCCTTCTGAGGGGAAGAGCTGAGGCCCTGCTGCCAAACACTCCTAGGAGTCTGAGGCTGGTGACAAGGCCTATTAGAGGGGCATGAAGAGAAGCACGACTTCAGACAGGAGTCCTAGAGAGCAGAGGGATGCACAACAGGGAGAAGGGGTCAGCACCTCGCATGGCCAGCACCTACCACCCCCACCACTACCAACACCACTATCCAAATCCAAACTCCACCTCCTGGTAGTGATGCACCACTCCATTATTTTCAAAAGCATGCCACCCAATCCTCCCCTCCCAGGAGTTGAGACTCCTGGGGCCGAGATACTCTGCAGGTACAAGCACCCTTCCAAGCGCAGCTCTGCTAGCACTGAGGTGGCTGCATGAGCCAATCGTGGGTCAAGATAGCCAGGGCGATCAGTGCCCTTAGGGTATTTCAGCAGAAAGCCGAGAAGGTTAAGGAGCACTGGGAAGACCTCAGGTGTGTGTCTGGACTAAAGACACAGGAGATCCTTCAGATGGGGTGGCAGAAACCATTGCAGGGCTGCATGCGCTTCCACATCAGCCCTCTTGAGTTCTGCATACTACAGAAAATCAGCCTGGAGAAATATCAGAGGGTCTTGGATGCAAAAAGGTCTCTGCCTGTGCGTGCTACATCCAAATCATTTTTCCATGTCGTGTGGCATTGTCTGGTTATCCGAATGTGCATCCACATTGGGCACCCTATGGTGCAGCCATTGGTGCAAGGTCTACTGCTATGCTAAATGCCAGCAGCTTGGGGGTAGATTTCGAAGTATTATGAGGAGTATGGTATGATTTGTAGATTGTTTAGGTACACTTCTGCTTCCACATTCCTTGTATCACGGGGACTACGCACACCGCCATGTTAGTTCTTCCGTAACCATGACTTCCTGTCAAGGGTCAGGTTTCCTATCATGTACCCTGAATATGTTTTGCTCTCTGTGTTTTCTCATTAAGCCTATCTAAGTAATTATTGAATTGTTGTGTCCCTGCAACAGGTAGGGGTTTTGTGCTGTTTTGCACCTTATGTTCATTGGTGGGGGTGGATTGGCTTGCTGGGGGGTCTATGTGTTTATGGAAGTTACTGTTCAGAAACTGACACAGGCAGTGTAAGTATATCAGGTGACCCTTATTTCTACAGAATAGGTGGATGATCTCACATGCGTATTTAGGATGCAGTATTTATGTGCAATCGAGTAGGTACACCCAAGATCTTAAGAGTTTGTTTCTGGACATATTAGCTTTTCTTTTCTGTAACTTTGGCTTGCGGCTCCAAAATGGTCTTTCAGGAGGTATAAGTGTCCAAGATTAATGTTCCAGAATCTTTGTTTATGAATGTGAATAGGTAGGTTGGCCTTGTTACATATGGAAGTTGTAGAGTTACGTTTTAGGGTATGCATTGTAAGTAAATTTAGGGTGGGGGTGGGAGATTTGGGATTAGTGTCTTATTGAAAGTTTAGTGTTTTTTGTGACACTATACTTGCTTGTTGCCTTGCCGCTGCATCTGTACAGTGAGCCATCTACTTGTAACTGTTGCTGATATATCCTAGTGGCCTAACACCCTATAGGGGCATGTGCTCTATCATCTATCTTTTCTTTCTTCTTTTCTTTCTCCCTATCCTATTCTTTGACTGTGATTACATACATTGTATATTGAATCAATATAAGAACTGTACCATGGGCACTAAAATTGTGAGCCATATAAATTTCATCTCATGGAATGTTAACAGACTCAATAATGTGGTGAAAAGGACCAAGATATTGTCTCATCTACGTTCAAACTCATGCGATATTGCTTTCCTCCAAGAGACACATTTGGAAGATCCTGAGGCTGAAAAATTAAAGAGGGGATAGGTAGTGGATACTTTCTTTTCTAATCACTCATCCAGCAAAAGAGGCGTTTCGATACTTATTAAGAAAAATCTGCCTATATCAGTCATTACAAGCAGAAGTGATAAAGAGGGTAGAGTTATTTGTGTTTTGGTAAGAATTCAAGGTGTGGACCTTCTCCTATGTAATAGATATGCACCAAATTTAGATGATCCTATTTTTTTCCATGAGGTGGCTCAGTTGCTTCAAAGTTTCAACATGGACTCAATTATAATTGGAGGAGATTTCAATCAGGTGATGGACTCAGCATTGGACCGATCAAATGGGGATTGTACTAGAACTCCAAATAAATGTAAACGATCCTTGGAAAGTTTGATAAAATAATTCAATCTGGCTGACATCTGGAGACTGGAGCACCCATCAGACAGGGATTATAACTTCCATTCTCAGTGTCATGATACATATTCTCGGATTGATTTCTTCTTGACATCTGGACGGGTGGCTTCGAGCTGTGTCAGGATTAGGGGCTGTTCGGGACTGAAGAGATGCCAGAAACTGAACAAATAGGGCAAATACTACAAATCCCATGAGAACTTGTGGAAACTGGTAGTTTCCCGTCATGCGCGCGTGTGGCCAGCTGAGTTTGATTAGGAACGGTTTATTAAGGCCACACGGCGTACGGCAGGTGTGGCTTATTGTGGGTGTGTGCGGAGCTCCATGTCAGAGTGAATTTCCACAGAGACAGCGGCGGGCGGTGACCAGGCAGTTAGAGTTGCAAGCAAGGCTGCCGCTGTGAAGTGCTGTTTCATCCAGCGTCTGGCACAGCTTCCGAGCCTCCCGGACTTCAGATAAGTGCCTCATGAGTATTTTTCCACATTTCTGAGTTCTTTGTACCACGAACATTTGGTTATTGAAAGGTTGGGGTGCGGAGGGGGAGGCCATGTACTCCACTGGTCCGGTACTGAGTCTGAATTACAGCTGCATTGTATACGAACATTGTTAGGGAATACGCCCTGGTATACAAGGCCTCCTCCAGGACATTCAGACACCAATCCTCAGTCAACAGGCATATAAGGTTACTTTCCTGATAAAGGAATTACCGTACGGATTATGTCGGGTATAAGGAACTGAGGACTCGAAGTAAGTACTACTGTGTACATGTGTTGTCATGTCTTGGTGATCACTATTGCTATGTGCTTGCCCAAAATGGGCCATGTGTTATGTCCTTCATAAGGAGAGTAAGTTTCTCCAGTGTATATTCCATCCTGCTTGCTTTATGTAGTGTTTTATGTCAATGTGCATTGTGGTACATGTATTAAGATGTGCTGTGGTGTTCTCAAGGAAGTTACAAGTATGTCATGTTCAGGAACTATGCAGGGTTAGTAGTGTAGGGTTTTTTCCTGTTGCTTCCCTCGACCTACCCACTCTAGGGTTTCCTTCACCTTTTCCCGATTTCCCTATATCCCCCACCCTGTCCACAACCTCTTCCTAACCCTCTTCCCCCCACTGGCTGCCACGTGGTGTCGTGTTCACTATACCAGGCACCTGTGCCAACCACGGTGGGAGGGTCGACTTCATTCCGCTTCTGTGGTTCGGGGGAGAGTGCCGACCGCTCTTCCCTATTTGGTTGTGTATCTTGACATAATAAGCCACCCCCAAATTAGGATACATACAACCACCCAAGCCAAATGGAAGCGACTCCTCCGCCTTTGGCCGATGTGCTGAAGATATTGCAGGATATTCAGATGGAATTAGTTCAGGCCAGACAAGAATCTGATAATCTAAAACAACAAGTACAAAGTTTGGTAGCGCAGAGGATGCCGTTAGAAGGGGCTAACCCTAGCAGTATGGGTGCCTCTTCTAATCAAAACCCTACAGTCATAGTACAACCCCCTAGCAATGTACCACTGGCTGCGCCAGAAAGGTTTTCAGGGGATCCTCGAAAATACATGATGTTCATTACACAATGCAGGTTACATTTCTTATGCAAACCTGCTGTATTTGAGACAATTCAAGCTAGGGCAGCTTTTATAATTTCATACTTGACAGGAGACGCAGTGGCATGGGCAATGCCATTGGTGCAGAAAGATGATCCTCTCTTATATAACTGGGATGGGTTTTTAGCAGAGTTTGGGAGGCTATTTGATCGGCGAGAAGTGTCTTTAGCACAGGATAAGGAATTGCTGGGTCTAAAACAAGGAACAAGGGACTTGGTAACATATGTAACCCAATTTAATAGATTGATAATAGAGACGGAATGGCCGGTGGCTAAACAGACAGTGTTATTCTACCAGGGACTGCGGGAGGAACTTAAAGACGCAATTGCTCAAGTGGAACCGCAACCCAGAACATGTACGGCCATGATAGATTTAGCATTAAGATTAGACCATCGTATGAATGAGCGAAAAGGTGATAAGAAGAGACCAGAAGCAGTACCTTTTGTGCGCTTGGTCAGGAGTAGAGGAGGAAGGACAAGTGAGGTGGAACCAATGCAAATTGGGAGTGTAAGAGGTCCTTTGTCAGCGGGAGAGAGAGAATTGCGCAAGGCCAACAAGTTATGTTTGTATTGTGAACAGGCTGGCCATTTTATACGCACTTGCCCCAATACTCCTCAGAAGAGTGGTGAGAAGAATCCCAAGTAGGCGAGAAAAGAGGCGGGCCGGCCGTAGGGGGAACACAGGTGTCAGGCCCTTTTGATGTGAGATTCCCCAATTGGATTGCCAAAACGGTGGGGGGTATAACTTCCCACTTGTATATTTTGGTGACACTTTGTTTTGCCCTAACTAAAAAGGAAGTCATGGCTATGGTGGATTCGGGGGCTACAGGTAATTTGTAGACATTTCATTGGCCAAGCAGTTAGGTTTTTAATTGGTGGACAAGAAACAAGCTGAAGCAGTCCTGTCAGTAGATGGCTCTCCGCTAATATCGGGGCCCATACGGAAACAGACAGACACAGTGGAAATGATCTGTGCGGGGAGTCATAAGGAGGAAATTACTTTTGACTTAATAGCTGCACCCCAGTTTGGATTGATTTTGGGAATACCAGGGTTGAGATTACACAATCCCCAAATTGATTGGGAACAACAGACAGTGTATTTTGATGGATCAAGATGTCAGGAACATATACTATCGGAAGCGGGTCCCGCAGCATTGTTAATTGAGAGGCACATAGGAACTCAGGTAGTGGGAACTGTGGAGGGAGGTGTTCCTGCACCTTACCGGGAGTTTGAGAAGGTGTTCGACAAAAGAATAGCGGAACAGTTACCCCCTCATAGGACATATGACTGTGTTATCGATCTGGAGGAAGGAGCAAAATTACCCTGCAGTAGGATTTATGCCCTCACAGAAAAGGAAAATGAGCATCTACGAGAATATCTAGACGAGATGTTGGTTAAGGGATTCATTAGACATTCTACTTCACCTGTGTCTTCCCCGTTATTTTTTGTTCCCAAAAAAGAAGATTCTTTACGCACTTGTATTGATTATCGGGCGTTAAACAAAGTAACCATTAAGAACAGATTTCCTTTGCCTCTAATTTCTGTGTTGCTAGATCAGGTAAAAAATGCAAAAATGTATACCAAATTGGATTTGAGGGGAGCTTATCACCTAATACGAGTAAAAGAGGGTGATGAATGGAAGACGGCATTCAGAACTAAGTTTGGACTATTTGAATACCTTGTGATGCAGTTTGGGTTATGTAATGCTCCCGCAGCTTTTCAGTTTTTCATGCAAGAAGTATTGCATGAGTTTATTGATATTTTTGTTATTGTGTACATTGATGACATTTTCATTTATTCAGAATCTCCAGAGCAGCATGTAGCTCATGTAAGGGCAGTTTTGAAGAGGTTACAGGAATACCAATTGTGTGTGAAAATTGAGAAATGTGCTTTTCATGAGCGACAAGTGGATTTTCTGGGGTTCATACTGACCAACACCGGAAAAGTGATGGATCCTAAAAAAGTTCAGACGGTTGCTGATTGGCCCTCACCAGAGTGCATAAAAGACATACAATCCTTTTTAGGGTTTGCCAATTTTTATAGGCGCTTTATTAGCAATTTCTCTAATATTGTCACTCCTATTACACAACTATCTAAAAAAGCAGTGCAGTTTAAATGGACTGAGGAGGCAGAGGGAGCTTTTCATCACTTAAAAACAGCTTTTACCACAGCTCCCGTATTAAGACATCCCAATACAGATAGAGCATTTCAGGTGGAAACAGATGCTAGTAATGTGGCTTTAGGAGCGTTTCTATCTCAGAAGGATGAGAAGGGTATATTGCACCCTGTGGCATTTTTTTCTAAGAAGTTGTCAGAATGCGAACAAAATTACTCCATCACTGATAAAGAGTTGTTAGCTATCCGGTTAGCATTTTTGGAGTAGAGACATTATTTACTGGGGCTAAGCATCAAGTGGTTGTAGTTACAGATCACAAGAATCTACAGTATTTTAAAACAGCCCATTCCCTTAGTCCTAGACAGTTACGATGGTCTCAGTACTACAATGAGTTTGATTTTGTATTTACTTTCAGACCAGGCAGTAAGAATGGAAAGGCAGATGCTTTATCTAGACAACAGAATTTGGATAATATTGTAGGGGAAACTAAGACCATCATTTCACCTGAAAGAATAATTGGTGCAATCACAAAACAGGTCATTGAGGAAGTCAAGAAGGCGTTGCCTTTCAGGAAGATGCAAGAGTGGAAAGAGAGTCATGTGGCACAAACTGTTCGTGATGGGTTACCCTATCATAAGGGTAGGCTGTATTTACCTACTAAGGACTTACAGAATAAAGCATTAGATTGGTGCCACAAGTCTCCATTAGCAGGACACGCTGGGATGAGAAAAATGCAAGCCATGTTAGAAAAATACTTCTGGTGGCCGACCTTAAGACAAGACATGGAAAGGTATTTGGGGTTGTGTGAGAATTGTGCACGTAATAAGGCGGAACATATGAAGAAAAGAGGGTTGTTACAACCGTTACCAACTCCTGCACAACCATGGACCAACATTTCTAGACTTCTTTTCCAAACAAGCTCATTTTGTTCCTTGTAGGGGTATACCGGGAGCTGGGAGATTGGCAGAATTATTTCTGCAGCATGTGGTACGATTGCATGGATTACCAAAGAGCATTGTTTCAGATAGAGGCTCGCAATTTACCTCCCGGTTTTGGCGTGCCTTCTGCCAGATGCTGGGAATCAAGTGTGCGCTTTCCACGAGCTATCACCCCCAAACAGATGCTCAGACAGAACGAGTGAAGCAGACATTGGAGCAATATCTAAGAGGGTACTTGGGAGATGGCAGAGAATCCTGGGTACAGGCTTTGTGGTTGGCGGAGTTCACTTATAATAATACGTGCCATACATCTTTGGGAATGGCACCCCATGAATGCTTATATGGTCAAGTACAAAATATGATACCAGTACACTTGCCTGAAGTAACACATATGCCAGTATGACAAGAGCGTAAACAGTTGCTTCTGAAGGTCAGGCAGAAGGCAAGGGAACATTTGGAAAGAGCAAAAAGACAATACAAGTTTCAGTCAGAGAAACACAGACAGGAAGGTCCCAAATTTAAAGTGGGGGATAGAGTGTGGTTATCCACACAAAACTTAGCTTTGATTGGATCAAGGACATTTTTACCTCGTTTCATTGGGCCATACGAAATTATTAAATGTGTATCTACCACTGCTATGAAATTGCGTTCACCTAAATCACTACCCATCCACCCGGTGTTCCATGTGTCTTTACTTAAACCCGCAGCTCCGGGAATGACCACCAAAAGACCTCCGGCGATTATAAAGGCTGGGCAGACGGAGTATGAAGTAAAAAAGATTTTGGATGTCAAGAGAAGAAGTAAAAGACTATGGTACCTGATTCAGTGGAAGGACTATGGGCCTGAGGATTGTTTTTGGGAACCAGTGGAGGCGATACATGCCCCAAGGTTAATTGAACAATTTCATCGGCGTTATCTAGGCAAACCACGGCTTGGGAAGGGCCGTGAGAGAGGAGGTAATGTCAGGATTAGGGGCTGTTCGGGACTGAAGAGACGCCAGAAACTGAACAAATAGGGCAAAATACTACAAATCCCATGGGAACTTGTGGAAACTGGTAGTTTCCCGCCGTGCGCGCATTTGGCCAGCTGAGTTTGATTAGGAACGGTTTATTAAGGCCACACGGCGTACGGCAGGTGTGGCTTATTGTGAGTGTGTGTGGAGCTCCATGTCGGAGTGAATTTCCACGGAGACGGCGGCGGGCGGTGACCAGGCGGTTCGTGTTGCAAGCAAGGCTGCCGCTGTGAAGTGCTGTTTCATCCAGCGTCTGGGACGGCTTCCGAGCCTCCCGGACTTCAGATAAGTGCCTCATGAGTATTTTTCCACGTTTTTGAGTTCTTTGTACCACAAACATTTGGTTATTGAAAGGTTGAGGTGCGGAGGGGGCGGCCATGTACTCCACTGGTCCGGTACTGAGTCTGAATTACAGCTGCATTGTATACGAACATTGTTAGGGAATATGCCCTGGTATACAAGGCCTCCTCCAGGACATTCAGACACCAATCCTCAGTCAACAGACATATAGGGTTACTTTTCTGATAAAGGAATTACCGTACGGATTATGTCTGGTGTAAGGAACTGAGTACTCGAAGTCAGTACTACTGTGTACATGTGTTGTCATGTCTTGGTGGTCACTATTGCTATGTGCTAGTCCAAAATGGGCCATGTGTTATGTCCTTCATAAGGAGAGTAAGTTTCTCCAGTGTATATTCCATCCTGCTTGCTTTATGTAGTGTTTTATGTCAATCTGCATTGTGGCACATATATTAAGATGTGCTGCGGTGTTCTCAAGGAAGTTACAAGTATGTCATGTTCAGGAACTATGCAGGGTTAGTAGTGTAGGGTTTTTTTCCTGTTGCTTCCCTTGACCTACCCACTCTAGGGTTTCCTTCACCTTTTCCCGATTTCCCTATATCCCCCACCCTGTCCACAACCTCTTCCTAACCCTCTTCCCCCCACTGGCTGCCACGTGGTGTCCTGTTCACTATACCAGGCACCTGGGCCAACCACGGTGGGAGGGTCGACTTCATTCGGCTTCTGTGGTTGGGGGAGAGTGTCGACCGCTCTTCCCTATTTGGTTGTGTATCTTGACAAGCTGCTATGATACAGCTATTGGACTCATTGCCGTGTCGGATCATGCACCTGTTTCATTGCGATTGTCCTTGCAGCACTCTCTGGTTAAATCATCAAGGTGGAGAATTAACTCTTATATACTGAAATATGACCAAATCAGGCAGGAGGTGGCAGAGGAAATTGATAGCTTCATCCAAATTAATAAAACTGCTGATGTTCAAATATCAACAGTCTGGGTAGCGCTGAAATGCTTTGCTCGGGGGGTTCTGATTTAAAAAACTGGCAAGGAGAGAAAATTGAGAACAAAAGAAATTCAGAGACTCTCTTCTGAGGCTAAGCGCCTAGATGTTCTATTTGCAGCAAGCAGAGATGAAAACACAAAAAATGAACTGCGAAAAACTAAATATGAACTGAACAAGCACATCTCTAGCCAGGTTGAATATGCACTGTTCAGGCAAAAGATTCATTACTTTGAGAATGGTGAGAAAGCAGGGAAATTACTGGCAATAGGCTGAAGGTGGCTGAAAGCGATCGCTTTATTACTGCATTCAGAGGTCTTAATAACACATTGGAGACAAAGCAAATAAATATTAACAATTCATTCTGTGGCTTCTATGAAAAACTCTATAACTCCGAACTGTCCTGTGAAAATGTAGAAATTGAATACTTCCTTGACTCACATGTTCTCTCTCGTCTGACAACGGAGGAGGCGGTGAGCCTGGAGGGGAGGGTGGAAGTGGATGATATTCAACACGCGATTTCGAGACTGACTGTAGGTAAATCGTCTGGCATTGATGGACTACCTAACGAATGTTATAAAGCCCTCCCCGATTCTGCACTACAGCTTTTGTGTGACGTTTTTAATGATGCCTTTGAGTCTGGTTCACTACCTGATACAATGAGACATGCATTGATTACGGTGTTGAGAAGGAAGGACAGATCTGCTACCAGGTGCGAAAATTATCGGCCGATCAGTCTGATAAACTGTGACTGCCATATATTGGCCAAAGTCCTGGCTGTTCGACTGGGTAGGGTCATTCCAACTCTGGTACATGAAAACCAAGTAGGTTTTGTCTCTGGCAGAGCGGTGGCGAACAACATGAGGCGCTTGCTGTTGAGCATTGAGAAGGGACGTAATCAACCTATTGCCAGTGCGGTCATTTCCCTAGATGCTGAAAAGGCATTTGATCATGTTGAGTCAGACTTTTTGT
This sequence comes from Ambystoma mexicanum, assembly GCF_040938575.1. Classification (NCBI taxonomy): domain Eukaryota; kingdom Metazoa; phylum Chordata; class Amphibia; order Caudata; family Ambystomatidae; genus Ambystoma; species Ambystoma mexicanum. Next base: position 1,488,222,172 of record NC_090921.1, read on the forward strand.
TCGCATGCCTAGGGAAAATGAACTTTAGGCAAGAATTCCAGCATTGGGTTAAGCTGTTGTACAACAACCCTTCTGCAAGTGTGCTGACGAATAGACTTAGTTCTGCTACTTTTGAACTTAATCGTGGTATAAGGCAGGGCTGCCCGCTTTCACCTCTCCTGTTTATTTTGTCTATGGAACCACTTGCAGTAAGCTTGCGGGCGGATGTACACCTTAAGCCTGTAATTGGAAATGGTCGAAATAACTTGGTTTGGTTGTATGCAGAAGATTTATTGATTGCCCTTCAAGGCACTGCTGTTGGTAATTTTTATTTGATGCAAGATATTCAATCCTTCTCCTTGATATCAGGATATAAGATTAATTGGAGTAAATCCGAGATCCTACCAGTCAATGGTTTGTGTTAATGACATGCATGTGCTCAATTTCAATTCAGGTGGTGTGCTGAAAAGTTGAAATATCTTGGCATTTGGATTGGAGCAGACATAGTGAAATTACCAGCCATTAATTTTGCTTGGATCCTCCCGAATCTCAAATCGGATTTGGTAAGGTGGAGTTTTTTGAAGTTATCAACCTGGGGAAGAATCAACTGTTTAAAAATGAACCTGGCACCTCGGATAAATTACTTCTTAAGCATGCTCCCTATTGAGATACCAAGAAGCATCTTTAAAGAGGTCAATAGGATTATGCGGGACTTTATTTGGAATGGGAAACCTCTGAGGCTCGCAATTTGGAAACTTCAACTCCCGTTAAAATTGGGGGTAATGAACTTGCTTAATTTCTTAGATTACCATTTATCGTTTTCCACTCGACACTTGTGCAGAATTGTTGACTCTGACGATGTACAGTCTGAACATTCTGACCTCTTATCTTGGGGGTGCAGTGCAGTTTCCCAATTGGACCCGAAAGCGCTGCTAACTACTGAGAGGAGTAAATCAAAAAAGATCAGCACTGTCACTTTGTTCTTGCAAGACTGCTGGTGTGAGCTCTCGAACCGTGTGTGTGCTAATCCCTATTTGCACCCAGATGCCTCCATATGGAATAATCCAGCCATGAAGTATCAGGGTAAGACCCTGTTTTGGACGGAATGGTTTGTGGCTGGCATCAAATACATTGGAGATTTGTTTGAGGGAGACAATTGGTTAACGTACACTCAGCTTGGCCAGTTCTATGACATGACTAAATGCTCATTTGCTGAATATAGGAAATTGAAGCTTATAATTTCGGCTTGTGTTGAGGAGCCGCAATTAACTGTTCAGTGTCCCACATGGGCAGCTCTATTGCTATGCTTGAGTGCATCACACCCTGCTTCTACCATGTGTGGAGTCATAAAAGCAACTCGGAAAGGTGATCCGAGATTACCTGCAATTTGGGCAGAGGAATTGAGGGAGGATGTGAACTTCAGATGTTGGCGGAGGTGCTGTGAGAACACTCGTCTGGTGAGTTTGGATTGGGGCCTCAGAGCTTCTGAAACAAAATTGTTGTTTAGGGCCTATTGGACGCCAGAGAAGCTATTCAGGAGGCAACTTTTGGACAACAATCTTTGCTGAAAGTGTAAGTGCTCAAGAGGTTCTCTCAGTCACTTGATTTGGTCCTGTCCCAAAACAATGCAGTTCTGGGAAAAGGTTTGTGAGAGATTAAGTTTGGTCTTAAGCATCGCAATCCCCATGAATGCTTCATTATTGATTTTAGGCGATGACTTCTTGCTGGATGAAATTGACTTTGGTAAGAAAGTTTGGTTGCTACGCGCATGCATGGTTGCTAAATAGTTCATATTGAGGTCCTGGAAATCAAGTACTTCTTTTAATATTGATGATTGGGTGGAGGAGCTTTTACTATTTCAACATATGAAAGAACCATTTACAAACTCACTGGTGACATTGGGCCTCATTACGAGTCCGGCGGTAACTGCGGCGGTAAAACCATCTGGTTACCGCCGGACTCGTATTACCATTCCGCCTCCGTGATTCCCGGATTTACCGGGGCATTACAACCCCGGTTTTCCGGGAATCACGGAGGCAGAATGGTGTTAATCCCCATTCCCATCGAGTCCTATGGGACTCGATGGGAATGGGGATCATGGAAACACCGGCAGCATCTCGTAATGCTGCCGGTGTTTCCTCGTCCGCCTGCAGGCGGGCGGTGTTAAACCCGCCAGGTCAGACCTGGCAGGAACATCACCTCCCGCCTGCAGGAGTCGGGATCAGGCGGTCCGGAAACAACGGTGGCGGCGGGTTTACCGCCACCGTTATTTCCGGACCGCTTGACCTGTAATGAGGCCCATTGACAAATTTTGGGTCATTTGGAGCTCCTTTCTTGAGGCCTATGGATGATTCTGAACTTTGATCTGGGAAAATATATCCCTACCTTTGAACATTACTGTTACGTACGATTACCATAGTCTATGTAATGGTTTTGTAATATTCTTGTGTCTGTTGTATAGTTTCTTGCAATTTAAGTTTTCAGTCCTTGGCTCCTATATTTTCTCTCTTTTTCCTTTCTTCCTTTTCTTTTTCTTCATCTTTTTTCCCCTTCATCTACCTTGTTCTTTTTCTTATATATGATATTTGGAATTGGTTTGTGATGAATTGGTTACTATGTTTTGACTTTGATTGATTATGTGCGGGTTTAATGGATTGTTACTGTTTTTGTTCTTATTTGCTATTGTGAAAATAACATTTTAACAGATTGAGGCTGCATATTCGGATATACATAACAACTTGCCATCCACCAACTTCTAGTGCAAACCAACTAATCCAAGTGTTGGTGTTTGAGGGGAATTAACCTATATGACCAATGGCCTTAAATCTGGAGGCAAATTATCAGGGGCCTGCCACATGTAGCATGCAGTGTCAAATTGCATCAAAATCCTGGTGTCTCAGCGCTTCCCTGAGGGGGCGTTGATCATGGCATCCCATTTCCAAAGCCATGCACCATGTACCGCTTCCTTCTCACAAATTAATCGCTCACATTTGGTTTAACAATACTACTGATAGGCATGAAGTTGCGGCACATAGGGCCACATTACAGGTTTGGTGGTATCTCGGCTGTAAACCCTGCCAAGATACCACCAAACGGATTAACAGTTACCGCCACTTGGTCCAGCAGAATTACCGCCTGATTACAAGTGGCGGAATGGCAGTGTTAGACCCGTTCATGGGGTCCATGGGGATTTCAGTAGAATTGCCACCAGCAGTCATTCCAGTGGTGAAAGTCCAATGAAATTGCTGTTTTTTGCCAGTAAGGTGGCATTTTGCTGGAGGTTTTTCCTCCACCTTACCTCCAAACCCATAGTTCGGCAGTGCAGTAATGCATCAGGAATGCAATGGTAACTTACCACTGCATTAACATTGTTTTTGGCCACATTGCCTACTCAAATCGAGTCCCATAGTGTCCTAGGGTAATGGCAGCTAGCTGTCTAGGTAATGCCATCTACGAATGGTACACAACACAGTTGATGCATCCTATATGGACTTAATGTAACATGTGCAATGGGACATCCTGCAGTGTCACATTGTGTTAGTTGTGTACAGTTGTCTCTTCATTTTACCGGCACCATGGTAATGTTTTATATTAGTGGAACGTAAACGTTTGATTGCTCACCTGCATGCCTGTGAGGTATCTCATCCGATGGCTGCATTATTTGATGTGTCGATTTCCTGTCACTGGGCCTGGCTCCAGTGAAACAACATCCCATGCATAGACCCAATCACCCCAGGTCAGTGCATCATGGCTAGAAAAAGGCCCCAGAAGGAGCCTGCAACGAAGAGTGGTGGAGGAGGAGGCGTGTGAGGTGGGTGTGAATGTGAAACCTGAAGAATGAGAGGAGCAGCAGCAGTCACTGGAAGCAGGAGAACATGTCCTTCAGTTGAAATTGGGGGCTCTGGCTGCTGTTACTCACAAGCCTCCTTTTGCTCCACCTGCCCTCACTTCCTCTGTGCCTGAGGACATGCAAGCTAGCCACCTGGAGGAGGACACATTGTCACTGTCGCCTGCCTGTGGCACAGCTTTCAATGTGACAAGTATTACCTCCCTTCTGGAAATATTACCAGCATCAGACACCTGAGAGAGTCCCCCCTCCTCCTGCACAACAAGACACTTCTTTTGGATAATACATCCCTGCAAGAGAGGGGCTACGAAAGACTTGCCATCAGCCCACACAATAGTGCTGGTGAGCTTCCTGCTCCGAGTGAGCCTATCCTGGTAAACCCAGCAGCACCAGATCCAGACGTTTCCAAAGATCTGCCAAATTAAACCAGGGCACAGGACCTACAGGGGAGGACTTCTACCATCAGCAGTGGCGGTTCATGCAGACTGCTTGTGGAGCTGTCAGGGCTGGAAATACATGAGGTGTCAAGAGAGGTTAAGGGGTCAGGGGAGATACAGGCTGCAGCTCTGAAGGAGGCAGGTCAAGTGGTGACCCAGATGGCCCGAGCGGTAGCAGAGGCAGTGTAGGGAGTAGCTGAGGTATGGGGAGGAAGTAAGGAGTCTGAGTGAGAATATTCCAGGGGTGTATGCCAAGTTGTGTGAGTTGAAAGAGGATGGCTGTGGTACCCAGCCACATCTCTTCAAGAGTTGCACAGCCTCTGCCCCTTACATGACCCCTACACTATCTCTCAAATTCCACTTCGTTTTCTGCAGGTCTGGCCCACAAAGTGTAATAGTGCTTTTGCAGACAGCACTCTCCTCCATCTCCTTTTCCTCCACCCCTTCAGGACGTTAGCCCCCTCTCGCATAGCTGAAGGAGGAGGAGATCATGGAGGTGTTGTTTGGGGAATGCACCAGTGAGAGGAGTCAGAGGGCATATGAGTCATACTGTTTATTTTCCCATTGTGTATCTGTCCTATACCAATTCTCATGTCAAGATGGCATTGTATTTGAGTTGTTATTTTTGGTTGACTTTACATGTTCTCAGATCACCTTTGTATATACTTCTTTTGTAGCATTTCTGCCTGAATAGTGCTTTCCTTTTTTCTGTGTTCCCAATTTACCTTTCTGTGTTTTGTGTATTCCCCATTTTGCAACATTCTTTCCTTTGGGTGTATTTGGGCCTAATTGTTATTGTACCCACATTCGTTCTTCTGATTATTCCAGCTATTTACAGTTTGCAGGGCCAAAGGTGTGGCAAGGTCCCTTAGAACTTGGAATTTAAATATTTGAAGGTAGCCTTCCACAGGACTGGCAGAGCCCACAGAACCTGTTTGTTTGATATACGTGTTTCATGTGCAATTGCATGTAAAATGTGTCCTTGTTTTGATTGGTACATAGACATGGCAATCAGATTAGTTGTCATATGAGGCTTCACTCTACTATGACCCCGCAGGATCTCCGGAAGCATAACCTCCAAGGTGGGAAAAGGAGGTTATGAAGGTTGTCACCGACTTTAATGGCAACCCCTAGTAACCGAAGATAACGGGGAGCGCCTAGGCAGACAAGTGCCTGGCTGGGACCTCAAAGACATTGGACTATGTAAAGTGAGCAGGCCTAGAGACGCCCCTCCCCTTCACTCTGGTGGAGCTAATGAATGGACTTGATTGGACTATATGACGAGATGCAGAACATGAGAACATCCCTCAGACAAGGCATGATTGAGGAGGAAGCACCCCCTATCCCTGTAAGGTGGTGATGTCCCTAGGTCAGAGCTGGTGCGCCGAATGTCCAATAGGAAAGAGCAGAGAGGACCTATCCCTACAATGTATCGTATTGCAAACAAAGTTAAAAGCAAAAACACAAAAACATAAAACGTTGAACCAGATCTATTTTTGTGTGAAAATTTCAAAGAGGAAGCATTTCCTACTGGCTTCATGCAGTATCCCTTTATTCACCCCCAGAGAAGTGTGTCCATACATTATAGATCAGTTGGCATACTGTGGTTCAACAGAGCTAAACAAAAAAGGGTTAAAGAAAGAGAGATTATTTCTAAAACTATCCAGACAGCTCAGTATGCTGGAACCAATTATTTGTAGTGTACCCGTACTCTATAGGTTCAGCATTCAATTTATTCTAACCAGATACAGCTGCAAAAGATCACCAGACTGCGCACCCGGATTCTCCAATCGAATAACAAGCAATGTCCCCTGGTGGCGAACGTTCAAAACTGTTGGGAAAACTGTTGGCACCAACAGAACTCTTCATTTGTAATACATTTCCCTTTTAATAAAGGAACACAACAAACACGCGGGAGCATCTCTATGACTGAGAATGAACATGGTGCAAATAACCTGTTCCATGGGCTGCTTCCCACTCAGAAGGGTCTACAACTATGTGTTAGCTCATTGCCCCATCAACAAGGCAGTGTAGCACTGGAATGCTAGGCAAATCTCCTCTGAACAAGAGTACCATTAGACATGTGTTCCATCCTTGCTGGGCATCATCAGTGAGGTGAAGCTGAGCCATGCTAAGCACAGTGAGAATTGGGTCAGTGTCACACATGTGTGAGCCACTATTCCAGGGATTAAAGCCACTCAATGCACTGCCTTTGTCCAATAGTTGGGCTTTTTCTAAGCAAGCAATACATATTTCCTCTGGCCATAAAAAGATGACACAGTCGTTTACCATCGTGGAGTGCACTCTCATGCCTTAAACGAGTTATAACATTTGTTTTATTCTTTAAGGCACTGCAAGAAACATGATTTGTGTTATCTGGACACACAAACGTGGCAGCTTCAGATACCCAATGTAATCTCTGCCTAGCTGCAAGTAAGAATGAAACCTTCTCTACGCAGCGAGTAGTACATTCTCTCACCGCAACATGACGATCTACTCAATTACAGTCACTGAATGCACTTTGCTACCTCCAAAGGAGTACAGGACTTTGGATGCACTAACAAGTATTTTCTCTAATTACGAAAGCGTAGTTTACTAGTCTAAAGCCACTAATTGTACGTTCCTTCCTGCCTGCAAACAATTCTCTAATGTTCTCTTCCTCAGTCTGGCAAGCAATAAAATGTGAATGTATGCAATGTGTGCTTTGCTTGGACTCTCTGCTTCCTAGTATTAAGATGTCGCACTCACAGCCACGGAATATTACCTCCTTCCACCACCAAACAATTATAAGAGCATTATTATGAGTTATTTCAACATTAATGGGAAGCAAAATTGGCGGTAACAGTATCACCACTATTTTTACTGCACAGCCAAATTATAGTGCCACACAATTGGTGCTAATTCTCCAGAACAATTATCACCAAAATATTGTGGTAATTCCTCCAGTTTTAATTCTTCCGGAGGAATTAGAATCAAAAAAGAAAATGGCAATTCCTCAGTATTAAAAAGGGACATGCTGCCTTAATACCACCACAAACTGACAGAGATGCCTCCAATCAGTGCCGATGGAGGTCAATGCAAACAGGTAATTACAATGAAGCCCCAAGTGCAAACGGTGTAAAAGGCTAGCTTTGTGTTTCAACAGTTACACACCCATGCCACCCTCCGACGTCAAACAGTGCCATGCTATTCCCTATTTGCGTGAGGTCTTGCCATGTCCCTGCATAGCTACTGGTGAGGCGGCCTGCAGTCTTAGAGCACCTCTCTGGGCTCCTGCGGACACATGCCTTTGTAGGCGTGGCCTGAATGGAGCTTGTCAGCATGTTCTCTTCACCTGCATAGATTGACTTGACCCATTCTTGCACCCTTTCCCCCACTACAGTGATGGCTGCACTGCCGCCTGCTATTCTCTGGCTCTGCCTTCCCACAGCAGATTTACAGCATCATGCATGGCCTGAGAGTGTGGCTCAGTTGTTCCTGTGCACTAGCCACTATAACCTCTTGTCACTGCTCCTTATGTCTTCGTCAATCCCATATCTTGTGAATAGTGTATGGGAACTCTTCGTATGCTGGATCCCAGGGCAGCCTCCTTCCCTTCGGGGGCGGAATCAGGGTCCTGCTAATGATGCCACTGCATTGCATGCGCAGTGGATAATGTCAATAGAGTGGTGGGAAGGGCGGAGGGAGGCAGTGGAGAGGGGGATGGGAGCAGAGCAGCTGAATGTCCTCGCTTGAGCCTATAGAAGTGCATGGAATTTAGCGTTGGACTTATGACTGCAGACATGGGCCAGCGGTGATAGTAGCCACAGTGGTACATGGGGCTACGGTGAGTGTGGCAGCAGTGGTCTTATTGGCCACATTATTAAACTTGGCAGGTGTGTGTGTTGCTGACAGTGGTAGTAGTAGTGACACTGCCACTACTGTCAGAGGTGCAGATGGTGCAGGTGCTCAGAGCACAGATAGCTGCTGCTGCTGATAAAGAGATGGCAGTTTATGGCAAGGAGGTTGTTGCACCTGGATTGTGGGTATTTTATGGTGACTGCTAGCACGCTGTCATGCATCCTGATGGTGTTATCAGCTGGTGCTCGCAGAAGTTCCTGCTGTACTCCATCCCTCACATGAATACCTGCTGTGAGAGGTGTGACTTTCAAAGTTCACAAACGTGTTGGTTGTACATTACAGTAGAGCATTTTGTGAGTTCCTCAATGCAGTTCACATAGGCAACATTACACATGGGGCACCTAGGACTTGCTTCATAAGTTCCATGCACTCTGTGACAGGATGTCATGTCTTCCAGTTGATGGGATTGCCTTGCAAGTGCTCCTGTTGTGACACTGTAGTGGTCACAGGTGATGATGAGAGGTGTGGCGCTACTTAACATGGAGTGCCCCATGACTGTTGGGTAATCCATCATAACAGTGATTGTTGTTACTAGCTGGTACATGTGCCCCAGATATGACAGTTTGGTCCATTACATTCCTGATGTTGAGGGCACAGCCCATCACTATTTGGGGATGGCCATGTGTGACAGTGAAAGGTTATGGTGCAAGCCAATGGACAGGGTATAAAATGGGCAAACTAGGATACATGACACACCCTTTATGTGGGAGGTTTGGAACTTTGGAGATGTGTCTTGTCTCACTGCATGTCCACTTTTCCAGGGTACAATCTGCCTTGACCCTGATTGTTTGGTTGCTCCATTGTGCATGATCATTCCCAGCACCAGATTCTGAAGGATTAGGAGCAGTGTAGGAGATGCCATTCAGGGGATTTCACATTGACAAATGGGAAATCATGTACTCAGTGATGTCAGATTGCCTACCAGCTTGACACTTTGCGCATCCTACACACTGTAGACCAGTAGTCTGCAACGTTTGGCTTTGCAGTTGTTTTCATATACAACTCACATCAGTCGTTGCCAGCATAGACAATTGTGAGGGGCCATGGGAAATGTAATCCAAAACATCTCGAGAGCTACAGGTTGCTGACCCCTGCTATAGGCCAGCCATATGTAGGTTGTTGCTGACCTTTTCCTGCAAGAGGTCAGTTTAGGGGGCTCTATGGTGCCTCCTTCTGTAGCAGCTGTCTCCTTGTGGTGGAGTTCCAGGAGACTGGTGGACTCTGGTCTTAAGCTCAATCCACCACTAATTCATGTCCTCCATATCCTGGGCCAGTGTCCCAGCTGCCACCACCACCTTGTCACGCACCTATGTCCGGACAGTCCCGTAGTGCAGGTAGGCAGTGCAGGGAAGATTGGCTGGGCCAAGGACTGAGATCGGTGAGTGGCCCAGTTGCAGATTCAGTGCAGGTTCAGTGATTTTAGCAGGGTGTTGTTGTCACTGACACCCTTTATAACAGGATGGTGTAAACCAGACTGTATTCTGGGAATAAGTGAACCCACCAAGATTGGGTATTGTGGTGGCTCAGAACCAAGACAAATTTCTGACACTTGGTGTGAGATCCACCCTGTGTTGGAACAAAGAGAGTCTGAGCTTTCTAGCTGTCAAGAGTTCAGTTCTGAGGAACTGGAGGGATATACAGGTAAAGCCAGTTTTTGATTCTGTATGCAGACTAAAGGTCTGTGTTCTGTCCCGCCTCTCAGAGTTTTTGTGATGATATATCACATTTTAAAAAAAAAACTGTCACCCCAATTCCATTTCCTTCTCCCCTCCCAGCTAGACTTCCCCAGGTTTTAAAACGTTTCAACTCGCAAATTGTGTCATGGTTACACAAGCTGCCCTGAGTCTTAAAGCTGCATCACTCTGGAAGCTGTTCCTCTTCATCTTATTAAATCTATGTTGGGTCATATTGTTGAGATTTTTCTGAAAGCAGTTAACCACTCTTTGTTGGCCCGCCATATCTCAGCATCCTTGAAACACGCCTTGGTGGTTCCTCTTCTTAAGAAGCCTAACCTTGATGCTTAGTTGGTGAAAATGCAAGTTCAGCATGGTAAAAACGTGCAAGCTTACCAACTGCGGGAGTGGCGCTCTGAACAGGAAGGGGACTTCCTTGATAGCCACACGGCTGTTTGAACTAGACTGGAGAGTGTCCAAAATAGCAGTGTGTCATGTTTAAAGAAAGATAGATAATAAAGATTGGTCTCAGGTATGTATAACAAGGTTTAGTATTAGGCTGAGGCATGGTAAACAGGCCACAAAGCATGCTTTTTCAGACACGTGTCTTTGTTGCATTAATTTGTTTAGGAGCCACAGCGGCCGGTAGCGCATTGCAAATTCCTCAATCCCAGGCTTGCATGGTAGGAAGCAAACAATGTTTGTTACTTTCAAGGTTATAAACCAGAGCTCATGGGTCCCGCCGAAAGGCAATCATTGCGCAACCATATTGTAATTCAGCATATTTCATTTACGAAGCCTGATCTACTGGCCGTTTCAAATTGCCCCTAAATACATTTCTGCCTGGGAAGAAGTTTGAAGAATTCTTCATGTGCTAAATTTACACAGTAGCTGTTCTTGGTTCAAGGCTCTGATGGTGTCATGGTAGAAGACTTTCTCATGAGAACAAAGATGAGATGACTGGGACAGTTGAATAACGTTCTGCTAGTCATCTCAAATGTTTCAATGAAATGGCATTATGATGTGGGAATTGGGGGTTGGATTGTGATGTCACAAGGGGGAACTAGGGGTGGTGTGGTAAGGTCTTCCGGACCCAATCATAGAAAATAATACATGCCCTTCTATAGGGTTTTGATATGCAATTACCAATCAGCTTTTTGTGGGAAGACTTTTTATGTTGCAAATTGACTGATGTTAATTAGTTTAGACGATTATAAAAGCTTTTGATTTAGGGGCATTTTTTTTTAACAGCGCCTTTTCATGCAGTTCTGTTCCATGCTCTGTTTGAAAATTGCTGTCCCAGCTGTGTATGGGGTCCTGAATAAAACTGTGTTACTTCTTGCCTGGCATACACTCCTTTTTGACTACTTTTGCAAACTTTTTACTGGTGAGTTCCAAGGCGACCCCCTGTACACACACATCACACACTATGTCCCATCCTATTTCTCTCTTTCCCTTTTCATGAAGCTCTTGGAGGCTTTGGTCACCCTGCAATTTAGATATCTTCTGGAAACCCCTGGTACTTTAGACCCATTTCAGCTTGGCGTTCGCCCTCTTATGGGCACTGAATCAGTCCTTGAGTCCATGATTGACGACATGACCATGATCCAGGATCTGGGAGGAGTGGCTGGTCTTATACTGCTAGATCTTTCTGCAACATTTGACACCATCAACCATGCCACCCTCCTGACCCAGATTGAGGAGGTGGGCATTTGCGGATGACACTGAGCTCTCCTTCAGGCTTTCCTCAGCCGGGTATCCTTCCTCGCTCTTTCCTGACTGTCTATCTGTGATTCAGGATTGGTGCTCCTCCAATAATCGCTGCCTTAATGCCAGTAAGATGGAGATCTTTCTTACTGGGACCCGTGCTCCTACTTTCACTCTCTCACGATGGCCACCCTCCTTGGGCCCTCTACTCTTGCCTACCAGTGAGACAAAAAACCTTGATGCCATCTTCGACCCCACTCTTTCCTTCTCTCTTCACATCATGGACGTTGCCAAGAAGGCCCACTTCCAGCATGAACTCCTCAGAGGCAAGTTCGGACTGAGACCAGAAATAGGCCTGGCCACCCAAAAAAAAGTGGCCCACCTCTCGCCTCAAAAAAGTGGCCCACCCCTCGCCTCACGACCCTTGACCTCTGATTACATCACCGGAAGTGACGTCATTTGACCTCACCCCAAAGTGACATCCCGGGAAGCGATGAAACATGACCTTTTACCCCTTGACAAAACAGGAAGTGTCATCAAATAGCATTGTTCCTAAGTACACTAAATTACTGTGAATCCAAGCAGACGTCCAAAGCCAAATGATAATATGTCATTGTATAGCACTTACGCTTAAGCTCTTTTTTATAGAACAAATATGCATACAATATCACCCAACCTGTGTTGGTACTCATTTATCGACCTAAGAAGGCTTTATGAAAAAAAGAAAAACAAATAGAAAAATATTAATTTTTTTTTCCAATTTCTTTTTTCAAACTGGCCCATGCATGGCCAAAAACTGACCCCCACTCCCCAGGGACGATTTCGGCCCGGCCACAGGCTGAAAGGCCGAGGGGCTAATCCGACCCTGCTCAGAGGTATCCTACCTTTTCTCACTTTCCCGCAGAAGCTCACTGTCTCCAGAGCTCTGGTTCTCTCAGGCGGAACTACTGCAACAGCCTCTTTCTCAATCTGCCTGCATCTACTTTGCGACCTCTACAACTAATCCAGAACAGAACAACAAGACTTATCCTTAGCCTTAAGCCCAGGGACCGTATCTCTCCAGCCATGAAATCTCTCCACTGGCTCCCGGTGGCTGTAAGCATCAAGTTGAAGAACTTCTGCATCATCCACAAGGCTTGATCCAACTCTCTCTGCCGAAGTACCTTCCTTATCGAGCCCTTCGCTCGGCTACCTTCAACTCTCTAAGAGTGACACGCTTCTCCAGACAGAGAGTTGGGGGTAGATCTTTCTCCTCTGCAGGTCTTCCCTCTAGAACGGGCTCCCTGCCCCTCTCACACTTGAGCCAGACCACCTGAAGTTCCGGAAACAGCTCAAGACCCTCCTTTTCTCCTGAGCCTTCTCTCTCACACTCCCCTGCTAACCTTCCTGTCTGTTGAGCCGACTGGTTGCTTGTACCCTCAGAGTCTCACTGGGTGCCAGGCTCTCTATGACCAGTCCTCTTTGCACTGCCACCTGGCCTACTGCGCACTTAGGGTCTGCAATCTGTAACCTCTACAGCCCCCCTGCCGACTTGCATTTACCCAGAGCCACACTGCCCTGGTCGTAGTTACCCAGAGCCATACTGGCCCTGACCGCACTTCCCCCTGCCCTCTCCCTTGCACTTCCTGCACTCTCTTACCCTTGTACCACTCGTTGTCGCACTTGCACAATGTGAATGTCACATGGCCTAGTAAAATCGTTTGTCTTGTCTTCCCTCTGTCTTCTCTCCCTTGTCTTGTGGCACCTAGAAACACTTGTGTACAGGCGCGTTATAAATGCAATATCATCATCATCATCATCATCATCAACATCTCAAGCACAGTATTGGAATGGTTCTGCACCTTTCTTCCTTGCAATCTCGATCTGTTTCTTTGGTCCCTTTAAATATTCCCTTTTCCGCTATCATATGTGGTGTTCCTCAAGGTTCTGCACTTTCTCCTTTGCTTTTCAATATCTTTATTCAGCCCATGGCTTTTGTTTTAATCTTATATGGTTGACACCCAGCTGCATTTTAGGCTAGACCAAGAGCAGGCTGGCATGGCCATTCACCTCAGGTCATGCCTTGAGGCCATATGTGAGTGCATGAGCCAACATTTGCTCAAACATAATAGAGACAAGATGGAGGTAATATTAGTATGTCAACCTGCTACTATGTTTTTGTGGACCATTGATTTTTGGCCACCTTCCTTAGTGTTTGTTCCTGTCCCAGCACAGCTGGTAAAATACCTTGGCATCATATTGATGCCTTCACTTTCTCTAGAGGCACAGATCAGCGCCATCTCTAGCGCTGTTTTTTCAAACTCAAACAACTCAGAAAAATGCTTCATTATATCCCGTTTAACTATCATGCCCCAGTCATTGCTTCCATGATTAACTGCAGTCCAGATTACGGTAATGTGAAACTTATGGCTCAACCTTCCTATCATTTTAACAGATTACACATTTTGCGGAATGCCACAGTACGGCTTGCTACAGGGTTTTCCTTATGGCCAGCCAGTCTCTCCTTCCCGCAGCAATCTTCACTGGCTCCCAGTATTGGCTAGAGTACAGTTTAAACCACTCTGCTTAGTTCATCGAGCTTTTCCTCGGCAAGGCTGCCTCTCGCTTCAAGAGAGATTATTCTGTACGGTCCCTATGTGCCCTGCGTTCTTCTTGCCGGCTATGTCTAAATGTCTCTCATTACCGGCTGGAACGATGTGGTGGCCACGCATTTTCTGTTGCGGGCCCCACACTTCGGTCCCATTGTTTCTTTCAGTCCATCTCAGACTTTGGCCTCTTTAAATCTAAACTTAAAACATATCTGTTCTGTTGAGCCTTGAGGTTTATCTTCCCGCTTACTGGCCTTCCCTTTCTTGCTTCCTATTAGTTCAATGATGCCTCTGGTGAACGTTTGCCCTATATAAAATCTAGATAGATAGATGTGTGACTCTCTCTGTGATTGTACCTTTACTCAGCTGCTACTTTCCATGATTTGATGCCCCATCATCAACAAATCAGATGTGAAACTCTGGGATTTCTATTAAATGAAAGAACAATCACATATTAAACTATCTGATTGTATGTTGCCTCTCGAAACATCATGGCCACTGTATGATTTTCTCCTCCATCTGGAAAAAAAACAGGTTTCAGTCTATGTGATTTTCTACTCACTCAGAAACAAATTTGACATCACTGCCCTTAATTGTATCTTTCCTCACAGAAAAGTCACGTGTCTCTGATTTTTTGCAAATTCATGAACAAGTCAGGTGTCACTCTCTGTGATTCCTAGTCCAGGTCTAAATAATTGCATATTGGATTGTCTTATTTTATGTTCTCACAAAAAAGCAGGGTCACTCTTTGTGATTTTCTCCTCCCTCCCAGAAAAAAAAACAAGTGTCACTATCTTTAATTTTCTGCTCAGTCACAAACATATAAGGTGTCACTCTCAAGCATGTAATGTAAATGAATGACGTAAAAGCCTTGCATAATGCTTTTACGCTATTCATTCAAGTCAAGGCTCATTTTCCTAGATTTGTATGGTGGAGTGGAGGTTCAGAACGCAACTTGCATTTCCGACGCTCCCTTCCTCTCTGCTATACGAATTCTCCAGCATTTGCTCCCAAATGCGTTTTCATGCGGGTGCAAATACTGGAGATCCTTATGGAGCCTGCTGGCTTTTTTGCATCAGCAAAAAGCAGACAGACTTCATCAGGATCCACTGTGAACAATTCCTGTCATGCGTACATGGCAGACAACGTATACTGACAAGGGTTCTAGACAAGTCCGATCTATGAAAACCTCCTCAAAACAGGTTCTTCCCTGTTCTTCCAGAACCATCAACGACCACAATAAAACCCTTGCTCTAGCCTTGGCTGACTTATGCAACCACTATTTCGCCTCTGGAACCTTCCCCTCCCCCTGAAGCACTCTCTTGTTCACCCTCTTCCCAAGAAACCCTCAGCCAACCCCTCCCTTCTGGCAAATTATCACCCGATCTCTATCACTCCTTTCCTGGGCAAACTCCTGGAAAGGCTGGCCATCTCCCAGTTTAATATTCACTGTGAATCTGTTGGTTATCTCAATGACCATCAGTCTGGCTTCAGAGCAGCACAGAAACTGCTCTCCTGAACATCTTCGAAGACCTGCTCTGTAACCGTAATTCTAATTTCCCCTCTATCCTCATCCTACTTGATCTCTCTTCTGCCTTGGACACAGTCTACCATGCCATTCGGATCAACCGGCTCCGTGATAACCTGGGTATCACTGATCAGGTTCGGGGCTGGCTGACCTCTTTCCTCTCTGACCGATCCTCCCAGGTGCAACTTCGGTCCTTCCTTTGCTCTATCTCTCTTTCCACCTGCGGTGTTCCCCAGGGGGCTAACCTTTCTCCCTAACCAATACCTGGCACCACTCACCCACTGCATTGCTGCTGTCTGTCCAACTTCAAGTGCTATGTGGATGACACCCAGTTCACTTTCAGGCTCCCCTCTGCCGTCTCTTCTCCTTCTTCCATCCCATATTGTCTGTCTGCAATCCAGGAGTGGTGCACCGCCAATGATCTCTGCCTGAATTACAGCAAGACAGAGATCCTCCTCATCAGCACACATGCACCCCTCTTTCCCACCACTCTCTGGCTGGCCTCCCTTGGCCCTCTTCCTGCGAGGCTAAGAACCCTCAGGGTTATCTTCAACTCGACACTCTCCTTCTCTCCTCATATTTATTTCCAACATCTCTAAAAAGTCAAACTACAAACTGCACATCCTCAGAGGTAGTCTTCCTTTCCTCTCCTTCCCCCAACAGCTCACTGTCTCTAGACCTCTGTTTTTCTCTAGGCTTGACTACTGTAACAGCCTCGTTTGAAATATTCCTGCCTCTACTCTCCGTTCTCTGCAACGTATCCAGAAAAGGACTGCAAAACTTGTCCTTGGCCTCAAGCCCAGTGATCGTATCCCTCCAGAATTGAAATCTCTCCTTTAGCTCCCACTGGCTGCAAGGATCAAGTTCAGACCCTTTGCATTGTCCTCAAGGGCTTCTGGGGCCTGGGACCAAAATATCTCCAACGTTCTCTTTTGAAGTATCTTCCTACTCTAGCTCTTCTAACCCCCACCTCCAACTCCTTGAGGGTCAGTCGCTTTTCCAAGCAACAAGTTGGGGGAAGAGCTCTCTCTTCGGCTAGCGCATCCCTCTGGAACAGCCTCCCATCCTCACTGAAACTTGAGCAGAACCATCTCTGGTTCCATAAGCAGCTCAAACCTTTCATCTTTGCTTCTGCCTTCTCTCTTCCTCTTTCCTACTGATCTCCTGTCTGATACTGCACTGGTTACCTGGCTACCCTCTGAACCACGGGCCCAGGTCCCTGCCCTCCCAGTTGCACACCTGCACTGACTCCTGGCAACTCAGCACTTGGCGCTGTATCTGTAACCCTACAGTCCCCCTACCTGCACTTATCTAACACTTTTGTCTGCACCTAACCCCTGCACTGCCACCTGCTTGCTGCACGTCTTGTTTTTCGATGTGTTTATCCAATGTCTTGCATTTGCTCCTCCTCCCCTTCCCCTTGCACATTTCCCCTTCCCTCTCCCCTGAACTTGCGCGATCTCAATATCACTTGGCCTAGTAAGATAGTTGTCTTGTCCCCCCTTGTTCTCCTCCCCTGCCTCGTCACGCCTTGAAACACTTGTGTATAGGCACGCTATAAATGTTATATCATATCATATCATATCACGGCAGAGTGCAAAAAGGGGAGGGCAAGAGGCTGCATATGTGCTTGTACACTCCCTTCTGCCCTCCCCTTTTGTACGCCACCATGCAAATGACCAAAATATGGCAGAGGGGACCCACCTACGTGTATGTCTACTTGTACAAGTTGTCCGCCGCTGAATTAAGTGGAGCAACAAAATGTGCTCCTGTGTGATTATATTTCCCATCATAAACAATCCAATGTCCATCGCTGTGATATCCCCTTCTGTGAGGAAATTATCAAGTGGTCATTTCCTGGACACTTTGCACTCAAATGAAAACACACTTTATTTTATTGTTGCTTTTTAGCAGGTTTAATTACAACAAAGCTATTTCAAGCAAATCAAGAGGGGAGTGCACAAGGGTGGCCTTAATGAAGTGGGTGAGCTGGGGAGTGCAGTTACCTATTCACTGGTAGGTACAAAGTACAAGACATTTCAGGATACCAAGAAACAGTAACAATTCACAGACTCAACATTTGATGAAAAGTGCGGTAGGTTACAGATTAGAAAGTCAAAAAAGACGGACGCTCCAGAGAATATTTCTGTTCCAGGACCCAGTGACGGGGCATAAGGGCGGGGTCCCAGACACATTTGAACAGTTTTTTCAAGAATTGCCGGACTTTGGCTGAGAAGATTCTGCCTTGGTGGTATAGAGTCTTGTCCATTGGAGAGGAAAGAATGCTCTTTCCTGTGGTTCTCAGATGCCTGCTAGGTTGGTGTGGCTAAAAAGATTTGAGATTTACCTAGGCCCCATCCCATGTGTATCACGGTGGACCAAGCAGAGAATTGTGAAGAGGATATGCTACTCAACATGTAGTTGAAAGAGGTTCTTACAAACCCCTGTAATAAAGTCCTGAACATTGAATCCAAAAATCACTTTGACAGCCAAGTTTAGGATTAGTCTAAGTGGTGGATTTGATGTTTTATTAGATGCTACATAGATACTGTGGCAATAGTCTAGCTTAGAAAGAACTATGTCTTTGTACAGGTCTTTCGTCCGAGCCATTTGCCAGAAACAATGATTTTGTTGAGCAGGTCGATTTGGAAGTGGGTCTTGTGAATGATTTGTCTATATGGTTGATGAACATTATAATCTAAAATACGTTTTTCATTGCCTTGGAATTGAGTGGGTGGTGAACATTGGCCTGCAGCCCAATAAAAGGGCTTAAAGGGAACATAAACCAAAAAAAGGCTTCCAGTTTTGTTCAGGTAAAGGAAAAGACTATTGGCTGTGATCTATTCATCGACTGCCTGGAGGCATTGAGTGTACATCTGTGTGATTTTCTCTTCTGTCTGGAAAGAAATCAACTGTCACTCCCACCTAACTTCATATCTACATCCCTATGCTAGTTTTAGTTCTACTCTAACCTATTTTAATTCTAAACCTGCTCGACTCCCATTCTAAAATAAATCCCTTCCCTATGCTAGGCTTACACAAATGGCATCCACTTCTGTCTCCAAATGTCTTTCTCAGACTCCCCTTATCCAGCTATCTGTCATCCTATAGCCCTCTCAGTAACATTCTCTCCATATGGTACCATTTCTCCTTCCAATCTCCCCAATGCCCTGTCTCCAACCGCCTTAACATCTCTCTCTTCAGATGCTAACAATTCTCTTTCCTGCCTCCTACGCTTGGATCGTGATTACGGCCATGGATTGCACATGTGTACTGTAGGCTAGGCTGATCATGCCTGTGGTCATGTGGGCTAAAAGGGGATTGACATGATCTATATTAAGGTCATCAATCGTCTTGGATTCCAAAATTGTCCTGGACATGCACATGTAAAGCATCCTTCCCTTCCCTTTGGAGACTTGCTGAAATCGCCTGCTTTAAGCTGTGTTTCTCTGTTTTTCCAGCATGTCAATTGTTAGTCAGAACATGCTTTGGTAAGCAGTGGAAATTGTTCAGCGAGAATGTTACTCTTCTTATGCAGGAAATGTGCAACTTTGTAATCCCCAAGACAAAAGCAAAAGAACAGTGATTGATTTTTTGTCCTTCACGTGGATTCTGTGTGTTCATATCATTTAATTCTTTATGCGTGTTAAGCACAACTTTGTTTTGGTGGGGCTCCCACAGAGTGCATTGGTTTGGCTCATGCTAGGACAGGGGTTCTGAAGAAAGAAATGCGTTTCTCTACTCGCCTGTGACATCAGAATGTTTCAACACTATTCCGATGGTGGCTGGTGACTTTAACTAGAGGGGCGTACATTTATTCCCTGAGTATGCGGGAGCAACCGAGCAGAGCAAGGGAGCCCAAGCAAAACACGGGGGGAGTTCATCGGGGTTCTCCCCCCGAGAAATAATGGTTTAAAATTGTGTATTTTACAGCACTTTCTGTGAAAATTAAGTAAGAAGTCACACAATTTGTTATCGGTTTTGTATGGTACCACATAAAAAAACACAACAGATGCAAGTCACCAACAGTGAACAGAGCCATTTTCCAATGCATTTTCCTTTTTCCCACAAAATATTCCAGTACATACTTATGTTGGCTGTGACCATACATGTCCATGCAGGCTTCCACAGTATATTCTGGTCCCATAGCACAGCCAGTAGAGTGCTGCTTTGACATCTGTGCAGAGCCTGCTGACTCGGGTTCGAATCCGGGCAGGGTCAAACTTAGTATTTCATCTTTCTGAGCTGATAAATGAGCGCTATATAAATGCTAAATTATTATTATATGCCAGTATTACTGTACCTACATAGGTCAGTGTACCACATAATCAAACGTTTGGTTGCTTTTCCCCTTGATACCAAGTACAAAAATGCCATCACACACAAAGAATATATGGCCTGACTAGAGCCACCAATGTAAGCCAGTCTAGCCACGTAAAACACTTGCAGAAAGGACGTCAGTGCTTCACTGGCTGTCTAGCCATGCAATAACTGTTATGTTATGTTACTCGGCATTTATATAGCCCCTTATGTATCATTGGTATGACCTGAAAGCGCTGGTAGGTTGAACGCCCTCGGTGCACTACTACTGTGCATCAAGGGGAACGCAAACATAAGAGTTATAAAGTGGCTAGACTGCTAGTGAAGCACTCATGTGTGTCCTTTCTGCAAGCAGTATTGGTAGCTGTCTAAATGTCCATGTGGCTAAAAGTACTTCGACATCGCACACTTTGACCTTGTGCTGCAGCCGTCTGCTACAATGGGTCAGATGTTAAATGTACTGTACACATAATGCATTCACTGAAGCCCTCTGATTACATCTTATTATGTTGCAAAGGTTGAGGGCACTAAAAAAACATGAGATATAAATAAAACACACACAGTATACTACTGTTTGCCATGACTTCATATGTGTAACCATCACCCTGACTGGAAAAAAGCAGGGAAAGAAGAGAAACAATAAATAACATACACACAAATTGATAAATACAATAAATAAAAATAAAACATAGTATGCTCATGAGTCTTTAGGGTTTATAGTGACCAAATAACATTAATGACGTGGATCAAAAGCTGGTGCTCATTGGAATAAGGCGCTCACCAGATTGATTGATCAAACTGTGGTTCCCAATCAATCGAGGTGAGAACTAAAACTCATGTCCTCCAGAGCTATGTGGTGTGATGGGTGCCAGAGTGCCTAGCTGCTTAAAAGGACAACTACAGCTCACTCTCTTCCTCGCAGTGCTACCACCTGCTCTGTAAGAGTATGAAGGTGCAGGTATTTCATCCTGTCGTGAGGGACAAGAATAGTGATTTGATGTGCAGAGTCAAGGACATGGGCTGGAGCAAAGCACGTCTGGAAGAAGGGGCACAGTGTGACAGGAGGTGGTATGGCAGCCACAAAGAATGCAGGAACTCTGGCTTGGATTCCCATGCTGACGTTGGTCAAAGTGCTCCTTCTAGGGACTAATAGAATGTATGTATGTTACTGTACCCACAGGGACAATATCCTAGACAGTAGAAACACAGCTGCCATCATGGCAGAGGCAGCCATGTGTAATCTCCATCATTAACTACAGAGGAGATGGAGATTCTAGCAAAAACCCACATGTGAGTGTTACAGATTATCTTCTTTTTAAAACTCCAAAGAGGATAGCCCTTTTAAATAGCTACACAAATAAAATATTTAAAAACAAAAAGTGTATATTTTCTCTAACAATGTCAAGGTTGTGTCCTCTTGTCGACCACAAAGAGCATAGACACCATTGCAAGAGCACCTACAACCAGTCCTTATGACGATTTTAGAATAACATGAACACGGAACATGTTGCAATCTTGAAATATGTCCAAATATATATATATATATATATATATATATATATATATATGTTAACACATGGAGGATGGAAAAAACCTGCACTCTATGCACGAGGTCTATAAATCCCAACAAAATGAGAAAAACTCGAATCCAATTAAGAGGAAAAACCGAGTTTAATGGGAGGTAAAAAATACAAGGCAAAAACACACAGCAAACAATACAGGACGCCTAGACAGTGTCCTTAACGACGCGTTTCGCGCTGCCCTGAGCGCTTGATCACAATATATATCGCTTGAAAAACTTTGTTTTACCTTTCTCCATTAATTTGGCCGAATTACCCCCTGTAGAGTACCTTACTGTGCACAAAGGTCTTGTAGAACAAGCTTAATTAGTAAGTGCATTTAATGAGGAGAGAAAGGTTGGAAAACTATTTAACATTTGTTGAACAAATTGTTTAGATTAAGGAGGCATCTGTAGTTTGAGTGAGTGTGGCATCAAAGAGAAATGTTTAACTATTGGTTGTGCGGAATGAAATCATGGACCACTGAAATGGTGTGTAAAAATCAACCGTTATTTTCCTTCTTAGCACAATGAAGCAAAAAATGCACAATCTATATTTTGAAAGCAGAGTAGGACTTTAGCCATTCGCCAATAACCTAGTACTCCCATTCTGATCGATAATCAGACGGCGTTGCTGTGGCCCACCGCATGATTCTATAAGAGTCTTCCCAAAGGCAGGGAAATGAGCAAGAGGCCCTAAGCAAGAGTTGTATCTGATCCTGTAACGCTGAGTTCCAGAAATGTCCACTCAGGTCTGTCAGTCAGAGGGTAAAAAGACGGCAGAGCCTAATAAAGTCTACAGACATAATTAATAGTGAAAGAAAAGGATTCTGGCAAGTGCAAACTGAAGCTTTTAAATCACTGCTCTCCATGACTCTGAATCTCAACCAATGAACTCATAATTCCAGGGCAAAAACCATTGGATCTAGCCTCTAGAAATAAGAACAAGTCAATTGACAAGATGTGAGGCAAAGGCCTCGGAAGTAAATGGAGCCCCGTATACGGTGAAGAGAGAAAGCATTGTGCTGTTTAGCAATCACTCACTTCTGGGGGTGCCTGGAGTTGCAATGTTCTCCCATTCTTGAAAACTCAGGGCAACTCTGAGCAACGTCGTTTTCGATAGCTGGCGAGGCGTTCGTTTCTGTAGAGCCCTCTAATAGCCCTCTAATAAAAGGATTTAGGAACTATGGCCACAATCGATCTTGAAAACATTCCCATCACTCCTGACAGTATCTTGGCTGAGGGAGAGGATGCTCTTTTCTAGAACAATCCTTATTTCTTCCCTCTGTCGTTTATATTTGTATTGCTGTATCTGAATATATTTCAGCGAGGGTATCCCGCCTACTGGAAATGCACCAAAGAAACAATGCAGGAAACTAAGCATTTCATAACTGGTTGCTTTACGCTAGTAGCTTAAAAAACACTAAAGCCGAGGTCATCCGTTGGCACTTTGAATTAGGGCCATATCGACCTAATTGCTATGGGTTAGTTACTGTTATGCCCAATGCTTATCGAGATAGACCTGTGGAAGGAGGGAATTTGAGAGAGGATAGGTGGAGCCCTGGTGTTTGACAAGAGACATGGACAAACTGCAATGAATCATAAACTATCTCCAGTAGCTTTGCACCTTGTGTGCGAGTTATTTCATACCCGAGATGTTGCAGGAGAGCGCTCTCTACAGAGGTATCATAAGTTGCACTAATTTTGGGAAAGCAATAGCATGTTGTGTAAATATATAATTATCGTCCCTCCTCTAGCAGATACTAAGCATTTGTGCTCTGGGGTGTTTAGAGATGCACCAATGGGGCTAATGGCGGCCCGTACTGGGTCAAAGGCAATGGCCACATACTTGATTTTCATTCAAAGAAAATGATGTTTGGAACCACTGGACGTGCCATATTCAAAAGTTCACTCTGCTGGAAGGCAGTCTCTCTCAGTAGGTAAATAGGTATATGTTGAAAGTGCCCTTCAACCATTAAGTTGTTTAACAGTTTCACAATTTGTAATGGGAAAAAACACTTTGTTCGCTGTATTGAGAATAATAATGCTGGAAAATCTTGTGGCATGGAGATGTCACTATTACTCTGTTTCCTGATTGGAATATACCCATGAACATTCTGCTGCTATTTTCCTGCCCATTGTTCTCTCCGCTATAGGTAGAAATAGCTTTAAGTCCCTCTATTAGACTAGAACCCCGAAAATGCCCCTAGGCCAGGGGTCTACAAACTTTGGCTCGCCAGATGTTTTGGGCTACAAATCCCACCAGTTCTAGACAGCATAGTCAATTGCGAGGGATCATGGGAGTTTTAGTCCAAAGCATTTCTAGAGCTGCAGGTTGCAGACCCCTGTCCTAGGCATTCTTAGTGGTAGAGACTAACCATGCCTAGTGGAAAACTATCAGAGTGACAACTCTTCCTCATCCAACCCTATTGAAAGTCCTATGAGCAAACACCTTTCAGTACTTGTCTGTGCTTTAGCGGGGTGGAGTAGGGGCTGGGATGTTAATATTTTTTAAACTTGCCACCAAAATCAGTTCCTTAAGATTGTAGGTGACCTTTCTTCGAAGCTACAATCCCACACCCACTAACTGTTGCAACATATATATTAAAAGTGCCATCTTCCTTTCTATCTATGCTTTATCTGAGTTAGCTAAATGTAGACCACATCTCCGTACCCATTATCTGACTAACCGTATATCAACAGTTTCTGTGTGCCTCATGGACTCCATGTTACGCTCACACATTTCATCCAAAAGGACCCAAAACATCAAAAGCTTCTCTAGACAGACTTATGCTTTGCAAATATCCTACTTAGTGTCCTTCATTTAATTTGATAGTAAAGCTACTGCTCATGGGTCGTTTTTTGGAGTTTCTGAGACCTTTTCGGGAACAGTTGTTCTTAGGCACTTTGCTCCAAAATGACTATGTACATCTTCGCCTATAGTATTAATGCTCCAATGTTTCAGAAATTGACTGCTGGCATTTTCCTAGAAACCCCATCTGAAGCTCTTGACTGGAAAATAACTGTAGGAAGCCGAAGCCTGGTCATTAAATAAAGATAAATTGCTGGATGAGATGTTGCATTTCGTGCCATAGCGAGATTTGTCTTTGATATTAGAGAAAATAGTTCCTTTCCTATATTTGATTTCTGTTGTGTTGTGTGGAATCCCGGAAACATTTATCAACCTAGTGGTCTCCATTACTTGATTCCCAGAAGGAGCACGCTGACCTTGCTTCTCTCCTAGGCTTGGTTCATGTTTCTGTCTTAAGGCAGGTCATTAGAAGTATTGTGTAGCAAGCAGCCAACCCTTATATAGTCAACAATTTTCTATATGTTCCACAGTATTATGCAGTGCCCTGTTTTTGATAAATACTGTAGTAGTTGGGTTGTGTACTGCAGTATCTTTACTAATTAATGGTATATACCATAGTTTACTGCAGTATACTCAGCTAAACTACAATCATTTCTATTTCTAGGATCAAGAAACATCACCCCCGGCCGAATAGAATGGGTCATTGTTTAGTATTGCTGATGTGGAATTGGCCATTAAAGCACAGAGGGCAGGGCAGCGGGACGTGATAATGTGCTGATAGATATCAATAGGGAAGAATCAATCGTTTGGGCACCGGTCCTTGGAGTCTGTTCAGTGTATGTGTCAAACTTAACTCCGTTCCGGAATCTTGGTGTCTAGCAGAGATAGCGCCAATCTACAAGAAGAGGGGGAGGAGCACCCAGAAAATTATCACCCCATATCTCTGCTGGACAGTTCTGGAAAGAAATTTGCAAAATTAGTTCTGGAGTACATTCATGTCTGGATTAGGGAAAACGAGGAATTAGCACTTTATAAGAAAGCAGGCTTTCAGTCAGGAAATGGAACAATCGATCACAGTTTCCACCTTTTGACCCTAACCGGAAGTATGCTGTTTTTTTTATTAGTACATTGCTTAGTTTATTACAAACTTCTTATTACTATTCACATTTTACCCTTGGTTAGCCTCCTCATTTCCACCATTAAATATTAACATCCCTTTACCTTTAAGATGAAATCAAGATAGAATCGAGATATTCTATAACTGCACATGTTAATTGAAAATTTCCCTCCTACAGAATGTCCCACCACCATGCCTTTATATCGCTGTTTTTAGGGGCACATTTCAAAAGGAACGTGCTTCGCTGTGTTCTTAAGTTCAAACATTCAATTACCAACTGTTTCAGCATTTCAATTCCCTGTTCACAGAATAGACATTGATTATGTGAAATCCCAGCCGTACGTCTAGCAAACAGAATTTCTCTTGTGGGGTATAAGTTTAAGTGCAGCCGCAGGAACTGATTTCTGTGGCATCTGCTTGGGAAGTTCACCAGATATCTCGCGGTCATATTTACTCCTCTGGCTTCCGGACCTAACTTAGTGAATGTTTGTGAGAGTTCTTTTTGTCTACAGTTGCAATCCAATCGCACAGACCTAGTTTCTTCTTTGCTGCACAGGGATTGTTCATAAGAGTATCAGCACTGATGTTTGCAGAAGACAAGTTCTCAAGTATCTTCAATGAAAAAGAATATCAGCACTGATGTTTGCAGAAGACAAGTTTTCAAGTATCTTCAATGACCATTCTCTCAATAGTCCAGAGGAAGTTG
Organism: Ambystoma mexicanum; assembly: GCF_040938575.1. Classification (NCBI taxonomy): domain Eukaryota; kingdom Metazoa; phylum Chordata; class Amphibia; order Caudata; family Ambystomatidae; genus Ambystoma; species Ambystoma mexicanum. Next base: position 1,488,248,344 of record NC_090921.1, read on the forward strand.
TTATTGTCATGGGGTCAAAGATCTTGTATGCAGGACTTTTTGTTGGTAATGACATTTTCCTCCACAGCGAGATGGATTTCCAAAGAATCGTCGCTGCCATAGATTGTAACCCCAGTTCATAGCGTATAGAATCAATTGGCACACAACGTGGGAGACGTAGAACTCTACGCCAACATTGGCCCTCAAGCCTCTCCCAAACAAAACCAGCAATATTTAGCCCTTCTTCGCTCCTAAATTTTATTGTTGCCAGGAGTTTTTGACAATAAAACATTAAGACCGGGTTTCATAGTAAATTTCTCAAAGTCGGCATTCAGTTTCATACCCTGCAATGTAAGATTTCTCAGTCTGTTTTTCAAATCAGCAATCCAATATTCCTCTCAAATTCATTTGTTGAACAGAATACCAAGGTACACACTGCCGTTGTTATGTCTAGTCGCTCATCTCCTGCAAACCAGCTAAAGCGCTTCCCTCTTTTCCCCAGATTTGTTCCGAAGCACATCATTTTCTGGGCATTCAGTTGTAAGTCATTCTTTTCCAAGTACGTAGTCAAATGATTCAACAGGCACTGAAGACCTATTTGAGTAGTGTCCATCAGCACTATATCATCAGCATATATAGCCCAGGTAATTGGTTTACCATTCACCTTAGGTGGAAAAGCGTTACAATTTGCAAAGGCTGAAGGAAGATCTGCCATATAGAGCTTGAAGAAAAGAGCTGCTAGTGGGCATCCTTGTTTAACCCCACGTTGTGTTGGAATTTTCTTAGTAAGGTCTCCCTCTAAATTTAATCAAATCCTTCTCGATTTTTCCTCGTGTAGCATCTTTATTGGCTGTAAGATTTCGGCTGGGCAACACCAATTCTCAAGCTTTGACCATAATCGTTCTCAACGCATTCAAAAGCCTGGCGAAGGTCTATGAATGCCAGGAATAGATTTTTCTTTATTTGAATTGCATCAAGCGTAACGAGTTTAACATCATCAAGTTTACTTCCACACTGACTCCTTTTGTAAAGCGAGTTTGACGATGGTCTAGTATATCGTTGTCCTCATCTCATTTTGACAAACTTTGTTTTCTTTTTTTGCCACTTTTGTGGACTTGAGGGCAGCTTTTGACTCTGTACCGTGAGATTTTCTCTGGCAATCACTTGCTAAAAGAAACATGCCCAAGAGGGTGTTTAGCATTGTTCAGTCCTTATTCCATCAAACCAAGGCCATTGTATGAGTTAGCCTGGGAGGAGAGGTCACTGCCAATTTGAAGTAACCAAGGGAGTCCGCCGAGGGTGTGTTTTGGAGCCTCTTTTATTTTGTATTTATATAGAGGAAGTCATTGTCACTCTCCCTGAGGAAGGTAGGGACCCTGCAAAATTAGAACAAAACAGGCACCCCAGTCTCTTTTTCGCCGACAATGCCGTGATTCTATCCACTACCCCTATGGGGACGAGATAGTCCCTGGCAGTCTTCGTTAAAACAGATGGGGAGATGGGCCTTGCCTTGAATACAGGGAAAACCAAGACCATGGTCTTCAAGCCCAAATTTGTGAGGCATCAAAAGTTAGAAGCCATGGTAGAGGGCACTGCTTTGCATCAGGTTATAATGTATGACTACCGCATTTTGACAAAAATGGCAACTGGACTACTGCAGTGGTGTGATGCAGGCATTTGTAACATAAATGGCAGAGGTGTAATACAGCCTGCCCTTGGCCTATATGCAAAGCAGGCCAAAGCAGCTGCCCTTTTTGGGGTAGAGTTATGGGGCTTTGTAAAAACAAGGTTGCTGGCTATTGCTCAAAACACATTGTAAAAAGTCCCTTCTTCTGTTTCCACTGGGCATGCCTAAAGCTTTATTACATTTTGAAATTAATCTGTGCCCTATTTATGTAATTAATGCAACAAAACCCATACTATACTGGGGCGCAAGTTTGGCAAGGTGTGGATTTTGAGGACTTCCAGAATCACCTAATAACCCTGTTGTGCCTGGGAGGTAGTATGAATCTGGCATGGATCGCCCATGTTAAAAAAGGTCTGAGCGACTTGAATGAGCATGGGCTGTAGTCATACAGACAACATGATGGAACGTTGCAGCAAAATGACAACTGCTATTAGTTACCTGAGGACTAAAAGAGGGTTTGTTTTTGAGAAATATCTCGATTTTGTCAACCCACCATATGCACGTGCCCTATATGTTAATTTTCATCTGGGCACATTGAAGCTGGCCTCACTTACAGCATCATGGGGAGAAGGGAACTCACAATTGTGTCCACAATGTAGCATTTGTGAGGAGACAGCAGCTCACTTCATGTTTATATGCACTGCAACTCTGGGACTGAGATCACTGCATCTTAAACGTCTACTAATACAGCTAGTATTCGTACCATACCCCCGCGTTAGATCTGTAAGTTCGGATGATATGGACACGGTTTTTAGGGTATCCAAATACATCCATTGAGCATGGATACAATGGCAACAACAAATTGCATGAGTAATATTTCCAAGCATGTAAAATCTGTTCCCAATGTAGTCACCTATGGGAGATGTGATCCCATATCTTTCTCCAGGTTTGCTTTGTAAACTAAGGGCTATGCAGTCACTTCCACTAGAGGACAATTGAAGTGGGGCAACTGTTGGCTAGAGAGCATGTGACCCCCTGCCTTCCTCCGAAGAAGCAGAATTATAAAAAAGGACACATTTAAAGCTGCATTTTAAATTCGCCTGGAAATGCATCTAGCACAAAGAATAGTTAGTTTCACCACACAAGTAGGGGACAGAAAAGGCTTTAGCTTGCACAATTAATGTGTTTTTAAATAGAATAGACTAGGTGACTGGAAGGTGTGTACCCAAGATAGGGGCTCACTACACAAGCACGGCAGAATGGCTATAAGTAGTATCAGGTTTCAGCTACCCATATGTAGAGGGGTCATGGGCCAGGCATGCAACAGGACTTGGTAGATAGCAAAATAAATGCATAGCAAACGTGCCCTACAGAGGAAAATAACGTGACAAGCAGCTGCCATTTTAAATTGCACCGGCACAGCAAAGAATTGAGCTCTGGAGCTTTAAGAAAAAGCCCCTGTTAAGCACGTTTGAACAAATTCCTTTAATTCAGTAAAATGCTGTGGCCAGCTAGATGGTAGCTGCCTCAAAGGAATGTTAAAACCCAAGCCTTCGTAGGGGAGGGTTACATGGTGAAAGAAGATAACATTGTGTGAATCCAGCTGTTAAGGTAAATTAACTTACAATAACATGGCAGACCATTTCAAGTCTATGGGACATACTGAACATCCCAGGATTTTCATAGGTACTTGGCAGATTAATGCCTCTCCGACCGACTAGGCGCGACAGAGGAATGTGATGTGACTAAAAAGACATTTAATTGCTGCAATGAAATCTTAACAGTGTGGAAGTAGCATGACTCACAAAATAGTTATTCATAAATGTGTCAAGAACAGGATGGCATGGTCACTGTTGCGAGAACAGGTCCTTGAGACTCAGCGAAGCCATGGCAGGGGAGATAACATGGGCTGTTTTATTTATTTAAGAACAAGGCAATACGCTTTTCCTCTCTCTCCTCCCATCTACATAAAACATGTCATCATGCAGCCACTTCATGGAGTGTGTGACCGCCTGTTAACCGATGAGCACATGTCTTTTTTCACTGCAGAAGTAATTTAGGGCCTACCAATAATATTCAAGTATGATGAGTAGCACAATTCTATGGGATGGCTTATGGGTGGGATCTTAGATAAGGATTGTCCAATCACTAGTTGTGGACATTGGACATATAGAATTATATATGTAGCTTAGTAGAGTGAGACAATGACCAGGAGCAATAGGTTTTCATAACTGTGACATCATAAAGCCTATAACACCTGCTGTTTCGTGTTAATATGTAGAGAATTCTTGAGTGAGAGCTTGGCTTTTAATCTTGCTTTCCCCCCCAGTATATATAATAAACCTGGGTTACCTTGCATTTGGTATACCACAGTCACTCTGTGTTGTCTCTTTTTTGGTGAATATCAGTTAGAGGGCTATTTGGCTTTTGACCTCTGGTGTTCATCTGATAGCAGAGTTTAGTTGGGGCTGTGGAGGTTGGAGTGCCCTGCCACCCTCCATTTTGGAAAGCAGATTGGTCAGGAGAATGGATTGTCTTTTTTGGTTGTGCACAACTTAACAGGAAGGACAGCAGGGGCCGGCTTTGGAGTGGAACCCTGCCTGGTCTTTCACCGTCCACTGGAAGCAACAGGAGGAGTTGGCAAACTGAGTGTAGCCCAGAACCCACAACCCTCAATGGTCCATGGAAATGTGAGTGTGCTATGTGCAGGGTAACAGTTGGGGGGTGGGAAATGTATTGTATGGTATTTAAGAAACAGTCAAAAGTGATAAAGGATAGCTCTAAACAAGGTCTTGGAAGACTGCGCATTAGGGCCTCTAAGGACCCAAACTTCTTTTGAGGGTAGAGTTAAAGAGACAGAGAGATAAGAATAACAGGGGCAAACGAAGGAAACTGGAAGACCGCTGTATTTTATTGTGTTGTATTGTGTTTTATTGATTAAACTGTTGATTGCCGACATTGTGCGTGTTGTGAGCCAGGTCCTCTAGAGATGGTTTTTCTTTTGTGTGTTGTGAGAGTAGGAGCGAGTATTGGTTGATAAAGGTTGATGGGGTAAGCATGAACATTTAGATTGTGAGTGGATTTTGTTGTTGTGACCTAGAGCTAGGATTTGGATATAAGGGAGTGGCCCTAGACAATGAAAACAGATTTAATAAATGGTGCACATTTGAAGTCTGGTGGAGGTGTGAGTAAGGTAAAAGTGTGAGAGAATTGCAAAACTATTTTCATTCTAATTATTGGTAAGCTGACCACTATTTTGCATTACTTATTTTGTATAAGAGCCAAGCTGCATGCTGCTTAAAAGTTGCCACCACGTTATGTTATGTTATGTGCCTGCTTGTAACGTGCCGATAGGCCGCAGGCATCAGGGTGCGGGGAACCAAGAAAGATCAAATACACATAGTTCTCTTCGTTAAACTAAGGTTGGATAATAGAGAGAGGAATTTCCTGAACCTCAGGTAGTTCACTTCTTGCCGTAATGCCATTGGCAATTTGTTCCAGTATAGTGCTGCCTTTACGAGTGCACGATTGACACAGGGTATGTTCAAGGTACCCCTGTCGGCTGATCTTAATCATCTTCGGGGTGTGTAAAAGGAGAGATGTTTTTTAAAGTAGCTTGTGGCCTCTCCATATAAGCATCTATGGATTATTGTCATGGCCTTGAAGTTGACTCTGTCCTCCACTCTTAACCAGTGGAGGGCTCTTCTCCAAATTGATACATGTTCTCTGTTGTTGATATTCTTAACTATGCGAAATGCATCATTTTCCATGACTTGGCACTTTTGAATTTCCCTCTTCATGGCTCCCAGCAATAAGGCATTGCCATAGTCAAGGCGCAACAGAATGATGCCTCTAGCAATTGTCGCGGAGTTAGCTTCATTGATGAAAGGTCTTATCGCTCTCAAGAGGCGCAAATAGTAGGCGCTGTTTTTCTGCAGGTAGTTTACCTGTACCTCAGATCCACCGATGCTTCCACCATCATCCCGAGAGTTTAAACGTACGGCATCACCGGGATAATAGCCTCTTTGATGGTAAAGGTCTTACATTACCTCCCCAGCTTCAATCTGGCCTGTCGTGTTCCGAAGATCATCAGTTCGGTTTTAGTGTTATTTAAGAACATCCAATGATGTTGCATCCAATAATCTATAACCTGATATACCTCTGTAATTTTTGCACTATCTGTGGTATAATCACCTTGAGTTAAAAAATGAGCTGCATGTCATCGGCGTAATTCGTGAAGAATACGCCGATGTGTTCCAGGAGTTCACAGAGGCTTCTCATATATAGAAGTCAGATACCCCAATAATTCACCTATGCAAAACATTCCCTAGATATAGTGCCAACATCATTAAGTATCATGCTGAGTGGGTGAAAGGGACTGCTAGGAAGATGTACCTGTCGTGGCCACAAGAGGACAGTCACTGTAAAAAGGTACTCCAACACATGTGCACATACTTACACGCCACACACAAAGGCAGGAAGCTCAAGAACAGCATAGGTGTATTAGAACTCTTGAAGGCCTTTGGGGAAGTGACAGAGGGGCATAAGAAGGAATGGATGCTTCATTTGTGTCAGAGGGAACGTAAGCAGCCCACAGCACCACCGCCTCCTCCCTCTGAAGAAAGCGCTAACACACAGCCAACAGCTCTGCCATCACCAGCTGAGGCAGGCATCCACACACAATGCACAGTAGCACCTCTGTATGAGGAGAGCACAACACCCTCGACCATCCCAGGAATATACCCGGTACAAGCAGCAGCTGTAGGGTGTAGCGATCCCAGGTATGACTCCCCTGATGAGGAAAGTGATGATAGAAGGAGAAAGGTGAAAGTGGTAAAAGGAAAGGCGCCATTAGTGAAAATGAAGAATGAAGTATGGTGCAGCTCAGAGACACAGTTAAGGAATGAGGAAGAATATAGAGGGCTAGATAGCTTAGAAAAGCAACTACGAGCAGCTAAGTAAGAGCTCTGGGGAGTGTGAGGCACACAGATAGATGGTCACAGGCAAGAAGCGTATCCTTAGGTAATGGATAGAGTGGAGGGACTATGATGGAACTAGAGTAATGGGTAGGAGAAAAATATTGTTGAAACTCGATAGGAAAGGCACAGAAAATAATTATGTGAAAGTAGTGGCTCATGAAGAAATGAAGGAAGCAACCAAGGAGGATGCCAGGAGGGAGACACAGGAAGAGATAGAGCAAAATGCACAAAGGGGGAAAGAGAGGGAACAGAGAGAAGCAGCACAGAAGATGCAGAGAGAGGAACAGGAAAGACAAAGCAGGAAGATGGAGATAGGAGAAAGGGAAGAGTATGTAAAGAACATATAAGATATGTAAGAAAATGAGAAGAAGAGGAGAATGGCAAGAGAAAAGGAAGAAATTGAAAAAGTGAGGAAGGAGATGAGCAAAAAGATGAGCAGAAACATGATGCCAGAAATGTGGGAGAAGGGAGTGGGACAATAATCCCAGAGACCAGGGGCAGAGATGTATTTCCAGAGATAATGAGGGGAACATATGCAAGGGAGCCTGCAAAGGGAGTGAGTTTGGCTCTCATAGTTGAGGATGAAAAGAGTAGAGAAACTGACAGGGAGACAGATTGGGTAGACATTGATGGTGAAAAGGGGGGAGAATAGGCAGTGCAAACCGCACAAATGGATACCACAGGACCAGGCGTAGGAGAGATAGCTGATTTGCTGGGGCCAGACCTAAGCCTATATCTGCCCGACCTAAGCCTATATCTGCCCCTCACATCAGTACTGCCCATAAATGAAGACCATAAATCATCATATTTCTTAAGAAACTTGCCAGAACGCCAGCAACAACATGTAGCTGAGGCATTGCAAAGGAGAACTTGCAAAGCATCACCTTTGTGCAAGAAAGGGGTAACACAATTCCCACTGTTCCCACTGCTCCACAAGGGATTAGGAAACCCCAATATACTCCATTGGGAATCAGACAGAAAAAAAACTTGATGGATAAGCTGCCATCACTGACAGCAGAGATGGGACGTTGGATCTACAAGCTAGAGTGAGAGAAAGCTGGGACAGCATTAGCTATAGGTGACATGAAAAGCCTATATGCATCCATATTCGTTGACCAGGAAGAGGACGTGTGGAAGCGAGCAGGCTATTTTGCAGTAACAGAACATAAAACCACTAAATATGACGGGTTGCCATTTAATAATTGTAGAGCTAATTCATGGAAGGCACTGAGGGTGCTATTTCCAGATAAATCTGATATGAGTACCATAATGACTAGGAAGATGGGGCCTACTGAGGACCCCAATGCTTTTATTCAAGACATTAAAGAACATTGGTGTTTGGAAACTAAAGACCATTGGGATAAAAATATACCAGTGTTTTATCATATTCTATATCAGCGCCTACCTGAAGAAGTACAGAGATAATTAAAAAAGAGTGTGGGGATTGAAATGAGACCATGGACAGAGATACAATTAATTTATATTATTTATTTACATTTATATAGCGCGCAAACAACGCAAGGGCATCGAGGCGCTGTTACAGGCAAGGAGCTTATTTACAGGGGCATCAGAGACGCATTTTGGAGTCAATACACGTTAGTTAGATATATACATAGTGCATTTTGATAAGCAATATGTGCGACAGATAGTATAAAGTGTAGTTGGTTAGATGAAAAGTAGTGTTTTAATCGCTTTGTGGAAGGCGATGTGTGAATCCATTAATTAACTATTGTACATCCCTGTAGGTTAAAGCAGGAGATAGATCAAAAGGAAATAGAGGAAAGGCAAAAGGGAGGGGCAAAATTGGTACACAATACATTATCCAAAATGGCGGTAGAAGGAGCGGTATTGGTAAATATAGGAAATGGGAATAATGAACAGGGAGCTGTCATGCCACATCATGGCATGGGTGGTTTATTTTGCAGGAAGAGGGGAGAGTAGTTTTTACCCCAGAGGAGGAAGAGTATTTGTTCACAAAGGGAGAGGATTTGGGTTTGGTGGGGCACAGCCCCGCTTTGGAGGACATGTGGGATCTGGAGCAGTATGTTGGACATGTGGGAAAGTAGGATACATTTCACGAGTGTGTAGAAGTAAAGGAGCAATGCAGCACAGTAAAATGCAGAATGGGCCAAGAGGGGGGATGGCATATCCAGCGCCATATGGTGCACCACAGCAAAACTATGAGTGCTATGACTACACACAATATTCACCAGATCAGACACAAGCACAGCAGGTGCAGCAATCCCAAGGGCCACAGATACAGCCACAGGTAGTGCCACAACAACCACAGCAGACATTGACACAGCAACCACAGAGTGCAGTACAATCACAGCAATCAGTGACACAGTGAGATACCAATATTCCGCCACAGATACAGACACTACAGATAGGAAGAGTGAGAGCAGTTGGGGGAACCCTTTTACAGGGACAGGACTGAACATGTATCCCCAATATTATAGCCCACAGAATAGCTTAATGTGCTCTATCCTATCAGTAACCACAGAACCTGAACAGGAACAGAGGGTGGAGGTATCTATAGGCGACCAGATTATTTCCTTCTTAGTTGACACTGAGGCAAAACAAAGTCCTGTGTCAGAGAGGGCAGATTTCCGATGTCAGGATTATTCATGGACACTCAAGGCTTTTCTGGGGCTACAAGACGGTAGCTATACATTCCTGTATTTCAGGAAGACACCTGCTAACATATTGGGAAGAGATCATATGGCCAAACTCAATATGCCAATATCATTCACAGAGGACGGCATAATATGCTCTACACCAGGCTTACATTTCCAGACAGCAAAAGAATACATACAAGCCTTTCATGGGCAGATGGTACAGAGGGGAGTATCAGTGGATCCTGAAGTATTTTTCTACGGAGTACAAGTGATGTTAGCATGGCTTTCCTGCATTGGGGGACAGTTATAGAGACTACCCACAGACTTTTTATACAGAACACAGATACATACAGATGTAACTGAATGGGAATTGGTTAAAATTGAGCTAGAGATGGCTGTAGTGAGGGAGGATAGAGTGATTTTACATGGCACTGATGAGGAAGGGGTGAGTTAGTGCACAGTAAGAGCACTTGATGCATCACCCAGACTGACCCAGTTGACAGATGATGAGCTGTTCGAGTACAGTGACTCTGATGATGAGGTATTATTTAGGATAAATATGCATTGTCAATTGAAAATAGAGTATACAGAGGTGCCACAACAAATAATGCTAGCTAAAAAAGTACCATCATTTATGGAAGAAGTTTTGGCAAGGGAACCCGGCACACTATGGACAACAAGTCCATATGATGTGGGGTTGTTAATAGGAACTGGAGCAATAAGAACAAAATTAAACAAAGGGGCAATTTGACCTCAAATAAAAGAGTATCCAATGTCCAAAGAAGAAGATGAGGGTATTCATGAAACAGTAAAAACGGTCATGAAGCAGGGAGTAATAGTGCCATCAGAGTCTCCTTGCAACGCTGCTATTTACCCAGTGAAAAAATCTCAGGGAGGGTCTGGAGATTCATACAAGATTTATACCCCCCTTGAATAACATTGTTGAGCCTGAATTGCCAGTGGTGCCTAATCCTGCCACAGTATTGTGTAATATACCTCCGACGGCCACACATTTCACAGTGATTGATCTGAAAAAAATGTCAGTATACCCCTTCATGAAGATTTGTGGTATTTAACCGCATTCACCTATAGAGGAGTAAGACTGGAGTAAGACTGGAACACTGTCATCTCTCACAGGGGTACTGTGATTCCTTTTGCAGATGTATTTGGGAAACATACAGACTCCAAATCCAATCATACAATATGTAGATGAATTGATGAATTGCTTGTTTGCAGCGACTGTCAGAAACAGTGCAGCTCCTGACGTTGCTACCTGAGAAAGGGTACAGAGTTGACAAACATAAAATGCAATATTGTCAGGAAGAAGTATTTTATTTGGGCCAAATAATCTCCAAAGAAGGGAAGAGGGTGACACCTTAAAGAGCAGAGGCAATCAATAATACACCTCATCCAAACAGAGTGAAGGAGCTGCAATAGTCCTTGAGATTATGCAGTATGGGTATTTGACTCAAGCTCATACATCCAACTACTGTTAGAAGGGCCAAAGGGAGCACATAAAAACAAGGATCCCATACAATGGACAAGAGAAATGAGCAGCACATTTGATGAACTGAAAAAGGCCATAAGTAAAGCACCTGTGTTAGGAATAGCAGATTATAAAGCAGAATTCTTTATTTTCTCCCATTGCAATGGAGTAGTGATGATGGCTGTCCTCACACAGAAGACGTCAATGGGACATAAACCTTTTGCATATTACAGCAGGTTGTTAGATCTAGTAATGAAAGGGCATTACCCATGTGAATGAGCTTTGGCTGCAGCAGCATTCACAGTTGAGAAATTGGCCATTGTGACGATGGGCTGCTCTGTAACATTATACATGTAACATGCACTTTTTGCAATACTTGAGAAGCCTAAAAGCACATTGACTACACAGAGGGCCTCAGGATATGAGGTCATTCTAATAAATCCACCTATTAAATTTTTAAGATGCCATGTGGTAACTCCAGCAAAATACAAAGCAGATCCAGTACAGGAAGATGATTATGTCCATGGCTGCACAACATACAGGAGTAAAAGTGTTTGTTGATGGCAGTTCAACAACAGACACACATACAGGGACAAGAATGATGGGAGCTGCAGTAGTAAGAACAAAAGAAGATGGCGAGTTTGAGACTACCTGCACATTTTTGACACAAGCAGCAGAATTAGAGGCAATGGTTATGGCACTAGAGAGACATGAAGATGAGGAAGTTACGGTGTACTCTGGTATGCCTATGTGACATCCACAGTGCATTCTGGACTGTCATGGTGGACAAGGAGGGGTTTCCTGTGCACTGACAGTACACCTGTGCAGCATGCCGCACTCTTAGAAAAACTGATTTCTGCACTATCCAAACCAGCAGAGGTTGCCATTGGTAAAATGCTTAGCACATACCAGAGGCTCAGATTTAATTTCCCAAGGAAACGCAGCAGCAGATACCAAGGCCAATTGAGTAGCGTATTTGCCAGACATAGTGGAGGTACCAAAGCCCATGCAATCACATGAAAAAATGATGGCAGTGACTGAAAGTTACAATGTACTGCCAATAGCACAGTTAATAGAGATACAAAGGCGTGCATTACCAGAAGAGCAGATGTTGTGGGGAAAAAGAGGCTGTTCATCGTGCCCCACGCATCTTTTGTGGTGACAGGGAAAAACAGGACTGCCTGTAATGCCACTAGAATTACTAACAGTAGCATTAGAAAAGTTACACTACCCAGCACATAATTCCAAAGAGTGTATTGCAGTGCAGATTTCCAGTGAGTGGTTCGTGCGCAACCTGCATGAACACGAGACAAACTTTATCATCAATTGTGCAACTTGTCCGAAATATACAGCAGGTTATACACTTAGGACCCTGAGAGGACCAATACCCCGCCCAACTGGACCATTGATACACCTGCATGTGGATTATATTGATATGGCCCAAGCGTGCAGAGGATACAAATATGTAATTGTGGTGGTGTGCCCCTTCTCCAGATGGATAGAAGCAGGACCATGCAGCCACCCAGATGCCATGTCAGCAGTGAAATTCCTTGCACGGAAGTGTTGCCCGATGGGGAGTGTTTGAGGTGCTGAGATCCGATAATGGACCTCATTTAGCAAATTAGCTCTTTGCAAAAATGACATCCCTATTAGACATTAGGCATAAACTTTGTTTGGCCTACCACCCACAAGCAAATGGTGTGTGGAGTGCCTCAATAGCCTCCTGAAAGACCACATAGCAAGATTGCATGACACATTGCATAAGGACTGGATGTATTGCCTTCCGCTAGCTCTCGTTGCTCTACTCAATCAGCCAGGCTCCAACCATCACCTGACTCCTTATGAGTTGGTGACAGGTCGCAGGATGCATGTGCCCATTACCCCACCCATGCGTGCACAGAAAGATGCCAAAAACACTGCGACTGCATTAGGAAACAAGTTACATGACTATTTGATGTCCATGACAAAATCTCTCTCTTTCATTTCTCGACAGGTAAAGGAAAGGCAGGGAGGTGTCGCAAAAGGCACAGAAGAAGACGAGACAGAATTGGACACTGCCACAGTTATTCCACCTCTCCAACTGTGCCCTGAGCACCTTGTGCTGTGCCACAACCATGTGCGAAAGTTGCACCACCCAAAGTTCACAGGTCCGCATGTTGTGACTTATTGTACCCCTACATCAGTAAAATTGCAGGACAAGAAGGAATGGGTCCACCTTACCGATGTAAAGCCATACAAGAGTTCTGCCTCCATGCCCAACTACCAGAATCCCAAGGTAGAAGAGAACAAAACCAGACTCAGGACAAGAGCTCAAGTGCATGCTGAGAAAGAAGATAAAAGGAATAAGGAACTTGAGAATAAAGAAGATATAAATCACATTGCACCACTTAAGGAACACTGATGCTGAACTATCACCGAAACAGTAAGAAAGGAATTGATTCTGAGGACTTTTTGAATACATCACCAGTACAGTATTTCTGTTGATGCCGAGGACTATTTTTCACAAGAACATACATCTATAACAGACTATTTTTTTTCTACTCTTCTATCTTTACATTTATTGGGACTCTTTTTTATACTATTTTTCAAAAGAGCATACATCTACAACAGGCTATTTTTTCTACTTTACATCTTTACATTTTCATTGTGACTATATCTATAATCCACATTTTTATATTTTTATGTTTTTATTAGCACTATTTTTATATTTTCTCAATGAACAACATAACAGTGGAAGTGGTTTAAAAATCATCAATCAAATCTTTTATTATTTTCATTATATGTGTTGTAAAATGTTATGAAAAATGTGTGTACAGCTCGCCTAACTCACCATTGAAAAATAATAACCAACTATTGCCCGGTACTAAGTAAACTGTATGAATGTTTTCCTATCATTATGTTCCTGATATCTTCATACTACCCCAATCAATACACCGCAGGACATATCTACACACGACAGACATTATGGCTATTGCAGTCCTTGTGTTTTCCTTTCTCTTTCGTTGTTTTTATTTCTTATTTTATCTCACACTGCATTTAACTGATTATCATAAGATTAATTTGTCCCTATGGCATAATTTTAGTGAAGAAGTTAAAGATGTCCAATTAGAGCAGGAAATGGCATTGCGCCCAGTTGTGGAGATAGTAAGGGCTAGGAGAAGTATTGCAGATGATGAAAATTACATGAGAAGGTATTTTGATAATTCCATAAATATTGAACAAAACTCATGGCATAGGTCAATGAAGAAGGTGGGAAGAGAGAGAGATCAAGGGAAAGCTGCTTTGTTTGCTCACTTATTCCCTATGCCATGACAGCCTCACAAGTATTTATACCTCCAGGAGTACCTGAGTACAGAGCACACTGCTTGGTACATCTCGCAGTATGCCAGACCAGAGGACCATCAGCCACGATGAAGTATCTCACAGATCCAAATTCCCATATGTAGACAACTATGTAAAAGAGGCACACATGATGGAGAGTACAAGAATGAAAAGTAAGGTGCTCAAGTACATACTATCAGGTACAGAAAGAGTAGGTGTTGAAGTAGTGGATCACCAAATATTAAGGTGTACAGATGTCCAGTTTAATTTGATTCCTCAGTGTTCCGACAGACCACAATTGCAAATAAAAGGGATAGTATATTCCTCAAGCAGATGGGTTGATGGAATAATGGGATGCAGAGCAGATGCAATGCGGACTGCACCATTAGACGTGATAGAAAAATCAGACAGAGTGTGCTGTGAGGAATGGAAAGAAACAAATGTTTAACATGGGTGGAAGATGAAGCAGGACCACTACCCATAACCAAACTACATGCACCAACATTATGCTTTAGAAATTATGGTTCTGTAAAGCTTGGTGACAATGAAAGGTGCAAACGCCTTATGGATTTACCAGGTATGAAAGTAGGCACAGCTGTACTAATGAACCATTGCTGGGCCTGCGGTACAAGCGCCTATATGCAGCTTCCACCCAACTGGGGTGACATATGTACAATAGTGCTAATAAATGCCCCAGCATTAGTATTACCACAAAGGAAGGTTGACATTGGCAGGGTAATTCATAGAATTTCGCAGAAAAGTGTCGCAAGCGGCTGGCGCAGAGTGTCCGCGTGCGATTGTCTGCGCCAGGCACGTGCGCTAAAACCGATTTCCGCGCACAGCGTATTCATGGATTTTAGGCTCCCAAACCAGCCGTGGCGCAGAGTATCGCAGCGACCCTGCAGCAGCGCCAGTAACGCCCCCAAGAACGCCCTCGCGCAAGGAAAAGCCATCAAAATCGCTAAATCATCGCAAAGGGCTGCGCTAACCCTGGACCAGTTTACAGGGCTGCCAAACAAGGAACGCAAAGCGGGTAACGTGCATATCAGGGGTACGCGTGAAGTTATACACGCGATTAGCCAGGGTGCCAGGGTACGTGTATTTCAGGGGTGCGCGGGAAGTTCAACACGCGATAGTCCAGGGAACGTGTATTACAGGGGTACGTGGGAAGTTCAACACGCGATTGTACAGGGAACGTGTATTACAGGGGTACGCGGGAAGTTCAACACGCGATTGTCCAGGGAACGTGTATTACAGGGGTACGCGGGAAGTCTTACATGCGATTAGCCAGGGCACATGTAATACATGGGTACGCGGGAATTATCACACGCGATTTGGCAGGGTACGTGAATTACAGGGTTGCGTGGGAATTATCACACGCCATTTTGCTGGGTACGTGTATTACAGGGGTGCGTGGGAATTATCACACGCGATTAGGCTGGGTGGGTCCTCACAGGTGTTCCCTGTACACCCTCCACGGCCCCTGCAGGCAGCCCACAAAACAGGGGACTACCCTGCACACCTGCTCATGTCCCCCTGCACCCCCACCCCCCAGCCACCAGGGGCACCCACCACCAGGCCCCCACCCATGTCTCCTACCAACCCCACCCCCCAGCAGTGCAGGGGCAGCCTCCACCAGGCCCCCACTCATGTCTCCCACCACCCCCACCCCCCAGCCACCAGGGGCAGCCTCCACCAGGCCCCCACTCATGCCCGACTCATGTCTCCCACCACCCCCACCCCCCAGCACTGTGGGGCACCTGCCAGCAGGCCCCAACCCATGTCACCCACCACCCCCACCCCCCAGCAGTGCAGGGGCATCCTCCACCAGGCCCACACTCATGTCCCCTATCACCCTCACCCCCCAGCAGTGCAGGGGCAGCCTCCACCAGGCCCCCACTCATGTCTCCCAGCGTGCTACGTGTATTCCAGGGGTGCGCGGGAAGTTCCACTCGCGAATAGCCTGGGCGCGTGTATTTCAGGGGTGCGCGGGAAGTTCCACACGCGAATAGCCTGGGCGCGTGTATTTCAGGGGTGTGCGGGAAGTTCCACACGCGAATAGCCTGGGCGCGTGTATTTCAGGGGTGCGCGGGAAGTTCCACACGCGAATAGCCTGGGCGCGTGTATTTCAGGGGTGCGCGGGAAGTTCCACACGCGAATAGCCTGGGCGCATGCATTTCAGGGGTGTGCGGGAAGTTTTACACGCGATTTCAGCAGGGTACGTGTATTTCAGGGGTGCGCGGGAATTCTCACACGCGATTTGGCTTGGTACGTGTATTACAGGGGTGCGTGGGAAGTTACACATGCGATTAGGCTGGGTGGGTCCTCACAGGTGTTCCCTGTACACCCTCCATGGCCCCTGCAGGCAGCCCACAAAACAGGGGACTACCCTGCACACCTGCTCATGTCTCCCACCACCCCTACCCCCCAGCAGTGCAGGGGCAGCCCCCACCAGGCCCCCACTCATGTCCCCTATCACCCCCACCTCCCCAGTCACCAGGGGCACCCTCCACCAGGCCCCCACTCATGTCTCCCACCACCCCCACCCCCCAGCAGTGCAGGGGCAGCCCCCACCAGGCCCCCACTCATGTCCCCTATCACCCCCACCCCCCCAGTCACCAGGGGCACCCTCCACCAGGACCCCACTCATGTCTCCCACCACCCCCACCCCCCCAGTCACCAGGGGCACCCTCCACCAGGCCCCCACCCATGTCTCCCACCACCCCCACCCCCCCAGTCACCAGGGGCACCCTCCACCAGGCCCCCACTCATGTCTCCCACCACCCCCACCCCCCAGTCACCAGGGGCACCCTCCACCAGGCCCCCACCCATGTCTCCCACCACCCCCACCCCCCCAGTCACCAGGGACACCCTCCACCAGGCCCCCACTCATGTCTCCCACCACCCCCACCCCCCAGCAGTGCAGGGGCAGCAGGCAGTCAGGCAGCAGCAGGTGGGAGCGTGCTCGGGCTCTGGGGGGCAGTAGTTCGGCCTTCCGGGCAGGAGCGTGGTATTCCGTGTGCGTACGCGTGGCCAGCTTGGTACGGAGTGATTTGGCACGTGAAAATCCTGCACGTCAGCGTGAAAACTGAGGAAAGGCCCTCAGCGCCTAAGCGCGTCTGTGACGTGACCCGCACAGGTGTTTCCCACACAGCACGTGATGACAGAGCACACGTGGAAAGACTGCACGTCAGAGTGTAATCGCGTGTGATTGGTGGAAATGGCCCTACACGCAGAAGTGACAAAGCATGTAATTGGTGGAAATGGCCCTAGCGCGTACACGCCGCGTAAGTGACGCTGGACGTGTGGGCCTGTATAAAAGGTACGTGTAGAACA
The DNA here is from genome assembly GCF_040938575.1 of Ambystoma mexicanum. NCBI lineage: Eukaryota > Metazoa > Chordata > Amphibia > Caudata > Ambystomatidae > Ambystoma > Ambystoma mexicanum. The sequence continues at coordinate 1,488,265,690 of NC_090921.1, forward strand.
CGTTTTCCTTGTACGTGCTTTTCGTGGAGAGCGAGTGGGTGAATTCTGTACTTCTTGTCGTTTCACACGCGATTTACTTCACGGCGTTTCAAGTTCGTATTCCCTGTTACCTCTGACAGCTTTTTCTCTTTTTTCTCTTTTACTGGTTTACCTGGGCCTGTTCCCTCAAACAGTGTTCCCTTCTACTGTTGTCCTGTCTCCTCAGTCAGCGTACAAATCTTCTTTTGGCGGGGGTGTTGCCAACCAAACGTGCTCCTTTTACACGCTCGTTTACCAGGCAGACGGTGAGTCACGCACGTATCTAACATCTGTGCTTGCCCCGTGTGTAGCCTACCCCTTCAGAGGTCATTCTAGGCTGCGTGTGACACGCATACGTTCATTCTTGTGTTACTGGGTGCCACAGCGTAGTGCAGGTTTTTCTTTCTGCACACGTGGTCTAGGAGGGGTTGCGTGCACGTCATCTCCCTTTTTTGGGCCTCCTGTGCGTTGCGTGACCCGTCATCTTTCCCCAGGGGTTACAATCAGCCTTGCTAGAGCACTAGGGTACAATTACCATCTGGTACCCAACCCCTTTGACCCCCAATTGCCCAGGACAATAGTCTACATCCACTCCCATACGCACATTAACATCAGTGCCATGGCTGGGAGGCGAGGATTCCGTAAGGGTGGCAAAGGTGGAAGAGCCACAAGTGGTGGCCGTGGTGGATCCGCTAGGGGACGTGGTCGTAACTTGCAGGGTGAGCCTGTCCCCCCATGTGTGGAGGACCAGTCACGGGCACCCATAATCCCCCCCTCCCCCCCTCCTGTTGAGGCTGATGTGGCTGACACCATCCATGCTCAGCCCTTGTTGGACCAGCCCATTGTGGCACCAGACCTGGCTGACTCCATGGCTGACTTCCAGGTCAGCAGGGCTACGACACGTGCGCTGGTGCACGTTGATGCCATCATGCCACGTGGATCTGGGGCAGCAAGGTCATCTGCTGCACCAAGGAGGCAGGGCGGAGAGGCTGCAGGGGCAGCTGCGGCTCCATCCACCCCAGCCCTCACACACCCAGCCAGGACAGTGTCGGTCCTAGTCCATGCTGCTGACATTCCCCCTGACACCATCACACTAGAGCCAATGCCTGCACCAACTCCCATGCTGAGTGTGCAATCCCACACTCCTGATACAGAGTCCACCAGGGCTCCTGCCCCTAGTGTCCAGAGCGGCGCAGGACACTCAGGATCACCACCACCTTCCAAGCGGAAGAGGAAGAGTGCTCGTCCGGCACAGGCTGATGCCCCAGACACGGCTACACAGTCCGGCCCGTCCAGGAAGCCCAGCTTCACGGATGACGAACTGAATGCACTTGTCGAGTATGTGTCCGGACATGACAACGAGATGGTCATTGTTGCAGGATCCAAGACCACACCTGCACAACGCCAGGCACACTGGCAGACCGTTGCGGACATCGTAAGTGCCCTTGGAATCGTGAGGCGCACAGCCAATGATTGCTATAAGCGCTGGAATGACCTAAAGCGCAGGGCAAAGAGTAAGCTGGCCTCAAGTCATGCCGCAACTCTAGTGACTGGAGGTGGGTCTCCAGTAGTAGACATGGAACTCACTCCACATGAGTCAGTCGCTGGGACCTACGTCACGGAGGAACAGATCCAAGGCGTGGGAGGTCTGGCTGATTACGAGGCATTGTCCGGTGAGTGCACATGCATGTGTGTGTCATCCATGTGCATGGTGTGTGTGTGAGGGCTTCTGTTTGTGTGCCAGGTGAGAGTGTGTGCGCCTGAGTCGTATGGGTCAGCCATGTGCTTCATGCAATACTTCCTGCGCAGCTGCATTTAGCCATAGCAGTATCCCTTCTGCCAACAGTAGACATCTAGCCCAACTGCACGCCAGTTGCCCTTGAAGTGTCACCTTGCCACAACATTGTTGCTTATTTTTCACTGTTCATTCAGTCAGATTGTTTGCATTCCCCCACTTTTACTAGCCATGTCGCTGTCCACTAGTCACATGTCTGACATGGCAATGGTGAAGTGGAGTGACTTTGTTACCTGGATATCATTTGTACACACATGTCCCTGTGCAATTGGACCATTTCAGACTGGCAACTCCAGGTGAAAAATCTGACCTGTTTAGAAATTGAATTAGAAAAGCAATTACATGCGGGAACTGGACTGAATGAATAGGTGCTGCCCTCCTCTCCATCTTCACTCAATAGCAATGGTACATGCCATCTGTGTGATGGCATGTGTGTTTCACCTGGCAATCACAGGCCAATGTGTGATGCCACTGCCAGGCAGCATGCAGAAAATGTGTTCATTTTCCATCTTGGTGTCATCATTGTGTGCCATTTGCCTGCACTTCATACGCAGTGAGGGTGCATGCATGGGAGGGTTTTAGTCATGTGGGACATGTGTCAATCAAGTACTGGTTCTCTTGCTTCTCAGCCCTCATTGTGTGCCATGGTGCTAATGCCTGTTTCCATTTCTTTGTTTTCATGTCTTTGCAGGGGAAGACGCACCTGATACTGCTGGGGTTGTGGAGATGGTGCAGACCCAGGAGGGGTCCGCGGGCCGACCAACCACCAGTGAGGGACGTGGTGTGGTGGTGGGGGAGAACCCACAAGTGCTGCAGGTCGTGCTCTCAAGGGGTGTCTCTGGCTGCACCTCCCCCGAGCTGTACTCAGGTGTTGATTCGGATGAGACCTACGTGCCGTCGCAGGTGAGTGTTCCAGGGAGGGATTCTGTTCTGTCTCACCCACCTGCACCAGGGTCAGAACCCTCCATGGGGATGTCAGTGTTGGCAGCTACGCCTTCGGTGGTTACGGATGCAGGGTCACACTCCGCGACATCTGATCCTGTTCCTGGGCCAGCAGATCAGAGGGCGAATGCAGTCCTGCAGCCTCAGGCAGTGCCGGCACAGCAAGGCGCAGTTCGCCTTGCCCCAGACAGGTGTGGTGCCCGCCGACGTGGTGGCCGTACGCCACCCGGCAATACCGCATGGGAGCAATCCATTTACGGTATGGCAACCCAACAGGCTGCATCATCCGAGATGATGGCTCAGGCCATGGATAGGGTGGCCACTTCCATTGTCCCCCCAGAAAGGCTGATGGAGCGACTAGAGCAGGCAACCGACTCCATCTGCCAGTCACACAGGGAGGACATGTTGGGGTCCAACAGGGACAGGCGGGCGGCACTGGCGACTCTGCAGGAGGCCATCTCCATTGAGTCCCAGGGCCACAGGGAAGCCCTGAGGCAGGAGCTCCTTCACCTCAGGACGACTCTTGTTGAGCTTGAGGCTTCAACACACCAAAGGACAGAACAGCAGCTGGAGCGTCTCACCCGTACGCTCTCAGCTGAGATGCAGGCAACGAGGGTGGAGGTCCGGGCATCCCGTGAGTTGTTGCATGGGGACCTCCGCACACTCATCCTCTAGAACCAGACCTACCACACCCGCATGCTTGCAGCCATGGAGGAGCAGACTAGGGACTTGCGTGGGCTGCCTCCCATAGTGCAACCACCTCCGGATGCAGCTGCACAGGGTGATAATAGCGACAGCAGTGATACTCCCACAACAGGGTAGCCGTGTGGGCCATGAGCCCATGGAGGTGTTTTATTTTCCCAGGATCCACGCAGGTGGGTTCTGGTGTGCATCCTGTCCTCGGACCTCCTGGGTGGCCTCCCCAACCCCCCCGGGCCCATCAATGGCCATTTTTGATTGTTTCTTATTTTTATTTTTATTGTTATTTCTTTTATTCCCTATTTTTTTGGGACGATTTGCTGGCTTCCGTGGTTCCTGTGGGCATACGCTGCATTGTGGCTGGGCACATGCAGGCTTGTAATGTATTTGGTTCAGATGCTTGGGTTTGAGTCACACACACCCCTCCTGCTTCCCGTTTCCATGGGCTTGCAAAGGGTGTGCCCAAGTGACAGTGAATTACACAGTGACGTTGGACTCCCATGAGCTGTGTGGGCAGTCTGTAGTCAATACTGTGTATACATTCCTAGTGCATATTGCTGTTGTGTTGTACACTGCATTTTGCATTGATGTGTAACTCATCTTCTGCGTCTACCTCCCAATTTGCAGGTCCCTTCCTCATGTCTACACAAGGACCTCTAGTCTGGAGATGGGGTCCATGTTGGCAGCAGTGCACCTACAACTCTACATGGCGCCAACACTGCACAGTTGGTAGTGGTGGGAGTGCAGGCATTTCCAGGTGGTGAGACTACTAATATGTAACATTTGTGATGTCATGTTAATGGTACTACGTGCTCAAGTATGTTGTTGGTCCGGCATTGCTGTGAGCATTTCAGGTGTTGCAGGTTTCTAATAGGGACACTGTACATAGTGAGACTAGTGTCATGTTGTGGGGATTACTTTGTTTACCTGCAATTAGCATGACATGGCACGGTGTGTCGTGTGGCGGTGCTGGGGTTGGGTTGGCTGACATGGCACTGTCCTCTTGTTGCATTTTGCAAGTGGGTAATCATTTTAGCTGCTTGAATGTGTAACTTCACAAAACTGCATTGGTGGTGTCTGTGTGGGTAGGGATGCACACATTGTGACACTTCCAGGTGAACAATCTCAGGCTGATATGGTATTCACGGTTCACTCTCCAGACATTCAGGATCAGTGTCAGGTTGAGTCATCATTGATTGTCAGATGGAATGTGCCAGGGCAGTGTGCACTCCACAGGGGTGTGATTTCTATGTGAAGTAATTAGCCACTAGCTGTGTACGGGATGCCTCCCCCGTGCCCTTTCCCCTCCCATGCGCAGCGGCTGTGCATGTGGTTGGGGATGTGGGGCCACCACCATGTCCACGGCCAGGCCCCGGCGTGTTGCAACGTTGTGCAGGACACATGCTGCCACTATGATCCTGCACACTACTGGGGGAGCGTATAACAGCTGCCCGCCAGAACGGTCAAGGGAGCGAAAGCGTGACTTTAGCACTCCGAATGTGCGCTCCACTATGCCCCGGGTCGTAATGTGGGCTGTGTTATATCTTACCTCGGGTGGCGTGGTGGGGTTCCGAATTGGCGTCATCATGTGGGGGCTGAGAGGGTAGGCACTGTCCCCTGTGGAGGTGGTGATTGGTATCATTGGTGGGGTTGTGACCTTGCTCAGTATCCAACATGCATGCATGTGCAGTGGCATACATACTCACCAAGCAGCCATGTATCGCCATGCCGCCCAGCTTCTAGGTCCCGGCTTAGGGTGGACATTCGGTAAATGAAGCTGTCGTGGGTGGAGCCGGGATAGTTGGCATATTCTGAGGTGATGATTCCCTTGGCATTACATGCTACCTGCACGTTGATGGAATGCCAGTGCTTGCGGTTCCTATAGATGTGCTCAGATGCCCTGGGGGGACGTAGAGCCACATGGGTGCAGTCGATGGCACCTAGCACTTTGGGGAATCGTGCCACACCGTAAAAATCCAGGGCGGCAGCTTGCCTTTCTGCAGGTGTTCTGGGCAGGTATATGTGCCTGCGGACTGATGGGCGTGCAGTCATGATGTTCAAGACCTGGTGTAGGCAGCGTGACTGGGTGGCCTGTGACACCCCACCCACTATGGCACTTGTCCGCTTCATTGATCCAGTGGCTAAGAAGTGCAGTACATTGAGGACCTTCTCCAGGGGGCTGAGTGCTTGGGAGCACAGGGTGGGTGATGTGAGGTCATCCTCCCACTCACTCACCAGGTCCAGTATAATGTGTGGTGGAAACCTGTACCTCCCATACACCTGGTCATCAGGCATCCCGAAAAGGCTGGTTCTGGGTGTGAATATTCTGGCCCTGGCTATCCTCCTCCTCCTCCTTTGGTAGCCCACTGCCACTGCTGCTAGGAACGGTATGTTCAGCCTGGCGTCTGAGCTTGTTATTGTTAAAGTGCGCAAATTTATGCTTTGCGCGTGTTCTAGGCGAGCGTGTGACCCGCGCACCCCTGGAATCCAGTTCCCAGTCCAATAGCGTGTGGAAATTCACACGCACCACGGGATACAGCGTGTGACCCGCGCACCCCTGGAATCCAGTTCCCAGTCCAATAGCGTGTGGAAATTCACACGCACCACGGGATACAGCGTGTGACCCGCGCACCCCTGGAATCCAGTTCCCAGTCCAATAGCGTGTGGAAATTCACACGCACCACGGGATACAGGTTCGCTGACGTACTTGCGTGTGTAAGTGCCCGCGCACCCATTAACTACACGTACATAGGCCAATCGCGTGTACGCGCACTTTTGTCCAATTACACGCGATGACACTCTGACGTGCAGTATTTCCACGTGTGCCCCGTCATCACATGCTGAGTGGGGAACACCCGTGCGGGTCACGTCACAGACGCGCTTACGCGCTGAGGGACTCTGGTCCAATAGAATCGCGTATGCGTGCTGACGCGCTTACGCGCTAAGGGCCTTTCCTCGGATTTCACGCTGACGTGCAGGATTTTCACGTGCCAAATCACTCCGTATCAAGCTGGCCACGCGAAAACACACGGAAGACCACGCTCCTGCCCAGAAGGCCGAGTTACTGCCCCCCAGTGCCCCGAGCAGCCTCCCACGTGCCATCAGCTGCTGCCTGCCTGCCTGCCTGCCTGCTGCCACCGTGCCCTGCCATTTGGTGCCTGCACATCAGCCATCTGCAGGGGTCCAGTTGCTGTGTCCACCCCTGCTGGAACTGAAGACTCCCGACTGGGATTACATCGCTCCACAGCCCAGCCCCAGGACCCAGTTGCCCACCCACACCTGCCTCTGGGGTTGCCATGTCGGGCACTTCCACATCTGGCACCAGTGGCAACCCCAGGCCAGAGGGGCAGAGGGGCACTAGCTTCACTGCCACAGAAGTTGGTGTCCTGGTGGAGCATGTCCTGGGGCAGTATGATGCCCTCTTTGGATCGTCCCGCGCCAGCAAGGAAGGACGGCAGAGGATCTGGGCCGACTGTGTGGTTGCCATCAACGCGGAGGGGGTGGCAACCCGCGACGTCCTGAAGATCAAGAAGCGCTGGGAGGACTTGAGGTCCAGGACCCTTGTGAAGGCCCGGCGCCTCGTGGAGGGGGGCCGGGGCCGCATGAGTTCCATCCAGATGAGGGTCCTGGAACGCGTACGCCCAGCGCTCCACGCCCAGATCCTTGAGAGGGAGGCCCGTCTGGAGTTGAGCGGTAAGTGTCCAAGCATTACTGTGTGAGACAGGGCATGTTGCGGTGTGCTGGTTCTATGATACTTGCCTGTATGTGTGCCATAGGCCATGTATGCATGCATGTGTGCAGGGACATCATGGTAATGCATGTGCGACCAGTGATGTGTGACCCACATGGTTGTTGCATGTGTTCAAATGCCGCATGGGGAGCCCTATGCAGATTTTGAACATGAGAGCATGCCAGTCTCTGTACCTGGACATGGGTGGGGGTGAGGGATGGGTGCTGATGCCAGGTACATATATGGTAGCCATGTCTGTGTGCCTGACCTGCGTGTCTGTGACTTGTGCATGCCATGGATGCATGACACATGTGTGTGACAATGCACAGATTCAGTGAAGCAGCCAAATTACCCTTGTATCCGCTGTGTTTGGTGTGTTTGGGGCCAGATGGATGTGACTGAGGTGAAGTGTGTGCATGTGATAGGCATGAGCCATGATGCATGTGAGTTACATATCATTGAATGTTTCAAGAATCCATTGGACGTTCATGGAAATGTCCATGGCATGAACCATGCTTGTAACTGTGTGTGTTTTGCTTGCACTGACCCGTGTGTTGTGGATGGACATGATGGAAGTGTACTTTGACAGTGGTGCTCATCTGCTATTGCTTCCTGTCTAGGGGACCATTGTACAGTGCCCTGATGCTTGTGTTCTTTGTCTCCCTCTACGCAGCGGCTAGTGAAGAAGAGGGCGGAGACGGCGCTGTGGAGCAAGGCGGCGGGGATGCCCCCACGGCTGCAGCGGAAGGGGTGGGTGAGCCCCCACAGGGGCCTGCTACGGTGGGAGACGGTGAGGAGCCATCCAGGTTGGTGGTTTGCACAGAGGAGGAGGAGGCCGCCACTGGGGCACACATGGGGCCTGGTGGGGGCATCCCTGCTGGTGCAAGTGGTGCAGTCCAGGGCCAGGGGCAGGAGGCAGCACAGGTCACCGTGGAGGGGCCTGTGCATGTCGCTGTCCCTGACCCTGTGAGTGCACCACCATGCACCAGCTGGGATGCCCCGTCCCAGGCCCGTCCGCAGGTAGAGGGGATGTCCATGTCACCTGACTCCCCTCCACCTGCGGACGTGGGAACCCCTGGCCGTGCAGAGAAGGTCCTGATTGGGGTCGCGATGCGCACGGCTGTGATTCATGATGCCGTGCGTGCTTCCCGGGAGGAGCACGCACGTCATCACGAAGTGCACCGTGCCGACGTGGCCCAATTGGGATCGGCCATGTTCGGGGGTTTCCTGCATGTGTTGGCCAATGTGGCGGCCCTCTCCTCCTCTGTGCAGGCTATCCACCAGTCGTTCTCCTTGCCGTCTTCCAGCCCAGATGCCACCAGGGCCCCCTGTGGACCTGCCCCGACCAATGCAGCCAACTCGGTGGGGATCCCATCCCTGCCACAGTTGGGAGTCGGAGGTCCAGCAGGGGTGGACAACACAGCAACTGGACCCCAGCAGATGGAAGATGTGACAGCATCATCAGGCAGGGCACGTGCACGACGGCGTTGGTGGTTTCCATCAGCCTGGATGCCGTCGTGCTGGCAGAGGCAGTGGAGTCGGAGGCAGCAGCGGGCTCGACGTGGGAGACATCATGGCTCGGGGCCATCAAGATCAGACGGGCAGGCATCGGCCGGAGGGCAGGGCAACCCTGGGATGGTGGTGTCTTCCGTGTGGGAGCAGTTGGTCCAGCGGATAGGTGCGGAGCGGCAGCGGGCGGAAGAGGAGCGGCTCGCCATGGTCAGGGCGGAGTTCTCCATGCGTCGGGCGTTGAGGCGGGCTGAGTGCCTCGAGGAAGCTCGCATGGAGTTTGAGCTGAACATGGGGTTATCCCTGCGAGACCTCGGGGCCAGGACAGAGTCCCGCCTCCAGGACATCAACATGGAGTTCGATGATGCCCTGGCCAGCAACATCAACAAGTGAGCCGCAGGACTTGCCCGCTGCCTTTGTATATAGTTATATAGTTAGTTAGTGTTAGGTTTCCTTGATTTGTTTTTATTATTTTGGACCGCTCGGACAATGGCCACTTTTTTGTATATATTTTTTCATTAGGTAGTAGTAGGTTTCCTTTATGGTGTTGGGCTCATGGACCCTGGTACATTCCTGTATTTAGTTTGTTTTTTGAAGGAACATTTTCTTTTTTTCATTATTGTGTTCACCATGTGGAAATGGTTTTTCATTCTTTTGCTTCTACTTGATATTGCTTTGGTCAACATTTGTTTTTGTATTCCTTTTTCGTTTTTTGATTTTTACTTTTGTTCTCCAACATGGACCATTTATTTTGTTATCCACATAGTTGTATGTTTGATTTGTTTACTTATTTTTAATCTTTAATACATTTTTAATTTTTACTTCCACTTGTGTTATTTTGTCTTTGGTTTCATACATATCATGATATGGGTTTTGACATTCACTTGCAGCCATTGTGTATGTGTGTGTGACGGACATGTGTTCATTTACATACTTGCCATTGGGGTTGTGTCATGTAATTGCATTCACTATGTGGGTGGATGCAATCCTTGCCTGGGTGTTTGTGCTGGGTATGCTGCCCATTACTGCCATGATTGTGTATCGTCAGGACCTGGGGGCAGGGGGACATGGGTGGGGGCCTGGTGGAGGCTGCCCCTGGTGACTGGGGTGGTGGGGGTGGTGGGAGACATGAGTGGGGGCCTGGTGGAGGCTGCCCCTGGTGGCGGGGGGGTGGGGGTGATAGGGGACATGGGTGGGGGCCAGGTGGAGGCTGCCCCTGCACTGCTGGGGGGTGGGGGTGATAGGGGACATGGGTGGGGGCCTGGTGGAGGGTGCCCCTGGTGGCTGGGGGGTGGGGGTGGTGGGAGACATGAGTGGGTGCCTGGTGGAGGGTGCCCCTGCACTGCTGGGGGGTGGGGGTGATAGGGGACATGGGTGGGGGCCTGGTGGAGGGTGCCCCTGCACTGCTGGGGGGTGGGGGTGATAGGGGACATGGGTGGGGGCCTGGTGGAGGCTGCCCCTGGTGGCGGGGGGTGGGGGTGATAGGGGACATGGGTGGGGGCCTGGTGGAGGCTGCCCCTGCACTGCTGGGGGGTGGGGGTGGTGGGAGACATGAGTGGGGGCCTGGTGGAGGCTGCCCCTGGTGACTGGGGGGGTGGGGGTGGTGGGAGACATGAGTGGGGGCCTGGTGGAGGCTGCCCCTGGTGGCGGGGGGGTGGGGGTGATAGGGGACATGGGTGGGGGCCTGGTGGAGGCTGCCCCTGCACTGCTGGGGGGTGGGGGTGATAGGGGACATGGGTGGGGGCCTGGTGGAGGGTGCCCCTGGTGGCTGGGGGGTGGGGGTGGTGGGAGACATGAGTGGGGGCCTGGTGGAGGGTGCCCCTGCACTGCTGGGGGGTGGGGGTGATAGGGGACATGGGTGGGGGCCTGGTGGAGGGTGCCCCTGGTGACTGGGGGGGGGTGGGGGTGATAGGGGACATGAGTGGGGGCCTGGTGGAGGGTGCCCCTGCACTGCTGGGGGGTGGGGGTGGTGGGAGACATGAGTGGGGGCCTGGTGGAGGGTGCCCCTGGTGGCGGGGGGTGGGGGTGATAGGGGACATGGGTGGGGGCCTGGTGGAGGGTGCCCCTGCACTGCTGGGGGGTGGGGGTGATAGGGGACATGGGTGGGGGCCTGGTGGAGGGTGCCGCTGGTGGCGGGGGGGGTGGGGGTGATAGGGGACATGGGTGGGGGCCTGGTGGAGGGTGCCCCTGCACTGCTGGGGGGTGGGGGTGATAGGGGACATGGGTGGGGGCCTGGTGGAGGGTGCCCCTGGTGGCGGGGGGGTGGGGGTGATAGGAGACATGGGTGGGGGCCTGGTGGAGGGTGCCCCTGCACTGCTGGGGGGTGGGGGTGATAGGGGACATGGGTGGGGGCCTGGTGGAGGGTGCCCCTGGTGGCTGGGGGGTGGGGGTGGTGGGAGACATGAGTGGGGGCCTGGTGGAGGCTGCCCCTGGTGACTGGGGGGGTGGGGGTGGTGGGAGACATGAGTGGGGGCCTGGTGGAGGGTGCCCCTGGTGGCGGGGGGGTGGGGGTGATAGGGGACATGAGTGGGTGCCTGGTGGAGGCTGCCCCTGCACTGCTGGGGGGTGGGGGTGGTGGGAGACATGGGTGGGGGCCTGGTGGAGGCTGCCCCTGCACTGCTGGGGGGTGGGGGAGGTGGGAGACATGAGTGGGGGCCTGGTGGAGGCTGCCCCTGGTGACTGGGGGGTGGGGGTGGTGGGAGACATGAGTGGGGGCCTGGTGGAGGGTGCCCCTGGTGGCGGGGGGGTTGGGGGTGATAGGGGACATGAGTGGGTGCCTGGTGGAGGCTGCCCCTGCACTGCTGGGGAGTGGGGGTGGTGGGAGACATGGGTGGGGGCCTGGTGGAGGCTGCCCCTGCACTGCTGGGGGGTGGGGGTGGTGGGAGACATGAGTGGGGGCCTGGTGGAGGCTGCCCCTGGTGACTGGGGGGGTGGGGGTGGTGGGAGACATGAGTGGGGGCCTGGTGGAGGGTGCCCCTGGTGGCGGGGGGGTGGGGGTGATAGGGGACATGGGTGGGGGCCTGGTGGAGGGTGCCCCTGCACTGCTGGGGGGTGGGGGTGATAGGGGATATGGGTGGGGGCCTGGTGGAGGGTGCCCCTGCACTGCTGGGGGGTGGGGGTGATAGGGGACATGAGTGGGTGCCTGGTGGAGGCTGCCCCTGCACTGCTGGGGGGTGGGGGTGGTGGGAGACATGGGTGGGGGCCCGGTGGAGGCTGCCCCTGCACTGCTGGGGGGTGGCGGTGGTGGGAGACATGAGTGGGGGCCTGGTGGAGGCTGCCCCTGGTGACTGGGGGGGTGGGGGTGGTGGGAGACATGAGTGGGGGCCTGGTGGAGGGTGCCCCTGGTGGCGGGGGGGTGGGGGTGATAGGGGACATGGGTGGGGGCCTGGTGGAGGGTGCCCCTGCACTGCTGGGGGGTGGGGGTGATAGGGGACATGGGTGGGGGCCTGGTGGAGGGTGCCCCCGGTGGCAGGGGGGTGGGGGTGATAGGGGACATGGGTGGGGGCCTGGTGGAGGGTGCCCCTGCACTGCTGGGGGGTGGGGGTGATAGGGGACATGGGTGGGGGCCTGGTGGAGGGTGCCCCTGGTGGCTGGGAGGTGGGGGGAGACATGAGTGGGGGCCTGGTGGAGGCTGCCCCTGGTGACTGGGGGGGTGGGGGTGGTGGGAGAGATGAGTGGGGGCCTGGTGGAGGGTGCCCCTGCACTGCTGGGGGGTGGGGGTGGTGGGAGACATGAGTGGGGGCCTGGTGGAGGCTGCCCCTGGTGACTGGGGGGGTGGGGGTGGTGGGAGACATGAGTGGGGGCCTGGTGGAGGCTGCCCCTGGTGGCGGGGGGGTGGGGGTGATAGGGGACATGGGTGGGGGCCTGGTGGAGGTTGCCCCTGCACTGCTGGGGGGTGGGGGTGATAGGCGACATGGGTGGGGGCCTGGTGGAGGGTGCCCCTGGTGGCTGGGGGGTGGGGGTGGTGGGAGACATGAGTGGGGGCCTGGTGGAGGGTGCCCCTGCACTGCTGGGGGGTGGGGGTGATAGGGGACATGGGTGGGGGCCTGGTGGAGGGTACCCCTGGTGACTGGGGGGGTGGGGGTGATAGGGGACATGAGTGGGGGCCTGGTGGAGGGTGCCCCTGCACTGCTGGGGGGTGGGGGTGATAGGGGACATGGGTGGGGGCCTGGTGGAGGGTGCCCCTGGTGGCTGGGGGGTGGGGGTGGTGGGAGACATGAGTGGGGGCCTGGTGGAGGCTGCCCCTGGTGACTGGGGGGGTGGGGGTGGTGGGAGACATGAGTGGGGGCCTGGTGGAGGGTGCCCCTGGTGGCGGGGGGGTGGGGGTGATAGGGGACATGGGTGGGGGCCTGGTGGAGGGTGCCCCTGCACTGCTGGGGGGTGGGGGTGATAGGGGACATGGGTGGGGGCCTGGTGGAGGGTGCCCCTGGTGGCGGGGGGGTGGGGGTGATAGGGGACATGGGTGGGGGCCTGGTGGAGGGTGCCCCTGCACTGCTGGGGGGTGGGGGTGATAGGGGACATGGGTGGGGGCCTGGTGGAGGGTGCCCCTGGTGGCTGGGGGGTGGGGGTGGTGGGAGACATGAGTGGGGGCCTGGTGGAGGCTGCCCCTGGTGACTGGGGGGGTGGGGGTGGTGGGAGACATGAGTGGGGGCCTGGTGGAGGGTGCCCCTGGTGGCGGGGGGGTGGGGGTGATAGGGGACATGAGTGGGTGCCTGGTGGAGGCTGCCCCTGCACTGCTGGGGGGTGGGGGTGGTGGGAGACATGGGTGGGGGCCTGGTGGAGGCTGCCCCTGCACTGCTGGGGGGTGGGGGAGGTGGGAGACATGAGTGGGGGCCTGGTGGAGGCTGCCCCTGGTGACTGGGGGGGTGGGGGTGGTGGGAGACATGAGTGGGGGCCTGGTGGAGGGTGCCCCTGGTGGCGGGGGGGTGGGGGTGATAGGGGACATGAGTGGGTGCCTGGTGGAGGCTGCCCCTGCACTGCTGGGGAGTGGGGGTGGTGAGAGACATGGGTGGGGGCCTGGTGGAGGCTGCCCCTGCACTGCTGGGGGGTGGGGGTGGTGGGAGACATGAGTGGGGGCCTGGTGGAGGCTGCCCCTGGTGACTGGGGGGTGGGGTTGGTGGGAGACATGAGTGGGGGCCTGGTGGAGGGTGCCCCTGGTGGCGGGGGGGTGGGGGTGATAGGGGACATGGGTGGGGGCCTGGTGGAGGGTGCCCCTGCACTGCTGGGGGATGGGGGTGAAAGGGGACATGGGTGGGGGCCTGGTGGAGGGTGCCCCTGCACTGCTGGGGGGTGGGGGTGATAGGGGACATGAGTGGGTGCCTGGTGGAGGCTGCCCCTGCACTGCTGGGGGGTGGGGGTGGTGGGAGACATGGGTGGGGGCCCGGTGGAGGCTGCCCCTGCACTGCTGGGGGGTGGGGGTGGTGGGAGACATGAGTGGGGGCCTGGTGGAGGCTGCCCCTGGTGACTGGGGGGGTGGGGGTGGTGGGAGACATGAGTGGGGGCCTGGTGGAGGTTGCCCCTGGTGGCGGGGGGGTGGGGGTGATAGGGGACATGGGTGGGGGCCTGGTGGAGGGTGCCCCTGCACTGCTGAGGGGTGGGGGTGATAGGGGACATGGGTGGGGGCCTGGTGGAGGGTGCCCCCGGTGGCGGGGGGGTGGGGGTGATAGGGGACATGGGTGGGGGCCTGGTGGAGGGTGCCCCTGCACTGCTGGGGGGTGGGGGTGATAGGGGACATGGGTGGGGGCCTGGTGGAGGGTGCCCCTGGTGGCTGGGAGGTGGGGGGAGACATGAGTGGGGGCCTGGTGGAGGCTGCCCCTGGTGACTGGGGGGTGGGGGTGGTGGGAGACATGAGTGGGGGCCTGGTGGAGGGTGCCCCTGGTGGAGGGGGGGTGGGGGTGATAGGGGACATGAGTGGGTGCCTGGTGGAGGCTGCCTCTGCACTGCTGGGGGGTGGGGGTGGTGGGAGACATGGGTGGGGGCCTGGTGGAGGCTGCCCCTGCACTGCTGGGGGGTGGGGATGGTGGGAGACATGAGTGGGGGCCTGGTGGAGGCTGCCCCTGGTGACTGGGGGGGTGGGGGTGGTGGGAGACATGAGTGGGGGCCTGGTGGAGGGTGCCCCTGGATGGTGGGGGGTGGGGGTGGTGGGAGACATGAGCAGGTGTGCAGGGTAGTCCCCTGTTTTGTGGGCTGCCTGCAGGGGCCATGGAGGGTGTACAGGGAACACCTGTGAGGACCCACCCAGCCTAATCGCGTGTGTAACTTCCCACGCACCCCTGTAATACACGTACCAAGCCAAATTGCGTGTGATAATTCCCGCGCACCCCTGAAATACACGCGCCCAGGCTATTCGCGTGTGGAAATTCCCACGCACCCCTGAAATACACGTACCCTGCTGTAATCGCGTGTGGGACTTCCTGCGCACCCCTGAAATACACGCGCCCAGGCTATTCGCGTGTGGAAATTCCCGCGCACCCCTGAAATACACGTACCCTGCTGTAATCGCGTGTGGGACTTCCCGCGCACCCCAGAAATACACGCGCCCAGGCTATTCGCGTGTTGAACTTCCCGCGCACCCCTGAAATACACGCGCCCAGGCTATTCGCGTGTGGAACTTCCCGCGCACCCCTGAAATACACGCGCCCAGGCTATTCGCGTGTGGAACTTCCCGCGCACCCCTGAAATACACGCGCCCCGGCTATTCACGTGTGGAACTTCCCGCACACCCCTGAAATACACGTACCCTGCTGTAATCGCGTGTGGGACTTCCCGCGCACCCCTGAAATACACGTACCCTGATGGAATCGCGTGTGGGACTTCCCGCGCACCCCTGAAATACACCTACCCTGATGGAATCGCGTGTGGAACTTCCCGCGCACCCCTGAAATACACGCGCCCAGTATATTCGCGTGTGGAACTTCCCGCGAACCCCTGAAATACACGTAGCCCGCTCCCCCAGGCCCGATCGCGTGAAAAACTTCACGCGAACCCCTGTAATACACGTAGCCCGCTCCCCCAGGCCCGATCGCGTGATAAACTTCACGCGAACCCCTGAAATACACGTAGCCCACTCCCCCAGGCCCGATCGCGTGAATAACTTCACGCGAACCCCTGAAATACACGTAGCCCGCTCCCCCAGGCCCGATCGCGTGAAAAACATCACGCGAACCCCTGAAATACACGTAGCCCTTCACGCGAACCCCTGAAATACACGTAGCTTGCTCCCCCAGGCCCGATCGCGTGAAGTTGTACCCTGCTGAAATCGCGTGTGAGACTTCCCGCGCACCCCGGTATACACGCACATGTATTTTTTGTCAGCAGGTGTCCGTGTTTGTGGGTACCCCTTTGCACGTCATTTGTCCTGGAGGGCCACAGTATAGGACATTCATCATGGCAGTATATAGGTGCTATTTGTTGGCGCACCTTTTGGCGCACATTTCTTACAGCCGCAGAGACGCTACCGCCTGCTTTCTTGTGGCGGTCGTGTTTGTGCCTGTGCGCTGGTTTGAGCGTGCGCTTTTTTGCCCTATTCTATTCCATGAATACGTGTTGTAGGCCAGCGTGTGGGCGTTCCGTGCACTTGTGCCCTGTACTTCCCCCGTGACGCCCACGTTTTTGCAAGTTGTTCCCCATTCCGAGTGTTACGTCCGTGTTCCGCCTACTTTTGTTGCGTGCGCCGCGCTATGTGCGAATTTCGCTGTGGCCTGTGCGATTTTCGCTGTGACCTGGCGCACGCTGTTAGATGTCCTGTGCGCCAACGTGCGCGGCACACTTTTTTATCACACATCCGCTGGTTTTCTCGCGCACGGCCTTCCATGAATCGACGTGCGCTGCTTTTCGTGCGATTTTCGCACTTGCACTGCGATTTTCGCTATTCCACTGCGATTTGCACGTTTTGCCCACTTGCGCCGCGCTAATTATTCCATGAATCGGCCAGTGGGACTTTTCCTTCAATGGCACACAGCAGGAAGAAACGTTCCCTAGGCTTACAACGTACAAAACAACTATTTTCTCAAAGAAGCCAATGCAGCATTTGATGAAATCCCAGAGAGTCATAAGTTGTTTGGTAAAACAACAATATTCTTCACATCCTTTCTAATGCCTGGCCTGCAAACAACAGCATATGCACATTGATCCAGATAACTAGGTGGGAACAGTTACAAACTATTAATGCCACAATAAAAGGCTTTAATGTCACCAAGGAGGAGTTAAGAGCAGTCAGATTGATGACCCTACAGAACAGGTATGTTCTAGACCTCCTCACAGCCGTGGAGGGAGGAGTGTGCGTAAAGATAAGGCCAAGTTGCTGTACATATGTATCTGCACAAGATGAGGAGAATGGGACCTTGACAGAGGCCATATATCCCTGAAAGAGCTGGATGATAAAATGGAGGAGGAAGTGGATGACATTGAGGATGATAGCTGGTTCAGTTATCTATTATCCTGGATGCCTACCTGGCTGGCAGATGCATTCACATTTCTGTTGGCAATTTTTGCACTGGTCCTAATGGATTTTGCATCTTGATAATAGCAGTAAACCAATGTAAAATGTCTGGTAAGAAGGCACTCCAAATTACAGTAATGGTTATTGTGGCTGACACCGTACATCAGTGCACTCAAACTGATGATGAAGTTTACTGTCCCATGTACCCATTGAGTCAGCGGCTAGACAACCTGGAGCATTGTTTACATGCCCAAAAGATACCCATAACTACAATGAGTACTGGGTGAAATGTGAGGACAATGGCGAGTGCTGGCTTATGACATGCAGCCCAGCAGAATACGTAGAACAAGGAGGTAACTTGAGGGGGGTCAACACAGTGTGGCTGCCCAAGGATGGCTATAATATGATGAGACAAAATTAAGGAGTTGACGATGACTCGAACAGAGGTGTCAATGTAGTGGGGCAATTGTTGAATAGAGAGAATGTGCCCCCCTTCCTTCCTCAGAAGAAACTGAATTATAAAATCAGAAAGGATACATTTGAAACTGCACTTTTTAATGCTAGTTAGTTTTGCCACACAGGTAGGGGACAGATAAGGCATTTGCTTGCACAATGAGTGTGTTTTAAATAGAATAGACTAGGTGACAGGGAGGTGTGTACCAAGATTGGGGCTCACTAGACAAGTAGGGTAGAATGGCTATAGGTAGCATCAGGTTGCAGCTACCCATGGGTAGAGGGGTCATGTGCCAGGCATGCACCAGAACTCGGTAGATAGCAAAATAAATGCAGAGCAAATGTGTTCTACAGAGGAAAATAACATGACAAGCAGCTGCCATTTTAAATTGCACCAGCACAGCAAAGAAGTGAGCTCTGCAGCTTTAAGACAACTCCCCAGTTAAGCATGCTTGAACAAATACCTTTAATTCAGTAAAATGCTGTGGCCAGCTAGATGGTAGCTGCCTCAAAGGAATGTCAACACCCAGGGCTTCGTAGGGGAAGGTTACATCGCGGAACAAGATACCATTGTATGCATCCAGCTGTCAAGGTAAACTAAGTTACGATATCACAGCAGACCATGTCAAGTCTATGGGACATACTGAACATCCAAGGAAGTTCATAAGTAGTTGGCAGATGAATGCTTCTGAGATTGGCTAGGCATGACAGAGGAACACAATACGACTAAAAAGACAACTATTTACTGCAATTAAATCTTAACAGGGTGGAAGTAGCATAACTCACAAAATAGTAATTCATAAATGTGTCAAGAACAATATGGCACAGTCACTGTTGAGAGAACAGGTCCTTGGGACTCAGCGACATAATGGCAGGGGAGATAACATGGAATGTTTCATTTCATTAAGAACAAGGCGATACACTTGCCCTCTCTCTTCTCCCATCTACATAAAACATGTCATCATGCAGTCAGTTCATGGAGAGTATGACCACCTGTTAACCGATGAGCACATGCTTTTTTCACCGGAGAAGTAATTTAGGGCCTACCAATATTATTCAAGTATGATGAGTAGCACATTTTTTATGGGATGGATTATAGGTGGGATCTTAGACAATGGTTAACTAAGCACTAGTTGTGGACATTTTAAATTATATATGTAGCTTAGTAGAGGGAACCAATGACCAGGAACAATAGGTTTTCATAATTGTGACATCATAAGGCCTATAAGATCTGCTGTTTCCTGTTAATATGTGAAGAATTCTTGAGTGAAAGCTTGGCTTTTAATCTTGCTTTTTCCCCCAGTCTACATTGCAATAAAGCTAGGTTATCTTGTTTCGGCATACCACAATCACTGTGTGTTGTCTCTTTTTTGGCAAATACCAGTTAGAGGGCTATTTGGCTTTTGACCTCTGGTTTTCATCATGGTTAAATAATCTGCATGATGATTAGAATTTTATATTATAAAATGATAAGTACTGCAGCAGGTTGCAAGTAAATACTCTCCCCATCCGTTTCTATGAGGGAAATGGTTGTGATATTTTATAAAGACAAAGTGCAATGTTTAAATTATGAAAAATATGTGTACTATTCACGATTATTGTATTATTGTATATTTGTATCTTTTCCTTCATGAAATCAGAATGTATTTGATATCTAATCTGTATCTTTTTATATGTTTGTCGCAATGCACTTTTATGGTTCTTATGCTGAATAAAAGTGAAAAAATAATAATACACATTTTTAGCAAAATCCGCAGTATGTGAATTTTGTCTCTGGTATTCTGCAACATATTCTGCACTAAATACTAAATAGTAGTGTAATGTGGAATATTACAGAAATGTACAACTGTTTGTAGTAAATACAGTAGTAAATTGTTTCCACACTGTTGCATTTGTACAAATGTATAATATATGTTACAGTTATGTTATTATAATACATGGCAGACTACAATATCTGTATAAAAGCCTGGAAATAATGTTCTTATTACAGGCTAATTGTGACATCTCAAATGACATGTAATAAGAAAATGACATCACAATTGTTCTGTAATCATTTACAGTGGATGTGCATTAAGCACAATATAAATCACCAGTTTCTCATTATTACCTGAAAGTAATATTTCTGTAAAAAATGCGTGCAATAGTTTACCTGCCATTGGAGCTACCCGGAAATCTCTTATTTCATAGTAAGTGGAAACCAATCAAAATATATGGAAATATATGGTTACATGATGATGCATCCCTGTGGCACAACCCAGCACTAAACCCTTGTAATGGCAGAACTGGCTATTGAGGATTTGAAATGTATTCGTAAATGAACAAATGTGGTTTCCTGCACTATTTGGGAAAAGGCAAACTCTGGAGATATACTTCGCTTAAATCAATTTTGTCTCACAGGCTAGAAATGCTGAATGCCCCAATGACTGACAAGCCAGAGGTGTGTAAGATATTTAACCCCCTGCCCCGGATGGTTTCAACATTTCGTAACATGATGCCTATGAAATCTGAATATTCAGAGGGCTGGGATAAGCTACGACAGACTTGGGCAATGAAGTTAAATTGTGATATTTCAATGGAGAATTGGAATAATTTAATGCGGGACGGATTTAGGGCAAAATTGGATCAGAATCTACGACTTATTCAACAAAAGATATTAGGGCTTCTGTATTTGACTCCTGTTCGGATGCATAAGCTCGGTTTGTTGGGTAATAAGATATGTTGGGGTTGAGGTAGTGAAATAGGGCCATTGCTACACACACTATGGAGTTGTCTCAGGGTACAAAACCTCTGGTCGCATGTATTGGATAGGCTGGACATGATAGTGAACGTACATTTTCCTAGGACACCCATTCAGGTGATTCTGTTGTCAAGTATGGGTAGATGCGAGATTGGTTGGTGGATTGATAGGGCTTCAGTAGTAGCATGAAAACAGATATTAACGGTCTGGAAGACCAGGAAAAAGCCACAAGTAGATGATTGATTTTCTGAGCTGTGGATTTTATCTAGGTTAGTTATTAAAAATGATGTTTTTGAAACAAGTCAGGGAGGACCTGTATTTGGAATTGTGGGCGCCTTTTAATGACATATGATTGATGTGTAGGTCTTAGGTTGTGTTGTGACTGTTGGTGGCAGTGTGTGTTTGATATTTGTGGTTAAGGTCTGTGTTTAATGTCTTTGTGTGTGTAAGTGTTTAAGCCTGTTCTGTGTCTGTTCTCATTAATTATGGGATGCTGTCATTATGTGTTTGCTGGTTGTGTTTGCAAGTCATGAAGTATTACTGATCCTGTTCTATGGAGTTATAGTGTTTGTTCTATGTGAAATGCAAAAGAAAATATTTTAAAATAAATATGTCTCAAAAGACTGGTTTTCCTGATTATATTCCTCATGGAATCTGCATACATTGAGAATTATTGTATGCAAATGTATCTCATGAATATTAATGAGGGGTATCTGAAAACCCAGCATGGATCTGGCCCTTGAGGTCTGGATTTGGACAACCCTTATCTGGATGCTTTTTGGTCCCTTGCCAGTTTCAAATGAGTACCTGAGACTTCTCTCGTATATCAACGATTTGAACGCTGTCTCAGTAGCCAGTTCCTATATCTTGCATTGGTGAATCTACCAAAATAGGTTGCAAGTTGGTTGAGTGGTTTTTGCAAGAAACTACCAAGTGTATTTAGTGCATTCTTCCCTTGTCTTAATCCTATGTCTAAGGAAGAGTTTATTCTTGGCCCTGGAGGGATCATTTACCAGTAATTCTAGCTCAATGTCAGCCCATTGCACCAACACCTGATTTTCCGTTACCCGGGATCTCAATGATTTACTACAATACAGAGTAGTATAAGCTATAGTTGTTACTCTCATAACTGCAGTATAGACCTTCCTGCAGTTTATTGCAGAATGCTTTATCCATAGACTGCACCACATTCTCTACAGCATTCTTGCAGTATTAATTGTACAGTTTACTGACTTTTTTATGTAAGGGTAATCCCACAGGTTCAAATGCAGAGCGAAACCGGTTTGGAGACATGCAAATAATGATCTGTTTGTACAGTGGGGAAGGGAGTGGAAGGGTGTGGACACACCCAATGTATGTTTAAAAAAAAGACTTTAAACCAAACCAAATATCAGCCTGTTCCACGTACACCAGATCTTATCCTCAGAACGTCAAATAGCTTGACACATTCACCCTGGTTTACTCCTCAAGATCGCAGAGCGCAAAGATGTGTTTTGTTTTCGTCACAGTCAGTATAAAGCATGGAACCATCTTGCAAGCTGGACATGGGTACAGTGCGTGACCTGCAACATTCCACGCCTACCAAGCTAGAGGTCAGAAGCAGAAGCAGGGAAGGGTGGAAAAAGAAAAGTAGGACTAAAATGTGACCGAGTGCAGGAAAGCTGTTGCCACAGCAAGTGGCATTTAGAGAGAGCAGCCAGGGAGAGCAATAGGCCTAAGAAGGAAGTCAGCATAGCCACAATCGTATTTCCCATATTTGCATGCCCACAATACACTATACAATATCTGAATATTCACTGTTCTTTCACATTTGTTTATCTTGAAAATAAGGTAACTGGGAAGTGCTAAACAAATGTTTCTGTGATGCAGGATATGTAATTGTGGATGATTACATTTGCAATCACTGTAATCAGGGCCACATGTGTCCATTGCATAGTATTCACTTGCACACCACAAGGTCTTCAAAGAACGTTAAAATGAAATATCTTTCCAGGTCGGAAGGTATTTTCTTTAAGTGGTTTTCTTTGTGTTACTCCTAAAGGTCTGGTTACTACTTACTCTCTTGTAGTGACATCAATTCCCCTCATATAATAATGGATAAACTTGCGTGTTATGGTGTCAACAGCAGTGATTACAATATTCTACTGTCTGCAATATATGTATCTGAGCCCCGTAGAGGAGCCGAAGGGTTAGTTCTCAGTCCATGTATATCTTGTGAGGACCTCTTTCGGCAGTCCGTGGAACTGCAGCCTTTAATCTATGTTTTCATTTCTTGTGGGGATGCCAACTAAACAGCACCTTCTTCACGGAGCAGGGAAGCGCCTGGCATAGCACTGTGCCCTGCCTTGTAGAGGAAGCATTCAGGTTTGATCGGAAAATGGGTAGCAATGAGCATAGGTCAGACGAACAAGGCCTACGTATGAAATCTGAATACCCACATACATTTTCATACTCACTGTTAGAGGGTGGAGCTGGCCATGGGACATCGTACCAGCTCCCTCGTTGGATGCTATGGGACACCAGCATCAGGAGGCACAGGGCCTCTGAGGTTGGAATGGTCGGGGCTGGCCGTGGACATCGCACCAGCCCCCCCATATAGTGCTCTGGCACACCAGCACTGTGTATGCTTCAGCGCCTCGCTAGGCGGCCAGGCTGATAATGCCACAGCAGGGGGGCCCATGGCCTGCAGGCCCTGTGTATCCAGGGTGGGCCTGCAGGCCACAATAAAGGACACACACACCGATCAGTTGGTCATGGTGTTCGCAGCCGTTGTCCTGCACGTGCCCGCAGGACTCCCTTTTATTAGGTTGGGCAATGACGACATCATGGCCCATCTTAAAAGGGCAATACATGGGGGAGGGACACACCACAGAGGTTTTACTACACAACATTCCTCCTTTTTCATAGGGAACAAAACAAACTTGTCATATAACATAACTAAATTTCCCCACACCCTCCTTTCTCAATGCAGAACAACATTATTTCAGAGGTGAGGTACCATCTTTAACAGGACGTGCTATTAGCACCTCTGGTCTCACCTTATTGTGTACTAATCGGTGACGGGCACAGGGGGGGCACCGCCCCGGTGGACGGTTGGCAGATGGACTGCATACTATCAACCCTTTATTAACCTGGAGTGCGGACCTGCCATCATTGCATGACGCTCACGGGTAATCCCTGGTGCCAAATAGATCATCCCCACCACATGCATGACCACAGCTTCACGTTGCTGTCCTTTACTGAGCCCACTTTCAGCATGTACATACTATGCAGGTCTAGAGCATCAAAACACAATGTAATGAGTCCTTTTAAAGCTACGGTAGGACTTGCTGGAGATCAGTTCGTCACCGCAGACCGATGCAATGACGATATAGTTCCCAGCCGGCAAAGCCGCACCTGGCCGGTACCAGGGGCCGCATCGGCACCGTCCCTTGACGTGGGCAGGGCAGCGACCCACATAACTCTGGGCATGCAGGCTGCTCCATTTTCTTGTCTATTTCCTTCTATGGCACAGGAGGGCGCACAAGCACTCGTCCCGAGCTGCAACCCAGTGCCTGCCGGATATGCTGCTTCTTGGTGTTGGTCCCGTCTTGTGACGGCGTGGCATGTGGGGTGGCACCAGTGGCTGGCACTTCATGGGCCAGTTCAGACAGGGTGCCTGCAGTCAGTCAGGGTGGCTTCTGTGTCAGGCCACTTGTTGCCTTGAATTCTGTTGTGGTGACATGCCGCTGCCTTGGGTGTGCAGAGTCCTGCACCAGACCATGAGGCTATGGTCCCCCCAGGTCCTTGTTCTTGCATCCTTGTGCCAGGGTGGTTGTGCAATGGCGTACTTGTCACTTTTATGTAGTACATCTATTGCAGCATTGCACGCCCACTTTCTATTGCCCCTCTTTCATTATTCACTCCGCACTGGAGCATTCAATTTTTCCACCGCAGGGCAGAATGGCCACAGTGCAGCTGTGGCTTTCCCTAACGTGGCTCTGCCCCTGTCTCTCCTCTCTGGCCTGGCCCGTGATGGTGGCAGGCACGCCGGGGAGGGGCAGCTCCTTTTCTCTGCGGCAGATACTGCGTGTGTAGCCGATTTGGGTTGAGTAGGGGAAGGGCAGCTCCTCTTCGTTGCGGCCGCAGGACCCACTTCTTCCCCTCTGAGTTAGGGAGGGTGGGCAGCTCACCTCTCTCCCGGCGAGCAATGCCTCTTCTGGGGCTCTTCCTTATTACGGTGGACGCCGCTTCTCCTTCAAGGCGGGTGGGGGAAGGGCAGCTGTGGCTTTCCCCACTGCGGCTCATGTCACGTTCCCTCCGTCTCGGCCCGTGGTGCAGGCATGTGGGGGAGGGGCAGCTCAGGTCTCCATGCGGCAGAGGCCGCAGGGTAGGCTTCCTCATCTGGGAGGGGAAAGAGAGAGGGGCGGGCAGCTCACCTCCTTCCCGCGAGCAGGGTTCCTCTTCTGGGGGTTTCCTTGTCATGGGGGATGCTGCCTCCACTTCACGGCGGGTGGGGGAGGGGCATCTCACTTCTTCCGTGCGGCGGTTGCCGCGCAGCTTCCCCTTTTGTGGCGGAGGCCTCTAACTCTTTTATCTTCGTGGCGATCACGCCACTTGGGGAATCTCGGTGCGGCGCTGGCCGCCGGGCATCTTCCTTTTTGGGGCTAGCGTGTCACTCCCACACTATGCGGGTGACGACCCGCATCGTCACAGTTGCGGTGGAGGCCGCAGGACATTCTTTACAGTTCTTAGAGGGGGGCCGCCTCCATTATCATGCGGCCAACACCGTACTTCACACTGTGGGGGCAAGGGGCCCTTTCTCCCTGGCCTGCGGTGGGTGCTGCAGGGATAGGGGGATATCCCTTTCTTCCCCAGGAACCGCCACTTTTCCCTCCTATTTGCCGGGCACCGCAGAGCGCATCTCACTGCAGGGTGGCCCGGGCTATCACCGTAATATGTGTGGTGGAGAGCGGGTCCATCCTGGCTGCAGTGAGGGTGGGTGCTGTACTGAAGGACTGTAGAGATTGCTTGCACTTTGTGTGCTCGTGATCCTCTCTCTCTCCTTTTCCTTCTTGAGAGACGACTTCCGTGTCTCCAATGTGAGAGGGATTCACCTGAGTGTGGGGCTACCCCCTAAGATCAATATCTCTCAGAGGGTGGAGCTGGCCATGGGACATCGTACCAGCTCCCCGTTGGATGCTATGGGACACCAGCATCAGGAGGCACACGGCCTGGGAGGTTGGAATGGTGGGGGCTGGCCATGGACATCGCACCAGCCCCCCATATAGTGCTCTGGGACACCAGCGCTGTGTAGGCTTCACCTCCTCGCTAGGCGGCCAGGCTGATAATGCCACAGCATACGGCCCCCATCCTGCCTGCTATGCAGGGGGACCCATGGTAGCGTGGCCTGCAGGCCCTGTGTATCCAGGGCGTGCCTACAGGCCACAATAAAGGAAACACACACCGATCAGTTGGTCATGGTGTCCGCAGCCGTTGTCCTGCACGTGCCTGCAGGACTCCCTTTTATTAGGTTGGGCCATGACGACATCATGGCCCATCTTAAAAGGGCAATACATGGGGGAGGGACCCAACCCCTTAAAGGGGCGACACACCACAGAGGTTTTACTGCACAACACTCACAATCCTCTGTGGATCATTACTTTCGCAACAGTGTAATTGTGCAGGGTCCTCAGTATTTCGTGTTCGGTGTCTCTATCACTCTTTCTATGAAAGTTGTGTGAGTGCTGTCGGGGATTCATTTGCATGCCACGTTATAGTGATAACGTAGGAACACAATTCTGGGGTTTAGTGAAGTGTTCTCCAAAAATGCTGAATGGAAGCATCTGTTAGGCAGGTATTTTATTTCAGTTATTTTCTTTGCCTTGTTCCAAATAATCGGGGTATTAGTAACTATTTCCCTAATAGACTTGTTCAACTTCTTACTTGTATTGAAAGAGGAGCCAGAGGAGGAACTGAAGGTGCTGTACTCTGTCAATGTATGTTTAGCGAGGAGACTTATGGCTACCAGTGGTGCTCCCAATCCATCATGGCCACTCTCATAGGAAATATGAAAAATGTGCTCTTTAGGTTTGTAAACAAATGGTTGGTGTTTTTTATTGAAACTTAATCAGAATGTGTTTGGGAATGGAGAGTGCTGGGCCCCAATTAATGAAGTTGGGGGGGTGCAGAGAGCTAGCTCTTGTATTCCTTTGCTCATGGTTGGAAATGTTTAGGTGTCATTTGGAATTGAGTTGGTGAGACTTTGGATGCTTCCCATGCCCTCAATATCGATCTGTGTCTAGTTCTAGGTGCACCCACTCCACTGGGACTGTGGGTTGGGAACTGTATTTCTTTTGGAGTCAAAACATTTTTATAGTTCATGCTCTGCCACACAATATCCATTATTCAACCTTCTCTCCAGTGAAGGCTGGACCCGGAGGCAGGTGCTGATGATAGATCGGTCATAGGAAGGTGTAGATGAGTAGTTCTGTTTAACATGTAATATTTGTAAAGGTGTAAATTAATTTTGCTACCAAAACAAATTAAAATAAAAAAAAATAAAAAAAATAAAAAAGTTCTGTTGGAAAATTGTTGAGTGGAAATCGTACCACAAACTGGCCACAAGCTACAAGCTATGGTGCTGTCAGTGTTTTAACCATGAGCAGAAGACACTCACTTGAAAAGGGATGTACATTAGTGTCAGAATACTAACCTTATTAAAACATTAGCGGTACTGTAGGGGTAAGCAGAGTGCTTTAAGAAAACAACACAACTGGTAACATTGAAAAAATGCATCTATGTGCATGCAGGCTGTACAACACATTGATGGTGTGAACAATTAAGGCATTTGAATGCTCCTGCCCATTCAGGAAGTTTGAGTCACGCGTGCCTTCACCTGGGTGCATGCCCACTGCACAGCTGGGATGGCAAGCTCTCATACCTGTGACAGTCAGCACTGGTGAATCAGCCGTGCGCTGTGGGTCTGACACATCACTCGAGTAAGCAGGGCTTTCTAAGAGGGAGGTTAGTTACTTGCCTAATTAGTGATGTGCACATCCATGAAGGCAGTGGTCCTGTGTTAAATAAGTGGACATCATGGGACCCCAGATGCAGGATCTATGTGATCACTGAGACCCCCATAATTCCGAAAGCCGAAAATGCGACTTTTTTAACCCCCTTTACGCCACATATATATGCGGAGGGAGACCCCCGCAGCTCCCCCATATTACTCTATTATCACATACCCACCAAATATATATGTGGTGTAAGAGGCGTGTTAAAAAAAGGCGGGATTTCGGCTGTCAGAATTCTGATGGCAACATTTTGGGCCATTACCCAGATGCACCTCTAATGTCAGATTCTGACCCAGTTTGTGCAGTGGCCGGGTTAATTTTTAAGATAAAGAAAGCTTCTGAAATTCTAAAGTGTGAAGTCAGCTCTGCTGAATTCTGATGCACGATGGTGGTGGAGACAATGGAGACCTCTGCTTCAGTGACACAGTAAGTCAAAAAAATGAAACATTAATTTCACCAATTTCTTTAATTTATTTGTCAGTGCTTCGAGGTCAGGTCCCTAAAGGGGACATCGTATAGAAAAGGCACTGGAGAGAATGTAGCAAGGAAAAGTTTTAAAATGCGACTGCAGGGAGGAAGTCGGGTTCTTTTTTCCTGGGAATTTCTAATTCTTTAGAGTTATGCTCCTGGGGATGTTCCTTGGTGTGCCCAGTTCAATGGCATCTTGTGAAAAGAAGGGCCATTTTCCTGGCCCTGAGGTCCCAGCTGGTTGGAGTCTGTAAGAGGATCATTCTCTGTTATCGGTTGTTGTAAGTATCACCCCATACCCAGAGATAAAGGAAAATAGAATCTATTTCAGTTTGGTGGGTTTGGGTGTTGGAATGCAAGTGCAGCATCCTAGGCAGGCAAACAGATTTAGACTGCACAAAATATATTAGTAGGCAGCCTAGTGCTAGCCCTCCTCGTTGGGTGCGGCAGAAATGTGCGTGTATCCATTTGCAGATATGCTTTGACACACATTAGAAGCACCATATGGCAATACAGAAAGAGCAACAAAGTATTCACATTGCTGATGGAGAGGTTAAAGACAGGGTAACGTATTTTGCATTTAGTGGTATTATATAGTGTGATGTTTTCAATTATGTGCTTGTAGGTCAGTGAAGTGTTGCAGCAAAGGTGAGATCCAGGGGCTAAGGTAGCAAGATTTCCGCCATTTTGGATTTTAAGGCATGTTATAGGATGCGTTTGTGAAAGTATGAGAAATTGGCTTAACATGTAGCTGTGGCTCTGTCAAGTTGATCCAGGGATGAGCCACCCCCCTCATCTCCCAGAGAGAAGTTATGCTGCCAAGGCCACAGACAACTGCGCTGTGCCGATAACAGTTACTTCAGTGCAGCTGCAGAGCTTGCAGGAGCTGAGAAAGGAATATTAGGTCCACGGAGGAAGGGTAGGGATGCGCCTTTTGAAGGTTGAATTCTTGCGGCCAGGGCATGGGGTTCTGTGATAGCAAGAGGCCTGGTGAAGATTTAGAGCACTACTACCCTCACCCAGCGAGCGGTCATCCTAGTTGAACTGCAGGCTCTGTCCTGCAAGGACCAACAAATACGCAACATTCAACACACGAGTGATACCCCGATCACGTAATTCATGGGCACCTGGGTTCCGAGAGATATAAGGGGGAGACATGCTATGGCTGCACCACGCTTTGGGATGGGAGGAGCAGAGGTGATGCCGATAAATGTATCTACAAGGACAGGGTGCTCTCTGTGCATGTCAAAGTGTCTGGTATAATGAGGAGGCCCATTGTATTAACCAAGTAGAGTTGACCTCGCTATGCACACTTTGATCAGGCTCTGACAGAGGGGTGAACATCACATGATGGTCAGGAATATTTACTCGTTACAGAAATATATTATGGTAACGATGTACTCCTAAGTTGCACGACGACATAGTAGGCCACGTGTTTAGGGGAATGTGTGTTATACAGTTCTCGTGTAACAGACGCTGGTTGGTGTCCGAGCCTCCTAATTTCTTGGAATGCAGTTACATTTTCACTTATTGCGAGACCCACTGTTGTTTACATTTATGACTTCACAACTTGATGAAGGGCACAATCAGCATATTTGTACAGGTCACTGGAAAACTCTTTGAAGCCACATCTCAGATGTTTATCCACGCTAACCTAATATCCCACCTTTATTCACATACTAGGCGGGTCTTCGCCACAAAGTACCTGCAAGATGACATGCTTTTGGTGTCCTTGCAACAAACACTGGCAAGTGTCCATGCGTGTGGTTATCAATGTGTTTTTAAAAAAAATGGTTTTCCAAAAATCGTACTGCAACTCTGCAATTGCTTTTTACATACAGATTCTTACTGTGTGTGCTTTTTTGGTTGACTCGGACTGTGGTCTAATGCAATGATCTAATGGTTTGTGGGTTTTGCAAATTATTATTTAGCTCATTGATGTTTGCCAGATTGGAATATCTTGTCCTATTCTCTCCTTGTTCTTTATCTTTTCCAAGTTCTACACTTCCTCCAGACTGCCTGATTTTCGTATCTAGCTGTGTTTAAAATCTGATTTTCATATCTAGCTGCCGTGTTTAAAATCTGATTTTCATATCTAGCTGTGTTTAAAATCTGATTATCATATCTAGCTGTGTTTAAAATCTATTGTTGTTGCTGCCAACCGATGCCACATACTTGATGGAGTCCCCTGTAACATGAGGCGAGGATTTCCAAGTTATGCTACTATAGCTATCGTATCCTTTTATTGAGATGTATTACTTATCTTATTTAGTCCCCCGCAACATGAGGTGTGGCTTTGTCAGGTAGTATACACATACCAACTCTGACTGTAACCATATGTATACTCCTGTACTTCAATAGATGTATTTGCACTTTCTGTAACTAGCGCCCAGATGCCTCAGAGTTAGGTGGACTGAAATATAGGTAAAAGAATAAATAAAAATAAATAAAGATCATGTGTGTCCAATAGGGTAATGGACTGTAGGGGATGATTAGAATAGTATATAGGTGCTAGCCAATGGGGAGTGCGGGATCATATTGTAATCTTTATTATGTATGGTTGCTAATTTGCAATTTTCCGCTATAAAAGCTGTAACTCCTTTGGGTGGAGTGAGATCCATGTTGGTTCGGTTCTACAAGACTGTCAGATACATTTTGCATGCAATAAAAGTTAGTTTTCTTTGCAAATGGTGCATTGATTATTTGGCCTACCTGAAATTGTTTTTTATTGTTCAGGTGTTGGGTCATTCACTTGCATGTATCATATTTGACCACATGACATGAAGCCAAATCTGACCTACCCTGACATGGATTTGCTGATCATCATCACAATTGTGAAAATGGTAGAAAATAAATAAGTAGAGAAAAGAAACCAGATCAATTCAGCAGTATGCTATTTACAACAATTTATTATGAGGCTTGTGGATTTAATTTTCTTCTATTACGATAGGACATGCAAAATATTGAAAGATCATTTGCACTGTTTTCTGTTTTCCTATGCACGTTTTTTCTTGTATTATGCAATGTAAAATGGTTTTGAGTCAATTCTTGGCCTTTCGTATCCTGTTCTCAGAGAAACAAAATCTTGTGCAGTTTACTGTTGAATTATGTTTAAACCCTGTTGCTGGAGATGCTTAAGTGTCCATATTTGGCAAACCATAACAATTAATTGTCTAGAGGGAAAGAGATCGCCTTTTATTGAGAAACGTGTGATAACTCTCATTATTCATGCTGGGATATAAAGGACATTGAATGTAAACTGGTGAATTAATTTGATAAGTTTTAAGTCTGGCATGAACCGCTGCAGAAACCAAAGTATGTAAATGGATATTCAACCCTCCCCTACAGTCTGAATCTCCAGGGAAAGTGGTATCAAGTGAGGTGAGGGATTGCAAGGGAGGGGATGGGTACCACCCACTGTTTGATTTTCTGAACCCTCTGCCTGGAGCTGATAAGGGAAAGCATAATAAAACATAGTATGGATAGGAAGGAGGCCTAAGGCCCCAACCATTCTTCCTGAGTATTTTTAGTCTTTTGTGAATTTTCCAGTCTCTTGTCTTCCATTCCTCCACCTCGGCTCTTGTTGTTACATTGTCTTTGCCAATAATATTTGCCAGTGCTCAGGGAACATTTATAAAACTGTAGTTAGTTATGAGCTGCTTGTCTAACCATAGGATAAACTGGATAACACAGTTTTGAAAAAGGTTCAAAACGTGCAGCAGTTTCTGAAAATAACCCCTTGAGCGTTGTTTATTATTTATTTGTCCAGAAAATGATGTAACATAGTTTTTGCAGCATGTTCCTTGTGATCCACGATCGAGTGAAGTGAGCTGATGGAAAGGAGGGCATTTTACTCCTGATCCAGCATAGATGTCATGGTGTGTGTGAACACCCAGGTTTCCCCCTTCTTCAGGCACAACCTTGGATTGCCCCCCTGTCAGTATGTAATTTGCTTAAGTCCCACTTCTGTTCCGGTTCATCTGTTATCTGTCATCTATTTCACCTGACTAAAACTCATAGCCAGCATGAACCCTGTTCCACCTCCCACCCAACACTGTCCTGTGGGCTCTCTTCGCTGAAGCCTTCCCAAGACACTTATAGGAGACTTTCCACAGCACCTGGCTATCGGTAGTGAGGCCTGTGCATCACATTAACCCTTTCACAGAGCCCTGCTCATTCCTAAGAAAGCCATACACTGGCAATATGTGTTCAGTGATAATCAGTCATGCCCAGCCATTCCCAGTCATCAGCCATGCCCAGCAATCACTTTACTAACAGTCACCCAATCTATGTTGCCAGCTCGATATGGAGTGCGGCCACACCCCATGAAGGGTGACTCTAGTATCCAACTTCTTACCCAGGTTTGGTCTTAATCAATCCAGCTTTTTGTATGCTAACCATCAACAAAAATTCTACATGGATAGGAATTTGAATGTTGAATGTCTTTCTAATGACTCCCCACATAATTTCCCTCCTGCCCTTGTGGACGGAACTGCACTCAACATTCCAGAAATGTTCAAAGTCAGTGCCATGCTGCTTTCGGCAAAGGTTCATGGAATTCCGTCCACATGAACCATGCTGACCAAAGTTCTAATGCTCCCATATTGGTCTTATTGTATGATCAAATTTCACTCTGAGTTTTCTGGCTAATGAAATAAATTCATCACCTGCCCCCAAGAGCACAACTGTCTCTTATTTTGGCGAACTCTGTGGTTACATTTCTCTGTTACTTCATAAGACCATATTCCAGCCCAGACATGCCATTGGAGGCTATTTTAAGTCTCTTTCAAAAGATTTTGGAGCGTAATTCCTAACCTGATTTTGCAAAATGTTCGACCTGTCATCCACCAATCAGAGCCCTGGATTTTGATTTGAAATGTTCACACTGTTTGCAAACCCATCTATTAGTATAGCTCTTATTTTGGAGGTACTCTTACTGGAAACAAGTGAATCTTTTTAAGTTGGTACCCGGGTCAGCTTTTATTACAACTTTGATGTAAATCTGACCCGGTGGTTTTGGACTAAGTGTGATCAGAAATTCCCCTCTGGCAATTTTAATTGGACCTTTTTTGAGACCCCATAACTATGCTTTCCTTCCTTACAAGAACTTTATAAATGTTCCCCAAAAATAGGAAGTATCCTTACCTTCTTTTTGAAAATATTTCATCCACGTTGGGTCATGGACTCCAAAGTTGAAATCCTCCCAAAATCATCTTTTTAATAAAACGTTCAGCTTAACTATAGAGACAGAAAGCTCATATTTGTACATTTACGAAGAGAGTGAGCACAGTGTACATATTTGTATTTTATTTTATGGTGAATTGGTTTACACTGGACAAACCTTACACAATTACAATACATAACATAAACATTTTACATACCATTTAAATACACAATTACATTTAAACAATTTCACTCTAAAAGGTCATTCAAATTTACTGCATTATCTTTTTAAAAATCCATGATATAAAACGAATAGTTGCCAAAATCAGAGTGCTCTGGGTACCTGCCAGCATCTGAGGCCAGAGCACGTTATCATTAATCCTATTCATATTGTGAACACAGTTTCTAAAATAAGCATTTCTTTGATGTGATAAAGATGGACATTCTAAAAGGAGGTGTTTCAGGGTCTAGATTTCAATTCATTTACTGACCATGCATGTTCTATCAGCTCTGTTAATCCCTGCTCTTGCTCCCAGCGCTTCAAATGTTGGGTACAGGTTAAAACATGATTTCATAAAATTCCACCTCCAGATTTTATCTGGAAATCTTAGAAGATAACCTGGTAAACTACCAGCTGCTCTTTCCTCCACAAACTGGACATCCATCATTCTCTGCCCAGTGATTTTACTGCGTGTGTAAATCCAATTGGACTAAAAGAATTTATTTTTAGCTAGATTTGGATTTTTTTTTACACATATCCAGAGATGTATCAGCCTCTCTTGATATAGTTTGGCATTCTAAATTCCTGCTTTTCAAGATGTTAGAAGATGTATCATCCAGTGTATACCCTCATACAAGAAGTATCATGGGGGCTCAAGAGCTTTCAAATACATAGTCAACATTTTCCAGTTTACTATTGCTTCTAAAAAGGACAAACCCAGCTCATATCGGATTAGAGAAACTATAAGAGAGGAGGGTAAGCCCAGAGCATGTCTCCACAACAACCCTTCCAATATATTCTAATATTTAACACCATATACTTCTCCACACCATCATCCAGACCCCACCCCTACTTACCACCTCTGCCTTCTCGACCTGATAGGAGAACACCCTCCGCACCTCCAGCCTTCACAGATCCCCCATCCCTCCCAACCGGACCTTCCACTGTGAGGTTGATACATGCAGGTATCTTGGCATAATATGTTGATCACCAGACCATAAAGGAGACTCCTAACTTCCTATGGTAGACAGACTGCATGTTATCAACCCTTTTACCCTGTTGGAGAAAGCTATCAAGTTCTGTAGGATAATGGAGGCAAACCTTTTAACCATAATGTCCAAAAGGGAAATAGGCCTTTCATTACTAGTTAAGTTTCCATGTCTCTTTTTAAGGATGGGTATAATATAAGAGGACTTCGAAGATGGAGGTATTTTTCTTTGCCTTATGACCTCCAAAAATAATCTACACATTACTTCAGCCCATAAAAGAGGCAAAGACTTTATAGTCAAATTCGATAAGCCACACGGGCCGGCTGCTCTAGATGTACTTAATCTCATAATGCATTCCATTATAGTATCTATTGATAATTTCAAGGACCAATCTTCTCTATGTATTGCCTCCAGGTCCTTAATCTGAGTATTACTTACAATAAACATTTTGGAAACATTAGCTATCCAAGCTTCCTCGGATATAGCTGTTAACTGAAGAGCGACATGAATGTGTCTATACCGTTTAACAGACCACAAAACATCTTTTGAATGTAGTTTTTACATGGTCTCACCATCCCTGCGATTTAGAATTAGTATGTGCATGTCAAACACATTTTTATATTGTTGGATGGCTTTCTTTCTCATTCATAGGAATTTAGTGCTGTTTCCCACAAGTATCCGATGAAGAGTTCGCTGCAGATCTCTTTTTTCATTATTGCAATTGCTTGTCAAAAATATTTAGCATCATTTGTCGTTATTTTTCCTTAAAATGTATATTAACTAACATGAGCATTTTCTTAAAGGAAATTAGGAAACATCTCTGTGGATAAAATATGTCATTTTTGATGTTCTGATAAATTCTTATAAAAATGCATCTTATTTGCATTAACAACTCTCACCGAGGAAAACACCCATTTAATAGGGGTGCCTGCCTTATTTACCTGTAGACCTGTATGCTTTAGGTTTTTTTATGCTAGGTTTAGACATATTTTTCAGGGTACATAAAAGAATCGAATGATCACTCAAATCATTGGGGATTACTGTGAGTTCTAAACATAAATACATCAGTGTCTTAGACATAAAAATATTACCTAGTACAGCCAAAGAACCCCCAAAGAACGGCAGCTTTCTCCATAATGCCGTTTAACCATTGCAAAGTCTAGAGTCTATTTAGTATTAAACAACCCCTCCCAAAAGGGATCAAGTCTCATTTTCCTTTTCTGCAAATATTTTATTGAGATATCGCTACGTTTTATGCAATTGGAATTTAGATCGTCTCTGAATAGCTCAGAGTCATATCAGATTCACTGAACACTGCTTAAGTAAAGAATTTAGCACACTTAGAAAACTGTACGCATTTTGAGCAGCTGGGTTCCAGTAGACATTCCACAACGTCTCCACAGATATAGTTTTATTGAGATTTTTTAATCCTTTTATGATGAGAGCAAAGAGTTCAAAGAAGTTAGATCACCATGGTTTAACCTTTAGCCCCAAATCATTCCTTACAGCAACTAGAAGCCCGTCACATGGGCAACCGAAAGCGTGTCTTTTTGAGATTTGTGCAAATACACTGTCTAACTATCAAGTAACAGGGTTTCAGACAGCCATACTTCCTTGAAGATTATAATATCTGGCTTTAAGTGTACTAGGTTTTTAAACTGACTTCCCAACAAGTTTGTAAAACCCTGGGTATTACATGTACGCATAACATTTTCACAGTTTCTAAAGATGGCTCTCGGAGTTTTTGAAACAAGTCTGATTTTGAAAAATATATGTTTTATTGGCATTTCAAAACACATCCTTGAAAATAAGCAACCATCCAACATCCCCCACCCCTCCTTGGCCCCCTGAACCTCCAAGCCCCGAGCTTGCGACAGCTTTGGTGACATCTGCTGCCTTTGTCTTTGCCTCTGCTTTTATTGGAAGTTAAGGAGCCTCAGGTTTTGCAGGCAGATAGGCTTGTTGAAGTCCTCGTATAGGAAGTCCAGCACTGCTCCACAATCCTGCAGACATTTGGCCCATTGCATTTGGATCGAGTAGATGACCCATTCAATAGTCACCAACCTCCAAACCTTTCATATCCAATAATGTTCGGTTGGGACCTGCTTAGATTTCCACCTTTCAGCTATCAATACATTTGAAGCCAGGAGTAGCACCATATGAGCTTTACATAAGGGTGTACTGCATGGAGCTTTCTCCGGGTCCACTAAGCACCAAGAAGACATTCCTTGGCTCCCAACTCACACCCAGAGACAAACATGCCCTGGAGGCATGCCTTCACTAGAGCCCAAAATCCCTTAAACATCGGCCATTATCACCAATATATTTCCCGTCTCCCCTTTCAGTGCATCCTCTCCAGCACATAGGGTCTACACGATAGTACATTTTCCATAGCCTAGCTGGTGTATAATGCCATTGCACCATGATTCACCCCACATTTAAACTGAATTTCCCTTGTCAGCCTCTGGATGTTCCCAGTGTTGTCACTGGATGGGTCTAATTAGTGTGGGCTCCCAGGCGGACATGTAGGGCCATTGCCCATCCTGTTTGTTTTCCACCAAGATTTTATAGAGCGAGGAAATCAAATTCCTGGCACCTCACTGTTATACCAAGTAGATTTAAAAGGGGGTAAGGGATCTAGTCACTGCCTGCCTAATCTCCCGACCGGAAACCCAGTGCCATAGCTGTTGATAACGGAATATGTCCCTATCCGATAATCAAAACGCTTTCTGACATTCCTTCATGGACTTTTACTCTTCCCCATGAAAAATGTCTATGAACTTGTTACAGTCTGCTAGTCCCCAATTTGAGAATGCCCCCACTTCTATCCCTAGAGCAAATTGTGGATTGGAGTGAACGGAGATGGGAATGTTTTAATCCCCTCTTTACTGACCAGTGAATCCTAAGTATCCTCCACTAGCCCTGTGAAATGGCTAAAATGCATATTTTCTGGTCTAAATTGTTTTTGTAACCACAGTTTAACGGGCACCGACCATCGCCCTATCCATTCTCAGCAAGATCATCCTTGTGTCCATTTAAACCACTCCCAAATGACCCCGATCTGGGACGCCTCATAGTTTTTCTTAAGATTCAGAAGCAATAATCCTCCTTTAGGTCTAGGAATCATTAGAATCTTCAGGACCACCCGTGGCCTCCTTCTGCTCCACACAAACTCAGATATCCATTGGTTTAATAGTTTGAAGAATGAGGGTGGTACCCTAAGAGGCAGTGCCTGGAATAGGTATACAATCCTGGGAAATGTCACCATTTTGATCATAGCTTTCCTTCCCAACCACAATATTAATAGGGGGCCCGATCTCGACATTTGTTTTTTTACTTTACTCAAGCATGGGCCATAATTAGTTGAGTAAAGAAAGTTAATATCCCTTGTCAAAATAACTCCCAAATAAGAAATTCCTTCCAGCTTCTAGCTAAAGGGTAAGTATGCCTTGGTCTTAATCAGGTCCTCTCCTTGAATGGAGAGAATGAGAATATCAGATTTCTCATGGTTAATCTTCAGACCCGCTACTTCACTGTATGTCCTTAATGCATATATTGTAGCAGGCAGTGAGTCCGTCAGGTTGGTGAGCATAAGCAACATATAATTTGCAAATGCAGATATTTTATGCTGCTCCCCTCCAAATATGATTCCCAGAATCACCTGTTCTGATCTGATGTGGGCCAGGAACAGCTCTAGATATATAGCAGAGAGGAGCGGTGGCAATGGTCGTCCTTGCTTGGTTCCCCTGGTCAGCCTTGTCCTATCAGACACTTGTTCATTGATCAAAAGGCATACTGCTGGGTCCTGATAGTTCACCCTTACCATTCTAATAAAGGAGGACCCAAATCCCATGTAAGATAAGGTTTTGAAAAGGAATGTCCACTCCACTCAATCAAAGGCTTTCTTGGCGTCCAATGATAAGAGAATTGCTGAACCCCAGACTGCGATATCTTTTCAATCAAATGTGCCACCTTCCTAGAGTTATCAAACATCTGGTGTTGATGTACAAAGCTAGATTGAGCCGTACCTATTAGTTTGGGAAGTAGACAATCTAGCCTATTGTCCGGGATCTTTGTGTAAAATTTGGCCTCAGTATTACTTAATGCAATTGGGCGATTAAAGCCACAAAAGGCCTGATCTTTGTTAGACTTGGGGGGTTGATAGTACCATAGCCTCATTCTTTGCAGCAGTGATTCTCCCTTCTGCTCTGAAAGAATAAAAAAGCACTGTTAGTTTGAGAGCTAAAACCTTGTGAATTGTTTTATGAAAGATAGCTGGGAAACCAACGGGTCCCATCGATTTGTTGGTAGGGAGGTTCTTTATAACCTCTACCACTTGCTCCTGACTGAGGGCTGCCTCTAGCATTTCCCTATCTAACTGGCATATTTTCGATAGGGAGGGTCTGCTCAGATAATCCAGTTGAGAGTTTCCTAGGGGGTAATCTGAAGAATATAATGAGGAGTAGAAATAAGAGAACTCCCTGTTTATGTGGCTATTGTCTGTAGGTAATTGGCCTGTTAAATCCCTAATTGCCTCAATGGCCATAGTAGCTGCCCGTTCCGATAATAATGTGGCTATTAATCTATCAGCCTTATTGACCTTCATAAATTAAAAATATTTGGTGAACAGTAGAGCCCTTTCTGCCCATCTTGCCCGCAGCACCTCCAATTGACTCTTCGCCATCCTATAATCCCTCTGGTTCTTCCTTGTGGGGTTAATTTCTAGCTCCCTCATACTCCTCCTCACCTCCTCTAGCAGTTCCTCTTCCAATTGGCCTGCCTGCTTTTCCCTTCTCTCCTTCATGGCGATTAATTCCCCCCTTAGGACCATCTTAAAGGCATCCCACATGCAACCATCTGAGATTACGGAGGCCAGGTTATTGTCAAATAAGTCTTTAATGTTGTCTTTGATTTCCTCTACGAAGATCATGTCATTCAGTAGTTCCGTTGGGAAATGTCTGTAACTCCTCCAATTGGGAAAGGGCCTTCCTGAGAAAGCTGCCCTGGCCCGTATTCGGGGCATACACGTTGGCCACCATAAGCTTCTTATTATCCACCAGAGCATTAATAAAGAGAAAGCACCCCCTTTTATCTACCTTTGTCCCCTGAACCTTCGCCTTAAGGCTATTATGGAAAGCCAATAGTACCATGCATAACTTATCCAAAGCTGTTGTGTGAAAGATTTTTGTGTATCCCCTAAACTGCGCCCTGCCCCTTACAGCACTGAAATATGTGTTTCTTTAAGAGCTATGATGCCAGCTATTTCTTCTGCAAGAAGTCGTCAACATTTTTACATTTCACTGGGGAATTGAGCGCCCTGATATTCTGCGT
The DNA here is from genome assembly GCF_040938575.1 of Ambystoma mexicanum. Taxonomy (NCBI): domain Eukaryota; kingdom Metazoa; phylum Chordata; class Amphibia; order Caudata; family Ambystomatidae; genus Ambystoma; species Ambystoma mexicanum. The sequence goes on from NC_090921.1 coordinate 1,488,305,239, forward strand.
CAATATCTTCAATAGCCTCTGCACTTTGCTATATAAATCTGGCTACAGTCCCCGAATGAACCCCTCTTGCCAGTCGTATTTCAAAAATTCTAGAATCATTTCCCTCTCCTTGTGCCGCTTATTGGGGTTGAAAAACAACATATCTGTGCAGCAAGCTCTGGGCCTCTCCCTCCTCATCCCCCCCAGCCAAATATAAAAAATTAACAAGCCTTGGGATATGGCCATCGCCCCTTCGTTTCCAAGGCCTATGCCCTTGGTATGACCTATATACTCTAACCTAAGTAGAGGGTACCTTGAGACAATCTTCATGAAATAAGTAATGACTCGGGCAGAGCTCAGCCTCTGGTGCACATTCTATCTACCCCTGATTGACTCATTGGGCTCTATTCCCCGCGTTTTCAGTCATTTCAGCCTTTTGTACCCCTCTCTGCCTTTCCACCCTTCTCCCACCCAGTACCGTAGTAAAGTGCACCCTCAACGTGGATTATCAGACAGAGCCATACCCAGCTATGGGGTTCTTCTGTACCGTTGACTATTCCCAGACCCTCTTCCTCCTATACAATCCTGCCCTGGTTGCTGTGGCGTTGCTGGTGGATTCCTCTGCAATATTGAGAATACTGAGCACCTCCTCCAGGGTAGATTCTGTGTTGGTTGCCCTCCAAGGTGAAGTACAAGCCAAAATGGAAGGTTCACTTATACTTGATCCGTTTCTAGTTGAGAGTTTTAACCACAAGGCCCATTTCCCTTCTTTTCTAGATTGTGATTTGGGAGTCAGCCTGGAAAAGCTGGACCTCCTTGCAATATATTCAAATCAAGCTCTGGCTGCCCTCAATACAGTTTCTTTTTGAGCACTGTACCAGTCAGAACTTTGTCCGCAATTTCTTCTTGGAGGTTTTTAAGGCAGATGATCACTCTGCATGATCGGTTCTCCACATCCTTGCATTGGATCTCCAGGTTGTGAGTGATTCTCACTAGCCAGTCCACAACCTCTTCATCCTTCATCACTTCCTCCACCACTTCCTGCAGGCCCCTCTTTACTGCGTCCGTCTTGGATTCCAGCTTAGTCGTCTCCTCTTTGATTTCCACCATTGATTGTTTCAAGTCCCCTCTAAGGGCGGGCATTTGCTCCTGCAGTGTTTGCCGCCAATTTCTCCTGGAAGGTGTGTAAGCACTGCTTTAGGGCATCTTTAGTAACTGATGGTGTGGCGGACCCGGTTTGGGATTTGGGGGTCCCTAGCCTTCAAGGGCGTAATACCTCCTGCGTCCACTCCCAGGCTCCAACACTGCTGCAATATTTATATATCCCTTTAATATCAGGCGCTGGTTTTTGGCGTGAGCCAGTTGATATTAGACCATGCCCTCAGGCATTTGGAAGAATCAGACCTCTCCCCAAACTCCCCTGGGGGAGTGTGCACCCATGTGGCAAAGTCGACGCTCCTGCCTCCTTCCAGTTCTTCAGAGTGGCCCTGCTCTCATCTCCGGCCAGCATATTTAGGACCAAAACAAACAATGACTGATTCACTTCCTCAGGTGGCCTGGAGCTGAAACCAGCCATGGGGCCCCCAGCTCGGTCTGATTCCCCAGGCCCTCCTATACTGTCGGCAACACTGCCTCACCCAGATAGGGACCGTTTAACCAAAGCTCCCGCACACCCTCTTCACGGGGCTGAGAGCCATGCTTTGCTTATGATCTCCTTGGCCTCCTTCTTGCTCCTCTGTGTTATGGTCTCTATGCTGCATGTTCAGCAGGCTCAGCATGGCTACCGCACATCTGGCAGTACTGAGGAGAGTGGCTGATCGGTGCGCCACCTCTGCTCAATATTCCTTCCTCCTACACTAAGACCACTGTGGCCAGATCACACACGGAGGCTTGAGGCCTACCCCCAGGCCCTCTCACTTATAAATGCCTCCTCTACGCTTTCAGTGCTGTCTCTCTCGAGGGTCAGCACACACTTCACGCACACATTATCCGTACTTCCAAGAGTGGGGCCAGGACGTTCCCACCGCTGCCAGCCAGGGTACCAGTCTGTCTCCTGACCCGATCTATGCCATGTTGATGGAAGGTTTCTTCCTGTCCCCGGCCAGCGGCGAGCATCTCTGGCTGCGAACAGGTGCATACTGAGGCACACCAGATGGAGCTGAGGGTTTCATGTCTGTCCCTGTACTGGCACCATCTTGATTCCCCAGAGACATGTCTGATTGACTCTTTTTACCCCTTGCTTATTATTCAATGCTGCCGATAGCCAAGACCAGTCCTTTATTTGAACTTTATCTGCAGGATCATGATAAAGTATCTTCCTAGAATCGTTCTTGGTTATGACACATGAAATAAACCCCTCCGTGGCCAGACACATGTTACTCGATAAGTCCTGACCAGGTCTATGAGCGTTTTTACTAGAGCCAACATTACTCACATATATACTTTCTAGATTCATAGATATTTTATAAGCCAGAGACAAAAATTAATCTTATATATAATGGTTGAATATAGATGGAGAAGTACTAGATCCGTTCTCTGAATATCGATGGATTCTACTAAGTCAATGTTGTGGGATTCGATCATTCTCAAGGCAGAGTGCTCAGATCTAACAACACTGGCTTGCTAGAAACGCCAAGAGCGCATCTTTCCTATGTGGGGCACAGAACCTTTCACCACGCTGCCCCACGGATATGTAACGCCCTTCCACGGGTTCTTAGATCCTGCACTAATTTGCAGCTCTTTAAAAGCAGTCTGAAAACGTACCAATTTGAGTAAACTCATGCCAACCATATAATTTTGCGCTTTCCATGACCTCCACTTTTCCCTGTTGATTTTCTCTTCTGTGTGTTTCATGTATTGTTGGGGCCCCTATGCCTCTGGGCTTTGTCTTGTGCGTGGTCTAAATAATCTAAATAAAATAAAAATAAAAATACATTGGGTCTCATATGTATAAGTATGGCGGTCAGGAAACAAGGGTGCCAGTAGCAACTTTCTGGCACCCTTTGCAGACCGCCATGCTCCAAGAATGCTGGCAGGGGCATGGTTCCCCGGCAGGCCTGTCCTGGCAGGAAATCAGGCTCCTCTAGACATGTCTGTCACTGAAGCACCAGCACCATTAGCAATGGTTCCGGTGCTTCAGTGTCCCCATGCCCAAGGAGTCTGATGGGACTCCATGGTAATGGGGATTTACTGTTCTGCCGCCACTTCTGATATCCTGGTGGCAGAGGGATATCAGGCAGCGGAATCAGTGTTATGTGCTTGGCGGCAACCTTGTAATGAGGGCCATTGTGTAGCAAATGTTACACATTAGCACAATTTAGGGAGGCGCTTACCAATATTTGGTCTTTACAAGGATTGCAGCATTTATGTATTTTTGTCTGTTTTTGATTGGACTGTCCAAATCAAAGAGACTTGTGTCTCCGGTGTCCAAAATAGTGCCCTGTAATTTCATTTCAGGATCTTCCTCATTAAGTAGCTTTAAAATGGCTGTTCTTTAACACAGGAGGGGGTATTGGTTGCAGTTTTCAAATTGAAAGTCCTGTTCACCTCTATATTTTTGGATTTTTCTAGTAGTTTCCGGAGTGGTATAGTCGGGCCTTTCTTATCAGCAGTTTGTTGGGGTATTCCGACTTTTTGGTCTTAATTGTAGTACTGTCCCTTATCATCTCCAAATCGTGGGTGGCTTGCTCCTCTTGAACGTTACTTTTACAGGACGAAACGTCCTCCACACAATCCGTTTTCTTTTGCTGACATCATCTTCCGTAGACATTTCCGAAATCCATTCCTTCGAATTCCCAATGATTTTTTTAACTTTCTTTTCAGTATTGCCTTTTTTATTTTTCAGTTGCAGAACACCATTTTTTGAAGATTGACCCAAGATGATCTTCTTTACTGAATCTTCTCTGAGAGATGCATTACAATCTTTACTGACCGCTTGTGGTTTTCCTCTTGGAGGCACACTATCCGACTGGATTTTGTCAGATTGCCCCCAGTTGTTAATTGCAATCTCCATACAGGTCAGTTTATTTAAGATGTTTGAGAGGAGATCTTTATTAATGTAAACCTCCCCAGGATTTGCGGAGACTTCTGGCACTCAATCCACGGTTCCCACTTCTGCCTTAGTAAAGAAATCAGCAATCCCCTTTGACTTTCGTAAAAGTCTTTGAGGATCTAGGTGATCCGACAGCAGCAGATTTTGCCTCGGCTGGAAAGTTCGCATGAGAAATGTACGCACCATAAAAGGTTTGTACGTTTCTCATGCGAACACACGTTCAAAACCCCCACATATCCACAGCCCCACCCACAACACACCCACGACACACCAGACACCCACACACCCCACCCACACCGACAACATACCCACACCCCCACTTACCTGTCATTGTGTTGCGCTGTGTCCCTGCGGCACCAGTTCCCTTTCGCTTCCATGATCACAGCGCTGCAGGGTCCTTTTTATTACTTTTTTTTGGGAGCTGCAGCGGTTTCACAGTATACTGAGCGAGATGTTGAGGGGGACACCCCCGCAGCCCCCATTTGTTTTTTTGTTTTTTTTTCAGGTGTGCTGCAAGGGTGTCCCCCACAACACCCCGCTCACTATACCACACAGTTTAGTGAGCGCGGTGTTGCGGGCAGGGCTGTCAGAAGATGTGGTGAGGCCCGGGGCAAAACATTTGGTGAGGCCCCCTTACAATTTTTTGCACTCGGCCAGCGGCGGCATATCCGCACACAGGAGACTTGAGAAATCTACCCTTGAGTTTGTGTGCAGGATCCCAAATATGGTTTATTACTACTTTCTCTACTGAAGAAAGGTTCATGCCAGACTAACTTTTTTATTATATGAATAAATATATATAAGATGGCTTGAGCTCTCCACTGCGCCACCTCCAATTCTCTGAGGGTCAATCACTTTTCCAAGCAAAGAGTTGAGGGCAGATCTCTTTCTTCGGCTGGGGCCTCCCTCTGGAAACAGCTCCCTGCCTCGCTGAAACTTGAGGAGAACCATCTCAAGACTTGTCTCTTTGCTTCTGCCTTCCCTCTTCCTCTCCGTTGCTGATCACCTGCCTGATCCATGCACTGGTCACCTGGTCAAGCTCTGAATTCGGGCCCAGGTCCCTGCCTGTCCTGTTGCAATCCCGCACTGCCTCTTGGCTCCCCTGCACTTGTGGTCTGTATCTGTAACCCCTACAGTCCCTGCTATTGCTCTTATTCTCCACCCGTTGGCTGCAGTTATGAGTACTCACACTTGCCACCAGTTGGCTGCACTCTTGTTTCTCCTTTGTTCCTGCACTTCTGCATCCTACCCCACCCTCGGCACTTCTTCCCTCCCCCATTCCATGCTCTTGCACGATCTGAATGCCACAAGGCCTAGTAAGATCTGTGTTTTGTCCTACTCTTTTGTTTCTCCCTCCTTGCCTTGTCGCGCCTAGAAACACTTGCGTACAGGCACGTTATAAATGCCATATCATATCATTAAGGAGCACATCATACACAGTGACAAATGATGTACAGTGGAGGCCGGTACATTTCTGAACTTAAGAGGCTTAAATGTTTGTTCCAATTAGTCAAGATCAACAGAGCACAGTGAGGGAGCCCAAACCAAACAAGGGTGGCTTGGGGGGGGGTTCTCACTCCCAAGAAAATGTTTGAAACATTGGGTTAAAAGTATGCATTTTACAGCACTTTCTTTGCAAAATTGGGTAGAAATCCACGCAGTTTGCAATTGGTTTTGTATGGAAGCACATGGAAATTCCCAATAGTTGCAAATCACAAATTGTGCATAGGAACATTTTCCAATACATTTCATGCCGCCTTTCCACGCGAGATATGCTAGTATAAGCATATATTCATGCTGGCTGTTCTAATTATGTTGATGCAGGCTGCATCAATATTTGCCATTATTACCATATACGGATTCCCAACCAGTAAAAATGCCATGCCACAGAAAGTATATCCAGGCTGACTGTGTACCATAAGTGTTATTACTGGCTAGACTGGCCTACATTCAAAGTGGTCCAATTTAGCCAGCTAGTATGTTTGCTTTAACCTTGATGCATAGTCCTGTGCATCAAGGGTAAAGCAAAAAGAGCACTGGCAATGGTAACAGTTTGGGCATTCGTGTAGGCATGGGAAAGGCACTTCTGTATTGGTATTAGCTGGCCATTGATAGTGCCAGTGCAAAATGGTTTGAGTACCTGAGCAGCTAATAGCAGTGCCTCGTAAATGCCTAATACTTATACACAAGCCAAAACTGTTGGCATTGCCAATGCTTATTTTTAAAAGAATTTCAGCGAAAGACATGCAGGGTGTTTTTAAAATGAGTGGCTAAAGGCAGACCTGATTAAGACATTTTTATTACACCAGTTACGTGTTTACAACTCCAATGAAGTCATGAACTCTCAGAGGACTCCTTTGAGGGACACCTGCAGGCACATTGAGGGCTAGGTTTGATGGCAAGGCATGTTTAAAACTAGCTCAGTGTTCCAGTGAGGAGGTGTTTTGGATGGGGAGGGCAGGAACTGGGTGAGAATTGCCATAGGGATTAGCATGGCCATGAGAAGTCACATCACTGTTAGCACCTGCATTCCTATCCATACATTTTTAGGTAATTGAAATCGTGATGTGGGGTTAGCACTTGCATCCTAGGGGAGTGATTAGAAGGGAAGTGGTGACATGAGACATCTCATTCTCACAGCAGTCCTTAAGTGTGATGTTTCAGAAATGAAGGCAAGAGGTAGCTGCTTGTAACATTGAAGCTTCACCAGAATAGTCTCATTTGAAAAGTGGAAAGATTTTAGGTGCCCCCACACAAGGAAGTTTGCCCCTTCCTCACAGCTACTGACGTTAGCACATCTCCCAACATTTGAAGTATTAGTCCCCTTTGCCCCCTGACATTTTGGCCTAGGTGCACCTCTGATGCCATGAACCCACCCCTTAATGAAGTGGCCCCCAGGGCGGCTGCATTTAGGGGTAGTGCTGAACACACACTCACAAAAAACACTTTCACCCATGCATTCAACCACCAGTTACACAACTCCATACATGCATGTATACATAAAACCAAACACAGCATTGACACAAACATCAACATGCACGCATGCATTCATAGATACACATATACATACTAATTTAATTTAAATACACATATACAATTTTAATTTAAAATAGAAAACACTTACCTTACCTCCTTGCACCCTTAAAAAGCATCCATGCAGCCGACACGTAGACATGTTGCCTGACAAGAGAGAACTCCTCTCCCATCAGTCAGCGTGGTCACGCTGAGCAATGTGAACACACTGACTGACAAGAGAGAACTCCTCTCCCATCAGGCAGAGTGGTCACGCTGAGCAACGTGAACACACTGACAGACAAGAGAGAACTCCTCTCCCATCAGTCAGCGTGGTCTCGCTGAGCAACGTGAACACACTGATTGACAAGCGAGGAGTCCTCTCTAATCAACATGAACACACTGAGTGACAGGAGAACTCCTCTCCAATCAGTCAGCATGATCATGCTAACATGAACACACTGACTGACAGGAGAGGAGTCCTCTCCCATCAGTCAGTGTGGTCACACTGACAACATGAACACACTGACCTACAAGAGAGAACTCCTCTCCCATCAGTCAGCATGGTCACACTGACAACATGAACACACTGACTGACAAGAGAGAACTCCTCTCCTGTCAGTCAGCGTGGTCATGTTGAGCAACGTGAACACACTGACTGACAAGAGAGAACTCCTCTCCAATCCGTCAGCGTGGTCACGCTGAGCAACGTGAACACACTGACTGACAAGAGAGAACTCCTCTCCCATCAATCAGCGTGGTCACACTGACAACATGAACACACTGACTGACAGGAGAGGTTTCCTCTCCTGTCAGTCAGCGTGGTTATGCTGAGCAACGTGAACAGACTGACTGACAAGAGAGAACTCCTCTCCCATCAGTCAGCGTGGTCACACTGATAACATGAACACACTGACTGACAAGAGAGAACTCCTCTCCTGTCAGTCAGCGTGGTCACACTGACAACATGAACACACTGACTGACAAGAGAGAGAACACCTCTCCTGTCAGTCAGCATGGTCATGCTGAGCAACGTGAACACACTGACTGACGAGAGAACTCCTCTCCCATCAGTCAGCGTGGTCACACTGACAACCTGAACACACTGACTGACAAGAGAGAACTCCTCTCCTGTCAGTCAGTGTGGTCACGCTGAGCAACGTGAACACACTGACTGACAGGAGAGGAGTCCTCTCTTGTCATTCAGCATGTCCACGTTTTCAGCTGAATGACGGGAGGCAGCAGAGCTCACTTCTGAGCCCTGCTGTCTCCCATTATTTTGCTGTTTGTTGCGGAGCCAAACGGCTTCACAAGAAACAGCAAAATCATTGCAGGGGCAGCACAGTCCCCCGTGTGAATAAAGGACACGGGACACTGTGCTGCCTTCCACTTAGGAGGGGGCCGCGAGGCCCCCAGCAAGCGCGAGGCCCGGGGCAGTTTGCCCCCCCTGCACCCCCCTCGTGACGGCCCTGGTTGCGGGGGACACCGCCGCAGCCCCTGTTTATTTTATTTTATTTTATTTTTTTTGGGTGTGCTGCGGGGGTGTCCCCAGCAACACCCCGCTCACTATAGTGGACACCCCCGCAGTCTTTTATTTTATTTTGTATACTTACCTACAATGCTACCACCAAAGGTTCAAACTAATGGTGTTCGAACCTTTGGTGGTAGCATTTTTCAGACTTTTTGTACGGTCGGACCTTTTGTTTTCGGTCCGATCGTACAGTTACGCCGTTGATGTCTCTCAAGATTGTCCAAGCCACACAGGGCCTTTTCATTTCCATTGACACACCTTTCCCAGGACAGTTCCTTCTCTGTAAATGTTAAGGAATGTCTTGCCATTTTCCTTTTTGTGGGTATTTTACACTTTTTGGTTTTATATTGTCTTCGATCCGACCTTGAGACACGAGGGTAACCCATGTCTATTGGAGATGGGCAGTATACTAGATTCTCAACATTTTCACCAAAAATGTCCCACAAACCAGTCAGAGAATCTAAAATGGGGCACTCTCTAACCTCTACACCTGCCCCCTCAACAATGGACTCCTGGATATAGTGTTCATATAAATTGACGTAAAATTACTCTTTCCTCTGCCTCTGCTGCTTACATGTTTTAGTGCAGAAGTTACTGTGTGACAGTAAGCCTTCCTTCGTTCAGTCGAATTGCAGGGAGCACAAGATAGAAATAACTGGGGAATATCTGGGGAACATCGAAAACTCTGGGCGGGGTCCTCTTTCTTTCTTTCTTTCTTTCTTTCTTTCTTTCTTTCTTTCTTTCTTTCTTTCTTTCTTTCTTTCTTTCCTCCTTCTCTGGCATTCTGCGCAGGTCGACCACAGCACCACCCTGTTGTCGGAATCTTCTGAAAAGCACGCAGGACTTGAAATGTTTAGACTTGCGAATGGGAGTCTTTTCACTCATTTGACGTTAATCTTGACTTTGCCCGTGGCAATCTTTCTATTTAAAAAAGAGTTCCCACAAGTTCACAGGTGAAATATACCTCGAGCATGTAAAGAAAGTTACGAAACTGGGCTGGCATTGACATGAGATGTTTGTATGTTTTTAATTGCTGTTGTTACTGCTGTGAATGTCTAGGGGACGAACGAAAACAACTTCACAGAAACGAGCTCATATTTAGAATATGCTCATCAATCAAACAGAGGCTTTTGGTGATGGATAGGAGCGCAGAGACCCGACTAGCAGGTGGCGGCTCGCGGGTGCACAGATGAACTTCAATTGACCTGCTCCAGGCATCTCCATCTGATGAATGCTAGAGATACAAGCACGACTGACTTACCGCGAAATGCAAAACAAAGGTCTCCTCTATCACGCAACCTTCTGAATGGTATGTGGTTTGCCGAAAGCAACTACTGCAAGGACTGTGTGGGACTGAAGCATAACCCAAGAACAGCCAACACACATACATACTTATGAATGAACTCTCTTCAAAATGTTCACACGTGCATCGTACATTTAAAAAACGTAATTAGGATGTTACTCGTTGTCCTAATGTTCCAAGACCAGGCCTTTGACTCATAGAGTTTCAAACTGAAACATGATGGATTCAAAAAATGGGGATGATATAATAATGGGGGCTTTAATGAAGAAGCAGGATTGAGCAGTAGCACACATAAGACACATCACAGTCAGGCTTATCTTTTCTTGTGTTTTTCTTTTTTCCATTTAACGACCCTTTCCTATTGGTTTATGAATGTGTTTCGTCTTCTAGAGAATTCCTTACACTGGTAGGCCCTGCGCTATTTGAAGAGCCAGGCAGTAGGAAACGCAGCCCCATATAAAGATGCAACCTAGCCTCGCAACGGGATGAACTGAGAGCGCTAGTGCGATGATTGGTGAGTGCACTATCAAAACAAGTTTAGGACACAGCCAATAGTTTTGGCATTTGCAGTTGTATTTGCACTTTACATTTATAGGTAAGAATGCAGATCAAACTTGGGCTCTACCTATCTGTGTAATCAAAGCATGAAAGAAAGTTGCTATTTGCAGACAAATACAATTTTAGTAATACACATAGTAGAAAGACTTCTCATGTCATTAGACGGAAGTCTTTTTATCAGGTGAATTATTAATGTTAGGTGAAAGCAAACACTAACTTACAGGCAAGTTTGGAACATTTTAGGTAAGCAATGCAAATTTAAGAGTAAGCTAGGGTGGAGGGTAGGGGTAAGCTAAGGTATAAGTGGAAAGTGATGCGCAATGGTGGGAGGCAGTAGGTGTGGCGCTGCCCGATGACGGGCCTACGCGGCGGCGTGACTTTTCACGCCGCCGCGCTAAGTATAAATAAAGGGGGCGTTCCCGGCCGCATCAGAGCGACCGGGAAGCCCGAACACGAAGGACTGGTGTCTGTTGACTCCTTCATGTGTCGGGGGCTTGCGGCACCGCGTGGGGGCTCCGACCTGCCCCCAACAGTGGCGACGAAGCGGTGAGGGAGACCCGGGCCCGGTGGTGAAATCTGTGAAGATTCATTTTTCAAAACGAAGCGGAACGGATTTTTGTTTCGTCTCATGCCGGGTCGCGGGACGCACACGCGGCCGGCGGCCATTTTGTTTAGAGGCCGTGAAACTTCACGAGGCTCCGGTTTGGAGCGTGGAGCTACGACGGGCCTAATTTTTGGACACATTAATAGCAGGAGGTCTACCCTGCACGCCCATGTCTGATTTGTGGATTTTAACCTGATTTTGGGTCTTTTACGTCGTGTGAAAGCCAGGAGAGGACTGATATGACAGGGCCAATCCACTACTTTTGGCTCAATTTTTGGAACTTCTAAGTCCATTGGGATAGCGGCAACGTGGATCCACGGTGTTCTTTGTCCCCTTCATCATCAGAGTGCCGTGGGTTTTTCCTCTTTGTCCTCTTCATCATCAAGCTTGGCTGCTCTGGATAACTGTGTCTTTTGGACATCCACTGGTGCCTTATCCGGATATCTCCCCGTGTTGGAACTGTTGTGTACCCGGGAAGGAGGGGTGAGTCGCACTGTGTTGGTGGGTGTCTGAGTTGCGGCCCTCAGGACAGTAGGTGGGGGTGCCTGTGCGCTCAAGCCCATGGGCGACTCTGAGGATTCGGACAGTGGTGGTGCAGCAGCGTCCCTCCCCCGCGATCGTGGCCAGGCAGCGGCCCAACAACAGGCCGCCCTACCTCCGGTGATTCAAGTCCTTGCAGGACCGCCAGCTGGACAACCGGGTTTTCCCATTATGGCTCAAGCAAGAGCACCCGCGGCCCATGCCGCCTTGCAGCCGATTCCGGAATTCGATGCGTCAGGCCCACCCTCGAGCATGGGGCCCCGATGGAGAAGATGGGTGAGTCGCCTCGACATGTATTTCAGGGCTGCTCAGAATTGCCACCATGCTGTATTCGGCAGGGCCGACAGTCCAGGAGATATTTGAATCGCTTGCTCCTATCAACAACTCTTATGATGCGGCCAAGGCGGCCCTCCTCGCACTCTTCCTTCCCCTTGCAAACGTGGACTATGAGAGGTTTGTCATGCTCTCGGCGAAGCAGAAGGAGGAGGAGACGCTGGACACTTTTTATGGTCGCTTACGCCGCCTCTCCCTCGGTTGTGCATGGGGGGATGCAGACGACATGATACGCACCATGCTAATCCAGGCATGCTCCTCCGGCAAGCTCAGGAGGCAAGTCCTGAGAGAGCCGGGCCTCACGCTGCCCCGCATTTTGGAGCTGGGCAGGTGCCACGAGGTAGCAGAGGCACGAGCCAACAAGATGGAAGCTGGGTCTCGGTCGGTGAGGTCGGAGGAGGTGTGTGTCGTGTGGCGGGGTGGCCGAGGAGTGAGACGCCCGGGTGGAGGACCCCGAGACAGGGCTGGAAGAGCCGGGGAGTCGTGCCAGAAGTGTGGGTATGACCTCCCTCACATGGCAGAATGCCCGGCGGCTGGAAAAAACCTGTGGGAGGTGTGGACTGGCCGATCATTTCTCGAGAGTGTGTCGGGCAGCCATGCCGGTGATGGTGCCGAGAGGTCAGGCACGGACATGGGCTCCGCGCCAGAGCCAACAGCCCAGTATTGCCCAGGTAGAACAAGGGGAAGTTGAGTCCCATCCGGAAGGAGCCGAGGAGGAAGACGAGGAGAACATCTTTTTCGTCTCAAGCGTGGGAGTACTCAAAGGAAGAAGCCGGAGACAGCCGAGATGTATGGTCGAGATCAATCACTCCCCAGTCCCAGTGCTCGTTGACACCGGCGCCTCTGTCAATGTGATGGCCAGAGGGCATTATGACTCCCTCAAACCCCTTCCAGGTCTGGTCGCACCGAAGGCCCGCATATTTGCTTTTGGGGGTCAGGAACCGCTACCGCTCGACGGTGCCTTCGTGGCAGACGTGGAACATGATGGCTCACAAATCAAGGCCCGATTTTATGTGACCCCGGTGAGCAGCAATACCCTGCTCAGTTGCGCAGCTGCGGAGGCCTTAGGTATCGTCAGCTTTGCATACTCCGTCCACCTGGAGGACATTAATGATCTCCTCGACAAATATGCTGCACTCTTCAGTGGGATCGGAAAAATGATCGGGGAACCAGTTCGATTACACATCGATGAGTCAGTACAGCCCATCGCATTGAAACACCGACGAGTACCTTTTCATTTAAGGGAGCAGGTCGATAAGGAGCTGGACAATTTGGTGAGCCTGGATATCATCAAAAAGGTTGAGGGCCCAATCCCCTGGGTGTCCCCGATCGTGGTGGCCAGAAAGCCCAAGCAACCCGACTCGGTACGCATTTGCGTGGACATGAGGCTCCCCAACAAGGCGATCAAAAGGGAACGCCATCTTACTCCAACGATAGATGATATCATTGCTGATGTTCAAGGGGCTCGAGTGTTCTCGAAGCTGGACCTCCGAGCCGGATATCACCAGGTCGTCCTTCATCCAGAGTCCCGGTACATAACAACGTTTACCACCCACCGGGGACTATATCGATACAAGCGGTTGAGTTTTGGAGTATCGTCTGCCGCTGAAGTGTTCCAAAACATCATCAGGGGCGCCCTAGCAGATCTAGAGGGCGTCCTCAACATCAGCGATGATATTCTGGTGTTTGCCAAAACCGAAGTGGATCACATGAAGAGGCTCGAGAACACTCTGAAACGACTTCAATCGTTGGGCCTCACCCTGCACAGGGAGAAGTGTGAGTTCATGCGCCCCTCTATTGAATTCTTTGGCTTCATATTCAAGGAGGGGGGGGTGTCGCCAGACCCGAAGAAGGTGCAGGACATCAAAGCGGCGAAGGCCCCCGAGTCTGTGACGGACGTGAGGAGCTTCCTGGGGATGGTAACGTATTGCGGGCGGTTCATCCCGAACTTAGCATCAAGATCCGAACCACTCCGGGCGCTGACCAAGAAGGAGTCACCATGGCATTGGGGCCCTCTCGAACAGGCCGCCTTTGAGGACATTAAGGGTGCCCTCACAACGGGAGATACTATGGTGTTTTTCGACCCCGCCTTGGAATCGGAGATTGTGGTGGATGCGAGTGCTTTCGGGTTGGGGGCAGTGCTGACTCAAGTGGACCACAGCGGGACTATTCGACCTGTGGCATATGCAAGCAAAGCGCTCACCGAAACGGAACAGAGGTACTCCCAGATCGAGCGGGAGGCCCTGGCAGTGCTGTGGGGCTGCAAGCATTTCCGGCTCTATGTCTTGGGACGTCCAGTGACGGTGGTGACTGATCACAAACCGCTGCTTCCGATTCTAGTGGGTTCATCGTCAAAGCCACCAGCTAGAATTGAGAGGTGGATGCTCGCCCTCCTCGAGTATTCAGTCACCCTGGTATATAGGCCGGGGGCCAACAATGCCGCGGACTACCTGTCTCGTCATCCGGGAGTAGGTGGGGGAGATGGACATGACACCTGCGGAGAAGAGGCGGACAGTTATGTACGAAAGGTGGTGGAGGCGGCAACGCCAAATGCGATGTCCCTAGAGGAGTTGGAGGCTGCTGCGGCTGAGGACGAGTGTTTTCGAATCTTGAAGGACACAATGCACAACGGGTCCTGGAAGTCCGTCCTCGGAGCCGTGTCCGGGCGCACCCAGGAAGCCAAAACAGCTCTGGAGCAGTTGTGGAAGGTGAAGGAGGAGTTGTCGTTCTCCGACTCAGGGCTGTTACTCCGGGGTGACCGGATCGTCATTCCACGGTCAAAGGTGAGCGATGTGATCAGTCTCGCCCATCATGGACATCAGGGCGCCGCTAAGACCAAGGCGCGGCTCCGCTCGAAAGTCTGGTTTCCGGAGTTGGAGAAAAGGGTGGACGACTTCGTGGCGGCCTGCGTATGGTGTCAGGCGGCCTCTCCTCTGCAACGAGAACCTGCAATTGAGGCAATGCCCCGTGGCACGAGGCCCTGGGAGATCGTCCACGCTGACTTTGGCTCAACATCAGTGGGCACTCACTTCCTGGTGATAGTCGATGAACACTCGAGATACCCGGAGGTTGAGTTCGTCGAATCGGTGGCTTTTGAGCATGTGGTGGTGGCCATGGAGAAGATATTTGCGGCCCATGGTTTCCCCCACACTCTATGCTCTGATAACGGATCGCCCTTCCAAAGTGAGCGGTTCTCCGAGTTGATGGAGAGCTGCGGAATACAACACAGGAAGATCTCCCCCCTGTGGCCCCGTGCAAACGGGGACGCCGAGAGACTGATGAGGACCCTGAATAAAACATTCCGAATTGCTCAGGGGCAGGGGCAATCCTTACAACGTGCCCTCTATCAGTTTCTGCGGGTGTACCGCACCACCCCACATGCCGCCACGGGAGTGGCACCCGCCGAGGCGTTATTCAAGAGGTGCCCCAGGGGACTGCTGCCGGAAGTGGGGGAGAAAGAACCGGGGGTCATCGATAGTCCGCGGGTGGAGGCTGAAAGACGAGTCCGAACGGAACAGGAGAACCTGCGCAGGGGTCTCCGACCTCAAAGACTTGAACCGGGAGATGAGGTCCTTATCCGTAATCGACACCCTCACGGGAAGCTATCGCTCCCCTATGAACCGGAGCCATTGGATGTAGTGGCAGTGAAAGGATCCATGGTGACGGCCTCGGATGGACGGTCGGCTGTCACCCGAAACGTGAGTTTTTTCAAGAAACTGGGTGATTCACGAACTGAGACCCCACCCGAACCTGATCCACCAGACATGCCTGCTGACGGAGGTCTCTGGGACGAAGGACCCGAATCCCCAGTCCGGAGAGACGCGGCGGAAGGACGTCACGTGCCGGAGGTAGGCCGGAGGTACCCCCAGAGGGCTGGGCGAGGGAAACCTGCCTACCTCAGCGAATATGTTGTGGGACGTTTGATTAGTGAACTGGGGTGATAAGATCTGGGTGGATGACATTAAAGGGGTTTCTGTTTTGGGTGTGCAGTAGTCTTTATGTTAGATGTGTGGTTTTCCTGGTTAATAAAGTTACTGTTAATCTATGTTCGTGTTCCTCCTGGAAAAGGAGGAGTGTGGCGCTGCCCGATGACGGGCCTATGCGGCGGCGTGACGTTTCACGCCGCCGCGCTAAGTATAAATAAAGGGGGCGTTCCCGGCCGCATCAGAGCGACCGGGAAGCCCGAACACGAAGGACTGGTGTCTGTTGACTCCTTCATGTGTCGGGGGCTTGCGGCACCGCGTGGGGGCTCCGACCCGCCCCCAACAGTAGGCAGGGGTGAGCATGGTAGACAGATATGATCTAGGATGAGTGGAGATAGGCAGGAGTGGGTGTAGGGTGTTTATGATAGGGTGGGTGTGAGAGGTGAGATGAGAAGGTGGGGAAGAGTGGGGTGCGGTGGGGCGAGGAGAAGGTGGGTGGGAGTAGAGTGGTGTAGGGCATAATAACAGGTTTAGAGTGGTAGGGAAGAGTGCAGTCGGAAGAGATAGGGATGAAGGAAGGTGGGTGGGGTAGAGCGGGGTGAGGAAGGGTGGTAGGGGTGAGCAGGGCAAGTCAAGGGATAGGGGTTGGGAAAGAGTGGGGTATGGGTAGAGTGTAGGTGCGGGTAGAGCGGGGCAGCAGAGTTGCATGGTGAGCTGACATTAAGAGTCGCACAGGTTAGAATGGGGTAAATGGTGTAGTTGGGCAGAATTATGGGTTGGAGTGATGTGGGGGAGTGGTCGAGTGGTGTGTTGAGATGTTGGAGTCATGTGTGTAGTTGTTAGGTGTCATTGAGTAGTGCCATGGAGTGGTAGTCTGGTGTTGGCGATGTTGAGCGGTAGTTGTGTAGAGTGGTGGTGATGAGTGGAGGAAGCATGGAGTGGTGGTGTGGAGTGAAAGAATGGTGGTGAGGAGTGATGGGGTGGTTGAGGTGTTGGTGGAGTGGTGGTTTGAGTGGTGATGGTGTGGAGTGATTGTGAAGAGTGGGGGTGTGGAGTGGTGGTGTGGAAGTGTATGCTGACGTTGGTGTGGGGGTGTTTGTTGTGGGAATATGAGGGTGGTGTGGAGTTTAGGTGTGCAGTGGGGGTGCAATGGTGGGGAGTGGTGCTGTGAAGGGGTCTGCAGGGGTGGCCGTTTGGAGTAGTGGTGCTGTGAAGTGCTGGTGTGAAGTGTTGGTTGTGAGAGTTAGGGGGGTGGAGTGGTGAAGTGGTGTGTAGCGCTTTGTGGCAGTGTGGATTGGTGTGGTGATATGGTGTGGAATGGTGGTGTGGTGATTGAGCATGTGGTGGTTGAAGATGTGGATGTCTAGGGTGGTTGAGGTGTAGGGGGTGTGCTTTGTAGTTTTGGTGGAGTGGTGGTGTTGAGTGGTGGTGTGGAGTAGTGGTGCAGGGGTTTGGAGTACAGTTGTCGAGTAGTGTGGTCCAGTGGAGCTGTGAAGGGGTCTGTGGTGGTTGGGGTGGTTGGAGTAGTGGTGATGTGAAGTGCTGGTGTATAGTGTTGGATGTGAGAGTAAGGGCTATGGAGTTGTGAAGTGGAGTGCTGGTGTGAAGTGTTGGTTGTGAGAGTTAGGGGCGTGGAGTGGTGAAGTGGAGTGCTGGTGTAGAGTTTTGCGGTAGTGTGGAGGGGTGTCGTGATATGGTGTGGAACGGGGATGTGGTGATTGAGCATGTGGTGGTTGAAGATCTGGGGGTCTAGGGATGTGGAGGTGTAGGGGTGTGCTTTGTAGTGTTGATGGATTGGTGGTGTGGAGTAGTGGTGCAGGGGTATGGAGTAGAATTGTGAGTAGTGTGGTTGAGTGGTGCTGCGAAGGGGCATGTGGTGGTGTGGGTATGGCTGTTTGGAGTAGTAGTGATCTGAAGTGTTGGTGTGGAGTGTTGGTTGTGAGAGTTAGGGGTGTGGAGTGGTGAAGTGGAGTGTTCGTGTAGAGGTTTGTGGTAGTGTGGAGTGGTGTGGTGATATGGTGTTGAATGGTGGTGTGGTGGTTGAGCATGTGGTGGTTGGAGATGTGGAGGTCTAGGACTGTGAAGGTGTATGGGTGTGCTCTGTGGTGTTTTGTGGAGTGGTGGTGTTGAGTGGTGGTGTGGAGTAGTGGTGAAGGGGTATGGAGTAGAATTGTCTAGGAGTGTTTTTGTGTGAAGTGGTGGGTTGATGTTGCATGGTGGGTCGGACTCATGGGTTTGTGTTGAAGGGTGGTTTGGAGTGGTTGTGGTGTCACAGATGGCCTCAGAAATCCACAAAGATAGGATATTTAGGGTGCTTTATTAAAGTTTTACAGAACTGGTCTGTGAAGACTGGAACAGTTGAAACAAGGGGGTTCCTACATCTCTCGTGACCTCCACAAGAGCTCCCCCCACACTAGCCCAGGTGTCCCTAAACCCCTCAGAATCTCCCCAATGTAAACTAATGCAAGGTAATCCCTACTTTCTAAGTCTTTCTAATCTTGACGGGGAAACATAAAGGCTGTGACCTTTTCATATTTCTCTTGCTGATATTTTCTAAGGGATAACTTTTCTCGGTTGAACTGCACTAATGCCATCAGGGTTTTCTCTTACGGGGTCACCCCTTCTTGCTCTTTCACTCTCTCAGTCTCTCAGTCATTATCTCTCCCTATATCTCTATCTCAAGTATTCCGTCCATGGTCTTCTTTGTCTCCCTCTCTCCCTATGTGTACCCCTGTCATTCCTTTTCCACTCTTCCACCAACCTCACATTACCTGTGCCTCCCTCTTTTCTCCTCTCTTTCCCTCGTTCCCTCTCTACTTACACCCCTCTCCTCTTATCTCTTCCCCTCAGTAAACCCTGTCTACTCCTCTGCCTCCACTCTCGCCCTCTGTGTCCCCACTACCTTCGTCCTTCTTCTATTGGCTCTCCCCACTACTAACTCTACTACCACCTTTCACTTGCTCCCCCACTGTCATGTCACATACCCACTGTCATGTACTGTCACTCTCACACCTTCTCTAAATTGCCCTACACTTATTCCATCTGTTTTTCTATTTCATCTTTCTTTCACAAACTTTTGCACCCCACTCACCACACTTCACTCAATAGGTAGAACTCTCCCCTACACATAATACCTTACCCAGACTCTCGCAAAACACTGCCACAGTCTCCTCAGCACTCCACTCCACCATCCGCCCTTGCGTTGTCTCTTGATCTGCCTCTGCTCCAACTGACCTCACCCTTTCAATCACTACTGTGCAGACTGGCTTTTCATAGCCCAGCCTTCACTCTTCCAACAGTCCTCCCGGCTTCCATTGGTCCCCGGTCACTTATTTTCATGCCCAATCCCTGGCTAAACTACCCCTGGAAGGCTTCAAAAAAGGCTTTTAACACCACCCCTTTTTAATCTATTTTTGGACGGTAGCAGTCAGGAGTGCATTCTGCTTGTTTGTCGTATGGCTTTTTCATGAGCTGTTGAGTTTTTCTTCACATTTGGTTTGGGAGGATTTCTGTGTCCCTCCTGCTCCAGTGCAGTCTCTTCAAACGCCCAGTTTTCTGTCGCCCCACCATTCTCCTGGGGTCCATCTAAGGTTGGTTGGTTGTGTGTCTCATCTCTGTTTGACAAGAAAAATCCCAGTGCATTTCTGCTTTCGATTCCATTTGACTATTTCCTGTCCTGGTTTTCTCAGTTAAATTCAGGTGCATTCTGGGAGTTACTCTCCTCAAAAAGACAAACGAGAACTGTGTCCAGACAAGAGGCTGACAAGCATTGTATAAGGGACAGCAGTACCAGCTGTCATATAAATGCATACAGAAAGGGCAGGGACTGCCCCCCTTCAGCTCCCCCAACCCACCTCTGAGTTAGGACTGGCTCTGTCATACACTCTGATAGGCTGCCCACTCCAGGTCAGGAGGTGTCCCTGTTCCCCTAACAGGGTCATGACCCTGACTCTGTCATAAGCCTCCACCCATTATTTTAAAAATCTCCACTTTCTACCGGCTATCTAACTTTGCCTAGATGTTTTTCGAGACTCTCTCTCTTCTGAGACTTCTCTGCTCCTGGTTAACCTGTGGAACTTGACACAGAGGTTTTTTGGAACAATGAAAATGGACATACCGCCTGGCCTTACAACACTAGCACCCGGTTGATTGGTTTACTCAAGGGGGTTTGGCTGGTGACCTACAGCATTGTTTGTGATAGAATGAAAACTCAATTCATTATCTGAATCCTGGAAACATACTCCACAACACCAGATCCTCTCTGAGCTTTGGGATCAGAAGGACCGCTGTACTGCATATTATGTCTCCCACCTGGATTGGGACCCTTGCACAGCTGTAAGTCATCCAGTCATTCCCTGGATCTGAACTGACTGGTACCTGGAACTTTCTTCCAGCCTGTCACCCTAAGGGCATAAAGATAGTGAGATTGTGTGAGCATCTTTTGGAAGCCTTTTTCTTGCTCTTTCCTTCTATTGCTGATTTTACTGAAGGGATACGATTTGGTTTCTGGAACCTGAAAAGAGGGCACAGATTTTCTATGGGCCCCATCTCACCATAGACCAGTGTGAGGTGTCAGAAATGTGAGGCGGAGAACTTTATGAAGGATTTTCAACAAATGCCATTTTATTAAATTAGAAGGTTGGAGACACGACTCACTATTCCTACACTGATGAGGATTTTCCTGTCTAAATAAAGTAAATGAAACACTCTAACAAAGGAAACTATTAATCACCCTTATATATACAATAAATATATTAGGTAATGCATGGCAGTTCAAAGGCATCACAATTAGTACAATTGAGTTTTTAATGTAGCAACAGTCTCTCGTTGTAACCTGGATGAAGTAACCTTCCCCAGATTTAAGATGGGTTTTCTCCACAGTTCCAGAAGAAATGAGGAAATCCTAATGTGCAACAAAGTTCCAACACAGTTTTTTGCAACTTCAACTTGTCAATAGAAAGAACCAATACTCCAGTGATTCAACAAGGAATATGTTAAAGTTCTTTCGCTTCCTTGAATAATTATAAGATTTATCCTCTTCAAATAAAGATAAGCTTTCTCAGATCACCAATAGCAACAATAATTGTCTTGGTCAGGATGATATGCCACAACTGAAGTGTTCTAAAGAAATATAACTCCTTTCCAGCAGCTTTACACAGTTCTTTCTTCAGAAACACAAGGAACATACATTGGGCCTCATTCCGAGTATGGCGGTAAGGGATAGCGGCCACCGGTAACGAGACCGGTGGCGGTGATCCCTTA
Source organism: Ambystoma mexicanum (assembly GCF_040938575.1). Classification (NCBI taxonomy): domain Eukaryota; kingdom Metazoa; phylum Chordata; class Amphibia; order Caudata; family Ambystomatidae; genus Ambystoma; species Ambystoma mexicanum. Next base: position 1,488,326,335 of record NC_090921.1, read on the forward strand.
CCGCCATACTCCGAGTTCCCTTTGCGCCCTCGCCCTTAACGCCTGCTTTGAGCAGGTGTTAAAGTCGAGGGCGCAAAGGGGCCTCCAACCCAATAACGGTGACCGTAATGAACGGTCACCGTTATTTGCATCTTCCCCATTCCCATTGAGCCATATGGGGGCTCATTTGGGAATGGGGAAGAGCCTTGGTGAATGGGGAATTACCGCCCCGCCAACCTTGGAATGGGGCGGTAATTCCACCATCCACCAAGGCGCTGCCGGTCCGGGTACGGCGTCAACCAAGGCGTTAATAGCGCCATTGGTTAGCGCCGTACTCGGAATGAGGCCCATTGTCTTTTTCAGGCTCACTTTATAGCACTTCAACAACTACTTCTACCCGGTTTACTCCCATGCCAGGCCTACTACCTCAGTTCACACCTGGTTTACTCCCATTCCGGGCCTACTCCTCCAAAGGTTTGCCACCCAGGTATACTTCCCTGCCCAAACAGTATTTCTCAACAACAAGTGTTTTTGTGGTGAAGATCAACTGACAAGAGCTTCACAACAGCTTCATAGTTTTGCAGCTTCAAACTTTTAAGAACTCTTCAGGGAAAACAAGGTTCACATTGGTGCTCTTTAAGAGTCCTCTGTAAATAATGTTCCGGCAGTCTTTTTGCCACTCTTGTTTCCCCACGGCACAAGTAATCAAATATTGACAAGAATGGGGTCTTATTCTGCTCCTCCCTTGGTCTTGGCAATGTGAGTTTATCCCAGTTTTTATCATTTGTTGTACAAAGTATGGGCAACACGTTTCACAATTTATGGACCTTCCATGTTGCCAATATCTGTTGGATTTTAATTGCCTTTATTTTAATCTCTCTTGACTTAGGCAATGCTTGTAGGTATTAGTTCTTAAAAATATCACCCCATCGGGTAGCTGGGCATTTCACAAACTGACACGTTTAAAATTATAGTCATTTGATTTTGTCATATAAGGATTTTGCTGCTTTTCAATAGTTTGGTATTCAAAATTAGTTTTAGAACCACTTTCACTCTGCTGCTTACTTAGTGATGCTGCTTACGTAGCAAACACCTGCCTTGAACACGCATGTGGATACGCAGTACTCAAGGGTCATTTCTAGTCTGTGAACTCACCGGGTAAGATGTACGCATCTGATTCCCTCGCTGTTCACAGGACCTCTGCTTCTTTGGCTCATCGCAACTCAGAAAATTGCTTCTCTTAATCCGCCATCGCTCACGCCATCTGCAATAGGAGCTCCTTTTGCTCCCGAGGCCTTCTGGTGCATGCTAGCCACCGGAGCCAGCCTTCTGGGAAGAAAAACGTCCCTCGCTTTCACTTCCCGCTGCACAGCCTCTGAAGAATAGGTCCCCACAGGGCAAGCTTCCATCTTGCATGCTTCTTGCAGTGCAACCTCTCCACTTTAGGTTTCTGGAGGCACAGCACCTCTCAGCAATGGCAGCTGGTATCTGCCAAATAGTGGTCCCAGTGTTTTCAACCTCCGCCAGCTTCTGCCTTGGCTGCCTGCATGGATCACAATGCTTCTGTTTCCTCTGCTTATGCTTCTTGCTCCTGCTCTTGCAAATGGCCTGCACTTGAGGTCTTTTAAGCGTCTCAGTCTCCCTAAGGCGGCGGTCATCTAAATGAACAATCTGACCACTTCTGCAGCATTGTACGTTTTAGCCCTTTTCTTTGTCGCAGTACTTAGGGAATTTTAGGACTTGAAGTCCTTAATGGCAAAGTAAATTTTCCCGTTTTGATGTTCACTTTTAAACACAGGTCCTTTTAAGCCATTATTATTTACAGATTTCCTCAGACTCAGGTCTGTTTCCCATAACATTCTTTAAGGAAATATCATTAAGATCGGTCACCAGGATTAATTGAAAAGAGGAAGGCAGTTCTTTTAAGCCATTATTATTCACAAATGTCCTTTCACTGTACCATTGGGTATTAGGGAGGCTATTAGCTTTACAAATCGCCAGGATATTGAAAGAGTTGTTATTTCTCCCAATACCTAGGAGTTTGTGATTGGTTTCACCCATATTTATATGTTTAACTTGTGGAACAAAAAGATGGTGCTTACAACAAGCCATTACATACTTTTGGCATTGAGGAGATATCTCTAGAGGAAGACGAATACCGCGTCTCACCCCACAGAGACCTCTCATTCCCCTAGGCCCTTTCTCCTCCCAGTTGATTCTCCACAGAACACCACCCCCAAGGTTGGAATCAGAAAGAGTCTGCCTGTCCCTGGAAACCTGGGAGGAGACTTAAGGCAATGGTTTAGTTAGGAGTCGTAGAATTAATCACATAATGCACAACATTTCCTCTTCCTTGTTTTCACTGCTAGATGGGAGATCTAAGTCTTCTTTGAGCTGTTGCTTTAGGATGACAGCCCTGAATAATGCGACTTCTTTTGGGGTGGGTCGATCACCCTCCTCAGAGAAATCTTCTTTCTGTAGTGAAAGGGTGTTGATTGCCACGTCTTTATACCCCTTAAATTGTCTCTCTCTGTAGGTAATGTTCCCTCTATGGTCTCAGATGGATCCTCTGACTGCAGACTCTCAGCAGCCTGTTGGGTTTTTCCCCTATGTTCTCCTTGGGACGGGTCTTCCGACCTTATCTCCAACCCTATCAAGTTGACCCTTAGCCTTTTTCCCCAGAGTTCAGCTGATTCAATCCAGGGTCTCCAATCTCTTCTTGATCCTGGTCTGGGCTATGTAATGGAGGCATGGTATCACAAGTATGACACTGACACAAAAGGTACAATTTGAAAAACCTTTTTTGAAATTTCAGTGGATTTGGAGAAACACCTACTTTGCCCTTTAGCTAAGATGGGAGTAGTCTCGACCATCAAATAATAAATAAAACAGTCCTAGTTGAGTCTGCCAAATAAAAATGCCCTATACTAACAAAAACCTAATGCCTGCCTTATATATAGTTCAAAAGTGTGAAAAGGAGAATATGTGTACAAATGAAAATCAGCATTCAAATATAACAAATAAAGATGGCTCATTCAGCTCTCCTCCCCATGTTGGACAGCACAGGGTAAGGTGGTCCCTGTGGGCAATTGACACGCTCAGGCTCTTAACACAAACATTGTTCAAGATGTGGATCGAGGCCCGCCTGGCCTTCCACGTTAAAGTATTGCTTTCCAATTTCCTTGTTAATTTGCATATGCAAGTAACTTTGGGTCTCACCCTAAGTTACTAGGGGAATCCAGACGTGGACCCCTTGCTCACTATTCTTAGAGAGGCACAGCTCCTCCCTACTGATGAGGTCCAACCAGACCGAAACACGTGTCTGGGGATGCTGTTGGTACTCTTGTTCAGAGGAGAATTGCCTAGCATTTCGGTGCTGGACTGCCCCAGGGCAGGACAAAGACTGATATGTTTAGGATATTTCTTCTCTGTGAAAGATAGTGAGCTAAAGACTCTGGGTAAGTCTCTCGCAACCAGGACTAATGTCTGGCAGAGAGACTCCCAGGACCCCCCTTGTTAATTTGCATATGCAAGTAACTTTGGGTCTCACCCTAAGTTACTAGGGGAATCCAGACGTGGACCCCTTGCTCACTATTCTTAGAGAGGCACAGCTCCTCCCTACTGATGAGGTCCAACCAGACCGAAACACGTGTCTGGGGATGCTGTTGGTACTCTTGTTCAGAGGAGAATTGCCTAGCATTTCGGTGCTGGACTGCCCCAGGGCAGGACAAAGACTGATATGTTTAGGATATTTCTTCTCTGTGAAAGATAGTGAGCTAAAGACTCTGGGTAAGTCTCTCGCAACCAGGACTAATGTCTGGCAGAGAGACTCCCAGGACCCCCCTTGTTAATTTCCAATTTTCAAAACACAGTTCACCAAAAAGTTCACGTCAGTCCCCCTGTGTCGGGCTCAGAGCTCTCAAAGCAAAAGTTTACATCGGTCTCCCTCAATCGGGTTCAGACGTTTCACGGAACAAGTTCACATCGGTCCCCCTCAGTCGGGCTCGTACCTTTCACAGCACAAGTTTTAAAGCAAACAGTTCAACAAAAGGTCTGCAGGGGATCCCTTCTCCAAGCTTAATTTGCCTCCTTTAGGGGTTTCCTTCCCCTAACTTCTTACACCTTCGGCCTCTGAACGTTTCCTGATGTTGAAGACTTTTGAATGTGTGTGGCTTTTTTCCTGCAATCCTCTGCAGGACCACTTCGACTTTCCAGCGTTCAACTCACACTGTTTTGTTATTTACCCCAGTGCTTTCTGGTCTGGGTAGTTCACTCTATCATACACCAAAGTTCAATGTTCACGGTTTACTTTCCACTTTTCTCAGGGTCAATTTCAATCACTTTGCTTTTTACAGTTTATTCACTTTATCACTACAAATGCTTCACCTTTCACTGAGACTTTCAAATGGGCTACTTCCTTTCGCGGACCACTCCGTTACTCAGTCTCACTGACTTTACAGCTATCATTATTTCAATGTTCATTCACAGGTGTGCCTTTCTTCATGTCTCATCCACACACATGCAGCCTTCAATTGTGCGATATAATGTTGCCACTTCAATCTTTCTTTAGCACACACCATTCTCTCATGTCATTTGCCAACTCACAGGCTGTGTGAGTTTCTTTCTTGTTTTTACTGTCTTCCAGTTTACAAGTCAAGGTTAGTGCCACAGGCTTGGCTTCGCCTCCCGAACTCTGCCATTCACCCGGGAGGGTTGCTCGTGTCCTTGAAACATAATGCAGCCTTCTTGTTTGGGACTCAGACTTCTCCACGTATCTTTTGCAGTCTTTTGGAGGCAACAGCCTCCAACAGGGAACTCTGGTGGTTCTCCACCCATGGCTCTCGTACCTCGGTCTGTTCCTCTGCTCCAGTAGGGTTGCCTTTGCACTGGAAGTTCTGCTCTTGCTAGTGTCCACCCTGCTCAGTGTGTGTCTCTATGGTCCGCCTTTTATCCATGTGAGGATAGCTAATTGGTATCAGATGTATGCACTTAGAGTCAAGCGCCTGACTTTGCCTGACCCAATTAGCGGGACACGTCCAATGTGCTAGCATTATTTCTCTCAGTCGCCCTCTTCCTTGGCCCAGTGTTTGTGTGGAAGGGGGGAAGTTGGGACACCGAAGAATCCTATCAAATAGGAGGGGACATAGGTATGGGAAAGGGAGAAATACCATGTCTCGCCACTGGCTGTCAAACCCCCACTCCCAGAAGACCCCTCACCCAGGTGATCCTCCCGCACTGGTTCACCCCCAGAGTCGGGATCCAAAGGCAAAGGCCGTGCCTTGGCAACCTGAGAGAGAGAGAGAGATACCTGGGCATTGGCAAGTGAACACCGTTTGGTTTCTCATATCTATCTCTTTACAGGGGAGGTAAGGTTAGTTGTTCTGGTCTGGGCTCCTTCAACGGATGGCCATGACCAGGTGTTTGGCCTCCTCTTCAACATGTTTAGTTCGTTTTTAGAATTGCTCGGTAGAGGGATGGCTCAGTGGGGCTGAGCACCCTCTACTTTGTACTTTCTCACCTCCCCCTGGCAGCATGTACTGCACTAAGCCTTATGTGGAATCCTTTAGGACCTCTTGAGGAGGCTTCTCTTGCCAAGAAGTTGGTGTGCCCTTAGTGGTAGGACTGGATTCCCAAGACAGACCACAACTATAATTGTAGATACATTCCATATCTGGGACTTGCTCAGCGACCCACATGGTTTCACACTGAAACTGGACAGCTTATCACCACCTCTGGAGCTGGTAATGAGTGGGGAGCAGGTTGCTCAGTAGCGCCTGGACTTTACTAGGTTGCTTAGCTGGTTTGCCCTCTGTAATCAGCTAGTAAAGTGCTACATTTGAGTGGCTTTGGGTGGGGTGAAGTAACAAAAGCTTTTCACCAGCAGGTCTCCCTGTATGTTGGTCTTGACCTTGATGCTCTCATTCCCCGGGACCTAGTAGTTGTAGTGTGCTATGAAAATTGTATGCATTTTCCTATGGGGATCTTCAGTTTGGTGGGCATGTTCAATTGGTCAGTGCATTAAATATCAGACATGGAATTCCACTGCTGGGGTTAACGTCAAGGAATGGCTTTGGCTCGGGTGTCCCCATATTCTAAATCTCTTATTTCTCTAAGTGGATGGCCTCTCTACTTTTGGATGACCTATGTTTTGGGGTCTGAATTATCTAATGAAAACACCACTTACCACAGATGGCCTCAGGAATACACAGTCAAGGATAATAGATTTTAGGTGTTTTATTAAAGTTTTAACAAACTGGCCTGGGAAGACTGAGATATCTGGAAACAAGGGGTTCCTACATATCTCTCGACCTCTCAGCGAGCTCCATCAATCTCTATGTGGATTCCCTCCACACTAGCCCAGGCCCCTCTAACCACCCAAAGAATCACCACAATGTACTATAAAGCAAGGTAAACTGTACTATGTAAGTAATTTTACTCTGGATGGTGAAAAGTAAAGGCTGTGACCTTTTCTATGGCCGACCACGACTTTCTAAGGAATAATACCAGGGTTTTCTCTTCCAGTCTCTCCCCTTCTTACAATATCACTCTCTAAGTCTCTATCTATTCCTCTATCTCTATCCCACACTCCTCCCTGTGTGATCTTTCTTGACTCCCTCTCTCTACCAATACCCCTTTTTCTTCCTTTCCCTCTCTTCCACAAACCACTAATGCCTGCAATTCTCTCATCTCCCCACTCTCCCTCGATCTATCTATACCCCTCTCTTCTTAGCTCTCTCCCTCAATAACTCTGTATAAAGGCATCATGAAGCAAGACACAGACAGCAGACTTATATTGCAGACTGAAGCACTTCATTAAATGAAATGTGAGGATGGTTGAAGGCCAATTTTTCACTAAGCGGGTCAAATAGCACAGCGAGCCAAGCACTCACCCCTGATATCTGTGTGCAGTCTACTGTGGCAGGTTTGAATCCTGGCAGCGTCAACTCAGCCTTTCATCCTTCCGAGGTTGATAAAATGAGTACCACTCTGTGGGGTAATATTGTCTTCTGCTATTTGAGCGCTCTGAGAACTATGGGTGTGTAGCGCTACGTAAGAAATACATTATTATTATTATGCTAAGGTGAGATTTCCCTATCGGAATAAAACTAAGGAAAGTCTGGGTCAACTAGTTCCACTTGTAAGTATGTGTCATGCTTTCCCTTCAGTGGCACTTGTGGAACAGATGGAGGATGTACCTTAATTGAATAGGTACATCAAGCACTTTTCCAACGTGCTTGATGGTCTATCTTATTTCAACATGGCCACCGCCGGGTTGCTTTTAGGCATTCCGCACCCGGTGGTTAGTGCGTTGCAACCCCTTAGCTTCTGCTAATTTGGGTAAGACGCTAGTGCTCTATTTTTCACTCGACATACAAGCTGTTATTTTCCTCCGATCTTGGCTCTCCTGTTTCTCTCCCTCGGCTGCTCTTGCACAGCATTTCTTTGTCCCGCTTGGCTTTCTGTGGTTTCAGCCGTGTTCTTTACTTTTTCGCTGGTTTCCCTTTCCCCCAGCTTTTCTGGGTGTTGAGGGCGGCTGGCGTCATCTGTCTTTTCTCTCCTGGGTTTTTGGGCTCTCTCCCTCTGCGTACGCGGCAGTGCTGCCTCTTGAATTCTGCTTCAGCGCTGCCTCCTAATTCCTGTCACATGCTGCAGTTTCCTCTCCTTTTCTTACCGTGGGCTCTCCTTTTTGTTCCTTCTCTTCCCTCCTGGATTAGCTATCATACAGTCTGAATAGCCCACTGCAGTTGCCATCTCTAAGCTGTCTCTCCTCTGAGTTGTTTAGCCTTTTGACACTTTTGCCTCAGATACTGGCCCTGCAGAAAACAAGGACCTGTCTCTCCTGCACTGGCTTGTTGTCATCAGTCAACCAGACATTCTCGACCAATCAAGCAAACTGCAAGACCACCCCAGACCATGTTAACATTAGGGTGTTTTTCTGCCTCCATTGGCTTTTTCCCCTCAGTGGCTTCTTCGGGGAAGGGGTCACTAGCTCGCCAGTTAATCTAGGCAGGCATAGTGGCTTTCATCTGAGGTGGACCATACTTCTACCAAAAGAAAAAAAACACCAGGAGAGAGGAAGAAGGAAGGAGTTCCAGACCAGCTCCAGTGAAACAGGTGAAGAAGGAGGAGTCTTGTCAGATGTAAGTGACAAACTCCTCGAGAGTGACAGTGTGTCTGTGTCTACAACCTATACTTTCCCTCACCATTTAGACTAACTGTGTAGGGTTGTTAATAACCAAAGAAGCAACGTTCAAAGCAAAGTTCAGATTTCTTTCCCGAAGTATAACATAGTCCCACAAAAGTCTCAAGATCACCTCTCTTGAGCTCCAAGTAACACAGTTCAAGATACTCCTCAGGGTTCCCTTCCCCAAGTCTTATGCAACCCTATTCCAAACAAAAAGGGGGGGGGGCTTGAGACCTCTCTCTCAAGACAACGAAAACAGGTTTTGTACTTGTTATAGTTCATCTTATCAGTTGGTTTTCCCAATATGCTCTGTCTTCAGTATTCAGGGTTTACTGGTCTAGACGCAGTTGTCAGACCACACCGTTCACCCAATACAGGTCACCCATCCAGGATCTCTGGGCTCTTCAGCCCCTTGCCGGTTCCTTAGCGCTTACTCCTGTGCACCAAGGTGATTCTTGGCACTTACTCCTGTGCACCAAGGTATTTCTGTTTAATGTCTTTGGGTGGGCCTCCTGGCCTCGTATGCAGCGTCTCACTCTTTTTGGCTTCCCTGTTGTCACCCTCTGGAGTTGTACTTCAATGTTCTTATTGGGTTTCACATGTAAACTGCTTAATAGTTTTAATGTGCTTTGATGAGAAATTGCTCTCAATTCAATAGTTAGTTGTGTTGCTTTAAGTTTCGTTCTGAAAAGAAAACACTTGCGTACTCGAAATGCATTCCTGTTCTTGAAGTTGAAATACAAGTTTGAAATACACTCTTGTAAGTTAAATATAAGTTTGCTTTCCGTTGGGTATTAAATGTACTTTGGTAGTTAAATGTAGGTTTGCTTTCAGTTCAGTATTCAAAATGTACTTTTGTGTTAAAATATAAGTTGGCTTTCAGTTCGGAATTCAAAATACATGGACCAATACTTGCCTGCAGTCCATTTCAGAGCTCCCCGGTGTCTGCATGCCCTTTCGACAGTTTGTTTCTTCTCCCGGTGGCTCCTGCTGTTTCTGAAATAGCACTGCTCTCATTCTAAAGACTAATGCAGACTCAGGCAAAAGCACAGCTCTAATACCACTGGACCTCTCTGCAGCATTTCACACAGTCAACCATGAAATCCTCATCGGGAGACTGAAAGAAATAGGAATCACAGACACAGCCCTACTATGGATTAAATCCTTCCTAACTAACAGAACAGAAAGCGTTTGCACCAAACCTTTCAAATTTACTACAAGGGAATGCACTTGCAGAGTACCACAAGGATGGAACCTTCTCCCCATTGCTCTTCAACATATACCTGATGCCATTAATCAAGCTCATCAAAAAACACTGCCTCAGATGCTACAACTATGCAGATGACACACAGATCTTCTACAAAATACAAGATACACAGGAAGAAAACAAAACGCTGAATGACTGCCTACAAGAGCTCTACAGCTGTATGAACACAAACAGCCTCAAACCCAACCCGGGCAAAACTGAATTAATGATCATAGCTACAAATGAGGAAAACAACCACTACATCCCATGACCAACGGAACTGGGTACAGCACCAACTCCATCAATGATAGTAAAAAACCTGGGAGTCTTGATGGACAATCAACTAACACTTGAGCCATAAATAAACGTCATAATCAAGAAATGTTTCTTTCTGCTATACGCATTAAAAAGGATCCTACCATTCCTTGCTTTTACCCACAAATCACTCACCAGCATAGCATTCATGTCCAGAGTAGACTATGCCAACAGCCTATGCCTAGGAATACCAGAACGACTGTTAATAAAATGTCAGTGCATCCAAAACGCTGCAGCAAGACTCCTGCTCAGACTACCACGAAGAGAGCACATCATGCCAGCGCTGAAAATGCTACACTGGATACCAGTAAAAGAGAGAATAAAGAGTAAAACGATGTGCATAATGCACAGAGCAGTCCACGGGCAAGCAGCAGAGTTCCTAAAGACAAAAATAACCGTCTACCATCTGGCAAGATCACTCAGATCAAGCAACAACACTTGCCTAGAACCAAAACCATACAATAAAGGAAAATTTGGAGGATCATCTTTCACCCACCTGGCAGTCTTTACCTGGAATAACACACCAAAAAACATATGCAGCACAAGGGATCATCTGGAGTTCAGAAAACTACTCAAAACATGGCTCTTTGCTCCAGATTCAGGAGGAAACATCTAGTAAGCAGGGACCCAGAGGAAAACTTGAATCTCCCACGAGGAAACCATAACCCATAACTGGGTCCTATGTTATCAAAGCAGGGGTTGGTGCGCACCGATCACCAATGTCCACACACCACCACTCCTAAAGGGAACTTAGATAGGTGAGGACACCCAACGGGATGGGCAGTGAGGGACCTGTGTTCTGACCAAAGCATTACCAGCCGCAGCGCAGGGGAACTAGCGGAAACCAGCTAGATACACAAACCAACAGAGTCACACAAAGCAAGGCTCCCACTACGCAACATGCCTTCCAACTAGGCAGACAAACTACAGTACCAAACACACAGGACAACCACAGAGATTGGGTGCAGAAATGCAAAGACTGAGTGGTAAGAAATCACCAATATTTATTTTAAAGAAAAAGCTAACCATACCTTATAACCTCAACTTTCCGCATACTCACCATACAGAAATTCACACAACCACCTCTCTGCACAGCATTCCACACGCTATTCACCACATTCAAACAACAGACTAACAACACATACAGGATCCTCAAGAGTTGGGCGGTAACCCTTAAATGCAGTGGTAATTCTATTACTGCCGCATTTAAGGGTTTGCCAAATCACGGGTTTGGCAGTATTCACCCCCAGATCTGAGTTTGAGGGAAATCCACCAGGAATTTTCTGATTTTCATCACTACTACCGCTCGGTAGTAACGCAGACGGTAATCGCACCGAAAATTTCCCATTGGGTCCAATGGGGAATGGGGAATTTCCAAATGAGGAATTCCCGAATGGTCCCAATTGGGAATGGGGAAGGACTGTTCTGCCAAATCTGTGATTCGGCGCTAATAGCTTTGGACCGGGTGGTGGTAGCGCTTTTAGCACGGGTTGTATCCCGGTGGGAATACTGCCAGGATACTGTCCAACTCGTGATGAGGCCCATAGCCTGACACAACAGCACATGGGAATTTGGCACCAACCTGAAGACTACACTTAAGCTCAGCGAATCGTGCAAACAAAATTGAAATGGCCAACAGGACATCAAAACTTTCACATTCCTGTTCCCACTACACACTACTAATCCCCCTCTTCACACTCTCCTTTTCAGATCTGCCAGCGCACCTTGGGACCACAGCAGTGGTGACGGTGCACAGTTCAAATACCTTTCACATTAACATTAACATTAACTTGTAGTCCCTAATTCTTAAGAGGTTGTTATATGATGAACGTGAACATCAAACAACTCTCATGATAAGAATATGGCTTCACTTGATAATCCACTAGACTGCTCTGGGTTCTTCTCTAAGAGATTTGTCAGAGCAATGTTTCCTTCCTCATCCTTCTTGATTTTTAATACTCCCACATGTTCTGAGGAAATAACTGAATTTGGTATCCCAGTTTCCCCACAGGAATAATGTGTCTTTGTTTCGAAAGGGTCAATGCTAGGACTTTTACTTCTTCCTTTGACTAGGGTGGTTTTCCGATAATTTTCTTTTGAGTTTGGAGAGGAGGAAAGTTCCCAAACAATTTCATACCTCTGAATTCTTATCAGCTGACTGCTTTTTATCTCAATGGGGTCATAAGAAATATTGAAGAGGACACATTTTAATTTCTCTGGCACTAGACATTGGTGTGGTGTCTTTTTCTTGTGCACAATATTTTGACAGAGGAAGTGAGCACCATGGTAAGTGTGCACTTCTTGTTCTGAAGGAATTAACGTTTTGACTACTCCCGTTACTCCAAGGACTTGGAACTGTATGGCTCATGCTTGTGGAAAGCATGGCACGTACTGTTCCATGTTTTTTGCACTGCTCAGTAGGGGGTTAGTCAGAAACGTGTGTGCTGGTATTGCAAACATTAATTCCTTCAGAGCATGCGATGCACACGTGCTATGGTGCTAATTTTCTTTGTCACAATAGTCACCCTGGCAGTACAATGTGTGAGGTTTCATGCAGGGAGGGCAAATTTATAGGTGTGGTCCCAAAATGTATGTTTTTTCCTGCTGGATGGATTTTCACCAAATTTGCAACAGGAGTAGAGGTCTGGACCCGGAAGCATGCTTTTGTAAATTTGGTGTAAATCTGTGCTGTAGTTTTTTTTAAATGGGCAAAAAGTAGGTAAAAACAATGCATGAAATCTGGGTTCGGTCTGAATTCTCACTTCCCTGTTTTGATCCGCGTAAGGGCCCCCGATTGGTCCAGGGGCTGACGTGAGGTCTGCGGACATCAGACGCACACACTGATTGGATGGCAAAAAGCGTGAGGTGCATCAGATTTTTGGAAACGCCCACCATGTTGGGTCACGGACACTCACCAACAGCACGCTGAGGAAAAAGTCTGGAAAACACATTTTTGGGTTATATGGTGGTGGAAAGAGGGGCTGGGGATGATGAGGGAATGGAAAAAGTTGATATGGGCCTATTTTTCTAGGTGGAAAAAGGTTGGGCAGGTGTCATAGCCGTCCACGAACACCGCGGTAGTCCGCGGACTGCTCCATGAATGGGGGGGGCGCTTGGGAAATACATTTGGGGTTATTTGATGGCTGAAGGAGGGAATAGGGAAGTGTAATGAAGGTAATTTGGAGCTGGTTTTACAGGTGAAAAAGGGTTTGGAGATGCTGCTGAGTCCACAGTCACTTTCGGTGTCGGCCGACATAATTTCGATTGCAGGGGGGTCAGGGTGAGTTGTATTACTTGATGGTGGATGGTACGTATTTCTTACATAGATAATTCTATTGTGGTTGAGGCCAGTGGTCAGATTCTAGTGGGCATGGCCGCAGGCCATGGGCCCAAGAATATGTCCATTGGCCACTGGCCACAACCATCATAGTAGTAATATGTGCATAGTAATTATAGGTAATGTAGTAGGACTATGGCCAGAAACACCATAGTAGTAATATGTGTATAGTAATTATAGGTCATGTAGTGGGAATACAAAGTGTTTGTAATATGAAGGAAAGATGTAATTGAACTATATATGGTACTTCTGATTGTAGTACAATGGAGGATAGTGCTTATAGAATATGTATTTGATTATAATTGTTATGGTTAATTATTTATAGAGATTTATGAAGCTGGAATCTTTGGGGGGGTTTCTGTGGAGAAAAAAAAACAGTACACTTTGTTAAGCAGAATAGTTTAAAAGCTGTAATCATATACAATTTTCCATATACATTTAGTTTTTTAGACTCTCGTGGACAGTACATGCTAAGTACTATGTTTGGTACAACATTAGTGTATGACACACTGCTGTTGTTTTGACATTAAATAATCATTGGGTCATTGGAGGAAAAAGTCTGTACTGGTTAAAAAAAATGATTACAGTTGCATGAGTGTAAGGGTGATAATATGTTTGTTTGAGTATGTTGTGATTAAACAAATGCCTGAAGGAGTTAGACACCTGTTGACATATTCGAACTACACTAGAGGTTAGAAGATGATTTGTCGTATAAGAATTGAGATGGCATATTTGAGGTGCTTTGGAATGAAGAGTATTTTTCATTTAATTTACTTCATTCGGCCTTTGGGACATCAAATTACATCCTAGCGATACATTTCTTAAGAATTATTACAATTCAAAGACAAAAGAAAGAAAACTAAGGAGAAAATAGCACCCTTTTAAAGTGCCACAAAACAAATCTCTATCAAATATTCAGTACCACCAACCCCTTTTATCTCCCAAATTCCTGGGGTCCAAAAGGGTTAGGTTTACCCCAGAAAGAGGTCAATTGCTAGTGGAATCACCAGGGAGGGCCGCAAGACCAGAGTTGGGGGAAGGGCTGGCTCCAATCCCGCTTCTTTAGGTCCGACCATGCCAATTGCATTTCCTCAAGACATCCATTTCCATATGATCATCCCTAAAGACCAATTTGATGGAGTCAGCAGGGAATTCATTAGTCAGTCTAGTGCACTTTACCATAGTGTCCTTGGTCACAAACACACAGCCTCCTACAGATTGCAACCAATGAAGAATTTGTTCAGAAGGGCATCCCTTGGTTCTTTTCTGTCAAGAGGCAATTTTGGTACCGCATGAGGAAACACAGTGGCTCTTCTATGCCCTTCATGGGCATTATGCCTGAGCAGAGGCCTCCCAGGGCAAGGGTTGTGTGCATCGGTTGTCCTCCCAACTGGACTCTTGATGCCCCGGTTCCTCGGGGCATGGTTATCCAAACATGGGGCTCAAGCCCCAAAGTATGGGCCTTAGGGATCTCTGTGGGTACATTTGGAATTGGAGATTGGTCAGCCCCTGGTTGCCTCTTCAAGTTTGGGGCATTCAGGGCGACAGAAGCAAAAGAAGGATGAGGACACTGGGGATACAACCTGCGTCAGCAGTTGGACCTAAGCCACTAAACCCACCCCCGATAGACCCTCTCCAGTTATCCGTGCCCCTCCCTTCCCCTTGGCCTCTGCCACACCCTTAATCAAAGCTAATAGTAGTTTTCTAATGTCGGGCAGTTCAGAAAGCACACGTTCACAGGAGCAGCCCAGGGTAGTGTTGGGTTCTGTGGGTGATGAGGCTGGAAGGGACTGATTCCCTTTGGTAGGGGGTTTGGATACCCAAAGTGGGGTTAAGTGTAGGAAGGAGCTAGCCCCTGAGAGTGCAGCTGACATAGACTCGCTCCAAGTGCTGCAGGGAGGACTGAAAGGATGCTTTCCATCACAAGTTCCTTCCGAACCCAGGTCAATTTTATCCACTGCTGGGGGTTGGAAGAAGATGGATGGTGGACAACCTCAATAGCTGGTACCATCCATGGATCAGGGACCCTACAAGTAGTATCAAGAGCAGGCCATAGTGACAGTCCAGAAGTTGAAAGGGGCACAACCGGCGCCAGAGGAGGGGCAGATGACTCACAGCCCCCAGTGAGTTTGTCTATGCCCAAGGTGATCCTCTCGTAGCCGTTGCCCATGATATCAAGAAGATCAGACGTGGCCCTATGCTCAAGGCTTCCTCCGGGGGTTAACAGATTAGCATTGGGCATATGTTCATCTAGATTTATGCTTGGATGAGTAATGTCAGACAAAGGGTTCAGGGAAGGCCTTGGATAGTGCCATGTGGTAGTGGGAAAAACTCCCCATTGAGGCTGTGGGTGCTAAAGTTCTAGGGTGCTGACTCTTCCATTTCCCCCTCCCCACAGGTCACAAATAGACACTGGGGCAGATGCTCTGTCTGCTTTGGGAGGGTATTTTTCAAGTCGCTAGATACCTATTGGCGTATTTCTACTAGATTGACTTTCAAAGATACTATTGTGGTATTATGGATGTAGTTAGATACCTGCTGACGTATTCTAACTGTTAATTGTGCTATAGTTTAGTCACTAAATGTGGGTTGAAGCAATATTAAGTAGGCATTTATTAAATTTGCTGTTAACATATGTTTTGGAGTAACAGAGGTATCATTACATTCAAACCAACCACTTTTTTTGACAAATGCAGTGTAGTGCCCTGAAGTGGTTGTGGCACCAGTATCGTATACTATGCCTACTGTTGTGAAGATTTTCATTTTAAGAGATACTTGGCCATGTGTGAAGCCTGTAAGCTTACAGTTGTTTGTGGTATGCTCTGCATTGTACCTTATAAGCATTGGTATGATATATTGGCTATGTGAGTTTATTTGTATGGTAGAACGATTGTCTGAATTGCAAAAAGGGCATAATATGCCATGATTTGCATTCTGCCCGGTGAAATGGAATGGATTCAGAATTTGGTATGGATACATATACAATTGTGAATTAGGGATGTGGTCTTGTGAAATATGGTTGCTGAGAGTGCATGTATGTTTACACGTGTATGGAATCTGGAAGATTTCATTTATAGGGATGTTTTTGGTTTCCAGTACTTGTACATGTACATTGTACTTGTACTTGTACATTAGGAATTCTTGTGGGTCTTTCTGTGTGTTTATGGTAAATTGTACCATTCCTGCACAGTAGTCCAAATCTTGTCTTTTCCTGAGACATTGTAAGTGTTGTCAGGATTATTTGTGGCATTTCTGTGAAGGACAAGCATTTGCAAACATAACTGGTTCTGAGCCATTTAAGTAAATGTTGTGAACAAATGGCGGCAATTGAAAGAGAAGATTCATTGTCACATTAGCATAACAATTTACTCCAGTTGTTTTGCTGAATTTAAATGGACCAGAGAGTTCTGTTTGTGGACCGTTTGATGGGCCTAGAGATCTTTCTGGAGAAGAGACATTTGTGTCCATCTTTTCTGATGGATGTGCAGTTGACTTTGTACTAGACAGTTTTGTGGTTGTTTTGTTTGATGCAGAAGGAATTGGTCATTCTTTTTTTGTGATATTGTTGGGAGACCTGCTCTAGTTTCTGTTTGCATTGCTTTCCTTTTTAAAGTTTTCTTTTTTTGAGGTATAGGGTACATATCTAGATGGGGGTGTATAGCCATAGGTGAGCCTCCCAACCAACTGACTAATAGCCAAACCAACCTTTCCACTGTATCTATCTGCTATGTAAATGTATTACCTGCTATATTGTCTTTGATCTGTACATTTTTGTAATTGATCTGCACGTTTTTGTCATTGATCTGTACGCTTTTGTGATTATGTAACCTTGTAACTTGTAAGCCTAAAGTATTCTTATCTTTGCGCCCTGATACCTTTGGGTCCGGCGCGTGCTACAAATAAAATGAAGAAACAAACAAACATAGCGCCTGTAGCCTGTTGTATTCCAAGATGCAAGGAATGTCAGCATTGACTTTGTTTGCATCAAAGTTAAGTAGGAATAGACCATTGAGTGTACGCAGACATGAAAGTGCTACATAACTCATACCTTCTTTACAAACTGTGCTGTCAATCTCAATCAATGCTTGATCTATGGTTAGGCCTTGTGATGGAGATACATTTTCTAAGCTATTTAGTTGTGCTGTTGCTTGTTGACACATAGGAAGTGTCATGCCATGCACTTATAGTTTGTTTGTGAGCTGGTATGCAGTATGGGCTGCATTTAATTTTTCATCATTGTCTCGTTGTACTGACTACAGCTTGCAAGGGTTGGCATTATGGACATTAATTTTAGATGTTGTTCAGTTAATTGTTCCATGAAATCAGGAGCAGATGTGTTTCGTCGATATAGCTCATTGATTATTCACCTATTTAAGATCAATTTTGCATTTTTAGTAAGCAGTCCAGTTCTAATGTGTTTCAAAATATTAGCATAAGTGAGGTCTGGAGACTGGCGCATGTTTTGAGTTCTCTGTATTGAAAATGATGCCAGGGATCTACATTTCCAATGCTGCTGAGGGTATTGCAGCATTGTTTGTGTCCTAATGTTTTGAAAATAGGCTGACCTTTCACTGGTGTTAACTGTAGGAGGTATCCTAAAACAATAACATGATTTCCTCCACACAGTTCTTATAGTTGGTTTTTAGGACTTTTTGCACTCTGAGATTAATCGAGGCCAAAATGAGGTTGGAAACCATGCTTACTTCCTCTATCAGGAGCACATACATTTGTTTTAGAATTCTGCGCACTTCAGTAGCAGCTTCTGCTGATAATATGTAGTATTCTAATTTGTGTTGGTGTTCTATGGGGAGGAGTAGTAGTCAGCGTAAAGTTACACCTCCTATTTTGTAGGCAGTTAAACCTGTGGGGAATGTTCCTACACCTGAAAGGTTGTTGTTTGTTAAGTTTTGTAGACATTTGCTGATTATTGTAATTAAGAATGTTTTACCAGAACTAGCTTCACCACTTAAATAGAGGAGCAGAGATTTATAATGTATACAGCTACATGTTCAATTTCTCGAGTGACATCTAGATAAATTGTGGATTGTTCATCATTTAGCTATGATTCCGGCACTGTCAAGTCTTCCTCAGATTGTTTATATTGATACATGGTATTTTTTACCTCAGTCATGGCTATTTCTGCTTCATTTAGAATGAGTGGTGCTCAAAGTGGTTCTTGGCTTCCTGTAAGGGAAGGTTGACAGCCCTCAGGAGTGTCTTTGTCTAACTTAGCTTCAATTTCCTCCTCTTGTGGCGTTCAGTGTCCAACATTTGTTTGTATTGTTTGAAATTGTCATTTGTTATTCTGCTTTCATTTGCTTTGAATGCGGCTTCAAATGTGTCATAGGCACTTAATAATTATTTTCTTTTCTCCAAGATTGAAAAAGTTGGAGTAGGGCCATGTAATACAGTTCTCTTGTTGTGGAGATTTAAATGATAACTTATATCATTAATTAGAATGGGTTTGGTGAGTTTCACTAGGCTTCCTTCACAAGTTGAGATTGAATATTTGCCAGTTGTGTCATTTGGTGTGACATTGTTTTTGTAGGTGTAGTTTTGGGCAATGTTGTAAAAATGTATTTTAAAGCAGTACATCTGTTTGGGTAGTACGTGCCAATTAAATCATTTTTTAAAATATCCTGGCTGTTGGTATTGTTTTCTATCTCTTGCTAGGATTTTAGTACTCTTTTTTGGGATAAAGCTGGTGCAAGGTTCAGCCAGACGGTGTGGTCAGATTTGCCATATAAGGCTCTACCTGTTAAATGGTCTGCAGCTCCGTAGCACCCGCATTCTCTAAGGGAGAGCATTGTTACAACGAAGATGTAAAATATTTGTGATAGTGTTTTGTCAGATGATATGTCACCACAGAGGTCTTTTAGCTCTGTATTTTATCAGCTTTGTTGAAATAGGCTTTGACATATCTTGCAACTGCACTGGAATTGTCTGAAATATATTGTATGTCTATGTTTGCATAATGCAAGAGGGCAATGTTTGCATTGTAATCATTGATGTACTTGTAATGCCTGGTCCCTTTTAATGTTGTATGTGTTGTTAGGGGATTTGCCTTTCATGCTGTGTCTAAGAGAAGACAACAAGCTATTTGCTTGTCCTTTTTTGAAAACTGGTCTAGGGATGCCAAAGAGACATTTATTATAGTATTTGCCTTTGTTTTTATATCTACATCAGCAGTATTTCACTTTAAAAAATTAGGTGGAAAATGTATTCAACATTTTGTCTGAATCTGGGGTCTTCATAACACATTTGTAAATAGCGATATTCTGATCCACTAAGTTGCGTGTAGCTTTCATCATATCTTCCTCCTTTTCCGCTAGGAAAGAGCAGCAGACAAGAACATGGTTCTACACTTTTTTCCCATCTGCTCATTGGGGATCCTTTGGCTTGATCCATTTGATATGTTTCTAATGCATCGCTAATAGTGCCTTTGGAGTGTAGTGGGTTAATTGAATACTTCTCTAAAATGTTGGCTGTAGTAACAGGAGCTACACATTCAAATTGACCAGTTGCCGGTGAGTCTCAAATATTGTGGGTGGTTTCTCTTAAGGTTTCCTCTATGTTTATATCTTTGTACTATTCATTGTTTTCTTTTAGATATTGCAAGGCTTGTCTAACTTTGTTTAAGGTGACTGGTTGTTGCCACATGTCTTTGTCTTTTGTTGGCACACCATTAACTAGTACAATCAAAGATTGATCTATTGGTCGTTGTACTCCTAGTGTTTATGCATTTTCATTTAGATCAAATGCAAATATACTACTTTGCCGCAGATTCCCTTTAGTAACTTGGATGGAGGTAATTTGGAAAATGTTAGTTTAAGGCATATTATAGCTTGAAATGCATGTACTGTTTGTATTATAATGCTCTCGTAGAAGTTAAGCTGTTGGAGGGCTTTCAGAAGTGGGAATATTTAGTTATTAGTGATAGCACGTAATGGCATTTGATTATTGTCAAGCTTTGTGTTGCAGTACGTGCAGACTGTTGAGGGGTCAGTTATAGTTTCTGCTGTCAGGATTCTTAATTGTCTTCTTTTTGTTGGCTAGATCTACTATTTTCATACTCTTTTTATAAAATGTTCTGCAACAACAGACACATATTTGGTCTGTTATATCAGCAGATGTGTTTTGAAACTTTTCTTTTTCTTTTTTTTAATGTCTTTATTAGGACGTTGGTGTTCCTGAGGTTTTCAGCAATATTTTCTGAAGGTGCAGAATTTTCAAAGTCACCTTCATTTCCAAAGTATTTACGTTGGATGTGCTCTATTTCCTTAAGCAGCTCTTCGGCTACTCCATGTAGGAGAATGTTCTTTTAATTTTGCAGTTCTAGAACAGAACATTTTTCACAGTACAGTCGATGAATGGTGTGTCGCTAACATTTTGATGTGGTAGAAAGTGCTTTTTCAAATGGTTCCTAAAATGCAGGCTAATAAAAAATGTCCTCGCCGACCAGTGTGGCTGCGCACCGGACGGGAGTCTATGGTTTGTACAGTTTTCATTTTACTTTTGTCTTTTAGTTTCACGTAATGATTGATGAATTGTCATAAGGATTTAAGAATTGTTCTCGTACATTGCACATTGAGCTGCATGTCCATTTGTACACTGGATGGTTTGTTTGGGTGAAAGGAGCATGTGTTTCAGATTTTGTTGGGGACTTTAAGGGTTTCTTTTGCCATAATGGTGTGCTCCGCCATTTCATACCCTCAACCAGTATTGTCTATGGCAATTGTTTTTGTTGTTCTTGTTTATAAGCTTCTTCATTGAAATATGATTCTGTGCTGCTTGTGTGAATCCATTCACCATAACAGTAGTTTGAAAATGTTTCTATATTGACACTGCACATGGTTAGAAGTAATTTTTGTAATGTATTAATTCATTTAGTTAATGGTTTCATTCTGTTTAAAATCAGTACAATACATTTTTTCTTTAGCAGAAAAGCACTGTCAATTAGAGCTTGCTGGGTTGGTCTCCTACAGTAGTTTTTAAGGATAGATTGTGACTTTTCAGTTGTTATTATAAGATTGTGAAGAAATCTATGGTGGAAACATTTTTAAAACATATTTTTTTTTTATTGCTTTACCGTTGCTAAGTTAACACTGATAGACAGAGGGTTGGGTTTATTAGTAGGTTTGCTTTTTTTCATACATTATTTCTTTGTTTTGGTTTTGACAAGAGGGGCCTTAACTTTTTTAGTCATGGCTGGTTTTATTTTGTTGAGAGATGTTACTAGCTCTTTTGTTTTAATGTTGTCAATAAATTGTTTTAGAGTTGGATGACTACGTGATGTAGTTTTAGTCCTAGCTGCTCTATTTTTTCTTTATTTTCTACAGAGTTACCTTTTAGTAGGCATTTTGTTATGTCTGTTGGGAAAAGAGAAAGTTGTGTAATGTATATGCATGTATGGTGCATAGGTTTGTGGGTTTGATTGTAGAGATGAATAGAGTGCTGTTTGATTTGAGGTGGTATATTAGGTTTGGTTGGGAAGGTTGTGAGAGTAAGAGTCTGCAGAGGAGTGATGGTGTTGGGATAGTGAATAAGGAGTGGTGGTGTGATGGAGCCTGTAGGGTGATTATGCTGTTTTGAGCAACAGAGTGGGTGTTGCAATGGTGGTGTGTATATGGGAATAGTAAGAGTGTGAATTGTGGCATATAATGTGCTAGAGTGAAATAAATGTTGGGTTGAAAAGAGTAGTGTGGGGTAATATATAGTGGAACTGTGCTGCTGCTGTAATTATATACATATAAATGGTACATTAATGTACTTACTTTGTTGGATGCGAAGGGTATTCATTTATTGGGTGTTGTCTTTGATAATGTGCTTCTTTCCTGTAAATTGTACAAAAAAGTTAGTGGGGATATGTGGTAAAGGCGAAGTACTTTTAGTAAGCAAGGTTTACATTTATGAAGGAACGAGGAGTGGTGGGGAAAACAGTTAAAAACATTGGTGGATGTTTAAAAATGGTTGCTTTTGGGAGCATTTTCATGAAATTTAAGGAATGCGTATGGGCATTTTTAGAAGCTCTGTAACGTTTTGTAAAAGAGAAGAAAAGGTGTTGGAAAAGATTTGTAGTATACTTTTAAATGGCAGTTGGTGTGTTAAACTTTAATATGTTGGGAGTTTATGCATACTTGCCAACATGATGCATTCTAATCTGTAGGTGTTTATGTAGTCCTAGATTTATTGTTTGCATTCTGGGAATTGTAGTTCGACTTTTCCCATTGTGAAAGTTGAATTACAAGTCACAGAATGCAGAGAAAAGGTATGACTGCATAAGCAGCTGAAGATTGGAATGGGTTATGTTAGGAAGTGTACATGTACTGTCAATATACTAAACTGGCACACACTGAGTGGCAATCACAAATGGTGTACACATCCATTTTATCTGCTTTTACTTTCTTTTTTGAAAAAGTGGCACAGTGCTGCTGTAAATGCAGATAGGCATTTTTGAACATTCTTAAAAATGTTTGGAAAAAAATATTCTGAAAAGCACACCATTGTATATGTTTATTTGATATACATGTCACAGTTTTGAATCTTGAAGTTAAGTCGTGTTTTTTTCTTTGCATTCTGGGACTTGTAGTTTTCGATTTGTAATGGGTAACGTTAATTGGAAGTGACAGAATGCAAAATGCAAAGGAAAGAATAAAGACTTAATAAGCACTTATATATTGAAATGGGCGATGTTGGGATGTATGCATGTGGTGCCAACATATTTAACTGGCAGACACTAAGTGTCACTTTAAAATGGTCTAAAAATCTATTTTATATGTTTTTCCTTTATTTTATGAAACAGTGACAACATGCTGCTATACATATGCATGCACATATGCATCTTTTTACTTTCATCACAATGATTGTTAGTAGGAACAATTTGAAGTGAAGAGCATTGTAATTGTTTGCTGCTTCATGATAGCAGGTGATGAATGCTGCATTGCTTGGCATTTGCTAGAGTGATTAAAAAGAGAATATGCTTTCTGGGAATTAGAATATAAGTATGCCTGTACTATGTTTTGCTAGATGCACTTGTTGAATCTAAAAATAGAAATATTGGACAGTTGCACAGTAGTTTTTGATGCACATATCTTTCATTAGCAGGAGATATGTACTCTGAGTGTTCGAGTGTACATCTGAAGGGTTGAAGTGAGATGACAGCGTTAGGTGTAGAGTTTTTGGATGTGATTGGTGAATGGATGTGTGACTCTCTGACAGCAGCCAATGTGGGAGTGTTGAGAACATGAAAGTGGAAACGGTAGAAGGGCTGCCCCGATGTTACAAGGTCTGCAGACACCACAGTCTGCGGATGGCATATGCCACATCCAGGTCTTTTGTGGATGCCTGCCATGGAAAGGGGACTTTGGGGATTAGCCAATCAGGTTTGCTTGGTGTAGTGTACAGGAAGAGAGAGTTGCAGGAGTTTTCTTTGCAGGAGTTGTGAGAACGCTGACAATGCCTATCGCTGTGTGTTTGAGAATGCAGACTGTGTGGATTCTGGGGGACCCTTCAATTCAGTCATTGAAGGTGTATCCTAAAAATCATTACATCCTTAGAAATATTGGATTGGCAGAAGTGGAAGTTTTGTGGCATGCAGTTTATGGCTTAAACTGGGCAAGATTGTTTTCATTCTGTGAGAGTATGGCTCACTTTAAATGTCCAGACATTATGATTGTGCATTGTGGAGGGGACAGTTTAGGTTTTGGGACTCCAGTGTCCTTGTAGGTTGCCCTGAAGGATTTCTTTAAAGGCCTAATGCAACTATTTCCTGCTGCTAAGATTGTTTCTGAAATAAATCAGAGGCAAACATGTAGATGACCAACAAACCTTTTCAGTCCACAAATTGAAGAATCAAGGCAGTGTGTCAATAAAGCAGTATCTGCTATTTATATGCTGCAGGAATGTCATCCTTTGAGAATGTCAATATAAATTCTGATAGTTTGAATTATTTTTGTCAAGATGGAGTTCACTTCACAGATGTCGGAAATGCAATTTTCCTTTACAATGTTAGGAATGCATTGAAAAAGAAAGTTCCTGTGATAAAATTGTAAAGGAAGATGTAGAGTGTACAGTACTGCTGTACATAAAAGCAAAACAAGGAAAATAAGGTGGATGTTAACAAACAAAAACAAACCCCTCAAAAAAGGTTCTTTTCAGGGCCTCGACTAAAGATTAAATAACTTCAATTGTGTTTAATTCACCCCCCATCCCTTTGAGTTGGCTGCATCTTTTGCGGACACTGTGGTAGTCCGCAGACAGCACATGCCACATCCAGGTTTTTTAAGGATGCCTGATGTGGAAAGTGGACTGCGGAGACTGCAGGCAGTGGTGGGTATTCGTGGACGTTGAAGGATCAGTCAGTCAGGTTTCCTGGGTGTAGTGTACAGGAAGAGAGAGTAGCAGGAGTTTTGTTAGTAGGAGGTGTTTGGATTTTGGGGGACTCTTAGGTTCATTGGTTGAAGGTGTATGCTGAGCATTGTGGAATAGCCAAAAATCTTGAAATCCTTGAATTGGAAGTTTTCTGGTATGGAGTGTGAGGCATGAAGTGGGTGGACCTGCTCCCATTTTGTACAACTATCGTTGAATTGAAACATCTAGACTTTATTATCGTTCATTGTGGTGGGAACAGTTTGGGGTATGTGGCTGGAATTTCCTTGCAGTTTGCAATGAAGGAGACATTGGGAAAGTTGAAGGAAATGTTCCCTAATTTCAAAATATTTTTTTCATGCATTGCCCAGAGACAGATGTGGATGCCTTCCAGTATATTTGGTCCGCAAATGGAAAAAGTGAGGCACAACAATAAAGCTGTGTGTGCTTTTGTACCAGATGTTGCCATAACATTGTTCCATAATGAGAACATTAAATTTGATAGGGCCAACATTTTTTGGTCAGATGGAGTCTATCTAACTGATGTGGGTAATCAGATATTTGTGGAAAACATTAAAAATGCTTTGAAGCTATTTTTGTGAAAGTGAGAAGAAATAATGAAATTCAGTAAAATGTTTTCTTAGTTCAGTTTGTAAAACTAAACATTTTAAAAAAATATAAATGCGAAAAACACAAAAAAGGTTCTTTTAAGAGCCACCTTCTTGAACAAAAATAATTAAAATGATTTCAATTGTCCCATGCCTTGAATTTTTTAGAAGTCTGTGGACTAATGCGCTGCCCATGGACTACTGCACTGTCCGTGGACTATGCTGGTTGCACAGGGGCCTTTGACTTTTTCTCACTTCTATTTTTTAACTATGAAAAGTGGCTCCTAAAGGAACCTTTTTTGTGTGTTTTTTTCAATTTTGTATTTTTTGGGGCATTTTTTTCAGGAGAGATAAAGTAGGGGAGGGACGGGAGGGAAGGGGCACCAACCACAGGGACAAAGGGTCAGGTGGAGAGAGGAATGTATTTGGCGGGCCTTTATCAGGTATGTGGCAGTGTTTCTCATGCTCCTTGACTGCAGCCTCAAAAGCAATCCAAAACTGCTCCCCCCTACAGACGGGTGCTTCACAAGCCAGGTCTCCCACAACTGAGTACATTTGCACTCAGTGCATCAAACCTTGCTAGCCCGAGCCTTTTGGACATTTCCAACGGTCGTGAAAAATCGCCACACCCAGGGCTCACTCAGTGTACAGTAACAGGGACTTCCTCCACTTCATCCTCTTCTTCCTCTTGATCCTCTTCTTCTGTGTGACTGTACATGTTCCCCTCTACATGCCCTCCAGATGATGATGGTGGTAGTGGTGGGTGTGACTCGGAAGAAGCAATGGCCATAAGAGATGCTATGGTCTCCAAGAACAAGTTCTGCAAAAGAAATGTGCCCAGCAGTGAAACGGGTTCTCTGTCAAGTCTACTAAAGGATAAAAGGATACTTAATACCCTCTCCCGAACCACAGAATCCGAATAGATCGACCCTCCCACCGTGGTTGGCATGGGCGTCTGAATATTAATAATACAGAGAAACATGTGGCAGCCAATTGGGGGAAGAAAGAGTTAGGGAAAGGGGGTGGACTGACAAAGGAAAGGTGGGGAAGAAAAAACATGCATATCTAACATAGGAACTTACTACTGAAAACCTCTGAATTCTGCTCTCCACATTAATTACAACCTGTCCTGCCATACTCCTGAGAACACAAACATAAGCATCTGATTTAACCTTTGTTATTATTTGTCATACCAGGTGACCATGTCCACATGTAAGGAAACACGAAGCAAACATGATGCAAACCACAAACTGTATGGCTCAGACAAATGAATCTTCCCTAAAATGAAGCAACATGACACATGGCCCGTTGGGCTAACATTCAACATAAAACAGAACATAAATCATGGGTTTCTCTGTGCATCTGTGCCTGGAAGACTCTGCTCCTTCCATATCTAGTACCCTGCACCCTAGTAAAGATTCCGCTCTTTTACTGTAAGTATTGCCTCATACTCTGGGTGTCACACCATACCCCCAACAACCTTGTCGTGCTGGAATATGACTTCAGTTCCTGAATTAAACATAGAACTCCAAACACATTACTCAATGTTTTAAACCAAAACAACTCTTATGCACTTATCTTAGTGTCTGGGTGACTCGAGAGCTCACCCGGACCTTGTAGCATGCCACCTTGAAATGCTGTGGTCTCCTGTGACACACCGCCGCATATTGCCCAGACCCCCCTCCTCTGCAGGAGCAGCTCACTGCCGCCGCCCAGGGAGGGGAACGCGCTCCAACCTGTCAGTGCGGAAATCGCCTAGTCTCGGAGAGTCACAGCCGCAGCCCAGGACGAACCGCAGACCCAGCCAAAGTTCACTCTCACACCGCCGCAGCCCAGGAAGAGCCACGCAGCCAGCCAGAGTTCCCTTCTCTCACCGCTGTGGCCGCATGGTAATTCAGGCCGCCTCCAGCTTCCTACGGAGTCCCATCCAAACCGTCGTGGCCGCCCATGCTTGCACAATCATTAATTATCAGCACCAGTGCACGGGTGGTCAACGGCTAAATACCAATCTTGATGGCCTTCAGCTGCCTCACGGTGCGAATCACAAGAACTACAATTCGCCATAAAGCTTACTGGAAATTGTAGTTTAGCCCTCATTTTCTTATAGACTGTCTCCTGGACTTGCCCCAAACCCTATTCCTGACATGCTCTCCCCTGGATAGCCAGATTAAGAATGAGGAAATGTAATGGGTGGGTACCTTCTGAGAGAAAGGCCTGTTTTTCCATTTTTTTCAATTTTTATAAATAAATTCAGACAGACCGCAGATTGATTTCTGTCTGTATTTATTTGTAAAAATCAGTAAAAACAGAAAACTGGAAGCCTTAGATATGATTAAACTGGAGCGTGGTTTCTTCATGAACACTATGTACTGCAAGAAAAAGAGAAATTATTTTAGTAAGGTGTGTACAAAATACATTATTTGTTTACATTAAAATATCTATTGGATACCATTGGAGATGTTATTGTCGCTCATTTCTTCTTTTGGGAAGTTCTCCTCTAATCATTCAAGTGTGCTTGCCATTTCTGTGAGAATAAAACACGCTTCTGTCTTATAACACATGTTTATATAATGAAATCTAATAAAAGAGAAAAAAATACAATGCACTTACTAGTTAGTGAGAATGTGTTGTCCAATAAGCACCTGGTGTTTCTCAATATGTATGCAGAGTTGTAGCGAGGAGATTATATGAAGTGTACAGTTATGGTGTGTGATTGGTGCATTCCTTTATAATGTGTGCTAAATAAGCAAACAATTAGTATTTCTTAACATAAGCATTTGTACAAAAAGGTATATTTGCTTGTTGTAATCATTAGTTGTGATTTTATGTACATCTGTTGGTTGCTGGGTACATCCTTTTTGAGTCTTCCCTATGATTCTGAGCCTGGTAAATGCCGCCCGACGTCCGCAGACTACCGTGCTGCCGCAAAGTCCATGTCTGACATATGGAGGGGCATATAATATAAGGAACCTGTAGCAGAATAAACAGCACTAACAAAAACCCATGAAATTCACTGAAAAAACGTTGTTAAAGGGACGTTATGGGCAAGTTTCACTGACAAAAACCCATGACATTCAGTGAAAAAACTACAAGTAAAACCAAAAAACCCTTGAAATTCACCAGTCATGGTACATTAAGCAACCATACCTCTGTGCACTGCTAAGACTAACACTCAGGACATTAAGGATGACATCAGAAATGTCATTGATGACATCACTGATGAAATCACATATCTCGGCCACTTCTCTTCGTTCACTGACATATGTAGGCCATGTGATTTTGTTCACTGACACAGACAATTTTACAAATGAAAAGGTGCTATATATGTACACATTAAAGGTATAGTGCGCTCAAAAATATTATTGTCCTGAGAGTTCACGCATGTGGTTTTAAGCATACATTGATCGACTGTAAAAACATTTCCTATGCACTGTACCTTAGATTTCCTCACTTTTACACATGCAAAATCAGGCAGCCGGGAGCGGCCATCTTGTGCTAATCTAATCTGTTGCTGCATCACCCTAAGGTGAACTGCCCTGGCGGCACTATATCATATCCCCCGCCCCTGAAGCTGACATCACTCGACGTGTACGGCCCATTTCACAATGCAAATGCACGTCTCGTGTGAAGGTATCTGGGTGCCAGCGGATGGCGTGTCTCCATGAAATGGCAGGAAGTCTCTTTCCTCAATAAGTATAAACAGACTGCTTCTCAACAGACAATATCAGAGTTGCTTTTCAATCGTTTCACTGTATTTTTTTGTATATCCTGTGGCTTGTTTCTGCTCTGTTCAGCTATCTTCATTGCTCATAGCCCATGCGAACTGATACTAGTACTATCATTACTATCTATTTTAATTTTGTTGTATAATGGCAACAATACAGCCCTACCAGTATGAGCCGGAGTATTCCGAGGCGGAATTAGTCAAAAGAGAAAGATGCGGAAATGATGGGGCTTCAGACGACAGTTGGCAGGACGAATCACCGGATCAAGAGCCTGAGCCTAGTCGCATGGAAGAAGTTTCCACCTGGTGTACCTGCAATCATTGCAAGGTCATGCCAACCGAGGAGGAGAACTGCTGCTGCAGAGAAAACTCTGGATGCTTGTCCTACATATCGGAAGACGAGCCACCGCCGCTATGCATTAAGGATCTGCATGACTTCAGGGCAGCCTGCCTCATAAGGTCTGTGTTGAGGATTATGTTGGTGCTTATGCACGTACTTCACGCAACAGTTCACCCTTGCAATCCAAGTAAAGAGTAAGTGTACTCTAGATGTGATGTTACTTAGGACACTAACATTTCATGTTTGTCTCCTATATTGTCGTAACTTTGATCTATCACTGCCAAAAGAAAATAGTCTTGCAATTCCATACATCACTCACGATGTGGGAAAATCATAGTTGTCATCTTATGTGTCTTTCACGTACAGCCAAGAAACAATATTTCTCTGTGCCCCAAATGTTATGGAATGCATAGTTGTTCACTTTTGTAATGTGTCTACACTTTAAAGCCCAAGTTGATTGATCCATGAAGTAAAATGTGTACTGGCAACTATGCCATAGGATTCAAGATTGCATTTTCAAATAAGGTTTGTACACTTATCATGTTAATTTAAATACAGTTTGTATGTTTCTCTTCCACAGGTGGTACAGGCTGGTGGCCTATCATGTGTTTACATGGTGGCTTCATGGGAGGCTTGGATACTGCATTTGACGAGTAATACCCACCTGCGTCGTTGGTGCCATTTGAGCCGAATTCCCAGAAATGGGAAATTTCCCACACTGTGCTGCAACCCGAAGTATACAATGTGTAGTACATTTGTGCCGTCAACATCAGCAATAAAATAAAATACAGACAGAACTTTACTGAATAGTTGCTTACATTTTTCAGTGAATCATGGTAACGCTCACTTGTCCTGGCAGGGCTGCAGGATGGGAAGAAGTCCGCGCCCTTGCAATCCACATAAGTGTGTCTCCATTCAGCAGTGTTCTGCCCCTTTTCTGCACGCCTCATGCCCATCCATCTCCCCTCGGCTATCAATGGCAGTTCGCACCTGTGGCCGTGCCCTCCCGAGAGGGCAGGCAGGATGGGATGGCCAAGGTGCCAAACACCATGTACACTTAAAAGGTATCCTACGCGCAGGGGCAATTGTACACATGGCCTCCCCAGACCCTGTGTCTCCAAGCATGCTCCCCTGAAGCAGACCATGCCCCTGCAATCCACATAAGTGTGTCTCCATTCAGCAGTTTTCCGGCCTTTTTCTGCACCCCATCATGCCCATTCCTTCCCCCTCCACTATCAATGGCAGTTTGCACCTGTGGCCGTGCCCTTCCGAGGGGGCTGGCAGGTTGGGAATGGCCAAGGTGCCAGATACCATGTACACTTCAAGGGTATCTTCCACGCAGGGGCCATTGCTCACATGGCCTCCTCAGACCCTGGATCTCTGGGCAGGCTGCTCTGAAGCAGGCTGCATCCCTGCAATCCACATAAGTGTGTCTCCATTCAGCAGTGTTCTGCCCTTTTCTGCATGCCTCATGCCATTCATACCCCCTCCACTATCAATGGCAGTTCACACCTGTGGCCGTGCCCTCCCGAGGGGGCTGGCAGGATGGGAACGGCCAAGGTGCTAAACACCATGTACACTTCACGCCCAGGGGCCATTGTACACATGGTGTCCCCAGACCCCGTGCCTCCAGGCATGCCACCCTGAAGCAGACCACTCCCCTGCTATCCACATAAGTGTGTCTCCATTCAGCGGTGTTCCAGCCCTTTTCTGCACGCCTCAATCCCATCCATCCCCCCTCCACTATCAATGGCAGTTTGCACCTGTGGCCTTGCCCTCCCAAGGGGGCTGGCAGGATGGGAACGGGCAAACACCATGTACACTTCAAAGGTGTCTTACGCGCAGGGGCCATTGTACACATGGCCTCCCTAGACCCCGTGTCTCCAGGCATGCGCCCCTGAAGCAGACCGCAGACCGCAACCCTTCAATCCACATAAGACAACACCATAAACACGTCACTCATTCACATACACACACACTTTTCTAATTCTTTATAAACCCCTTGATATTTATCCTGAGAATATCTGTGAGCACTGCAAGTCAGCTTGTGATCGTGCTACCTGTGAATATCTGTGAGCACTGGAAGTCAACTCTTGATCGCGCTACCTGAGAACATCTGTGAGCACTGGAAGTCAATTCTTGATCTCGCTACCTGTTCTCCTGCTACTAACTACCCTGCTTGGTGAATCTAATTGTTTGTTAGTCAAGGTAAGGGCAGGTCACATAATCATCTCTTTTTGATCTCTAAATTTCTATCTATTTCGAACGAATGTACCCAGTAGTGTAATGTTCATTCATCTCATTGCCTTTACCATTGTCTTCTGTTTAATTTGTTCTGTTCTCGATATATAGCAAATGTCATCAGTTTCAATTGGGATAGAATTGCATCCTTCGCGGACCATGTCTATAGGCATGTTTCCTTTTGATGCATGAAAGTACATTCAACGGACAAGCAACGCATTACGATTTTGCGTCACATCAATCAATTCTGTATGAAAGTTATTCTAGTGTATATTCAACTACGCTACACAGGTTTTGCTTCTGTGACCAAACAAACATTGCATATAAAACTTAGATATAATTCCATCTTTCTCACGCATTCATGTAAAACATTTTTGTAACTATGTCTACTTTATATGTACAGATTTTTTAAGAATGCCTGCTTGTATGGTTTACGGTAGCCGTTCTAAGACCCATGACAAACCTAAGGGCACAATAATGCATACATTCCTGAGGAATATAGATCTAATGAGAGAATGAGTCAGATATCGTGGATTTCTGCTGGGCGTACGTGAAAGTAGAGCCCAGGATGTCTTGGGGGAATTGAGGGCCAATCGATTCCACATCTGCAGCCTGCACTTTACCCTGGATATGTACAACCAATCGCAGTACACTAAAAAGAATCGACTCAGAACGTCCCGTAAATTGCTTCCAAATACAATTCCAACTCTATTAATGCACTAATGCACACGCAGGACCACGTGAGTTCCGTATGATGAATTAGTTGCAGGCCTGCCTTGGTGTACTGAACAGCTAACTGCATGAACGGATTGGTGCTTTCAGTGTAAATGTTTCTTACTATAAATATGCATATTTACCAGATTGTATTACTTTATAACTGTACCCCATTTTGCTACACATCTGTCCCTGGTTTTAGGAGCATCAAAGAAACTAATTATGAACATAGAACACTATGCCATAGTGCCCTTCGAAATAAGCATAATCTTTTCGTAATTGGTAGCTTCACATGTCAATTCTTTTAGGTGAGCATATTGACTGAATCACAGACCCTTGCTAGTGACGACATCACCGTTAGGTCCAGTATACCAATGGTGAGCCATACACACTTGCAGAAGTTCATATTATTGAGAGTTGGATCTTCCCACATATCTAATGCAAATCTAATTTTCCCTTTTACCACTTTGTGACAATGCACTGAAAATGAAGGAGTAAGATTCTGCATCCATTTCTTTTCCGGAGTCAACAATAACTTTGAGCACCTATCGGGTAGTTTTATTTTGCGTTTCGATTTTGCGAATGTATAATGCATGGAATTTTAAATGATATGAAATAGTTTACGTATCCTGTCATTTGTTTACATAATGTTTCATTTATGTGTTTCTATTAATATGTACCATTGTCTGCATCCTATTGTCTCTGTTCAATTTCACTGTTTTCATCCACACTAAAACAAGGACTGTGTTACAGGGGGATGCTGGTACTTCGACTACAATTACATCATCCTTTGGAGCTGGTCCAGAGTTTAAGGTATGCGTCTGACAGTTCCCTTTAATGAAAGTAAATCCTAAATCGGATACTTTTAGACAGTGGCATTGATATAAACGTGCAGTGTTTCAAACTCTTATCATTTCAGTGCTAACGTTACAATATCTACCCTAATGCAGAATACAATGCAAAATGCTTGAGTGCAACTTTACAATCAGTAGGTTTTGCACAGTGATCTCTGATCGAGTAGACTTGCCATCAATCAGGTGAAATTCAAAATGTCAATTTTGACTAAATGACGTACACTGTTTACGAGGGTATGTGTGCGATGAAAGACTTTGAGTTCAAATAGTATTAACTTTTGTTTTTTTGATGAATATTCTATTCAAGGAAGGTATACAAGGTCAGGAATTAGAAGAGGAGGCACATGGATCAGAGGTGGTGGACCAGCTTGCTGGTGTGGTCATTATAGTGACGAACACGGTTTCACAGAAAATCAAGAAAACAAGGGTAATTTACAAACAATTTTGTTTAATAAAAGTGTTTTGGGCTCGGATTGTCTTCATAACATGTTTTTTTTAAAATCTAAAGTGCTATATACTGTATGTTGGATTTACATTGAACATGTTTTTACCACCCATCTCCTAGAGGCCCAGAAGGAAAAGAAGTATAAAGACACAGACAACAAATGAAACCAAAGATGCTGCTTGCCAAACAGATTTCACCATGCATCAACTATTATTTGAGGCACAGCTTGGTCCAGTCAATAAGCACACTAGAGATGCTTATGCCCAATGGCCAGAAAATGAATTGAATGTGACCGGCGAAGCAAGCAAAGTGTTGTTGGACCATTTCTACAATGTGAGAACTCGACAAGATGAAGATGAAACTGAATATAAGGAAGATGCTTTTGAATTACTCACTGACTACTTCACACAATCTACACCCGCAAAAAGGGCCACCCAATAAACAACGGACATTGATGGTTTCTCCAATTCATGTGCAAATAACGCAAGTGGAACTAACAGAGACTGAAGCTTCTACGCAATTGACCAAGGAACTTACCAAAGATCTCAACTACAGTGTGTACAGTTTGGCCAATATGTCCACAACAGTTGAGTCACAAACCACATTCATACAGGACGATAGTCTAATAAAGGAGCACAAATTCATAGTATTCAACAGCTGCCTGGTAGAGATTATACTGATGCTGAAATGTTTCCAACCAGTGAGGGGTAAAATATGTGGGCAGCCATTGGTGAATGCGACCTGGTATTACAAGGCACTAACCTGATACTCCAAGCCACCTCTGCCCAGCTCCATGGTACATTTTCAGGGTCCGATCAACCGATGCTGGGCAAAGTGCCAGCTGGAAATCT
Organism: Ambystoma mexicanum; assembly: GCF_040938575.1. NCBI lineage: Eukaryota > Metazoa > Chordata > Amphibia > Caudata > Ambystomatidae > Ambystoma > Ambystoma mexicanum. Next base: position 1,488,360,541 of record NC_090921.1, read on the forward strand.
TCTGTGTGCAGCAGCTTTACTTTTCAGTGTCTCTACTTTTAGCAAGTCGTCCAGTTTCTGTCAATTTTCTGGACTTCAGTTCCTTTTTAAAATGCAGTACTACAAATTGAACAAATGTCTATTGAAAGGACATTCTCTGGCAAACGGTTCAGGCTAGCTGGCAATGGACAGTGTGACAGCCCTGGATTTTCAGCAAAGTACTGCATATACCACTTTCAGGACATGGAAACTGAAAAAATTGTGAGTTTGGTGGTCGTGCAGGTGTCCGAATGTAAATCCTCTGTGGCAATGAAGGAACATGGTTTTATACAATCCCTGGAAGATCTCCAATCACGGGGAATGCAAATAGACCTCATAGCCACCAACAGGCACGTTTCAATAGCCAAGGCCATGCGTTCGCCATCAATTTGATGTATGGCACGTTGCCAAATCAATCAATAAAAAAATCACAGCTGCTGGTAAAAAAGAGGGTTTTGAAAACATTTTACAGTGGTCCCAGTCTTTCAGCAACCATTGTTGGTGGAGCTCCAAAACTTGTGGTGGTCTATGGAAATTCTACTTGAAAAATGGCACTCATTGATGCACCACTGTTCCAACGTTCACTCATGGACAGAAAACCTACATTTTCACCAATGTGCACATGGACCTTTATCGTAGGAACAAGAACGCAAGAAGAAGTGGTTGGTTCCATCTTCACCTCCACACAAAGCTCTTGAGAAGATAGTGTTTGATCAAACTGTTTCAAGAGACCTGAAGGGACTCACAGAATTCTGTCACACTGGAGAGTTATGGGTGTTCCACAATATGTGCCTAAAGTACAGGTCCAAGAGATTGCATTTTGGCATTGACGGGATGCAATATCGAACATTACTAGCGGTATTAGCGCATAACGAAAACATGGAGAGACAACAATCGAGAACTGCGGGAAAGTTTGGGATGCTTCGTTACACAATGGTCTTTGCAAAAAGAAGCAAAACATTGGTGGTCAAGCCAATATACCAGGAAATGGAATTCTATTTTGTGAAAGATCTCACTTTGACTGTGTTGAGCATGCATACCCTTGGAATCGCTCATGATTTTGTTCCTAGGACACACATTGCCACAAAACATTGCAAACGTGCCCTGTCCACCGAAAGCAGACATTGCAGAATAATTCACTTCCCGGTACAAATGATTAGCAGCGATTTATATGTTCAATAATGTTTATACATTGTACATGACCAATGGAAATATATTTGACTTTAATTCCAAAGCTATTACAAGTATAAAGAAGTATTAAGCGTCCAAATTGTCTTTTCAAATGTATCCTCTTTGTCCATTTTTTATGCAAGAAGTGCCTGTTGGAGGATGCCATACAATGTAACTCTGTGCTTTCCCGCTTTCGGCGAGCTCTTGTGCGTCCTTCACTGATTGGAAAAACTATGGTAAGGTGCATAGGAATTGTTTTTACAATCGATCAACGTATGCTTAAATCCACATGTGCTTGGAACAATAATATTTTTGAGCGCACTATTCCTTTAACCTTCTTGTATGTTGTTAAGGCACTTTCCTTAGGATTTGGCCTCAGTTCATGGTACACATACATGGCAAAATAAGCAAGCCTCAAACACCCAAATCATTTGTGAACTTCATGATAAAGTCTAATGCTACTGTCATTTTTTCGTGGTGTTGTTTCTTTACTCCTTACTTAAGTTTCCTTGTACGTGCTTCAGATGTGTATGCATTGTATGTCTTGTTGTGTATTGTTTGTACCAACACAAGTATGTAGTAAGTCTTTAATTATTAGCCATTAGCTATTTATTCCATGTTTATCATTACTGAAACCTCTGATAAGGTACCATTCATTATTTTACTACCCATAATTACAGATTAAAAATATTGTACTTCCATAGTGCACACCGCAGCCATTGTCTATGTTCATGTATGATTAGATCCCTGTAGTAACAACAGCATTGCAATATCATGTTTTGCTCAGATGAGTACATTCTTTAGTACATTAACAGGGTAATTCATAGAATTCGGCGCACAAGTGACGCACGCGGCTGGCGCAAGTGTGCGTGTGCGGCAGTCTGCGCCAGCCGCGAGTGCCAAAATCCATTTCCCCGCACAGCGTATTCATGGATTTTAACATCCATAACCAGCTGTGGCACAGAGTCACGCAGCGACCCTGCAGCAGCGCCAGTTACGCCCCCAACCCCGCCCTGTGCACCATGAACAGCACACAAATCCTGTACATGGCGCACAGGCCAGTGGTCCACTGCGGTAGCAAAATCGCGCGTAATATGCGTACGTGTATTTGGGGTGTGCGCATGGAGAATCACACGCGATAGGCCTTGTGCGAGTGGGGTACGTGTATTTCGGGGGTGCGCGTGGGGAATCACACATGATAGGCCTTGGGGAGCGGGGTATGTGTATTCTGAGGGGTGTGCAGGGAGAATCACACGTGAAAGGCCTTGTACGAGCGGGGTACATGTATTTGGGGGGTGTGCGTGTAGAATCACATGCGAAAGACCTTGTGCGAGTGGGGTACGTGTATTTCTGGGGTGCGCGTGGAGAATCACACGCGATAGGCCTTGTGCGAGTGGGGTACGTGTATTTCGGGGGTGCGCATGGAGAATCACACACGATAGGCCTTGGGGAGCGGGGTACGTGTATTTTGAGGGGTGGTGGGGAGAATCACACGCGATAGGCTTTGGGGAGCGGGGTACGTGTATTCTGAGGAGTGCGCAGGGAGAATCAAACGCGAAAGGCCTTGTGCGAGCGGGGTACGTGTATTTTGGGGGTGCGCATGGAGAATCACATGCGATAGGCCTTGTGCGAGCGGGGTACGTGTATTTCGGGGGTGCACGTGGAAAATCACATGCGATAGGCCTTGGGGAGCGGGGTACGTGTATTCTGAGGGGTGCGTGTGGAGAATCACACGCAATAGGCCTTGTGCGAGCGGGGTATGTGTATTTCGGGGGTGTGCGTGGAGAATCACACGCGATAGGCCTTGGGGAGCCGGGTACGTGTATTCTGAGGGGTGCGCGGGGAGAATCACATGCGAAAGGCCTTGTGCGAGCGGAGTACATGTATTTCGGGGGTGCGTGTGGAGAATCACACTCAATAGGCCCTGTGCGAGCGAGGTACGTGTATTTGGGGGGTGCGCAGGGAGTTTCACACACGATTTAGCTGTGTGAGCAGGGTACGTGTATTCTGTGGGGTGCACTGGGAGTTTCACACACGATTTCACTTGCAGAGTGGGGTACGTGTATTCTGAGGGGTCCGCGGGGAGTTTCACGCGTGAATTGGCAATGTAGGTACTCCCAGGTGTGCCCTCTACCCCTCTCCAGCCCCTGCAGGCAGCCCACACCACAGGGGATTACCCTGCACCCCCGGTCATGTCCCGTAGGCAGCCCATCCACCCTGGCCATGCCCCCAGCCTGCCCACATGTCCCCCTGCACCCTCACCCATCCAGCATTGACGGGCAACTGCCAGCAGGCCCCGACTCATGTCCCTCTGCACCCCCACCCATCCAGCATTGACGGGCACCTGCCAGCAGGCCCCAACTCATGTCCCCCCAACTCGTCATAAAGATGCACATTCATGGCCCTCATGTCCACCAAACTCCCACTGCATGCCACCCAAGTCTTGAGATCCAATCAAGTTTCCCATCCACCCCACACTGAAAGGCCTATTTCATGACACAAGCCAAAAGTTAACTATGTACATCAACACATGTCCGTCACACACACACTGGGTGCCAGTGATTGTGTAAACCCACATTGTGACATGCAGTAAACCAATGAGCAAACACCACACATGGAAGTAATAAATCAAAATGTATTTTGCACAAAATGAAGGTAATGGAATGAAAACATGAAAATTATTTTAAACATGAAAAGAAATGCATGTCCAAAAATGAAAAAAAGTAATGAAGTCTCAATCCAAAGTAATCCAAAAGAAAGTTAGTCCAAACTCTCAGTCCACCAAAGCAAATCCATAGGAGACGTAAATTGTAAAATCCATTGATCCATGGTGATTTAAAAAAAACATATTTTTCATAAATCCACAGTTCAACTATGTACAACGATTCAATCCAGGGTCCATGAGCCCAACGAATGAAATGAAACCTATAAAAAAAAAAACTACCTAATGAAGAACTATATACAAAAACGTGAGGCATTGTCCAAGCGTCCCAAAAGAAATAAAAACAGAAAGGAAACCTAACACTAACTATATACAATGGCGGCGGGCAAGTCCTACGGCTCACTCTATGATGGCCCCGAGGTCTTGCAGGGATGCAATCATGGCCTGTTCCAACGCCCTGCGAGTTGCCTCGTGGCCCGGCACATGGAGAACTCCGCTCTGACCATGGTGAGCCGCGCCTCTTCCGCCCGCCACCGATCCGTATCTATCCGCTGGCCCAACCGCAGCCACACGGAAGACACTCCCATTGCAGGGTCCTCCTGCCCTCCGGCCAATGCCTGCCCCTCTGATGTTGATGGCCCCGAGCCATCATCGCTCCCACCTTGAGCCTGCTGCTGCTGCTGTCCATGTGCTCTGTCCGATGATGCCTGCACATCCTCCATCTGCTAGTCTCCAGTTGGTGGGGTGTCCACTCCTGCTGGACCTCCGACTCCCGACTGTGGCAGGGATGGGATCTCCACCAAACTGGCTGTGTTGGTCGGGCCAGGTCCGCAGGGGGCCCTGGTGGAATCTGGGCCGGAAGACGGCAGGGAGAACGACTGGCGCATACTCTCCACAGAGTAGGAGAGGTCCGCCAGAGTGCGCGACACATGTTGGAACCCTCCGACCATGGCCCCTCCCAACTGTGCCACGCTGCCACGCAGCTCTTCATGATGGTGTGCGTGGTCCCCCCAGGAAGCACGCACATCATCACGAATGACACACGTGCGCAACACGACACCAATCAGGACGGAGCCAATATGGTCATGGGACTCCTCGTCTGCAGGTAGTGGAGTGCCAGATGACGTGGGCCTCCCCCCTACCTGCGGACGGGCCCGGGACGGGGCATCCCTGCTGGTGCATGGTGGTGCAGTCATAGGGGCAGGGACAGCGACATGCACAGGCCCCTCCGCTGCGACCTGTGCTGCCTCCTGCCCCTAGCCCTGGACTGCACCACTTGCACCAGTGGTACTACCCCCACCAGGCCCCATGTGCGGCTCAGTAGCAGGCTCCTCCTCCTCTGTGGAGACCACCGACCTGGTTGTCTCTGCAACGTCTTGCGCCATTGCAAGCCCCTGTGGGGGCTCAGCCGGCCCTTCTGCTACAGCCGTAGTGGCAGACGCGGCACCAGTCCCCTTGCTCCAGGATGATGGCAATTCCTAGGAGGGTGGCTGGGCCTTGCATCGCTGCCCGGTGGAGGCATCCCCGCTGCTTTGCTCCACAGCGCCGTCTCCGCCCTCTTCTTCACTCGACGCTGCGTAGAGGGAGACGTAGAACACAAGCATCAGGTTACTGTACAATAGTCCCCTAGACAGGAAGCAATAACACATGAGTGGAACTGTCAAACATCACTTCCATCCTGTCCCTCCACAACACATGGGTCAATGCAGGCAACACACATGCAGAAACAGGCACGGCACATGCAATCAACATCATCATCCATGTACAAGGGCCTCTATTAACATAAAGGTTTGGCTTCAAACTCACATGCATCATGACTCATACTGATCCCATGCACACACATCACTGGAGGGTCATGCATCAGGGCTCGTACACCACAGACACAGTGGATACAAGGGTGACTAGACTGCATAAGTGAATCAACACATCGTCATGGACATGTGTCATTCATCCATGGTGTTTCAAAGTCACACACACGCTTCTCAGACACACAGACATGTACACCATACATGTACATGAGAGCAGCACCCATCTCCCACCCCCCATCCATGTCCAAGAAAAGAGACAGGCATGCATTCATGTGTGCATTCCGCATTCAGCTCCCCATGTTGCACTGGAACACATGCACCATCCATGTGGTTCACGCATTACTGGTCTCACATGCATTACCATAATGTCCCTGCACACACACATCCATACATGGCCTATGTAACACATACGGGCAAGTAGCTGACTACCAGCACACTGCAACATGCCCTGTTTCACACAGCAATGCATGGCCACTTACCGCTCGACTCCAGACGGGTCTTCCTTCGAAGAATCTAGACGTGGAGCGCTGGGCTTATGCATTCCAGGACCCTCATCTGGATGTTGGTCAGGATGACCCGGCACCCCTCTGCATCCTCTGGCCTTGTTGAGGGTCCTGGACCTGACGTCCTCCCAGCGCTTCCGGACGTGCTTGATGTCGCGGGTTGCCACCCCCTCCGCATTGATGGCAACCACTACGTCCTCCCAGAGCCTTTCCCGTCCTTCCTTGTCGGCGCACAATGGTGTGAAGAGGGCATCATAATGCCCCAGAACTTGCTCCACCAGGATACCAACTTCCTTGTCACTGAAGCTGGTAGCCCTCTGCCTCTCTGGCTGGGGGTCACCAGTGGTCTCTGATGGTGTTTGCCCTGACATGGCGACCCCCGAGGCAGGTGTGGGTGGGAAACTGGGTCCTGGGGCTGGGCTGTGGAGCAATGGTATCCCAGTCGGGAGTCTTCTGTTCCAGCAGGGGTGGACACAGCAACTGGACCCCTGCAGATGGCTGACGTGCAGGCACCAAATAGCAGGGCACGTAGGCAGCAGGCAGGCAGCAGCAGATGGCAGGTGGGAGCGTGCTTGGGGTTCTGGGGGGCATGAAAATGGCCTTTTGGGCAGGAGTGTGGTCTTCTATGTGTTGTCGCGTGGCCAGCTTGATACGGAGTGATTTGGCACATGAAAAAACTGCACGTCAGCATGTAATTTGAGGAAAGGCCCTTAGCGCGTAAGCGCGTCTGTGACGTTACGCGGGCGTTTCCCACAACACGGGTGGATGTTCATTGTACTCATTACACACGTGTCACTGTGTGTAATTGGATGAAAGGCCCTTAGCGCGTATGCGTGTAAGTGACGTGGCACGTGTGGGCTGGCTTAAAAGGTATGCGTAGGATGCCATTTTCTTGTACGTGCTTTTTGTGGAAAGCGAGCGGGTGATTCTTGTACTTCTTGTCCGTTCACACGCGATTACTTCACAACGGTTCCAGTTCGTACTCCCTGTTTACTCAGACAGCGTTCATTTCTTCTTTTGGTGGGGGTGATGCCAACGCGCACACAGGTGTCTTTTTCACGTTCTTTTTCCAGGCAGACGGTGAGTTGTGCACGTATTTTCCAACTGTGGTTGCCCCCGTGTGTCGCGTACCCCTTCAGAGGTCATTGTAGGCTGCGTGTATCACGCATAGGCTTATTTTTGAGTTTCTGGGTGCCACAGCATAGTGCGGGTTCATTTTTCCACGCATGTGGTCTACCAGGGGTTGCGTACACGTTTAATTTTGTTTTCGGGGTGCCTGTGCGTTGCGTGACCCGTCATCTTCCCCCAGGGGTCACAGACAACCTTACTAGAGCACTAGGGTATGAATTCCATTGAGTACCCTACCCCTTTCTCCCCAATTGCCCAGGACAATTGTTTACTGCAACTCCCATACGCACAACAAGATCAGTGCCATGGTTGGGAGGCGACCAAGCAGTAAGGGAGGCAAAGGTGGCCGACCTCCAAAAGGTGGGTACAGTAGGGGACATGGCCAGGATGTGCAGGGTGGCCCAAGAGGCCAGTGTGTGGAGGACCAATCGGGGACACCTATGCCCTCACCCCCCCTAATGGTTGTCGGAAATGTAGCTGACACCATCCCAGCTCAGCCCTTGTTAAACCGGCCCATATTGTCAAATGAACCGGCACAGGATGACTCCCAGGCTGACTTCCGTGTCACAAGTCTAAGCCACGTGTGGCGGTGAAAGTTGCTGTCACCAGGCCACGTGGATCTGGGGCAGCAATGTCATCTGCTGCCCCAAGTAGCCAGGGTGAGTCTCCAAGCTGGGACAATGTCAGTCCAAGTCCTTCACACCGAGGTTGGTCCTGCCAACATCACCCTGCAGCCAATGCCTGCAGTGAGACCTTTGGTCATTGTGCCTTTGGAAACTTCAAGTACCCAGTCCACCTGCACTTCTGCCCCTACCAACCAGAGCGGCATAAGCCATTCAGGATCCACACCACCTTCCAAGAAGAAGAAGGGTGCTCTTGAACTACAGGCTGGGACCCCAGACACGGCTACACACTCCTGCACGTCAAGGAAGCCTAGCTTCAATGATGCTGAAATAGATGCACTTGTGGCCTATATGTTGGCACATAGCCGCGAAATGGTGGTGACTGCAGGGTGCAAGACTACGCCTGCTCAACGTAGGGCCCACTGGCAGACCATCGTGGACCACATTAGTGCCCTTGGATTTGTGAGGCGCACAGCTGATGATTGCTATAAGCGGTGGAATTACATGAAATGCAGAGCAAAGAACAAGCTGGCTTCCAATCATGCCTCTACTCTGGTGAATGGCGATGGGTCTCCACCAGAGGACGACCAACTCACTGAACATGAGTCTGTCGCTGGAGACTTCATCACAGAGGAACAGATCCGAGGCGTGGGAGACCTACCAGATTTTGAAGCATTGTCCGGTGAGTGCCCATGCATGTGTGTGCAATCCATGTGTATGTTGCTTGGGTGATGTGTTCTGATTGAGTGCCAGGTGAGGCTGTGTAGTCATGACTGGTATGGGTCACCCATGTGGTCCCTCCAAACCATTCCCCGGCCTTGGCCTTGGGTATGACAGTATCCCTTCTGACCACAGTTGCCAATTTGCACCAGATTACTGCAGTTGCCCTTCAACTGTCATCTTGCAACTACATTGTTCAAAATGTTTTCCTGTTCATTCAGCCTGATTGTTTCAATCCTTACCATTTTTAGGACACATTTTTGACGTACTGCCACAAATGTGACATACTTCTGTCATAGATTACACCCCACAATGGCCCACATTCATTACCTTGATATGGGAATGATTTAACCCTTCAGGCTGATTGAGTAATGGGCTGCACACAATCATTTTTGGGCCCTGTTTGAATGTTGAACATGACTGTTGTCTTCTGTCATGCTGAAGTGACCAACCATTGATGTATTCATCATCTGCCTGCCATCACTGTATCAATGAACACTGGATCTGTTGCAGCGTTTGGCATATGCGTGTTTCGTCACACTATTTTGCATGTTTTATCTCATCATGTCCATCTGACATGGATGGGTGACAGTACTGATTTCCTACCATATGGCTGTACTTGTCAAATGTACCATGGCTATGCTACATGCCATCTGTGTGATGGCATGTGTCATGTATGTGTATTGGACATGCCACTCACAGGCTAATGTGTCATGCCAGTGCTATCCAGCATGCTGCACATGTGTTGCTTTTCCGTCTTGGAGTCCTCAGTGTGTGCTTTTTGCCTCCCCTTCCAACTCATTGACACTGCACGCATGCCAGGGTTATAGTCATGTGGGACTTGTGCAATTTATGTACTGGATCTCTGCCTCGTCAGACCTATGTTTGTGCTATGGTGCTCATGCCTGTTTCCATTTGTTGTTTTTCATGTTTTTGCAGGTGATGAGGCACTTGATGCTGTTGAGGAGGAGGAGATGGTGCAGACCCAGGAGGAATCTCAGCCACAACCGGGCACTAGTGGAGGACGTGGGGTGGTGGTGGGTGAAAACCCAATCCTCCTGCAGACCATACTGTCCACGGATGTCTCTGGGTACACTTCCTCAGATCTCTATGAATCAGGAGCTGAATCGGACAGTGAGACGTATGTGCCATCGCAGGTGAGTGTTTCTGGCAGGGATGCTGTTCTGTCCAACCCACCTGCACCGGGGCTAGACCCCTCTACGGGGATTTTAGTGTTGGAAAGTCCGCCTGTGGCGGTTACGGGTGCAGGGTCACACTCCACAATATTTGCTCCTGTTCCTGGGCCAGCAGATCAAAGGAGGCATGCAGTACTTGTCCGCTGAAATGAACCAGTAGCCAAGAAGTGCAGTACATTGAGTACCTTTTCCAAGGGGCTCAGTGCTTGCGAGCACAGGGTGGGTGATGTGAGGTCACCCTCCCACTCACTCACCAGGTCGAGGATTATTTGTGGTGGATACCATACACCTGGTCATCAGGCATCCCAAAAAGGCTGGTCCTGGGTAAAAAAGTGCGGGGCCTGGCTATCCTCCTCCTGCGGTGTCCCACGACCACTGCTGCGAGGAACGGTATATTCATCGTAGCGTCTGAGCTTGTTTGTTGTTTGCACGCACTTTTATGCTGCGCGGGGCTGCTTACGCCTGCTTCCTGCTGGGGTATGTGTTTCCGGATTAGCACGTTTTTTTTGGCGCACGCCTTTCCCCTGTTCGATTCCATGAATACATGTTGTTGGCCCACGTGTGGGCGTTGCGAGCGTTTACCTCCTGTACTTCCCCCGTAACAACCACATATTCACACGTTGTTCCGCGTGTTACGCCCTGTGTTCCGCCCACTTTTGTTGTGTGCGCTGCGCTATGTGTGCTTTCCCTGTGCATGTAGCGCACGCCGGTTAATGACGTGCGCGCCCGCATTCGCCTACCACGATTTTAGCGCACATCCCAGTATTTACACGCACACTGAAGTCCATGAATCGATGTGCGCAGTTTGGCACGCATGCGCTGCGATTTTCACATTTGCGCTGCGAATTTCCTGCTTGTGCTCACCTTTGCGGCGCACATTTATTCCATGAATTGGCCCGTAAGTAGTTCACGACAGATCTCTCGATAACCACTGACATTGTGTTACTAACATTTAAACACAACCCCTTTTAAAGACTTTTTATCAAAATGAATTTCGTATGTGATGTCATTGGGGATGTCATCAATTAAATTTGTGATGTCATCATTAATATCCTATGTTTTAGTCACTACTCAGTGTACGAAGCTGGCGCTAGTTATGGTTACTTGGCTTACCATAACTGGGGAATTTCAAGGATTTTTTCGTTTTACTTGTAACCATAACATCCCTTTAACAAAGATTTTTTCACTGAATTTCATGTGTTTTGGTTGGTGCCACTTAACCATATCGTCCCTTTAACAAAGTTCTTTCAGTGAATATTCCAGGGCCTGAGGTAGCGGACCTGTAGTTATGGTTACATTTCTCAACCCATAGGCAGAGCACTTTTTGGGCGGCGTATAACTTCGCTCCCCCTGAAAGAGTCCTCATGGAAATTTGCAAAAATAGTATATGTCTGTCAGATTGATCCTGTAAAGTTTGGTGACGCTTTGTCAAGTGGTGGCAAAGTTATAGGACGGGTCCCAAAATGTGTTTTTTCCCATAGACGGATTGGAAAAAAATGTTGTTCAAGCCTACATTTCAAACTACTGGACTGATTTTCACCAGCAGATTTTAACCAGCAGGAGCGGCGGCTTGATCCCGAAAGTGTTCTTTTGTAAATTTGTTGTAAATCCGTCCAGTAGTACTTTTTAAAATGACCAAAAAGTGGGTAAAAAAGACATTGATATCTGGATTCGGTCTGCGGACTCACTTCCCTGTTCAGTCCGCGGACGAGACTTCGATTGGTCAAGGGGCCGGCGTGAGATCCGCAGATATCGAATGCACCCGATGATTGGATGGTGCAGAGTGTGCGGTGCATTATATTTTTGGAAATGCCTGCCATGTTGGATATGCAGACAGGCGCAGCTGACCGAGACAACGCAGTGGGAAAAATGGCTGGAAAACAAATTTTGGGTCATTTGGTGATGGAAAGAGGGGCTGACAAGGGTGTGGGAGTGGACAAAAGATCATATTGGGCTATATTTGTAGTTTGAAAAAGGCCGGGTTGGTCTCGTAGCTGTCTGCAGACACCGCAGTAGTTTGCAGACAGCGGTGTGAATGGGCAGCTTGAAAAAGACATGTGGGATTATTTGATGGCTGGAAGAGAGTGTAGAAATGGTAGGGAAGTGGAATGCAGGTAATGTGGAGTGGTTTTTATAGGAGAAAAAAAGGTTTGGAAATGCTGCTGATTCCGTGGTGTATTTTAGTGTCCACTGACATCATTTCGATTGCAGGGGTGTCAGGGTGAGTTTTATTACTTGATGGTCTATGCTACGTTCCTCTTACATAGTTAATTGTATTGTGGTGGTTGAGGCCAGTGGCAAGATTTTGGCAGCATGGCCCCAAGTATATGTGCACTGGGCACAACCACCACAGTAGTAATATGTGTATAGTAATGTAGGTAATGTAGTGAGAGTACAAAGTGTTTCTAATATGGAGTAATGGTGTAATTGAACTGTATATGGTACTTATGATTGTAGTACAATTGAGGATAGTGCTCATAGAATATTTATTTGATTATAATTGCTGTGGTTACTTAGTGTTATAGCGTTTTGAAGCTGGAATCTCTGGTTTAGCTAGGATAGTTCAAAAGCTGTAGTTGTATACAATTTTAAATATACATTGGGCCTCATTATAAGGTTGCCGGTCCGGAAACAACGGTACTAGTACGCTTGCCTGTACCGTTGTTTCCAGACCGGCAAACTACGATTTCTGCGAGAGAGTGCCTTTTTTTTGACAGCCAGATCTGACCTGGTGGGCTGAACGGCACCCGCTCGCAGACCATGACGGATGCACCCGGCACCATTCATGAATGGTGCTAGTGCATCTGTCCTCCCCATTCCCATTGAGTCCAATTGAACTCAAATGGGAATGGGGAGTAATGTTTTCCGGTGCCCGGCAATGAGGAATTGCTGGGACCGTTGGGACTGTACTGCCCCGGTAAATCCCCATTGTCGGGGCTGGAAAAAAAATTGCTCTGGCGGCAGCCGTGCCGTTTCTACCAGAACGGCTGCCACTGGACTTATAATGAGGCCCATTTTCTTTTTTAGACCCTCATAAACAGTACATTATAAGTACTATGTTTGGTACAACATTAGCATATGACACACTGTTGTTGTTTTGGCATTACATGAACATTGGGTCATTGCGAGAAATAAAATCTGTATTGGATTAAAAAAACCTGATTACAGTTACGTGAGTGTAAGGGTGATAGTATGTTTGTTTGAAGCATGTCGTGATGAAGGGAATGCTTGAAGTAGTTAGATACCTGTCGGCATATTCTAACTACATTAGAAGTTAGAAGATGTTTTGTCGTATAAGAATTGAGATGGCATATTTGAAGTGCTTTGCAATGAAGGGTGTTTTTCAAGTAGTTAGATACCTGTTAGCTTATTCTAAATAGATTGAGTTTCAAAACTGCTGTTGTTACTATTATGGATGTAGTTAGATAGATGGTAGCATATTCTAACTGTTAATTGTGATCTAGTTCAGTGACAAAATTTGGGTTGAAGGAATATTAAGTAGGCATTTGTTAAATTTGCTGGTAACCAATGTTTTGGAGCAATGGAGGTATCATTTCATACAAACCAACTACTTCTTTTTTTGACATATGCAGTATAGTGCCCTGAAGTGGTTGTGGCACCAGTGTGGTATACTATACCTACTGTTGCGTAGGTTTTCTTTTCAAGAGATACTTGGCCATGTGTAAAGCCTGTAAGCTTACGGTTATTTTTGGTGCCATCTGCATTGTACCTTAGAAGCATTAGTATGACATATTGGCTGTGTGAGTTTATTTGTGTGGTGGAACGATTGTCTGAATTGCAAAAAGGGCATAATATGGCATGATTTGCATTCTGCAGAAGCTGGTGAAATGGAATGGATTCAGAATTTGGTATGGATACATATACAAATCGTTCATTAGGGATCTGGTCTTGTGAAACATGGTTGTAGAGAGTGCATGTATGATTCCACGTGTATGAAATCTGGAAGATTTCATTTACAGGGATGATTTTGGTTTCTAGTACTTGTAGTAAGTACATTAGGAATTCATGTGGATCTTCCTGTGTGTTTATGGTAAATGTTAACATTCCTGCACAGTAGTCCAATTATTGCCTTATACCCGAGACACTGCAAGTGTTGTCAGGATTATTTGTGGCATTTCTGTGAAGGAGGAACATTTGCAAACACAACTGGTCCAAGCCGTTTGGGTAAATGTTGTGAATAATTGGTGGCAATTGAAAGAGAAGATTGATGGTACATTAGCATAACAATTCACTCCAGTCGTGTTGCTGAATTTAAATGGACCAGAGAGTTCTGTGTGTGGATCGTTTGATGGGCCTAGAGATCTTTCTGGAGAAGAGACACGCACTGATATTAATGCTGCATATGGTGATCCATTCTTGTGTGAAATGTATATCATATTACAGTGATATAGTAACCATATTTTTATTAGTGTACTGAAACAATGCTATGTAATGCCACTTTCTGTTTTGTCAAGGGATTAAAGGTTGGGTGTTATTACTTCCTGTGATGTCACTGGGAGGGGGATGGTTCAAATGACATCACTTTCTGTGATGTCATCAGAGGTCTTGGGTCATGTGATGTCACTTCTGCAACCCGGGGCAATTTGGTGAGATCACGTCCCTGTCCATAGAAATCAATGATTGCTCAATAGCTCCTGACTCCGAGGAGCAAACATTCCACTGCGAGTATCAATGCCCCCGATGCATTATCCCACACGTATGTGGCATAGACTGTGAAAGCTAAATATCCAGTTGTCTCTTCAGGTCTTCTGTGATATGAAAAGATGGATAATATGGCATACTAACCAGTCAACACAGTACTGTTTCAACAAACTGCATTTCTCAACCAGATCCCCATATCTACACCAACTTATCACCCCAAAGGTTCAATTTGAAAACAGAGGGGAGGAACTAGCTTTCCGGTACAAGCAGCTAAAACCTGGAACACTCTACCTATGACAATCAGGGCCGACACCTTGTTCTGGTCCTTCCATGCCAAGGTAAAAGAATTACTCACAACTCAACAATAGATTGTTAACTGCACTTAGATACATTTTGCGTCCGTATCTCTTTTTACTTATGTTTCATTGCATATAAGATGCCTCTATAAGTAGGATACTCGGCCACATATATCCTTGTATCATACATATGTCTGTTTTTGACCACCTTGTAACCTGGTCTGTCACACCTGCGACCACTCTGTAACTTGGTCTCTCACACTTTCTACTGCACTGTATCACCTTGTGATTTTGACTGTATGTGCAACTATCTGTAACACTGCTGCTTGTAAGATAATGCGCCCAGTTACCTTAGGGTTCGGCTGTGCTCTACAAATAAACAAACTAAACTAAACTAAGCTACATTTTAGAAGAGAACATAGCTTTCCTGCAGACAAGAGATCACTTCAAACTTTATAAACTGACACGAGTGTTCCACTATCAACTGTGGAACAAAACAAACATATCTTTTCAGCAATTTCTCCTGCACAACTGCTTCTAGAATAAACTACCTAGACAATAGAACTTTTCAATATTTACTTCTATTGAGGATATGTTCTTCCGAAAGTCGTATGTGGTTTGTGTCTGACGACATATATCTGCAAATTTAATAATTTTTACATATGCCTGCCTTGGACACACTCTCAAAGCCATTACTAATTTCCTAAACTAATGTACTAATTCATTTTAAACCGGAATATAGGTTGTTAGTTGCAACACTTAAAGTTTAAAATGCCAAAGTTTGAACATTAAATCTCAAAAATTGAAGCTTGGAAATACATGACCAGATGAGGCAAGCATCCCTATCCAGGCCAGCCAGATCAACTGAAGAAAATGAAGAACAATCGAGTGATAATGCATCAACCTCAGAATCAGATCTCACAAGTAGTGAAACTGAGGAACCCAACGTTTGCATGAATTTTTTAGACGAAATGCGTTTATTACACCAAGACGGCAGAAAATACAAGCCGAAAAGAGGTGGAAATCAAAGTCGGGGGAAAGGCAGAGGTGGCCGAAAACCACGAGGAGGGGGAAGAGGAGTAGGCGACGCAACGAACAGTACCCTGGCCAGATGGCTGCGCTCTGGAAAGTAGCAGAACAAAATGCTGAGGACGACACAAAGCTGAGAATAATTAATCTATCAGACCACATCCTCACCCCTAACCAGATAAAAGTACTCAATCTGGGTTTAAATGTCTACCCCAAAACAAACAACGATTATGTTCAGACAAGAATCGACTTTGACCAATATATACTCAAAATACACCTAAAGAAATTTTTTGCAACGAATGAGTATAAAAGGCGCCCAATAGACAAAGAGACAGGCCACACCGAGGTTCAAATTAAGGAGTTAACCACACTAACAGATTTGGTTGACCTGGAAAGAGGCATGGCTGCAGGAGTTCAAGGTGAACCAATAGACTTGAAAGAGCTAGACATCAGAACAGACTGGACAAGTAAAAGCCAATTGAAACCAAAGTCAAAATTCAATCCTGTGGCAAACATTGGTAATAACATAGAGGCATTTCAAAGTTTAGTGATCGAAGATCTGAAAAAACGTAGACGAAAGGATCAGAAAAAAATATGGAACGACAATTTATCTTTTGCAGACAGACAGGCGTTACAAGAGTTGCATGAACTCAAAAATTGCATCATCAAACCTTCGGAAAAGGGTCGGAATATAGTCCTACAGAACAAAAAGGACTATATAAGAGAAGCCTACAAATAGCTCAAAGATAACAAATGCTATATGAAAATTGCTCAAAATCCAATTAAAGAACTTGAAAGCAAAATCAATACGCTACTTACAGAATGGGAAGCAAAAGGCCCTCTGTCTGAATAGAGTCGCAAATTCCTAACGATCACCAACTCCATTATACCTACAATTTATTTTCTTCCCAAGGTACATAAAAACATGAAGAACCCCCAGGAAGACCCATTGTTTGCTTGATAGGTTCCACATTAGAAAATATGTCTAAATACATAGATGAAGTTTTGTTTCCATTTGTCTCGGTAGTACCATCTTACCTGAAAGACACAACTGATTTCCTATCAAGAATTGAAGACATTCCCTGGGAGAAAGAATATCTATTAGCCAGTATGGATGTGGTTTCGTTGTATACGTCTATCGATCACGAATATGGGAAACAAGAGTGTCAACACTTTTTACAGACTCGATCCCTCAATTACCTGGAACACACTCAAATGGTATTGTCAATGATAGACTTATAATAATAATAATAATAATAAAAATAATAATAATAATAATAATAATAATAATAATAATAATAACAACAATATGCTTGACCAACAACACTTTCCTTTTTAATAATGAGTATTTTAAACAGTTGCAAGGAACTGCTATGGGTACTACCTTTGCGCCATCCTATGCAAATCTTACAATGGGCGCATGGGAAGAAAGGGAGGTCTGGACGGACATGAATCATGAATACACAGACAATATTATTCTCTGGCTGAGATACATTGACGATCTCTTCATAGTATGGAAGGGAACCGAACAAGGATGGATGGAGTTGGTCAACCGTCTCAATCATAATGATAATAATCTCCGGTTTACAGAAACACAGTCGCACCTTGATCACTTTTCTCGACGTGAACGTCAGAATAGTAGACAACAAGTTAACCAGCGAACTACACAGAAAAACCACAGGGACAAACACTCCACTCCATGAACACAGTGGACACCCAAAAACCCGATATGGAGTGTCCCTTACGGAGAGTTTATCCGGTTACGAAGAAACAACAGCACCTTGAAATCCTATGATATGGAGAGCAGAATGACCGCTCAAGGGTTCACCAGACAAAAATATCCAAGGAGAGTGGTCGAAAGAGCATATCTCAAAGCTAGAGCTAAGGAACGTTCTAGTCTCCTAGCAGGAACTGAACACGTTGGAAAGAAGAACATAGAGAAAAACAGTACTCGTCTAATTTTAACTTTTGATATTCAGGCACCAAAGATCAGGCGCATTTTAACAAACCATTGGAGAATCCTGATGGCAGACCAGGATCTCAGTAGAAACCTCCGAAACAGCCCACAGATAACTTTCAGAAGAAACTGATCCTTAAGGGATGTCTTAGTGCAGAGCTATTTGACTCATGAAGAAGAGAGCAACATGACGAGTTGGTTATCTAATAATAAGAAAGAGGGCTTTTTCAAATGTACTCGTTGCAACATCTGTAAATACGCCAAAACCCGGAACTCTTTCAAACATCCTATTACTGGCCAAACAGTATCCCGCCTGCACAGTAAGTCACCCACCCCTGCTCATGCCCGTGTCTGTCTCCTGTTCCTCCCATACCCCCACTCATGCTCCGTGTCTTCCCTTTTCCTCCAGCCCCCCGCTCACGCCACCGGCACACGGTGGACAGCGGAGGGCCGAGGAGCGGGATCTGCTGCCTGCACACGAACGCCATGTGTCTTTCTCCCTCCCGCCCATCCCCCGCTCATGTCCGTGTGTCTTTCTCCCTCCCGCCCACCCCCCGCTCATGTCCGTGTGTCTTTCTCCCTCCCGTCCACCCCCGCTCATGTCCGTGTGTCTTTCTCCCTCCCGCCCACCCCCCGCTCATGTCCGTGTGTCTTTCTCCATCCCGCCCACCCCCCCGCTCATGTCCCGCTCGTGCCCCGCTTGTCTCTCCCACCCGCCCTCCCCCCGCTCATGCCCCGTGTGTCTCTCCCACCCCCCATGTGTCTCTCCCACCCCCCGCTCATGTCCGTGTGTCTCTCCCCTCCCGCCCACCCCCCGCTCATGTCCGTGTGTCTCTCCCCTTCCGCCCACCCCCGCTCATGTCCGTGTGTCTCTCCCCTCCCGCCCACACCCTGCTCATGTCCGTGTGTCTCTCCCCACCTGCCGCCCACCCCCCGCTCATGTCCGTGTGTCTCTCCCCACCCGCCGCCCACCCCCCCGCTCATGTCTCTCCCCACCCACCGCCCACCCCCCCGCTCATGTCCCGTGTGTCTCTCCCCACCCGCCACCCACCCCCCGCTCATGCCCCGTGTGTCTCTCCCCACCCACTGCCCACCCCCCGCTCATACCCCGTGTGTCTCTCCCCCTCCCGCCCACCCCCCGCTCATACCCCGTGTGTCTCTCTCCCTGCCCCCACCCCCGCTCATGCCCCGTGCGTCTCTCTCCCTCCCCCTCCACCCCCGCTCATGCCCCGTGTGTCTCTCTCCCTCCCCTCCACCCCCGCTCTTGCCCCGTGTGTCTTTCCCCCTCCCCCGCTCTTGCACCGTGTGTCTTTCCCCCTCCCCCCCACCCCGCTCTTGCCCCGTGTGTCTTTCCCCCTCCCGCCCACCCCCGCTCTTGCCCCGTGTCTCTTTCCCCATCCAGCTCACCCCCGCTCTTGCCACGTGTCTCTTTCCCCCTCCTGCCCATCCCCGCTCTTGTCCTGTGTGTCTCTCTCCCCCCCGCCCCCCTCATGCCCCGTGTGTCTCTCTCCCTCCCCCTCCACCCCCGCTCATGCCCCGTGTGTCTCTCTCCCTCCCCTCCACTCCCGCTCATGCCCCGTGTGTCTCTCCCCCTCCCGCCCACCCCCGCTCATGCCCCGTGAGTCTCTCCCCCTCCCACACACTCCCCGCTCATGTCCCGTGTGTCTCTCCCCCCCGCTCATGCCCCGTGTGTCTCTCTCCCCTTCCCCCACCCCCCACTCATGCCCCGTGTGTCTCTCTCCCCCCCACCCCCGCTCATGCCCCGTGTGTCTCTCTCCCTCCCGCCCACCCCCCGCTCATGCCCCGTGTGTCGCTCTCCCTCGCGCCCACCTCCCGCTCATGCACCGTGTGTCTCTCTCCCTCCCCCCTTCCCCCCACTCATGCCCCGTGTGTCTCTCTCCCTCCCCCCACCCCCGCTCATGCCCCGTGTGTCTCTCTCCCCTTCCCCCCACCCCTCGCTCATGCCCCGTGTCTGTCTTCTGTTCCCCCCGCTCATGCCCCGTATCTGTCTCCTGTTCCCCTCATGTGCCGTGTCTGTCTCCTGTTGCCCCCCACGCCTCCCGCTAATGCCCCGTGTCTGTCTCCTGTTCTCCCCACCCCCCACTCATGCCCTGTGTCTGGGTCCTGTTCCCCCCACCCTCCGCCTATGCCCCGTGTCTATCTCCTGTTGCCGCCCCCCCGCTCATGCCCCATGTCTGTCTCCTGTTCCCCCCACCCGCTCATGCCCTGTGTCTGTCTCCTGTTCCCCCAACCGCTCATGCCCCGTGCCTCTCTCTTGTTGCCCACCAGTCCCCCACTCATGGCCCGTGTCTGTCTCCTGTTCCTCCCAACCCCCGCTCATGCCCCGTGTCTGTCTCCTGTTGCCCCCACTCCCCCGCTCATGCCCCGTGTCTGTTCTCCCCACCCCCCGCTCATGCCCTATGTCTGTTGTTCCCCCCAACCCCCTGCTCATGCCCCGTGTCTGTTTCCTGTTCCCCCCACCCCTCGCTCATGCCACGTGTCTCTCCTGTTGCCCCCACCCCCCGCCCCGTGTCTCTCCTGTTGCCCCCACCCCCGCTCATGCCCCTTATCTCTCCTGTTGCCCCCCACCCCTGCTCATGCCCCGTGTCTGTCTCCTGTTGCCCCCTGTCTTTCTCCTGTTGCCCCCACCCCCTGCTCATGCTCCGTGTCTGTCTCCTGTTACCCCCCACCCCCCGCTCATGCCCCGTGTCTGTCTCCTGTTGCCCTCCACCCCCCGCTCATGCCCCGTGTCTGTCTCCTGTTGCCCCCCACCCCCCGCTCATGCCCCGTGTCTGTCTCCTGTTGCCCCCCACCCCCGCTCATGCCCCGTGTCTGTCTCCTGTTGCCGCCCACCCCCCGCTCATGCCCCGTGTCTGTCTCTGTTGTTCCCCCAACCCCCGCTCATGCCCCGTGTCTGTCTCCTGTTGCCCCCACTCCCCCGCTCATGCCCCGTGTCTGTTGTTCCCCCCAACCCCCTGCTCATGCCCCGTGTCTGTTTCCTGTTCCCCCCACCCCTCGCTCATGCCACGTGTCTCTCCTGTTGCCCCCACCCCCCGCCCCGTGTCTCTCCTGTTACCCCCACCCCCGCTCATGCCCCTTATCTCTCCTGTTGCCCCTCACCCCCCGCTCATGCCCCGTGTCTGTCTCCTGTTTTCCCCTGTTCATGCCCCGTGTCTTTCTCCTGTTGCCCCCACCCCCTGCTCATGCTCCGTGTCTGTCTCCTGTTCCCCCCCACCCCCTGCTCATGCCCCGTGTCTGTCTCCTGTTGCCCCCCACCCCCTGCTCATGCCCCATGTCTGTCTCCTGTTGCCCCCCACCCCCCGCTCATGCCCCGTGTCTGTCTCCTGTTGCCCCCCACCCCTCGCTCATGCCCCGTGTCTGTCTCCTGTTGCCCCCAACCCGCTCATGCCCCGTGGGGAGAACAGACACGGGGCATGAGCGGGGGGTGGGAAGAACAGTAGACAGACACGGGGCATGAGCAAGGGAGTGGGGGGCAACAAGAGAGAAACACGGAGCATGAGCGGGAGGGGGGAACAGGAGACAGACACGGGGCATGAGCGGAGGGGTGGGGGGCAACAGAAGATAGACATGGGGCATGAGCGGAGGGTGGGGGGAACAGGAGACAGACACGGGGCATGAGCGGAGGGGTGGGGGGCAACAGGAGATAGACACGGGGCATGAGCAGACGGTGGGGGGAACAGGACACAGACACGGGGCATGAGCGGGGGGTGGGGAGAACAGGAGACAGACACGGGGCATGAGCGGGGTTGTGGGGGGCAACAGGAGACAGACACGGCACATGAGGGGAACAGGAGACAGAAACGGGGCATGAGCGGGGGGAACAGAAGACAGACACGGGGCATGAGTGGGGGGTGGGGGGAAGGGGAGAGAGACACACGGGGCATGAGCGGGGGTGGGGCGAGGGAGAGAGACACACGGGGCATGAGCGGGGGCTGGGGGGAGGGAGAGAGACACACGGGGCATGAGCGGGGGGTGGGCGGGAGGGAGAGAGACACACGAGGCATGTGCATGGGGTGGGCGGGAGGGAGAGAGACACACGGGGCATGAGCGGGGGTGGGGCGGAGGGAGAGAGACACACGGGGCATGAGCGGGGGGTGGGGGAAGGGGAGAGAGACACACGGGGCATGAGCGGGGGGTGAGGGAAGGGGAGAGAGACACACAGGGCATGAGCGGGGGTTGGGGGGGAGGGAGAGTGACACACGGGGCATGAGCGGGAGGGGGAGAGACACACGGGACATGAGCGGGCGGTGGGCGGGAGGGGGAGAGACACACGGGGCATGAGCGGGGGTGGGCGGGAGGGGGAGAGACACACGGGGCAAGAGCGGGGGTGGGGGGAGGGGGAAAGACACATGGGGCAAGAGCGGGGGTGGAGGGGAGGGAGAGAGACACACGGGGCATGAGCGGGGGTGGAGGGGGAGGGAGAGAGACACACGGGGCATGAGCAGGGGTGGGGGGAGGGAGAGGGACACACGGGGCAAGAACGGGGGTGGGCGGGAGGGGGAAAGAGACATGGGGCAAGAGCGGGGGTGGGTGGGAGGGGAAAGAGACACGGGGCAAGAGCGGGGGTGGGCGGGAGGGGGAAAGACACACGGGGCAAGAGCGGGGGTGGGGGAGGGCGAAAGACACACGGGGCAAGAGCGGGGGTGGGGGGAGGGGGAAAGACACATGGGGCAAGAGCGGGGGTGGGGGGAAGGGGAGAGAGACACACGGGGCATGAGTGGGGGTGGAGGGGAGGGAGAGAGACACACGGGGCATGAGCGGGGGTGGCCGGGAGGGAGAGAGACACACGGGGCATGAGCGGGGTTGGGGAGGAGGGAGAGAGACACAGGGGGCATGGGCGGGAGGGGGAGAGACACACGGGGCATGAGCGGGGGGTGGGCGGGAGGGGGAGAGACACACGGGGCAAGAGCGGGGGTGGGCGGCGGGTGGGGAGAGACACACGGGGCATGAGCGGGGGGTGGGGGGAAGGGGAGAGAGACACACGGGGCATGAGCAGGGGGTGGGGGAAGGGGAGAGACACACGGGGCATGAGCGGGGGTGGGTGGCGGGTGGGGAGAGACACACAGGACATGAGCGGGGGGTGGGCGGCGGGTGGGGAAAGACACACGGGGCAAGAGCGGGGGTGGGGGGAGGGGGAAAGACACATGGGGCAAGAGCGGGGGTGGAGGGGAGGGAGAGAGACACACGGGGCATGAGCGGGGGTGGAGGGGGAGGGAGAGAGACACACGGGGCATGAGC
This sequence comes from Ambystoma mexicanum, assembly GCF_040938575.1. Classification (NCBI taxonomy): domain Eukaryota; kingdom Metazoa; phylum Chordata; class Amphibia; order Caudata; family Ambystomatidae; genus Ambystoma; species Ambystoma mexicanum. The sequence goes on from NC_090921.1 coordinate 1,488,383,572, forward strand.
AGGGGTGGGGGGAGGGAGAGGGACACACGGGGCAAGAACGGGGGTGGGCGGGAGGGGGAAAGAGACATGGGGCAAGAGCGGGGGTGGGTGGGAGGGGAAAGAGACACGGGGCAAGAGCGGGGGTGGGCGGGAGGGGGAAAGACACACGGGGCAAGAGCGGGGGTGGGGGAGGGCGAAAGACACACGGGGCAAGAGCGGGGGTGGGGGGAGGGGGAAAGACACATGGGGCAAGAGCGGGGGTGGGGGGAAGGGGAGAGAGACACACGGGGCATGAGCGGGGGTGGAGGGGAGGGAGAGAGACACACGGGGCATGAGCGGGGGTGGCCGGGAGGGAGAGAGACACACGGGGCATGAGCGGGGTTGGGGAGGAGCGAGAGAGACACAGGGGGCATGAGCAGCGGGTGGGGGGGTAGGGGGAGAGACACACGGGGCATGAGCGGGGGGTGGGCGGGAGGGGGAGAGACACACAGGGCAAGAGCGGGGGTGGGCGGCGGGTGGGGAGAGACACACGGGGCATGAGCGGGGGGTGGGGGGAAGGGGAGAGAGACACACGGGGCATGAGCAGGGGGTGGGGGGAAGGGGAGAGACACACGGGGCATGAGCGGGGGTGGGTGGCGGGTGGGGAGAGACACACAGGACATGAGCGGTGGGTGGGCGGCGGGTGGGGAGAGACACACAGGACATGAGCGGGGGGTGGGGGCGGGTGGGGAGAGACACACGGGGCAAGAGCGGGGGTGGGGGAGGGCGAAAGACACACGGGGCAAGAGCGGGGGTGGGGGGAGGGGGAAAGACACATGGGGCAAGAGCGGGGGTGGGGGGAAGGGGAGAGAGACACACGGGGCATGAGCGGGGGTGGAGGGGAGGGAGAGAGACACACGGGGCATGAGCGGGGGGTGGGGGGAAGGGGAGAGAGACACACGGGGCATGAGCGGGGGGTGGGGGGAAGGGGAGAGAGACACACGGGGCATGAGCGGGGGGTGGGCGGGAGGGGGAGAGACACACGGGGCATGAGCGGGGGGTGGGCGGGAGGGGGAGAGACACACGGGGCATGAGCGCGGGGGTCGGCGGCGGGTGGGGAGAGACACACGGGGCATGAGCGGGGGGTGGGGGGAAGGGGAGAGAGACACACGGGGCATGAGCAGGGGGTGGGGGGAAGGGGAGAGACACACGGGGCATGAGCGGGGGTGGGTGGCGGGTGGGGAGAGACACACAGGACATGAGCGGGGGGTGGGCAGCGGGTGGGGAGAGACACACAGGACATGAGCGGGGGGTGGGGGCGGGTGGGGAGAGACACACGAACATGAGCTGGGGGTAGGCGGCGGGTGGGGAGAGACACACTGACATGAGCGGGGGTGGGCAGGAGGGGGAGAGACACACGGGGCATGAGCGCGGGTGGGCGGGAGGGGGAGAGACACACGGGGCAAGAGCGGGGGTGGGGGGAGGGGGAAAGACACACGGGGCAAGAGCGGGGGTGGGGGGAAGGGGAGAGAGACACACGGGGCATGAGCGGGGGTGGAGGGGAGGGAGAGAGACACACGGGTCATGAGTGGGGGTGGGGGGAGGGAGAGGGGCACACGGGGCAAGAGCGGGGGTGGGCGGGAGGGGGAAAGAGACATGGGGCAAGAGCGGGGGTGGGCGGGAGGGGGAAAGAGACATGGGGCAAGAGCGGGGGTGGGCGGGAGGGGGAAAGACACACGGGGCAAGTGCGGGGGTGGGGAGGGCGAAAGACACATGGGGCAAGAGCGGGGGTGGGGGGAGGGGGAAAGACACACGGGGCAAGAGCGGGGGTGGGGGGAAGGGGAGAGAGACACACGGGGCATGAGCTGGGGTGGAGGGGAGGGAGAGAGACACACGGGGCATGAGCGGGGGTGGCCGGGAGGGAGAGAGACACATGGGGCATGAGCGGGGGGTGGGCAGGAGGGAGAAAGACTCACAGACATGAGCGGGGGGTGGGCGGGAGGGAGAAAGACACACGGACATGAGCGGGGGGTGGGCGGGAGGGAGAAAGACACACAGCGTTCGTGTGCAGGCGGCAGATCCCGCTCCTCGGCCCTCCGCTGGCCACCGTGTGCCGATGGCGTGAGCGGGGGGCTGGAGGAAAAGGGAAGACACGGAGCATGAGTGAGGGGGTGGGAGGAACAGGAGACAGACACGGGCGGGCATGAGCGGGGGTGGGGGACTTACTGTGCAGGCGGGATACAAAGCTTCTCATGCGAAGAACAAAGATGGCGGGCGTCTCTGAAGCCAAATGCACTAAACGCTTTCACCGCATCCAATGAGAGAGCACGTCAGATGTCCGCAGACATCACGCAAGCTGCTTGCCCAATCACCATCCTGTCCGCAGAGCGAACAGGGAAGTGTGTCCGCGAAGTGAACACAGATATCACTAATTGTTTTCACTTACATTTTTGTCATTTTTTTTAAAACTACTGGACGGATTTACACCAAATAAAGCAAAGCATGCTTTCGTGACCAAGCCACCGCTCCTGCCGTACATTTGGTGTAAATCCGTCCAGCGGTTTGGGCTGTAGGTGTGTGCAAAGTTTTTTCCCATTATGTCTATGGGAAAAAAAAACGTTTTGGGACCCCCCCCTATAACTTTGCCCCCCCCTGGACGAATCCTCACCACACTTTGCAAAAAAATTCAGAGTTCCCCAAATACTTTTTTTGCAAAGTTTGGTGAGGATTCGTCCAGGGAGAGCGAAGTTATAAGCCGCCCAAAAAGTGCTCTTCCTATGGAAACTGCAGTTTAACCATAACTACATGGCCACTACCGTGGCCATGTATATATATATATATATTGGGCCTCATTACGACCCTGGCGGAGAGGGGTTTACGCCAGCGTAATGCATGGCGTACTTCTCCGCCAGATTACGGCTTTCCGTAGCGCCATGGTGATTTTTACGCCCGGATTTTCCGGGCGGAAAAATCCATGGCGCTACGGGACCTCTTGTTAATTACGCCACCGTAATCTACGGTGGCGTAATTAACGCCTTCCCCACTCCCATTATACCCTATGGGGCAAAAATGGGAATGGGGAAGGGTAAATGGGGATTGGGGACTAACCGCCCCGCCAAGGTCGGAATGGGGCGGTGAGTCCGCCAACCCCCATGGCGGAGTTGGCAGCTCTGCGCCATGGACCATGGTGCAAATTGCACCATGGTCCTCCGCCAGGGTCGTAATGAGGCCCATTGTATTTAGCATTCCTAGACCTTTAAGTTTGAAGATGTAAATTTCAAAATATTTATTTTCTAGATGTATTTCATTTTTGTATGTCATTTTTAAACAGCATTTCTTGCTGCTAGCCTCTGCCTTTGTTGTAATCTCTCCATAGATTTAGAAAGGTCCTCATTTTTTTGTGGGTTTGTGGCTTGGCGAAGTGTTGTTCCTTATAAAATTCAACACCGTTTCCCAATCTGCACGGGATTTTGCAAAGTTGCCTGTTAGGACCCTCTGAACATTACTGGCTACATGACATGTGGACAACCCACCCCTTCCCCAGATTTTCAGCACCTTCACACATCGGAAATCGGCAAAACATCAATGTAGTCGTAGAAGGACAGGTTTCGGCACGAGGAACAAAACTCGAGGTCCACCAGGTTTCAAGGCCTTAGGATGCACGGTTTCCGGAACTTGCACTGCAATGCACCGCAACGAACTGCACAACACCAAGGTGAGGCGACACTTGGGGAAAGAGCACAGAAGGTCCCAGTATGCAGCAGCACACCAACTCTTGCCTCCCCCCAACATCTGCTCCCGGGTAAGTCAGCCAGCTTCACACCCTTTCTCAGTGCGGTTTACATCATAGTGCAAAGCACATCAAGCAATAACTGAATTAGAACAGCCTGCAGAGTCATGGATTTTCAACAATTGATGAGAGTGTTGTCATGTCTGTCTACAGAACCCGTTAAGAAAACGGGTCCCTTTTTCTAGTATTCTTTAACTGATTTCACCCATCATGTAGTCATGTATTATTATATATTTGCACCTCAGGGAGAGGTATAGACCAATTAGGTGGTCGTGAACACTGTTGGAATCCCACACTAACAGCCCACATTCTCTCAGCCACCCAAAAACCTCTCCAGCCCATCTGTCCTTTGTTTTTGGGCACCCCTTCACCTTCCAGCTCCCTCTGGCTCAAGGCCTCCACTGTTTTGCCGCCGGCTTCCTGCCATGGAAATAGAAAAGTGATTACTCCCTTTTCTATTTTCCATGGTGGGGCCCATCTTTGTTTTTTTCTTTTCCTCAAGAGATTGTGCATGCACAATATGCGCAGAACCCATCTCCCGTGTGAAGAAAAATACGTTTAAACCTTTAGCATCCTGAATGGTGCCGTGGGTGCTAACAGTAATAAACCCTGCTGTGAAGGGGGTGCACTCTGGCCCACTAGCTAGGGCTGGTAGTCTGTTCCCATCTCTTTCCACCTCCCATGGCAGGTTTCATCGTTAAAATAATGGTTGACACCCGTGGTTTTCCCTCCATTTGCCCTGTGTGCCAGAGCTCCTCATTTCACAGAAATAATTTGTCATTGTACTGTTTTTTTGTTTTTTTTTAAAAAAAAGGGATTTCTTTTAATATTAAACGTTTTTACTGCATCCCAATTTACCCTTGCAACCACAGGTACCCCCTTCATAATTATTCCCAAAGGTACCATCATTTATTCATAATTTATTTCACTTTTTCTCACTTACTTTTGGTCATCAAACGTTTGTGTTTTCAAACTTTTTTTGCAAACTGTAAGTAACCTTTCAAGCTTTTATTTTCGAAAGTTAACAACAGATACCTTAAAAATAACCCTACGCTCTTTCAAAACGTCAATGTATTGGCACAGACGCTATAAAAAAGTCAATTACAAAATAGTATCCAACAACCTTTTATCATGATAACGTACTAATGTTTGTGGACACTTTAAGCGACAAACGTCTAGGCCAGGTTAGTATTTTACTAATGGGATACACTGACATCTAGCGTCCTTCGTGGATATTGCATTTAAAAATAAATGGATACTTGGTAGACGATATTAATTACAACTGCTGATGTATTATTAGGCATAACACAGTGCAGCTGTTATGTTTTAAGGCAGGCGGCATGTGCCATCATGATAGTAAAGGACAAAACAACAAATCAGAGTGATCTTATCTTTAATTTTTAGCTCTGGCTATTAGGTGGCGACAGGCCAAAACGATTGCATTGAAGTATAGCTAGGGAGAAATGGCATAAGTGGAGGGAGACAAAGCTTGCAGCTGTTTTTTGGTTATTTACCCACCCGTTGCCCGCCCATGGCCATGCTAGCCTTACCATCAAACGTTTTGCCAAAGTGCCTGTGAGTGTTTTTTCAAAGCAGTCTTAGGAGAGTGAATTACTTAATTGGGTCTGTAAACACGCTACTGGTGTAATTACCGGGACTGCCTTCAGCCAATTCGACATATAAGCACTATGCGTGTGCTTCACTGGAAGTCATTTTAAAAACAAGAATTGGGGTTTGGCTCCTCACTGTTTGGAATGGCGGACTGACCATGTTGCTGCTGTTATACCATGTAAAATAAATTCGTTACCCGAACAATTTGCAGTCAGTGCTGCGAGAAAATAGCATCTGGAATGTGCGGAAGAATACTTTGTTGCCTCGACTGGTGAGATCCTGCTGCATGAATATCGTCTTGGAGAAGGCAGTACCGCTCTGGATGTGTTGGACCAGTGACCCGCCAGAGGCGCAGCTGTGTATTTCACTCAGCTGCCTGGGTGCACGTACGACGACGCAGCAGCAATTCTCATGCAGGACTGTTGTCTTCCTAACACGCATGGCAACCTATCCTATGTGGAGACAAAGTGGTACGTCTATTCGACAAAATCATTTAATTTTATAATTGATGATTGGTGACCATATCTTTATCTGCTAGGTCAGGAGCCGGGGCCAGCTTTGGTAATTGGATTTTTTAAAGTGTTTTAATCTATAGCTCTACAAAAGTAGTGTCTCCAAGAACTTCAGGCAAATTATCCAGTGAGATTCTCCGAACCCCTTACAATGGGCAGAGCCGAGGAGCAGGAATGGTCATGGTTAGCTGGGTCTCTCCATCACCCACAACCTACAATAAGAGTTTAAAAAAAGGCCACAGTGGGTTCATGGCTATACTCTCAACATTTTGCCGTGGAACTCTGGAGGCCATAATGCTTTGTATAATAACAGTAAATTAAATAAATATGCATGCCAACATCATGTAGTTCGTATTCAGGACCATTGGCTTACACCACCTTCAAGTATGGAAGGTTGTTGCACTTGTTTTCAAACGGCACAAAGAAATAAGCTAGGCCAGCAGAGCAGGGCACGTCACAACACTTTTTAAGTTGTGGTTGTGTGTAATCTTTATATATAAAGCTGAATGTATGTATGTCTGTGTGTATGTTTGTCGGGCTATACAAATTCACACCGTTGAACTCACGTCTACCAAATTTTGCATGGATTGCTCTTTTGTCTGGAGCAAGATCATAGTCTATTTATGAATGCAAACATCTTATATGCAAAAAATGTGTGTGTGTGTGTGTGTGTGTGTGCGCGCACGCGTGTATCCGGCTATACAAATCTACACCGTTGAACCCACTGCTACCACATTTTGCATGGATTCCTCACTTGTCTGGGGCAAGATTGTAATCTATGTTTGGATGCAAAAATGTACAAAAAAGGTAGCAGGCGCCCCTCTCTCGAAAGAACAAGGCATGATAACCTGTTCTGTGGTTTTTAACCACATTGAGAGTTTGCAGCCATTGCTTTCTGCTCACTGTACCTTCACAGATGGGAACTTTCCATTTGCATATCAGTCTTTGTCCCGCCCACAAGGGCAGTCCAGCACCAAAATGCTATGGCAATTACTCTCTGAACAAGAATACCATCAGCAACCCCATACACGTGTTTCAGCCTTGTTGGGCATCATCAGTGAGGTGAAGCTGAGCCTCTATAAGCACAGTGATCAGGGAGTCCACGTCTGGTTGCCCCCAGGTAACCTAGGGTGACCAACCCCAAGTTCTTTTCAAAAATACAAAAAAGGTAGCAGGCGCCCCTCTCTCGAAAGAACAAGGCATGATAACCTGTTCAGTGGTCTTTAACCACATTGAGAGTTCGCAGCCATTGCTTTTTGCTCACTGTAGCTTCACATATGGGAACTATACATTTGCATATCAGTCTTTGTCCTGCCCACAAGGGCAGTCCAGCACCGAAATGCTATGGCAATTCCTCTCTGAACAAGAGTACCATCAGTAACCCCATACACGTGGTTCAGCCTTGTTGGGCACCATCAGTGAGGTGAAGCTGAGCCTCTCTAAGCACAGTGAGCAGGGAGTCCACGTCTGGTTGCCCCCAGGTAACTTAGGGTGACCAACCCCAAGTTCCTTTCAAAAATACAAAAAAGGTAGCAGGCGCCCCTCTCTCGAAAGAACAAGGCATGATAACCTGTTGAGTGGTTTTTAGCCACATTGAGAGTTCGCAGCCATTGCTTTTTGCTCACTGTACCTTCACAGATGGGAACTATCCATTTGCATATCAGTCTTTGTCCCGCCCACAAGGGCAGTCCAGCACCAAAATGCTATGGCAATTCCTCTCTGAACAAGAGTACCATCAGCAACCCCATACACGTGTTTCAGCCTTGTTGGGCATCATCAGTGAGGTGAAGCTGAGCCTCTATAAGCACAGTGATCAGGGAGTCCACGTCTGGTTGCCCCCAGGTAACCTAGGGTGACCAACCCCAAGTTATTTTCAAAAATACAAAAAAGGTAGCAGGCGCCCCTCTCTCGAAAGAACAAGGCATGATAACCTGTTCAGTGGTCTTTAACCACATTGAGAGTTCGCAGCCATTGCTTTTTGCTCACTGTACCTTCACAGATGGGAACTATCCATTTGCATATCAGTCTTTGTCCCGCCCACAAGGGCAGTCCAGCACCGAAATGCTATGGCAATTCCTCTCTGAACAAGAGTACCATCAGTAACCCCATACACGTGTTTCAGCCTTGTTGGGCATCATCAGTGAGGTGAAGCTGAGCCTCTCTAAGCACAGTGAGCAGGGAGTCAACGTCTGGTTGCCCCCAGGTAAGCTAGGGTGACCAACCCCAAGTTCCTTTCAAAAATACAAAAAAAGGTAGCAGGCGCCCCTCTCTCGAAAGAACAAGGCATGATAACCTGTTCAGTGGTTTTTAACCACATTGAGAGTTCACAGCCATTGCTTTTTGCTCACTGTACCTTCACAGATGCAACAAATGTACTCTGTAGACACCCTCATTTCCTGATGCTCACCCAGATTCAGTACAGTAGGTAGTAGAAGGAGACCAAATTTGGAAGTGTCTAAAGCAAAATGTTCGATATGTTGGTTATAACTTTAAAATGTAGTACTACTGTGTACAGTTCAAAACAAGTTTATTAAAGCATTTTAAAGGGAATTAAAAAGAAAAAAAGAATGTAACTTTTTGTTTATATCATGCCACTCCAAATATGGGAAATGGCAAGGTAAGTTCATTCACAAGCAAGCACAATCAATCAATCTTTCTTGGACATTTTCTCAAAGATGCAGAAGCCATTAAGTGACTGAAACATGCAGCACAAAAAAAAACATCACTTGCAAAAGCTCCATCTAATGCAAAATCAATATCAAGAGCTTCTGAAACACAACACAAAACGCAGCACAACTTGCTGACCAGAGGACAAGAGCAACTTTCTCCAGGTCAAATGAGATGCCAGAGCAAACTGAAGCAAGACTTGCTGACATGAGGACAAGAGCAACATTTATTTATGTTTTACATTTGTAGAGCGCTCTACAGCCCAAGGGCATTGAGGCGCTTAAAACGGAGCATAAGAAGGCTTATTTAAGGGTTACAAGAAGCCGCCCAACAAGTGGTCTTGAAGTTACAGGTTACATACAGGTTGGTACATACGTTTTAGCAAAAATAAACATACAGATTGTTTAGGATGTACCTGAAGGGCCTGCAGGTTTACACGAAAAGCTTGGTTTTGATGGACTTGCGAAAGGCACCATGGGATTCAATTTGCCTAAGGTGTGGTGGTAGGGCGTTCCAATGTGTGGCAGCCATGGTGGGGAAGCTGGTGCCGCCAGCACATGCTTTGTTAGTTTTGGGAACAGTAATCATGTTAGCATATGCTGTTCTGGCTGGCCTAGTGGAGCAGGGTTTGGAGATCCATTGGACAAGGTAAGGTGGGGCCAGGTCATGGAGGCACTTGTGCGTCAGGGCAAGGGTTTTGAAGATGATTCTTTCCTTAACTGGGAGCCAGTGGACTTGTCTTCTGAGACCAGAGATATGGTCCCTACGTGAGATGCCAGTGGTGGCCCTAAGGGCATTGTTCTTAACCAGTTGTAGTTTAGCAAGGTTGTTTCCTGATGTTCCTATGAGTAAGGCATTGTAGTAGTCAAGCCTTGAGCCAATTATTGCCCTGGCGATAGTGAGGCAATTCTGTTGGGAGAGATAGGGCCTCGCAGCATTGAGCAGTTTAGAGTGGTTGGCTGAGGAGGAAGCTATGGCATTGACCTGCCTGTCCATAGTCAGGTTCGGATCCAGGTAGACACCAAGGGTTTTGACTGTTTGAGAGACTGAGATGGGGATGTTGTCAACGGTGAAAGAACTGTATTGCTTGTCCAGCCTGCCCAGGGTGGACGGGGATCCAATAAGCAGAAGTTAGTTTTTCTCAGTATTGAGGCATAGCCAGTTTTCTGCCATCCAGGATTGGATTGTGGCCTATATAGAGTTGAGGGTGTTAAGGTCGGACATGTAATCACCCGAGAGGGGGATGAGCACCTGAGTGTCATCAGCATAGTTGGGGTATGAGATGCCCAGGGCGTCCAGGATTTTGAAGAGGGGCCTCGTGAAAAGATTGTAGAGGGTGTGGCAATGCAGGAGCCCTGTGAGACGCCGCATTGGATGAGGCTGGGATTGTCAGAGGCTGTGTTGGAGAAGACCTTCATTACTCTTTCTTGCAGAAAGGAGGTTATCCATTTACAGGCCCTGGGGGAGAAGTTGGCTGCGGTGATGAGATGGTGGCATAGGGTCTTGTGGTCAACAAGGTCAAAGGCAGCAGATAGGTCCAGAAGGCGAAGTAGTGCCGGTTTGCCTGCATCTCTAAGATTGTCCATCTGGTTTTTAAGGACAAGGAGGGCCGTTTCGGTGCCATGTCGTGGCCGGAAGCCGGATTGCCGAAGCCCAAGGAGGTGGTTGTCCTCCAGGAACTTTTGCACTTGCAAGTAAGCTGCTTTGTCCAAATTTTTTTGTAGAAATGGGACAGTGGTGATAGGTCTGTAACTCCCTGGGGCCGATGGGTCTAGGGTGTTTTTTTTTTTGGGAGTGGTTAGACCCACGCTTCTTTGAGTCCAGCTGGGACGTGGCCAGACTGGAAGGAGGCGTTGATGAAGGCGGTGATAAAAGGCGCAAGGGGGGTTGCACAGTTCTTGATGACCTGCGCAGGGCAGGCATCCCCTTTGCAGTTGGATGGTTTGATAGACCTGAGGAGGGCCATGACTTCAGACTCAGTCATGTCCTTAAATTCAAAAAGGGGGGGTTGGTTGGTGTCCCTGTCAGTAGCTGGTGAAGGTGGGCTGTGGCTGTTGGCTATGATATTGATAAGAGCCCTTTCATGGGCCAGGATCTTGGAGTGCAAGGTATCCAGTTTCTCGAGCATGGCTGATTGAATTTTGTTGCACCAAGCCTCGTCTTTAACAAGAGTGGGAGGAAGGAGGGTGGGGGTCTCAAGCTCTCTGAAAATGGCAAAGATTTCTTTAGTGGCAGATTTGGCGTTGGCTATCCTTGTGTTGAAGGATAGGGCTTTGGCTTTGATAATGGCTTTCTTATATTCCGTAGACATGGCCTTGAAAGCAGCTTTAGTGGAATCTTTGGGGTTGTTCTTCCAGGAAGTATGTGCAGCTCTCTTCTTTGAGCGCAACTGTAGGAGCTCCTGGGTAAAACAGGCGTTAGTATGTTTGACTTTCTTTGCTTTTATGAAGGTTAGTGGAGCTACATTGTCCATGGCTAGAGTGATGCTCTTTTTAAAGTCATTAGCAAGAACAGTGGGGTCATTGCTGAAGGGGGAGCAGTGCAGGCACCTGAAGTTGTGGAGTGAGGTTTTGCCTGGTGAGCAGTTTGGAACTTCTCGAGAGTGTGGCAGGAAGAGGAGCACCCGACATGGGGGGTCCTTTGGAGGTGTTAATGTCAAATATAATACTGTGGTGGTCAGACCAGGGAATGGGAGCGATCTCTTTGACATTTAGTGAGCAGTTGTGGTGGGAGACCCAATCTAATGTGCGGCCTTTGGCGTGGGTGGGGGCGGTAATCGCTTGGGAAAATCCAAGAGTGGAGAGGGTCTTGTGTAGGGCAGTGACGTTGGGATCACAGGAGTCGTTTAAGCAACATCCTATAGGGTACATGAGACACCAGAGCAAACTGAAGCAAGACTTGCCGACAAGAGATCAAGAGCAACATCCACCAAGGCACATGAGACACCACTCGATCAGGACACAGGCAATGCTGGGTACCCCAAATAGTCAATGTTAAAACTGTAAAATCAATTAGGGGATTCCTGGCAGTGCCATTTGTTCTGAAAGTCGGAGATGGTGAGACCAGTGTTCAATAGATCAATGTTTATTGGCAGGAGGGGGTCTGCCCTTTGTGTGATTTCCTGAGGGAGATCTCAGATTGTGATGAAAAATGGCTGAGTTATTCTAATTCGGGTCACGTGATCATATTGGGTGATCTGAATACAAAATGCCCTCAGATGGAAATGGGTAAACTGAGGAAATCACTGTCTTTAAAAGAAGAGTCTGTGGAAAAAAGTGTCATAATGGGTTGAAATGAATGAACTGTATGTGTTCCCTAGGATTTTACAAATTGAATGGTGCTGTCACTAGGAATATACCGGGGAGAAATACCTGGTCAAGAGGAAACTATCATTCAACACTAGACTACATCTTTATGAACAGCTTTTTATGTAATAGTTGTAGAGAATTGAATGTGACACACGCTCAACTGAGTGATCATTGTTTTCCTAGCTGCAATGTTGAAATACAGGCGAAACACTGAGCTACTCTTTACACTGAGGTATTTCAATCTAATCTAACCCCTAATATCTTGGGGTAAGGGGAACACTAAAAGGTTTAATAACCACTTAAATTCTCTTCTGCAAAATAGCTGTTATGAATGTAAATTGGGACTGTTTACTGTTGACAACTTTGAAAATGTTGTTACTTCTATCTTGAATTATTTATTTGCGAAAAGCGAGTAAGAGAAGTTATGAGAGGCAAATATAGACCCAATAGACATAGATATGACCCCAATATGGTCGAGAAGGAGAGGGGAACTAGAAAAGAGATTAGGGAGATAAAAGAAATGGCACTTTCTAAAGCATGGGAATGGAGACAAATTGGTAATGCAAATCTTTCCTTTACAAATTGTGCCAAGAGGCGACGTTCCAGGTTAAAACGACAAGACGCTGAGCTGATGCTCACAAACCTCAAATAAAAGAACATTGTTGACTTTTGGAACCTGGAGAACACCTGTAAACGCTCTAATCAAGGGGCTCAAATTAACGTGATATCTGAAGTACAGTGGGTGAATCACGTTTTGTCCCTATACTCAGGAGACAGGGAACCACCCTTTAAGATTAATACATAATTACTAAGTGGAAACTACACATATAACATCAATTTCTAAGCTCAAATTATTAATTTCGATGTAATCACAAGAGCTAGCAAGTCAAAGACACCTGGCCCGAGCAAGCTATCAAATAAACTCTTAAAAGAGAGTCAGCATTCTTGGGCGGTCATTCTATCATTCTTATTTAATGACATTGCTAAGAGTGAACGTGATCCTTGCTTTTGGAGCTCGTCTTACATTATCCCTATTTACAAGAGAGGTTTCCGTAGTGATCCAAACAACTACCGCCCCTTTTCTATAATAGATGCTGACAGTAAAATCTTTGCAGCAATTCTGTTACGCCACCTTGAAATTTGGGCTAAGAAAGATGGGAGACTACAAAAATAGCAGACAGGTTTCCAAAAAAGCCATGCAACAACCTTAAATGCCTAGATTTTAAAATGTCTTCAAGTATTAGTAAGTTAAGGCTGCTACAAGACTATACATGTTGCCTTAATTGACTTGAGTGCAGCATTCGACTTGGTAAGTAGGAACCTTTTGTGGAGGAAATTAAACAGCCAGGGCATTCCACAAGTTTTATTAAAACTGATTGTTAGAATGCATGAGTCCACATCTATTCAGGTCAGATTAAACAAGGAAGGGGTGATGACAAAGGCTATCCGGGTAGCAAATGGGTTAAGACAGGGATGCATCTTGGCTCCCTGTCTTTTAAAACTTAATATTTTGGATGTGGGGGATGAGATTGGTTGTATAGTCTAAGCACCTGCATAAATAAGGCAGCTGAGAGTTGTCTCAACAGCATACGCAGATGATTTTCTCTTATTCGACACTACTGTGTGTATGAATTCCATTCGTATGCAGATGACACTCAGGTGTTCCTGAAAGTAGAGAGATCAGAGGAGACCTTCGAGGTAGTAGAACAGTGCCTAAAAGAGGTACAGGCCTGGATGTCTGCTAACCAGCTGCTGTTGAATGCCAGCAAGACAGAGGATGTGCTATTTGCCTCAAAATATCATTTGCAACGTACCAAGCAGGCACTGTCACCATGTTTCTTAGGTTCACAGCTGGAGTTCACCCAAACACTTTTACATTTGGGCTGTGTGTGGGAAGACAATATGGGATGTGGAGCGCAGGTCAGTGCAAAGGTGCAGTCAGTGTTTTACACCCTATGAATGCTGAGACAAATCCTGCCGTTTACATTGAACAAAGACAGAGCAACAGTCGTGGGGACGCTCATTAACTTGTGACTGGATTATGGCAATGTACTAGTGTCAGGAATACCAGTATTCCAACGGCGGAGACTACAAGTGGCTAAAAATGCTGCAGTTAGGCTAGTGTTTAGCGTGGTGAAATCTTCCCCCAGCTCCAATCTTAGATGATCCATACATTGGCTGGCTGTGAAAGAGCACATAGATTTTAAAATTCTGTGCCTGGTCTTTAAATGCGTGAATAAATTAGCTCCAAGTTTCTATCTGATAAAATTAGGAGCTACATTCCAAGCCGTCAATTACACTCAAGCGACAAGAACTTGCTGCATGTACCTCGGTCTAAATACGTGATGAAAGGGGATCGTAGATTCAGTGTATGTGGACTAAGACTATGGAATAGGCTCCAGAAAACCATTAGAGACTTGACAACACTCACCGCTTTCTTTAAGGCTGAGAAGACTCATCTCTTCTGTTAGTGAATACGGGTGGTCAAGTACCGGTCTGTGTAATTACAACCTGATCTGATATTATCATTGTGAAAGCAGCGCTTCTGCGATTTGTCCCATCGGCGCCCAGATACAATTAACTTTGTCAGGTGCACGTTTACAAATAAATCAAATCAAATCAAATCAAATGCGGTGGCTCTACAGAGGTTAATCACAGATTTTGGGGGAATGCTGATAAAAAGTACCTGAAAACAAAGGTTTTGACTTTAACCTCCCTCAGGAGCACCTGTCAAAGAAATGTAACCTTGTCAGGAACAAAACTGGAGAAGGTTAAGAGTCTTATTTATTTAGGGTTCTATATCTCCGGGATGCCGAATAGAGATAGTTTGTTAAGGTATTGTTCTTCTTGGACTGATCAGTGGATCTGTCAGATGAAGCACATAAACAATCAATGCTGTAAATGTTCTCTGGTCCCTTTGCTGAGATTTTACAATGCAACAGTCATCCCTAAATTGACCTATGGGTTGGAAGTATACCCAACCAGGATCCTGCACATATTACATCAAATGGAAAGCATGATCTGGAGAAGAGTTTTGGGCATACCATATTCTCTTCCGACCTGAGCAATTTTATTTGACCTGGGAATCAGTTGGATAAAGTCGATGGTGAGATGAAAGTGGCTTTCTTTCTTCTATTCAATTCTGGTTCCCTGTCCTGATTCGATCTACGATGACTTGAACAAAATGTTGCATTTGAAATTGGGTAATGAGGTTTGCAATTTTGGCCTGTTCTGTGAACAAATATTGTGTGAAATATGTAAAACATAAAGATCCCTCCAAATAGGGTAAAGAACTGTCTGATGAAATATGACCGGTGTATTATAACCAATGATTTTCATTGTAATGGAAGTATGTGCCACTTATGACATGAGAACACATTTCACAGAGACATTTGATTTTATTTTCTTGTCCAAAGGGTAGAAGAGACTTCATCAGATTTAGATGGAATTTGTACAAAACTTTTGGAAACACTTTAAAATTGTGACGGGGTGAAGCCCTGTGACTTGCGGGAAAGAAATCCCTAGTATGGACCTTAATATGGACTTTCATGCACACTACTGTTGGGGGTCTCTGGGTGCCCCCACGCGTGCCCGTGAGCCCCTCCACCCACAGACTCAGACCGGACACGTCTGTGTGCTTCGGGCTCCCCGGTCGCTCTGACGCGGCCGGGAACGCCCCGTTTATTTAAGGCGCACGCGGCGACGTGCAACGTCACGTCGCCGCGTGTGCGTCTCCCTCACGGGGCAACGCCACACTCCTCCTTTTTCCGGGAGGAACAACAGCAACAGATACTTCCAAAAATTGCACTGCACACAACATAACAATTGCAAACTCAGAGCCCATGCCCCTTTAATGTCAGCCTCCCGATTCCCCTTACTCCGGACCATAGACAATCGTCCCCAGCACATAGTCTCCGAGATAGGCAGGTCTCCCTCGCCCAGCCCTCTGGGGGTACCTCCCGCCTACCTTAGCCGCAGGAGTCCCAGCTGCTCCAGTGCCTCGTTCTGGCGACCCCACGAGTTCCCCCCGGGGGGTATCTTCATCCGGGCGGACAGTCTCATCCGGGTCAGGCGGGAGCTCAGCTCGAGAGTCCCCCAGTTTCTTAAAAAAACTGACATTCCGAGTGACAGCCGACTTCCCGTCCGAGGCCGTTACCATCGATCCCTTTACTGCCACCACGTCCAGCGGCTCCGGTTCATATGGGAGCGAGAGCTTTCCGTGGGGATGCCGATTCCTGATCAGCACTTCGTCGCCCGGTTCCAGCCGCTGCGGACGAAGACCCCGCCGTATGTTCTCTTGATGTGTCCTTGCCTGTCGCTCCGCTTCCACCCGTTGGTCATCTATTACGCCGGGTTCCTTTTCATGTACCTCCGGGAGGAGACCTCGGGGGCACCTTCGGAACAGGACTTCAGCCGGGGCCACCCCCGTTGAGGCGTGTGGGGTGGTGCGGTACACTCTCAAGAACTGGTATAGCGCCCGCTGGAGGGGCTGGCCCTGTCCCTGGGCTATCCGGAATGTTTTGTTCAATGTCCTCATCAGCCTCTCCGCGTCCCCGTTCGCACGGGGCCACAGCGGGGACACCTTCCGGTGCGCCACTCCACAGCTCTCCAGAAATTCCGAGAACCTAGCGCTCTGGAATGGGGACCCATTATCCGAGCACAGAGTCACGGGAAACCCATGGGTGGCAAAGATTTTCTCCACAGCGCCCACCACGTGCTCAAATGCCACCGACTCGACGAATTCCACCTCAGGGTATCGGGAGTATTCATCCACAATGGCCAGGAAGTGAGTGCCTACGGCCGTGGATCCGAAGTCCGCATGTACGACCTCCCACGGCCGGGTCCCTCGTGGCATTACTTCGATTTCAGGCTCCCGCTGGACTGGGGAGGCCGCCTGGCACCACACACAGGCTGCTACGAATTCGTCCACTTTTTTCTCTAGCTCGGGAAACCACACCTTCATCCTCAGTCTCGCCTTCGTCTTGGCGGCCCCTTGGTGTCCCTGGTGTGCCAGGTTGATGACATCATGGATCTTGGAGCCCGGCACCACCAGGCGATCGCCCCGCAGCAGCAGGCCCGACTCCGTGAAGGACAGTTCGTCCTTTACCTTCCAGAGTTGCTCGAGGGTCACTTTAGCTTCTTGAGTGCGCCCTGCCACCAATTCCAGCACGGACTTCCAGGACCCCGACCGCATCGAGCTCCTCAAGATTCGGAAACACTCGTCGTTGGCCGCAGCACTCTCCAGTTCGGGTAGCGGCATTGCGTTGGGGGTGGCACCCTCTACCACCATCCTGACGTGGTCATCGGCTTCCTCAGCACACGAGTCTTGTGCGGGTCCTCCACCGCCCACCGAGTGCCTGGACAGGTAGTCAGCAGCATTGTTGGTACCCGGCCGGTAGATTAGGGTGACGCTATATTCCAGCAGGGCCAACATCCACCACTCGATTCTGGCTGGTGGTTTTGAAGATGATCCGGCCATGATCGGAAGCAGCGGCTTGTGGTCCGTTACCACTGTCACGGGTCTCCCCAGCACATAAAGCCGAAAATGCCGACAGCCCCACAAGACAGCCAGGGCCTCGCGTTCAATCTGCGAGTATCTCTGTTCGGTCTCGGAGAGGGCTTTGCTGGCATATGCCACTGGCCTTATCCCCCCATCTTTGCCCACTTGGGTGAGCACAGCACCGAGGCCAAACGGGCTGGCGTCCACCACAATCTCGGACTCCAGGGCGGGGTCAAAAAAAGCCACGGTATCATCTGCTGTCAGGGCGCCTTTGATGTCCTCGAACGCCGACTGTTCCAACGGGCCCCACTGCCAGGTGGTATCCTTTTTCGTCAGGGCCCTCAGAGGCTCCGACCTCGAGGCTAGATTCCTGATGAAGCGCCCACAGTACGTTACCATTCCCAGGAAGCTCCGCACATCTGACGCCGACTCAGGGGGGCGCGCGGTCCTGATGTCCTGGACCTTCCTGGGGTCCGGAGATACACCGCCCTCCTTGAAGATGAAACCAAAGAACTCAATGGTCGGGCGGAGGAACTCGCACTTGTCCCTGTGGAGAGTGAGCCCCAGCGACTGCAGCCTCTCAAGGGTCTTGGCCAGACGTCTCAGATGTTCAAGTTCCGTCCTGGCAAAGACCAGAATGTCGTCACTAATGTTTAGGACGCCCTCCAGGTCTGCGAGAGCGCCTCGGATCAAGTTCTGAAATACCTCGGCTGCTGACGACACTCCGAAACTCAGCCGCTTGTATCGGTAGAGCCCCCTGTGGGTAGTGAAGGTTGTAATATATCGGGACTCTGGGTGGAGGACAACTTGGTGGTATCCAGCTCGTAAGTCCAACTTAGAGAAGAACCGGGCCCCCTGCACTTCAGCAATGATGTCATCGATTGTCGGGGTCAGGTGTCGTTCTCTCCTGATGGCCTTGTTGGGCAGCCTCATGTCCACACAGATCCGGACGGAGTCCGGCTGTTTTGGTTTCCTCGCCACTACGATAGGGGATACCCATGGTGTGGGGCCCTCCACCTTTTCGATTATATCCAGGTTCACCAGGTTGTCTAGTTCCCTGTCCACCTGGTCCCTTAGATGAAACGGGATCCGCCTGTGTTTCAGAGCCACGGGCTGCACCGACCCATCAATGTGGAGTCTCACGGGGTCACCCTTCATTCTCCCAATCCCTTTAAAGATGTCAGCGTATTTGTCCAGCAGATCGTTGATGTCCTCTAAGTAGACTGAGTACGCGAAGCTCACTATGCCAAGAGCCTCCGCGGCCGCACAACTCAACAGGGTGTTGCTGCTCACCGGAGTCACGTAGAAGCGGGCCTTGATCTTCGTCCCGTCATGCTCCACCTTGGCGACAAACGCACCGTCCAGTGGCAGGGGCACCCGCCCACCAAATGCAAAAATGCGGGCTCTCGGCGTCGCCAGCCTCGGGGGTGGGTTGAGCGCGGCATAATGTCCTCTCGCCATTACGTTGACTGAGGCCCCCGTGTCGACCAGCACCGGGACCGGCGAGCAGTTCACCTCCACGACGCATCTCGGCTGTCTCCTGCTCCTCCCCTTGAGGACTTCCATGCTGGAGACGAAGAAGATATTCTCCTCATCCTCTTCCTCCACTTCTTCCGCCGGCGTCTCCTCTCCCGCCTGTTCCACCTGAGCTACATTGGGTGGGCGGTTTTGGCGAGGGGTCCACAGACGGGGTTGTCCCCTCGGAATCAGTACAGGCAGGGTCGCCCTGCACACCCTCGAGAAGTGGTCGGGCACCCCACAGCGTCCGCAGATCTTTCCTATTGCCATGCACTCAGACGAGTGGGGGAGGTCATAGCCGCACTTCTGGCATGACTCCACTGGCTTACCAGCTCTGTCTCTGGGAGCCCCACCGGGCCTTCGCACTCCTCTGCCGCCTCGCCAGACAGCGCACACCTCTTCCGGCCTCGCTGCGCGGGATCCGGCCTCCATCTTGTTGGCACGGGCCTCCGCCACCTCATGGCACCGCCCGAGCTCCAGGATTCTGGGCAGGGTGAGTCCGGGCTCTCTCAGGACCTGTCGCCTCAGCTTGCCAGATGAACATGCCTGGATTAGCATGGTCCTCATCATATCCTCCGCATCCCCCCACGCACACCCTTGGGATAGGCGGCGTAGGCGGCCATAGAAGGTGTCGAGCGTTTCATCCTCCTTTTGTCTGGCCGAGAGCATGACGAACCTCTCATAGTCCACGTTGGCAAGGGGAATAAAATGCGCGAGGAGGGCGGCTTTGGCTTGGTCATAGGAGTTGTCCACCGGAGTTAACGACTCAAATATCTCCTGCACAGCTGCTCCGGCCGAATACAGCATCGTGGCCACCTTGCTGTCATTGTCCGTGACCTGGGCGGCCCGAAAGTACATGTCCAGCCGTCCAATCCATCTTCTCCATCGGGGGCCCAGGCTGGACGTAGGACCCGTAGCGTCAAACTCCGGAATGGGCTGCAAGGCCGCTTGCGCCCTGGCTTGGGCCATGGCCAGGGGTGGTGGTTGGTTCGGGGGAAGAACGGCACCAACCGTGGGTGTAGGCAGCCCGGCGTCGCAGGACGTGGGGTTGGCTGTGGGGGATTCTGTTGAAACAAGTCCGCCAGCCTTTCGTCCTGCGAATCCTCCGAGGCCGTGGCAGTCGCACCCTCCAGGGCGCCGAAATCACTCATGGGCCCAAGCGCACAGGCGCCCTCGTTCTAGTCCTGAGGGCCGCAACTTGCACCTCTCTCCACACTGCCACCACCCTCGTGATGATGAAAGGGTTAAAGAAGCTACCTTGAGGCGTCTCGTTCCAACGTGGATCTCAGGAGCGGGCATGCCATCACCCACGTGATGATGAAGGGGTTGAAGAGGGTCCTTGAACCAAATGTTCCAAAAATTGAGCTTCAAAAATGGAGTGGGCTGAGAAGGCCCAGCCACCTCAGTCCATCTTCCAGCTACCACACGACATTACAGACTGAAAATTGGCCAAAATATCAAAATTCAGGCATGGGCCTGCGGGTTAGGCTGCCCGCAGTCAGCTAATCCAAAAATTGGGCTTGGATGGCCTTCCGACTCCAAACCGTAGCTTTCGGAAGTTCCTCAGCCACGTGCGCAAGATGGCCGCCAGCCGCGTGTATGGTCCGCGGCCACAGCGTGAGACGAGACATCCGCGGATGTTTCGTCGTCGGAGAAAAATAATCCGGGATCGCTCTCACCGCCGGGCCCGGGCATCCAACACTCGTCGCCACTATTGGGGGTCTCTGGGTGCCCCCACGCGTGCCCGTGAGCCCCTCCACCCACAGACTCAGACCAGACACGTCTGTGTGCTTCGGGCTCCCCGGTCGCTCTGACGCGGCCGGGAACGCCCCGTTTATTTAAGGCGCACGCGGCGACGTGCAACGTCACGTCGCCGCGTGTGCGTCTCCCTCACGGGGCAACGCCACAACTACTACAGGTTTAAGACCTGTTAAATATTATCAGTACTTTTTTACGTGTTTCCCAATCATTTACAATTATTTCTGAGTTTTTTAGGAAGTTTGTGGCAAAACCCGCCCCCTTTCCCAGAAGCACTATAATTACAGGAACGCACGTGCATTAGCTTGCACCCATTTGCAAAGTGCTTTTGTTAAATGCTGTTTGCTGTTCATGTGATGTGTGCTGTTGAAGTAAGCTGCATGAAGACGTGTGATTTAGTTGGTGAAGCAATAACTATGAGTATCATGAATCTGTGACATATACGCCATTTCCTCATGATTGCCGTAACTGTATATTAATTACACTGTGCTCCTTGTGCTTGGTGGTTCTACCGCGGTATGATTTGTTAAAACCGGAAGTACAAGGCGCACTCGCTGCCTTACTAGTAGTTCTAGTAGCGGCTGCGGTAAGCCGTGCTGGTGGGCAAGTGTGTTCTTGACGAGGTCACAAGAAAATGTTTAACCAGTAATTGGAAAAAACGAGGGGAAAACAAAGCAGATGTAAAAGCTGATTGAACTAAGGTATAGCGTGGTATTTGTTCCGATGCATTCTAGCAATCTACCTACTTTCAATTAACGCCGAACCGGCTGTCTGCTGTCTGCTGTCTGCTGTTTTAGAGCTGTCCCATAAGCGTGCCCTGCGTGATTTGGGATGTCAAGATTCAGGTCTACTGTGCAACCTACCGCTTCCAAGGAGAGGAAGCCGCCGGACATGTATTCCCAAACCATTTCCAAGCCAAGTATGGGCATTAAATAAAATAAAATGACAACGTTTTTCCCCAAAATGCAGGCTCTCGATCGCGTTGCGGAAGAAAAAGCAGCAAAGGAAATCATTGCAGAGCTTAGCAGCCCGCTAGGGTGTTTGGGTGTGAAACTATTGGAATCTGTAATTTCACTCCCAAACACTGATACAATCCAGTATGGTGAAACAAGGCGGAGCTCATTAAATAACGCTGAGCCCCACGTGTATGCGGAAGTAATAGAGCATTCCAAAGATGTAACTCTCATAGTTCCTCCCTTGCTAGCAACTGATAGCATACTGATGGCATAAAGCATGATAAAGCCCTGATTATTGCAATGGGGCACCGGTCTGTGAATGATGGTATTGATATGTATCCGAATCCTACAAATAAACTAGATCTATCCTTGGATGTATCTGTGGCTGACTACATGGGTGATATTAGGGCTACCTCATCCACACCATGTCATTTAGATCTTGATCCTTGCACTTTTTTCAGGGATCAGAATGATAAGACACTTGGTCCTGTGCTGGGTCCTGAAAGACTAATGAAAGATAATGAGTGCGCAGCATCACATGAGAGTGGAAATGTCAGTACACATATAGGATCAGCAGGCTTAGTTGAATCCCTGAATAAAAGCCTGAATAATAACAGTATGATTAGCATGAACTCTAACAATATGTTCGACACTTGTTGCGAAATGTGAGAGGCTTGAAAATAGACTGGATGTTCAATCTAATCTTCCAATCTCCAACCATGCTCGTAATCTAGGCATATACTTTGACTCTTCCCCCTCCTTCTCTCAACATATCTCCCTCACTGCTCGCTGCTTGGGCATGTCGCTATCATCTCTTCAACATCTGGAAAGTCTGTCCCTCTCTCACCTTCCATGCTACCAAACTCTTAATTTCCTCCCTCATCTTCTCTCGCCTTTTCTATTGTTCTTCTCTCTTCTACGGTCTTCCCGCTTCCCATCTTGCCCACTCAAATACCTTTATCACTCTGCCATACATACTCTCTGTCTACTCTCTTCTCATGACTCTATTTCCAACTCACTTTCTTACCTAGGATGGCTTCCTTTCCACTCTCAGATTAAATTTCACTAACTTTGTCTTATCTCTTCATGACCTTGCTCCTCCTTACCTCTCGTCTCCCCTCTCATTCTATACCCCCTCTCGCTACCTTCATTCTGCTGATCTCTTCTTACTTTCTGTTCCCCCACCACCATGTGCCTCTTCTCGTTTCCGCTCCTTTCAGCTTCTTGCCCCCTTACACTGGAACTCCCTACCTCTCTCTATCTGCTCCTCCCCCACCTATTCCTCTTTCTGTTCCTCACTGAAAGAACAACTTCTTCACTCCCCTCCCTGATACCTTCCCCCTCTCTCTATCCCCTCCCTCCTTCTATTGTCCTCTCTCTGTTCTCCTTATCTTTATCTGTCACCGTCTCTCCTATGATCTCCTCTCTTTTGTTGCTCACTTTACTCATTACTCTCTCCCTCTCGATCCTTCTCTACTCCCCTCCTCTCCTCTCCCTTCTTACTTGCAAATTGTTCTAAATACCGATTTTATGGTTTGACTCATATTTACTGTTTTGCTTCTACTGTTCCATGTTTTATGTGTTACTTGTTAACTGTAAAGCGCCTTGGATTAAGGCGCTATATAAAAACAATAAAAATACAAATACAAAATTACAAATACAAATACAAATACCGTATCAAATTCCTGAAGAAAGAGTCTAAGGCCCCTGCTTGCTCCTACGCCCATATATGTACAAGAAGTTGTACAATCCAATTTACAATCAAGCACGCAGTTGAAATCTCTGTCAAGTATTTGATATGTTCCCCTTGTAATTACCCTGAGAGTGAAGATGGGTCAAAGAAATGCCTCCCTGGAGTGCTTGGCCCATAAACTGGGCCAATAGTTATCGGCTTGTCATCAAAGAGGAGGTCTGCTAGTATTACCCTTCCTTCGCAACCCTTAACTGTCTCAACATTAATAACATTGCGGAATTATACACAAACACCTCTAGAATTTGAGGTGTGATAACTTGAAAGTTCCTGTGTGCATCTTGAATTAAAAGTTCTGTGCACTCTCAGGCGAATGCGTTTCCTGTAGAAAGACTATCACATTTCACCCTCATAACCTCGCCATAACCTTTTTCCTTTTCTGTGGGCAATTCAAAGCCTTAACATTTCAAGTCAGACAAGTATCTGGCCACACCATCAATTAAAATTGAATCACAGATGTGATGAATCCACAGTAACATCCCATGTGGCCTGGGAACAGAAGATGCTACCTGATGCTGACCCTGAGGGCAACTATGTGAGGGAGGATCACATGGGAGGAGACAACTACCGGAGGTGTGGGGTGTCATGACTTAATTGGATGAGACATGGTGTTCACATTTGTCCATGGGGAAGACCCTCGTATGCCGCATAACCTAATGGCCTATTGCCATATGTCTGTTCCCCACCTTAAGAAAAAGAGAAACCCTTTTCCACCATCCCTTAGACCACACACTCAATCATGGTCTGAAAGTAAAAGCCCAGAGAAAGCCTTTCAGTTCTAATTCCCCTTCATGTAGAACTGATCCTGCATACAGAATCATTGAGAGAGGTTCTCCAAGTACTGTGCACCAGCTGATCTCAATGGACTCAATTCACACAACCACAAAAGTACTAAGATGAGGAAGATGAAGGAAATGATGCAGAGCAGCAGGAGCCTCAAGCTCAAAGAGCGTGCAACTTTTGAGAAAGCACCTACGCGAGGGACATTTAAAAATGGAAACCAAGCTATGAGGCAGAGGTCAGGAGGAGAAGATGTTGCATCTCGCTTGGAGGCATGCAGAGGCTAGAGGCACGAGTGGGAGTGGCGGAGCCAAGGAGCTCACCTCAAAGAGGGAGATAATCATTGTGAAAGCCAGCAGGGACACAAATGTCAAGAATCACTAGACGATTCCTGGACGTTCAGCAGCTGGAGGGGGCAGCGTTACTCTCATTGTAACCTGGAGTGCAAGCGGCAGAGATACACCAAGTAAGCGCAAACATGACCGAAGATGCCAGGACGAACCGGTGAGTCAGCCCAAGCAAAGTGGGGACCAGGGCATTTTCTGAGACCACGCCAAACACAAATTGTACTTTGTAATGCCATGGAAACAGAAACGATAGAAGATTGTAAGACAAAAAGACAGAATGCAAATACAACCCCTAACAATATTTAAGTGCATGGAGTGCTGATATGGGGAAAAACGAAACTGACAGCATTAGAAAAACGGAACCAAGGAAAATATATACCATTTTGAATATAAAGAGAAAATCAGACACATTGCAAGCACATAAATCCTGAGAGGGGAGTGAGTATACCTGGCAATTGGAAGTGCTTAAGAAGTCTTAGCAAGGAAGCATACCAGGCAGCTGAAAGTGCATAAGAAGTTCTGTCAGGGGAGGCACATTGCAAACCTACAGAAGTCCCAAAGGACTGTGATTGATTGAGCAAAGAAGGAACTTTTTAAAGAAGGAAACCACAGGGGTGAACAACTTTATACCTAACAGGATTTATGTGGGCTATGGTGAGATACAAAGAACTGTTAGAACCAGAGACATTATCATCCCATTGCAGAATCCAGGGGAAAGGCACCACGATCTGGAACCAAGGTTAAGTTACCTTGGAGAACGTTTATGTTGTAGCTGTTAAATTCTTTACAAACACTTTTTGCAAATACTGGGTTTAAGACATTTCTCTTCTCCCTTTTTTAGTTTATAGTGTGAGGGTCAGGATAAAATGTTTTGAAACAAGGGCGGCTTTTGATTTCTGACATCCTGACAAAGACAGATCCTTCATTTTTGGTAACAGGTAGGGAGCTTCCTCTTAGAGCAGGGACAGGGAGGCATTTACCCAACTAGTTTATGTTAATAAAAATCGTTAAACCAAAATATGACAAATGAGTGTCTGGCTTTCCATTTCTGACTTATCACATATAGCAGCGTAGCGCCTGCCAATGCTTTAAACTCAGTGACATCATGGACATACTAACCAGCTGTTTGAAAAGCACTCAGCTGTGTTATACTCACATACAGCTCAAAAAAAGAAAGGGTATTTATGCACAACACAAACAAAGACACAAAACACAGACTATGTCAATCAAAAGGCTGATAACAAACAGACTGTAAGTGTATTACAATATTTACACTATATATTTCGATCTGAACTATTCTCCCCAGAATACCATGCCCCCTCATACATATCAATGAAGTGCCTCCCTCTCCATTCTATTTATAACCCCACAGATCCTAAAACTACCTGATTACAATACATCACTCCACCCTCACCAACCATTTGAACCCAGTAACAAAGACACTTCAGGTTATACATTATGCATTAACAACTAAACAACCTATGAGACAGCCATCAACAGAACCCTCTGAAAGTACGTGGCTATCCAATATTGGAGGGAAAAAAGTTATATCATGTGCAACTGCCCTCCGTGCTCCGGTTAAGCACACACAGTATATGTCCTAACAAGGCCCAGCATCTTTTTTCCACCTCTCGAAGCTGTAGTCCATGCTGAAAACTTGCTAACATCCCTGATAATATCATAATAGCTATGCTTTCATCTGGTGCATCCACCTACACCTGGGAGTTTGTAACATCTGGATCATACAGAACACAGCCCATGGGCTGATTACACAATCTGAATCCTTTTCAAAGTTGCAAAAATAAATAAAAATAAAAACACACATTGTAACCCCAAACTGGCATAGAGCCCATTGACGCTTCATAAAATGGCCAACTCTAATCCTGTATTCCTAACATATGACAAAGTAATAGTCTGTCTCAGATAAGAGCAGTGAACATATTAATTTCATATTATACCCAACCTCCCACTTGTATTCATGCTCACTGCTGCATCAGGCCCAGATCTGTGGTGCAAGACTAGGCGCAGAGTCCCAATCATATTCGCTCTTGCAGCTTCCTTCGTTCACCACGTGTAACCTCTCTGGTTACAAAAATGTAACCTGATTGATGCTGAAGACCACGCCGCTAGGTACCCTCACCCAGCATCAGTTCCTTGCTTTGCAACTTCTTACGTCCATTTTCACAGGGTCCCTTTTTTAAGAATCTCTGGCTCGCTGCAATGATTCAAAATTAAATATTGAAGAACAACTACATGCTTTAGCCAAACGCATGTATACATACCTACAGAACCACCAAAAATGATTTGCTTATGATTTGTTATTTATATAGCGCTTACGCCCAAGCGCTGTAGATCCCGCTCAAGTCTCCAAAAATCATATTGGGAATTGGCGTAAAGATTTGAAGGATTGTTTCCGTACGTTACACATTGACGTGCAGGGCCATTAGTAGACTTGATGGATTGGTTCAGTGGAATGAACAGTTGATTGTAAGTTTGGGGACATTTTTTTCAATGAGAGTTTTTTGTGCCATAATGGCGCTGTCCACCACTTCATACCCATGGCCACTGCTATGTATGGCAATTGGGTTTTTCTGCTCTTGTTTATATGCCTCTTCCTTGAAATATGGTTCTGTGCTGATTGTGTGAATCCAGTCACCTGCACAGAAGTTTGCAAAGGTATCTATGTTGACATTGCGCTTGTTTAGAAGTACTTTTTGTAGTTTACTGATTAATTTTGTCAGTGGTTTCATTCTGTTTAAAATTAATATAAACAACTTTCTTTTGAGGAGCCTTGGAGATTCTAGGATTAGTCTTCTGTGGTAATATTTAAGGGTTGAGTGTGACTTTTGTGCTGTTTTTATAAGATTGTGAAGTACTCTACGGTGGAACATTTTCTGGAAAATATTTTTGGGGGAATGCTTAACTGTGGCTATGTTAACATTGGTAAATGTAGTGGTAGCGCTATTAGTAGTTTTATTCTTCTTAATACATTTATTTTTATTTTTACTTTTTGGAAGAGGGGCCATCATTTTATTAACGCTACCTGGTCCAGCTTTGTTGACTGACTGTATTAGCTGTTTTGATGGAACATTTGCTATAAATTCTGCTAGAGGTGGATGAGTATTTTGCATGCTTTTAGTTTTATCTTCTCTTTCTCGTTGTTTTCTACAGAGTTGCTTTTTGGTAGGCATTCTGTTCTGTCTGTTTGAGAAAAAAGGAAAGTGTGGGTTTGAAAGCTGTGGAATGTATTTACGTGCATTGTGAATGAGTGTGTGAATATCAGGGCAGGCAAAAATAGAGGGCTCTTTGATTGTGGAATGGGCTGTTAGTTCTTGTTGGGAAGGTTGTAAAAGTACCTGCATGTGTGAATGTGTTGTTAAGATGGATTTCTGGACTCTGTTCTTGAGGAGCAGAGGTTCAGAAGGCCAGCCTAGTTTCTTGGAACAGGGTAACCTCTGGACAAGCCAGACCAATCAAGGTAGCTATGACAGGCAGGCAAGACTAGGTCTCAGGGGGTGAGGGTGACTGAAAGACCTCAATGAGCATACAAAGCAAGGACACTTACAAATTACTCCAGACAGGTGTTATATTAAAAATATAGACACTTTTATTACAAGGTCTTTGTAACATAGACCATAGCAAAACATCACAGTAACACTAAGTAAACCAATACATCTCTCTCAATACAATATATACACAAGCCCAATGGGGTCTAAAGGGTTAAACACACTAAATATGTTGGCAACCTAGAGGGGAAGAAAACAGGCAGAGCAGGTAATCTTTAGACCCAGTTCCACATCAATAATACACCTAACTGAGAGACAGTCCAAGCCTACGAAGAGAGGAGCCTTGTGCTCAATAGTACATGCACGTGCTTGTGCCAATGGGCAGGATAGGGTCTCTTCAAGTGTCTCTAGCAGCTCAGGAAGGTGGATCAGGGGATGCAGAACAAGTTCCGACTATTCAAGAAGGACCTCCACTTCAGGGCAGAGGCAGTTTGAGAGTGCGGAATGGAGTTGCTTTTTTGCAATAGCTGTGGAAAGGAAAGGGGCCTTCAGGGGCCACACATGCGTAAAAATGGGCTCCTGTGCTAGGGGCCAACGGTTGGGGTAAGGACTACTCATTGGTCCCCGACGCAGGCAGACCCAAACTTTTCCAGTACAGTCCACTTCGCCGGCAGATTTGGATGCGGCAAAAAGGACGTCTCTGCACCTTGTAGTTCCCAAGATCCAGCGATGATTCCCAAACGGGACAGTGGCGATTCTCCGCTCCGGGAGGAGGAATCAACTCAGGTTCACTGCAGCAGGCTTCAGGGGCAAGAGGGTAACAATTGCAGTGAACTTGCACAGGTCGTTGCTGCGGCAGGGCAACACGGTAACCGCGTTTACTCTGGTCCTGGCACACTCGTCTCACTTCAGACCTGGGAATGCCAAGTGTATGAAATTCGGTGTGAGGGTGCCATGGACACAGAGCTAGCAGTATAGCAAGTTTCGAGGGCCTCTTCGAAGCGGCAGCAGTGACAGAGCAAAGGTCCTGCATAAGCTGGTCAACCCACTGGTTGGCCCAGGGACACTTCCAAGAAGGCTTACTTGCAGGGTTTGATGAAAGTGCCGAGAATAGTTGGTCCCACTATTCCAAGGGATCGAAGCATCTTCTCAGACCTTCTAGGACGAACAGATGCAGAGGGGTCCCACGGGACGACAGTGGGCTCAGGGTGCCAAACCTTCCAGCGGGTCACCAGCAGTTCCTCGACTTGGCTTCTTGTTGCAGGATACTTGGCTCCTATCCTTTGTTCGGTGTGAACTCAGGAGATCGACATGGTAGTGGTGTTTTCAGCCTCCTCTTATCCAAAGTTCCCTTCGCGCCAAATGGAGAGGACCCAATGGGTGATCTGCTCACAAACACACACTCCATACGTGGACCAATCACGGACCACGATGGTCCCAGGCATTCAGGGCATTCCAGAATCTCTGGCACCCAGGATGTGTATTGGGATCAGACATCCCAGCCCACATCCTGGAGGCACACACACAAGGCATGCAGAAGCCCGCAAAAGCATTGGGATTCGCGGGAAAGTGCATGACCAAATAAGGACTGACCCGGGTCGCCTCGACCTGGGGAAGGTGAAGGGGCGAGATGGCCAAAGGACAGGACAAAGAACCTTGTGGCATGGCCATTTTAGAGCCAGGCCACCTATTCATGCCAAACGCGGTTAACATGGTAAACATGGCAGAAAAGGGTTAAAAATAATGCAAAAAGATAGCTGCCACCAGTCCTGTCCATGACACATCTGCATAGTTCATAAAAAGGCCAGCATGAGTTTCTAGGGCCTTTGGAATTGACTAGAGACCCAAGTGTGCTGTATGGTAAGATACCTTGCACACTTGTTACATGTTGCAAAAAAGCTGCAACATGAGGAAAGGACTAAGGGAAACAAAGGGCCTCATTACGAGAATGGAGGCAATGAAAAAAGGAAGGCGGAATGGTAATAGCGGCATCATTAATAGGTCCGGGGCATTAAAACCCGCCAATACCGTGCCCCCTCATACCGGCATGGGCGCGTACATGCGCCCCTTCGGGGACTAAATACCGGCATGCCGGTAATAGGAGGACATCACAACCCACATGGGCATGCAAATACCGGCATCCGAAGACGGTAATCAGGGCCTGCACGATGCCGGCCATACAGGCATCGCGGACCACCCGTAAACAGCAATCATCAATCAAGCCAACTGCCACAGGTGCACACAATCACCACAGGTGGACTCAATGGAGTCTGGCCCCGTATAAAAGGAGTACACCCACACACCACACCCCTTCCTACACCAAAATGATACCACTAGCTGTTGCAATCATGGCGCTGGAGGACATGCCTACACTGCTACAACTACAGCAACAACAGCAACTACAACAACTACAGCAGCAACAACAGGCAGCACAGAGGAGATGGTGGAGGAGAAGGAGGGTGAGACAGGCCCAGCAATTAACACCAGTGCAGCCAGTAGTACCTCGTAGGCACCCACCAATCCCTTGCATCAGACCCAGCCCATTCAATCTTACCCCTGACCAGATTCACACCCTGTACCGGTTGGACCGGGACACCATCACCACCATAGTTGACATGATAGGCAACGACATTGCCAGCCTCATAGAAATACACACTGCCATCTCCCTGCTACTAAAGGTGGTGTCTGTGCTCCACTTCCTGGCCACAGGCACCTACCAGCACACAGTGAGCCAGCTGCATGGCATTTCACAACCACTATTTTCACGCATGCTGACCCAAGTGCTAGATGCCCTCCTGAAGCACGCTAGCACCCACATATCCCTGCCACGGATTACCCAGGAGATAGCTGACACCAAAGTAGGCTTCCATGCACCGGCAGGCATGCCCAATTGTGTTGGTGCCCTGGATGGACTGCACCCATGTAAAACTGGTAGTCCCCCATTCCGTAGAGGCGGTGTACCACAATCACAAGCAATACCACTCCATCAATGTGCAGAAGGTAGGTGACTCCAGCAAGATCATCACACATTGCTGCGCCCGATTTCCCGGATCAACACATGATGCCATGGTGCTGCATAACTCCACGCTACCCTGTCACATGGAGCGACATGTTGGACCACGTGCCTGGCTGCTGGGTGAGTTGCCTGACTGGCCCATGGTAGTGCATCGGGGTAGTGATGTGTTGGGATGCATACTCCACCTGGGTGGGAACGGGGGGTATGCATACTCCACCTGTGTGGGAATGGGGGGGATGCATACTCCGCCTGGGTGGGAATGGAGGGATGCATACTCCACCTGGGTGGGGAAAGGGGTGGGGATGCATGCTCCACCTGGGTGGGAATGGGGGGGATGCATGCTCCACTTGGGTGGGAATGGGGGGGGTGCATACTCCACCTGAGTGGGAATGGGGGGGATACATACTCCACCTGGGTGGGAATGGGGGGATGCATACTCCACCTCGGTGGGAATGGGGGGGTACATACTCCACCTGGGTGGGAATGGGGGGGATGCATACTCCACCTGGGTGAGAATGGGGGGATGCATACTCCACCTGGGTGGGAATGGGGGGGCATACTCCACCTGGGTGGGAATGACGCTGAGTGGACAATGCATGCAGAGCTAATGACTCCTGACCTGAACCTCCCAACCCCAACATGACACATCATTGGCACACATCTGACCATTTGCGTATTTCAATGACCACATGTAAGACGCACAACATGGCCACCATGTGTATGTCAAGCAATGCATGACTAAACAGGATCGCAACTGTGCCAATGTGGCTAGTGTGACCATGCACAGTGTAGTATACTCAGCAAAAAAGGGAGGTGAAACATTGTCGTACAACCACAGTACATCCACCTCAGCATGCATTATTTCACCATGCATCATCTATTCAACGCCATCCAGACTACCTCACCATATTGCAGTATCAAATGCATCCAAACAATATTGGTGCATACGTACAGGGACATGTGAAGGTCCACAGCAAATAGCTGTGCCCATGACTGTGTATCCTGAAGGTGGCAGCTCAGAGTGACTCACATAGACTTATCTGTATTCTCTTGCAGGTGATGGAGGATATCCCTTGAAGTCGTGGCTACTTACCCCTGTGCGGAACACGTGGAACAGCCATGAAGAGGAGTACAATCGGGTACATACCCGTGTTGTGATTGAGCAGACCTTTGGCCTGTTGAAGGCGCGGTTCCGCTGCCTAAGCAGGTCTGGTGGAGCACTCCTTTATGGCCCTGAGAATGTGGCAAAGATAATCATGGCATGTGTCATGCTGCACAACATGTGCGTCCGGAGAAATGTACCACTGCCACCTGACATTGACATGCATGCACCGGGTGAGGATGATGAGGATGAAGATGTAGGAGAAGCAGCACCCCTGCCAGTACATGATGCACAGGATGACCGTGCAGTACGCCAATCACTGATTCACGAATACTTCTGACACACAGGGACCTTGATAGATATGTGTCAGTGACACATTGTACACTGTTTCCTTCTGGACATGCACACAGGGAATGTGGTGAGTTGGTCACTGTACACCGTCATACATTAAATTGATATACACGAAAAAATGAATGTCCAGCCATTGAATTTTTTTTAACACAACGGGTGTATTTATATCAACTGAAGAAAGTGCAACCTCCCCACCCCCAAGCCCCCAGTGAACTCCCGAAACCCCCCAGTGAACTCCCCAAACGCCCAGTGAACTCCCAAAACACCCCAATGTACTACCCCTTATACTCCCAATCACTACCAACACCATTGTATCCACTCCCATAGTTCTCCCACACTATTTGCAGGACTTCTTGCTGTCCTGGAATGGCATTTCAGTGTGCCTCGCACTCCGCCGTGTTTGACGCACAGGGCTGGCGGGTCCAGAGGAAGTGGGGGCAGAGGAAATGGGTGTGGTGGATGGGGAGGTAGCAGTGGTCATTTGCACACCTCGTGCAGGTTGTGGCTGCTGCATGTGCAGCAGGATGGTTGTGAGGACCTGTGTTATGGCCCCCAGACAGTCTTTCATCAACAATGCCAAGGTGTTGATGGCGACTGTGTTGGCAGCTATGGCGGCTGTGGTCCCCGTTATGGCCTGGGCTATCCCACGCCTAATGTCCTCCCTATCTGCAATATATTGCCGGAGCAGGTCCAACATGGACTCCTGTCTGGTTTCCACTCTCGCCAGCCGTGCCTCAAGGCTGATGGTGGGAGCAGCAGTGGTTGAGGGTGATGTGATGGGGGCTGCAATGGCAGTGCTGTCCTCGTGGATGCTGCTCAGGTAGGAATCATGCAGGCAGGGATCTGCACTCTGTAGGTGGGTGAGGGCTGAATGTGGGGTGAGGGGGTGGTCACGGGGCTTGGGGAGTGTGGACATGCCACATGCGTCAGTCCTTCCTGGTCCACATGCTCCTCCACTGCTTCATCGGTGTTGGTGAGTGGTTCTACGGCCTCGCCTTCCACTGGTGTGGGTGTAGGCAGCTCAGTGTCCACGGTGTCAGGTGCACTGGGTGTTTGAGTGGGTTGCGATGCTGCCCCGGAGGTGGTGTTGTCGCTGGCCGTTATCATTGGCCAGGACGTGGATGCCCTTGTGGTGGGATCCTGGCTGCCATCTTCTCCATCGGTGCCTGGGGGGTTAGAAGCGATGCAGGGCATCAGCGATGGTGTTACATGCTAGATGCATTATAGGGTGCTGTGAAGTATTTCATTTATCATGCATTCATTTCTTAAAGGTGTGTCACACAGGGTAGCATGAAGGGGGCATTTTGGATTTTGCTGCATGGCAGGTGACATGGCGTTGCATTGGGGTTTGTCTGATGTATTACATGGGCACGGTCCGTGTGTGTTGGCTGTGTGTTGGTAATGGGATTGGCACTCAGCATGCATTTCAGTGTGGCAGGGTTTGGCACTCCATCTGGCCAGGAATATGTTGATGTGTGTGTTGGGACATGCATTGCCTTGCCTAGACACTCTTCCACATCACTTGTGCAACGTCATGGTTTCCCCTACAGGGATCTTCAGGGTCACTCACCTCCATCTGCAGATGTTGCCGCACCCGTCTCCATCTCCCCAAATCCCTTGATGGACTCCATATTGATGAACGTGCTTTCCGTCTCCTCCCAGGTGGTCCGTTTGGCAGGAGAGTGGGGACCCCCGCCTGTAGCCATGGCCTCTCTCCTGTTGCTTGACAGGATATTACAAACCCTGAGGCAGAGGTCATCCCACCTCTTCTTGCAATCCTTCACTGTCCGTGGGGTGGTTCCAACAGAGGAGACCTTGCGGGCTACCTCCTGCCAGATCTCCTTCTTGTGCTGCTGCACCTCACGCTTCAGGTTCTGCTCATTTATCACATCAGCATGTGTTGCAAGGATGTCTGCCAGCATGTTTAGTTCGGCATCAGAAAAGCGCTTTTTGCGCAGGCGGGGGGTACTTTTCCGGGTGCCATCGACATGCTGTAAAGATTGCCACTGGTCTCTCCTGGAAACAACTGGTGGTTTGGGAGGATTGCAATGCATTGTGTTTTTAAAGATGGCCGCCGGCCCATTTCCCTTTCCGACGCGATGACGTTACTTCCGGGTCTGGTATTACGAGCCCGGTATTAGCATGTTGTTATTACCGGGTCGGTATTAAGGGGTTCCTCCTAGGCGGAGGCGGTATCGATGGGTCCCGTGATGGCGCTATCGGGGGGTTGGAGGGCCTTTAGCGGCATGCCGGTATGGTCATTACCGGCATGGGGGTTCACGCGTGCTCGCGCACTAGTAATCACCCGCTATTAGCGGCGTCATACGAGCACAGACCCACTCGTACCTCCATGCCGGGAATGACCCCGTTTTTACTGCGCTACTCGTAATGAGGCCAAAAGTCTCCCAATACTGACTGACTTAAGGGCATGTCAGTTTCCCCATAAAAAAGTGAGCGAAAGCCCAGAGGAGTGCAGCTGAAGGCTGTGCTTCTCTGGCAAAGTCAGTCAATGGTATCTAAACAGCAGCAAAAATGTTGGGGGTTGACACATGGAGGGAAAATTACATACAATTATGAAATCTTTCCTAACACTCGCCCCTCCCAGACTAAGGACAGGGGGAACTAATCCACCCCTGGATGAGTTTCTTGTTCAGGTCAGTTAAACATTTTGGACAACCCATCAGCATTGCTATGTGGGACACATGGCCTATGCTCAATAGTGAAGTCAAAGCCTTGCAGAGTTATGGACCACCTAAGCAACTTTGGATTCTCTCCCTTCATGTTCATTAGCCACTTTAAGGGCTTATGGTCAGTTTGCACAGTGAAGTGGGTCTCTTAGAGGTAGGGCCTCAGCTTCCTTAGGGCCCACACAACAGAGAAACATTATTTTGCTACTGTGGACCATCTGAGCTCTCTGTCCTTAAACTGGTGACTAATGAAGCCAATAAGGTGTTCCTTACCCTTCTCATCTACTTTTGATAGTACAGCTCCTATCCTAGTGTCAGAGGCATCTGTCTGCACAATAAAAGTTCTTTGGTAGTCAGGGACCCTGAGAACAGGGGCCTGGCACAAGGAGTCTTTTAAGGCATTGAAGGCCTTCTCACACTCTTCAGTCCAAGTTACCTTCTTGGGTTTCTTTGGAATAGTAAGAGAAGTCAGAGGGGCAGCTGTGGTACCATACTCTGCCATGAAATTTCTGTAGTACCCAGTGAGTCCTAAAAAGGCTCTCACTTGGGTCTGTGTAGTGGGGGTAGGCCAGTCTTGTACTGCTTGTACTTTACTGGGTAGAGGCTGTATCCTCCCTCCACCTACCTCATGTCCAAGGTAGACCACTGATCCTTGTCCAATCTGGCACTTACTGGCCTTTAGGGTCAAGTGGGCCTTCTGAAGAGCCTGTAAAACATTCCCAAGGTGTTTCACATGGTCTTCCCAGGTGGCACTGAAAACTGCTATATCATCCAGAAGTGCAAGACAGAATTCATCCAACCCATTCAACACATGATTCACAAGTCTCTGGAAAGTGGCAGGGGGATTCTTCAACCCAAAAGGCATTACCGTGAACTGGTAAAGACCCTCTGGAGTTGAGAAAGCTGTCTTCTCCTTGGCATGTTCTGCAAGGGCTATTTGCCTATAGCCTGCAGTGAGGTCAAACGTGCTGATGTACTTGGAGGCACCCAAAGTATCCACCAGCTCATCTGTTCTAGGCAAGGGGTGTGCATCTGTCTTGGTGACAGCATTCAGAGCCCTGTAATCCACACAGAATCTCAATTCAGAAGTATCTGCCTTTGGAACCAAACCCACAGGGCTGGACCAAGTACTACTGGAGGGTTCAATCACCCCAAGATCCAACATTTTGTTGACCTCTGTCTTAATGTAAGACCTTCCTTTGTCTGACATTCTGCATCCCCTACTTTAAGTAGGTACACTATCTCCTGTGTCTATGTTATGTTTGCACCAAGGAGTCCAACCAGGAGTTGTCAAAACAAGGGGGAACATTTCCTAAGCAAACTTTTCACCTCAGCCTGTTGATCAGAAGTCAGGTGAGGGGCCACTCGGACACCCTCAATGGAGCTGTCTGAAGGACTGCTTTGGAACAGGTCAGGGAGAGGTTCCAACTCTTCCTCCTCAACATCTGAAGCCAGCAGCAGTGCACCAATTTCAACTCTTGGGATGAAAGCCTTCAGTCAATTTACATGGAACACTTTTGGAGCCTGTCCAGGCCTTCCAAGGTCCACCAAATAGTTGACCTCACCCAGTGATTCCGCCACTGTGTAAGGGCCTGACCATTTGTCCTGTAAAGCCCTAGGCCTTATAGGATTCATGATCAGGACTTGCTGACCAGGTGTGAAATTGATGAGGGAAGCTTTCTGGTCATACCAATGTTTCACCAGAGTTTGCCCTGCCTTCAACCTTTTACTAGCCAGACCCTTCAGGAGTACCATCCTTTTTCTGAGCCCCAGCACATAGTCCACTACGTTGGTAGTAATGGGGGAGTGGGCATCTCCCATCCCTCCTTGACTATGGCTAAGGGTCCCCTTACAGGGTGACCAAACAGAAGTTCAAAGGGGCTGAAACCAACACCCTCTTGTGGTTCTTCTCTGTAGGCAAACAGTAAGCATGGTAATAGAAGATCCCATTTTCTTCTTTGAGGTTCTTCCAGAGCCCCAATCATGCTTTTCAAGGTCGTGTGAAACCTTTCAACCAGACCATTAGTCTGTGGGTGATATGCGGATGAAAACTTATAGGTGACACCACATTCCTTCCACATGGCCTGCATATACTTTGACATAAAGTTGCTGCCTCTGTCAGGCACAACTTCTTTAGGCAAGCCAACCCTAGTAAATATGCCAAACAAAGCTTTTGCAACTGACTTGGCAGTCACAGTTTTCAATGGGATGGCCTCAGGATCGCTGGTGGCATGGTCGACCGGCACCAGGATAAACCTATTGTCTGAGGATGTTTGGGGGTTACGGGGATGAACAATGTCGATCCCTACCCTCTGAAATGGTACCCCTACAACTGGAAGTGGTACCAATGGAGCCTGGATTGTTGAGCCACTCTTACCAGATAACTGGCAGGAGGCATAACTCTGGCAGTGACTTTCTACTTGCACCCCCATCTTGGGCCAGTAGAAGTGCATGGATAACATTTGCTTGGTTCTCTTGATACCAAGGTGACCAGCAAGGGGCACTTCATGCGCCAGCTGCAGGAGGAAGGGTCTTACGGCAAGGGGAACCACCAACCTCCTATGGTCTCCTTCTGTAGACTCTGTAGGCTCAGTATACAGGAGCCTACGTTCCCAATAAATCCTGTGCTTCCCAGGTGGTTCACACTCAAGCTGGGAGCAGGCCTGTCTCCTTAGGTCTTCCAGAGATGGACACTCACATTGGCCCTTACTAAATTCTTCCATATCAGGACCACCTTCTACTAATACATCCTTTAGTTCAGGATGGTCATTGGGGTCAAATATTTCAGGTACCACCACCTCCTCATCATGTCCTGGTGATTGACCAACTACCTCCACCTCAGTGGTAGGTTAGTTAGGGGGAATATTCTCTTTCCCTCATTTTGATTTCCTTACTCCTTTAGCCTTGGGTTTCCCCTTTGGCTGGGGCATAGCATTGGTCTTGGCCAGTGCTGCCCTTGTTTGAGACCTTGTGCAGGGTCTGTCAGCTGTATCCCCCGCAAGCCCTTGAGCTCTGAGATCATTTCCCAGCAAGATCTTTCCTGGGACACTCCTCTGTATGCTCACTGGAATCCTGACTGCTGTACCATTTATAGTAAGATTTACAGGTATTACTGGGAACATGAGAGGTGGGCCATAAGCCAACTTAGTGGGCAACAGAGGAGCTCTGGAAACTTCCTCTGGGTCTACCATGGTAGAATCCACTAAAGTTCGATTACACCCACTATCCCTAAGAGCTGGAGTATCTACTCCATTGATCAGCACACTGTCTTTAAAGTAGCGCTTGGTATTATCTGGAATCCT
Source organism: Ambystoma mexicanum (assembly GCF_040938575.1). Lineage (NCBI taxonomy): Eukaryota > Metazoa > Chordata > Amphibia > Caudata > Ambystomatidae > Ambystoma > Ambystoma mexicanum. Next base: position 1,488,421,991 of record NC_090921.1, read on the forward strand.
AGCATAAGCCTCTGAGACTTTAGGCTCCAAGGAACCCAGGGAAACTAAAACTACCTCAGCTTCTATCCCACTGGGGAAGGAGTCTGAGGAGAAGGATGCTCCTGTAATCTCTGTTTCCTCATAGGAGGAGAAGGCCAGATTAGCAGAGTGGACCCCCAAGGTTTTGACTTTACATCTGGGATCCCCCTTGACATGGTCAGTTGATCCACAAGCAAAACAAGATCCCCTGGGTCTGTTTACATAGGGAGGCTTACTATAACCAGAGTTCTGTTTTGGAGGTTGACCTCCACTACCCTGTGAATTCTCTTGTGTCTTACCCTTATTTCTCTTTTGTGGCCCTTATGGGGGGAGGATTTATCAGATTCCCCACCCTCCTTATCTTTGGACTTTTTCCCTTCCTCCTGCTTACCAGGGTGAGTCTTGTCCTTATGGGACACTCGATGTGAAACACACAAATCTGCTGCTATGGCAAGCTTCTTAGGATCTATCTCCTTTGAAACTGCCAAATGCTGCTTAAGCTCAGGGGAAGAAGATGCAAAAATATGTTCCAGCATGACAAGACATATCATATCTTCAAAGGTAGAGATCTAATAAACTTCAACCCAGCCAGTCAAGTTCTTTAAGGATTCAGTTGTATAAGATACCCAAGTACCCCCTTCTTTCTTTTTGTACTCTGAATCTTTTTAGGTACTGGGCAGGAGTCTTTCCAAACTTTATGATGAGAGCTTGCTTCAACATTGCAAAATCTGCTCTCTCAGCTTTTGACATTTCCATAATGGCAATGCAGCTAAAATGGGTCAGACTGCTAAGTAACCAGGCAATTTTATCAGCATTGTTAACTTGTTGAACTTCACAAGCATACTCAAATGTATTCAGCCTGTCCATAATGTCATTCTTTTCCTCATACACACTGAGCACATCCTTAGGAAACCTTGGATGAGAGGAGGCCCCAGATGCATGTCCAGGACCCTTGGATCCATTGGCAACTTGAAGCTTGGCCAGTTTCAACTGGTGATCCATGTGTTTCTGTTTTTCTGCCTGCTCTATCTTCAGTTTGGTCATGTTAAATTCACGCTCCTTCTGCCTAAACAGCAGCTCTTGTTTCTTGAATTCAACCATGGCCTCACCCTCAGAACTGACAGAGGAAACATTAGACATTACATCTTCCAAATCCTCATGATCCCTGGAGATCAGTGCAGTGACAGAACTACTAGTTCTGCCAGTGGGAGCAGCCCCACCTCCTTCTGCACTGTCATCAGAAGCTATGGCATTACACTGAGCTTCTTGCCAGTCCATGATTCTTTGGATCATTTCCATTTGTGTGCCTTGAGCAGAGACACCTCTCTCAGCACACATATTTCTCAATGTTTCAGATTTAGAAGCATTTAAAGTTAACAAGGTACTTGTTTCCATATTGTTAGATAGGACTATTGCTTTTTTCAGTTATACTACAACAATTCACTATGTGTCTTGGTAGGAATAAATTGAAATGCCTTCACCAGTATGCAACACTGGATACCTTCAGTCCTATCCCACTGCTGTACACCAATTTGTTAAGACGGATTTCTGGACTCTGTTCTGGAGGAGCAGAGGTTCAGAAGGCCAGCCTAGTTTCTTGGAACAGGGTAACCTCTGGACAAGCCAGACCAATCAGGGTAGCTATGGCAAGCGGTCAAGACTAAGTATCAGGAGGGGTGAGGGTACTGAAAGACCTCAATGAGCATACAAGGCAAGGACACTTACAAATTACTCCAGGCAGGTGTTATATTAAAAATATAGACACATTTATTACAAGGCCTTTGTAACATAGAATCACTCAATACAATATATATACAAGACCAATGGGGTCTAAAAGGTTAAACATACAAAATATGTAGACAACTAAGAGGGGAAGAAAACAGGCAGTGCAGGTAATCTTTAGACCCAGTTCCACATCAATAATACACCTAATTGAGAGGCAGTCCAAGCCCTACGAAGAGAGGAGCCTTGTGCTCAATAGTACATGCACACGCTTGTGCCAATGGGCAAGATAGGGTCTCTTCAAGGGTCTCTAGCAGCTCAGTAAGGGGGATGAGTCGATGCAGAACAAGTTCCCACTATTCAAGAAGGACCTCCACTTGAGGGCAGAGGCAGTTTGAGAGTGTGGGATGGAGTCGCTATTTCGCAATCGCTGTGGAAAGGAAAGGGACCCTCAGGCGCAACTCATTTTAAAAATGGGCTCCTGCGCTATGTACATGCCATGCTTTAGTAACATACATCCTGTTTTCATTTTGAGTGTGCATTGTGGGAGTTTTAGTGCAGCTTTGTTAGTGGGAGAAGTGGTTTCAAAAGTGACAGAATGAAAGAAGAAAATACCAGTTTGCCCATTACAATGGGTGATATAGGAAAACGTGCATGTCTTGGTAATATATTGAAGTTTCACATAGAATGTGGCACTTAAACCTGCTGTGGAAATGTTTCAAATTAGGTTTTCTTTTGTTTTACAAAATAATCCCAGAGTGCTGCTGCAAATGCAAATATATGTTTTGAAACTGTTATGAAAATACTCATTAAAACAAAGCTTTCTAAGCACACAGCATTGTAAGTAACTGCCACTTGATGTCAGGAGATGGGACACAGGGGAGTATGATTATTGAGTAGGTTATACAGGTTAAGTGGCAGAAACCCTGTTTATATGCATTTGTAAAATAATTGGAAAAGTACTTTACAAAATATATGCATACCTGTACTTTGTGTTGATGGATGCAGATGTGGTTGAATCTGACAATCGAAATCTTGCACATTTCTACAGTAGTTTCTGAAGCAAATGGTTTGGAAGAACAGGGGATCTGTACTCTGAGTGTTGAATAGTACATCTGAAGTGTTGAACTGAGATGACAGAGTTAGATGTAGAGTTCTTGGATGTGATTGGTGGATGGGTGTGTGACTGCTTAACAGTAGCCAAAGAGGGAGTAGTGAAAAGAGTGAAGTGGAAAGGGAAGAAGGGCTGTCCTATGTTATGGGATCCATGGACACTGTGGTAGTCCACGGACAGGGTATACCACATCCGGGTCTTCTCAGGATGCCTGGCAGGGAAATGGGACTGTGGGGATTAGCCAATCAGATGTTCAGGTTGTGCTTTATAGGAAGAGAGGGTAACACTTTTTTAATTGCTGTGTGTAGTGAAGATGGCTGTGGTTGCAGAGATGGAGAGAGTGTGTGGATGGTGGGAGAATTGCATTCTGAGTGTTTTGCAGATGTATGCAGAGATAATTGGCATTTCTGCCAACCTTGGATTTGAGGGAGTGAAGGCTTTGTTGTGTGGTGTGCCTGGCCGCAATTTGCAAGGTGTGTTTGCACTTTGTCGAGATATGGCCACTTTTAATACTCCAGGTGTTCATGTGGTGCACTGTGGAGGACTGCATTTGGGGTACATTAGTGCAGTAACTTTGCAGAGTGTACTGATGGACTTCCTAAAGGCACTAATACTGCTTTTTCCATGTGCAAAGGTGCTATTTTCTCACATATCACATAGAGAACTATGGAACTGCCCCATTGACTTCTGTCCTCAGCAAGATGCAGGAAGGTGTCTTGTGAAAAGAGGCATATCTTCTTTTTGTGTATTGTTGGGATGTACTCTTTTGAGAATGAGAACATTAATTCTCAGAGTGTGAATTGTTTTGCAACAGATGGCATTAATTGTCTAATATTGGAAATGCCATTTTCCATTATAATGTAAGGAATGATTCGGAGAAGTTCATGTAAGCCTGTAAACAAAAAACAAGAGGAAAGCCCAAAACAAAATGATTTTAAAAAGTATTTGTTTCCAAGCCCCTTATAAAAAACAAATAGGCTCTTTTCAGAGTCACCACTAAAGGGGAAATACCTTATCCTGTGTTTAATTTGTCTCCTCAGCCCCTTGAATTGGACAATCTGTCCATGGACACCACAGTAGTCTGTGAACAGCACGTGCCACATCTGGGGCTTTTGATTATGGCAGGCATGGAAATGGGACTGTGGAGCCCAGGGGATTGGCCAATACCATTTCCTGGGTGTGGTATGCAAGGAGTGAGTGTGGCAGAAGGTCTGTTTGGCGAGAGGTGGCTATGGCTGTGTCATTCAGGAGGCAAATTGTGTGGATTTTGGGGGAATCGTGGATCCATTGGTTGCAGGTGTATGCAGAGCAGTGTATGACCGTCTGAACTGCTGCCTTGTGGTTCGATCATAGACATCGCCACATGGAGGTGGTCCCATAGCTATACAGCACAGGCTTTCCACGGCTGAATACAACGTATCACTCAGTGCATCAAACCTTGGCTGCATGTGCTTTGGGTACCCCCCAACTGTGGTAAAAAGATTCCACACATAAGACTCACGCTGGCAGCTGGTAACAGGAATTTCCACTACCTCATTATCTCTGTCCTCTTGATCCCCCTCTGCATTACCACACCTGTTCCCCTCTCCAGGTGCTCCAGATGGCCGTGGTGCAGCTGCAGTGGCCATGGCCATGGATGCCATCTTCTCACAGAAGAACAAAGTATTCCAAAATCTGCAACAGGCTCAGTCCTGGACAGCCAGAAACACAATGAGGAGCAGCCGTGAGGTGTGGCCTTTTATAGGGGTGCTGTCCGTGGACCCTGTGACTGTCCACAGACACTTTCAGCCTTGTGTTGGGCTCAAAAAGTTACACAAAGTCACTAGATCGACCGGGACAATGTCTAGGACCTCTGCAAGGGTGACATTTCACCTTAAAACATGCTGGATTGCCCAAAAATGCACATTTAAAATGTCCAGGCGTAAGGACAGTGACCGTGGATACTTCTGATGCTCAGCACGGGTGCTGTCACATGGTGACGTCCCAGGACACCCGCGGATAGGACGGCTCTCCGCAGGACACCTATTGGATGGGATGCAGTGTGCGCATGCGCCCAGGTGTCCACAGGACAGGGTTGGGCCCCCCCCGAACTAATTAAAAGTGTGACAAATGCAGCGGACGGTTCCGGATAGGCACAGTGTTCGGAGGGCACAGGGGATCAGATGCACATGCGCCCAGGTGTCTGTAGGACAGGGGTGTGACCCCAGAACTAATTAAAAGTGCATCACGACTTTGCGGACATCTCCGGACAGGTGCAGTGTTCGGAGGGCACAGGGGATCAGATTCACATGTGCACAGGTGTCCGTAGGACAGGGGTGGGACCACTAATCTAACCAAATGTGCATCACAACTTTACGGACATTTCCGGACAGGCGCAGTGTTTGGAGGGCACAGGTGATCAGACGTGCATTTGTCCAGGTGTCCGGAGGACAGGGGTGGTACTCCCGAACCACATAAAGGTGCATCATAACTTTGCAGACATGTCCAGAGGCGTGCTGTTGGGTGACACCTCCATTTTGGTTGCAGACAGCCTGGACAGTCCCGCTGTCCACAGACTCCAAACAGGGCTTTAAAAAAAACACCAAGAGTACACACATAGATAATTATTAAGACACAGAAATACACTCAATTAGGAAAGGGACGGGGTAGCAGAATGGGAAACATATATGGGGTAATTGGGTTTTCTACTCATTGTTCATGAGGGGAGAAAAGGATTGAGGTTTCATCATAGCGTCGTTGATTGCATGAATTTGGTGGGTATGATTGCCTAGGACAGAGGGAAGGGGTACAGGTACAAGTGGGGCAGTGGTATTTAATATTGTCTGTAATATGCCTTTTGACAAATTTCACTAACTGTTCAAAAAGAGTGTTCAGTTCATCCATTTTTGCTGACAGACGTAATAGTTAATTTGCAGAATTTTGAGTTTGGGGCTGGCTGCAGGCATCTGTTTCCTCATTTAGTGGTAATTCGGGGTCACTTTCTTCATTTGCACTATGTACTGTTAAAAAGAAAACCATGTTTTAGTGACATATGAAAAATGTACAATAGTTTTTAAAGTTTAAAAATTGTATTCTGTACCATTAGAGTTATTTCCTTCACTCATTTCATCATGGGGAAAATGTTCTTCTAACCACTCCAGGGTGCTTGCCATTTCTGTATAAAGAAAACAACACTGATATTTCTTACAAGTCATACAGATACAGCAAACTCTAATGTTACAGGATGAAATATAATGTACTTACTACTTTTTGTTTGGGTTTCTTCTGAGTAAGTTGGACTTGCTTCTGAGAGTTGCTTCTGAGTGTGTACGCAAGTTTGCACTGAGGTAATATTGTTAGCTGCACAGTTCAATGTTGTGCTTGGTGCATTCCATTATGTTGCGCAACCTATGCAATTGTACTTTTAGTTTCATAAGTACAGAAGTTTTTAATGTGCTACATATATATATATATCTGTTGTACTTTAAACTATTTGTCTTTGTTCGCTGCAGGATATAATAATGTAAGGTAACCCCAGCGCTTTTGGGCAGTGTGAATGCTGCCCGAAATCTGTGGACAGTCGTGCTGTCTCTGTGGCTATCATGTTGGGGTCAGGGAGATCAGTATGATGTAAGGGACATGTAGAAAAATTAAGGGTATCCTGGTAAAAACCCATTAAATTCAGAGAAAAACTTTATTAAAGGGACGTTATAGTTAAGTTGCACTAAAAAAAACTATCAAATTCAGTGAAAAAACTTTGTTAAAGGGACGCTATGGTTAAATTGTACTAATAGAAACCTATCAAAATCAGTGGGAAAACTTAGTTAAAGGAATATTATGGTTACAACTAAAACCGAAACCCCCCAGAAATTCACCACTTATGCTAAGCTAAGCAACCATAACTCGCGCCACAACCATGCACTGCAAGACTAACACCCATTGATGACATCACATGTGAAATTAATTTTGATGAAAAGTCCCTACAAGGAGTTGTGATTATAATGTTGGTAAAAAGATGCCAGGGGTGATCAGGATACCTACCATGAACTACTTAATTGATTAAAGAATGTACTCATCCAAACAACATTGTATTGGAGTGTTGTTATTTATACAAGAACCTAATTATAAACATAGGTAATGGCTGCAGCATGCACCATAGAAGTACAATATTTATAATTGTGTAATTTTGTATAGTAAAACCATGAATGCTGCCTTATCAGAGTTTTGAGTAATTTCAAACATGTAATAACTTACTAACAATTCATGACTTACTACACACCTGTGCTAGTCCAAACAATTGATATGAAGACCCACAATGCATACACATCTCTGGCACAAACAGGGAAACTAAAGCAAGGAAAAAAGAAACAGATTCATCAGAAAATATTAATAACATTAAAGTTTATCTTTATGCATACAATCGAATTTTGTTTTTGAGGCCTGCTTATTACCCCATATATGTGCACCATGAGCTGAGACCAAACCCTAAGGACACTACTTTAAGAACATACGACATGGTTAACGTCTACATATATAGCACCTTTTGAATTGTAATATTCTGACTGATAGTGAACAAAAGCACCAGGCCTAGATATGTCAGTGAACAATAACAAGTGGCCCAGATATGTGATGTTGTCAGTGATGTCATCAATGATATGATATGGCATTTATAACGCGCCTATACACAAGTGTTTCCAGGTACGAATGACATTTGTGATGCCATCTTTGATGTCCTGGGTGTTAGTCTTAGCAGTGCACAGTGGTGCTGCGAGTTATAGTTGCTTAGCTTACCATAACTGGCACATTTTTGGGGTTTTTCGGTTTTACTTGTAACCATAATATCCAATTAACAAAGTTTTCCCACTGATTTTGATAGGCTTTTATGTTTTAGTAATGTCATTCCTTCTCTACCGCGGAATCTCAGGACAGGCCCCACTCTGCATGCACATTGAAACCCTTAAAGTCCCCTGAGCACCCATGTTACATTTGCAGTTTTAACATTGTATCATTCTTCTTCAGAACAATGATTTGTAAATAGTACAATATTTTGGGGTAGATTGCCAGCACTAGATGTAGGTGAGCTGATACAAATATTACTCAATATGTTTCTGTACTCCTTTCTCATTTGCAAAATGTTTCTTTACATGTTTGTTACTGAATACAGCAATGTGGGATTGTGATTCAGAAAAGGAGGGAGACATTATTTTCATTTCTGATTGCACCATGCTTAGCATTTTGGCTGCAGGTGCACAGACGTCATTTCACCAAAATGCCAGGGTTAGCGGAAGTGACATCACACGACCCTTGACCTCTGATGACCTCACAAGAAGTGATGTAATTTGACCCAACACCAAAGTGACATCACGGAATGTGATGAGCACGACCTTTCAGCCCTTGACAAAACAGGAAGGGACATCACATAGCATTGTTCCAAAGTAGACAACGAAAAATATAGTTACGATATCACTAAATTGTGATATACATTTCATACAAGATTGATCACCAAATGTATCGTTAATATCATTGTGTATAGACCCATATTACCAAATTACTTTGAATGCAAACAGACGTCCACGGGCAAATGATAATGATGTGTTATTATAAAGCACTTATGTGTAAGCGCTTTATATAGTACAAATATACATACACTATCACCCAACATGTGTTGGTACTCATGACGTCCCTGAGCACTGCATAGCTGCAGTTGTATGCCAGATCATGGCTGCGATTTTCCTTAGACATTTTTCTCAATGTAATGTTTTCTGGGGCATGCGTTTCCAGTAAGAAAAAAGAGCCATATGCCCAAAATGTCACGCTAAAATGCAAGAGTTAAGAAAACACAAAGCACACACCACCTTGACCAGTGCCTATTGGAGTTTCCTGAGGCTTATCATACTGTGTTTCTTTGCTCACCTAATACAAATCCTTATGGTTTTCTCAATAGTCTTTCTCAAAACACTTCTCTGTACTGAATGGCACTGTCTGCATCAACAGATGTAAATGATCTTTGATCATAGCAACAAATTGATGCCAATATTTTTCCCCATAAGGAAAGGTTTAAAAAAGGCAATTTTTCCAAGTGAAGCTGAATTTTATACATAAAGGAGGTAATATTAATATTCATGCAATTTGTCCTACTTTTAGTGACTCAAAAGCAGAGATTTCATCTTCTTACATAATTTATCCATACAGAGGCATAGAATTTTACTTAATTAATATGTCCTTTTAGGACATGTGTTTGAAAACGTCAAGTTCAACATGTACAATAAAAGCTAGTTCGACAATGTGGTGTCAGAGCTCATTAGCTTCTTTTTTTCCTTATAGGAATGTTGATAACTTACAAATAATATTGGGTTGTCTGGTAACATTAAAACAGGAAATAACATAGATGATTGGTAGACAGATAATCCCACAGCTAAACATTCTTGAGTACTTTGTTAGATAATACCTAGGGGATATCTACGCATTAGCTATTTGTGATGACTGTAAAAACGGTACTACAAGAATATAAAGATGTTTGTCATATGTATGTCTAATTGTTGTGTGCTGTGTAGTATAGAAGATTGGCTACCAGAGAATAATAAAGATCAGTAGCATACTGATAAAAGTTTTGAAGGAACCACAGTGACCTGTAGCCTGAGAGACTAAGACTTAGTTGTGTTCCTTTATTTGTATTGATGACAAATATAAGTAATGTTCAAGATTACTGTATGGGGAACACAATTTCTATATACAAAAAACATTGCACTTGAAAAAGTTTGTCTAATTGCATGGATTTCCCTGCAGGAGAATAGCATTGCAGTGAGAAACACGTATTGTATTCCTGAGTGAACAGAAAATCTCAGAGAGCAACATATGTTTTTTTCTGAAGGATTTCAAAAATTACAGAGATGGACACGTGATTTTCTTGAAGGAGTAGACAACTGCAAAGAGAGACAACATTTTTCCAGGCGGAGGAGTACATTGCAAAGCCTGGTACTTCTTTTATTTTCCAGAGGGAGCAAACAAATTACAGAGATTAATGTGTTGTTGCTTCGAGAGAACATCATCCCGTGAGAGATACACTTGTTTCTTTTCGTGAGCAAATAGGACTCGGTGCAGGAAGTGGAATGTGCTTATATGTTCAGCAGGAAGTTCACATTCTCAGAGCAGGATGTGTTTTTTCAAGAGGAATAGAAAATCACAGAAATTGCCCGAGTTGTTTTATGCAAATAACAGACAATTATAGAGAGTTATTCTTTGTTCATATAGGAGCAGGAAAACAGTGACTGACTATGAGAACAACTGAGTTATTACTCTCAAGATTGTAGGTGAAGTAACAGAAGACAACTGCAGAGACTGAAACACCGTATTGTTCCTAAGGGAACAGAAAAACTGTCAATAGAGAAAAACAGTGGCTGCTAATGACAAAAAAAGCAGGTTGGATAAAAATAACTCGGAGATTACACTCACAGTTTCCTGCTAGGGAGCAGAAAAATTCGTCACTAAGAGTGACACACCTGAATTTTCTTCAAGGAACAGAAAACAGTCAAGTGATAGGGGGACCTCAGTAAAGTAGAAAATAAAGTCAACATGTCCGGAGCCTCCAAACATTCCATGGGAGAGGTGAGGGCCAAGGTGTAGCTGGTGGGCATTTCACCACAGCTGAATTCAACAGAAATATCCAAATTGTACATAACACTTAACAGAAGTGGAAGCCAATCACAAGTTGCATGTCTCAACTTGGCACACCATCAGTTCTATCTCCAACAGATCACGCTGGTGTTCAATGAGATTCAGTAGAGCATGCACAAGTGTTGCAGCCTTATCAGGTAATAGACTCTGGAGGACCGCTCAGGGGCAACGCGCTCGCCTTGGAAGCAAGACGAAGCCGAGTAACACAGTTTCTGCGCTTGAAACCTCTGGATATTAAGCACATTGTAAATAGCCAATTATAATTATAATGGAAGAAGAGAGTAATTTCCCTTTATATGCGTTAGAAATGAAAGAGGAGGAAAACTCCTCAAGTCAAAGACAAAGAGAATCAACACACATCGTAGGGTTGCAATTCATTCACCATCCCGCACTGCAGTCAGTCAATGATGAGGGTGAGTAAAATAACAATTATCCCCTTTCCCTCTGAGCAAGGCTTCAATATATCTATGAGGACACCACCGATAAAGACCAATGCAGAGAAGAATGCAACCTACTGATTGAAGTACAGTGCTTAGACAACAAATGAGTCTGACAATACTCCTCCACTTATTTTTGTCTCTTTCTAGAACAGCCTCTCAGGTCTGTCACCATTGGGGCAAGTCAGCAGCCTTTGGCAGCAAACCAGAACAACAACCTTTGCAGAGTATGCTAAGGTGACCGGTATTCCAAGACAAGCATACCTCATGTGCTGGGCTCAGAACCACAACTCAAATCCACAGTATGTATTTGTTCACTGTGGACCGACAGAAGCTTCACATTTCTGACCGTACTCTTTGCATCCAAAGTGTTTGTTTAATGATGGTTGGAAACATCTTCCATCCCATATATTTTTGGGCACATATGACATGGTACCAGGTACATTTTGTTTTTTGTTTTAATGTACTTATTGTGCATTTGTAAGGCACTTATACAAGTACATTGTGTTTCAAAGCACTCACAGGACAACAGGGGGGGGCATGGGATTGAATATCAAAAAACAACAAAAGGTGGAGGTGGACCTACTAGGTCTTGTGAGCATTCAGAACGTGCAAGTGCAGAGGGAGAGATGGGTTGAGGATTGCGGGGAATAAGTGCAGGGCGTACCAGGAGGGAAGTGCTAGGGAGTGAGCAGCTAGCTGTAAGTGCCTAGGAGAATAAGCAGTTGCCTATAGATAAATAAGTGCAAGCCTGTGGTGGTATAGGCCAATGGGGGCCAAGGCAAATACTGGAGTCGTACAGGGGATGAAGGTGATTGAGTATGGGTGGCCAGGACCCCAGCGGACACATAAGGGCCCTGGTCACCGATCTCAGCAACTGTGGTGTTTTAGCAGAGGAGTGATGAAGGAAGTGAGGAGGTTAAAAGGAAAGTCTTGAGGAGCTTCCGTAATTTGAGGAGATCCAGCTCAAGATGAAGAGGAAGGGGGAGGCTGTTCCATAGAAGGGAGCCTGGCAAGGAAAGAGATCAGCCACAAGCTTGCTTTTTAGTGAAGTGTTTGATGAACAGAGAGTTGGAGCCAGAGGAACGTACAGATCTCTAGGAAAAGTATTTTGTGAGAGCAGGTTGTAGATAGTGTGGCCTCTGACAGCCTTATGGATGATGCAGAGGGATTTGAATTTGATCCTTGCAGCAACCGGGAGCCAGTCAAAGGTCTTTTGGGCTGGAGAGATGCAGTCCCTGGGCTTGAGGCCAAGGATAAGTCTTGCAGCCCTATTCTGGATTAACTGGAGGGGTCATAAAGAAGAAACAGTTACATTAAAGAAAAGTCTGTTGCAGTAGTCTAGCCTGGAAAGAGCTCTGGAGACATTGAGCTTCTGGGTGAAAGTGAGGAAATTAAGAATTCCTTTGAGGGGGTAGAGTTCAAAGTGGGACTTCTTGGCAAGGTCCAGAATGTGACGGAGAAAGGAAAGAGAAGAGTCGAAGATGACTTCTAGGTTTCTGGCTTCAGATGAAGGAGGAGGGGGAGAGCCCATAGAAGATGGGCAGAGTGAGGGGGAGAAATAGGGAGCAGGATTCCCAATAGGAAGGATCTCAGTCTTGCTGACATTGAGGCAGAGACCATTGCAAGTGCACCAGGACTGGATGGCAGATAGGCAGTTAATAATGATGGAGGAAGTAAGGAGAGAGTCAGAGGGAAGTTTAAAAAAGAGTTGTGTGTTGTCTGCTTAACACTGGAAGTCAGGGGAGAAGGTGGAGATGGGGTGTGCAAGTGGGGCAAGGTAGGTGTTAAAGAGCCAGGGAGAGAGGTTGGAGCCCTGAGGGACACACAGATAGAGACAGAGGTGGGGAAGGAGGAAGAGCCCAGAATAACCTGGGATGGATGGTCATTGAGGAAGGATGTCAGCCAATCCAGTGCCTGCTCTGAGATACTCAAGGTGTCGTGGAGCCGAGTCAAGAGATGCAGGCAGTTCCTCAAGGGCATTTGGGAATAGGTCACAAAAAATCCAGTAGAGCAACTTGACATGCAGTCAGTGACCAGAATACCAACCCCTTCGGGCACCATCACCCAAGATAATCTTGCTGTCATGCAATTTCTAGAGGCCCCTATCACTTCTTCACCATCACATTCTGCAGGACCTAAGCTACTCAAGATCTTTACTCTCCATTGAGATACCATATTGCATGGCAGATAGCACTTGTTTAATGGAAATCTGGCAGAAATATGGGTATGTGGAGCTCCTGCATACCTAGTGGTAGAATATGTTTTTATGTTGCTGCCTGAAATAACACATACGTACTTGGACATACATAGTCCCCATTGTTTTTCCAAAATCTGTGTACTGCAGGTGTATGATCAAGATAATGTTCCAGTGACGGTGGATGTAGAGTAGTGTGAGGGTACAGATTTCACTTCACCAGGGTCATGTGTATCAATAGACAAAGAAATGAGGAACAGATTATCACTGCATGCTGGTTCACTATCCTATCTACAAATCACAGTCAACAAAAATCCATATATCAGCAGGGCGATGTTGGGTGTTTTTTTCATAGAGCTGTTACCTAACTTGGCTGCTACTTTAGTATTGTGGTACATTGGCGTTAAATTGGTGGTAATTTAGTATGGCGGTATTGTCAGTCCAGGAAAACTGGACACCCCTTGAGTGGAAGGAGATGTAGGATTATTGGTTGGCCGAAGACCAATCGCCTCATTGCAAGTGTTAAAAATACATGCTCGTTAGTTATTACATAGCTATTGGCCCAGCTAGAGTGCGCCCATTTTAAGATGACTAGAATCGCCATTTTATTTTCTCTCTGTTCTCTTTAACGTTGCCTCTTTGCTTCATGTAAAACTGCTTTGCTGTAGATATTATTTCGCTTCAATGGTCCAAGGCTACAAAAACATGTTGAAACATTACACTGGAGAGCCAGACAGAAATGCCCGATTCCCTTCTTCATATATCCTTGAAGACAGGGAGTAAGGCATTTAATCAGTACATAAATGCCAGCGAGTCTCTTGAAAGAATAGCAATGTACGAAACTAGCATTTGAAGAGTTGAATTATGTTCTTCTTTACGGCCCCCCTTTCTGAGCCCAGTGAGGCCTGGAGAGCGGGCTGACCTCCAGAGCGAGAATCAAAACTTAGAGATTGGGAGGCCTGGTATGTGCCAGTCTCCTACGCACAGCTTGCCTATGAGAAACAGAAATGCTGTGTTCTCGCAAACAAAGAATGGTGTCTGTAAAACTGGAGATTGCAAACCGTTACTAAATATGGTGGTCTAAGGGGTCATATTTGTCACACTGCTCAATCATCGCCTCTAATTCAAAGGGAAATGAATTGGGGGCGGTATCAAATGTGTCATACTGTGTCATTGCTGATTGTAAGGTGCTCCTTTTGTATATATGTAACTGATTATGTCGTTTGTGGCTTGCGCCCCCTGAGGTCTGTTTAGACACACGTCGCGGGGGGTGAGACCACTTGGCCAATTGGGACTATTTTGTATTGCAATAAACCCTAGATATTGGGAACGAAACCTCGTGTTTGGCGTATCTATTCATGTGTGGTGACTTTGCCTTGTTTCCACATTCGAGGGTCCCTCAGGGGCCCCTTCAAGATGGCGCCCGAATAGGGACCCTCCCCCACTTTTTTTTTTTTCAACAGGCCGATGTTGGGTGTTTTGTCATAGAGCTATTACCTAACTTGGGTGCTACTTTAGTATTGTGGTAAATTGGCGTTAAATTGGTGGTAATTTAGTATGGCGGTATAACAGTGGTGAGCATATTTATAGTACTACCCTATATGATGAGACAAACTCTCCCCCTTTTGTATTTGCATTCTGTTTTAGGGTTGACTGTAAGTACAATTTACCAGACCTTACACATTTAGTAGGAATAAAATATTACCACATGTTGTGCTGAAGACTTATATACGACATCAGCCTACTGTATTTAACAGTTATGTTCAACCTCCAGCATGCACAGCTGAACACACTCACATAGGTATCATAAGTTTCTAGCTTGCTCTTCCGGTTCCCCAACTTTTATTTTTATTCAACCACCGGCGGTAAATATTTTAACACTGTGGTATATGCGCAGAGGCACTTACTTGTTACCTCACCATTTTTTAAAATAAAAACCTGAGACACAATAAAACAATCCCACTGCTTCTGTTTTCTTGGTGCGATTATTTTGTTTTATGCATGTATCATTTTAAAATACATGTTGCAATACATATGTTACACAATCAACTTTTTTAAAAATGAGTTTAGAGTGCAATTTGGTTAATACAAACCTTATACACTATAAGCAAAAACAAATACAAATCCTTAATTACACAATATTAAGTAAACCAAGAATACAGTAAAATAAAAGATTACTTTGATTAACATTTCATTATCTTTTTACAGGTCAATTTCAATTGAATTCTAATTATTAAAAACAAATCATCAATGTAGATAGTGTCATAAAATACTTTAAAAAGAAATTCATAATGTTTCCCTAATAGATGGCTCTTTTCCAAATATAAAAAGCTGCCCCAATATAAACCTTGATCTCCCCTTCATAGATAGTTGCCCAAAATTGGTCCGATGCAATCATTCTCAGGTCCCTAGCCAGATTTCCATATCCTTTATGGTACCATTCCTTTAATTCAGAGCACATCGTAAGAATGTGCCTTGCGGTTTCCACCTCTATTTTGCAATGCCCAAATAGTCCTTCTGCTTGGGGGATATTTGTCCAAGCACCAATATATTAATTGCACAGAAGGGTGTTCATGCGTAATTGCATTATGAATCTTCTCAGAGCTCTATTACCTGCTTTTAATAAGTATTCTCTTGGTGTTGCCGGTTTAAGTCCCTGAAGAGCATAGTCAGAATAGCGTTTCTTAGTATAAAGATAGGACTGGTTTCCGCATAAGTGATAGCTTTTTTCTTTAGGTTTTTAGAAATTATAATAACCTCTTCTTTCTCCTCTGGTACTTTCAAGCCTTAATCTTCAAGGAAGGACAATACAGTGTATTGTAGGCTTAGTATATAAGTATTCTTAATCCTATCCTCACTTCTATGTTTTCCAATAAGATTCAATAGGCTTCCTTCCTCCCCCTCCCCCATCATCATTCTAAGGTATAGTTTACAACATCCTATTTTCCACAAGGTCGTCAGGGAAATAAGCCCCAGCTCACATCTTATTGCCTCTGTTGGTACATCACTAGGTAATCCTAATACAGGTCTCCAAAGATTCCCTTCGAATTTGCCTAGTTTACTCAAATATTTTCCCTCCACTGTTTCCAAGGCATATAATACACCAGGTATAATACAACTCTTGTATACCTCTAGGAAATCTTCTATAGAGTGTCCTCCTTTCCTAGACATGTATTTACGTATAACATTCCACTTTTTTTAATATTTTGGTTTCTACCATTTCCTGGAAGACATTTATATTGTGATTACTTAGAATTGGTATCCCCAAATATGGGTAAGCCTCAATAATCGCCAAAGTTACGGAGTTTATATGCCATCTGGGGGCCAGTTTTCTTTTCTCTTTCTTGGTTGCTCCAAATATCATGATCTTAGTCTTGTTGATATTAATATTTAAGTTATTTCCCTCTGAGTAGAGGAACAATTCGTCCAGCAACCTTTGTAATCCCACTGGGGTTTTATCCATCATGATGGTATCATCCGCATACATAAGGCCACATTTAGCTTTACCTGCCACTTTGGGAAGGAAGCTATTTATAGTAATGAATCTATCCCAAAGGTTTGATACATATAGATTATATAGAATCTGTGATCTAACACATCCCTGCTTAAGGCCAGTGTTTGTTCTAATTGCTGGGGATATCATCCCCCCTTTACCCAAACAAATAGATACAGTTGTATCCCTATACATTTCTTTTAGGAAGTGCAGAATTCTTGGACATATTTTCTTCCCACTTAATTTTTCCCACAATAAATCCCTATTGACACAATCAAATGCTTTCGAATAGTCAATAAAGCACACATATAATCTTACCCCTTTTTTTATCTTTTGTGTCTGCAATAGTATGGTTCAGCATTGTCAAGTTATCCAAGGTGCTATGGTTTTTTCGAAAACCCGTTTGTTGGGCAGATAACAATCCCTTCTGCTTAATCCATTTGTTCATAGTGCCCACTAGTAGAGAGCAGAAAATCTTGCAGCCATAGCTAGCAATCGATAATTATCAGGTATTTTCCTATCCCCTTTTTTGTTAATAGGGATGACTATATCTTTCCTCCAACTATCAGGAATAATTCCCTTTTCCCATATTCCAGTGAATAGTTGGAGGAAAAGCACTGCCCATTTTTTGGGGTTTTGTTGGGGGCTCTCGATGATTTCATTTTGGTAATAACTTGAAGGATATCGGAAATATCATAAGGGAACGTTTTTGTTCCATAAGGGCCACTACTAATGTGAGGTTCTGTAATATAATTTGGTTTGAAGAAGAGATTTGCAATATAGCGCATCCATACATCCTGTCCCACGTCATTGTTTTCTCTATTTTCATCCTCTATCAGGAATTGTCGATATAAGTACGAACTTTTTTTTTAATAGTGGGTTTTGCATAACCTATATATGCACCTCCAGGTAGCGTTATTAATATTATATTTGTAATCTTTAAGCCAGTTTTTATATTGCATCATAATATTACTAGATCTAATTCTCCTCTCTTCTTCGTCCAAATCATATGACTCCTTAAGCTTCCTCATTTCCCACTTCATTTCTCTTTTCCTCTCCTGTATCTGATGGTCAAATTTATGTGTATGATTTTTACCTTGTTTGTTTTTCAAAACCCTCTTACCATTTATTTTTTGTATCAAACCCAACAAGTTTATAATCGGATTGGACCCATTAAGGGCTATTTCCTGGCCAACAACAATAATCAGATCAAACAGTCTGTTAAATGTATCTAGGTTTTTATCAGACCACGTAATCCTTTTCCCTCCCGCCGTAAATTGTGTATCCATCACCTTTCCTACCTCCCAGCTCTGTGTTTGGCATTTAGCACATTTTCCATTCAAAACTTAGTGGTCACTCAAAAGAGTAGATACATGTTCAAACGAGATAATGGATTTACTTAATATTTCATTAACAAACATGTAATCAAGTCGATACCCAACCTTCCCATTTGCCCAGGTTTCCCCAGTACATATCCCTTTGTTATATTCCAGATTCTTCAACCCTGAATTTGACAACAATTTCAGCCATCGTGCTCCATATAAAGTTTGCTGATTTTTCCCCCCATCCAAACCATAATTCTGTATTTCCGCTGGCACAGTGATGAGTGATTCACCCACAATTCTTGGCACCTATCCATCTCTTTTTTAGCAGTGTCACAGTAAGCATTAAAATCACCTGCTATACAGATTTCTGAATCATGGTCTACTAATAACCATCCTTCAATGGTATTATTTATAATTTCTCCTATCTCAGACATATTTTTCCCCCGGGTGGGAGTTTATGTTAATAAGAAGCAATTTGCCAATTTGTCTTCCATTCTCGATAACTGCACACATAACAAATGGGGAATTCCCATACCCATCGTATGTCCTGTATGAGATGTGATTTTTCACCCCTATGCATAGACCTCCATCCGGTCAGCCTTTTTCCCCTCTAATAGCGGCTTTGCTCCATATCCTTCCAGTAACATTTCCCCGCACACCCAGCTTTCTTGGAGGGCAAATATATCACTGTCCAACTAAAGTTGTATTCCATCCATATGAAGTATTGAATTAAAACCCCTACTATTCCAAGATAGTAGGGTCATTTCCTTTTTACATACCTCATCTCAATTTTCTATTGGTGAGTTACCCTCCAAGAATCACACTTCCTTTTGGTTACACCCTGTATCCATTCTTGTTTTTGGATACTCTCCAGATTCCATATTTTTATCACTCTGATCTTGATTTGTTGTGGTGTGATGAATAACAATTTCAAATTTGTTACCCCACACTCCATTAGAATGATCACAAATCAGATCCACCAGAACTGCGGCTCTAAATTGGGCAATTGCCCAATTTTCACAGCTCACAATTTTTGACAGAATAACTGTATCAATGTCCCCTGAATTGATATTGTGTAGCTGTGGAATTTGTGACAGTTTATTCAATATACAGGCCATCTTTAAAAAAGGGCTTTCGTCTGAGGAAACTTTTTCAATAATCTTTATACTTTTCCCCAAAATGAATTTAGATTCCTCTTTGTTACCAGTATAGTTGTTCATTCTCGTTTTTGAATTTCCATTCATTGCCAATCGTTCCATCTCCTTAATATATCTCTCCTTTTCCTTGTTGGTGAGAGACAGGACCATTTTATTAATAGGGATATTTATATATTTTATTTCATTTCCCAATAGCTCTTCTCCATCAGGTTCACTTACATCTGGGGCCTGTTCTTTGACTCTCAACCAGTTTTCTATACCCCTCCCTTTACTCACAGCCATTTTACCCTCATCCAGTTTCCTCTGGCATTCAATAGTTTCAAAGCGGTTTCCAACTTCAACACATTCAGAGTCTAATAGAGTGGTAGTGGCTAGAGCCATGTTATTCCTTTTGGCACACTTATGTGTTTTAACCTTAGTCATGGCCACCCTATTTCGGGTAGTTCTTTTGTTTTTACTTTTACGTCTGGTTCGTCTATTTGAACCCTGGGACACAGTTATTTCAATAACACTTTCACAGGCATTTATTTCCTCTTCTGAGGAGGCTATATCACAAGGGTGTTCGCTTACCTGTATCTCACCTTTCTCATTCTTTTTCTCAGCAGCCAAGCACAACTGACTCAGATCACCTAAAACTAAATTGTCATCTTTGTCATCATTATTATTGCTATTCTGGTCCTTACCCCTATTTTCCTCTATCATAATACTGATTGCTTTGGTATTATCAATGGTCTGTTGTACCAATGATTTGATGTCATTTTGTTCCTTTAGCAACTTGGTGCAGATAGTCAAAAGGACATCCATCATGGTATTCAGGGCATCACATTTCTCCCCAACTTTAAGGGAATTTTCACTTCTACTGCCTAATCCATGATTAGGTGTATTTTCAATAGAAATCCCTGTTTCATTCCATGACTCACCCCCCTCATTACATTCAGTATCAATCTGTACACATTTTCCCATATCAGGTGTGGCTGACAAATTCATTCCAATAACATTATTCATATTAGTTTCATCCACAGCAGAGATATCCAGATCCATACATGCTCCCATAGATTGACGTCTGAGGTTCTGTACTAATTTCAACAATGAGTTATTGTCAATCATCGAGCTATTAATAGGGGGAGGTTGGGTGTCTATTATCACAGGTTCCTTCACCTTTTCTTTTATGGTTAAAAATCTCAGTATCTTAGGTTGATCTAATAAACATTTATCTGAACTTATATGACTAACATCTTTATTGCCTCTTCTTTTCTTCTTACTTTCTTCTTTGCCTAACACTAAAGTCCCTTGTTTGGCATTTAGAATAGGCATGTTTTTCTTACCCTTCTTAGATCTAAGATTATGTGAGCACAACCTAGGACCCATAATACTATTCTCAAGACAATCCAACTACTCAGAATTATGTGCAGGGGGGAAACTTCGTTAGGAATCATCAGAGGAGAGGATCAACCTTGCAGCCTCCAATGCTTAGGGATCAGGATGTTTTCACTAATAAAGAGCCTGAAAGAGCTCCCTACAAACTGGGGGAAAACTCTAAATTTAAAGAGCTAAGTGACATAAACCACAATAGATAACAGACAAGATTAACAATAGGGCCAAACCAAGGTTAAAAATCCACACCTAATTTATAGGGGAGAAGAAATCTTCACAGCCCCAATCTATATTAAGGAAAGAATGAGCAAAATTAAGAAAAACAGTATGGCCGTATAAAAAAGGATAAAAAACCACTATTTGCAAAGGCAATTATCTTAATAAACCATCATAATCGAAGTAAAAATAAAATGTTCATATAATTAGAGTTCCAAACATCGAACTAAATGGCCTAGATTTGCCAGGTTAAAGGAGGAGAGCAACGTTAAACGTAACCGAAAATTAAGTAGAAAGGGACTGCCTGGGTTGGGAACGCTCGACAGCTGGAGGAGCCACCTTAGTCCGACTCTCCCCCCCAACCAGGAGATCCTTTATGTTATAAGTATAGCTCTTACTTCCGATCCTCCTCTTGCTGCAATAAGTACTTCAGGAGTTGATGATCACGACAAAGCTCTGAGACTGATTTATGTCCCGCCAACCACGGACAACAGCCTAACAGCAATCACCCGCCCTTTACTACAGCCGGGCTTAACACCACAAAGGTGACCACGCAGGAATTTAAAGGTCCACTTCTCGGGTGGACGTTGCCAGCGTACGTTGAGCGTCGGCTCCTTTAAAAGTACAATTAATATATGAAAAACGCCCCAAGAGCACCTGAACGAGGGGGCACACACAGGTTTTAAAGGTTCACTTATGGGTGGGCGTGGCCATTGTTCATCGAGCATTGGCTCCTTTAAAAGTACAATTAATATATGAAAAATGCTCGGACAGCAGAGCGTTAGCAAGAGCTTTCAGATTTGTGACAGAAAAGCTTTTGTAGAAAATACATAAACTAGCTCATACACGGTGAGAAAATATTTTTCTTACCAAAACTTGCAACACAATGAGATTACAAAACGTGCTTTCTAAGAGAAGAGACACAAACATGCATGGCACACGTCTTTTTCATTTTCCATTAAATCACAGTGTGCGAAAGAAAAACAAAACAATGATTCAGTTGAAACTAATGATCTATTTCTGTCTATATAATTGCAAAGATAATTCTCTCTCTCCTCGCGCTCTCCTCACTTTACATATACTCACCCTGAATGGTGAAGCCTGTGTTCTTTATCAGGAAAAATCCCTCTCTGCCGGGGTTATCTGCAAAGAAGTGTTGCAAACTCTGCACTGCTTTTCACGCCCCCGAAGGTGAACCTCGGAGCCCAGCTCCAACTAAGGCCTGGGCAGCTCAATGCTTCCCTCTGCTCTCTCTGTTTCCTCTTCTTCCGACCGCCAGACGCAAAGAAGAACTCAACACCCTTTCTGCTTAGTGTATTTATGCCTGAGCCCTGTCAATCAAAAACTAAACCTGCCCTTTTTTGACATCCTCTGTGCTCCAGTAGGTTTACAGAGCCATAGCATTTCTCTGTCCAATCCTAGCCGATCATATAATCTACGTAGCGCAGTTGAGGATGAAGCCTCTGACTATATGAAATTGAAAACATTAGCACCCCCTATGGAAAACTTGAAGAGCGCATTAAATGATCAGAGGGTGGAAGATTCTTTCCCCCACAGAGTGTCTATCCTGAAGATCTGCATCAACCCACTATTTCTGGACTGGAAGAAACACTGACTCTGCTCCCAAAAGCACTCAGTGTATCTACTCCAGCTAATCACTCTCTGAAAGATCTCTTGTCTACAAACTTAAATTACACACTGACCACGACAACAATGAAGACCACGATCGGTGACCATTTCCCAGTGGGATCTAGGGACAACTCCATGGGCCAACGTGTTATACATCTGGATAAGGAACAAAGTTTGGTCCATCATGTGTAGGTTTTCCCGGATCAGGTCATGGAGAGTATGGAAAGTGTGACTGAGGGCGGCGAGGAGGGGGCCAATCAGCTCCCCGCCAACTCTAACTATGAACTTAATGCAGTCTGTGCCATTTGGGAAGGTATTGAGGGGGCCAAAACCTTCCAATCTCAATCCCTGCAGTGCAGTGCAGGTATACGGCCAAAGGAAGAAACCCCAAGGGTCACCCAACCACAAGAGCTGACAGCACCAAAAATAGTGGCTATAAATTTCGTCTTAAGTTCCTTAGTAAAGGTTTTTATTACGAAAAATCAGGAGTTAAATGAAACGTCCATGGTTGCGCCAAAATCTCCTGTAAATGATTTAAAAGATGAAACAGGGTTAGAGTTACGCGCTTTATTAAGAACTCACACTGAAAAAATGGACCTATTAACCAACCACTGGAATGGGGCAAATAAGGAACTTACTATTCTGAACTCTAAACTTGGCAAAGATTTTTGCGAGCAAATAAAAAAAAACTGGCCACATTGCAAGCAATTGCCAATCGCTACTCCTCCTGAGATCGATATGAGCAACACTCCACTTTCTATGTCGGTAATGGAAGAATTTATCCGACTTGCGCAACTTGCGGAGCAGCAGGAGCTCAAGACAAGTATGGGTGAAAATGGCGCTAACAATGGGTTACACTCAGATGGTTGTGGAAGAGAAACGACTGAAGAAAACAAATGGAAGGACAAAGAAACACAGGGAAAAATGAATGAAGAGCCATCAGCAACTCCCATATTGGAAAAGGAAGAACAACGTTAACGAACAAAGAAAAATCGTAGTCTGAACACGAATCGTTTTATAAATATGAAAGGAGCTGACACTGAGGGAAACAACAACAAGACGACAAAAGGTCTTGATCCTGGATGGGGCAAACAACGCAAAAAAATACTGAAGAAATAGATGCCCCTAAAGACTTGCCAGGCTCGATCCACAAAGTTCTAAAGGTCACTGTGGGGAGTCAAACTGAGCCAATCTTATCACCTAGGATGATAGGACCGATCTTCCTCAATCTTAAACAGCAGGCCAAAAAAAAAGCCACCTGGCCGGAAAAATGCTACCCTTTTCTTGAAAGCAAATCAAATTGCAAAGACCATGGAGGATAACGACCTGGAAGCTGAGGCTAAGAAAAAAGTCCCACTAATAGATAATAGCTGCCAAAATCAGGAGGAAAGTCATAAACCCCAGGAGGGCAAAATCTCGCCACGTGGCAAATATGACAAGAAGGAAGAGGTGTTTGATATTAGACAGAGAGAAAGTACTTTAAAATCAAATCAGCGTAACAAAGAGCAAGGTCCTTCTGTCTCACATGATTTGTATCAAGATCAAATCCAAGGGCTAAAAATATTTCTTTCAAAGAACTCTGATGACAAGGCGAATCAAAAACCCTTGAATCGATTAAATGTACTTACTAAAATGAAATTCATAACTGAATTAAAATTCCTCACATCCTCGGATATCGAGCGACTAAGTTTTCCATACAGTCCAAATATGAATATTGCAGAACTTGCTATGAAGTCCAGACTAGCTCTCGAAACTTTAATGGGGGCCAAAGAAGAGTGGATAAAGAGAGGCATTCTGATCTCAAGATCATATGCACAACCTGGAAAAATTCCTCAAAATAAATTAAGTCAAAGCCGCTCTTGCCAACAGATTAATGACGAGAGACCCGGAAATTATATCCCAAGTCTTCCTTAAATAGGGGGTCCCAGAGCAAAAGCTCTATCCAACAAAGTGATAAGAACATTGACCTGGAAAACAAGGGGTTACAACTCTTTTAGTGAGGAGATTAAGAAATGTTATATTTTTCGGAAATTCTGACCTTGTTGTCTTCCAGGAAATTTTGTTATCTGATGTTCTGGGTTTGGATGGTTTCTCTCTTTATCAACAGCTGGCAGTACATTGTGGTAAAAGTCGACCAAGTGGTGTTTTAATCATTTCATGTATAAAGTAAATTTTTCCTAAGTCAATCTTGTCGTCAAATGATTTACAGGGTATCCTGGTGGTTAGAGTGGAAAGTAAAGGTACTATGATGGGGGGAACTGCATCATTGTAAATATTTACTGGAACCCATGTGGCTGCCGCTAATAGACTTTCTACAAAACCTTTCAGAGCTTTTGGTAGAGTACTCTGTACAATTTCCGTCAGATGACTTATTGATGATGGGTGATTTTAGCTCCCAATGCATTACAACTAAATCATCCACTTCTTTACTCAAATATAAAAGTAGAAATGGGCATGTCTGGTGTAATTTCATAGCTGAGTGGGTCCTAATGATGCTTAATGGTAACATTAAGGGAGATATCCCTAGTGCCCCTACATGGCATAGAGGTTTGTCCTTTTCGACGATTGATTATACCTTTGTCTCAAAATCAATTTTTGATAAATGTACCGAATTTATGGTCATTGAGGGAAATCGGGATGACCATTCTATGCTAAAATCGTTTTTTAATTTCCCACAAGCTTATCAGATACCTTTGTATATTGAAAGGCTATCGGTAAACTCGGCGGGAAATCGGTTGGTGACGTTTGACAGAGGTGGACGAACAAACTAGAGAGCGTGACTTAAGTTTTTTCTGCTCACCGACTATCAGATTATTGTAATCCTACAGGTTTTGTTACATTTCTCTGGGATCTGAACCCCCAGATGACTGTATCTCTAAACAACCTAAGAAGCATAAACACTTTTTTGATATTCAAATACAGGAGCAAAAATCTCACATTAGACGTCAGAGATCGGCATTAAAAAAGTCTGTAAGCGATCCCAGTGAATATGAAGAAAAGAATAGAATATTAAGCAACACCTATAGAAATCGGATGAAATCACATAGGTTTATGATAAAACAGAGAGAGGGAGAAGAAAGGTTAAAATCTATATGTGCACGAAACTCTAGAAACTTCTGGACCATTGTTAACTCGATGAAGTCCTCTATCAATCATACACAAGACGCCTTAATTCAGGATCAGATTTGGATAGATCACTTCTCCAAAGTCTATAGTCTTCAGATAGACAGGAACCCAGGCTGGAAATGGCTTCAAACTAGTGGTTAAACTACACAAATCTGGATATTGAAGCTCTCATAAAGAAATTGTCATCATCCAGGGCGCCCGTCCAAATAGGCTGAATAATGCTACCTTGATACTAAATCTGGCCCTTTGGGCAAGAATATTAAAAATCTTGTTAGGCAATGTAATCCGCAAAAAAAAGTCCCTGAATCATGGAGAAACTCCATTATAATTCCCATCTATAAAAAAGGGGACCGTCTGTCAGCAGAGAATTATCGTCCCATCTCACTGTTAGATGCTGACGGCAAAATCTTTTCAGGATTAATATTAGCTGAACTGGAGAAATGGTCAGAGCTAAAAGGCATTATTCTGAAACAACAAGCATGTTTCAGAAGGAGTCTTTCGACCTCACTGAATACTTTGGATCTCAGTTGTATTAATATGGATTCTCTTCTAAAGGGTGGTAACCCTCTATTCAGAGCTTGGTAGATCTCTCCCAGGCTTTCGACACTATCAACAGGAATAGATTATGGAGGAAATTAAATAACTGGGGCTTGCCGGACCATCTATTATCCATTTTGATAGAGCTTCATCAGCAACCTTTGTTAAAAGTAAGAACATCAAGATCGTGGACTCTCTTTGATCCTATTCATATTGAGAGAGGTGTATGCCAATGGTGTCTTATTGCCCCTTTTCTTTTCCTTCTCTATCTGTCAGATGTATTTCATTAGTTGAAGGAGATTGGTTTGGTTGGTCCTAAATTTGGAGATATTAAAAAAAACTGTTAGCCTATGCAGACGATATTGTAGTCCTCGATTACACTCAAGTTAGACTACAACACCCGTTAACAGCGTTGTCTGAATATGCACTAGAAAATGACCTAAAAATAAATCCTAAGAAATCAAAAATAGTCATCTTCAAACATCCAAGAAAATTTAAACCGTTTAGCTGGCTCCTGTATAATTCCCCAGTACCAATCTCCAAGGAAGTTACCTATTTGGGGTCTCAAATCACAGCTTTCCCAACCAAAGCCCACCTCCTCTCAACCCTTGATCTAAAAATCTAGAATCTGGGCTCTCAAATGAAGAAAATTCCCTCACTGTATTGTAAGTTTTCAATTCATCCTGTTTTGAGGTTCTATATTGGAAAGGTGGTACTGATCATTCTGTTTGGTCTGAAGTCTAATTTCCAAGCCTTCAGGATCGAATGAGAAAAGATCAAAGGGAACATTTGGAGAAGGACTTTGGTTCCCCCAACTGTATTCCTAGGCAATGTTTACAATATGAATTAGGTTTGACCTCATTGGGTGCATGGATGGATTGGAAATGGGTTTCTTTATGTATGTTAATATTAGATCCTCCGAAATCATCCCTATATGGTTCAAATCATTTGTTTTTGAATAATTTAAGAGCTAAATGCAATGAAATACTGCTGCATTCGGACAGTAACATTGATACTTTGCTACAAAATACATTAAAAACAAATTAATCCATGAAACACATGGACTGGATAAGAACTATAGGGAAAATTAGAACAGCTAAGCTATCTCCATCTATTACACTAACTGATAAACCTAGCTCTTTCCTACCATCTTATCTAAAGAAATCCTCAGACTCTAAAATTCAGATGGAATTTCTAAGATTTAGACTGAATCTTGTGTCAACTTTGGAAATCCTGCACATCAGAGACACAGAAAAATATCCAACAAATGTATGTGATAAATGTGATGAAATGGAGAAACAAACAGCCTACCATCTTCGAGTCAAATGTACGGGGACATGGCCCCAGAGACTACAAAGTCTTCAACGATTTATACATGACCCCCCTTCTCTCGACTCTGCCATGTTTTGGCAAAGACTAGCTTCAGGAAATGAAAATTACCTTACGCCCATGTGGTTTTCCTTCTGAAAGAACACAATATAACTGGGAAAAAGGTTGATGCCATAGTGAGCTAATAGGAAAGACAAAGATTTTATTCGAATGATGTGACTTTTCTCTTTTTTCTTTTGTTTTTTGGTTTCTTTCCTAGGGTTACTGTTGTGATATGTGATATTTGATATTAAATTTGTTGTGAAAATTTGAAAAAAGAAAAATCGTGCAACCAAATATTAAGCTTATCCCTGGCGACAGTACTTAAATTAAGTGTCTAATTATTTGTTTAAATGTCGTCTGCATGAGTAATCCCCAAATCCATGTGTGGCTGCTACACAGAAACTATTTTAAACTGAAATAATATGATATATATATTTTTACTCCAATGCGACAACCTTATGAGTTAAATTGAGTTCGGTGAGTATTCAAGATGTAATATAGTAAAAAACAAGTTAAAAAATATATAATAATCTTCACAATCCAATGCTGTTGTTCTTTTAAGTTGTTTATTGCAAATTCCACATGTTATTTTTCACTCTCAATTTCCAATGTCTATTTCGCACTCTCATTTCCAATGTCAATTTCACACTCTCTACACGTGTTTCCCCATCGCTCTTTGCAATGGTTCTTCAGGAGGGTAGATTCTAATCAGGTTACCTAAATAAATCCTTCAAGAAAAACTTTTTTAAGGGACTTTCACTTGTTCCAAATTCGTTCTGTGAATCAATCTTTATTTCTATTGACTGTTCAATTTTGTATAATAATTTATTTTGATCAGCTCACTGCTGCTGACTCCTTTCAAATTCTGGGTTTCCTTTGGATTTCTAATCAAAAACATGTCCTTCCTGGTCCTGGTTGCTCAACAGAGTGCTGCTGATTGCTTTCGCCTTCAATCAGGACGGAAACACATGTAGAGAGTGTGAAATTGACATTGGAAATGAGAGTGCGAAATAGACATTGGAAATTGAGAGTGAAAAATAACATGTGGAATTTGCAATAAACAACTTAACAGAACAACAGCATTGGATTGTGAAGATTAATTTTTTTTTATCTTGTTTTTTTACTATATTACATCTTGAATACTCACCAAACTCAATTTAACTCATAAGGTTGTCGCATTGGAGTAAAAATATATATCTCATATTATTTCAGTTTAAATTTTGTTGTGAAAATATTTCTATTTTTATCTTTTTTTGTCTCTCTGTTTTTCTTTTTTCTTTCTATTTCATTTTTTCTATGTCATGTGTTAAAAGTCATGTTTTGGTTTAAAGGCTAACTACACAATAACATAAAAAATAAAAAGATACATTTATTTTTAACTTCCTGCCAGACATAAGCCATGCATAATCATCTGCCAGCCTTTGCCAGGTGTCAGTGCAAGCAGCACAACATAATCTGCAAAGTCCAATAAAAGCAATCTTCTTGTGTCCTCCCAACTGCGGGACTTCAGAGGAAAACTGCTTAGTTGTGTTTTGTGTTTATGTAAAGGTTAAAATAGCAGCCAAAACACACCCCTGACGTAAACCCCTACTTGTCCTAAGTGGTACTGTAAACATCCTTGCGGCTCATATCTCACTACACATTCAGTATCATCCAATCATAATTTTTCTTTTTCTTATTTTTATTTGTTATTTTATTATTTTCTATTCCTTCCTACAGACTGTCAATTTACACCCCCTTCTTTATATCTATGATGCCCTTCCTTCTGCCCTCTCACGCCACCATGTGCTGATTGTACACCATCCTCATCTTGCAGAATCCAGAATACCTGTCACACCCTCCCTTGTCGCGATGACAAACCATAGCTTGCTATGCTGCCTCACAGTGATCAAAATAAGCATGGGTACTCCCTTTAAGTGCCACAACACCGATTCTAGCTGTAATCAGAATGATAAACAAGTAGCATTTCAAGGCCATTATCGGCAGTCCACGATGAGAGTACTTGTGTTCTAGCAAAGGCACATGACACTTTTCATCAATAGCAGCCACCAGGAAGGTATACCAACCATAGTATAAATGAGGGACACGGTTCATATGAAAAGGGTCCACATAGTTCAGAATAGACAGACGAGTCATATCAGCTGCCTCACAGAATGCAAAAGTGCTGAAGTATGGAGAAGGAAGACCAATTGAAAGCAAGGAGAAAGCTACATATAGCATAGCATAGATAGTTGATGAAGATTAGAAGCTACAAGGAAGGTGTCCATATCCCGACAAGCTTAGAATAGGCACATGGTTCTCAAGTAGTGTTACCATTAGAGAGCAAAGAAAGAAGTGGATGTGGTATTCAATTTATCAATGCTCATTATTATTATAGAGGAAGCAACACTAAAGCCAAAGAAACCATGAGTGAAGATTTTGTGAAGATCATACCCTGAGAATGAAATACCTCTGAAGGGCAACAATTTTGAAAGGTTTAGGGACTGGCAAATTTGACAGGTTCGGCAATACGAGATGTATGACCAGGATCACACAATGGTAAAAAGGTTAAGCGTGGATCTGCACCCCCTCTGCAATTTCTGGACTTTACCACTTTCTTTTCCTGTTTTTACTATGCACTAAAAGAATCAAATGTTATAGAACTGACTTGGATATTACACAAATCACATACACAAATAACAAAACCCAACATTACAATGTTTTCAAACAAAATGTTTTAAAAGCATATTATGCACAATGGGAATTATTCTAGCATCATTGTCGCCTTCATCGAGGGAAGTACAAACCTACTTTTTTTTAATTACAGTTTATTACAAACCTTTTAAAAATTAAGTTTAAGCAAATAAAACACAGTAGATAACAAGAACACGAATAAGAACAAACCTACTAATTGTTGTGATCTTAAAAGAATCCATCTGGGTTTCTCTTATGTATTTTAAAGCTTTAAATACGCCCAAAATACAGGCTTGTGCAATTGTTATTTATAAACGTGAAGAAAAACCTTTGAATTTAAAAGCAAACAATTGTTTGTGTTAAATGAACAGACCTTAACATATGCTTGCTAGTGTCCAGTGATGTCTGGACTGTTCTCTTCTGTCTCGAATCCCTTCCACTCAAATGTTTATATGTTTAATGTTCGTTGTTATATTGTAAAGCGCTTTGGTGTAAAGCGCTATATAAACCCAATAAACATAACATAATAAATATAGATGGCCTATGTAAAAAAAAAGATCAAGTTATGGGCTTCACAATGCCACCAGCATGTGTGAAGGCAAACCTTTTCACAGAAGACAGCACAGGAATGTCAGTGATGTAAGATGATTAGTCCAGGATCACTGTATCATCTGCAGGCAAAGCCAAGATAGCAGCAAGAATGCTTTGGTTCCACAGTCTTGAATTTGGAAACCGAATCACCTTTCAGACTAATACTTTATTCTCATCATTGGCCGTGGCTACATATGTTTTACAACTCACCATCTGAACAAGCCAATTTCTATACTTTCCGTGTGATGATGCTATGTTCGTTTTTAGAGCAACCGATCTCAGGTACATTGGCTATAAGAGAACCTATTGTGCTACAAAAGAAAGTACACATACATGCAGGTTTATTGACTTCAGATAGAGGAGAGGCTGCCTTTGAGTAATTTGGTATTTTATTCTTGCACATGAACAAAGATCTCTGCAATCTCTCCATACACTATATAGCCTGGAACCGTCCACGTGTTATTTCGTCTTTTGTCTGAGATCGATGGATCACGGGCAAAAGAGGATGCATACCAAAGGCTGCAAACTACTGCGGCTGCCCAAGCCCCGCCCCACGCAAGTGTGCACAGGCGCTGACAGGCCTTAGCTGCCTGAAGAGGGAAAACACAAGCGTGGACAGCAGGTGAGTATGCGTGTCTGTGTGTGTGTGTGTTTGGGTTTATGTATCTCTGTGTATGCGGAGTGTGCAATGTGTGTGGTGGGGAAGGGAGGAGGGTAGCTGAAGGGGTGTACAAAAGAGAGTTTGGGAATAAAGCCCCTAAAATTAGCCATGTTCCTGCCCATTAAAGACTGCACCAAGTCATCCTAAAGAGATGCAGCTTTTTTGGTGTGCAGCCTTCAATGGGTGGGATCTAGACATAGAACTCTTCCGCATATACCAATCTTCCAAACGCCATGCAAAAGCCCCTCCTTAAGCAGGCCGTGCATTTCATTACAGGCTCAAACAGCAGTCCAATAATGCCAATGTCTATTACCAACACTCTCCAAAATGTTTTTCATCTCTCAAATCTGAGGTTTTGTGAAATATAGTATTCAAATATTGGGCATTTTGTGATAGTGGTTTCAATAATTCACCTTGCAGAAATTCCTTCCCAACCACAAATGCCCACCTCATCACTACCTTCCTCCAAACCATTGTACATTACAAAACACCACTTGCTTCTGAAATCAAGGGTACTAGTCTCTGGTATTTTGTGGCTGTTTGGCCAATCAAGCACCAAGCACAAATTCCTTGACAAGCGCTGGGTGTGTTGCATCAAACGCGCAAGGAATCTGCCAATTACCACTGTCCAAACAAGCCTATGTTCTCCAGACGCAAGTGTTACTTGGGACATCGAACCTGCGAGTGCTGGCTGTTTTGTAGGACAATTGTGTGAAATATGCACGTGAGTTGATAGAAATATATCTTGGTGAGAATGGAAAAAGTGTCTCCCTCAAAAAAATGACCAATGCACTATGAAAACTTGCTTTGTGGTGAACTACACACACAATATAACTTTTAAGTTTAAACCAATTTATTCACAGTGTGTAAACATGTTTTTAAATGATTTTCTGTTAAACCGTTTCGAAAATAATCTTATCCAGCTCCTGCACCCTAAACAAAAATGCTCCTTTCGATAACATTTCCTTTTCTCTTCATAAATGCTGTTTTCGGACAATCAGTCCACTGTGCCCTTAGTTTAAGCTCCCAAACAACAGCAGCACCATTGCCACTCTCTTCGCTCGCTGCAAAACGCCCAGAGATTGCTGGCAAGCTCCAGAGGCAGGGACCTTTAGAGGCCAACTGAATGTGGGTGCCCACACTTAAATTCAGAGAATTTAAAAAAGTTTGAGAAATTCAGAGAACATTGTAATGTTTCAGGATTCCAACAAACGTTTTCCTCCCTGTCTACCTAAAGGACCAGTATAGGACACATGTAACTGTGAGGCGTGTTTTACAAAACACAACTTAAATTGTAGCAATGACTGGCATGCATATAAGTGTTGAAATGACTCAGGATAACATAAATAACCACACAGCTAAACTTTCATGTAGGTTTCTATTCTGTCATCTCCCTCTAATGCTTTCAAATGTGTGTCACCCTTAATTTTCCACTCTCCTCTGTTCCCCATTCTACTCTGCCTATACTTTATCCTGTGCGCGTGATTGTGGGTTGTGGCTACACTTATAGCAGGGAAACTTCACATGTAGGGGGACAATGAAGCTGTGTTGCAATTCGAAAATGCCAAGCAGATAAGGCACAGAGGAAGTAGCTCAACTTAAACCCAGATGAAGGCGGGGTGGGAGTGGAGATGTGACCCCCGGTCGGGGGATACAAGAAGGTATTCCCTGGTGCATTAACCCGCGCCGGGGGACCCGAAATTAAAAAAAAGAGAATCGGGTCCCTGATGCAATCGGTACCGGCGACCCGGAAGAATGAAAACAGTTAGAGTAAGGGACCTTCACATGTGGGCACGCGAGGGTCCATTTGCTCTAAAAAGAAAAGAAAAAACAGTCACTGCCGCTCACTGAGCGCCAGGGACAGTTACAGAAACCCTTTAACAGGGTTGGAGGTGCTCCGCTCAGCACCGATGAATGCCCAGCTCAGACCTTTATATTGGCACTCCCCTGATTAGCAGGGGTGTGCCTATAACCAGTGCTGTTCCCCAGATGGCCCTTATTACGGGGCATATTTAATTACTGGCGCTCCCTACAGCAGGGGAGCGGTTTGAATATATTTTAGCCCTCCTGGGGTTTAATTTAACAATAAGGGCCACCTCCATTACAGGTGGCCCACCAGAACTCACTGGGCCACACCTGGCAGTCGTGGCCCATATGGAGTGAGTAGTGTGGGGCCCCCACGCTGCTTCTAAGTGCTGGGCTGCACCTGACATATGCAGCCCAGCATACATAAAGATTTAAAGACTTCGGGGTCCCCACACACTGTTGCTGCTGCCGCCTGCCACCCACTGCCCAGAGAGTCACCCTCAAAGAGCGCAGGAAGAAGGAAGGAAGATCAAGCGAGCAGCAAGGACCTTGAGACAGCCCTGGCCAGGTTGTCTTACAAGTAAGGTCTTTTTAAATAGTTTTTTAATACAGTGCACTGTGTAGATATTGAATATATTTTTTAAGACATTTTATATTTTTAAATGACTCTTTATATTTTTGTGTTTTATTTTTTTAGTAACACAGCTGCTTAGGAGAATTTAAGTTATATATATCGTCTAGTGTTTTGCCCCTTTTTGTAAAAAAATCCTCACAAAACCCTGCTGGTTTACTGGGAAAGTATATAAGAAAGCTTCAACTAAAAAGAACTGTACACAAGCATTCCCGCCTCTCCTTGTGTGCTCCAGTTACTCTAACCTTGTATTTCCTCCTTAGGGGTATTTGGGGATCCTACTTGCCCTAACCTATTCATCTTCCCTACCCCTACCTTCTGCCTATCAAAGTACACAAGGGTGATCTCGCACCCAGGAGAGCGGGGTTTGGAGACAGGTTTGTTTCTTTCTTTATTTCTATAGCGCAACTGACTATGAGGTATCTGGGTGCTCTTAGGCAGTTAAAAATGGTTATAGACATAGATAACATAGATATTACATCATAGAGTAGATACCGACCTAGATAACATAGATAATGCATCATGGGGTAGTTACAGACATAAATAGCATGGATACTACATCATACATAAACACATGTAAGTCAGGTAAAAACATTGCTAGATGGTATTACAGACGTCAGTATTCTAATAGTACGGCTGAAATTCAGGACTAATTAGTGTTCAGTCTAGTAGTTATTATTAACTAGTTCTTGCTGAGTAGCCAGGAGATATTTCTCCTGAAGTTGGAGAAGACCTGAGTTGATTTGATTGTAGGTGGGAGAGTGTTCCACAGTTGGGCAGCCATGACCGGAAAGCTGCAATCCCCCCATCTTTTTAGATTGTACCTTGGGATCACCAACGTGGATGTGTTGGATGATCTAGTAGTCCGAGTGTAAGATCTCATAGTGAATTTTTCCATGAGGTACGGTGGTGCTGTATGATTCAATGCTTTAAGGGTGAGGCAGAGGGTATTTAGTTCAATCTTTTCCAGGTATATTTCCAGGTATATTTCCAGGTATATTTCCAGGTAATCTGTGCTCTCTTCCAGGTATATTTAATGCAACTCTAAGTGCATTATTCTGCAAACGTATAATTTGTTAGTCACAGACTTGTTAGCACCTGAGTAAAGGCTGTTACAGTAGTTAAGTCTGGACAAGAGGAGAGTTCTTGCTAGTGTAAGACAGTTTTCTGTTGATGGCAGTGGTCTGCAGGCTCTTATCAATTTGCCCGTGTAGGCAGTAGCTAACGCAGTCATGTTCACTTGTTTATTTAAGTTGGATGTGGCATCAATATAAAAACCTAAGGTTTTTACTTCTTTGGCTACTGTGATATTATTCCCATCGATGTTAATGGTGGCATATTTCGGACTCATCTTGTTTATTTTAGTTGGAGAGCCCAGCATGAGAAATTCCGTCTTGTCGTGATTCAGGCAGAGGCCGTGGGTGGGCATCCATGCCTGAATGATTGTGTAGATGTTGTTCACAAGCTGTAAATCTGTATCATAAATACCTGTGAGAGGAAGGAGAATCTGAGTGTCATCTGCGTAGTTGCATGGGATGTATAGATGACACCCAGACGGTCCAGCTGGTCAAACAAAGGCTTTGTAAAAATATTGTACAAAGTAGGGGATACACACGATCCTTGAGGCATGCCACAAGTAATAGGTATAGGGTCGGCAGCAGCGGACGGTGAGAAGACACGCATGTTTCCATTGTTTAGGAAGGATTGGATCCATGTGATGCCTGTCTTGGAAAAATGGGCCTCTGTGGCAAGGTGATCGCAAGGTATCCTGTGGTCCACCAGGTCAAAGGCCACTGACAGGTCTAAGAGGAGCAGGATTGCCAATTTTCCTTTGTCTTTGAACTCATCAACCTGGCTCTTTAGGTCAATGGGGGACGTTTCCGTCCCATGTTTCGGACTGAAGCCAGACTGGTGAGACCCCAAGAGTTTATGAGCCTCTAGATAGTCTTGAATTTGCAAGTAAGCGACTCTGTCCAAATTTTTTTGCAAGAATGGTACCGTTGTGATAGGTCTGTAATTGGTTGGGATGGTAGGGTCTAATGATTGTTTCTTAAGTAGAGGAAGTACCCATGATTCCTTCAAGTTACTAGGTACGGTATAGCTTGAGAATTATGCGTTAATTAATTAAGTAATGAATGGAGCAAGGTCCCTGGCCGCATCTTTAATGAGCTGTGCGGGACAGCTGTCTCCCTGGCACCTGGAAGGTTTCAAGGAGGCGATGATCTTTTGGACTTCTAAAGCTGTTTCATTGGAGAATGTAAAGCCTTGGGACTGTTGAGTGACCGGTATTTGAGTCGGCTTAGTAGTGGTCAGGTTAGTTAGGTTGCACCGTTTGTCAGCTATTTTTGTCTGCAGGGTAGCAATTTTGTTAGCGAGGGCATCCTGAATGTCAGTGCACCTGAGGCACCAGGTAAGAGGCAGGTCAAGTTATAAGTGAAGGGTTAAGTTGTATATTGTGTGCCCTCCTAAACCTGTCTCCCTATAAGGTGCGTTGGAGGATCACCCTGCGGTGAGGGTTTACGGGGAAGGGTGGGACCTCCCCAAGTATAAGATTTGCTTTTATGAGGATTTGCACTCGATTTAGACCAACTGGGCCGTATCATTGTGAAATCTTTACAGACAGGCAAAGTTATTTCAAGTTAAAAATGCCTTACCCTCCCAGCACAACTCATTGGAACACATGTCCACTGTTCTTGAGGGCGAGCGCTGCCCTCCCAACATTTAAAAATCCGTTAAGAAGAAGATCCAATACAAACTCACATCACTCCACTCGGCCCCTGCGGCGCGGCCATCGACTTAGCCTTAGTATGCAAGAGTCTACTGTTAATATGTGAAAAATTGACTATTTTGTTTATTTTGTATTGTCATGTAACCCCCTTCACGTGCCCTGTCGTCTCTGACATGCGCACCATATTTGCATATCGCGCAGTGCTTTTTTTATGTTGTTTGATCTTTGTATAGTGAGTCTTGTAATGTAGCCGTGTGGATGTTAACAAATTGATACAAAAGTAGGTTTAGTAATTCTGGAAAACTTCTGACAATACATAACACAAACATTCCGAGAGCACGGCGGCAGCCATGCCCTGACCCTGTTTTGGGGTGGCATATATCTGGTTTCATAGACGCAGCTTCCCCTCTGCGCAATGACATACCCCCCAAGTCCCTTGGTATCAATGGCACACGAAAACAAGCTCTGGAAACAATGAAACTGTGTTGTGCACAACAGAGTGCCGCAGGCCATTCATTCAAAGTGCGTGCGCCCCCCCCCCCCCGCTGGAGGGGGGGGGGCCGAGACGGGACATGCCCATCTTTTATTAGCACTAAACAAACAGGCACTTGTCTCCCCAGGACAGACACAAAGAATAATCCAGTTGATAGAGACACTTCCTGTTCAGCGAGAATGCCCACTCCTCATCGGTGCCCATTCAGGACCACTCGCTGCCATTTGGTGCCCGCACTACCATCCGAGGGGCCCTTGGACACGGCAGACAAAATAAATTCACGCTTTGTGATGAGCCTGTCAATGGGGGTCAGGCATCACCAGAAAAACAATGCTTTACATGGAACAATCCATTATAAAATGTTGCTATCCAGCGGCGATTAAAACACGCATAGGCCGCCCGTGTATATTTAACGTAAGGGTTCTATGAAGAGATGCATTGACATCTAATAATGATCTTTTAGGGCAAGTTTAACAATGTGACCCTTTCAGCACCCATGATCTCTTCTGCTCTATGGAGCAAAATACGCCATCAACTACCTGCTGGTCACACACAAAGAAGATGACGAAAGTTGCGTTATTTATTTACTTGCATTTTTTTTAAAGCGTTCGCACAGCAAGGGGCCATCGCATCGAGTCGCTGTTACAGGAATGTGTCTTAGTTGGGTATTTATAACGCGCCAAATACCCAGTAGGGACGTTTCAAAGCGCGGACCCGTTGGTCGAGCTTACGTTGCGACGTGTTGTCTTGTTTTCAAGGCGAGCACGTTGCCGCTGAGCTATCCTCCGGTTGTTAATCCAGATTTTGCTACCAACGTTTAGTGTGTTAATAATGGGTTCCAGGTTGCCCAGTGAAAGGGGGCGGGGGGTCACCACTCGGTTCCATTCTCATTTAGATTATGACAAACGTCTCTTTCTCATTCTCTCTCCCTGCTGCCATCTCCGGAATGCTGATACACACCTCATTTTTGGTCATCACAAACTGGAACATATCTCGTCCTTCCTCCTGAAACTTAACTGGCGGTCATTAAACAAAATAGTTATTTTCAACTCTTTCTGTAATACTCATCATTCTTTTTATTCATGTGGACCTCTATTCGGCATGAAACACTTTTCTCGCTAACACCTCTTTGGGTAGCCTTTGCTCTTCTAACCACCTTCTTCTCAACATTCTGTGCTCCCACCTCCGCCACAAAGGCAGCCCCTCTTTCTCATTTCTTGCTGCCACAGCTCCTGTCCGCTCTCTGCTGTACTTCTTTCCGTCATCATCTCAAAATCTGGCCCTTTCCCCAGCTCACATAACCCTCCTCTCCTCGTACTTGTCATGCAGACGCCTAGTGCCAAGAACCTCCTCACTGGTGTACGAACGCTCTACAGGTGACCGTAACATAACATAACAGAACAGAACAGATCATAAAATTGATTCTTTTATTGAAGCAACATTCCCATAATCTCCCACCACTCTGAACCCCAAAGCTCATGCCCACCCACTACACAAAACCACAAAACCAATGCCCTCCCTGCCACCCTAAAACACAAATCAAGGTCCAAATGCTGTCCGTTTACTTCTTCCTCTGCTTCCCGTGTCCAGTCAGAGACTTTGGTGTGTGAGATATATCATTTGAATTTAATTGTAGATGGTTTACTAGTGTGATACCATTAATTTTACATCCCCTGCTGATATATACCCACCCCACATTTCTGGGCAAGAATTGGATAGTGTTTTCGAAAATGCACATTTATTTGAAGAATTAAAGTCAAATCCAAACAAAAGTGATCTCCTGTTTTATGCCAGAGAATATATATCAATAACTCGTGTGCCGTTTCTGCTGAAAGTCCTTCATAAAATTGCATAGCATCAATACTGTGACTTTGCAGAGCAACACACAATACTGGCGCCCAGCCAGTCTGCATTTCGTTCCAAACATGGGACTGAAACAGCACTGGGGGACCTTAAATCAAATATCATAAAAATCATTGACAAGGTCAAACCGTTTTACTCCTCTTACTCGACCTACCAGTCGCATTTCACATGGTGGATCATCACCTAATGATGACTGCCTGATCACCATAGGGAAATACTGTGACAACGCCGCAAAAGGGTTCAAATCATTTCTTGGTCCAAGACAGAGAAGAGTTACTCCTACACTCCTGACCTGCGTTGTGCCAAGGGGGTCCTGTCTCTCCCCCCTGTTGTTTAATGTATACACCAGGTCCATATGTGATCTGCTGGACAATCTGGTGGTTGAGTTCGTCAACTATGCGGACGACACACAGATTCCTATTGAACTCTCTGGGGCATACTCCACAGGCGTGGAAAGAGTCAACCAAATATTTTCAGTAATTCAGTCCTGGATGGCTTGAAAAAACATGAGCTCTTGATAACGAGAAGACTGAGCTGGTGATTATGGAAACTGGTGCTAGACTAAAGAAAATGAAACTTCAATATAGGCATTTTGTAATTGCAGGAAATACCATTCCCGTTGCCATGCACGTCAAAATGCTGGGAGTCTAGGTAGACTCACAACTTACTTCGAATAAACATGTTGCTCATCTAAAATCCTCATGTTCATGCATGAACAAATTGCTGCATCAGATAAGACCTTTCCTATCTGAGCAGAACAGGGCAATGGTGGCCTCTGCCTTTGTCAACGTGAAGCGCGACTACTGCAACAGCTTCCTGGTTGGCACCTCTCAGGCCAACATAAAGAACCTGCAAACTGTGCAGAATGGAACAGTTTGTGCAGTGTGTGGGCTTGGGTAGTGAACGCATGTGTCAGCGGCATGCCGAAAACTATACTAGCTCCCTGTAGAGCAAAGAATACAGCAGAAGGCGATCTTCCCTGTGTATAAATGCCTGTCTGGTAATGCCCCTCGGTATCTCTACTATCTCATTCAAAAGGCACCCATAAAACAAACCCTGCATTCAAATAAGAATGGAATCCTGGCCTGTCCACGTTCAATCTAAAAAAAACTTGGAGGTGTGAGCTTTGATGTCTGGGCTACTGGGGTGTGGAATGTGCTGCTCATCCCGCTGAGGGCAAGAACCTCACCATCTCTGTTCAAAGGGAGTCTGAAGACCTTCCTTTTTGACAAAGGTAAAGCCTAAGGAGAATTCAAACCCTGTATTTATCCAAGTCCTGGTTGTGTTGTCAGTGCTCTGAGGTCTCCGGGTGAGTGGCGCTATACGAAAAATATATACTGCAATGTTACACAATCATAAACAGTTCACTTACGAAAATGAAATGTACTTGCCTGCATGAACCTCACTATTTTATACTCACCTGCACTCATTTCCATAACCAATTCTTTAGATATATTAAAACTCAAAATAATACTAAACATTCTATTTACACTTTCACTACATGTCGGTATATCTCACACAGTGCTTAACCCCACAAGAGCATTTCAACATCAGGTATAAAATCGCATTTTCAAATGCATAACAATACAACTGTTATTTTATTTCCCCAATGACACTCACTATTTTCAAAATCAGAAAACTCTTATCAAATTCACAGCTTCTCAAATATGTGTGGTGCAGAGGTTTCCCAACATGTGTATGCAACTTACACGAATTCGTGCAATGTGGATATTCAGGTTTTATATTTGGGAAGCAATGCTCACAATTCTGACGTCGAGGCAATTTCAGTTCTCTCTGTCCAACCAGCGCGAGTGTTCAGATTATGTTAAATGGATCTAAGCACCCCTGTCCTTTCACTTCACAAAGGAATTCAGCTGTGCATTTCAGAATTAGGGAGTTGCATGGGATTCCCACTTTGCCCTATTTTCTGTGAAATCCTTTAAGTTACTGTGCTTAGGGCCCTCTAGGAATGTGCATGTAATGGATGGGATCACACAGAATAACTCGGAGTCCAAATAAACGAACCAACTCAGGAAGATGACAAAGTACTGTTTTATTTTCAATCATCTAAAATAGGGAGTTTACAACGAACATCAACAAACGTATGCTCAGGTTCTCTCAGTGATCTTTTCACAAAATATAGTTTATATGTCAAAAATACATCAGAGGTGATATCATACTATGTGGCAAATAATGAAAAACCTACTAAGGGTCGGGATAGGCTTAAGGGGGACATCTAAGTATATTATCTATAGGAACTAGGATTGTGATTGGCTGCCACTCTCAGGGGGAACATATATGCCTACCTCTAAAACATGTAATCTTCAGAAACATTAGCTACAGGGTTTGTCATTGGTTTTCAAACTGTAAGGTCCTTCATTACGTGGACCACTATAATTGGTTGGCACGCTTGTGCCATGTCTGGAACATTTGGTTCACTTAGCAGCACGTAGGCTCAGACCCAGGTGCAAGGAGATGGGGCATGACACTACCAGCCCACCCAATTATCCCAGTATGACTCATGGTCTTCTGCCATGAAGATTGTCTTTGAACTTGACTTTTCAAAACTATCCTTGTCTTCAAAATACATGGGAGTGCGAGCACTCACTATCATGCTCTGGGACTCCAAGATTTGGTCAACTTTGCAGGTTTTAAATGCCTTTAATGAATGAAACTTGGCACTCCTGATGTTCTTTCTTTGCACCTTTACAAGGGATGATGCATCCTTCGCACATTTACTCCTTTCGAGAATAGATAGCTGACCTCGGCTGCTTTGGTCTTGACCCCAAGCCCGACAACCTCGCCATGCAGCTCCACGATTCAGCTTATTCTTGCTGCAACACAGTTTTCCCTTTCCTCTCCATGAGTCCTGGCTTACTAAATTCATGATAATGATGTCCTACTTCTATACAATGGTGGCTTTGCCTGCATTCTATTCACTATGTATAGTCAGCTTCTATGATGACTTAGTCTACTTGCGTTTCAGCGTCTGTACAGTTATTGAACGGTTGATTGTCTGCAGCACTTTGTACACGTGTAATCTTCTTTTTCATATTTAAAAGTTCACTTGATTCTTTACTTCGTCATTAGTTTCTGTAGGATCCATACATCCTCTTCAGCCATTATCTCGGGACATTATATATGTCTTTTGAGATGTCACTAGCTCATTTCTTGCTCTTTTTAATATTTCTTCAGGGATGTCCTCCCTTAGGTTGTCATCACTTCGGGGATACATTTGGTATGGTTGTCTCAATGGGTATCCTCTTTCGAACACACGCTGCAATATTGGCACAACTGCTGGTGTTAAACACGCCACGATGTCAGGTCTCCAACATATGGGAGGTAGGGGGCAGCTGCTCCTCTACATTACCTTTTCTCCACAAACATTTTTATGACTATGGGCCACATTACGAGTCCGGCGTAACCCTGCCGCTGCTTCCAGAGGGAGGACAATTTACTCCTAACACTTTTCTGGTCCCTGACTTCCCGGTGCTACTAGGACATAACAAGTACAACCAGATTGAGAAGTCAGGCACTGGAAAATGTTAGTCCCCATTCCCATGGAGCCCCATAGGACTCCATGGGAATGGGGACACAAAAGCACTGGCACCATTGCTAATCGTGCCGGTGCTTCTTTGAAAACTGTGCAGACAGCGGCCGTTATGCATGGCAGGTCAGACCTGCCGGGCTCCATGGCCCCCGCCTGCAGAGTTGTGGTGTGGCAGTTCGGAAATGGGTGCCAGTACGGTGTGACCGACACGCATAATTCTGGACCACCACACTTGTAATGAGGCCCTCAGTCTCCCACCGGGGTAAATCATTAAAAGTTTTCTATCAGGCGATGGCGCTTCATGACTGCACCATGGTCCAAATCAATAACTATGCTGGTATGAATGCATGGATGTATTTTAAATGGGCTCAATTTTACAAAAACAAAACTTTGCTTAAGTGGCACAAAATTGCTGTCAATTTTACATTGCACTCTCAATCCAAAAATGCAATGGGTTTTATAGAAATGAAATTCTCAATTTGCACTTGCTCATAATGGAAAAACACTGTTTTTTTTAAATCTTACATGGCGCCAGTGTTCCTTCAAGACTAGCATCACCTTTTTCTTCCCAGACCACCCTCACTTCAGGGAATGGCCATGGACAGTATATAAGGTAATCTGGAGTTTTAGTGGGGATTAGTATTTACTTTGGAATGTTGCTTTCTATTTTTAAGAATCCAACTGGACCCTCTCAGTTTGGATTTCCTCAATCAGCAAGGTCCACAAGCTGTTGTGGCCAAATTCCAATATGGTCTGTTCATCTCCTTTAGAATAGGGATCCTCTTTTCACCCTCTATAGAAATCCAGCCCTTTTGTTGGTATCCCTTCTCCAGCCAGCCACCTCCTTCAGTTAATATTAATAATCCTCCCTCCTATCTGTGTGCAGTCTCTTTAATAATCAAAACACATCTGCATATCTTGTGACCTGAGAGATGGGTGTGATCCACTCCTAGGTTTGTGACTTGAGAGATGGAGCTACTCCCTCCTAGTCTTGTATATAGTCATTTGGTTTTGTCCCCATAATGTTTGACATCAATGTGACAATTTAATAAAAAAAAAAACTTTATATTCTATGTGTTGCCGTGGACACAGAGACATATTGCATGTGTCTATGGCATATTTATTTTAGGAGTTATTGATATTTCATAGTTTTCATAATTTGTATAGTTGTAAATACACATATATTTGCTAAACAATGTTTATTTTACCTACAAATCACAATTGTTTTCAAGTTCCTGATATCATTAACTGTAATATTTTGAATTTGTAATATTTGATATTTTTTAGGTTAAAGCTCCAAGAGTGGTCTAGGAATTGCACTTCGGCACTTGCGAACCGATTGGTAAGGGTGGATTTGCGATACCGTAGATATACCTTAAAACTGTGGTTCATGTATTATGAAGGTAAAATAGTTCCAAAAATGTTGTACGGTATTTATTCTTTATCCATTTTGGAAGAGTTACCTGCTCTTGAATTGATTTGGCGTAGGATCCTACAGGTATACAATTCTGTACCGATACATGCAATCAGGTACGAGTTGGATATTGTATCCTTGAAAGCGAGAGCTCTCTGGAAAATTAACTCACTGGTGAGAAAGATCCTATGTCCATTGACGGGTTCCTTGAGGACTTGAAATTGATTTTGGAGGCAAGAGCCAGTAATTGGCTGAATGATGTTTATGCGCTCTTTAGTGCTCCTTCTTTAGGGATGAGGAGTTCTTTGATGGATTTAATGGAAAATCCCTGTAAGGTCAAGAAACCATTATTCAACAATGACTCACTTCAAACAATAGAGAAATTGCACTTGCATCGTTCACTTATTCATTTGCAGGGGGAGCATAAGAAATTGGGAACGTTGGCACCTTTCTTGGCTATTTATCCAGCAATGATTGTAAGGAATGCATGTTTGCGATTCAGATGGAATCTTTATAGGGCCAGACAGATTATGGCTAGATTTGGTTATTTGAAGGCAAACCAGACAGAATGTCGGTTTTGCAAGGTGGAATCCGAATTTGAAACCTTGAAACATCTGGTGGTTGTGTACCCAGATTTGCTGGGTACTAGGTGGAACCACCTGAAAAAAAAATCTAGACTGTTTGAATTGGGTGACGGAGATCTAGTCTGGTCCACCTGCTTGGCTGGCCATACTACCTCCACTGTTATGGCAGTTATAAATAATGTTTTTAAACTTTGAAATTGGAAGAATCTGATAATACATTTATGAAGTTTTACTAGCTTCTGCTGCAAAGGAATTGTTGGAGCAAGGGTTTGATTTATTTCACTCGGTTGTAGGAATGCTGTTTTATATGTGATGAAATTGTAAGTTTTTATATGGATTTTATGTATTATGATTATCGTATGTATATCTAAATGATTTTCAAGCTCTGATTGTTAAAGGTTACATTCTTTTTTTTTAACCTTATCACAATAAAATAAAAGAAATACAAACAATTGTCCAGGTTGGGAATGCACGCAAGAATATCAAGCGTGGAAACTAGAAGATCAGGATACT
Source organism: Ambystoma mexicanum (assembly GCF_040938575.1). NCBI lineage: Eukaryota > Metazoa > Chordata > Amphibia > Caudata > Ambystomatidae > Ambystoma > Ambystoma mexicanum. The sequence goes on from NC_090921.1 coordinate 1,488,466,867, forward strand.
AGGCAGACAGTTATGAGATGTCCCTTAAATATATTGAGAGAATGTGTGCTTCAGGCTGCCCAGATCCCATGATTCTTAATGACTTCTAAGCATTGATGAGCTCCATCATCCACATGTATCGTGCCCAGTGATAGTGGTTAAAAATAGAGCAATAGTTAAAGAGGGTTGTAAGATTCGTATTGGTAATCTGCCAAATCTATGCTGACATCTTGTCTGCAATCAGCATCTATTCTTCGGTGAACAGATATTGAAGGGCAAAAATATTAAAAAATGATCTGAGAAAAGAAAGCAGCCTTTCTCTGCTGTAAATGGATTCAGGTAAAAGAAGCAATAGGGAGTGGAGACTCAATTAAGTTCTGTAAGCTGGTCACAGGCAAAGGATGTAATGGCAGCAATACTCTCCAATGTATTATCACCGCTGATAGTTGGTTCCATCATTTATTTTTTTAACTCTACAGTTCCACTTCTGAGCAATCAGATGCACCGTCATGTATGTGTCCGTCCACTGCTGGATCAAAGAAAGTCGAGGGGGGGTGGTTTAATGTTAAATTTAGATAAAGTTTTGAAGGCCATTAACCTACACAAGAGTGGGAAGGCCTCGGTCCAGACCAAATTCCTACTGACCTCTTTAAAGAGGAACCTACTGCTTCGGCCCAAGTGCTATTAAGTTGATTTAATGCGGCTATCCAAGATAAGGTTGTTCATATTTCATGGCGTAAAGCTGAGATTGTTCCTGCTTTTAAGAAGGGAGATAGGGGCAATCTGTGAAATTAATGAACAATTTCGCTCCAGGACAGTTATGGCACAATATTTGCCAACATTTTATTGGGGCATCTCCAGTACTGGGTTTCTGAAAAACTAATCATTAGTAATCTCCAAGCTGAGTTCCAGCCTGGGAAAGGTACCTTGGATCAAGGGTGCTGTCTCTTCCTCCTGGTACAAAACTATATAGTTCTTTAATCCTTTACCTTTGTTTTTGTGTGTGTTTATTTTTGGCCCAGAAGCACCCCTGTGCACAGCCGTTGTCCCTGACTCCCTTCCCTGTTGGTTCCTGGCCTGGTGTCCCGCCCCTTCCCTGATTGGCCCATCGAATCCCATTAATTAGCATAGCACCAGGGCCCCAATGCAAAGGGCGGCTCCTACAGCAGCGCTCCAAACCTGTCTGCAGGTATCAGCATGGCAGGCCAGGGCCAGCTGTCAAACAGCGACCATCAAGGTAGGTGTGGCCTGGGTGGGGAGTAGAGCAATCACTGTACTCCGGAAGCCCTGCCACTGTACCTATCCTCAGAACATAGCACACCAGGCTGTTAATACTAACCAGCTTAACAATTAGATAGAACTGTGAATGTTAGCCAGTGCCACATTTAGATATAATTGTGAATATTAGCTTGCGTCGCTTCTATACAGGATTGTGAATGTTAGCCAATGCCACATTTAGATATAACTGTGAATATTAGCTTGTGTCGCTTTCTAGACAGGATTGTGAATGGTAGCCAGTGCTACCTTTAGATATAATTGTGAATATTAGCTTGCGCTACATCTAGAGTGGATTGTGAATGTTAGCCAGTGCCACATTTAGATATAATTGTTGAATATTAGCTTGCGTCACATCTAGACAGGATTGTAAATGTTGGCGTGCGTCGCTTCTAGACAGGATTGTGAATGTTAGTCAGTGTCTCATTTAGATATAAGTGTGAATATTAGCTTGCACCACATCTAGACAGGATTGGGAATGGTAGCCAGTGCCTCATTTTGATATAATTGTGAATATTAGCCTGCATAACTTCTAGACAAGATTGGGAATGTTAGCCAGCGCCACGTTTATAAATAATTCTGAACATTTGCTTGCGTCACATCTAGACAGGTATTGTGAATATTAGCCAGTGCTGCAACAAGACAGAAATGTGGATATTTTCACGCGCCACATCTTTGGATGAAAGAATTTGGAACTTAGCATGTATCACATCTAAGCATGTATCACATCTATTATTAGCATTATTATTATTAATTATTATTATTATCTAGATAGCGAGGCCACTAACCAACCCACTAACAATCTCACCCTTCTGCATACACCCCTCAAACTCTAACCAAACACAACCACAGCTTTAAAGCACAGCAAACTGCACAGACTTCACTACACTGCAACAACAAAACAAATCACACATAGCTTTGCACAACAGAACACGATGGCTACCAACCGAAAAGCACACCTAAGCTCAGCGAACGGTGCTAACTGAACTGAAGCTATCAACAGCACATCAATGCTCTCTCGCACTTTTCCCGCTCGGTCCTACTAACTCACCCCACCCCCTTTCCTTTTCAGATCGACCACAGCGCCAGGGGACCACTCCAGTGGTGATAGTGCACGGTACAACGATCCCCTAACATTAACATTGACATTCTTCCGAAAATGAAGTTGCACGCTGTCTTTGTTGATCGCGACTCGCTGTGGCAAGTACTTGAGTGGAAGAAAGTACCCAGTCACTTGCTAACAGCATTGCAGGACCTTTATCATGACAACCAGGCAGTTCGCTTTGGATTGTGGGGGGAGGTCACATCCCCAATTAGGGTTGACAGAGATGTCAGACAGGGCTGTGTTCTTGCCCCGCTTCTTTTCTGTATATACATTAACAAGATAATAGAGGACTTGCTATTTTTTGTCTGGATTACCATAAAATGGGCAAAGATAGTTTTCCCTCCTTGTTCTATGCGGATGGTATAGTTCTCCTCTCTACCACTTCCATGGGTTTAAAACAGACTCTAAGGCATTTCCTGTTTAAATGTAAAGACCTAGGTCAAACGCTAAATGCTAGGAAAATGAAGATTCTAAGTTTTTGACCTAAAAAGTCCAAAAGACACGAATTGTGCATTACAGCAGAAGGCATTAGGCAAGAGCAAGTGGAAATATATGATTAATTGAGGATTGGATTTTCCGAGACCGGCTCCTGGGTATTTCAGATTGAAAAGTCGAGAACAAACTTGGAAAAATATAGTGGAGGTATTAGGAGCTTCTTTGGGAGACATGGCACAAGTGCAATTTCTCCTGATTTATATAAGATGCAGGAAAAAGCCTCAGCCCTCTATGGTGCAGACAATTGGGGCTACACAAACCATCAGACCCTACAAATTGCAGAAAACAAATTCTTGAAAAATGTGCTTGCTCTGCCAACAGGGACGCCGTTTGCCTTTCTACAAATGGAGGTTGGCTTGCTCCCTATCGGGGATGAGGCCAAATTAAGACCTGTTCAATACTGGATCAGGATGTGAGGAACACCTAGTCCTGCTAAATATAGAGAGTCTATGGTTCATATCCTGACACATGAAGGTGGCAAAAATGTGCCCTGCTTGGCACATTTGAAGAACACCCTAGCAGCTCTTAATTGGTCTGCCTTGTGGACCAGCCCAAACACTATTGGTAAAAAATGCAGCACTGTTGTTCAGAAGAAGAATGGAGGGGTCAAGCATGGCACAGCGATCGGGTATGGGATTCCTTGTGTGCAACCAGATTTTGGGTTTGAGGTCTATCCGTTTTTGATCTCACCTCCTCTTGCACGGACCCTGTACCTGGAATTCAGACTGGGCACACTGAAGGTTGCTTCCTTTACTAAAATAGGGACAACGCAGCTACTGGCTCATGCCCACTCTCTGGAAATACTGAGGAATCTGTGTTCCAGTTCTTGTTGGTTTGTGATGAAATAACGGTTATGAGAAGAGGTTATCTAAAGCATATACTCAATCTTCAGGGCTCACGCAGTACTGTGGATGCTTTGAAATTCTGTAAATCAACAAATAATCCTGAGGTGGTATATTGGGTGGCCAAAAACATACTTTGGGCATGGTTGAGACAGATTTGAGCAATTAATAGTAATTACAACTTTGCTTAAACTTTTTTCTGCTGCTGACATTTTTAATTGTATTATTAGTATATGCTTCTGTATAATAATTATGTTTTTAACATCTATTTATTCTCTTTTATCTTGTAAGAATCGGTATGTTTTGATTATATCATGCTAATATACTTGTTTTTGCATTAATGGGTATGTATGTGCTGTCGAACTTTGTGCCTTGTCCCTAAAGATTAACATCGTATACAGGTTATGAATGAATAAATGAATGAATGGATGGATGGATGAATGAATTAATGAGATGTCATGTTGGTTAATAGCCCACAAATGATGTAGCTGAAAAAGGATACCCAGAGAAGGACAATACATTCCCCTTCATCAGCCTTGGGTCACTCACACACTAGCCACCGTACAAATTAAAAGGTTGTCCTCTTAAAACAACTCTACTCTGTGTTGCACGAAACACGTTAGACATTTCTCACTCGATAAAATCATGAGCTGTGATCAAGCACAATTGACAAGCATTCCAACTCAAGATTTGAGAAACACGTTAAAATCAGTTAATGTGCAAGGGCAAGAAAGGGAATTTTGTATTTGCTAATTCATTTGAATTCAACTAAGATGTATCCCTGTTTTAAGAACGGTTTCGTATTCCACTACTTCCTCGTGGCTCTTCTCCGGACCAAGGCCATATTGTGAACAAAGGTTTTAGCTTTGAGTGTGGGATCATTGTGCTTTGATGTGAAGCTGCCCCTATTGTCTGTCAGAAACGTTCAACAAAGTCACTATTTGAACAAAGGCCCGCACACTTATACGGATCTACCCCATAAGACCCAGTACTCAAAACCCCACACAATATCCACTCAATGCCCACGTATTGCCTCATTCCAGAAGTCATGCTGATGGCCTGTCCCGATTAAGGGAGATGGTGTCACCCCATTTAATGTTAAGTTCTCTTTTCTTGGTCGGTCATATTTTCCAATTACACAATAACACTGTGTATGGCAGACAAATCAGTCATTGCCTTTCCTGATCCTTCATCTTAATCTTAATCTTTGAATTGCAGTTGTCTTCATTAATGTCTGTCCTTATTCTTCACTGAATGGCCAATACCGACTCTTGGAACATGTTACTGATTTTACACCCCAGCTCCCATTTTCAAATGTGTTATAAATGAAGGACTGAGGACTCCCCTAATCTATACAAAGCGATTTGATTCCAAGTAGGTTTCTTTATGCCCATATAAGTGTTCCTCAGACACATGCTAACCCCCCTGTTCCTAATTAAAGCATATAATGCAAGATTGTATGTCCTTCGAGGCTTGCGATAGACTACAAGACCCATTTTTGGCTTTTCAGCTCTCATCTTCTCTAGATCTAGTGCCTTTCCCAGCACTCGTTTAGCTGGAAAATGTGGCACTAGGCTACTTCGGTACTTGTCATCAACATTTTCAATTTCAGCCAAAATGCCTGGCACCAATTTGCACGATTACAGACCCTTTTGTTTTCGTAACGAGCCTCTGACACGGTTAGTTATATGTTCCCAATAAGCAATGGGCCTAAAGACCAACTAACTGTTCCTCTCCAAGGTCCCCATGGTGTGGCGGTGCACACAAACCACACTGCTGATGCTTAAGGTCTTCATCCAGCTCTTCTTGATACTTGTGCCTGCTTGTACGGACTTCATTTTCAAAGCATTAACAATTTAGATTAGCTATTGGAGTAATCATCTGCAAAAGGGAGAAGTTTGGGAATCAAGTTCACCTGTCACATTTAATGTTGTTGTTAATGGCCATCGGTTACAGCAACATATTAATAAATATCCGTATTGTAGGTTTTCTTCCTTCCTGAAAGTAATAGGCCTCATTGCTTGGTAGCCGAGGAGATCTGTTGGAAGGATCACTTGAAACTCCCACTAAGACAAAGGATCAAATACATCTTCTCCTACCCTTCAGTAGTTCAGAACACTTCGATGACCAATGATATCATGTTTTCCCCTTTTTTATTGAAATGTGCACTTATGTTGGTGTTGATTTTTTTATTGTCATATGATTTATTTAGGATTACACGCCATGCATTTGGTAAGGAAATGTTGAATTTATAAGATGAGATTGGTCAAGAAAGTACCAAGTATACTGTGTAGTATGATGAGATGCCAGACTGTGTCTAGTCTATGGTGGCATCTACGGGTTTCATATTCACATTATTGCCAGGGCACTGGTATTGGTGCTTGCATCCAAAAAGGGAACAGGGAACAAACTGAATTAGGGTTTGAGTCTCAATAAGGGGTCGATTATAGGGTGAGTGCAAACAGGTGGGAGGTAGAGGTGCAACTAACAATATGTAATGGCTACATTTTGGCCATGCTGATTTGCTCAAACCAACCCCTGTCCCCCATCTAAGCCCTTGCTTATGTTTCATAAGCCCAGGCCGTGCCATGCACGATGTCTCAGTGTCAGTGCGCCATGAGGACTTATTGACACTTCTCTATTGGCTTTTTCTCATGCTACTCATGCTATTCTTATAGTTGTTTGTGTGATATTGTCCATCTGTTGCACAATCTGTTGGGCTTGACAAGTAGTGTGTTTGGACTTTAACCAGCAGTATGGTGGCACTTGGAGTATCAACCCAAAATTGAAGCACAAAATGCACCATTGCTCTGTCAGCAAGAGACCTATCATGGAAATGTCTTACTTTTTCCCACGCTATGGAATGAGTGACCTGGAGTATGTCGATTCATACTCTCAGGCAGGCATTCTGTCTAGTTGGGCTGTAATGCAGCACAGAGTATTTTTCTCCAAGCAACAAGTTGGTGGTAGATCTCTTTCCTCGGCTGGTGCCTCCCCCTGGAACAGCCTCCCTGCCTCCCTTAAACTCGAGGAGAACCATGTCCGGTTCCGGAAGACCCTCAAAACCTTTCTCTTTGCTTCTGCTTTTTCTCCTTCCCATCTCTGCTGACCTCCTAGTGCAACTTGAAACTGCACTGCCTACCTGGACACCCTCTGATCTCGGGACCAGGTCCTCCCCCGCCAGCATTTCACACCTGCACTGCCCACCTGGCAACCCCCCCACTTGGGGACTGTCTCTGTATCCCTAGAGTCCCCGTCCCAGCCCTGTCACCTGATGTCTGCACTTACTCATGCACTTGCCACATGCTGGCAGCTACTTACTTATTGTTATCATCTTGCCATGTACTGCACTCCCCCCCCCCCTTCCCACGCACTTGCGTGATCTGAATGACACCTGGCCTAGTAGGAAATGTGTCCGTCCTCCCTATGTTCCCCTCCCTTGCCTCGTCGCATCTTGAACTTGAAACACTTGTGTATAGGTGCATTATAAATGCCATATCATATCATCCTTGATATCCGGAAAGCTCAAACTCTTGATACTCATTTTGCGGTGAACACGTGTGGGACGGGAGCTTAAGGTGAGCAGAGATTTGAAATAACCTTCTTCTGTTGCCTGTCCAGATTAGGGATGGTTTAAGGATATCATTCGTCCCTGAATGTAGGAATACCCAGACATTGAACAAAATACACAAAAAACGGTAATTGGCAGACAAGGAATACCGTAAGGAATTAATGGGAATTTGCTGTTTGCTGAATGGCAGCCAAACTATTACTATTATGATTTTTCTTGGCACCAAAAACCTAACGGGCTTCATAATCTCTCTCTTAGCTGCTCTTTAGACAGATGCGACAGTAACCGGAGCCCCAGCCAGTTCCCCGAACCTACTATATACACATTCACTGGAGTGGACCTCCATTTTAATATCCAAATGAACAGAATAGAATGAAAAAACTCGCACTCGGTGTAGTACAGTAGATAAGTCAGACTCTTTACCTCAATAGGTTTTAAAAAACGAATTTCTTAAGCTGTTCAAATGTTAAATGTACTGTATACTGAAAGTATTCTCTGGAATGGAGTGACATATTTATTTGCTCTTATGTTTCAGGAGTTAAGTGCATAAAATAAGTGTGTGTGAAAAAATAGTTAGATATAAAAAACTGAAATACTATTTGACATTACTTCATTTGGGCACGGACAGAAAAAAGGACAAGACAAAAAAGGGCATATAAAAATGTGAAATGAGGTTCAAATTAGGAAATATTAAGCCTAGCACCTACCCTTAATTAATCTATTATTATTTTATTCAAGAGACGTCAGCCAGCTGCAGATACTCTATCCGGATTGTAATTCACCAGTCAGTCCCAAGAATTATGGGAATTATAGATATGGTTAGGTAACTTGCTCTAGCTCTAAATATAACACATAACCTTTCAAAATGAATGCTATAACAGGTCAGATTTATTGTACCATGTATTTACAAATTGTTAGAATTGAGCTGTTTGTTTGCCAACATTATTAGTGGGGCACGTGCTAGTCTTTCACCCTATCCTGGGCTTTCTCAATGAATGCAATTTTTTTTCTTTATCACATTATAGCATTATATTCCATGTTATACATCTGTACATTGTGTAACGTTACATTTCATCCTACAGTCTTTGGTTCCCTTCCTTGTACTTAGAGGCGTTTGTGTCTTAGTCACAATTGCATTGTCTCGGGAGGATAGCTCAGCAGCAACGTACTCGCCTTGGAAGCAAGATGACACGGAACAACGTGGGTTTGATCCGCGGGTCCGCGCTTAGGAACCTGTGGGTATTAGCGCGTTATAAATGACCTAAATATCATACAATAATGTGTCACCTGACATTGAATTGAATTGTTCCGTACATTTTGCTCATCACACATGTGTGTGTCTCATCCACTGTTTAGTGCTCTTCTCTATATTTTGTACCAGGGGAAGAATCAAGAGGAAAGAGAAAAAGATAATCAGATTACCGATAATGATGTCATGAAATTGATGAAGAAGATCTATTAGGGACCATAGAGGTGCTTCTCTCACCGACAGGTTATATTTCTCTTTCAGTCAGTCCATCAGGGTCAGATTTACTTTGTCTGTGATGCTATCTTTGTGATGTTGTAGGTACTGGTATTGTCGCGTTAACAGGGTTTTTATCGGCATTATGTAAAGAGAACCATATATTGTATAGTGTATTTTGAACGTCATATTGTTTCTGAAAAACATTTTAATTTGCCTTTTAAGTACCTCCTTTTCTTCACTCTTATGTAACTCTTTCTTTTAGTTGGAATCCACCTTTGAATGTTCTCCTACGCCTTCGATTTAATGGATAATCCAAGGAGGAGTGCCCCGGCGAGTGCTGCTCGGCTGTGTATGCTATGGAGGATCCCTTAATGGATAATTAGAGGAGGAGTGCCCCGGCGAGTGCTGCTGGGCTGTGCATGCTGTGGAGGATCCCCTAATGGATAATTAGAGGAGGAGTGCCCCGGCGAGTGCTGCTGGGCTGTGCATGCTGTGGAGGATCCCCTAATGGATAATTTGAGGAGGAGTGCCCCGGCGAGTGCTGCTGGGCTGTGCATGCTGTGGAGGATCCCTTAATGGATAATTAGAGGAGGAGTGCCCCGGCGAGTGCTGCTGGGCTGTGCATGCTGTGGAGGATCCCCTAATGGATAATTTGAGGAGGAGTGCCCCGGCGAGTGCTGCTGGGCTGTGCATGCTGTGGAGGATCCCCTAATGGATAATTAGAGGAGGAGTGCCCCGGCGAGTGCTGCTGGGCTGTGCATGCTGTGGAGGATCCCTTAATGGATAATTAGAGGAGGAGTGCCCTGGCGAGTGCTGCTGGGCTGTGCATGCTGTGGCGCATGCTGTGGAGGATCCCCTAATGGATAATTAGAGGAGGAGTGCCCTGGCGAGTGCTGCTGGGCTGTGCATTCTGTGGAGGATCCCTTAATGGATAATTAGAGGAGGAGTGCCCTGGCGAGTGCTGCTGGGCTGTGTATGCTGTGGAGGATGCCTTAATGGATAATTATCCTAAAAAGTGAATTTTAGTTTAAATTAGTGCAGGCATTATTACCAATTTTTTAAAAAAATTCTGCCAGACATTTTTGTGGCTGAAAATATATTGGAGTAACAATGCTAAAGTAATATTGTCTACTGACAGCCGATCTATATGCCAAGATCTTTGTTCTTACCCTGTTTGCAAAATCTTTCAAGTCAGCAGCGTTCCACGTATTTAAAACATGTTCTCAATTAAGTTCTACTGGTACTCGACTTTAATCTGTGAACTGTGTTGGTTGTATTCTACTTGTTTGTATGTGTAATCACATAGAATGCAGCCCAGGTGCGGAGCTGGCCTCAACATTTTGGGGAGGCTGGATGGCAGTTTTGAAAACATGTAGTGAGACGGGACATTAAACCTATTGAGCTATTGGCCTCTTCCCCCCTGCACTACCCCTCCCTAAACACAAGAGGCTGAGTACATATTACACCTTCCTTTGGCCCATTAGATGCATCTTTTACCCCAACTCACCAGAGGCGTAGCCACGATTGTGTAACAAGTGGTGTCTGGAGCTAATGTAGGGCCCACACTAAGAAGAGCTGCAGAAGGAAGGGGGTTGTTTGCTGCGGCCAAATATGCAGAAGTGACTAAGCATAGAGGGTCGGGCAATTGGGGGCGGTGGGGCAACCAATGAAAGGGTAGGTCTGGGGTCTCACCCTGAGATATTTTTTTTTAAATAATGGGTTAAAATGGTGCCTTTTACAGTGCACTTTCTGTGATACATTAGGTTAAAAGCCACACAGTTTACAATCGATTTTGTAGTGTAACATATAAAGTCCATTAGATGCCAAGTTACCAACAGTACACAGGACCATTTTTCAATGCATTCTCATAATGCCTTTGCCCACTACATGCAGGTACTCTGCCAGTGTAAAATACATATTCATATTGATTGTGCTCATACATGTCCATTCTGGTGCACCTGTAATTGCCACTGTTACCACATAAAAAAGACTCATGTTTGCTTTGTCCATAGTGCCAGTAAATATACCATAACAATGTTCATACTGGCTCTGCCTCTATATACCAGTATCCCAATGTAAGAACATACTCCTATATATATATATATATGTGGCCTGACATGTTTTACTACTGTTAGGGAGCAAATACAGCATGTTGTTATATGTGAAGAGGGAATGTATGCCAGCAAGGATGTATATCATTAAAAAAAACATTGCCTTGCAAATGCCCTAAACCCAAAGTATGAACACATATGTTGCCTTTGACCTTAACACTAGTCAAAATAAATGCAATGCCACAGTAAGAAAACATGCCCTTAATGGCTAGCTGGTAAGATAGTTCAGTGGGTTGAGCAATTGCTGTTGAGATCTGAATGTGATTTGCAGGTTCAAATCCCCACAAGGCCAACTCAGCCTTTCAGCCTTCTGAGGTTGCTAAATGAGTACCAATTGCAGCTGGGTGATATTTGTATACAGATATGTTCTCTGTACAGTGCCTTGGCAAAAGTGCTTTATAAATAACATCACTATCATTACACAAATCCCCCATATAAGATCACTTATATTATACTCATGTTGTATACGCTTTGTAACGCCAGTACAAATATGTCATGCCACCATAAGAAAACATTGCCTTGCGGGCTTCAGAAAAGCCCCCCTCCCCGGAATTTAAGAACACTTATCTTGCCTTTTACCTTAACAACAGTAAAAAATAAAACGCCAAGCCACAGTAAGGGAACATGCTCCCCATGTAACAACACTCATCATGTTGGCTTTTCCCTTACTTAATGTGAGCACATAATTCCATGCCACAGTAGGACACAGTCAGTCAGCCCACTGTTGCACCCTCGTCCCGCTCCAACCCCACCTTCACATAATAACACTCAAGTGGCTTTGCACCAAAACGGCAGTAAACCATGCTCCTGTCAAAAAATGTTCATGCTCCAATGCCCCTCAGCCTTGCACACACAGATAAATGCACATTCACCCACCAGTCATGCCCCCGTGCAGCTTATTCACACGAGCATCCAGATAATTTACTCTGCACTCTCATTCACCCACACAGTCACACCGACGTACACATTCACATTGCATTCATTCATATGCGTGACTTACAGACACTCCCTCGCATGCAAACATGCATCCACTTGCACACTCCCTCGCATGCACACAAGCATACTTTCATTTATACATGCATGAAATCCACACATACAAAAACACTTTTCTTTTGTAATGTAAAAGCTGTGCCCAGGAGCTGAGCCTTTAGCTTCACCATAGGGGGTCTGCTGATATCCCCAGGGTAGCAGGGATGTCATTTAGGGGTCGCCAGAGGTCGCCACTGCGACCTCGGAGGTCTTCTTTGCAACCTCAGTGGTCTCCCTTGCGACCTCTAAAACAAGAAGAAAAAAAACGTTTTTTGTTTGTAATGCAAGCTCCTGGGCTGTGGGCAGCAGCATGTGGCTCTTTACTTCTGGAGTGGCTGGCTTTGTTGTTCAGGCCCCTTAAAAAAAGAAGAAAAATAAGAACAGGAGTGCCACAAGTTTAACACTTTCAGCACTGACCCTAAATAAGAAAGAATAGGAATACCAAATAATGTGTCTTTCTGGAATGCTATACAGTAATTCCTAGACTCATTAAAGGTTTATTTCAGGCACGCTTCGGGGGGGGGGGGTGCTTTGAGTCACTGATTTAGTCTGTTCTTAAACGCCTGAACTCAGCCTTTCATCCTTCTGAGGTCGATAAATAAGTACCAACACAGGTTGGGCGATATTGGGTGTATATTTTTTTCTATATAAAGCGCTTAAGCGTAAGTGCTTTATAATATCACATCATTATCATTTGGCCATGGACGTCTGCTTGCATTCACAGTAATTTGGTAATATGGGCCTATACACGCTGATCTTAACGATACATATGGTGATCCATTCTTGTATGAAATGTACATCACATTATAGTGATATCGTAACCATATTTTTCATAGTGTACAATGCTATGTGATGCCACTTCCTGTTTTGTCCTTCGCTTCCCTCGATATCACTTCAGGGTGAGGTGAAATGACATCACTTCCTCTGATGTCATTAGGGGTCAAGGGTCATGTGATGACACTTCCGCTACCACTGGCATTTTGGTGAAATGACATCACTGCTGGGTAGACATTGGTCCTGTGCATGTATGTTTGCTGCTGCACTGCCTCACGTTAATGACTATTTTCTAACCTCAGACAGCAGTGTATTTGTTTACTTTTTAACTTTAAAAGTAAGTAAATACACCGCTCACCGAGGTGAGAAATGTGACAGGTTCTTGCATCTGAGGCGCCTCAGCAGAGTGATGCATGCTGCCTCCAAGGGGGAGGGCTTTAGTCCTCCCAAGACCTAGCCTGACACCGGCCATGATGCAGCCCTGTGTCGCCTACACCTCACCAACCGTCTTGTTTCAGCATCATTTGTGAAAATGGGTTTCCTAATTTATCTTCCGAAAATATCTCAGTACAAGCACGGCACTGGTTTGTTTTTTGCAGCAGCAACATTTGGGAAGGAACTGTATTCTTGACAACCTGTTTATAACAAATCATTTTGGTAAGTCCCTGTGATGGGATGGCAGTAGGAAGGCTCCTAAGCAACATGTGAGAGGCAATTATTATTGAAAATAATGGAGTGGCTCAGTGGGTTAATGTGTCGGCTGTGCAGAATCCACATAACCTCTGTAAGAGGGGAAAGACCAATTCAACTGCTTAAAGTACTGTCTGGCGACATGCCACGAAATAGGATGAGGGAGGTTACATGATTATAAAGGTAAGGAATCATTTGATAAAGAATGCACATATAACAAAAATTATATTACGACAAAACACAACACATTTGTTTTCTTTTTTTGGGGGCGTCTCCCCAAACTCCCATTTCCCACCACTAAAAACCCATCCCAACCGCTTCCCCACAATATGTAACCCACTACCCCACCACCCCATACATTTTCATTATGTTTTCGTTAAATAATTGTTGTTATATATTCATTTGTTATAAAATGTTTGTTATAAAGACTGCAAACTGATAAGGGATGCCTCATTAGAGGTTTCTTGGTATTTTGGTGGTAAATTTCACCAAAATACTACCAAATGGATTTACTGTTACAGCCACTTGGTCCAGCTGAATTACCGCTGGATAAGAAGTGGTGGTATGCGGCATTAGTCCCCATTTATTGGAGTCCATTGGACTCCATGTGTATTTCAGCAGAATTACCACTGGCGGTAATTCCACCGATTTGGCCTGTTTTGGAGCAGTAAGGCATAGGTAAACCTCCAGCATTGTGCTGGAGGTTTTTCCCCCACCTTACCTCCAAACCCATAGTTCAGAGGTGCAGTAATGAGGCGATAAAGCAGTGGTAACTTTGTTACCAATGCTTTACCACCTTTTTTGGCCACACCGCCAAACTCATAATGAGGCCTGGTTTAGACTGAATATAGCAGACATGGTTTACCAGAGTTAACTGACTAGACCATCGTGTAAGGGAAAACATGATTAACCAGATGTTTATTTTTTTCTGAAATAGTGCCCTAAATACTAGTTCACTCTAGTTCAGGAAAGCTAATCCAGTTCAATGCATTAACCAGAAACACCACAAGCTACTTTAACAAAAGTGGAAAAAGATCAATGTCCCAAGAAGCATTGAAACAAAGTTTGGTGAAGCAATATTTGACAACTCTCTCCCCAACTTATCAGTGATGTTTATTCACTAAAATGCCAAGGGTAGTCGAAATGACATCACATGATTATGATATATGATATGATAGGTTATTGATAACACGCTTAACACCCAGAGGTTTCTAAGTGTGGACCCGGGGATCGAACCTGTGTTGCTCCATGTCGTTGTGCTTTCAAGGTGAGCACGTTGCCCATGAGCTATCCTCCCGAGACTAATTTACCTGATGTCATCACAAGAAGTTTCACCTCATGGCATTTGACCCTAATGGGATCACTGCAAAGGGTTATAGTTTGTCTCCCCATGTGAGAGAGGGTATGCCCAGATGTGGGTCCCTTGCTTACTGTGTCATAGGTAACCAAGCTACACTGCACTGATGAGGCCCCACAAGGCTGAAACATGTCTGAGGTTGCTTGTGTTTCCTTGCAAAGGGGATCTAGCCCAGCAGTTCCTGCTAGACTGCTCCCATTGGTGGTAGTACCTGACAAGTTTGCATGTGTCTGGACCCCTTTTGCAATGGTGCATGTGCGCAAATAAACGGTGGTGTGGACAATATCAATAAGATTAATAAAAGGGCAAACAATATTAAAGCAGAAAAAAATACTATTTTAGTTTCCAACCATATATTAATTATAATGCGCACCCAATATGCCATATTAATGCATTAATGATATTCCAAGGGAACACACATAAGAACTATCACAGATGAGTAGCAGTCTTTTCATACATCAGGTCAGCCTGTTACCACCAATGACTGCCACCTCCTTTCATTTGAAGCCTCGTGTGCCACATTCAGTGATGTAGCATCACAATCTTAAGTTGTGCCTTATTATACCAGGCTAAGCCTTATATAGTCTTTATGTGTAAGGTAAAGCCACACAAGCCCAGGTGCTGTTATCATATGTCAAGTGTCTCCGCAATCACCTAATTACTTCCACTTCATGTCAGGTAAAGGCTGATGTGCTAAGTAAAGTCATTGCATCTAATGTCCAGCCTCACATGCTCAGCTGTTTCCATCGCATGTCATGTGAAGGCTGATGTGCTAAGTAAAGTCATTGCATCTAATGTCCAGCCTCACATGCTCAGCTGTTTCCATCGCATGTCAAGTGAAGGCTATTTTTCCCCAGGAACAGCCTCTTGAAGTGGTAGATATAAGGCTTAAGGCCCTGCCTTCAAAAATATCAATGATAGCCCAAAAACGACAGAGTGTGAAGGTTGGGCCGGTGAGGGGGCAGGGATTGGGGTGGGTGGATTTTGGGTGTGACATTGGTGCATTTTAGTGGTAAATGATTCAGCTTAACCGAACTGAGTAACTTTTAGTTAATCTCAGTTTGAGCAGTTAAAGGAAATATGACTGTATGAGGAAAACTGTTTTGCCCAGGACCACATAATTCAGTCAAGTGGAGAAGTTAGTATTTGAGAGACCCGGTGTCCTTGCTTCAAAGTCTTCAATTTACCAAGTACACCCCATCACCTGTCATTGCATCTTTAGTTTTACATCAACCTACTAATATCTCTGTTTTCCTTTCTTTGATGAGCAGAACCAATGGCTTGTGTTTAACAAAGTGGATTTGCAAAGCACCAAAACACAATTTAAATCCACCTGAAAATCTAAACATAAGTCTTTAGAAAAACATGTTGGGTAAAACAGGTATGATCTATTCTCTTCTTTCCTATACAGTGCTTCATGACATGAATTTTCCATGTTTAGTACAATAATTAAAATATATAATGTTATCCACATAAAACTATTCAATTTATCAACGGACTAAGGATTACAAACTGAGTAGGCTCTGCTGAGGTTAATTTGTTTGATGGGCTGCAGAATTAACTCTATTACAAGCAACCATCACTTGAATAAAACATAAAAGTGCCACACAAAAGACATGCAAAATGACACTTATGCAAACACATACCCACACTGAAATTATACAAAAGCAGATCCCCAAATAACAGTAACCCTGATGATCCCATTGGAAGTGCTGTTGTGGAAAATGCCAAGAGATAAAGCTCACAATGCTACAGGGACTTATTGTACTGGAGGCTTCCACTCAGCAAGCAGTTGTCATTTTGAAAAGGTAAATGGGAATGCACACACTTAAAATGTCAAAACCAAAGTTATGTGTTTCAAGGCAATACATCATTTCTGGCATCTAAATGCGTAGGCCAGAGGCTCCAAAAGCCAAGGCAGGGTGCCAAGGGCAGCAGCTGATACCTCTGGAGACACTAAATGACACCCATTAAACAGTTGCATTACCTTCACAAAATAATAGACATACGACACCATCATGCAGTCTTTCTGCAGCACGGAGCTGCTGATTGACTGACACCAAGACAGCTTTGAGAGCTCTGGCAGAGAGCTGAAGCTTTCTCTAGCCAGATCTTATCAGTGTGCCTTAGTTCACTCTGCCCACACTAAAAAGTATGCTGCTTTCCCCACACTTCACAGCTCGGTCATATGTTTTAAAATATACGTGAAGTTAAAAGGAATCAATCAAAACACGTGCACTCCAAAAGGAGTGCAACATGCTTAAAGTTACAACATGTCCACATATATCTTTGCTTGTGGTAATAATAATAATAATAATAATATGCATAGCAGAATCATATTGTTTCTAAGTGCTGTAATATTGGGTGTTTCTATTATCCAACGTAAACATCTTAAATTTAACAAACGCGGAAGGATTAAGGGCAGAGGCGCCTTTCCAAGATCCCAACCTGTAAAAATAAATGATCAGCACTTTCACCGAAGACTGTTCTCTGGACAATGGGCCTCATTCCGAGTATGGCGCTAAGGGACCTTGATGTTAATTACGCCACCGTAATTTACGGTGGCGTAATTGACGCCTTCCCCACTCCCATTATGCCCTATGGGGCAAGAATGGGAATGGGGAAGGGTAAATGGGGATTGGGGAATTACCGCCCCGCCAACCTTGGAATGGGGCGGTAATTCCGCCAACCACCAAGGCGCTGCCGGTCCGGGTACGGCGTCAACCAAGGCGTTAATAGCGCCATTGGTTAGCGCCGTACTCGGAATGAGGCCCAATGTCTAATTTCCCTGATGCGTGACCATCCAAAAGGAGTCTTTAAAAACACAGCAACAAAGTTGCAAGAAAACACATTTCAAAACGTGATGGTCAATTCTCTTGCTGAGCCCTCTGCGGGCAATTGGTGGGCTGCTTCAGTGGTAGCCGCCCTATTCGCGGACTTGCTACGTCATTTCATTGGGCTGGGCCTAATCCAGCTCTGCGCTGGCTACAACCATGACAGTACCTCTAGACACAGTAGTCACAGAACATGCGAAATCAGAGTTTGCACTTGGAAAATGTAATATAAATGGCTTATTTGGCCCACTGACCAAAACAAGGAGCGTCTACCAATATCTGTTGCTGTGTTATGACCGATCTGGGAAGGAGTGTTTCTTGTTTGGGATCTTACCTCAAAAATGCTTAAAGGGAGCAACCAATGCTTTATTTTGGTGTTCCTTACTTTCTGCTGTAAATAAATGTTGTTGTGGATTGTAAACCTTTTTTAAGTAAACACATCTGACTGAACATGCCCAATGGTTGCTATGGACAGTGGTACTCTCTTTAGGACAGACCTGCACCCATATCCTTAGCACAACAGTTCTTCTGGCCAAAGCAATCACAGGCATGGCCTGTATTCAAGAAGTGTGAGGACAGAACTCCTATGGCTGGGCCTTTGATTCTGCCATAAGTGTAATTCACAAAGGGTGTGGGTGGTGGCATTGCTATCAGTGTCACACCTAGTCTACATCATTATTCTTAGTATTATTATTATTCTTACTATTGTATTTATTGAGAGCAGCCCTAGCTTCGAGAAGCAATGGAGGACATTACAATCATAGGGGGATGAACAAGGTTAGGGAGCAGAAAAACAAGCGAGAGGGGATCTAACAACAGGGGAGGGAGGGAGGGTAATTGACAGCAATAGATTTACAAGTAACCAGCAGAGAAAAGAGTGGGGATTAGATCACCTATTCTCATGTATGGTGTGAAGTAGATGGTATGTGGAGCTAGGTGTTAGGGAGGAGCCATTTCTTGAAGAGGAGGTTCTTGAGCTCCTTCCTGAACTGTAGAAGCAAAGGGGCGAGTTGGATGTTGATGGGGAGGAGGTTCCAGAGTGTTAGGGCATACGCAGAGAAGGCCTGTCTTCTGTTTTCTTTGCTTCACTGGCTGAGTTCAGGTCTGTGTGTGCAAGTACATAATCAAGCTTATATCTTGTTTTTAGTTTAATATATTTCAGAACTGTAACCAATAATAGCATTACAAGGGTAATCAGCATGTATCAGTCAAGAGGAATGACACTGACTCTGAATCATAAAGATTTAAATTATAGTACAAGTATTGGCCATTTGCGCTACACCCTGATACTTTCAACACATCTTTAAATACCAAATCAATGCTCAACATTTATATAGTACATATTATTCTTTAATAGGTTGGCGCCAACACGTGTTTTGACATTTACGAACAGGTCTTCTTCAGGGCTTTAATCCCTTTGATCCAATCCAAATATGTACATATATAATACAAATTATAATTTGTACAACACAAGATATTCAATATCCTACATTACCACAAAATTAGGAATTGGAATCCATATGTACAGGTACAGCCATAATTATTTGAATCACATGGATCAAATATGATTCCCAGCCTGGGTTAGAAGGAACAGGAAGAAAAACATACATAGAGGCTTACATTAATTTCCGATGTTGCATCACACATAGTAACAATATTGGACATGGCAATTTTCCATTATAGTACTAGGTTGCCCTTTTAAAGAAAGGGAAAATACCACCACCAAGGCCATGTGTCCACCACCAAGGCACAAACCTATGACTATTTCTGTCAAATTGCTTGGAATCCTTTTTTACTTGGATCTATTTGATAATTAACTTTTTGATTGACATTATTATTACCTTTGTATTGATCGAGCTAAGGAGGCAAAGTCAAATCCTTTATCTTTAGTGTCCTGATTGTTTTTGAAGACCGATAATGTCATCAGTTCCTGCAAAAATAATTGATGGTTAGATGCAGAAAAAATAAAATAAAGGTAAATACCTTAGTTATCTAGTCCCTGTCTCAAGTCTATTCTCACTGAAGAGATATTCCAATCAAACTTATTTTCACACAAGCAATTAAGCTGTTACACGTCACCCAGAAAAAAAAGATATCAAACAATGCTAAACAATACTTGTGTTCCCATCTTCTTATGGGTGTGATCACTCCACCACCAGTGAACTCACATATGTGGCAGTGGTCCTTACCTCCCAATGTATATGGTCTTGGAAACTAGGATTGTTACCTAGTCCTAGTGTGGCCAATGGCTAGGCTTCCTATTGCCTTTAACCCTGATGACCTAGGGTGTTATCTTAGTCCAAAAATAAATTGCCAGAGTGATGGTGTAGGGTATTTTGTGGAGATTTGGGGCCTGACGGTATTTTATTACCGCCGAAAAATAACTTAGCAATAATCACTCTTTGTATTCAGATTTGGCCATGTGCAACAATAATACAATGGACATGCATTATTTCAGCACCCAGACCTGCATATTTGGTATACGTGGTTGGTGGTATTTTGGTGAGCATAATTCCCTTGTTTTATTTGTGGCCCCAATGTCCAGAATCCCTTATCTTTGCTTAGATTTTTCGTGTGATCACTAGAGAGACCTCAGACCTGCATTCTAGGAATACCACATTTTCCAGTGATAGTGTTGGTGTGCCACCATGGCCGAACTCACTGACTTATTTACGACAGAGAGCTATATATGGTAGTCTTGTGGTAATTTCCACTACCTTATATCCGGTAGGGAGCTATGTTCAGAGAGTCTCTCTTCCCGTTGGCTCATGTACCTCCAACGAGCTATGCTACAGTCACTCACAATTATTCATACTGATTCTGACATGCACACATCTGTCTTAAAATGACCATTGCACTGTTTAAAAATCTCCCCACATCATCAGCATTGTAATGGTAAACAATAAACATCACCCGTCTGTTTTCAAATATTTTTCTGTATTATAAAAGTTGTATTTAAACACGATCTCATTCTTTACAGAAATAAAATAAAATGGTACAGTAAAAGCATTGTCTATGACACACTGCAAAGAGCGTGGCGGAGAACAGAACTCAAATTGCAACATTGGTATTTGATTAAGACACGCACAGGAATCCTACACTGACTGCATATTACCGTACACACTCAGCTCCCACACTTCTCATTACCTTATCTTTTTAGTTGTTCTCTTTGGCTGTTCTCTTTGTGAATGTGGCTCCCTTGAAGATTAACTCCAGCAAAAAGGAACGCTTGCCTTCTCAAACCGGGGTCATTGCCTGGAATTCTCAGCTTTTGCAGATAGGAATGCCTCAGCCAGTGGAAAGGTCCTTCTTTCAGCTCTCCCCAATCTCGACTGCAGCAGGACACAGGAATCTGCATTCAGTCAGGAGCCCCACAGCCAGGTCTTCTCCCCAGTAGTGCAGAAAATGTCTGCCTTTCTTTTTCCCCGTTACTGCCCACTAAAACTTTCCTCTCAGCCCTCTGTATGACGTGTCCCAATGAAATCCATCATCTCTCATCCTCCTACTCTTCAACAATAGCTTCGCTTATACATTTGCAATTGTTGCAAATCTGACTTCCTTTTTCATGCAGTTACTGTGCACAAAAACACGGAGAAAAAAAAAATCTGCACACACATTTAAATGGCTTTCAGAGTATGCCTAATTCTGCAGTGGAGAACACATTTTGTTAGTGGGTTATGTTAAATAAGGTTTTATTAGTCATGTTAATGGTTAATAGGTTAGCTGTTAATTTTCAAATGTGTCTCTCGCACCATAGGCATTTCAGGTGAAAAATAGTGTGCATTTTTAAATGAGCACGTGTGCTTTTAACTGTAAAAATAGATTTGCATCTTATATGTTAAAATCGTTTTTGACTGAATAGCCTGTCTTTCCTTGTTAATCTGGTAACCCATATAGCAATGCACCGCACCCTTGTGGTGGTGCTGCAAAAAAAAAATGTGCTACTTGTGCAGTAGTGCTGTACTCTGTGCTGTAACATGCCAAATATCCTTACATATACCCTCCTTTTGTTTTTAGAACTTGGCTATAATCCAAGCCAATTCCTAAAAACAACTTGTTCTCTCTCTTTTTTTTTTTTTTACAATATAGCAATCCAACAAAATGAATATTCATGTGCATCAATGAAAATTTGCAATCAATATTTCATCTGAGTCCATCAGTCCATAAAATGTTCCACATTTGCCTTCTCAGTGGAAGTGGCATTACTTTAAGTTTAAATTTTCCAAGTCAATTAAAAACAACGAAATAAAACAACTAACTAAAACAAATAATGAATATAACAAATTAAAATAAATAATCAAAATAATAAATATGTGGAACTTCATATGCCGGACCTTTTGTTTTGTCTCTTTTGGTATGTCCCGACCAACGATGTTATTCGGTTCATTCGAGTACTCTTCATCTTGGCAATCTTGAATCCACAGTAGTCATCTCTTTTGGCATTCCGGTTATTTTGTCTTCACCTCCACCTGGAGGCAGGCATCTTTTGGTCTTCATCCAGGGGACTCCAGGACTCCATCGTCTCTCCCGTGGGCTCTGATCTCGGAACCTCCGACCAAATAATGTTAATTGTCTAAATCAAAATAGAAAATAAACAGATTAAGTACATAGCACAATACTAACTTCATCCTTTTGCCAAAAATAAAACATGCTTGGTAAAAATATTTCATTTTTTTTTTTTTTCTGAAATTAAACACAAGTTAAAAGAAAACAAGCAGATATTCAATATTTAAAACACTTCCTCTCTGCACACCAACCATGAGCTTCCATTATATGTGCATTTATTTATTTATTTATTTATTTATTTATTTATATTATATATTTTTACATATATTACAGTGTTTATGTGCCATCATAACAATCAACTTTTTTTTAACTTCTTTGTCACTGCCTCCTGATTACACCCATTTATTTTCTCAAGGGACTCTATCTGTTTCTACATGCTCAAGCTGCCTGATCTCATGCCTGGGATGACATGGTTTGATTTGATTTACATGGACAAACTGCTCTATTGCTGTTTCACCTTCATTTTTCAAAATTTTATACACTACAGGAGAGACCTTATCTATAATTCGAAATGGCCCCTGCCAGGCCGCTAGAAATTTAGAATTTTTCTGTTTACTTTTTCCAAAATGAAACTTGTACACCTGATCCCCTACACTGTATTCCTTTACTGATGTCTTTTTATCATAATATGACTTTGCACTGTCAGCAGCTCTTTCCAGATTTCTCTGCACAAAAGCAAATGCATGTTGCAAATGCCTCCTCAGTTCATCAATATATTCATGAACTGTGGATGCACTCACTAGAGTTTGCTCATGTGTTCTGTATAGTAGGTGTTGTGGTAACACCATTTTCCTACCTGTCAAGACCTCATGGGGGCTAACACCTGTTGCTTTGGCAGGAGTCGATCTGATTGCCATCAAAACCAATGGTAAACGCAAATCCCAGCTGGAACCTGCTTCTGCCACAAATTTCTTTAAAATATCCACAACAGACCTATTGCTTCTTTCAACTGTACCTGAAGACGCCGCCCGATATGCGATATGTAGTTTCCTTTTCACACCTAGTATTTGCCATACCTTACTCATTAGAGTACTTGTGAAATGACTTCCTCTGTCTGACTCAATTCTTTGTGGCAACCCAAACCTTGAGAACACATGGTTCACCAGCAATGTGGCTGCTGTTTGCGCACTACAATCTGGTGCAGGAATGCATTCAATCCACTTTGACATCAAACATACCACACTCAAAATATAACGGTGTCCCCTGCTCGACCTTTTTAAAGGACCTACATAGTCTATTTGCAAATCTGACCATGGGAGAGTTAGGCCTCTTTTCATCAATGGTGCTCTATGCATTGGTGAAGCAGGTTTAAATTGGGCGCATACTAGACATCCTCTAGTATATAATTCCACATCTTGGGACATATGTGGCCAGTAAGCATAATCTTTTAGTATTTCTAATGTTTTTTGTGAACCTCTATGGCCTGCAGTTATGGCATCATGTGCATGGTGTAGCATTAGTCCTCTGAATGAAAGGGGTACTACCCACTGTATTTGCCCTGTTATGGACTCTCTAATCATGAGTCCATCCTGTAATCTAATTCGTGTTTTGTTCTTTAATAACACCCTCAACTCTTCTTTTCCCATACAATCTTTTTCTGTTAAAGGATTTTGTTCAGGATCTATCAAATGATTATAATAGATTCCCAAAATTTGATCATTCTTTTGTGCCTCAATCAAATCTTGGTCTGGCGTGTCATGACTCCACTGCACCACCGGTTGATCTACCTCCTTTGGTGCTTTAGAACGTGTCACTGCATCAATTTGTATTTCACCCATTAAATAATCAATATGTAGCAATTCTCCCATCACAGCCCCAATCTTAGCCAGATGGTCTGCCTTATCATTTCCCTCCTTATCCTCTCCTGGTGTTTTTAAATGCCCACGAATTTTTCTCCAGTATATTGCTAAATTATTTTCTGACACCAATTTGTCTATGGCTTGTATCATTTTTCCATGTTTAAGTGGCTTTTTGTTGTATGTAACCATGCCTCTTGCTTTGCAACCAGGCAAATACTCCACAAAGCTATTCCGTGCATAGTCAGAATCAGTCACCAGGACAATTTCACTGAACTTTTTATCAACTGCAGTAGCAATTGCTTTATAAATGGCTGCCAATTCCGCCACCTGACTGCTCCTATCTCCAATCCTCATCCCTATACTGGGAACGCCTTCACATTTCAACCAGACATTTCCTATTCCTGCCACTAATTGTTTATTACTGTCATTTTCAATGTGAAAAGCACAACCATCCACATATACAGTTGGCAAATCCTTGCATGTTTTTTCATCAAAAGCTTTGTGTGATGATTGTTCAAATTCCTGCAAACCAGTTTCCACTTCCATTTCATTTGGTATTTGTTCAGCTGCACAGTCATGTAAGTCAGCTAACCCTTGAGCAATTGGGCTCTTTTTATTTTGTCCATATCTCACTTCTACGGGAAAACCTTGTAATGCCAACGTCCATGAAGTGATTCTGGATTGCGCTAGATTGCCTGATCTAATTCTTTTACTCTCTAAAAATTGCAAAGGTTGATGATTTGTTTCAATAATCACCTTTTCTCCCTGAACAATGGGGCGGAAATGTTGTAGCGCCCACACAGTGGTTAATAGGGCCTTTTCACATTCATTAAATTTCATTTCAACTTGGGAAAATGCCTTACTTGCATATGCAATGGTTTTGTGATTCAAATCGTGTTTTTGTGATAACACTGCTGACATACAATGTTCAGAAAAACCTATTTCTATAAAGAAATCCCTGTCCTTTATGGGGTATGCTAAACATGGTGCCTTTACAAGACATTCCTTCAATCTAGCCACTGCATCAGACTGCTCTCTTTCCCATCTCCAGGGAGTATTTAGTTTAAGCAGTTTAGTCAATGGTTGAGTGATTTCTGCATAATTTTCAATGAACTTTCTGTTATAGCCTGTCATCCCTAATAAACTTTTTACTCCTTTCACATTTTTAGGATCTTTTAATCTTTGTATGGCCTCTATTTTCTTCCTTTGTGGATTTAACCCATGTTCGGTTACTTCATGCCCTAGAAAGTTCACTTTTTTCTTGCACCATTGTGCTTTTTGCAAAGATACTTTGGCGCCTGCTTTCTGCAATTGGCCAAGTACATGTCTTATTTCATCAAAATGGCTTTTCAGGCTTTCATTTTTTATCAGGACATCATCCACATAAACTATTGTTCCTCTTTCCGCTGCATCCGGCATGGCCTTTCTCAAAAATATGCCAAATTCACTCCCACTATTGATGTACCCGAACGGAGCTCTAAGCCAGGCATATTGAGTCCTGTCAAATGTAAAGGAAAATAAGTGTTGTATCTCCTCTGCCAATGGCACACACCAATATCCAGATGTGAGATCTAACGTGGTAAATACATTTGAACCATGTATCTGAGCTAGGCCCTGATCAATGAATGGTAGTGGCCATCTAGATACTGGTACTCTTTTATTTAACTCTCTTAAGTCTGCACACAGCCGCCATTGACCATTTGGCTTTAACACACCTAAAATAGGCGTATTGGATGTGCTATGAATGGGCCTGATTATTCCCCGTGATTCCAAATTTTTAATAATCTCTGCCAATGATTCTAAACATGCCAGCGGTAGTCTATACTGGCGTACAAACACTGGATTTCTGCTACAACCTTCTGGTAGTGTGGCCACATGTAAATCAGTTAAACCACAATCATAAGCATCTTTTGCAAATACATCCTTAAACTCCATAAATATTTTCCTCAGGTCGTCCCTATCCTTATCGCTGTCGCATGCATCCGCTAAGGAGATCTGCTCTTCTACCATTCTGGAAAATTCTGGAAACTCTTCTGGTAAAGGAATCTCAGCGCTTTCCTCTAACTGTGTGGCTGTGTCTTTTTGTAGAGCTGCCACTTTTAAATATTTTGGCATATCAGCTTCCACTTCAATGGGCTGATTTCCTGTTTCATTTTCATTTAAATTAAATATTATGCAATCCTCTTGATGGCAGCACACTGTCTCATTTGAATCATAAGGATACACAGAATGAATTTTAAATATTCCTTTGGGCTGAGAGTCCAGGTGTTCTGGCAACTCGCCCTTGGCATCTACATATTTTTCAGGAATATTCCCAATCACCATGTTATTTAAATCTGCCGTATAATGTGATTTTTGTATGGCCATTCCTAATGGGGAGTTTTCCTCTAAATGAATGTCCTGACAACCTTTATTATTTACCATGATTTTTACAGATCCTTCACCAATGTCTACCAATGGAATGTATTCATAATCCAGGCCTTGCTGTTTTATGGATTCATTCAGGCATACAAATGCATCAGAGCCTTTCATCTGCTGCCCATTTTTGCATTTCAGTGTTATTGCAAACTGTTTTGTAAATGCAGGAATAATAGTATCTTTCCTTATTTGTAATTCGATGGCATAAGGAACCAGTTGTGCACAATGATAAGCCCTTCTTTTGTCTTCAAATTCAGGTGCCGGCCCACCTAGGCGTGACCATATTTTTTGATTAAGGAAATCTAACACCATACACATTCTGTGCATGATGTCATTGCCCATGTAAAATTCATTTTGTGCTCCATTCACTATCCATACATTATGGTAAATTGTTTTCTGCCCAATGCTAATTTTAAGCATGCATCTGCCTGGAATTCGGTTTTCAAAGTCTGGATTGTCCAACCCAAAAACATATTGGTTTTTAATCCTAAATTTCGGGATTTCTTCCCTCTCCATAATTTTTTGCAACAATTTCTCATTAATGAAACTCCTTTCATGTCCAAGCGCTAAAGTGGCTTTTATTGTTTTAAGATAATCATTTATACCAACATGAACCCATGGTTGCTCATCTTCCATGTGTATTTCTGCCAGAGTGGTAATGTGTTTTTCTGAATCTGTTTTAGGAACAATATTCTGTTTGCATGTTTTCTCTTTTAAATAGAAACGTAATGTGTGCTCATCTATGGCAGTCTGCCAATCTTTCCTTGGGTCCAAGTATATTTGTACAGGTAGTTTTTCATTGTCGCTCTGATCTTTGTCTTGACACATTAAGATAACAGTGACACTAGGTATGCAGCTATTCTGGAGATATACCTCCACAGCATCATTTGTTTTGGCAACGGTGTGACATTCTTTTATATTGCTGTTTTGTGATTTTAGTTTCTTAGGCCTCAATGGTTTTTTGGTTAAGGACCACAGCACTCCATTCACCCCATCTATGAGAGGAGACAATCTTTTCAGGCAATCTGTCCCCATCAGAAATGGAATTTCACAAATAGATGTGATCAATACCTCTTGTTTCATTCTGTGCTTTCCTATTTTTATGTCAACCTCAGTTACACCTATGATGGGCACCTCCTCCCCATTAAAGTTATGCACTGGGCCTTGATTTTCCTTCACTGTGATCTGACTCTGTGGAGGCCTCCCTTCATTGATACTCTATACCAGCTCCTTGGACATAATTGTGGCCTGTGCGCCAGTGTCAATCATAGCAAAGGTGTGGCACTTTTCTTCTACAGTGATGGGTGCATAATATCTGTCCTCAACTTCCTCTAATACACATAAGAAGTGTGAATTCTTACTGAGTTCAGGGCTCACCTTTCTCAGATCTTTCTCACTTTTGGCTAAGCACATTGGTAAATGAAAAGACATTTTTTCCTCCTTTTTACCCATTTCTGTGCGAGATATTTTATTCATTTCTCCATGTTCAGAGGTTTTTTGGAGTGTGGCCACTGTTCGCCCATCCATCTGGGTAACATCAGAGACCACATTACAACCTTCCAACTGAACATGTGTAACAACATCATTCAGCAATTTGTCATTTTTTAATTCTGTGCATTTGTGATCATTTAGTGTAATACCAGCCCTTTCAGCCTCTTCAAAAATATGTGGCTCAAAGAATTCTTCAGGTGATTGACTTGTACCCTCCTTGTGAGTATTTCCTTTTTCTGTCTGTGTTTGGTCATTGTTTTGCTTGCCCAGGGAAGGAGCTATGGCATCCCCACTTACTCCCTGTTCACTGGTATTCCCCATGCATGAGTCATTTTTCTTAAATCTGTTCCTTTGTTCTTTTGGAATTCCTAATGTTTCTTTTTCATTTGTGCAAATCTTTACTGTTTTATTTAGCTCTAAGTTAAACCGTACCTCTTTTTTAGAAGTATTTGCACTTTCTGTCACAATTTCATTTACTGGTACTTTCATTTTTAATCCATTAGGCATCTCATAGTCGTTATGCAAAATTATATCAGAGCAATCTGTCATTTTGGCACTCCAGTTATCATGAGTACTTAGTCACTTTTCGGAAGCCCCCCGGTCATTGCTATGGCCATCAGCCCCCTCTTTGGAAGGTTGTTTTTGCGCTGTATAGAGCTTTCCTATTTGCTCAGCTAACATTTTCACTTGGGCCTCAAGGCACTGGAACCTTTCCATCTCTCTAGGATCCTCTTTCTGTGGCCTAGGTCGATATTGGTTGTTTTCCCCCTGATTGGATCTATTCTGATACCTCTCAGGTGATTGATGCCGGTTGGGATGGTTTCTGAACTCTTGATTCATTTGTGGAGGGGAGCGGGTTGCGCCCATCCTTTGATTATAGTCCCTTGGTGGGGAATCATCGTACTGGCGTGGACTGTAGTTCACGTTTTGCCTCATGTACTGTCTCTCAGATTGTGGGTACTGGCCCCTATGTTGATTTCCATTATCAGTAAATCGATCCACATATCGGGGCCTATCCTGATTACCATATATCATGGTGTTGGGATCAAACCTACTCTGTGTCCCCAATGACTGGTAGGGACCATCATTTCTTTGATCTTGATTTTGTCTCTGGTTATTGTTCATACCTGCCATATCAGGCCGATATCCTACCCGGGGTCTATCCCCTAAATATCTAGGGCTGATGTAGCTCTGCCTATTACTAGGCTCATGTGTTTGGAACATTGGTACAGGAAATGGCGATCTTTGTTGATTACCCCTTTGTTCAAGTGTCACATTATTTTTACCTTGGCTTTGAGCAGACTCAAGGGACATTTTGGCTGACCTGATTTCCATTACTGTGGCTGAGGGTTCTTTAGATTTAGGCCTGGTATCTTTCATTTTATCACTTTCTCTACCCTGACAATAGAGTACCTCATATAGCTTTGTGCTTTGATGTACAATCCATTCAAGGGACTTGTCACGGTCAAATTCACGGACCAATTGGGATATGATGTCTTTCTGTAGCCCATAGAAGTATGCAGTTTTAAACTCATTGGAATTTGAGTCAAAAGATACATCAAAGCGAGAGAATGCTCTTTTTAAGTCTTGTAAAAATTGGCGAGGGGATGTATTAGGTCCAGCAGTAATTGTGTACGCGACTTTCTTTGCCTCCTGCAATGACTGAAAAGGAGAAAAATGACGCCTAATTTCTTTTTCAAACTCCAGCCATGTCATGTTCTGCTGTTCATTTAATCCCCTTATGATGCTGGCCGTCGGGGCATCTAAAGTTAAATGAAAATATTGTCTGTACTGTTCCCTAGGTATCTGGAGTGCTTTAAAAATGTCATGCACCGCTTCTAAGTGATCCTCAATGCAGCATTCACCTCCCTTTTTAAATGGTTTGATCAGGGCTTTAATGGATTTCATTATTTTTATGGGGCTACTTGTTGCAATACATGGAATTGCACTATTTTGTGAGTCAATCCTGTTTTCAGGTGTATGAGATTGGTGACTGCCCCCAATGGGAGTATCAAATCCCCCAAGGGCGCTGCAACCAAGTTCAGTCACCGGCCCAGTCACTGGGGCACTAGCTCTTTGGGCAGAGCTAGAATTCACCTCCACTCCATTGAATGTGGTACCCTGCCGCCTCTCCTGGGACCTGGGAATGCACATTTGCTGTTCTAAGTCCTTACACTTTTTAAGGAGTCTGTTGGCTTCATCTTGTAAATAGTTGTTTTCACTATTCACCTTATTAATCACCTCCTGCATGTCGCACATTTGCATTTGGCATTCATTGAACTCTTTATTTCTCTTGTCTCTTTCTTGAATCATTTTAATCATTTCTTGTTCTGCACTCTGGAGATCACCTTCTTTTTCACAATGTTCTTTTTGTAAAATCTGCATTTCTGAAACAACCTTATCTTTATCCTGCCTAATGTGATCCACTAAGGCTTTTAAGTGTGCCAATTCTTGCTCACTATCTTCAAATTGTTTCTTGCTTTTGGATAACTGAGTATCAAAGTCTCTGCATTTTAATTGCATGTCTTTTTGGCATACATCCAATTCTGCTCTCAACATTTCCTGATTTTTACTTGCCCCCTCTAATTCAGTCTTTAACCTGTTAATTAGCTGAGTATCATTCTCTTGCATTCGCAGGGACTTGTTTAAAATAAACCATATTTTGCCGCATAGCCGTATTAAACAGTCTTTCACTGCACTTTTATCGGCTGCATTCAATAATCTTGTAAGGCAGACCTGAATTATGCTGCCTTCTGCAAAAATATTGTCTAGTTTTTCTTTCTGCACCTCACCCTGAATGCGGTTACTCCATTCTAACGTGCTATTCGAAGACCAATTCCCATGTGCAAATAACTTTGCCTCTAAATATTGCACTAGATCTGAGGATGTGGTTTCCCTTTGTGACATTCTGAAATTCGTTTTTAGTGGCACACTGCTATTATAAAATGGGTTCCCTTTAATGTGCAAATGGCAGTGTGAGACACACTTGCCACGCCCAGTAGGTACTCTATGATCACTTTCCCGGCCTGCAACGCACCATAAATATGTAGGGTATTTTGTGGAGATTTGGGGCCTGACGGTATTTTATTACCGCCGAAAAATAACTTAGCAATAATCACTCTTTGTATTCAGATTTGGCCATGTGCAACAATAATACAATGGACATGCATTATTTCAGCACCCAGACCTGCATATTTGGTATACGTGGTTGGTGGTATTTTGGTGAGCATAATTCCCTTGCTTTATTTGTGGCCCCAATGTCCAGAATCCCTTATCTTTGCTTAGATTTTTCGTGTGATCACTAGAGAGACCTCAGACCTGCATTCTAGGAATACCACATTTTCCAGTGATAGTGTTGGTGTGCCACCATGGGCGAACTCACTGACTTATTTACGACAGAGAGCTATATATGGTAGTCTTGTGGTAATTTCCACTACCTTATATACGGTAGGGAGCTATGTTCAGAGAGTCTCTCTTCCCGTTGGCTCATGTACCTCCAACGAGCTATGCTACAGTCACTCACAATTATTCATACTGATTCTGACATGCACACATCTGTCTTAAAATAACCATTGCACTGTTTAAAAATCTCCCCACATCATCAGCATTGTAATGGTAAACAATAAACATCACCCGTCTGTTTTCAAATATTTTTCTGTATTATAAAAGTTGTATTTAAATACGATCTCATTCTTTACAGAAATAAAATAAAATGGTACAGTAAAAGCATTGTCTATGACACACTGCAAAGAGCGTGGCGGAGAACAGAACTCAAATTGCAACATTGGTATTTGATTAAGACACGCACAGGAATCCTACACTGACTGCATATTACCGTACACACTCAGCTCCCACACTTCTCATTACCTTATCTTTTTAGTTGTTCTCTTTGGCTGTTCTCTTTGTGAATGTGGCTCCCTTGAAGATTAACTCCAGCAAAAAGGAACGCTTGCCTTCTCAAACCGGGGTCATTGCCTGGAATTCTCAGCTTTTGCAGATAGGAATGCCTCAGCCAGTGGAAAGGTCCTTCTTTCAGCTCTCCCCAATCTCGACTGCAGCAGGACACAGGAATCTGCATTAGTCAGGAGCCCCACAGCCAGGTCTTCTCCCCAGTAGTGCAGAAAATGTCTGCCTTTCTTTTTCCCCGTTACTGCCCACTAAAACTTTCCTCTCAGCCCTCTGTATGACGTGTCCCAATGAAATCCATCATCTCTCATCCTCCTACTCTTCAACAATAGCTTCGCTTATACATTTGCAATTGTTGCAAATCTGACTTCCTTCTTCCTGCAGTTACTGTGCACAAAAACACGGAGAAAAAAAAATCTGCACACACATTTAAATGGCTTTCAGAGTATGCCTAATTCTGCAGTGGAGAACACATTTTGTTAGTGGGTTATGTTAAATAAGGTTTTATTAGTCATGTTAATGGTTAATAGGTTAGCTGTTAATTTTCAAATGTGTCTCTCGCACCATAGGCATTTCAGGTGAAAAATAGTGTGCATTTTTAAATGAGCACGTGTGCTTTTAACTGTAAAAATAGATTTGCATCTTATATGTTAAAATCGTTTTTGACTGAATAGCCTGTCTTTCCTTGTTAATCTGGTAACCCATATAGCAATGCACCGCACCCTTGTGGTGGTGCTGCAAAAAAAAATGTGCTACTTGTGCAGTAGTGCTGTACTCTGTGCTGTAACATGCCAAATATCCTTACAATGGCCTGCACAAATCAAACAAATTGCAGGTCACTTCTGCTATTCATATTAAGGTGTCACAAGTGCACCACCACCAATCCTACTATACGTATGTACAGTGTCCTTACCTCCTGAATAGGATCTTTCTCTAAGATTATGGAATGGAAATCCTTTAGTTTGTTGATGATCCAATGTATCCTACAAACGACCAAATTAATGTATGAAAACATATCTACAGCCTACAGACTCCCATTCGGGTGCTGTAAGAATCCTTCTAAATTTAAAAAGGGAAGAAATAGGGTCCAAAGTACTTACAAGTAAAGAGAGTCTTGTAGGCTCTCTCTCCTCCTTATGGAGACAAATGCGGCAATCCGCTACACAAAATGCAACCATAAGTGGATCTTGATGTCTAGGGGGAGGCAGCTCTAATGCCGATCTGGACCACCTCAAAGAGAACCGAATTGCCAGCATTTTGCTTAATGCCACATCCATATGCAAGGGCATCCAACTCTCATTCTAGATTGTTAACATGCATGTACTGATACACTTTCAATTTTTAAAATGTTTAATCTCATCAGAAAATTGCTTCACATCGTGTGGATTCACATTTCTGCGTGTTGCAGGATTCGCCTAATATTAACTTCAGAACTATTATCCTTCTGGCAGAATATGACACTCAATCCCTGATAATGTAACAGCATTCCCTGGAAAATGTAATACTATTGAGTCCACTAACCATTCTCTCTTCTATTTACTGCCAACACCTTGTTTGTCAATTGCTAACAGTCCACGTGGTGATTGTAATAGAAGAACTTTTATTGAAAGGTAATAAGGGCCATAACGCCTCACTATATGTAAAGTGTTTTGTTCGTGGAAACAAGGGCCTTGGAGCCAAGCAAAACACTTCTTTTAACTATCTAGTTGAGATAACAATTATGACATTGAAGTTTCAATGCCTCATCTTTTACTTCATTATTATTAAGAAGAATGTTTCAGATCAAAATTAAATTGTTCAAGCAAACAAACAGACACAGCGTCCCTAAAAGAATCAACACACGCCAATCCTTCTTCAACACATGAGAGCTTCAACATTGAACAGAGATGACCTGAAATTCCCCATATCTGTGCATTGGCAAGAATGTCACCAAATTGATAGCAAGGAAGATATACAATTTATGGGTTTGTTAACAATACCACAAGATCCAGGAGGGAGGGGGGCAGAGAAGCAGCAGTAAGGAGGGCAGAATCCAAGGCAATCTGTAAACATAGAACTGTAATTAAGGGTTTGAACACAGATCATGAGATAGGCTCCTTCCTTTGAATGTTGAACCTCTTATGTGATGAAGAAGGATTGACGTGTGTCAATTCTTTTAGGGACGCTGTGTCTGTTTGTTTGCTTGAACAATTTAATTTTGATGTGAAACATTCTTCTTAATAACAATGAAGTAAAATATGAGACCTTGAAACTTCAATGTCATAATTGTTATCACAACCAGATAGTTAAGAGGATTTTTTTGCTTAGCTATGAGGCCCTTGTTTCCACCAATAAGGCACTTTACGTATAATGAGGCATTATGGCAGTTATAACCTTTCAAGGAACATTCTTCTATGACCCTCACACGTGGACTGTTAGCGATTAACAGATGAGATCTTGCCAGTAAATAGAAGAGCAAATGGTCAGTGGATTCAATAGTATTAAAATTCACAGGGAATGTTGTTACATTATCAGGTATTGTGTGTCATATTCTGCCGGAAGGATAATCATTCTGAAATCAACATTAGGTGAGTCCCGCAACACACAGAAGGGTGAATCCACATGATGTGAAGAACTTTTCTGATGAATTTAAAAATTAAAAACTTAAAAGTGTATCAATACATGGATTTTGACAATCTAGAATAAGAGCTTGGTGCCCTTGAATATGGATGTGGCTTTACACAAAAAAGCTCGCTATTCGGTTCTCTTTGTAGTGGTCCAGATGGGCATTGGAGCTGCCTCCCCCTAGATATCAAGAACCACTTATAAGCAGACCGTGATTATGGTTAGGAGAACATGGGGAATATGAGTGGTTGCTGGTCTTAATATTTCGGCAACACAATTAAGACAGTGCAGGACGTGTCGGGTAGGTGTTGCTATTGAGTTTGCATGCACAACGGTGGGGTGTTACACATGCTCCTGCCCTTTGCTGATGGATAGTGCAGCAATTTGTTTGCCTTGTTAACTTATCTAGATTTATAAGCCTTGTTAGGTTGCAACTAAATTTCTCGATACTTAATCATTTCAGGCTCTGAGAGCAGCATACCAGTCTGTTTACTAACATTGACTGCTTATCGGGCATAACAGCACTTGCCAATGTTACAATGTCACGAGCGCCTTGACATCATCTTTGTTAATATAACATGCATAATCCGAAATGATACACATGCTGTCACTGTTTGCGCTGGAGAGTGCCATGTATAACTTGCCTTGTTAACCTATCAAGGTTTAAAAGTGATATTAGCTTTCAACATAAATCTTTAGCAACTAATAATTTTCGTTTTGAGGGCCGCATACCAATGTTTTCATTAACATCAACTGTTTATCGGACTCATCAGCAATTGGAAAACGTCACCAACGTGACAATGTCACGTGCGCTATGAAGTCATATTTGTAAATAAAACATGCAGAATCCAAAATGGTGGCGTTTTGTGACGTGAATTGCTGCATTTGTCTCCATAAGGAGTAGAGAGATCCTACAGACTTTCTTTACTTGTAAGTACTTTGGGCCCTATTTCTTCCCTTTTTTTTTAATTTATGGGGATTCTTACACCCCCTGAATGGGGCTGTGGAGGTCTGTAGATATGTTTGCATACATTAATTTGGTCATTTTTAGGTTAAATTGGTTCATCAACAAACTAAAGGATTTTCATTCCAGAATCTAAGAGAAAGTTTGCTTCCTTTAGTTCGATCAATAAAACGGTAATAATAATTTCAATCAAACCGTTATCAGAGAGATACAAGTAAAAAAAGGTCTCCAAGTAATTTGACGTGGAAAGGCATATGTTTCTTCTAGTCACACCCGGGATACTTGATAGGGAACTACTTTGGTATTGTTTCCGTTTTGATATTGTAGAAATAATCATAGTTTGGTGCCTTGGTGGTGGACACATGGCCTTGGTAGTGGTATTTTCCGTTTGTTTAATGGGCCAACCTAGCACTATATGGGAAATTATCATGCCCAGTATTGTTACTATATGCGATGCCAACATCGGAAATTAATATGAGCCTCTATGTATGTTTTTCTCCCTGTTCCGTCTAACCCACACATAGTATTTGATCCATGTGTTTCAAATAATTATGGATGTAATTGTACATATGGATTCCAATTCCCAAATTGATGGTAATGTATCAGATGGACTATCTTATGTTGTGAACATTATCATGTGTATTATATAGGTAGATATTTAGATTGGATCAATGTGATTAAATCCCTGAAGAAGACCTGTTAGTAAAGGTTGAAACACGTGTTGGATGAAACCTATTAAAGAAGAACATGTACTATATACATTTTGAGCATTTAATTGATTGGTATTTAAAGATATGTCAAAAGTATTAGGGTGTAGCCAAATGGTCAATACTGGTACTATAATTCAAGTCTGTGCATGTCCGTACTTCTGGTGGATTGTAACCCTTCAGAGATTCTGCGTTTCTCAGTGAGGCTTGGTGAATTCAGAGGGACAGCTTTGTAGATGATTCGGTAGGATTTGGAGATGATACATGCTTGCAGCAGGAGCCAGCGCAGTTCAATTAGGGTTGGGGTGATGTTGTACATGAAGTACAGCTATGTGCTGCTGATGCCCCACACATAGCTTGTCATGTAATCATCACTGGGGGCTCAGGTGCTCTGCCACAGAAAGGTGGTGAAGGTCAAGGGAATCCTCAGAAGAGATGTCTATAAGCATACCCCTACAGCCGAGGTGTGATCCCCACACTCACAATAGCTATCAGATACATTTATAATAGTTAGTTAATTACATGGAATTAGAATTTCTATTTTATAGCAGGCTGCTTCCAACCCTCGCTGGGGTACCTCCGAAGTATGTGTGAGTTTTCACCGAACAATCCAGGGTGTTGTCAATACCACTCAGAAGTTGCTGCAAAGTTTGAATGTGCTGCCAATTTGAGGATTCATGTCCTAAACTTCTTAGGGTGCTGCATCGAGCCACCACAAGGCTCAAAAATATAGAACAAGGGGTGCTGAAAATGATATTGGTGGTTTAAAATAAAAATGCTAACATTTTATGTTGTCGTTTTTTGGTGTATACAAAACCTGCACATGCGATTCCGACGTCAAATGTTTTTTTTTGGACAAACCTCTGCACCAAAAGTCACTAAATCTAGTAATGACTCAGAATAAAGCAATAAAATGTGTCTTCCTAATTATGTGAACTTATTTCTGTTGAACAATTTTCAATCTATGCGTGAAAAAAAATCCATTGAGGCGTTTTCAGGAAAAAGCATATGTTTCAGGCCTCCGACTGCCCCCCAAAGCTTTGGCTCCCCCTGCCGATTTGCAGCACAGGTTGGCAAGAAGAGCACCACATGTTGGCAAGAGAATACCAGTGAGCCAAGCAAATTGTTTGGGTAAGGGTTTTGCAGTTGGGCGTCCAATGCATGGTACCTTAATAAGGGCAGTGTAAATGCACATGGAGGTAGACATGTAGACATGCAGAATTGGAGATGGGTAACCATCAACGATGGCAATATAGTCTACTGAGCGTTTTTGTGAGACATCGAATGAAAACGATAGCACACAAATAAGCTCAGTTGTTGATAGGTATCCATCAACAATGTTATGTTGTGCACGGGCCCTTCAGCGTTCCATTTCTAGGCCCTGCGCTCTCCCGATGGCATAGATAAGGAAGGCATGAGGGCCACAAATGATATAATATGATATGATATGGCATTTATAATGCGCCTATACACAAGTGTTTAAAGGTGCAACGAGGCAAGGGAGGGGGGACAGAGGGAAGGCAGAGACAACGATCTTACTAGGCAAGGTGGCATTGAGATCGCGCAAGTGCAGGGGTAGTGAGGAGGGGAAAAGTGCGGGGGGAAAGTGGGAGGGGGCAGTGCAGTACATGGGATTGACAGTAAAATATAAATACAATAAATTAAAGCAATAAGTAAGAAGTGCGGCAAGCTGGTGGCAAGTGCAAGGATAAGTGCAGACATCAAGTGTTCAGTGCTGGTAGTGGACTGAGGGGATACAGAAAACAGTCCCCAAGTGAGGGGGTTGCCAGGGAGGCAGTGCAGGTGTGCAACTGGCGGGGGAGGGTACCTGGGCCCATGATCAGAGGGTGGCCAGGTGACCAGTGCAGTTTCAGTCAAGAGAACAGCAGGGGAGAGGAGGAGAGAAAGCAGAAGCAAAGAGGAAGGTTTTGAGGTGCTTCCGGAACTGGACATGGTTCTCCTCAATTTTCAGGGAGGCAGGGAGGCTGTTCCAAAGGGAGGCATCTTCCGAAGACAGAGATCTACCATCAACTCGTTGCTTGGAGAAGCAACTGACTCTGAGGGAGTTGGAGGCAGATGAGCGAAGAGCTCAAGAAGGAAGATATTTAGGAAGAGAGAGTTGAAGGTTTTGAGACCCCAGGCACAGAAGGCCTTGTGGTCAATGCAGAGAGTTTTGAACTTGATCCTCGCAGCCACTGGGAGCCAGTGCAGAGATTTCAGTCCTGGAGAGATACGATCCCTGGGCTTGAGGCCAAGGACAAGACTTGCAGTCCTGTTCTGGATGGGATGCAGAGGGTGGAGAGTAGAAGCAGGCAGATTTAAAAAGAGGCTGTTGCAGTAGTCCAGCCTAGAGAGAACCAGAGCTCTGGAGACAGTGAGCTTCTGGGGGAAGGAGGGGAAAGGAAGAATACCTTTGAGGAGGTGCAGCTGGTAGTGTGACTTCTTAGAGACGTTATAGATGTGGGGAGAGAAGGAGAGTGTGGAATCAAAGATGACCCCAAGGTTTTTAGCCTCACAGATGGGAGCAGGAAGAGAATCAAGAGAGGGCACCCAGAGAGTGACAGGAAAGGAGGAAGCAGGTGTGCAGATGAGGAGAATCTCAGTCTTACTGGCATAAAGGCAGAGATCATTGGCTGCACACCACTCCTGGATAGCAGACAGACGGTCAGAGATGAAAGATGGAGAAGAAGTGGCAGAAGGGAGCCTGAAAATGAGTTGAGTGTCATCCCGATAGCACTGAAAGTTGGGGCAGAGGGCGGCAATGTGGTGGGCAAGAATTGCCAGGTATTGGTTGAACAGCCAGGGAGGGAGGTTAGACCCCTGGGGAACACCACAGGTAGAGCTAGAGATAGAGGAGAGGAAGAACCCAAGTTGGACATGGGGGGGTAGATCAGAGGGGAAAGAGTTCAGCGAAGCCAGGGCCTGATCGGTGATACCCAGGTTTGATAACGGTTGAGTAGGATGGCATGGTTGACCATGTGAAAGGCAGAAGAGAGATCAAGTAAGATGAGGACACGGGGTGTTGGAATCAAGGTTGGAGAGCAGGTCTTCACGGATGTTCAGGAGAGCAGGTTCCAGGCTTCTGGCAGCTCTAAAGCCAGACTGATGGTCATGGAGACAACCGAAATATTCAGGGTGAAGATTAAGCTGGGAGATGGCCAGCTTTTCCAGGAGTTTGCCCAGGAAAGGAGTGATAGAGATTGCGCAATAGTTAGCCGGGCAGGAAGGGTCGGCAGAGGGTTTCTTAAGAAGAAGGTGCACAGGGAGTGATTCAGGGGGAAAGGGAAGATCCCAGTGGTGAAGCAGTGGTTGCAGAAATCAGCCAGAGCAGGGGCCAAGGTGTCAATGTGGTCCTTGATGGTTTTTGAGGAACAGGGGTGAACCTGTTTTGATGAGACTTTCATAGATCAGACTTGTCTAGAGACGTTGTCTGGGGAGAACGGGGGAAAGGAAGAGAAGGAGGGGGGAGAGGTGGCCGAAGAAGGGCCAGAGGAAGAGCAGGGAGTAGAGGTGGCAGGGTGAGAGGAAGAGAGAGAGGACCAGATGTCCTGAGTTTTAGAGATGAAATGAGAAACCAGTGCCGTGCAGAGGGCCTGCCAGGGGACAGGAGAGGTAGAGACTGCAGCAGGATTGTCCAGCTCCTGGCAGATGTGAAAGAGTTCAGCCAAGTTGTTAGATGCTGCAGAGACGCAGACTTGGATATGGGCTCTCTTCTTGGTGCTGACAGAGAGCCGGTATTGCATTTGGAGCAGGCGGCAGGCCAGTTTGTCAGAGGATGTACCAGAAGCACACCATTTCCTCTCAGCAACCCTGCACATGCGTTTACGGGTGGCGAGGTCTGAGTTGCACCAGAAGTTGTACTTGGCTTTCTGCTTCAAGCAGATCCTTATGACAGGGGCAAGAACATGAAGAGTATCAGAGATAGCCGAGTGGAGCATGGAGAGGGCTGTGTCAGGGTGTGAGTCAGCCAAAGGGGGAAGTGAGGGAAGAAAGTGGCATCGAAAGCCTCACTGACACATGCTTCATGGGTCGGATAACCAAGACGTTAGGTGGCAGTTGGCTTGGCCTGAGGGGTGGAGAAGGTAAGCTGGGAGGAAAGGAGAAAGTGATCACTCCAGGAGAGATGGGTGTTGAGAGGGATAGAAATGGAAAGGTCTGTAGGGATCAGAACATCCAGCATGTGCCCTGCGGAGTGAGACTGGCCAAAGGGGAGGATAGAGAGTGAGAGAGAGTCGCAGAGGTCACGAAAGAGTCCAGAGGAAGGACAAGAAGCATCCAGGTGGATGTGAAAGTGTCCAAGAAGGAGGAGTTGAGTGGTCGGGACCAGGAGGGAAGAGGAGAGGTCCACCCACTCAGAGAGGAAGGAGGAGATCTGACTAGGTGGCTGATAGATGGTAGCCACAGTAAGGGAATGGCTAGGACAGAGAGAGAGCCTGCATACAAGGCATTCGAAAGAAGAGTAGGCCTGCGTAGGAATGAGAGGGGCAGGAATCCACTCCGGGAAGATCAGGGCTACACCCCCTCCGGAGCGGTTGGACAAGAGTACGGAGACGATCTTGTACCCGTCAGGGACGAGAGTGTCAAAGCTTGTGACAGAGCTGGCCGTGAACCATGTCTCGGTAAAACCGAGGACATCGAGGTCAAGTTCTTCCAGGAGGCGGCAGATGTCAGAGGACAGTTTGGCAGCTGAGCTGGAGTTTAAAGTGGCAATATGGAGAAGGTTGCCATCCTTGAAAGATTTACAGAGA
Organism: Ambystoma mexicanum; assembly: GCF_040938575.1. Taxonomy (NCBI): domain Eukaryota; kingdom Metazoa; phylum Chordata; class Amphibia; order Caudata; family Ambystomatidae; genus Ambystoma; species Ambystoma mexicanum. Next base: position 1,488,507,597 of record NC_090921.1, read on the forward strand.
GGGGTACACATCAGAGGTACACCCTGCAGAGGCGTAGAAGATCCCCGAAGGAGGGCAGAAGAGGAAGAAGGAGAGGGCAGGGTAGCCAAGGACGAGAAAGCAGGGTGAGTCAAGGAAGCCGTGCAGGGAAGAGAGGGGACAGCAGGAGCAGGAAGGAAATTGATGATGCAGGGGAAGCGTCTATCAAAGAGGTGAAGATTGGCCTGAGGGCCTTGGACCAAGACGGTGCCATTCAGGTAAACATTAATGATGAACTTAGAGGAGTCGAAGGAGTATGCTACCATTCATGAGAGAAGAAGAGAAAGGAAAAAGCACAGAGACCATATGAAGAGTCCATAAGTCTGGCATAGGAACGACAAAGAGGATGTTGGTGAGAGTTTGACTAGAGGAAGCACTGGTATAGGTGTCAGTGATAGGGAGGCCGGGATTGGAGACGAGGATGTCCTTTTTAAACTTCTTCCTACCAGATTTACTGGGGCGAGCAGGATGGTCGATAGAGAAGCAGTTAGAAAAGATAGGAGAGACAGAGAGCACCATAGAGTTGGTAGGGAGAGGAGAGAAGAGGAAGGGCGGAGGGAGGTGCTGGTAGGGGGAGAGCAGTAGCGAAGGATGCAGGGAGGTGTGTAAGCAGACGAGACAAGGAGAGACGAGACAATAGTAGACAATTGAACAAAACGACAAGGGCTCGGACAGTAGTAGAACAGTTTGCCAGGTGAACGCTTAGCTAAGGAAGCCATGAACCAGGGACAGCATTACTTTCACAATTTAGTTTAACAACGGAGACAGCACACCTAGGTCTCAGAGTTCATTAAAGTGAGAGACCATGGGCCATAAAGAAAACACCTTGGATCCTGCCACCCTACCTAACCATTTCTTTTTTCCCCTCTCTCCATACCACCAGAGAACAAGCATCGAAAATTCCCTTGCTGTGAGGCCTCAGGCTCATAAGGAGTTCCCCGGTGCGGAAAGCAAAATTATGGTAAAATTACGGTAATCACGGCACCAGAATTTTTTCCAGACTGGAGAAACACAAGTTTGCCGGTGGGGGCAGTGAACTATCACCAGGCCTGACCAGCCCGGAGTTCAGGCCCCTACTGGCAAATAACTGCGAGAATCGTCTGGTGCCAGTAATTTACGGCAATCTATTCCCATGGAGTCATGGAATGTGAAATTACTGGCATCTCCGCTGCCGTAATACCGGGATATCAGGCGGCGGAAACGTTAAGGCCGTTTTGGCGGTATCCCATGGAATTACTGGCAGGAGACCGGCAAAACTGTAATGATGGCCACGACTTCCATATTGCACTGTTATGATGCCATAGTAGCAGGACACAGCATGTAAAACCATCTCTATGGGCTAATGCCTTCCTAGGTCAGCCATGCACAAGAAAGAGAAACCTACATCCAGACATGCAGATATACTGGGTCCAAAGTTAACTGGAAAATAACATCACATGCCCTGTGTGGCTTTAATAGCTGGCATGCGACCCCTGCTCATATTTACTTGGTATTTAAGCCTGGAGTAAAGGGCAGGGTCTTTAGTTAAAGGTGATCTTTGGGAAATGTCCTGTCTCATTAAAAAATGTGGGCCCTACAAGTTTTGCTAACATATACAGTAACATATCCCACGCCCACGTGTTGACATTTCGACGGAAATGGTGGAATTTTGCAGCTCCAAAGAAAGCCGGGCTTGTTATTGACAGCCCGCTTGCTGACCAGAAGAATAAGGAGAAAGGCGCGCGCACAAAGGGAAATTGTATTTCCTGCTCTCTCTGGCGTGCTCTGGAGGGAGGTGAAGGGCAGACGCACAGTGCGACTGCTGACTGCGCCAGAGGGCAGGCGAGGGAGTAAACAGGTGCAGTGCAGAGAGCACGGCAAGAGCCGGCGGGGCACATTTCAGTGCGTGCCATAAAAACAAATCGCTCGTCAAAAACTTTTTCCAAAAGAAACCTGTCGACCTCCATGAGCAAAAAGGAATCCCAAATAAGCTCGTTTTTCATCATTCTGGCAGCGAGCAGAGGACCTCCAGAGGTGTGCTAGACCACAGCCGACACTGTTAGCAGGTTTGGAGGTGTGTACGTGGCATTGCCCTGGGCGAGCTCTGTCCATTGGATGCTGGAGATGCAACAGCTGGGGCGGGCTGACCATAGATCCTTTTACACCTGTGCATGCATAGTATACAGGTTATTGCATACGTAAGAACAGCTTGACTGAAATGTTCCTGGCTATATATCGCTAGTGTATGGTAGATAAATACATGTGTATGTTGTATAGGTTCATTATATATAGATCAATGGACAGGTATGCTGTACATATGCATCCTGTATAGGTTTATCTTGGCTGCAGCCTATACATACATATATGGATTATGGATCGGTTAATTGGAGGGGATCTGCTTGGGGATTGGTGCAGCAAGCTGGACGCCCTCGCCCGCCTGCGTGTTCAGTGTAAGGCCGTGTGGAAGGGGCCAGTAAGGGAATTCGGAGTTTCGGGGCTTCATTCACACAGCATTTGCCAATGGGGTTTTGTCATTACAAAAAGCTCCAGTGAATTAGGCCCTTTATGTGTGATTGATGTGTGCCACTGCAATGCCTGTTGTGTGGAGGAAGGGCGCTGCTGTTAAGTTATGTGGGAGTCGGAGTCGGTTATGGTAGGTAACAGTGGCGGAGCCAGGGAGAGTAGGGAGTGGGGGGACTAGGGGGTTGTTCACTTCCCCGCCGCCCCCGGCTCCCCCCTGGTGCCCAGTGCGCCCTGCAGCCTCCCGCTGGTGCCCTATTGGCCGCACCATGGCACCAAAAGCTGCCTCCGGTACTGGTCGGTGGTTGAGAGTTAGTATGTATAACATATAGTTGCATATCTTGCATAGCGTGACCCGATCCCATACATGACACCAGTCAGAAGTCTTGGGTAAGCGTGTGCCTCCAGACCGCATAGGATAAAGCAGAACTAATATGGTACACCGCATTGTTTTGTGAGGTAGGACTCCCCCTTTCTGTTTCAGATACTGCAGGAGTGCAAAGGGACCAGTGCAGGGTTGTTGTTAGGTCCGGAGGTACCGTCCAATCCGAGCACAAGATTCCCTACAAGCGAATGAGTGGATGTCTTGAGATATCGACATAGTGCGGCACAGCTTGCCAAAGTGGGTAGCAGTGCAGGACAAAACGCAGTTTGAAATTGTGGTGTGAATTGTACGGAGCCAGTGGTCGGTGCTGTGTGTTACAGGGGGTGATGACTGATCTTTCCACAGCCGAACTGCGGGTGACGCAGTGAAACAGGCGTTGTGGTTTGCGAGCTGGCCTACATGCCATCAGCTACACGGGCCCGAGCTGCTGTCCCCGGAAGCGGTGAGGGGTCATGGTGTGAGTGTGTTATCACACGAGCGCCGGCTCGGACTTGCTTATAGGGCAATAGGGCCATGGCCGAACCAAAAACGCACAATGCTTGTGTGGGCCAGTTTTTTGGGTCAAAGTGGGCAATTTTTTGGCCAATGTGGGCCAGTTTGATGAGTTACTTCACTATACGGCTAATAGTTTTGACCACTGTTGCTGAAAAAATATTCTTTAAAATGTACAATTTGCATGACATTTTATCAAAAACCTCGCCCTTGGGTACTATTCAAACAGCGTCACAAAAAGAATGAATTCCCATGTGCCACTGTGGGACACTTTCTTGGTTGGTGCCCGAGACAATGTGATGCCCCAATCAGACCCTGCTTGAGCGATGAACGATGAACAGTGTAGAGGGGAATTAGCTGCATGTTATGTAAAGAGGTGCGGCGAGGCGAGAGAATTGCTGCGACTTTTGTGCCGGGCGTGTGAGGTGTATGTGTACGGGTTTGCAATGGTTGCTGTTTATTGTCAGGTCAGGGAAGCTGTGGGCTGGCATTGGGCTACTTTAGTCTACATGTGGGTGGATGTGAGGCTTTACACTATATAGTGCATTGCTGGGGTGGCCGTCCAATGTTGGGAGCCTGGACATGCCTTTGCCTGTAAGATGATGATGATAAGGCCCGCAATATATCAGTTTGCCTGGAGCAGAATTCGTGAAAAGGGCTTTAGAGGACTGCCATGTGTTCAAAAGAACTTTCCAGAGCCTGTTATCAATGGCTCTCACCTCATGTGCTGTGCTGTCAAAACATCATTCTCAATGCAAATCATCTTATCGATTTTCTCTTAGTCATAATAAGAATGTACACATTTGTGTACACCACACTCTACAATCACGTAGTACACCAGTCACACATGAGTTCTGTGGCCACTAACACACAGGAATGCTGACCTCATGCTTTATCCAGTCACAGAACTCTGAGGTGACTTTTGTGTTGTTCATTTCGAGAGCATGTGTTGTTCATTTCGAGAGCATGTTATACTTTATGGTAGCAAAATAAACAATTCCACAGAAAAGAACAAAATAACTCCAGTTGAGATTAATAGAAATATATCAATGCAGTGGAAATTGCAATAATTGGACATTTTGAGATGGCCGAGCATGTAACATTCTCCCCAAGTTCTGACCCCAGTGTGGAGTAAAACAGGATTTTGGGTGAGTATGGGCCCGTGAGTAGGGATGGGCCTCTGAGCGGGGGAGGCCTCAGGCAGGAAGGGGCTTACACCTGGGCACAGGGCCTGTATCACAAATAGGCCCTAGAGTAGGAATGAGTTTTGGTGATGATGGGCTAGGAGCAGAGATGGGCCTTGGGGAGGGAGGGGTCTAGACGTAGTCAAGGGCCTCCGCGCAGGCATGGGGGTTAGGTCAAGCAGGGCAAAGGAATGAAAAAGAGCTGGAGTAGGGATGGGCCTTGCGACGCAATGGGCCTTAAGGGGCATGGGTCTCAGGCGAGCGTCAGAAATGGTCCTTGGGTGTAGTGGTGGGACAGGGCTGAGGCCATTACTTGGTAAGGTTACTTTGGGTGGCGAGGGCATTGAAAACACTGCCTCATTAGCATGTGATGGTTTCACAAGTACTTGATGATATCATACTCACCTAGTTCTATGATTATAGGATTATTATGAACGCTTACACTTGGTATAATATACGATAATAATCATAGCTTGTTTTATCCACGAGGTTATCCACGACTCTTACATGTTTATATTCTGTTAATGTCAGTGATATCAGTGTATCGAAACAGGTTCTTAAGTGCTTCCGAATCTCAAGAAGATGTCATGCTCGGGCCATTGTTTCTGTGATGAAGTTAATACCTCACATGCTGAGATATTAGTCAATACGGGCTCATCTCCGCCTTTCGAAAGTTGATGAATTGAGTGCCATTATATTGGGCAAGAACACCTGCCATTGCAGTGCTTAGAAGTGTGAGGAATCCCACATGAAGCACTTTATAAAAATATGATAACTGCGTGAAAAAAGGAGATCACTCCCTTGGATCCCAATTCGACTTCCCTTTAACCTTCCATTCTGATATGCTCGTGCATGGCTGCGTGCTCTGCAGCTAAGAGCCCTCCCTATCTATGCACTAGAAGTATAAACAAGAACAGCAAACATTGCCGAGTTTATCACTGGTCAGGGAGCAGTCTGCGTGTTACTGCTTCATTCCGCGCCAAGCCACGGCTGGCCGGATTTCACACAGCAGCGCTCAGACTTTTCACACTGTTCGCTAATGAAGAAACTCTGCAGCCGCCAGTGGAGAACTAATGGCAATGGCGTAACTGCTGAACCCATATGCATGCATTAGTAATGGCCGAACCCCAAACCCTCACCCATAATGATAGGCTCACAACTTGTTTCAAGTGTTGGCAATAAAAGGCCGTAGGATTTTATTGTACAGATATGAGTTATGACAATAACAATATCATATATCATGATGGTATCATACTTTTGGGCACCGGGTCCTGAGGTTACCCCCACGGACCCGTGCCGCCTTCTTGTGTCCCACGACTTGTTGTGGGCACCGTACAGTGCCTTGTACTTCTTTTTGTTCTTCTCCCCTTTTTGTAGGGTGGGCGGGTTCTGTGGTAAAGAAGCAAGAAGATTTGGAAGACACTGAGTAAACAGTGTACCTCCTGTTTGCTTGGGTCCCCGTTCAGGGTTCACAAACAGATTGTGTTTACTCTGAGCATGATGCTCTCATTTATAGGACCCAGGGAGGCCTTGGGTCTTTGTTGTGTATGTGGTGGGGGCTGCTGTTGTCGCAGCCCCCGGCCAGATAGCCGACTGTCTGACCCCCTGGTGGGGGCAGATCTTTGAACCTGGGCCCTGCCTGACGGTTGTTTCCCTTATGGTGCTTAGCACCTTGCTGTTTGGAGGAAGGGTGCGATGACTGTTCGCACCTTACCCTTCCGTGGCTTTTGTGCTGCTGAGACTGCGTGTCTCTGTAGCAGGAAGGAGAGGAGCAGGCACAGGGATGTCGGGGCTGCCCCTCTCCCAGCTGCCAATGGTAACAGCAGTTACCCTGCCTCGCTTGTGGGATGCCCATGCAGCATTGCCCATAACTGCTGAACCCATTTGCATGCATTAGTAATGGCCGAACCCCAAACCCTCATCCATAATGATAGGCTCACAACTTTTTTCAAGTGTTGGCAATAAAAGGCCGTAGGATTTTATTGTACAGATATGGGTTATGACAATAACAATATCACATATCATGATGGTATCATACTTTTGGGCTCCGGGTCCTGAGGTTACCCCCTCGACCCGTGCCGCCACACACGGGCAGGTTCCCGGCTGACCGTGTTCCCCCAAGAGTATGCCCTAGAGACAGCCACTGTGAGCAAGAGTTGTATTGATTTCCCGAAAGAAATGCTCCATGCCCTGGCTAGACAGATGGGTGCCGTCGTGAAGAAAAAGGTCTGGGTTGCCTAGTGTACTGGCTGGGTGTTTTATGAAACTCAGTCCTCTTGTCATACAGAATCTCTCTATCGTCCTGTTCAGTTTTCTTCCGGATATGTCTATAGATTTGTAGCAGTTGGCCCCTAGCCATTTCTTTCTTGGTAAGATGGCTGAGAAGTATATTTCTGTCCCCCTCCAGTTGTGCGTGATGCCGGCTAGGGAGGAGCAGATTTCTTCGCATAGGATGTGTCTAGCTGTGTTAACTAGGTTGTTGCCCCGTAGATGGATGATCAGGAATTCTGGGGGGTCCCTGTATGCCACGGGTTCTCCTAGTGTTTCGTGGACGTCAGCCCAGCGTAGGCCTCTGTATCCCCACCATGAAGTAATGGTGTTTCTGAAAGGTGGCCCTTCTTTGGTCTCTTCTGCCCATCTGCCTGTCCTGAAAACGAATGAGTGGCCAACTATCCATGCTGATCGTAGTGTGGTCCTCGATTCGCCTGTTGTTTCTGTGGTGGTGGGAGGTGGGGAAAAGAAAGAACATTTTAGGGCGGAAGGCTATATCAATTTTGGTCTGATATATCTTTTATAACAGTCTGACTTCCATCCCCCTATGTTTTTTAGTAGTTGCGGTGCTAAACCTCCTTGCCATGCTGCAGTGGCGGCACCTATCCTGAATGAATGAGTGCCGAATTGTTTGGGATCCCACCTGCTCTGCTGATTGCTTTTATCAGCACTCCTTTAAATTGGTAGCGGCTTAGGGCCGATGCATCCTTGTGGATTAAAAAACTCCCCCCTACATTGGGTCTTTGCGCGTAATAGAGGTTGGTGATGCAAACCGGGCAGTTTGTTGCCTCACCAATGCAACAAATATTGATGGTTCTTTTTGCACCCGTTTTCGACTGTTGCATTTCTATGTTTACACTCTCCTGCCTCACCCCGATTTCCATGACGCCCAGGCCGTTTGTGGCCTTGGTGCTGGAAGCGATGAGTTCTCCTACCCGGAAAGCCCCGAAGTAGGCTAGGAAAAAAGCTGTTTTAAATAACGTTATCTCGTATGGGTGCCAACATATGGCTTCTAAATGGCTTGTTATCTGCACCAGTTTGCTGAAATCAAGGGGTCGGCGGGTGTCCACTTGTGGACCCTCTATTCTGCCCCATCCCTTCATTGCGTAAGAGATGAAGGTGTTCTGGGTGGGGTCTGAATCGCCCCGTATTTTTGTAAAGTATGAAATTGCCACCAGGTGTCTTTTTGCCCAATCCCTGTTGAAACCTTGTTCCCGGGCCCATTTTAAAAATACTTCTATATCTTTAATCATTATAAGTTCTATGTGGTTTACACCTGTGGCCTTAAATACTGTTTGCAAACACTTACTGTACTGCGTTGCAGTGGTGCTTGCCACCGCCCTCTCTGCCATCTCTGTTAGGAAGCCTGTGAGGTTGTTGGCACCCGTTGTTGTTGTGCCTGATTTTTGTTGGGCATCCCGGCCTGCACTCTCTGGTGCTGGCGTTGATGCCAATGTGTTGTTGGCACCCGTTTTAGAGGTAGCAAAAAATCCCAAAGGGAAAAGAGTTCGCATGGAAGAGTACTGTATTAGTTTGAGTACTCGATTATAAAAAATATAGAGGCGAAGAAGAGAAGGAAGCCCAGACATACATATTCACATTTTCATTTATTAATTTATTATCATTATAAAATTGCATAATATATATAAACATCAAAACAACAATAAAATAGATGAATCAATTGAAGTATAAAAATTCTTGTCAAATCTCATATCTCAATACATTCAATCGCAGTTTAGTTGCCACAATTCATAACCTTGTATTACTCAAGGTAGAGCATCGCTGTCTCATTTTTAAATTTCATTCAAGAAACGGAATTGCTGTAGAGAGAATGAATAGTTAGCAATTGGATAAAGTACTAAATGCCACCAAGTGCTAAGTTCCAAATTGTTAACCAAGAAATAAAGTGCTGAATGCAAAAAAAGTGCTAAGTGCCTACTGTGCATACTGTACATATATGATCTTCAAATTACTGTGCATACTGTACATATATGATCTTCAAATATCAAGACAGTTTCGGCGAATTCAACCTATCTGGCTCAATTAAGTGAGCCAGTAGTCGCCTTCTTCAGGGCGCACTAAATGTTGCAAATATGAACCTAGAACATACTAATGCTTGAATTTTGATCTATCATTCAGTAGTTCCCACAGGTAAAATCTTTGTACAATTCATAAGGGCTTGATTGTAGATCTGGAAGTCTGTTGGAGACATTGACCCTAGGTTGGTCCAAAGGTGGTGCCGAAAAATATATTTGTTTCGATCCGCCACCCAAGCTGGACTGATGATGCAAGTGAATTTACATCTTAAAATGTTTCAAAATCTTAAACGAGGCCGCAATAGACTCCAATCTGCAACAGGGTCGAGAATATTCCAAGTTTTTAAATCTTAAATGGTGTGTGATCGACCCGGTCGGAGAGACCAACAATTCCAGAACCCGTAGATGAAAAACCGTAGGTGGAAACCCCGGAATACGTCTTCTCTCTCGCCTCTAAGGGCAGCGGCCGCCCTTAGAGGCGAGAGAGAAGACGTATTCCGGGGTTTCCACCTATGGTTTTTCATCTACGGGTTCTGGAATTGTTGGTCTCTCCGACCGGGTCGATCACACACCATTTAAGATTTAAAAACTTGGAATATTCTCGACCCTGTTGCAGATTGGAGTCTATTGCGGCCTCGTTTAAGATTTTGAAACATTTTAAGATGTAAATTCACTTGCATCATCAGTCCAGCTTGGGTGGCGGATCGAAACAAATATATTTTTCGGCACCACCTTTGGACCAACCTAGGGTCAATGTCTCCAACAGACTTCCAGATCTACAATCAAGCCCTTATGAATTGTACAAAGATTTTACCTGTGGGAACTACTGAATGATAGATCAAAATTCAAGCATTAGTATGTTCTAGGTTCATATTTGCAACATTTAGTGCGCCCTGAAGAAGGCGACTACTGGCTCACTTAATTGAGCCAGATAGGTTGAATTCGCCGAAACTGTCTTGATATTTGAAGATCATATATGTACAGTATGCACAGTAATTTGAAGATCATATATGTACAGTATGCACAGTAGGCACTTAGCACTTTTTTTGCATTCAGCACTTTATTTCTTGGTTAACAATTTGGAACTTAGCACTTGGTGGCATTTAGTACTTTATCCAATTGCTAACTATTCATTCTCTCTACAGCAATTCCGTTTCTTGAATGAAATTTAAAAATGAGACAGCGATGCTCTACCTTGAGTAATACAAGGTTATGAATTGTGGCAACTAAACTGCGATTGAATGTATTGAGATATGAGATTTGACAAGAATTTTTATACTTCAATTGATTCATCTATTTTATTGTTGTTTTGATGTTTATATATATTATGCAATTTTATAATGATAATAAATTAATAAATGAAAATGTGAATATGTATGTCTGGGCTTCCTTCTCTTCTTCGCCTCTATATTTTTTATAATCGAGTACTCAAACTAATACAGTACTCTTCCATGCGAACTCTTTTCCCTTTGGGATTTTTTGCTACCTAGTTGTTCCCCAGTTCCATGGTTTAGGGGTTACCCATCCGGTGTGATATACCCGTTTTAGAGGTGCCTGCTTTGTATTGGTCATCCCGGCCTGCACTCTCTGGTGCTGGCGTTGATGCCGATGTGTTGTTGGCACCCGTTTTAGAGGTGCCTGGTTTTCGTTGGGCATCCTGGCCTGTGCTCTTTGGCATTGGCGTTGATGCCGTTATTCTTGTCTTCCCATTATTGCCCAGCATTCTGCTGGTATTGGTGTCATCTGTTCTTGGGCGTGCGGCGCTAGCTCTCGGAATCTTGTCCACTGGAAACGAGATAAGGCATCAGCAATGTTATTATCTGCCCCTGAAATGTGCTTCGCTTTGAGTACAACGTTTATTTGTAGTGTGACTGTTGTAATGGCTCGTAATACTTTTAGTACTAGAGGGCATTTCGTAGACCTTCTGTTTATGGAGCCCACTACAGCCATGTTATCGCACCAGATCAGATCAAAAGTTCTGAATTCGCTAGTCGCCTGCCCCAGATGTGTACTGTTAGCCAGATGGGGAATATATCTAGTAGGGTGATGTTTCTTGTCCACCCTGCTGCTTGCCATGAGTTGGGCCAGTGTCCTGCCACACATTCGGAGTCTAGTATGGCTCCAAACCCCTTGCTCCCAGCTGCGTGGGGGTATAGGACCCTGTTTGACCGGGTAGTTAAAGGCGTTCGCCAAAGTAAAGACCTGTTGAAATCTCTGATGAATTTTCCCCATGTTTCCAGGTCTTGTTTCACCTCTCTGCATATCCTGATATGCAAGTGTGGTTTGGTGAGTGATTTGATTTTGAACTCCAGGCTTCTGGCAAATATCCTTCCTTGAGGTATTATTTTGGATGCGAAATTGAGGCTACCTGCCAAGGATTGTATTTCCTTTACGGTCCCCTTTTCTCTCATTATCAGGTTTTGTATTTTTGCCAGGAGTTCTGATATTTTTGTTTTAGGTATTCTGCAGAGCCCCTTTGCTGAGTCTATTTCGATGCCCAGAAAAACTATGTTTGTGTCTGGTTTGGTGGTTTTTTCCTTCGCTAGGGGAATTCCCCACTGCGCTGCCATGTGCCCCAGTTTTGCTAAAGCCTGTCCGCATTCCTTGGAGTTTGGTGGCCATATGACCATGAAATCATCTAGGTAATGCACTATTTTTGACCCTGGTCTCTGCTTTAGGAAAGCCCATTGAAAAAAGGAACTGAATTGCTCAAATAGTGCACAGGATACTGCGCACCCCATAGGGAGGCATCTATCTACGCAGAATTTGTTGTTAAAAGTGAAACCTAGCCACTGCTGAGACTCTGGGTGGACTGGCAAGAGTCTAAAAGCAGATTTAATGTCCATCTTAGCCATCAAGGCGTTTCTGCCGCACTCTTGTATGAGCCTTACCGCTTTTTGGAAATGCGTGTAAGATACAGCGGATTCTCTGTGTGGGATGCCGTCGTTTAAAGAATGGCCTTTGGGGTAGGATAGGTGGTGGATTAGTCTCATTTTTCCGGGTTCTTTTTTGGGGACCAGGCCTAGTGGGGATATTAAATAGTCCTTTAGGGGCATGGTGACCCAGGGACCTGCTACCCTGCCTAGTTGCAGTTCTCTCTTGATTTTGGTTTCTACTATCTGGGGGTTGTCCCTGGCTGACTTTAGGTTCATCGGAATGTATTGTGACCCAGTGCCCTTAAATGGGATGAAAAACCCTTTGGGGAAACCCTGCGATATTATCCTGCTGGTGTCCTTGTCTGGGTAGCTGTTTAGGGCGTACCTAAAATTGCCCGGGTTGATTGGCGTTAGTCCTGGTTCTAAAACTGGGATATCATTCTTTCTTGGCTGGTAGTCTGGTGCAGTTGCTTGCTGCATGGTCGCCGTTGCAGTTTCTGCAGGCGTGTTTGTACCAGCATTCTTTGCCCCATGTACACTGGTTTTTCCCAAAATGTCTGCATGGGATGTTGGATTTGACAGCCTGCTGTTTGTTCTGTCTGTGGGAATTATTTTTCGCCGGCCAAGGCTGGTTCCTCCGAAAGGGCTGCTCCCCTTTTTTGGATTTATCATTGTCATGGGGCTTGCTCACTTGCGAATTTTTGCTATTTTTGGAAGAAGAATGCATTGTATCTTCTTCCTGGGGGGGGTTCGGCGTTGAGGGTGTATAAATCATTCTGGACTTCATCCCACTCAATGGCCGGCCTTTCTGACATGCTCCTCCTAAATCTGATGTCGTATGCAAGCCATGCCTTCCCCCTCTGTGTTACTTTTACTTCCCTTATTTTAGCAACGTATGCCCAGATCTTCCTACCATCCATGGGGAATTTTTCTTCATATATTGTTGCTAAAATGGCAAAAGCCTGTAACCAGTTGTCCCAGTTTTGTTCGACCTGGGCGTTTCTGGCAATAGCTTTTTCTTCTATTTTTTTGGGGTCTCTGAAAGCGTCTTTCCCTTTGCGCTGTGCTTCTAGTAGGGAAAAGATTTCTATACATTCTTTGGCCGATATGGCTTCTTTGATTGTGGTATCAATGTTCCATGCCAGGCATCTTTTGTATCTATTTAATATCTCTGTTTGGAAAGATTTCATTTTTTGTTCTAATTGTGCATTACAGATTGTTACAATGTCAGTTGTATTGCTGCCGGGTGCCCCTGTCGCGCCCGTGTTGTCTGTGTATGGCGTTGTCCATGCTTTTAGGGCACCTGTTGGATCAGTTGCTGGAGTTGTGGAGGCTGTTCTATTTATAGCTGTGGGCGCTATTGGCAACTGCTGTATTTGTTGTGGCGGGATTGCTATCGGTAGTGTTACGGGTGTGTTGATAACCGTTATAGTAGGTTCTAATGCGATGGAGGGGTTTGAGGCCCCAGGTTCCCTTGTGGGCAGCGTCTGTTTCCCCCTTATTTCTACCATTAGGTGCTGTAATTCCGCTACATTCTCGCATAGTTTTGACAATTTTTTGGTACCTTTTCTGGCGTCTTCGGATATTTTTCTCCTTTTTAATGGTGCAGAAACCTCGTCCTGGCTGGGTGGGCTGGTAATTCCTTCCCTGGGTAGACCGTACATGTTTTCTCTAACCCATGCCCACCCGTAGTGCTCTGCCGCTTCAATGGCTGCTAGCAGTTGTGGTGATCTGGGCTTCTGCGCCGGTGTTGGGGGTGCCCGTGTTTTCCGTTTGGGCCCCATGTTTTTCTATGCCTGCTATAGGGAAAAGAAAAAGGGTTTTATCAAGGAGTTAAACCGTTGTTATCGGCGAGTCCTTTGCGCCTGTTCTATTTGTTGCCCGTGCCGGGTAACTGTTGACTGGTGCATTCTTGCCCAGTTTTGGAAAATTGGGCAACCCCCAGGCTTGATTTACTGGATTTAAATAATTGGTTTTGCTGTGTGGTCGCCCTACAATATTACAGGAATTATTTTAAATCTGCAGTCTTTGGGCCCGCCGAGCTTCGAACTGTGTTTGCCAGATCTGCGTGGCTGTCAAGCAAAGACGAGCTCCTAAACTGGCTTGTGACTCTGCCTGAGTTTACAACTGGCTTGTGTTATCTTGCCCCGTCTGCCTTATAACGTGGGGGGTTCCGGTCCACTGTAATAAAATGTATCTCTTCCGGTCATAAATGTCTATTTTTCCTCCCTCGTAGCCCCAGCGCGGTGGCTCACCTGTAAAGTGTTGAATCGGAAGCCGTCCGCGCCGTGCTGTTCGAGTGCCGCTTCTCTTTCGTTCACACTGGTTTTGGGGATAATTCTGCAGCACGCGTCTTTGTTTTTGTGTTGGACACGCTCGCGGCTCGCTTTTCGTTCAATGCCGAGAATGTTGACGTTGACAGCGTCCGCGTTGGACGTTCGGTTGTCGCTTCTTCCTTCGTTAAAGCTGCATTGCAATTGCTTTGAACAGTACAATGTTCAGGGAAGAAAAAGACAGTGCGATGTAAAGCGAACTTCAAAGATTTGCTAAAGAAGCAAGAAGATTTGGAAGACACTGAGTAAACAGTGAACCTCCTGTTTGCTTGGGTCCCCGTTCAGGGTCCACAAACAGATTGTGTTTACTCTGAGCATGCTGCTCTCATTTATAGGACCCAGGGAGGCCCTGGGTCTTTGTTGTGTATGTGGTGGGGGCTGCTGTTGTCGTAGCCCCCGGCCGGAGAGCCGACTGTCTGACCCCCTGGTGGGGGCAGATCTTTGAACCTGGGCCCTGCCTGATGGGTGTTTTCCTTATGGCGCTTAGCACCTTGCTGTTTGGAGGAAGGGTGCGATGATTGTTCGCACCTTACCCTTCCGTGGCTTTTGTGCTGCCGAGACTGCGTTTCTCTGTAGCTGGGGGGAAGGAGAGCAGCAGGCGCGGGGAGGTTGGGGCTGCCCCTCTTCCACCTGCCGATGGTAATGGCAGTTACCCTGCCTCGCTTGTGGGATGCCCAGAAAGCATTGCCCAGAAAGCACAGAGGGGCTCAGCGGGCCAACCCACAGGAACGGGAGGAAGGCAGAAAGCACAGAGGGGCTGAGCGGGCCAATCCACAGGAACGGGAGGAAGGCAGAAAGCACAGAGGGGCTGAGCAGGCCAACCCACAGGAACAGGAGGAAGGCAGAAAGCACAGAGGGGCTGAGCGGGCCAACCCACAGGAACGGGAGGAAGGCAGAAAGCACAGAGGGGCTGAGCGGGCCAACCCACAGGAACGGGACGAAGGCAAAAAGCAGGGGCCAACCCACAGGAATGGGTGGAAGGCAGAAAGCACAGAGGGGCTGAGCGGGCCAACCCACAGGAATGGGTGGAAGGCAGAAAGCACAGAGGGGCTGAGTGGGCCAACCCACAGGAACGGAGGAAGGCAGGAAGCAGAGAGGGGCTGAGCGGGCCAACCCACAGGAATGGAAAGAAGGCAGAAAGGAGAGAAGGGCTTGGCGAGCCAACCTGCAGGAACGGGAGGAAGGCAGGGAGCACAGAGGGGCTGAGAGGGCCAACCCACAGGAACTGGAGGAAGGCAGAAAGCACAGAGGGGCTGAGCGGGCCAAACCACAGGAACGGGAGGAAGGCAGGAAGCAGAAAGGGGCTGAGCGGGCCAACCCACACGAACGGGAGGAAGGCAGGAAGCAGAGAGGGGCTGAGCGGGCCAACCCACAGGAACGGGAGGAAGACAGGAAGCAGAAAGGGGCTGAGCGGGCCAACCCACAGGAACTGGAGGAAGGCAAAAAGCATAGAGGGGCTGAGCGGGCCAAACCACAGGAACGGGAGGAAGCCAGGAAGCAGAGAGGGGCTGTGCAGGCCAACCCCCAGGAATAGGTGGAAGGCAGAAAGCACAGAGGGGCTGAGTGGGCCAACCCACAGGAATGGAGGAAGTCAGGAAGCAGGGAGGGGCTGAGCGGGCCAACCCACAGGAACGGGAAGAAGGCAGAAAGCAGAGAAGGGCTGAGTGAGCCAACCCGCAGGAACGGGAGGAAGGCAGGAAGCAGGGAGGAGCTGAGTGGGCCAACCCACAGGAACTGGAGGAAGGCAGAAAGCACAGAGGGGCTGAGCAGGCCAAACCACAGGAACGGGAGGAAGGCAGGAAGCAGAGAGGGGCTGAGCGGGCCAACCCACAGGAACGGGAGGAAGGCAGAAAGCAAAGAGGGGCTGAGCAGGCCAACTGACAAGAACGGGAGGAAGGCAGGAAGCAGGGGCCAACCCACAGGAATGGGCTGAAGGCAGAAAGCACAGAGGGGCTGAGTGGGCCAAACCACATGAACTTGAGCCAGGCAGAAAGCAGAGAGGTGCTGAGCGGCCCAACCCACAGGAACGGGAGAAAAGCAGAAAGCAGAGAGGGGCTGAGCGGGCCAACCCACAGGAACGGGATGGAGGCAGAAAGCAGAAAGGGACTGAGGGGGCCACCCTACAGGAACGGGAGGAAGGCAGAAAGCAGAGAGGGGCTGAGCGGGCCAACCCACAGGAATGGGAGGAAGGCAGAAAGCAGAGAGGGGCTGAGCGGGCCAACCCACAGGAACGGGACGAAAGCAGAAAGCAGAGAGTGGCTGAGCGGGCGACCATACATGAACGGGAGGAAGGCAGAAAGCAGAGAGGGGCTGAGCGGGCCTACCTACAGGAACGGGAGGATGGCAGGAAGCACAGAGGGGCTGAGCGGGCCAACCCACAGGAACGGGAGGAAGGCAGAAAGCAGAGAGGGGCTGAGCGGGCCACCCTACAGGAACGAGAGGAAGGCAGAAAGAACAGAGGGGCTGAGTGGGCCAACCCACAGGAACGGGAGAAAGGCAGAAAGCAGAGAGGGGCTGAGCGGCCCAACCCACAGGAACGGGAGAAAGGCAGAAAGCAGAGAGGGGCTGAGCGGGCCAACGCACAGGAACGGGACGAAGGCAGTCGCAGAGAGGGGCTGAGCGGCCAAACCCACAGGAATGGGAGGAAGGCAGAAAGCACAGAGGGGCTGAGCGGGCCAACCCACAGGAACGGGAGCAAGGCAGAAAGCAGAGAGGGGCTGAGTGGCCCAACCCACAGGAACGGGACGGAGGCAGAAAGCAGAGAGGGGCTGAGCGGGCCACCCTACAGGAACTGCAGGAAGGCAGAAAGCAGAGAGGGGCTGAGCAGGCCAATCCACAGGAACTGGAGGAAGGCAGAAAGCAGAGAGGGGCTGAGCGGGCCAATCCACAGGAACAGGAGGAAGGCAGAAAGCAGTGAGGGGCTGTGCGGGCCACCCTACAGGAACGGGAGGAAGGCAGAAAGCACAGAGGGGCTGAGCAGGCCAACGCACAGGAACGGAGGAAGGCAGGAAGCAGAGAGGGGCTGAGCGGGCCAACCCACAGGAACGGAAAAAAGGCAGAAAGCAGAGAAGGGCTGAGCGAGCCAACCTGCAGGAACGGGAGGAAGGCAGGGAGCACAGAGGGGCTGAGAGGGCCAACCCACAGGAACTGGAGGAAGGCAGAAAGCACAGAAGGGCTGAGCGGGCCAAACCACAGGAACGGGAGGAAGGCAGGAAGGCAGGAAGCAGAAAGGGGCTGAGCGGGCCAACCCACACGAACGGGAGGAAGGCAGAAAGCAAAGAGGGGCTGAGCCGGCCAACCCACAGGAACGGGAGGAAGGCAGGAAGCAGAGAGGGGCTGAGCGGGCCAACCCACAGGAACGGGAGGAAGGCAGGAAGCAGAAAGGGGCTGAGCAGGCCAACCCACAGGAACTGGAGGAAGGCAAAAAGCATAGAGGGGCTGAGCGGGCCAAACCACAGGAACGGGAGGAAGCCAGGAAGCAGAGAGGGGCTGAGCAGGCCAACCCCCAGGAATAGGTGGAAGGCAGAAAGCACAGAGGGGCTGAGCGGGCCAACCCACATGAATGGGGGAAGTCAGGAAGCAGAAAGGGGCTGAGCGGGCCAACCCACAGGAACGGGAGCAAAGCAGAAAGCAGAGAGGGGCTGAGCGGCCCAACCCACAGGAACGGGACGGAGGTAGAAAGCAGAGAGGGGCTGAGTGGGCCACCCTACAGGAACTGGAGGAAGGCAGAAAGCAGAGAGGGGCTGAGCAGGCCAATCCACAGGAACTGGAGGAAGGCAGAAAGCAGAGAGGGGCTGAGCGGGCCAATCCACAGGAACAGGAGGAAGGCAGAAAGCAGAGAGGGGCTGAGCGGGCCACCCTACAGGAACGGGAGGAAGGCAGAAAGCACAGAGGGGCTGAGCGGGCCAACGCACAGGAACGGGAGCAAGGCAGAAAGCAGAGAGGGGCTGAGCGGCCCAACCCATAGGAATGGGAGGAAGGCAGAAAGCAGAGAGGGGCTGAGCGGGCCAACACACAGGAATGGGTGGAAGGCAGAAAGCACAGAGGGGCTGAGCGGGCCAACCCACAGGAACGGAGGAAGGCAGGAAGCAGAGAGGGGCTGAGCGGGCCAACCCACAGGAACGGAAAGAAGGCAGAAAGCAGAGAAGGGCTGAGCGAGCCAACCTGCAGGAACGGGAGGAATGCAGGGAGCACAGAGGGGCTGAGAGGGCCAACCCACAGGAACTGGAGGAAGGCAGAAAGCACAGAGGGGCTGAGCGGGCCAAACCACAGGAACGGGAGGAAGGCAGGAAGGCAGGAAGCAGAAAGCGGCTGAGCGGGCCAACCCACACGAACGGGAGGAAGGCAGAAAGCAAAGAGTGGCTGAGCCGGCTAACCCACAGGAACGGGAGGAAGGCAGGAAGCAGAGAGGGGCTGAGCGGGCCAACCCACAGGAACGGGAGGAAGGCAGGAAGCAGAAAGGGGCTGAGCGGGCCAACCCACAGGAAGTGGAGGAAGGCAAAAAGCATAGAGGGGCTGAGCGGGCCAAACCACAGGAACGGGAGGAAGCCAGGAAGCAGAGAGGGGCTGAGCAGGTCAACCCCCAGGAATAGGTGGAAGGCAGAAAGCACAGAGGGGCTGAGCGGGCCAACCCACATGAATGGAGGAAGTCAGGAAGCAGAAAGGGGCTGAGCGGGCCAACCCACAGGAACGGGAAGAAGGCAGAAAGCAGAGAAGGGCTGAGCGAGCCAACCCGCAGGAACGGGAGGAAGGCAGGAAGCAGGGAGGAGCTGAGTGGGCCAACCCACAGGAACTGAAGGAAGGCAGAAAGCACAGGGGGGCTGAGCAGGCCAAACCACAGGAACGGGAGGTAGGCAGGAAGCAGAGAGGGGCTGAGCGGGCCAACCCACAGGAACGGGAGGAAGGCAGAAAGCAAAGAGGGGCTGAGCAGGCCAACTGACAGGAACTGGAGGAAGGCAGGAAGCAGGAGCCAACCCACAGGAACGGGCGGAAGGCAGAAAGCACAGAGGGGCTGAGTGGGCCAACCCACATGAACGTGAGCCAAGCAGAAAGCAGAGAGGGGCTGAGCGGCCCAACCCACAGGAACGGGAGAAAAGCAGAAAGCAGAGAGGGGCTGAGCGGGCCAACCCACAGGAACGGGCCGGAGGCAGAAAGCAGAGAGGGACTGAGTGGGCCACCCTACAGGAACGGGAGGAAGGCAGAAAGCAGAGAGGGGCTGAGTGGGCCAACCCACAGGAACAGGACGAAGGCAGAAAGCAGAGAGTGGCTGAGCGGGCGACCATACATGAACAGGAGGAAGGCAGAAAGCAGAGAGGGGCTGAGCGGGCCAACCTACAGGAACGGGAGGATGGCAGGAAGCACAGAGGGGCTGAGCGGGCCAACCCACAGGAACGGGAGGAAGGCAGAAAGCAGAGAGGGGCTGAGCGGGCCACCCTACCGGAACGGGAGGAAGGCAGAAAGAACAGAGGGGCTGAGCGGGCCAACCCACAGGAACGGCAGAAAGGCAGAAAGCAGAGAGGGGCTGAGCGGGCCAACGCACAGGAACGGGACGAAGGCAGAACGCAGAGAGGGGCTGGCGGGCCACCCAACAGACACAGGAGGAAGGCAGAAAGCACAGAGGGGCTGAGCGGGCCAACCCACAGGAACGGGAGCAAGGCAGAAAGCAGAGAGGGGCTGAGCGGCCCAACCCACAGGAACGGGACGGAGGCAGAAAGCAGAGAGGGGCTGAGCAGGCCACCCTACAGGAATGGGAGGAAGGCAGAAAGCACAGAGGGGCTGAGCGGGCCAACGCACAGGAACGGGAGCAAGGCAGAAAGCAGAGAGGGGCTGAGCGGCCCAACCCACAGGAATGGGAGGAAGGCAGAAAGCAGATAGGGGCTGAGCGGGCCAACACACAGGAACGGGAGGAAGGCAGGAAGCAGAGAGAGACTGAGTGGGCCAACCCACAGGAACAGGAGGAAGGCATA
This sequence comes from Ambystoma mexicanum, assembly GCF_040938575.1. Classification (NCBI taxonomy): domain Eukaryota; kingdom Metazoa; phylum Chordata; class Amphibia; order Caudata; family Ambystomatidae; genus Ambystoma; species Ambystoma mexicanum. The sequence continues at coordinate 1,488,527,657 of NC_090921.1, forward strand.
AAGCAGAGAGTGGCTGAGCCGGGCCAACCCACAGGAACGGGAGGAGGGCAGAAAGCACAGAGGGGCTGAGTGGCCCAACCTACAGGAACGGGAGGAAGGCAGGAAGCAGAAAGGGGCTGAGCGGGCCAACCTACTGGAACGGTAGGAAGGCAGAAAGCAGAGAAGGGCTGAGCTGGCCAGGAACAGGAGGAAGGCAGAAAGAACAGAGGGGCTGAGCGGGCCAACCCACAGGAATGGGAGGAAGGCACAAAGCAGAGAGGGGCTGAGCGGGCCAGCCCACAGGAACGGGACGAAGGCAGAAAGCAGAGAGTGGCTGAGCGGGCGACCATACATGAACGGGAGGAAGGCAGAAAGCAGAGAGGGGCTGAGCGGGCCAACACACAGGAACGGGAGGAAGGCAGGAAGCAGAGAGAGGCTGAGTGGGCCAACCCACAGGAACAGGAGGAAGCCAGAAAGCAGAGAGTGGCTGAGCGGGCGACCATACATGAACGGGAGGAAGGCAGAAAGCAGAGAGGGGCTGAGCGGGCCAACCTACAGGAACGGGAGGATGGCAGGAAGCACAGAGGGGCTGAGCGGGCCAACCCACAGGAACGGGAGGAAGGCAGAAAGCAGAGAGGGGCTGAGCGGGCCACCCTACAGGAACAGGAGGAAGGCAGAAAGAATAGAGGGGCTGAGCGGGCCAACCCACAGGAACGGGAGAAAGGCAGAAAGCAGAGAGAGGCTGAGTGGGCCAACCCACAGGAACAGGAGGAAGGCAGAAAGCAGAGAGTGGCTGAGCTGGGCCAACCCACAGGAACGGGAGGAGGGCAGAAAGCACAGAGGGGCTGAGTGGCCCAACCTACAGGAACGGGAGGAAGGCAGGAAGCAGAAAGGGGCTGAGCGGGCCAACCTACTGGAACGGTAGGAAGGCAGAAAGCAGAGAAGGGCTGAGCTGGCCAGGAACGGGAGGAAGGCAGAAAGAACAGAGGGGCTGAGCGGGCCAACCCACAGGAATGGGAGGAAGGCAGAAAGCAGAGAGGGGCTGAGCGGGCCAACCCACAGGAACGGGACGAAAGCAGAAAGCAGAGAGTGGCTGAGCGGGCGACCATACATGAACGGGAGGAAGGCAGAAAGCAGAGAGGGGCTGAGTGGTCCAACCCACAGGAACAGGAGGAAGGCAGAAAGCAGAGAGTGGCTGAGCGGGCCAACACACAGGAACGGGAGGAAGGCAGGAAGCAGAGAGAGGCTGAGTGGGCCAACCCACAGGAACAGGAGGAAGGCAGAAAGCAGAGAGTGGCTGAGCCGGGCCAACCCAAAGGAACGGGAGGAGGGCAGAAAGCACAGAGGGGCTGAGTGGCCCAACCTACAGGAACGGGAGGAGGTCAGGAAGCAGAATTGGGCTGAGCGGGCCAACCTACTGGAATGGTAGGAAGGCAGAAAGCAGAGAAGGGCTGAGCTGGCCAGGAAGGGGAGGAAGGCAGAAAGCACAGAGGGGCTGAGCGGGCCAACCCGCAGGAATGGGAGGAAGACAGAAAGCAGAGAGGGGCTGAGCGGGCCAACCCACAGGAACGGTAGGAAGGCAGAAAGCAGAGAAGGGCTGAGCTGGACAGGAACGGGAGGAAGGCAGAAAGAACAGAGGGGCTGAGCGGGCCAACCCACAGGAATGGGAGGAAGGCAGAAAGCAGACAGGGGTTGAGCAGGCACCCTACAGGAACGGGAGGAAGGCAGAAAGCACAGAGGGGCTGAGCGGGCCAAACCACAGGAACGGGAGCAAGGCAGAATGCAGAGAGGGGCTGAGCGGCCCAACCCACAGGAACGGGAGGAAGGCAGAAAGCAGAGAGGGGCTGAGCAGGCAAACCCACAGCAATGGGAGGAAGGCAGGAAGCAGAGAGGGGCTGAGCAGGCAAACCCACAGCAATGGGAGGAAGGCAGGAAGCAGAGGGGGGCTGAGCGGGCCAACCCACAGGAACAGGAGGAAGGCAGAAAGCAGAGAGGGGCTGAGCCGGGCCAACCCACAGGAACGGCAAGAGGGCAGAAAGCATAGATGGCTGAGTGGGCCAACCTAGAGGAATGGGAGGAAGGCAGGAAGCAGAGAGGGGCTGAGCGGACCAACCTACAGGAACGGTAGGAAGGCAGAAAGCAGAGAAGGGCTGAGCGGGCAACGAACGGGATGTAGGCAGAACGCACAGAGGGGCTGAGTGGGCCAACCCACAGGAATGGGAGGAAGGCAGAAAGCAGAGAGGGGCTGAGCGGGCCAACCCACAGGAATGAGACAAAGCAGAAAGCAGAGCTGGACTGTGCGGGCCAACCCATAGGAATGGGACGAAGGCAGAAAGCAGAGAGGGGCTGAGTGGGCCAACCCAGAGGAACGGGAGGAGGGCAGAAAGCACAGAGGGCCTGAGCATGCCAACCTACAGGAATGGGAGGAAGCCAGGAAGCAGAGAGGGGTTGAGCAGGCCAACCCACAGGAATGGGAGGAAGGCAGAAAGCAGAGAGGGGCTCAGCGGGCCAAACCACAGGAACGGGACGAAGGCAGAAAGCAGAGAGTGGCTGAGCGGGCGACCATACATTAATGGAAGGAAGGCAGAAAGCAGAGAGGGGCTGAGCGGCCAACCTACAGGAACGGGAGGATGGCAGGAAGCACAGAGGGGCTGAGCGGGCCAACCCACAGGAACGGGAGGAAGGCAGAAAGCAGATAGGGGCTGAGCGGGCCACCCTACAGGAACGGGAGGAAGGCAGAAAGAACAGAGGGGCTGAGCGGGCCAACCCACAGGAACGGGAGAAAGGCAGAAAGCAGAGAGGGGCTGAGCGGCCCAACCCACAGGAACGGGAGAAAGGCAGAAAGCTGAGAGGGGCTGAGCGGGCCAACGCACAGGGACGGGACGAATGCAGAACGCAGAGAGGGGCTGAGCGGGCCACCCTACAGGAACATGAGGAAGGCAGAAAGCACAGAGGGGCTGAGCGGGCCAACCCACAGGAACAGGAGCAAGGTAGAAAGCAGAGAGGGGCTGAGCGGCCCAACCCACAGGAACGGGACGGAGGCAGAAAGCAGAGAGGGGCTGAGCGGGCCACCCTACAGGAATTGGAGGAAGGCAGAAAGCAGAGAGGGGCTGAGCAGGCCAACCCACAGGAACTGGAGGAAGGCAGAAAGCAGAGAGGGGCTGAGCGGGCCAACCCACAGGAACGGGAGGAAGGCAGAAAGCAGAGAGGGGCTGAGCGGGCCACCCTACAGGAACGGGAGGAAGGCAGAAAGCAGAGAGGGGCTGAGCGGGCCAACCCACAGGAACGGGATGAAGGCAGAAAGCAGACAGGGGTTGAGCAGGCCACCCTACAGGAACGGGAGGAAGGCAGAAAGCACAGAGGGGCTGAGCGGGCCAAACCACAGGAACGGGAGCAAGGCAGAATGCAGAGAGGGGCTGAGCGGCCCAACCCACAGGAACGGGAGGAAGGCAGAAAGCAGAGAGGGGCTGAGCAGGCAAACCCACAGCGATGGGAGGAAGGCAGGAAGCAGAGGGGGGCTGAGCAGGCCAACCAACAGGAACAGGAGGAAGGCAGAAAGCAGAGAGGGGCTGAGCCGGGCCAACCCACAGGAACGGCAAGAGGGCAGAAAGCATAGAGGGGCTGAGTGGGCCAACCTAGAGGAATGGGAGGAAGGCAGGAAGCAGAGAGGGGCTGAGCGGACCAACCTACACGAACGGTAGGAAGGCAGAAAGCAGAGAAGGGCTGAGCGGGAAACGAACGGGATGAAGGCAGAACGCACAGAGGGGCTGAGTGGGCCAACCCACAGGAATGGGAGGAAGGCAGAAAGCAGAGAGGGGCTGAGCGGGCCAACCCACAGGAATGGGACAAAGCAGAAAGCAGAGCTGGACTGTGCGGGCCAACCCATAGGAATGGGACGAAGGCAGAAAGCAGAGAGGGGCTGCGCGGGCCAACCCACAGGAACGGGAGGAAGGCAGAAAGCAGAGAGGGGCTGAGTGGGCCAACCCAGAGGAACGGGAGGAGGGCAGAAAGCACAGAGGGCCTGAGCATGCCAACCTACAGGAACGGGAGGAAGCCAGGAAGCAGAGAGGGGTTGAGCAGGCCAACCCACAGGAATGGGAGGAAGGCAGAAAGCAGAGAGGGGCTCAGCGGGCCAAACCACAGGAACGGGACAAAGGCAGAAAGCAGAGAGTGGCTGAGCGGGCGACCATACATTAACGGGAGGAAGGCAGAAAGCAGAGAGGGGCTGAGCGGGCCAACCTACAGGAACGGGAGGATGGCAGGAAGCACAGAGGGGCTGAGCGGGCCAACCCACAGGAACGGGAGGAAGGCAGAAAGCAGATAGGGGCTGAGCGGGCCACCCTACAGGAACGGGAGGAAGGCAGAAAGAACAGAGGGGCTGAGCGGGCCAACCCACAGGAACGGGAGAAAGGCAGAAAGCAGAGAGGGGCTGAGCGGCCCAACCCACAGGAACGGGAGAAAGGCAGAAAGCTGAGAGGGGCTGAGCGGGCCAACACACAGGGACGGGACGAATGCAGAACGCAGAGAGGGGCTGAACGGGCCACCCTACAGGAACAGGAGGAAGGCAGAAAGCACAGAGGGGCTGAGCGGGCCAACCCACAGGAAAAGGAGCAAGGTAGAAAGCAGAGAGGGGCTGAGCGGCCCAACCCACAGCAACGGGACGGAGGCAGAAAGCAGAGAGGGGCTGAGTGGGCCACCCTACAGGAACTGGAGGAAGGCAGAAAGCAGAGAGGGGCTGAGCAGGCCAACCCACAGGAACTGGAGGAAGGCAGAAAGCAGAGAGGGGCTGAGCGGGCCAACCCACAGGAACGGGAGGAAGGCAGAAAGCAGAGAGGGGCTGAGCGGGCCACCCTACAGGAACAGGAGGAAGGCAGAAAGCACAGAGGGGCTGAGCGGGCCAACGCACAGGAACGGGAGCAAGGCAGAAAGCAGAGCGGGGCTGAGCAGCCCAACCCACAGGAATGGGAGGAAGGCAGAAAGCAGAGAGGGACTGAGCGGGCCAACACACAGGAACAGGAGGAAGGCAGGAAGCAGAGAGAGGCTGAGTGGGCCAACCCACAGGAACAGGAGGAAGGCAGAAAGCAGAGAGTGGCTGAGCCGGGCCAACCCACAGGAACGGGAGGAGGGCAGAAAGCACAGAGGGGCTGAGTGGCCCAACCTACAGGAACGAGAGGAAGGCAGGAAGCAGAAAGGGGCTGAGCGGGCCAACCTACTGGAACGGTAGGAAGGCAGAAAACAGAGAAGGGCTTTAGCTGGCCACGAACGGGAGGAAGGCAGAACGCACAGAGGGGCTGAGCGGGCCAACCGACAGGAATGGGAGGAAGACAGAAAGCAGAGAGGGGCTGAGCGGGCCAACCCACAGGAACGGGATGAAGGCAGAAAGCAGACAGGGGTTGAGCAGGCCACCCTACAGGAACAGGAGGAAGGCAGAAAGCCCAGAGGGGCTGAGCGGGCCAAACCACAGGAACGGGAGCAAGGCAGAAAGCAGAGAGGGGCTGAGCGGCCCAACCCACAGGAACGGGAGGAAGGCAGAAAGCAGAGAGGGGCTGAGCGGGCAAACCCACAGCAATGGGAGGAAGGCAGGAAGCAGAGGGGGGCTGAGCGGGCCAACCCACAGGAACAGGAGGAAGGCAGAAAGCAGAGAGGGGCTGAGCCGGGCCAACCCAACCCACAGGAACGGCAAGAGGGCAGTAAGCATAGAGGGGCTGAGTGGGCCAACCTAGAGGAACGGGAGGAAGGCAGGAAGCAGAGAGGGGTTGAGCGGACCAACCTACAGGAACGGTAGGAAGGCAGAAAGCAGAGAAGGGCTGAGCGGGCGACGAACGGGATGAAGGCAGAACGCACAGAGGGGCTGAGTGGGCCAACCCACAGGAATGGGAGGAAGGCAGAAAGCAGAGAGGGGCTGAGTGGGCCAACCCACAGGAATGGGACAAAGCAGAAAGCAGAGCGGGACTGTGCGGGCCAACCCATAGGAACGGGACGAAGCAGAAAGCACAGAGGGCCTGAGCATGCCAACCTACAGGAACGGGAGGAAGCCAGGAAGCAGAGAGGGGTTGAGCGGGCCAACCTACAGGAACGGCAGGAAGGCAAAAAGTCCCGAGTGGCTGAGCGGCCCAACCCAGAGGAACGGGAGGAAGGCAGAAAGAACAGAGGGGCTGAGCGGGCCAACCCACAGGAACGGGAGCAAGGCAGAAAGCAGAGAGGGGCTGAGCGGCCCAACCCACAGGAACGGGAGAAAGGCAGAAAGCAGAGAGGGGCTGAGCGGGCCCCCCTACAGGAACTGGAGGAAGGCCGAAAGCACAGAGGCGCTGAGCGGGCCAACCCACAGGAACGGGAGCAAGGCAGAAAGCAGAGAGGGGCTGAGCGGCCCAACCCACAGGAACTGGAGGAAGGCAGAAAGCAGAGAGTGGCTGAGCCGGGCCAACCCACAGGAACGGGAGGAGGGCAGAAAGCACAGAGGGGCTGAGTGGCCCAACCTAGAGGAATGGGAGGAAGGCAGGAAGCAGAAAGGGGCTGAGCGGGCCAACCTACTGGAACAGTAGGAAGGCAGAAAGCAGAGAAGGGCTGAGCTGGCCAGGAACTGGAGGAAAGCAGAACGCACAGAGGGTCTGAGCGGGCCATCCCACAGGAATGGGAGGAAGACAGAAAGCAGAGAGGGGCTGAGCGGGCCAACCCACAGGAACGGGATGAAGGCAGAAAGCAGACCGGGGTTGAGCAGGCCACCCTACAGGAACGGGAGGAAGGCAGAAAGCACAAAGGGGCTGAGCGGGCCAAACCACAGGAACGGGAGCCAGGCAGAAAGCAGAGAGGGGCTGAGCGGCCCAACCCACAGGAACGGGAGGAAGGCAGAAAGCAGAGAGGGGCTGAGCGGGCAAACTCACAGCAATGGGAGGAAGGCAGGAAGCAGAGGGGGGCTGAGCGGGCCAACCCACAGGAATGGGACAAAGCAGAAAGCAGAGCGGGACTGTGCGGGCCAACCCAGAGGAACGGGAGGAGGGCAGATATCACAGAGGGCCTGAGCATGCCAACCTACAGGAACGGGAGGAAGGCAGGAAGCAGAGAGGGGTTGAGCGGACCAACCTACAGGAACGGTAGGAAGGCAAAAAGCAGAGAGGGGCTGAGCGGGCCAGGGACGGGAGGAAGGCAGAAAGCACCGAGTGGCTGAGCGGGCCAACCCACAGGAATGGGAGGAAGGCAGAAAGCACAGAGGGGTGGAGCGGGCCAACCTACAGGAACGGGAGGAAGGCAGGGAACAGAGAGGGGCTGAACGGGCCAACCTACATGAACGGGAGGAAGGCAGAAAGCACAGAGGGGCTGAGTGTGCCAACCTACAGGAACGGGAGGAAGGCAGGAAGCAGAGAGTTGCTGAGCGGGCCACCCTACAGGAACGGGAGGAAAGCAGGAAGCAGAGAGGGGCTGAGCGGGCCAACCTACAGGAACGGGAGGAAGGCAGAAAGCAAATAGGGGCTGAGCGGGCCAACGCACTGGAACGGGAGGAAGGCAGGAAGCACAGAGGGGCTGAGCAGGCCAACCCACAGTAACCAGTGGAGCCAAGATGCTTTTGCAACTGTTACCCATATTGTGTTTCCCCAATGATCACTGCAACATTGTATAAGCAGTGGTTGAAGTGGGCAGGAGCGATTGGGAGCGGTGCTCCTATACTTTTTAAAACTACGTTTTACTGTTCCTATACTTTTATTTTAAAAATAAACTTTTCTGGAATGGTCTTATTTTAAAATAAAAGTGCAGGAAGCAGTTGAAGCTTGAACTGCACTGAACGTTACTTTAAACGGCAGGTGCCTTTGTTTGGGCGGTTCTATTGTGCGTGGGAAAGGGCGTTGTGATGGGCTTTGTGGGGAGCGGGGCAGGCCAGCAGGGAACATAGTTCCACTACTTCTTTTCATACATTTCGACCACTTTGTATATGTGTTGGCAATAAAAGGCCATGGTTTTTATTATACATTACGTAATATTACACAAACATAATAGTAATAATAATAACCATATCATACATAATGTACACTTTTGGGCACAAGGTTCAGGGTTATGCCCCCTGGCCTGTGCCGCCTTCCTCTTCCCAAATTGACGTATGCCCTATTCGTGGCACTGTGACGCGAGCCCCTTCCGTGGCCCTGTATTTCTTTTCTTCTCCCCTTTTCTCCTTTCTTTTTTCTTGGGTGGGTGGGTTCTTGGGAAAAGAAAAATTCCTCTGCGTACGCAGATGACTCGTGGTGCTCTGTACGGAGCAGCAAGGTTGTGTTTTTTGCTGCACAGACAGCTCATTATAGCCTTGTAGAATACCCCTAGGCACTGCATGTGTGTGCGGGTAGCTTTCCGTTCCCCGGGCAGCTGGCACCGACTGCAGTTAGCACCTCATGCTGTTATTTCCTGCCTTCCTGCTCTCTTGTTGTGTGGGTGTGGGAAATACTAATGTGCTTAGCCCCTTTGTAGTGCCCTCATCCTGTCTCGCTCTTTTTTTAGCTGAGGGAGAGGGGAGGGGTATGGGGCTGACCATGTGTCTTCCACGTGTGTTCTGCCCATACCCCTGTGCTCTTCTTGCCCCCCCAGGTTACTTGCCTGCGCTTTCGAGCTGCGGGGTGCCCCCTCTGCAGTGCTGACTAGAACGGGAGGAAGGCAGGAAGCACAGAGGGGCTGAGCGGGCCAACGCACAGGAACGGGAGGAAGGCGGGAAGCAGAGAGGGGCTGAGCGGGCCAACCTACAGGAACGGAAGGAAGGCAGAAAGCACAGAGGGGCTGATCGGCCCAACCCACAGGAACGGGAGGAAGGCAGAAAGCACAGAGGGGCTGAGCGGGCCAACCCACAGGAACGGAAGGTAGGCAGAAAGCACAGAGGGGCTGAGCGGGCCAACCCACAGGAACGGGAGGATGGCAGGAAGCACAGAGGGGCTGAGCGGGCCAACCCACAGGAACGGGAGGAAGGCAGAAAGCACTGAGGGACTGAGCAGGCCAACCCACAGGAACGGGAGGACAGCTGCCGACTCTCATCTTTAGGTCGCACGTTCTATTTCCAGAGTGATTAGAATGCACCTGTCTGCTTCACTCTAGCAATCCACGTTAAACATGAAGAAGCATACACGAAGAGGCAAATGCAAAGAATTTACAATAAATAATAGTGGGACTGGTAAAACTAAAAATAATAAAAACGGTAAAAATAAGTCACATAATAACCTTTATGATGCATTTTGATTCAAATGTGTCACCTATGATGGGATAAACAACATCTACCCAATTAGCCTCGCGCCACCCAAGACCCTGCGCCCCTTTACGTATCGCACAGTGGCCCTAATTATGTAAATAGCATGGCCTCTATGGCAAACCCTCTCCTTAAACCGTTGTGTTAGTGTTTTGCTTTTTACAGCAACAGTTATTTTGTTTTTCAATTCATGGGCATCTCACTAATTATAGTTTACATGCTGAGTAATTACAATACATGGTGCTCAGGTCTAATTATTTAGAGTATATTATATTCCATTTTCTATTAAAACGGATGCCACAACATTATTATTTGTTCATTTTTACTTTTAGAAAAGCAGGGGTTTAGTTCTTTCCTTTTCTGTGCACATCTATAGATAGGTTTTTCCGCATTGTTGGAATGTTTACTTTTCATGACGTGGCTGCAACATGCGTTGCTTTCGCTGCATTAGCCGTGTTGATTCTGATGCGTCTCATGTTAACTGCCTGTGTCTGTACTGTTTACAGCTCTCTAGCTGTCTGCTTCGTTCATTCTTTATAGACTGTTTCGAAGCCCTCACATTTATTACAGATACGTGATCTCAAGCTAAAGGTTACATGGTTAAAGCGAGCAGTAGGGCTGTTTAGGTCTTGGGGTGGTATTAGATGATGTTGTTGCTCGACCTATAACAGATAATATGCATTTTGTAGAAAAAAGATTAATATTTGAATTTTAGATTCGTTTATTAATCCACAATGTTACCATTTAGCTTTTCTTTCTCATGCTTGTGGTTATATTATTGTGAAGGGTTTATTTGAAACCAATGCACAATTAAAAATATTAATATTAAGAATGTTGGGGCGAATTATGATCGGTTTGCTAATCAATTACCAGGACTTTAGGTATTTTTCATAGCAACTATAATGTCACTTCATGGACATTATTATAGTGAATTTCCAAATTTCTTACACAAAGTTTGCATAACTGTAGTTGACTTTCTTTGTATTTTAATAGCTTACCCGAGCAAGCCAACAGTGCACACCAAGTATCACCAGCAGGCATGCAAAGAGGAGACTTTGCCATTGGTCAGACAAGCTCTGGGCACAGTATATGAATTCACCTTTTACACTGGACAGCCTTGAGGCCATGCCCAGTGGAGACTGTGCTTGAAGCCCCAAGCGCAGTGAACCAAGCCATAGTGCCCACGGGACATGGCCTTCAGACATGCCCACTGAGCACTGCCCATCCAAAAAGCGAACAATCCAACAGTGCAAAATGGACATGGTGAATAGATGCTTTGCCCGGGGTAGTCTTCTGCCATGTCCTGGGCAATGCGAACACCCCTGAAGCATCCACAGAACTTGGCTTGCCACCATAGCCACTGCACCCTGCCTGAGGTCTCAGGCAAATGGACACTGTGCCTGGGGACCCTATTACAATGAGCATACCCAAAGTGGCCAGGGGGCTGTAACGCTCACCTGGTATCCACGGGGACGTCACTGAGCCTGTTCTGACCTCTTATGACCTTGAACCCTTCCCTGGAGGCTATTCATCTGGAGACTGGGCCTGAAACACAGGATTGGTAGAGTTTAACTCCCTATTGTCTCTAATCCCTTCTTCCCCGGGGTCCAACCCTTCCCTTTGATCCACAGCTCACCTTGTTTTCTTGGAAAGTGTGCTTTCCGTCCTGCTTTCAGCGCAGGGGCACGTTGATTGATGCAGGCTCGTTGCTGCCTAGTTACTTCACTGGCAAGAGTCCGACAGGTAAGCATAATGAGTCTTTTGAACAGTTCTCTAACTTCTTTCCTTTCCTTCCTTAGATGATGGCTGGGGTACGGGGATGGCGACGTGCTGCTGAGATGAGTACCGCTGAAGGTGAGTGAGAGCGCAATGCGCGATGCAACCCTTTCGTATTTGTATTGAACTAAGTTCTTTTTCTGTGTTTTTCAGGTGCCGCAACGTTTTCAGCGTGGATGCCGGTTATGAAGAAGAAATGCGGAGAGTAAGCGCGGTATGCAGCGCCTCTAGATGTTTCCATGCTAACCTGGAGTGTCTTTTGCCTCTTCCAGATGGATGAGAAGTTCCGGAGACAGAGTTCCCCCAGAGCGGCTGGGATTCAAGTAAGCGTTTGAGGCTCGTACAGTCTTTAAAAATAAGCGAAGATTTGCTGAATGCTTGCTAATGCCTTTTTTCTGTTCTTTTCCCTTTTCCTTAGGAAGCAGCGTGCCGGGATGGGAATGACACCGCCGAAGATGCCTGCAGAACAGAAGGAGCGATGAATGATGGGCAGAAGCACCGCAAGGTAAGGCTGTTCCTAACAGTGTTCTTGTTCTTGCAGGAGCTGAGCGCAGAAGAAAGATGCAGGCCTACTGGAGACCGATCCGAACACGGTGAGTGTAACGCTGCAGGTGCAGAAAACACAAAGCATGTTTCTCAGCCTGGGCATGGCTTAAATAGTCTCTGGGTATCCCAGGTGTCTCTAGGCTGAACCACATCCAAAAGACTAGACTGCACATGCAGTTCTGGGAACCGAAATATGTGGGGGCATCCATCTTGTCCACATCAATGCACTACAAGTCCAATCCCCAATGTTATCCTATGGGGGTGAGTGAGTCTGGTGCCACAAGCACCAAGTCTGACTCCAAGTGGGTCTTTGGAGGGATGGAGAGGCCCTTGAGGGCCATGTAGGTGATCGTGGCCTGGCTCCAGCCTGACATCTTGGAGGGGTGGGGGCATGAGGCGCAGGAATCATGACAGGGGCATGGCTGACACGTCGCCTGGGGAAGAGCCGTTGGCCCAGTCCCCGCTTGTGGAAACGATGCCTAGGCTATGACTTAGGGCCACAGTGCCACTCTGAGCAAGGCTAATGTCACCATAAACACATCCTCACTTCTCAATCGCGTTGGACACTGTAATACACACACAGCCCATTGGGCAAAACCAGTAGCCATTTCAAATGGACACTGTCCACATGGAAAACCCTGCTGACATACCCAGAGGACACTGGCTGAGGGATGGCTTTCATCCATGCCTCAGTACTGTGACCTTACCTGCTATGTCCACTGGGCCCAGTAGCCATATCCAGTGGTCATCATGCCTGAGTCATTGCTGCAAGCCATGCTCTAGTCACAGTGTACTTATCTGTAAACTTCTTCACCAAGCTTGGTGACAAAACGGTCTATTACTTTTACTTTTACTTTTACTTTTATTGCTTGTATAGCACTGCAATGGACTCGGCGGCATAATGGCACTGACAAACAAGAAAAACGGGAGGACAACAAAAGCTTGGGACGAGAGCGCCAGAGAGAATTCTGAGAAATCATACAAAGGTCAATTTAAGCAAACAGCCAGGTTTTAAATTTTTTCTTGACCGGCTCAAGCTTAGTCTGGTGCCTGAGATGAAGCAGGAGATCATTCCACGCCCTGGGAGCGGCCACTGAGAAAGCCCCTTTTACAGACTTCTTAGATCTACATCTAGGGATCGCTAGAAGGATAAGATTGTTGAATTCTATGCTACAATTACACAAAAAATGGGCAATTAAGTGATACATTTGTTATTTGACCCTCCTATATCCTCTCCAGGATGAAACTTCACACACCTTTCCAGCAATAATGTACACAGAGTTCCATATATGGTGGGAAAATCTAAGAGGCAAGTACTTTTTGTGTCTGCTGCATACATTTGCCACCATCCTACATGAACCTTATGAAACTTCCAATTATGTTGACGCAGGCATTATATGATTTTTCGAAAGGTTCATGCAATTCCATTAATGGGGCCAAAGTTACAAGTTTCCCCCAATGCAATGTCACACAATTTTTTGTTAGATCAGAGATAGCTCATCCATTTTTTCTTTTTTTGTTTTTCAGGATGATGACCATAAATCAAATTCTTTATGTATTTTTTGTTGGAACTATTTATGGCTTTCCTAAAAACAAACAACGTTAACAAATTGAGTGTCCACGATACAGAGCTCGGTTCCAGAATTATTAGACAGTAACAGCTTGATAAACATTGTTACAACATGTTGTCCCTTGTTACTGCCCCTCCCATTCATCCACTTAATTAGTCAGCAAATATTGCACATACAGGCCCCAAATGTCCAGGAGTCTGGCGTGCAGGGGCATGGTGCAAATAGATGCATTTTCCATGTCGTAGCAGTAAGTTAAGTCTTCCAACCATGTCAATGCTCGAGGGGTGGTTTCCACCAGTCCATAGCCACACTTGTGCAGGCCAACAGCAGAAGGAGACCAGCCAACCTATGGGCAGGTTTGAGCAATGATTTTGTACACCCCAACAACAGTATCAGCAGCTCCCGCCAAACCTGTTCGCTAAGAATGGGTGCCTCCCGCCAAAAATGAACAATCATGGGCATCCCCAGGCCAAATGTAAGAAGTCAGCTGGGCTGAATGTACTTCTATAACATGTCTCTTGGGTCTCGGGGAATCGTTTATGTAGTTCAGCTGGGGTGTGATATGTCTGGTGAACAAAGGTAAAGTGTATTAGTTTGAGTCTGGCATTTAGGTAAAACCTCTGGATCTGGAACAGGATATATTTCCAGTCCTCTTCACTAATTTCTGCTCCAAGTGCAGCCTCCCACCTGTGCCTAGGGACATCCCCCTCCCATGCGTTGGCAGTCATCAGGTTCCGGTATAAGTAACATACAAGGCGACCCTCACCCTGCACTTGAATGACCACGTGCAATAAGTCCCAGATGTGTGGCTGGTCTGGGAACGAGGGGAACCACACCTTTTGGGCATTTATAGTTCAAAAGTACATGGAAAAGTCAAAAGGCGTAGATCCCCATTGTCCCTCATCTGCTGTATGGACAGGAACCTTCCATTTGGGTAAAATTCCTCAAGCTCAGGCCCCTCAATCGTGTCCACACACTGTATGTATGTCCATTCACTCGTGATTTCTAGGCTGACCACATGTCTAGTGGGTATTTACTGCAAGTATGTGGTATTCACGGCCATTTTACCTGCAACTTTGCGCCAGGTCACAGAAGTAATGCTCACGATGTGTTTGCTAATAGTGACTGACCTGCTGGCACTCAGAATCCCCATTCTCAGGAGTTTGGGGGATGCTAGGGCTCTCTCCACCTGCACATGTGGGCTAATACATTTCATGATGTATCAGAAGTAGAGGTAGTGAGACCTATGCAGCCCAGTAGTACCTCTCCAAGTCCGGCAGAGCCAGACCACCACTATGATATGGTTGGGATAGACTGGCCCAAGATACTCTGAGTTGTTTCCCTGCCCACAGGAGTTCTGCAATAATCCCTCATAACCTCGTGAAAAAACAAGATGCTGATAGATGGGAATGTTGAGAAATAAGTATAAGAGTTTTGGCAGAATGATCATCTTGACTATCCATTCTTGACCCAGCAGCATTAGGGGGAGGCCCTGCCACCTCTGCACCTGGTCTTTGATAGAGCTGATCACTGTATCATAGTTCTCCCAAAACAGAATGTCTTGGAACCGTGAAACATTTATCCCCAAATATCTTGTCTTGTCGCACTCCCAACTGAGCCCAAATTCATCAGAGAAGACCCCAGTGTGCTTCGTAAGAGGAAAAACGACCAATTTACAGTGATACATTTTTAGTCCCAAAAATGCCCCAAATTTGTTTACTTGTCTCATCACTGGCGATAGGTTATGAACGGGGTCACTTAGAAACAGCACCACGTCGTCAGTGTACAGTGAACTTAGTAGTTTATGGGGCCCCAGTTGTATGCCTCTATGCATGTGCTGCTCCCTAAGAATGCCAGCTTGAGGCTCCATCACTATGACAAAGAGTAGCGGAGAGACGGCAACCCTGTCTGGTCCCACCACTCATTTCCAGCCCCCCGACAAGTGACGCCCAACCGCGATCTTGGCAACTGGAGAGCGATATAGGACCGCCACCAGAGAAAAAAATGCTCCTGCAGACCCAATTTCTGCAGGACTGCAAACAGGTACGGCCACTCAACTGAGTGGAATGCCTTCTAGGCGTCCAGCAGTACCAAGATTACCTGAGACTCTGGGTTCTAGAGCCAAGAGAATTCCAAAGAAATGGCACAGTCCATACAAAGTATTCCTCCCTGGGATGAAGACCGAGTGGCCCGCTATGATCAGTCCGGGCATTAGCCGAATCAGGAGGTTTGCCAAGGCCTTGGCATATATTTTGTTATCAACGTCAATGAGGGAGATTGGCCGGTATGACACGCATTCCTCTGGGGGTTTCCCTTTTTTATGCAACAAGGTGATGGTTGCCTCTCGCATTGTGTGGCGGAGGATTCCTTGTTCTCTTGATTCCTCATATACCCTGAGGAGGAGTGAAGCCAATATCTCTGCGTACGCTTTATAGAACTCGCTAGACAACCCATCTGGGCCCAGGGCCTTGGCTCCTGGGAGGGCTTTGATGACTGCTATAATCTCTTCCAATGTTATTTCCTGATTGCGGGACTCTCTGAGGAAGGGAGCTAGACGGTTGAGTTCAACATTCTCCAAATACTGTTGTACACAGGAAGACTCTTGTGTATTTCTAGCCACACATAGGTGGCTATAAAATGTGCGAAAGGACTCCACAATATCTGCGGCCTCTTAGAGAATCCCAGTCGAGAATCTGTAAAGACCTCTATGTGCCAAGGATTTTTTTCCCCTGTGAGGAGACTGACTAATAGACCCCCAGTGTTTGCACTTCCCCATATTGCTACACCTGGTGGCCCCTGCTCAGGTATTAAATTTCCCATGCTTCATTGCTACAGAAGCAGTGCAATTCTTGCTTTATGTCGGCCAACATCTTGGTGTCTATGGAGAACACATATGCTAGCTCATATGCTTTTAATTTACTCTCATTATTCGCCAAGTCCTTCCTGATCAATTTTAGGACCCCTGCCTCTTTGGACATGCAGATCCCTCAGATATAACATTTAAGACTTTCCCATAGACCCCCTGCAAAGCCACCAAGACCTCATTTTTGCAAGGAAGTTGGTTATTTGAGTTTGTATGTCCTCTCTAAAAACGGCATCCGTCAGAGTGTCTCACTTAAATCGCCAGATTATTGCTCCAATGTGTCTCCCCCTCACCTGACACTCTAGACAGCCCAAGGAGTGGTCAAATATAGTTTTAGACTGAATTTAACATTGACCCATTGCAAACTCCCCTTCCTGAGAAACCAGAAGGTAGTCTATCCAGGACTCTGGCCCAGGTACCCACGAATGGAAGGTATAAACCTGCTCCCTCATGTGTTGTAACCTCTAAACATCTACCAAGCCATACGTGAAGCAGATTTCGACACCTTCTTGCTAGCCCTGGATTGTATCGCGGTGTTCTGGTTGGAATAGTCCAGGCACAGATCCAGGACGTTGTTGAGGTCCTCTACAACCCCACAAATGACTGTGGCATCATCGCACACATGTCAGTGTGTTCAGACCAATACTCAATCAAATAATCGAAGTTCATCGATATTATGGGCAGAAGTGTTCATCAGGACCAGAATACCAGAGACCATCAGAGCCCTCTCCCGGAGTCCATTATCACTGACAGCAAACATAATTTAAGGGAGCTGTGTATCAGGATGTTGACCATCTGGGAATAAGCTGAATAGAAGTAGTAACCCCATGCCTCTGCGGTGCGTGCAAGATGCACCACCTGAACGAAGGCCACAACTATGTTAAGCCGCCTCAAGTATAGCAGGAGTCTCCTGGTTTACCTGGCTGATTGCCCCCTCTAATATTCCACGTAATCGCCTTGAAGTTTATTGGTGAAACTATGTGAAAGCAAACTATGCAAGATTCTTCCACACCCCCAGGCCTTGTCATTTTACCTGTGATCTGACACATCTGTTTTAATCACCATGTAGAAACCCAACCCTCAACCTGAAGTCACCTCCCTGAAACCTCCCACACAACAATCCCAACTGGCTTGGAGATCTCCACTTCCTGTATTCCCACCAAACAACCCAGCAGTGCACAGAGCGCTAGTGCCTGCCCCAGAGCTAACCAGCCTGACAACTCCTAGGAGAAGCATGGGCTCTAGGAACTGTAATGCTAAATAACCAGGTAGAGTCCCACAAGTCCATGGCTTGTGTGGTTTTACCATCATACAAATGCAGCCCTTACTTCAGGTGGCTGCTCAAGGATCCACTGGACCCTCCACTCCTCAGTTCTTTGCCCTTTGCGGGATCACGAGTTGTTCCTTCACGCTGATTTTCTCAACCCCTTTGATGAGTGAATTGGCAGCCTCTGGTGACATGAAAAAAAGCACTTTCCCTTCAAACTGTATGCAAATCTTAGCAGCAAAGAGCATAGAAAATGGAATATCTTAGTCTCTGAGCCTGCACTGGACCCCAACAAATGACCTCCTGGATGTCTGCACTCCAACTGAAAAGCGCTGGAATACTTGAAATCGGTCCCCATCGTATGCCAACTCCCCCGTCTGGCACACCAGTCAGAGAATAGTGTCCCTGTCCTGGTAGTTCAGGAGGCGCGCAAAGATGAGGCACGGGGATGCCCCAGGGACTGGCCTCATCGCAGGGATACGATGAGCCCTCTCCACAATGAATAGGATGACAGCTCATCCTCACCAAAAACTGCCTTACACAAATTTGCTATAAACTCCTCCATCTCTCCATCTTGGATTGACCGTATTGTGCATGGATTCCCATCCGTGTGATATTGTTCCAGTGGGCCTGTCCCTGCAGAGCATTGTTCTTGGTCGAGATTGCTTTGAGTGTGGATTCCCTTGTGGAGACTTTTGATAGCAAAGTGGAGGTGGTGTCTTCCAGGCCGGAGATTCTGTTTTCAGCTTTGTCCAAGCTTTCTCCATGCTTGTCCAGGCGCAATTGCAGAATGTCTACTTTGGACAAAAGGGCATTCAGCTTGGAGCCCAGCACCTCTCTGCCTGATTTAAGCTGTAGAAGGAGCCCCTTCATATCTGACTCATGCTCTCCTTCAGGGTCCATAGAGCCGGACACTGTTGTGCAGGTGTTTAAGTGTGATTGCGAAGGCTTGTTTTTTTCTGCAGCTGATCGGCCGTCGAAGGAGAGCATCTTCTGAAACTTGTCCGCTTTCCCCATGCTGTGAGGGTTTGGGCCCGTGTCAGGACACACAGACAATACTGCTTTGCAGTGTGGAAGGAGCACTAGCCACAGGAATGAAACACATTAGTAGCTGAAGAATTCTTCCTACTATTGGAGCCCTCTGTTGTGTAAAACGAACAAACAGAATGATCTAGTAGTCGGAAGATGGGACACAGGCCCACAACACTCCGGCTGTGGAGGCAAAACGATGTAATTAATGACAGCTTGGTATTCAGTAGTTAACCCCAACAGATAACATGGAATGGGAATGCAACCAACCTCACGATATGTGGGAAGTTCCTGCAAGAGGCCTGGTAGTGGAATGGATCAGGTGAAAAGTGTCCTAGGTTATCTTCCCACAAGCTGGTAAGTACCTGTAACAAACACAAACCCACACTAAGAGGAACAGACAAGGGCAATTAACTCAGATCAATCCAAGAGAAACAAGTCTTCCCAGAGTATGGTCCACACGGGAGCAAGAAGTCCTGGAATTCCAGCAAGGCACGAAGAACTATCCCGACGGCACGAGGACGCCTAAGTAATCCTTAGAACCACAGAAAGGGCCTCATTAGGACCCAGGCGGTAAGGGGTTTACGGCGGCGTAAACAGTGCCGACCCTTACCGCCTGATTCCGAGGTCCCTTAGCGCCATGGAGGATTTAACACCTGCTTTTAGCAGGTGTTAAAATCCATGGCGCTAAGGGACCTTGTTGTTAATTACGCCACCGTAATTTAGGGTGGCGTAATTAACGCCTTCCCCACTCCCATTATGCCCTATGGGGCAAAAATGGGAATGGGGAAGAGTAAATGGGTTAATGGGGACTTACCGCCCCGCCAACCTCGGAATGGGGCGGTAAGTCCGCCAACCACCATGGCGTAAACGTAGTTTACGCCATAGTGGTAAAGGTACGACCCAGGCGGTAACTTACCGCCTGGGTCGTAATGAGGCCCAAAGTCTGGAATCCAAGTCCAGTACAAGGACCTTCCCCCGACGGCACAAGGACATCTAGGTGGTAACAGCACAAAACAGCAAGTGTCTCTAGTCAGTGTACTGTACGGTTGTATGGAGTCCCAGCAGGCGATGTCCAGGTGCGGAGCAGAATCTGCTGGAAGGTGAAAATCGCAGTTTCTGATGAGGGTAAGGCAATGAATCTGTTCGAGGATCAAACAATGTTGGCCAGCGGCAGATGGAAATTCCTAATCACAGAGCAGAGAAGTTTGAAAGACAAGCCAGATTCAGTAACGTGCGGGCAGCAAAAGTGACAAAGCTTCGGGCAAAGAAGATCCGTAATACAGGCAGGGTCCGAAATGTCAGACGGGAAACTAGGCATAATGTAGTGCAAAGCAGGTCCAGAAAATGCAGCAGAGGTTAAGAAGCACTGTTAAACACAGACGTAAACAAGAGCATGAAGGTCCAAAGAACTTCAATTAGAAGCACTGAGTGTTCACAGAGGGCGGGCTTTATTTCCCTGGTTTATGCGTCGAGGCCTCTTGTGACTCGGAAAAGTGTGCTTTGCTCTCACATGGTGGTGTGCAAGGCTTCACCCGTTGCCATGGCAATCGCCAACGAGCAAGGAACAGTGTCCTTTTCCATAAAGTTGAAAGTCTGGGTGTGAGACGCCAAGGTTTTAGAGAGATTTAGGGCCCTGGGTGATAAACCCAGCACTACAAGCTCGGAAGCACTCCCACGATTCTGGTTAAGACGTTTCCTCACAGCCTGCCACTCAACAGCCAGATCCTGGGTTTGACTTTATTCAGGGAGTAGTGTAGAGGAGGAGCCAAATGCCTCTACCAGAAGTCCGGCCCCTATTCTGCCTATATGTTGGAAGCCAGAAATTGAGACATGCACAACGCTGATAATGATACACATACCGCGAAAGATCTTCGAAACAAGGTACCCATTGAGAAAGCCCTATAAAATGTACCCGCAGAGAAGATGGTCCTTTGAGATGGAGGCCCGAAGAAGTGTGAAGCATTGAACAAAAGAGGTTGGTGACGTCACAAGAGTTGAGAGTGATGCACTGAGAAGGATGATCTGAGAAGAGAAGAGAAGAGAATGCATAGACCTTATGGAATCTGATGACGAAATAAGGAATGGAGTAACCTTTCATGTGCGAAATGAAGATTGCACGTGCAAAGAACACTGAAGAAAATGTAAGTCACTTTATAACTGTACAGATGCAGCAACGCAAGTAGACTAAGTAATCATGAAGGCTGCCAATACATAGTGAATAGACTGCAGGCGGTGCTGACAATATATATACATACATGTATAGAATCTGGATATTCAATGTTGCAAGTTTAGTAAGCCAGGACCTGTGAAAGAGACGGGCTGAAATGATGGCGCAGCAGAGCAAAACAGCAGAAAATCAAGGAAGGATCGCAAAGGCTGTCTGGCCCATTGTCCAGGGTTGGGGCAGCTAAGAACTGGCTATCTATTCAAGGAGATACAAAGAACTTGAGAAGCGAAGCGAGCTACTGTCCAGGTGCAACGGAAACACTATGAGTGCCAAGTTTTATTAATTTAATATCATTAAATCTGAAGAAGGAGCTCAAACACGGTCTCCTGTCACATGAGGTAGATGGAAATAGAACATGGGCAAGCAGCACTAAGACTTGTAGGTAAGAATGTGCTCACACTCCCTCTATTCTCAGGAGCAGTGATACTTTGCAAGGCCAAGTTCAAAGACAATTCAAATGGCAAACGGCATGAGTGATGATGGATGATGGGCTAATTGGGTGGGGAGGCATGGTCAAGTCCACCCACAAGCACCTGGGTTACCAGCGTGCGTGCTGCTAGCAAGTCGAATATTCCAGAAGGGTACAAGCGTGCCAACCAATTATAGAGGGCCATGTAATGAAGAGCCCTATAGTTTGAGAGCTAATGGTGTGTCGTGTATCTAACAAATGTTGAGGATGACTTGCACAAGGTGTGGAAATAAGATGTCCACCTGACTACAGAATCACAATTCAAACCCCTACAGAAACTACACTTAGATGTTCCCCGTAGACCTATCACAATCCTAAATAAGTTTTCTTAGTTTGCTACGTAGTATGACGTCACGTAATTTTTACTATATGAATGTGATTTTTTATGAGAGGTGTGTAAATTATGCTGTGAGAAATCTGTTGATGTCTCTTGTACTCACTGTTTTAGATAATTGAGATTAAAACAGATTACATTTGCCAATTTCCTGAATCGGTCTTGTTATTGGTGTAAGAGTTATTCTGCATCCCCATCCATGTAATAATGTGCTTCCTCATTTAAAAGGGCCTAACGGTTCACGTGGTAGCATGTCGGATGGTTCCAGACCCATCGGTTAAGTAGAACTCTAGAATTTCAGATGATCGAGCACCCTTCACCATCTAGCTGGAAGATTGCAGGGTTTCCTGTGGCGAGCGGCTGATATAGAATTCTTGCAAGAAAAATCGATACAGGTGGGATGGGTCCCTCTTTGACGAAATCCCTCCTGGTTTCCACAGCTGCTTCGCGGATGGAAGGCAAAAGTGGTCGATTGGAGAGGGCAGCCGATACGGAAGGCCTCGAGCTGAACGAGCGAATGGTGAGTAGACTGAGGGGATGGGATTGTGGTAGTTTAGAAAAGCAATGGGGTAGTTTAGAAAAGCAACGGGGGTGATTGTAAAAGTAACAAAGAACATTTTTAAAGTGTAATAAAGAGCGTTTCAAGGTATAATGAAGAGCGTTTTAAGAGATAAGGCCCGGGATTCCTAACTCAAGGAGTTTTAGAAGAACTCGTCTCAAAGGTGGCACATAAACAGGTTTATGTTAGGAGACAAGTTAAACTGTAGTATTTTAGGGGTGAGATGATGAAGAGGAGTACCATGGTTTAAATGTAAAGTGTTGACTAGTCTAGTCTGTCTGTCTATGTGCCTTTTTTAAAAGGTGTCAAAGAACAACAAGAATACGTTGTGTAAAGTTGAAGTAAAGATAAAAGGTTATTGCCTATTTTAAAGGTCATTGTTGGCGGCGACCAAAAAGTAGGTTGAGGTCATTGAGAAACAGAGGTTTTGAGTGGCGAGTGTTGGAGCACGCTCATATATTCTTTTTTAAACGTATCTGTATAAAAACACTGGTAAATCTTGAAAGTCAATTAAGACTCATCACACTGGGAGATATTACTCATCTGATGCACCTATGCAAGAAACTGCCAAAGCTCAAACAGTATTGTGCAGAGTGGGTAAAGGGAACAGAAGATAAAATGTTTATGCCATGGCCCCACAAGGGGGATTGCTGGCAAAAGCGGTATTACAGCAAATTACCACATAATTGTATTCTGCGTGCACGGGGAAGAAATTGGAAAAGAGGTTAGTTATTCTAGAGCTTTGGAAGAACTACCAAGAGGAGAGACAGGATCCACAGCCTGAGGAGTGGATGCTTACTCAGTATAGGGAGGAAGGTGTTGAGCATTCTGCTCCCTTTACCTCACCAGAAGTGAATGGCGATAGTACAGAAGACGTAAGATTGTATCCGTTAAAGGAACTGAAAGTGCCGGCAGGGTACAGTAACCCGATATATGAACCGCCTAGTTATAGCAGTGACGATAGTCCAGAAGAGACCAAAAGAAAGTTGGAGAACTTTAAAATCGTGTAGAACAAGGAGGAGAAAAGTGACCAATTGAATATGACAACAGACATAGGACAAGAGATTAAGAGATGGAAAGGAGAGAATGATAAAGCTAATGAGGTAACGCTCGTACACAACAAATGGATGGGAGGAAAGATATTACTCAAGCTCAATGGCAAAAGTATTGAGAAAGTCAGGCAAAAGGAAGATCAATACAAACAGGACAGGAAAGACAGAGAATGAGAAAAGAGATTAAAATAGGATGAACACATGAGAAAGAACAGGCAGAGGCAAGAACAGATGTATCAGGAAGAGCTGCAAAAGAAGGAGGAAAGGGCGGAGGAGCAAAGAAAGTATGAGAACAGGCAGAGAGCAATCGAAGGACGAGATAGGCAAGAAAAGAGAAGAGGAGGAAGCACAGAAATTAAGGGATACAATGATACATAGATGAAGGGAAGAGGAAGAGCGTAGACCGAACGAAAGAAGAGAAGAGAAAAGACAAGAAGAGGAAAGCGTTAGATTGGAAGCGAGAAAAAGAAGAGAATTAGATGAAGAAGTGGAATTTAAAAGGAGACACCGGGAGCGCAATATTGATCGCATTCAGAAGGAGTCAATGGAACTGAGTCCAGTAATACCATGGGGCAATATAGAGGAGTTTCTTCTGTCAAAGGAGGCAATGCCAGGGCCATCTAGAATAACCCTAGAAGAGAATTTTGACATAGGGTTTATTAGAGATAGGATCGATAAGGCCCATTAAGACTTAAGAGAAGGTAGCAAAAAGGGAGAGTCACTGCCGGGGACGCAGGACCAAGAAGGTAAATTGTCGGGGTGTTTGGGAGGGAGGGAGGGAATGGAATAAAAAAAAAAAGACTTACCCGTGTCGCCGGCGGGGGGCGAAGGCAGCCTCTCAGCCACGGCGAGGCTCGGACCGTTCTCCATGTCTCAAGTGTCAGAAAAAGACTATTTCAGCACTGATGGAACAAGATATTCTGGTACCGTCAGAATCATCGTGCAATATTGCAGTGTATCTGATCAAAAAATCAAAAGGGGAGTCGTGGAGATTCATACAAGATATGAGACCGATCAACCAGATTGTAGAGGCAGAGTTACCTTTAGCTCCTTATCCAGCATCGATAATATGCAGAATCCCATTAGAAGCACAGTATTTTATGGTGATTGACTTGAAAAATACGTTTTTCTCAATCCTGTTGCACAAGGACTCACAAGATTTGACTTCCTTTTCGTTCCGCCAAATCCGATTGAAACACACTTGTATGCCTCAAGTGTACTGTGAGTCCCAGTCAATCTTTAATAGGGTCCTTCAGATGGACATAGGCAATATTGATTTGAAGAGCGTTGTGATACAGTACGTAGATGACATTCTGATTTGTAGCATTACAGAAGACGACTGCAGGCAAGACTCAATTCAGTTAATGACTGTCATAGCAGACAAGGGATACAAGGTAGACAAAGAGAAGTTATGGTATGGTCAAGAGGAGGTGTTGTACATAGGCCAGTTGATCTCACATGAAGGAAAGAGGGTCACACCCATGAAAACAGCAAAACTGCACACAGTGAAGCAAATGTAGCAGTTTTTGGGACTATGTAATTATGTTATAGAATGAGTGTTTGGTTATAGTTCATACACAAGCACAAGTAAACAATGAGAACATCGAATGGGCTGAGGAAATGGAGGAAGGATTTGAAGAATTAAAGAAAGCAATTTGTACAGCTCCCGTTTTAGGAATTCACAGTTATGCTGACGAGTTCTTTTTATTTTCACACACAAATGGGGCAGTTATGACAGCAGTACTTACACAGAGGACTACACTAGGGTATAAACCTCTGGCATATTACAGTGGGATTCTAGATCCAGTTATGAAGGGGCACTTTACTTGCAAATAATCGCTGGTGGCAGCCATGTTCACAATTGAGAAATCAACTAGTATTGTAATGGGGTATCGTACGTCGCTCTTTGGGGAGCATGCTTTGTTTGCCATTTTGGAGAAACCTAAGGGTACATTGATATCTCAGAGAGCTTCTGCGTAGGAGGTGATTATATCGAACCCAGCGATTAAAATAGTCAGATGTAGAATAGTGAACCCTGCCACGTTTGCAGCTGAGTCAGTGACAGAGGGTGAGCATGTATATGATTGCGTGAAGTATGAGGAGCTTTACGACGACCTCCCGCACATAAAGGAAAATGTTCTAGCAGAAGGGGAGATTCTCTTTGTTGATGGTTCTTTGAAATTTGATCAAACTATTGGAGAAAGGCATTCTGGTGCAGCTGTGGTGAGACATAGAGGAAACAATGAATTTGAGTTTGTATCAAATGTAAGACTGTGGTGTAACTTTACAACGCAAGCGGCAGAATTGGTAGCGCTTGTTGTCACACTTGAAAATCATGCAGGGCAGGCAGTGACAGTGTACAGTGACTCTGCCTATGTGACGTCAACCGTACACACAGGATTAGCATGTTCAAAAAGGAGGAACTACGTCCGATCGAATGGCACTGCAGTGCAGCATGCACCGTTATTGGACATGCTTATTAAGGCACTACAACTCCCAGTAGCCATAGAGATAATTAAATGTGCAGCACACAATTAGCAAACTTACTTTATTTCTCGCGGGAATGAAGCTGCAGACGTAGAGGCCATATTCGCCAGATATTTCAAGTTTTGATATTCCAGATGCGAAGGAGAAAGTATTCACGATTATGGTAGTAAATGAAGGGTTTAATCATTTACCGAGAACACAGTTCATGGAAATTCAGGGCACTACACCACAGGAAGAGGAAGAATTATGGAAACAAAGGAGGTGTTCTTTATCCCCCTCAGAAGCATTATGGCGGAAAAACAGCACTAGAAAAGCCAGTGATGCCAGTAGCATTGTTAAG
Organism: Ambystoma mexicanum; assembly: GCF_040938575.1. NCBI lineage: Eukaryota > Metazoa > Chordata > Amphibia > Caudata > Ambystomatidae > Ambystoma > Ambystoma mexicanum. Next base: position 1,488,553,373 of record NC_090921.1, read on the forward strand.
GGTAGTGCTTGAACACCTGCACTACCCTGCGCATGTAACTAGGGAAAGCCTTGCAGCAGCTATTGCGGAGCACTGGTTCGTACCAAACCTAATAGAACACGTTGCATTTTATGTAGTAAATTGCATCGTATGTCGACTGATTAACAATGGGCATACACTGCTAACAATTAGAGGAGTGATTCCTTTTCAGTCCTTTTCAGCATTTATATATTGACTATGTTGATATACTGCTAGTATGTAGTGGATACAGGTATATGATAGTGGTGGTCCGTCCCTTCTCCAGGTGGATTGAAGCAGGTCCTTGTACACACCCTGATGCCACTTGTGCAGTGAAGTTTTTAGTATGAGAAATCTTTCCAAGATGGGGTGTATGTGAGGTGCTGGGATCCGATAATGGGCCTCGATGTGTTAATGAAGTATTTGAACAGATTTATCTATTATTGAATATTAAGCACAAGTTTTGTTCTGCTTATCACCCGCAAGCGAACGCAATATGTGAGAGACTCAACGGGTTCCTTAAAAAGAGGATTGCAAAACTCAAATTGACACTGAAGAAGGGATGGCTATATTGCCTACCCCTAGCTTTATATGCATTAAGGAATCAGCCTGGGTCTGACCACCACCTCACACCCCACGAGTTAGTGACAGGGAGGTGAATGAGAATGCCTTTGTCTCCTCCACCGAGGAGCAGAAGTGATGCCCAGAAGTCTGCAGAAATGTTAGGAAATGAGTTATGTGTGCATTTGACATGTATGACCGCTAGTATCTCTGTCATTTCAGATCAACTCAAGTGACAGGTGGGGTCGGTCCCAGAACACAAATGAAGACCATTCAGCAACGGGAATTTCTGAACTACTAACTGTACCTAGACTTTTTGTTGGAGACACAATATTGATTCCGAAGTTTATCAGAAAGTGGCATGAACCGCGATTTAGTGGACCTTACATAGTGGAGTACATTACTCCCTCAGCAGTGAAAGTTAAAGGATGACGTGCTTGGATCCATTTGAACAACTTGAAGCTATACACTGGTGCCACCGTCACACCCCTAACGATTGATTCGGAAGCAAGACAACGAGAAGAAGTTCAGCGCGTGCAGGCCCGATCAATGACGAGGAAGAAGGACACTAAGGTTGCTGATTAAATAAATGTAAGTGTGCATTTGGACTGTAGCTCGCCCAGGACACCCTTTATAGATTTTAAAGCAGGAGTTAGTTCTTGAGCCGCAGAAATCTTTGAAAAAATGAACTTGAGAAAAGTGTTGACATGTTGTGTATATGTTTGAGCGGCAACTCTGATAACAAATTGGAAGCGTGAAAAATACACAGATTCTTTTCATACAACGCAATTGTTTGGTTGAGTCTATGGTTCTGACAAATGACGATGCCCATAGGCTTCTTCTCGCTGTTTTCATATTCATTCTTACAGCTTATTCTGCCCTTGTCGGGCGTAGTGTCAACATGCCTACTTTTCTGCATGATCCTAAAAATGGCCCTGCAATAAGTAGGCTGCTTGTGGTGATAGTTGAACAGATCCTGTAGCTACCTGATTTACCAAAATTGTCTGATTAAAAGTTTTTTTCCATCCCTAAAGCAGTATACAGGCACAATGAGGAATGTTGAAATTGGTACCGTTTTTGAAAGTGAGCAAGCCCAACAACGTTCAGAGAATCGTGAATGGTGGAGGTTAATGTAATAGTGTATAATATATGCATGCTCAGCATTTATCATTGTTTTCCTGGTTCTTTTTATCCATGCAGTTTACTTCATTGGTAGAAGCAATGTAGAAGTCCCCTTGATTCTTCCAACTCCAATGACTCAGGTAGAATTGTCGATTACTGAAAGGCCAAGACCTTTTGTGATTTTCCCGACTCCAGTAGCTCATGTAGAGTTGCCTATTGCTAAGACAAATGTTCCTATGTTTCCCCCTGTAGGGAGGACTATTACTGATATGTTTTTTGATTACTATGCAAACCCTTACCTTGGCAAAGGGAGACATAAGAGAAGCACAAGGGAAGATGATAATGAATTAAATAATTATCTAGACAGTACAACACACTTGGGTAATAACATGTGGTATCAGCACTTGAAGAAGGCGGGAGAGAGGACGTCCAAAGAGAGTCGCTATGTTTGTGCTCTCATACATTATGCCAAGTGGACTTCTAAGATATTCATAGCTATAGAAGTAGCAGTACAGAAAGCTCATTGCCTGACGCACCTTACACTCTTGCAGACAGGAGCTCAGTTCCAGGCTAGAACAGCATCCTTGGTGTAGGTGACTGAGAAGACATCTCCAAGAGAAGATGACTATGTGCAAGATTTAAAGACAAGAGAGAAATCAGAGACAAGGAATCAAGTGATAAGATATGAACAGCCTGAAATGAATGGAACAGGAATTGGAAGAGAATAACACAAAATGCTCAATTGTCCAAGAAAGAACCACAAAGAAATACAAAAATGCAAGGAGACAGGTCAACTGCAAATCAAGTGAACAGTGCTGACTCCAGAAGGATGGGTGGAAGGCCTGATCGTATGTAAGGCATTAGCACTAATAGATTATTATGAGCCAGTCATAGATACTGCAGAGAATGAATGCAAGCATCATTGGACATAAATTGTGAAATTGCTGTCGTGGGTCGATGATAAAGGAGGACCTTTGCAGATAGTACCTCTAGCTAGTGCATCCCTGTGTTTCAGAAACAATGGAACTAGAAAGGTTGAAATGAATCAGCAGTGTGGCCGAATTTTTGATGTATCAGGGATGAAGGATGGAGCAGTAGTGTTAATGGATCACTACTGGGCCTGTGGATCCAGAGCTTATATGAAGTTGCCCAAAGATTGGGGAGGGCTGTGTTCCATAGTACCTATTTATGTTCCAGCATTAGTAATTCCAAAGCGTGACCTGAACATGGAAGAGTTTCCAAAAGCAGATGCTCATATGAGGAAGAGAAGATCATTTGGATTTCTCTATCGGACAAAAAGGGAGAATTGCTTCTCAGCTAAATCGATAGAAGCCTATGATTCTATTCCATATGTACACCGGTTGTTCAGCCAGACTGCTACAGTATTCATGACTATCTTTATGCCAGTGATCCAGATGATGGTGAATGCAAAGTGGTTGTGATTCACTCGCTGGGAATTCCTGCAGATGAACAACACATAATGGGATTCAACGCTATTAAGGAAGCATTGAGAACCATAAGACTGATGTCTCTTGAGAATAGGTATGTCCTGGACATGATTACGGTGATCGATGGAGATGTTTGTGCCAAAATCGGGGAATGATGTTGCCCATTCATACCTTCTCATGATGACGAGAATGGGACCTTGCCAGAGGCCATAACGTTGCTAATGAACTTGCACATCAAGATGGAAGATGAGACAGAAGATTTTGCAGATGACAGCTAGTTTGCATCAATCTTTTTATGGGTTCCACATGGATGGTGAATATCCTCAAGTTTCTTGGAGCACTATTGTTGATGATCATGTTTGGATTCTGTGTGATCAGGATAATAATCTCACAAATGTAGGAAGACACCAGAGAAAGCAGAAGGAATGAAGGGCATGATTGATGTTGAGTCTGAGTTTGGGCCCAAAGAGCTGACAGATGAAGAAATCAGAAAATATATAGAAGCAAGCATTCTAGCACCTGAGGGAATGAAGTTATGAAGTTCCTGTATCCGCGAAGCCACAAGAAGTATGTGGGCAGACAGATTTACTGCAGCCCGAATGGACAATGTAGTCACATGACCTGGAGTGTTGATGACCATGTCAAATCAGCAGGATCTCTGAAAGGTGTAACGAAGATATGAACTCCAAAGAAGCAATTTTTCAAACGAGGATGTCTAGATGTGAAGACTGATGGGAATGTGGTCAATGAATCAACCAGAGGGGGGAGTGTAGAAGAGGAGCCAAATGCCTCTACCAGATGTCCCGCCCCTATTCTGCCAATATGTTGGAAGCAGGAAATTGTGACATACACAACGCGATAATGATATCCATATCGCGAAAGATCTTTGAAACAAGGTATATATTGAGAAAGCCCTATAAGATGTACCGCAGAGAGATGATGGTCTCCTGAGAGAGAGCCCCGAAGAAGTGTGAAGCAGTGAACAAAAGAGGCTGGTGATGTCACAAGAGGTGAGAGTGACACACTGAGAAGGATGATCAGAGAAGAGAATGCATAGACCTTATGGACTTTGATGACGAAATAAGGACTGGAGTAACCTTTCATGTGCAAAATTAAGGAGATACAAAGGACGTGAGAAGCAAGGCAAGATCCTGTTAAGGTGCAGCGGAAAAACTATGAGTGTCAAGTTTCATTAATTTAATATCATTAAATGTGAAGAAGGAGCTCAAACATGGTCTCCTGTCACATGGGGTAGATGGAAATAGAACATGGGCAAGCAGCACCAAGACTTGAAGATAAGAACATGCTCACACTCATTCTCGGGAACAGTGATACTTTGCAAGGCCAAGTTCAAAGACAATTAGAATGGTGATGATGGATGATGGGCTAATTGGGTGGAGGGGCATGGTCAAGTCCACCCACAAGCAACTGGGTTACCAGCTCGCGTGCTGCTAGCAAGTAGAATATTCCAGAAGGGTACAAGGGTGCCAACCAATTATAGAGGGCCATGTAATGAAGAGCCCTATAGTTTGAGAGCTAATGGTGTGTCGTGTATCTAACAAATGTTGAGGATGACTTGCACAAGGGGTGGGCATAAATTGTCCACCTGACTATAGAAAAACAAAAGAGTTGATGGCTGGAAGGTTTAGAATAAATCTTGACCTCTGGCATTGCTCTGGGCAACCCTCCAGACCATCGTTCTTCGCCTGCCAAGCCATTACAAAAGGGGAAAAACCATATGCAAATCAGGCTTGGTCTCACCCCCAAAGGGGTAGTCCAGCCCGAACTGCTAGGTCACATCCCTTTTGCACGAGACCACAAGCATCCCCAGACATGTTTCAGCCTTGTTGGGCGTCATCAGTGAGGAGTAGCTTGGGTCTCTAGGCCCAGCAGGCAAAGGACCCACGTCTGGGCATACCCTTCCCACTCGGGGTGACAATAGCAAAACAAAAGAGTTGATGGCTGGAAGGTTTAGAATAAATCTTGACCTCTGGCATTGCTCTGGGCAAACCTCCAGACCATCGTTCTTCGCCTGCCAAGCCATTACAAAAGGGGAAAAACCATATGCAAATCAGGCTTGGTCTCACCCCCAAAGGGGTAGTCCAGCCCGAACTGCTAGGTCACATCCCTTTTGCACGAGACCACAAGCATCCCCAGACATGTTTCAGCCTTGTTGGGCGTCATCAGTGAGGAGTAGCTTGGGTCTCTAGGCCCAGCAGGCAAAGGACCCACGTCTGGGCATACCCTTCCCACTCGGGGTGACAATAGCAAAACAAAAGAGTTGATGGCTGGAAGGTTTAGAATAAATCTTGACCTCTGGCATTGCTCTGGGCAAACCTCCAGACCATCGTTCTTCGCCTGCCAAGCCATTACAAAAGGGGAAAAACCATATGCAAATCAGGCTTGGTCTCACCCCCAAAGGGGTAGTCCAGCCCGAACTGCTAGGTCACATCCCTTTTGCACGAGACCACAAGCATCCCCAGACATGTTTCAGCCTTGTTGGGCGTCATCAGTGAGGAGTAGCTTGGGTCTCTAGGCCCAGCAGGCAAGGGACCCACGTCTGGGCATACCCTTCCCACTCGGGGTGACAATAGCAAAACAAAAGAGTTGATGGCTGGAAGGTTTAGAATAAATCTTGACCTCTGGCATTGCTCTGGGCAACCCTCCAGACCATCGTTCTTCGCCTGCCAAGCCATTACAAAAGGGGAAAAACCATATGCAAATCAGGCTTGGTCTCACCCCCAAAGGGGTAGTCCAGCCCGAACTGCTAGGTCACATCCCTTTTGCACGAGACCACAAGCATCCCCAGACATGTTTCAGCCTTGTTGGGCGTCATCAGTGAGGAGTAGCTTGGGTCTCTAGGCCCAGCAGGCAAGGGACCCACGTCTGGGCATACCCTTCCCACTCGGGGTGACAATAGCAAAACAAAAGAGTTGATGGCTGGAAGGTTTAGAATAAATCTTGACCTCTGGCATTGCTCTGGGCAACCCTCCAGACCATCGTTCTTCGCCTGCCAAGCCATTACAAAAGGGGAAAAACCATATGCAAATCAGGCTTGGTCTCACGCCCAAAGGGGTAGTCAAGCCCGAACTGCTAGGTCACATCCCTTTTGCACGAGGCCACAAGCATCCCCAGACATGTTTCAGCCTTGTTGGGCGTCATCAGTGAGGAGTAGCTTGGGTCTCTAGGCCCAGCAGGCAAGGGACCCACGTCTGGGCATACCCTTCCCACTCGGGGTGACAATAGCAAAACAAAAGAGTTGATGGCTGGAAGGTTTAGAATAAATCTTGACCTCTGGCATTGCTCTGGGCAACCCTCCAGACCATCGTTCTTCGCCTGCCAAGCCATTACAAAAGGGGAAAAACCATATGCAAATCATGCTTGGTCTCACCCCCAAAGGGGTAGTCCAGCCCGAACTGCTAGGTCACATCCCTTTTGCACGAGACCACAAGCATCCCCAGACATGTTTCAGCCTTGTTGGGCGTCATCAGTGAGGAGTAGCTTGGGTCTCTAGGCCCAGCAGGCAAGGGACCCACGTCTGGGCATACCCTTCCCACTCGGGGTGACAATAGCAAAACAAAAGAGTTGATGGCTGGAAGGTTTAGAATAAATCTTGACCTCTGGCATTGCTCTGGGCAACCCTCCAGACCATCGTTCTTCGCCTGCCAAGCCATTACAAAAGGGGAAAAACCATATGCAAATCAGGCTTGGTCTCACCCCCAAAGGGGTAGTCCAGCCCGAACTGCAAGGTCACATCCCTTTTGCACGAGACCACAAGCATCCCCAGACATGTTTCAGCCTTGTTGGGCGTCATCAGTGAGGAGTAGCTTGGGTCTCTAGGCCCAGCAGGCAAGGGACCCACGTCTGGGCATACCCTTCCCACTCGGGGTGACAATAGCAAAACAAAAGAGTTGATGGCTGGAAGGTTTAGAATAAATCTTGACCTCTGGCATTGCTCTGGGCAACCCTCCAGACCATCGTTCTTCGCCTGCCAAGCCATTACAAAAGGGGAAAAACCATATGCAAATCAGGCTTGGTCTCACCCCCAAAGGGGTAGTCCAGCCCGAACTGCTAGGTCACATCCCTTTTGCACGAGACCACAAGCATCCCCAGACATGTTTCAGCCTTGTTGGGCGTCATCAGTGAGGAGTAGCTTGGGTCTCTAGGCCCAGCAGGCAAGGGACCCACGTCTGGGCATACCCTTCCCACTCGGGGTGACAATAGCAAAACAAAAGAGTTGATGGCTGGAAGGTTTAGAATAAATCTTGACCTCTGGCATTGCTCTGGGCAACCCTCCAGACCATCGTTCTTCGCCTGCCAAGCCATTACAAAAGGGGAAAAACCATATGCAAATCAGGCTTGGTCTCACCCCCAAAGGGGTAGTCCAGCCCGAACTGCTAGGTCACATCCCTTTTGCACGAGACCACAAGCATCCCCAGACATGTTTCAGCCTTGTTGGGCGTCATCAGTGCGGAGTAGCTTGGGTCTCTAGGCCCAGCAGGCAAGGGACCCACGTCTGGGCATACCCTTCCCACTCGGGGTGACAATAGCAAAACAAAAGAGTTGATGGCTGGAAGGTTTAGAATAAATCTTGACCTCTGGCATTGCTCTGGGCAACCCTCCAGACCATCGTTCTTCGCCTGCCAAGCCATTACAAAAGGGGAAAAACCATATGCAAATCAGGCTTGGTCTCACCCCCAAAGGGGTAGTCTAGCCCAAACTGCTAGGTCACATCCCTTTTGCACGAGAGCACAAGCATCCCCAGACATGTTTCAGCCTTGTTGGGCGTCATCAGTGAGGAGTAGCTTGGGTCTCTAGGCCCAGCAGGCAAGGGACCCACGTCTGGGCATACCCTTCCCACTCGGGGTGACAATAGCAAAACAAAAGAGTTGATGGCTGGAAGGTTTAGAATAAATCTTGACCTCTGGCATTGCTCTGGGCAACCCTCCAGACCATCGTTCTTCGCCTGCCAAGCCATTACAAAAGGGGAAAAACCATATGCAAATCAGGCTTGGTCTCACCCCCAAAGGGGTAGTCCAGCCCGAACTGCTAGGTCACATCCCTTTTGCACGAGACCACAAGCATCCCCAGACATGTTTCAGACTTGTTGGGTGTCATCAGTGAGGAGTAGATTGGGTCTCTAGGCCCAGCAGGCAAGGGACCCACGTCTGGGCATACCCTTCCCACTCGGGGTGACAATAGCAAAACAAAAGAGTTGATGGCTGGAAGGTTTAGAATAAATCTTGACCTCTGGCATTGCTCTGGGCAACCCTCCAGACCATCGTTCTTCGCCTGCCAAGCCATTACAAAAGGGGAAAAACCATATGCAAATCAGGCTTGGTCTCACCCCCAAAGGGGTAGTCCAGCCCGAACTGCTAGGTCACATCCCTTTTGCACGAGACCACAAGCATCCCCAGACATGTTTCAGCCTTGTTGGGCGTCATCAGTGAGGAGTAGCTTGGGTCTCTAGGCCCAGCAGGCAAGGGACCCACGTCTCGGCATACCCTTCCCACTCGGGGTGACAATAGCAAAACAAAAGAGTTGATGGCTGGAAGGTTTAGAATAAATCTTGACCTCTGGCATTGCTCTGGGCAACCCTCCAGACCATCGTTCTTCGCCTGCCAAGCCATTACAAAAGGGGAAAAACCATATGCAAATCAGGCTTGGTCTCACCCCCAAAGGGGTAGTCCAGCCCGAACTGCTAGGTCACATCCCTTTTGCACGAGACCACAAGCATCCCCAGACATGTTTCAGCCTTGTTGGGCGTCATCAGTGAGGAGTAGCTTGGGTCTCTAGGCCCAGCAGGCAAGGGACCCACGTCTGGGCATACCCTTCCCACTCGGGGTGACAATAGCAAAACAAAAGAGTTGATGGCTGGAAGGTTTAGAATAAATCTTGACCTTTGGCATTGCTCTGGGCAACCCTCCAGACCATCGTTCTTCGCCTGCCAAGCCATTACAAAAGGGGAAAAACCATATGCAAATCAGGCTTGGTCTCACCCCCAAAGGGGTAGTCCAGCCCGAACTGCTAGGTCACATCCATTTTGCACGAGACCACAAGCATCCCCAGACATGTTTCAGCCTTGTTGGGCGTCATCAGTGAGGAGTAGCTTGGGTCTCTAGGCCCAGCAGGCAAGGGACCCACGTCTGGGCATACCCTTCCCACTCGGGGTGACAATAGCAAAACAAAAGAGTTGATGGCTGGAAGGTTTAGAATAAATCTTGACCTCTGGCATTGCTCTGGGCAACCCTCCAGACCATCGTTCTTCACCTGCCAAGCCATTACAAAAGGGGAAAAACCATATGCAAATCAGGCTTGGTCTCACCCCCAAAGGGGTAGTCCAACCCGAACTGCTAGGTCACATCCCTTTTGCACGAGACCACAAGCATCCCCAGACATGTTTCAGCCTTGTTGGGCGTCATCAGTGAGGAGTAGCTTGGGTCTCTAGGCCCAGCAGGCAAGGGACCCACGTCTGGGCATACCCTTCCCACTCGGGGTGACAATAGCAAAACAAAAGAGTTGATGGCTGGAAGGTTTAGAATAAATCTTGACCTCTGGCATTGCTCTGGGCAACCCTCCAGACCATCGTTCTTCGCCTGCCAAGCCATTACAAAAGGGGAAAAACCATATGCAAATCAGGCTTGGTCTCACCCCCAAAGGGGTAGTCCAGCCCGAACTGCTAGGTCACATCCCTTTTGCACGAGACCACAAGCATCCCCAGACATGTTTCAGCCTTGTTGGGCGTCATCAGTGAGGAGTAGCTTGGGTCTCTAGGCCCAGCAGGCAAGGGACCCACGTCTGGGCATACCCTTCCCACTCGGGGTGACAATAGCAAAACAAAAGAGTTGATGGCTGGAAGGTTTAGAATAAATCTTGACCTCTGGCATTGCTCTGGGCAACCCTCCAGACCATCGTTCTTCGCCTGCCAAGCCATTACAAAAGGGGAAAAACCATATGCAAATCAGGCTTGGTCTCACCCCCAAAGGGGTAGTCCAGCCCGAACTGCTAGGTCACATCCCTTTTGCACGAGACCACAAGCATCCCCAGACATGTTTCAGCCTTGTTGGGCGTCATCAGTGAGGAGTAGCTTGGGTCTCTAGGCCCAGCAGGCAAGGGACCCACGTCTGGGCATACCCTTCCCACTCGGGGTGACAATAGCAAAACAAAAGAGTTGATGGCTGGAAGGTTTAGAATAAATCTTGACCTTTGGCATTGCTCTGGGCAACCCTCCAGACCATCGTTCTTCGCCTGCCAAGCCATTACAAAAGGGGAAAAACCATATGCAAATAAGGCTTGGTCTCACCCCCAAAGGGGTAGTCCAGCCCGAACTGCTAGGTCACATCCCTTTTGCACGAGACCACAAGCATCCCCAGACATGTTTCAGCCTTGTTGGGCGTCATCAGTGAGGAGTAGCTTGGGTCTCTAGGCCCAGCAGGCAAGGGACCCATGTCTGGGCATACCCTTCCCACTCGGGGTGACAATAGCAAAACAAAAGAGTTGATGGCTGGAAGGTTTAGAATAAATCTTAACCACTGGCAACGCTCTGGGCAACCCTCCAGACCATCGTTCTTCACCTGCCAAGCCATTACAAAAGGGGAAAAACCATATGCAAATCAGGCTTGGTCTCACCCCCAAAGGGGTAGTCCAACCCGAACTGCTAGGTCACATCCCTTTTGCACGAGACCACAAGCATCCCCAGACATGTTTCAGCCTTGTTGGGCGTCATCAGTGAGGAGTAGCTTGGGTCTCTAGGCCCAGCAGGCAAGGGACCCACGTCTGGGCATACCCTTCCCACTCGGGGTGACAATAGCAAAACAAAAGAGTTGATGGTTGGAAGGTTTAGAATAAATCTTGACCTCTGGCATTGCTCTGGGCAACCCTCCAGACCATCGTTCTTCGCCTGCCAAGCCATTACAAAAGGGGAAAAACCATATGCAAATCAGGCTTGGTCTCACCCCCAAAGGGGTAGTCCAGCCCGAACTGCTAGGTCACATCCCTTTTGCACGAGACCACAAGCATCCCCAGACATGTTTCAGCCTTGTTGGGCGTCATCAGTGAGGAGTAGCTTGGGTCTCTAGGCCCAGCAGGCAAAGGACCCACGTCTGGGCATACCCTTCCCACTCGGGGTGACAATAGCAAAACAAAAGAGTTGATGGCTGGAAGGTTTAGAATAAATCTTGACCTCTGGCATTGCTCTGGGCAACCCTCCAGACCATCGTTCTTCGCCTGCCAAGCCATTACAAAAGGGGAAAAACCATATGCAAATCAGGCTTGGTCTCACCCCCAAAGGGGTAGTCCAGCCCGAACTGCTAGGCCACATCCCTTCTGCACGAGACCACAAGCATCCCCAAACATGTTTCGCCCTTGTTGGGGCTCATCAGTGAGGAGTAGCTTGGGTCTCTAGGCCCAGCAGGCACGGGACCCACGTCTGGGCATACCCGTCCCACTCGGGGTGACATAGCAAAAACAAAGAGTTGATGGCTGGAAGGTTTAGAACTAATCTTAACCTCTGGCATTGCTCTGGGCAACCCTCCAGACCATCGTTCTTCGCCTGCCAAGCCATTACAAAAGGGGAAAAACCATATGCAAATCAGGCTTGGTCTCACCCCCAAAGGGGTAGTCCAGCCCGAACTGCTAGGTCACATCCCTTTTGCACGAGACCACAAGCATCCCCAGACATGTTTCAGCCTTGTTGGGCGTCATCAGTGAGGAGTAGCTTGGGTCTCTAGGCCCAGCAGGCAAGGGACCCACGTCTGGGCATGTGGCCTAGCAGTTCGGGCTGGACTGCCCCTTTTGGGGTGGGGCCAAGCCTGATTTGCATATGGTCTTTCCCTTCTGTAATGGCTTGGCAGGCGAAGAACGGTGGTCTGGAGGGTTGCCCAGAGCGTTGCCAGTGGTTAAGATTAATTCTAAACCTTCCAGCCATCACCTCTTTGTTTTTGCTATGTCACCCCGAGTGGGACGGGTATGCCCCCTTGCAGTCTAGGTCGCGCTGGCACAGATGGAGTCTGCAATTTCAACTGAGTTTATCTGCTCCTGCTCTCTGTACCTCCTTCAATTTACTGGATGGAAGTTGAGTGCCAGTGCTTCTCAACTGGCGTCTGCACGCTGCTCGCCTCTAACAAAGTGGGTCCATGAAGACAACACCAAATGGGCCCATCCATCCGACGGTGGCACAATATCTTCTCAGGGCCTCTGATCAGGGTGTCAAACTCCCGCTGTGGCAAGCGATGTCCGTACCATGTGGGCCAAATCCCCCAAACCACACTCTAAGGCTGCACTGCTGTTTCACCACCAGCGCTGCCTTCAAGGCCTTCCAGCAAAGCTACTGGAGGCCGACTCCAATCTTCTGGTTGCCGCCGTCCCTGTGAGATCAGGATCCATCACCTGCGTCCTGCCACCTTACAAATGTTGTGGGCCTGCTCTTGGTCTCCAATTTCCCTCACTGCCGCTATCGTAACAGGATCAATTCATGCAGGGTGCCAGAGCTCACGGGGAGTCCGCCATGCAGGTCGGGGTCTCCAGCTGCACCATCAAAGGTGGATTATCCATAATGGGCAATGGGGCACCAACCCGATGGTGCAACAGCCAATTCTGGATGAGTCGTGCCAGCCAAGTAAAACAATCAGCACTGCCCAATGAGCCATGCAAGGCCAGGGGAATTTTGCTTTCCCTGCCTTGCAATGCTCATTGTGGATGCAAGATGGGGAACTGCATGTCTGAATTTTCATTTGGGGCACTCCTGCACCTCCCCAAACATTCAGATGGCACGGGGTGTTGTTATCTGAGCACTCTAACTCCTCTACACAGGCACAGGAGCCAGGAAGTGCTCTATGCTTCCTTCTTCCTGTTCTTGCTTCACAGGAGCCAGAGGGCGTTCGAGGCGGCATGAGGAGCAGAACCTGGAAAGAGGCTGAAGGTAAGGAATGATCTATGTATGATGTTTGTGTGTAAGTGAGTGAATGATTTGTCAATGTGTGTGTGAATGAGCGAGTGACTGCTGTGTGAATGTGTGCATGTGTGTATTTGGACCTGTCGTGGGGTGCGGATTTTGGTAGTGGAGGGGGATATTACAATGGCATGACATTATTTACTGGGCATATACGATAAAGCAAACTTGATAAGTGTTATTAGATAACTAGATTGTCATATTTTGGTGCAGCAACATGGATATAATTTCTTACAGTGGCATGCCATTTTTTACTGGGCGTCTATGACAATGCAAACATGATAAGTGCCATTATAGGGCTAAACGGACATATTGTGGTGCAGCCAGTCTGTCTATATTTTCTTCCTGTAGCATGCCATTCCTTTGTGGGCATCTATGATAAAGCAAACTTGAGAAGTTTTAAAACATGGCTAGATTGTAATTGTTTTGTGAAGCCAGTCTAGCTATACTGTCTTTCTGAGTCAGGGCATTTTTGACAGAGTATGTATGATAAAGCAAACATGATACATGTTATTACATGTCTAGTGTGGCCAACTTTGGTGCAGCCAGTGTGGGCATGTTTTCCTATTGTGGCATGCCATTTTTAATGACAAAGCCAACAGGAGTATGTTCTGATATGGGTTACTGGCATATATTAGCAGAGCCAGCTTGGACATGTCTTCTTATAGTAACATTACTGTCATTATGCGCAAAGCAAACATGAGTATGTTCTTATATAGGAATACTGGCATATATTGGTGAAGCCAGTATGCACATTTAGAGCAAAAACCAGAGTGAAAGTGTTTTTGTATACTGGCATATATTGTGGGGAAAGGCAACAGGTGCCTGTGAACTGTTAGTGACCTGTATCTATTGGATTGTTTCATGAGTACACTACAAAAACCAATTGCAAACTGCCTGGCTTTTTAACCAATGTATTACTAAGATTGTGCTGTATAATGCACCATTTGTATGCACCAAATGTTGTTGAGGTAGCACTGCCACCAAACCTCCCTTGGTTGTTGTGGATTCCCACTCTAGGCTTGCTCCATCTCCCATATTTGTCTGGAAGTATTTATGCCCCTATAATTAAAACATTCACCAGCTCCTGCTGCAGGAGACGTAATGATTTGCAACCTGAAATTCTGAAAAATTGCATATTTCACTTTTGTTTGGGATCCAGAGTTCAAGGAATTCCTTGTGAACTGATACAGACCCATTTAACTGTATTGTTAGCTCAAGATCTTAATTCAAGATGGCGACCAGGCACTTCATTTTTTAGCCAGGCTTTAGTCAAACTCCTTTCTGAATTCCTATAGGTTGGATCTACAGATACCTTTGTAGTCCTGAGAAATTTCGAACTGTGAAATTATTGTATCTTCCTACACCAAACCACCAGATGTTGGCAAGTAGGATGCAAATCCATATAAAAGTAGTTTGCGGCAGCTGAGAGAAATTATTACCTATGAAAGTTTGCATGGGAAATACAACTTTTGGGACATTCCTAACGTTGCACAAAAACATCAGAATTGGGTGTACATTCTGTGTAGAATGTTATGTGCTTTTTAGCCAAATTGTTTTTATCATGTCAAAATATTCTTCCTTTTGGAGCTCAGTATAGCCATACCAATTTGTTAGCACTGTAATGAGAGATGCCACTATTCTCCCATTTTATGGTATTTGTGTTTTGTATTTAATTTGTGTTCATTAATCGCTGTACACCAAAGCACTGTACATATCATCACAGCACGGTACAAAAGAAAAGAAACATGCCCGAAATAACCAAAAGGTAACTAAAGCCATGAGCTTTAAGAGTGTAGCAAAAGAGACAATATGATTTAATAGAACAAAGAGTGAGGGGAAGCACATTCCAATAGAAAGGAGCCAGAAGAAAAAAAGAGTGAAAGCAGGACTGAGCAAAGGGTGGGCGAGAAACAGTTTGAAGTAAAAGAGACTGAGAGCAACAATTACGAGGGGGAGAGTAAAAGGAAACCAAGGAGGAACGATAAGGGGGAGTAAGGTTATGGCGGGATTTAAAGACCATACAAAGAAAGTTGAATTTAAGATGGGATTGAAAAGGTATCCAGGAAAGAGAAGATAGAGCAG
Source organism: Ambystoma mexicanum (assembly GCF_040938575.1). Lineage (NCBI taxonomy): Eukaryota > Metazoa > Chordata > Amphibia > Caudata > Ambystomatidae > Ambystoma > Ambystoma mexicanum. Next base: position 1,488,568,535 of record NC_090921.1, read on the forward strand.
AATACATTGGATCACAAGGGGGAGGGAACAAAGTAGTGAATAGAAGAATTAAAGATTGACTTAAGTGGACTAAGATGAGAAACAGGGAGGCTGAAGAGAAGGCAAGACCGGTAGAAAAGGCGAGGAAAGATAAGGGACAAAATTAATAACTCTGTGGCCTGGGAAACAAATAAGCAATGTTAAAAAGGTGGTCCTGGCAGGAACGAGAAAGCAACGTACTTGTTTTATCTAACTCAGAAGGATAAAGGACTAAGAGTGCCCTGCAGCTGGATTTAAGCTTGAGAAGTGCAGAATACCCTGATGTCAGAGATCAATGCTTTACTCATGAGTTATTCCCTCTGGTATGTTAGTGTGATGGAAGGCATTTGCTTCCTGACCAGGAGGAAAATAGCTGTTTGGAGCTTTTTAAGTCCTGTAATCTGCTCATTATCTTCGTGGTCCTTCTTATACATGTTAGTAGTAGGGCGGGATAACTTTCATCAAGCATTTCAAATGACAGGTGGCGCTGCCCCCTTACCACACCCCTGAATCCCTATAAAATGGATTGAACCTCGATATATTTAATGACCCTAAAAAATGTTACATCCATTTTATATAACGGTGATAAGAACCACACTAGTGTATAGAACATTTGATAGAGATGTATCTGAACCCCTATACATTTGATTGAACCCCAATAAATGTGATGACCCCCAAAAATTGTTCATATACATTTTATAAGAATGTTATATAAATTTGATAAGAATACAAAATAATTTGATATAAAAACTGGATATAGATTTAACTAAACCCCTATACATTTAATTGAACCCCAATACAGTTGACGACCCCAATATATTTTATATGAATTGTATATAAATTTGATAAGAACCCCAATTGATTTGATATAAAAATACAAATTTGAGGGCACCCCTATAGTTTGAATGGGACTGTGTGCTAAATAGGTATATGTGTGTCTCTTGGGCTATGACGGTATTAGGGGTGGGGTCTCACAACACGGATATATAGCTATTGATGTAGGACTTGAAAACATGTGTGGTCTTCAGGCTTCTAGGGGTTAGCCAGCGTGGTGTCAAGAAAACTAATTATGAACAGCAACAGTTACGAAGTGTAGAAAACAGCCCCAGCAATCTCGATGATAGTTATTTACCTTATTGTCTTAGGAGAAGATTCAACAGTCTTGATGCAATGGATGACTCACAGGCTTTGATGGCGAACCGTGAAGATCGGGAGTTTTGTGAGAACATGTCAACACTTCTGTGGGAAGTGAGCCACCTCTCATGGAGCAGTCTCTTAAAGATGTCATTGAAAACAGGAGAGTGAATCCAAAGATATGGCTAATTTGAAAATGGCTACTGGTGCTGACGCCATGGTTCTTGAGCAGCCCTTTGGTATAGAACCCGTGCTATCAGATTTAAATATGCAACGTGGTGAAATGGAGTCTGAAGACCATGGGTACAAGTCCTTGATCATGCAGAATGATGTAGTTGAGGTGGGGGAGAGTGACCCTGACTCCCTGAACATTTGGGGAATACAGAAGGACATGCTGCATTGATATTGGACATCATGCCAGCCTTTGGGTATATTTGCAAAGCAAATGTTTGTACCTTTTAGGGCCATGACACCTAACCTGGAGTTAACACCATGCATTTCTGTTTTTGACTACAGCTTCTAGCTGATAACAATGACAGCAATGAGGAGAGCCAGGCTATAGCAGACATTGTCAATATTTACTGTGCGACCTGCTCAAATCTAATTTAAAACCCAGGGAATCTCAATAATAGACTGTGTAAGTACTGTATCTCAGTAATGGAGAACCTTGGTGAAAGACGATTAAGTCACAGCAGTCTGGGCTGATATGCTAGCCATTCAGAGCCTCACAACCATGGGGTTAAAACTTGTTTAAAACAACACTTTCACAAATGGTGCACCAGGCATAACATTGACAATCTGCAGAAGGAGGCTCATGAATGTTTGGAAATATCATATACGGATGAATCATTGCATAAAATATGCTACATTTTGAGCCCTAAACGTCTTATAACAATAATGCTTCTAATACAGCCATCAACCCAGTTAATGGTTGTGAAGAGGGTGAACAATGCATGTCTAAAACAACAAGTGGCGTATAAGCCCCTCTTGAAAATAAAGCAGTTTAGACTGCGGTGTCCACTGTGTGTTAGAAGTATAATTGAGAAAACGGTTTGCAAGTGGGGGGATAAAGTATATTTAACCCATTGCAACAGAGAAAAGTACACGGTGCCCCATAAACTCCCCTTTGGAGATTGAGAATGTAGATCATTTACATGTATTAACACTCATTTGCAGGAAATACAAAATTAACACTGGTTGGGAAACTGACAATTTAATGTGAAACCTGCCAGTGGATGTGCGCAGCAATTATTGTTGGCTTAAAGAGCATCAACACAGTATATCCCCAAGGATTTTGTTTTATCTGCAAACACCACTGCGGCCATACAAACATGAATGTAACAATGGTATATATATCGCCAACATATATTCAAACAGATGCCACCCTACAATGGGCATCTACTGGTGAATTTGCTACAAAATGTGTTTTGACAATTTAAGACTACCTGTGGAACTTTCATTGAAGCTGGTGGTGTACCACATGCAAAACCCTTTCCTAGCCGTTAAAAGACATTGGTTGTTTGATAGAGAGCTTTATGAATTTCAGCCACTGCTATACTCTGATTGTTTGCTGATCGATGTGGTGAATGGCAGAGTGTGTATGAATTGAGCATATTGAAGAATGTGTAGCCCGATAGATTACTGTACAGCAGCAGACAACCCCATTCAATGGTAATACAAATCTCATGGTGTAAATCTGAATACAAATCTGATGTTGTATGTGTCAATACAAATCTGTTGTTAGTAACATGTAGTTGTGTCTTTATGTCCAATGGCTATGGGGTTAACATGTCCCGCATAAAGCTGTTGAAAATATCTTACGATGAACCTGGGGTTGGAGGCTTACGGAGATGTTGAGGATTTGTATCGTAAACTAAGAACTGATAGTGAGAATGTTTCACAGAGTGCTGTGAAGATGTGGGTTTCGGATCAGGAGGCCTACGCACTACACAAGCCAGTCAGAAAACATTTTAACCGACGAATGAGTGTGATATCTGATATTGATCAACAATGGCAGACTGTTCTTTTGGATATGAGTCAGTTTCAGGGAGACAATGACTTCATTACGAGTCCGGCAGAAACAATGCTGGAAAAAACGGCAGGTAGCCGCCGGACCCATGATGATTTGCCGGCGCCTGACTTTACGGAATTACCGGGGCATTACAGCCAGTCTGGTCTGGTAAGTCAGGTGCTGGTAAAATGTTGATCCCCATGATGATCCCCATTCCCCTGGAGTTCTATAGGACTCCAGGGGAATGGGGACCATGGAAGCACCTGGCGCCTGCATGGTCCAATTGCGATTTGAGAGACGCCACATTTGTGTTTATATCGTCCAGCTTCTCATGAAAGGATGCAAAGTTTTTAGCCATAGACTCCGTCATAGCAGTGAGGTCAGGGGCGGGTATGTCCGCCAGTACAGCCCCGTCCTCTTGGCTGTTTGTTGTTTGGGCCGAGTCCGCCCTGGTGGCTGCCTTGGTGAATTTATCCATGGCTCTGGTCTTGTTGGTATTCCGGGATCTATTTGACATTGTCTGTGCAAACAGTTGATTCCTCAGGCGTCCAGTGGTAGATGACCAACAGTGCGGTGGACGCACACTATGTTTAAGCACAAAGGGGGACAGGAGAAATCTGTGGGGGCTGGATGCCAGTGGAAAGTATAGGGTTTGCCAGTTCCTTTACAGGACCCCTGGGGTGATCAGACATAGGCAATGACATAAGGAGCTCCTCAGGAGACAGTCAAGTAGGGAGTCCCAACTAGTGGCCCATCTGATGATTATTCAGTGCTGTAGAGCCTGCCAGGCAAGACTAAGGCAGAGGCCACTAGCTCAACAGCTGTATGGTCTGGCCAGGCAGCACCGCTGAACCAGTAAGATGGATCTAGCCAGAGGTTAGGCGGGCTCAGCTTGGCCCAGCTGTAGGAAGGTCTAGATTTCATAGGCGGCGCTGGAGCCAGAGGGTACGACCAAGGGTCCTGTGGCCATTATATTACAAAGAAATGCTCACCTCAGGGCTAAACAGGCTAACCCAAGCTGTTACCCGCAGCAGGTGGAGCCCTCAGCCCAGATGGCTGCCCTTCACCCGGCTGGAGCTAGGGTGCCAAGGCGGGAGGGCGGAGCAGGAGGGCTGAGCACGCAAGCTACAGTGCCCCAGCACCCCGGTGGTCAACCGCCCGCAGGGCAACTGTTGTTGGCTGTCCAAGTTATACGGGGTGCTCCTACCCCCCGGACCGCAGCAGCAGCTCTCCGCACCACCCAGGTGCACGAGCAGCAGTACCAGACCAATCCCAGGGGCAAGGCCGGTCCCACCAGCAGATGACTTCTCGGGGCCCAGACCAGCACGACGGCCCAGCTGCACACTACGTCAGGACGCAGGTGGCGAGATCTTGGCCCTAATACTTCGGATCCATACAGGATTCAGACCAATTGTTCTCCCCAAATCCAGGAGCAGATGGTGATGTTTGTGGGTACCAGAGTGTCAGAAAACCGCCGCTGTCATCGGATCTTCGTTGGTGAACCACAGAGCTGATTAGCTAGGCAGCCATTTTTAGCTGCTCAAGAGTGCCCCCCCCAACTTTGGATTTAAAACATGCTCTGAACACAGCTATAAAACCATTGTCTTTAAATGTTTAAAATAGCTATAGAATACAGACTAATAAATGAAGGCATGGCATGACATATGGCTGTTTTAATTAACATTCTTTGACCTGGACTTACAATAGGGCTGTCCAGTAGCGATGTAGTGCTCGCCTCTTACAGCTAGGTTCAGTGAAGCGGGGAGCTAGCAATCCCTGACTGTACACCTGCGTCATCGCTGAGTCATGCACAGTGGTCAAAGGCTCGGAAGGCTTTCTATCCCTTCACAGACCCCAACCTGGATGCTACCCCATTATAGCAATAGCTGTCAGGCTTTATCTTCAATCAGGATGGTGTCCGCGGAAGCTGCTGAACCCCCGCAGTCCCCTTTGGATGCTAACCTCTTAACTTGTAACAAACAGTTCAGTTGAGAGCATTCCCAAGGGAAAGGGGGAAAATGGGACAAAATAATAAACTTCAGGTTTTGCTCAGCTTCTTTATATCTCTTAACCTGTAGATAAAATAGCAACAAATACACTTTAGTCACTAACCTTTCTTTTCCTAGTCTCTGAATTCTCTTTATTGAATTGAGTAAATAAACACGCCACCATACCTGAATATCCTCTATTGATAACTTAGAGGAAGTGTTTGTTTTCTTACTGAAGAAAAAATAGAGTCTCTGATGCTCTTACTAACTTCTTTAATTCAGAATTGGAAAACTGCTATCTTTAGCTCACTCTCTCAGTTCCATGAATTAATCTTCTAGCAGTTCAAATTCCAAAACACACACACGCCCATCTGGAAATGCTAGTCCGTCTTTTGTGTGAATCTCTAGCTTTAACACAAATTCCAAAAATGACACTCTTGCTTCTTCCTTTTAGAATTGTGTGTGCATGTGGAAAGAAAGGAGTGTTCTCTAATTGGATCTTTTGCTTGCGTAAAAATATCACTCTTCAAGGAAGCATTCACTTGACTAGAGTTATGCGCATGCGTGAAGATATTCCTTTTCCTTCTAAAATGCTGTGCGAATAGGAACAGAAAATAGAGTTCAAAAATGGCATTTCCGCATGCGTAGTAGATCAGTATTTCTCCCTCCTTAATTTGATTTGTTCAAGTAGGAAAGAGGAAATTACTGAGCTCCGGACACTGATCCTTGAAGAGGCAGCTTAATGAGGTACGCGCGCCAGGTTAGAATGTTAGTAAATAAAACATAACGCTTCAGGATCGCGTATCTATAACACTGTCACTTGCACAGACAGTGTAAGATTTCTAGCGCTAGCTCGACGTTAAAAGAAAGCACTGTTACCGTAAGAAGGAACAGTGCTCAATAATTTTTATACGGCTGAAAAAACACACAACGCTGAAAAGATGAACAGGCTTCCACACACCAACTTGCCACGCGCTAAATATGTTGCACAGTTCATTAAATAAGAGTACTGTTCAAGAAATCCAAAAATAAAGTCTTAAAAGAACAAAACTAACTACTCTTTAAACAAAGAATAAGAAATCAGGAACTAGTTAAAAAATTGTATAGAAATATAACTCCTTCTTGAATTTCACAAAGTTCAGTTAAAAAGTATAACGTCACTTAACTTGCTTCTTTCTTTTACCGGAACGTTTCTGACTTTCTTCTTAAATTCTCCAACACTTTCCTGATCCAAATAACAAATCCTAGGCACAAGGGCCTAGCCAAAGATTCTAAATCTTCAGAGCTTCAAACATAAGACCTTCCTGCTTGGCTGCTGACAATGAAAGGCAGTTTAGAATGTTCTAACAATGCCTTTCTTTTACTTCTGACCAATCACGTATCCTTTTGGAAGTCTCCATTTTGGCTTGGGAAGCTCTCCACACTCTGCACTAAAAGTTAAGGCCCAAACCATAATTTATGTTAATCATACACTCATTCCACCACATTCAACCAAACCCCATGAAACCTGACAATAGCAATGCCTAAAGAGACAAAGCAGATTTGGATTTTAAAAATATGATCTCAACATGTAAATAAAACAGATTTCTTTAAAAGTCAAAAATAGCTATAGACTAACAACACACATTCGGGTCTCTGGCTATTTTAAGGATTATTGCCTTACCTATTCTCAGTGGACGGGCTTGAGCCTTGGCAGTCAGCGGTAAAGTCATGTAGCGCTGTCCTGTAGAGGGGCTGTTTTATATCCACATTTGTTGTGTACTGAGCGCTTATAAGGTGTTGCTCTTCAAAGGGACCAGCTCATTGTTATCACCATGGGCCAGCTGATCTGCTGTCTAATTGTGCTACCCCACGATCCTAAGTCATCTTTTAAAGGATATTTTAATGCCCTATTAAGGATTTTCAGATATTGCCCACATGGCTTGCAAGGGGGGGATGTCACAATTGTACTATCTCATGCAACCATCCACTGCAGTTTGAGCTATTTTTTTTTTAAGTGCACCCCACCGTCTAAAACATAAAGACTGCAGGCTTGGTTGATAACAGTACCATCTAAAATATTATTATTGCATGAGCCTACAACCAATGTCGTTATACTCTAAATATACTCTATACTCTATATATATTCACGCATTTATCGACAGCTATCATCTATAATAACAGTTACAAAAGTTATGTGTCGCTATGAAGAGTATTTATCTGTAGTGAAATACTTGAATACAGTTGTATTTTGTCCTATGAAGTCTGCGCAAATATGTATAACATCCTGAACATGGTGGCCGGCAACCAAATAGCTAAATAGAGCCTACAACCAATGTCGTTATACTCTAAATATACTCTATACTCTATATATACTCATGCATTTATCGACAGCTATCATCTATAATAACAGTTACAAAAGTTATGTGTCGCTATAAAGAGTATTTATCTGTAGTGAAATACTTGAATACAGTTGTATTTTGTCCTATGAAGTCTGCGCAAATATGTATAACATCCTGAACATGGTGGCCGGCAACCAAATAGCTAAATATTGCTGTGAAATGTGTCAGAAGACAGCAACAGTATGTATTACATGTGTGTTTTCTTTATTTTATAGTTCAATATCATACCTATAGGGTTGGTCTCAAAGTTGTATTTTTATATGAAATTCATTGGGGTTCTTATCAAATTTATATCATCCTAGCAAAAAGTACCCATTCTCCGAATGTGTTCTGTAGATAGACATGACAATACTCTCATCAATTGTTGAAAATCAATGATCCTGTAGGTCGTGTTTCCGATTCGCTTATCTCTTGATGTGCTTTGCACACTGAAGTAAACTCCACTGAGATTGGGCGTGTGTGACTGGCTGACATACCATGGAGCAGATGTTGGTGGGAGGCGATAGTTGGAGTGCTGTTGCATACTGGGCTCTCTGCCCACCTGTCACCTCACCCTGGCATGGTGCAGATCGTTGCGGTGCATTGCACTGCAAATATCTCTGAAACTGTGCATCCTAGGGCCTTGAAACCTGGTTTTGTTCCTCATACCGAGACTGGTCCTTCTACGACCACATTGATGTTTTGCCGATTTCAGACAACTGTCTCATGTTTGAAGGTGCTGAAATCCGGGAAAGAGGGTGGGGTGTTGAAATTTCATGCAGTAAGTAATGTCCAGAGGGTCCTAACAGGTAACTATGCAAAATGTGTTGCAGATTGGTGAAACGGTGTGGAATTGTTTGAGGAACAATGCTTCACCAAACCACAAACCCGCAAACACATTTTGACTTTTGCTGAAATCTAGGGAAAGGGGCGTGGTGTCCAAATGTCATGTAGCCAGTAATATCTGGAGGGTCCTGACAGGTAACTTTGCAAAAGTTTGTGCGGATTGGTGAAAAGGTGTGGAATTGTATATGGAATAATGCTTCGCCAACCCACAAACCAACAAACACATTTTGACTTTTATAAATATAGATAGCTGTATATACAAAAATTGGGATCATCAATTGTATTGGGGTTCAATCTAATTGATATTGAATGTATCTATAAAAATTGGGGGTCATTAAAGTTATTGGGGTTCAATCCAATTTATATTGAATTTATATTAAAAAATGTTGAGGGTCATTACAGTTTTTTGGGGTTCAAGCAAATGCATATCAAATTTATGTAACATCTTTGGGGGTCATCACATTTAGTGGGGTTCAATCAAATTTACATTGAATTTGTATAAAAATGGTGGGGGGTCTTCACATTTATTGGCATTCAATCCAATGTATATGAAATGCATGTTACATTTTTGGGGTTCTTACCAAATGTATATTAAATGTATAGGGGTTCAATCAAATGTACAGGGGTTCAGTAGCATTGGTAAAGGGGCAGGCCCACCTGTCACTAATGCTTGATGAAAGGGATTACCTGTTCCATGGCAGGAACCATTGGCCATTTGCCCCTGCGAGCTCGAATTCAAAGCTCGCAAAGGTTTCTTTGACTAAATGGAGTCACATTCTAGATTATTAAGAAACTTCTAGGCACCTCAATCCACATCCCTTTGTGGGTACCTACAAAACATAAGTATTTGTATTTGAATTAGCAAGGGACATGGTGATTGGTTCATAAACACAGATAAATATATATTCAGTCCTGTGAGCAGGTGTCTTACAAAGTTTTCAGTGGTGAATAATTGGCACATGATCAATTCTTGATTGGGGTTGAATAGAAAATGATCAGAGTCAAATAACATGACATTTACAATGATGGTGTGTGTATATCTACATAATAGGCCAGTGACAGGGAGTGGAGGAGTTGTGCAGAGAATGCTACAGGGAGTTGGGTACTGATTTTGTAGAGGGTTAGTGCTTTTTCAAGGAGCAGGAGATGGAGCTTAAGGGCACATTTGAACAAAGTAGTTGGAATTCTACTAGGGACCAGTTGTACATGGAGTGTCACCAGCATGAAGGCAGGATGGAGAGGTGGGATAGGAGTGGGGATGGGTAGTAAAGTTAAATATATTGCGAAGAGGAACACATGCACAGAGAGGAAGGTCCAGAAGGAGGATTGAGCAGCCAACAAGGCATATGAAGTCCAGGGTGGAGATGAGAAATGTTGTTGGATGGTAAGTGATGAGTTGTTGCATCTTTCATTTGTTTAGCAGATTATTCCCTGCAGTAGAGAAAGTAGATGATAAAGTGTTGGAGTTTTAGATTGCTACCAAAGAAAACCAAAAGTTTATGTGTCTAGAGGAGGGTAATAGGAGATATGGGGGAAAATAACTTGGGGGGTGGAGAAGAAGAGATGTGTTACAAGCTGGCAGATAGATAGTTTCAGTATTAGATGAGTTCAGCAGGACACAACAAAACAACAAAAGAAAATCTAGTGATGGTTGGTGGGGAGGCAGTCCGGGGTCTGTATGAGAGGTCAGGGGTGAATGAGGAAAAGAATGTGTGCGTATCATTGGCAAATAAGTCACAGGAGAACATACAAGAAAATTAATATTTGCCGAGAGAGGAGGTGTAAAGCAAGAATACATAAGAATGATATACTATGATTCATAGGAGTATTCTGAATCTGTAGACACTTTTATGTTTTGGTCACTGCATTTATAACATCGTTATTAAAATATGGGAATTCATATCTAATGCTTTTTAATAAACCCTTGTATATGTGTATATGATCATGCTGTTTTGATGATTTCAGATCTATCTTTATTTTTCTTATCGCCAAATGGTTCTGAAGTTATAGCCATAAATATAGTTTTATGGTAATTTTTGTCTTACATGTTTAAAACGAACTTAGTGTTATCCATTCTAGATGACTGGCATTTCATTTGTGCGTGGGCTCAAATCAATATCATTAGATCATCTGATATCTTTAAAAAAAGAACATTTTAATAGGCTATGTGAATGGAAGAGATGGCCATCTTCCTGGAGCTTTATTGCTCTGTCAAGGATGGATGATAGGGTCAGTTCGAGGCATCTACATTTACTGATTTACCAGACACTGAACTAGTTCCCCTTCCAATCAGCTTAAGAAAACAATCCCCGTGACTCTGGGCTGAATTTTTTATTTAGTGTATTTTTTGTAATTTGGAAATACATCCTTTTTTCCAGAAACACAGATTTGCAATTAGCTTTTTAAATGTCTTCATCGAGGTGAATGTGATATGGTCTGGTTATTCCTGCTTTTGAGAAAGCTTTAACTTGCACAAACATTCAGTTTTAGGTGAACCAAAGTTCACAACCTAGTTCACAGAATGTAAAAGCAACATGAGATCGATTGTGTGCCATGTAACAGAAATGTGCTATTTACATTGTTTTTACTTGTTATGAACATCTGACAATATGCGTGGTCTGTTAAAAATATACTAGGCCCCTCATGTAATTTGAAATAACCTTCTGCATATCATTTCCTCATATTATACTATAATTCGAGCTGCACAATTCATTTGTAGTCCCCCTTCACATGGATAAAACATGCCAATGCGCCTTTAAATTCTCTTTTTCTTTCATATCAGTCTACAAAATATCATGTTTTTCTAATATTCTATTCTGTCTATTTCATTAGTAACTTGATAATTTCAGTGTAAAGCCATTTTGAGTTTGCATTATTTAACAGGGAGCATTACGTTTAATAAAATATTACGTAACTAGAGGGGATAATATTAAGGTTAGAAACGTTAACAAAAGGAAGATAAGGCCAAGAGAGTTACCTTTATGGTCCATGATAAGAGTGTTAAGAGATACAAATAAGGGAATTATCAAATTAGGGAGACAAACAAGGTAATTATCGGATTGGAGAGACTCAAGTATACTTTGGGGTGGTTTGTGAGGTTTCAGATTGTTACATTCAGAGTTGTCTATAGCACCACAGAACCCAAATGAATCACTACATCTGTGAAAAATTCATCTCAGACAAAAGAGAGAAAACCTAGTTTGAAACTCTCCCAACTAAACCTCCCTATCACCCCTGAACCCTAATCTCCTGGAGTACCAGGTTGCCACTGCTAATGGCCTAAAGGTATGTGAACAACAACTCTCTCTTCACAGGTGATTGCTTGAGACTAGCTGTTAAAACTGAGGTCTAGACCATAAGTAGCCAGGTTGCCACTTAGCATAACTCTTCTTAAGTGCAACGCACTAAATAAAACTCTAAACATCCATTGCTATAAATAATTCCATAAATAAGTGATTTGTGTATTTTGAGTCTTGCTTATGACTTGGGGGAGGGGGGAGTCGGGGATCTTTGGAATTACACAGAGTTTATAAACCCATCTGGATACTAACACTAGTCCCCAGAGAAACCAGAGCACTGTAATCTCCTGGTGAATGCAATCCCTGCCGGGCTGCTGCTTAGTTTTCCTGGAAGACTGATTTCTGAGCTGGTGTATGAGGAATACTAATTCCTTGTGGAAAGGCTGAAGATTGGGGAAATCCACTGCCCCTTCAGCGTTCCACCTATTGGCATGAGTGGAGGGAGCATTAGCACAACGTTAACTGAATGTCTTTCTCAGAGAAGCCAGAACTGCACAGTTCAGAGAAGCAAAGATAAAAGTGAGTGTCTGCACCTCGCAGACACCCGACCAGTTTGTCACAAGCCTATTGACCAGTTTGTCAATTAAGCAACACACCTGGGGGAAAATGAAAAGGAAGTGGTTAGATGAGAAGCAGAGGGTCAAATTGAGGTACACCCAGTTCTATATGGCCCAAGCTCTCGTAGGAGAACAACCAGACCATGGGTTGCGACTGACACCAGCGAAGAGAAAACCCTCAGCCTGGTCCTGGAGGAGATGCTCACTGGCCTACAAGGCACAGCAACAGGCACGTACTACCGTGGTAAGCACATCTCCATTGCACACCCACCCACATCTGTGTATCAGACATGCAGTGAACACTGACACAATCAATACAACTGGCTCAAAGGGGAACACAACATGTACGCTCACAGGCCATGACACATATCCATTGTTAGTACACCACATCGTCGACTGTACGTGTACGGAGGACAAGCAATAGCGCACATGACACATACGGACATGGACACACTTGTCCACAGAACACACATCTGCAAACCACTTGGTAGACGACACCACCACTGCCACATGGATCCCAGACCCCACAGAAAACACAAAGCCCTCAGTGACATGGAAGCCTCACCATCACACCAAGTGAGCATTCCACCATGCCATATATGCCATATATGCCACCTGTGCACTCACAACCAGCTACTTATTCCGTGCCACCCATACATGAGCACCAACAACAGTCACACATCAATCCACATGGATAAAAGGAACACAACAACCACATGCAATGCGTCATCACCCACATGCATAGCCATGCAAACAATCATGATGCTGCCACCATACCGACACACACAAATACCTGACACATCTTCACCTTGCCCAGATATGCACCACTCATTGCCAATAGCAGCAGGAACATGTCTGCGGGGGCCATAGATACAAAAGTGAGTCATTAGTGCAATAGGAAAATGCGTTAGGGCCACATGCATGCCAATATACAGCAACATGTGGTCACAGTTATGTCACTCATGTGCACACATTCTAGGCTAGGGACTGGCATGTCTCTTTCTTTCAACTTCACAGCCTCTGTGGAATGCTCCAACAACAGTGAATTATAAGAACAAGACCTGGCCGTCTGGAGCAAACCCACCCATTAGGGTCAGGAGGAGGAGGACTGGGGGAACCACGTCTCCCCCCGACACAGGAGGAGCACCATGCAGAAACGCCAGCAGCAGACATTTATGTGGGTCTCTGAATCACTCTGCCTGCAGAGGATGCAACTCCAGAGGTGCTGGCAGAAGATAACATGCCACTCGCGCAGGTAGAAGTATACAACAAGGACACCAGCAGTGGAGACTCCATGAACATCACGTCCCCCCACCATCACTACCAACACAGTGCCTCACTCGCGCAGCACCCAAGTGTCTGGGCCCAAGCTGCTTCTTCCCTCAGAACCCACCCTCAGGCTGCAACACCACCCCACACACTGCAAGACCATCAGGGGTGGGGCCAAGTGGCTATGCTAGAGACTCCAGCAGTGGCTCATGATCAACACTGTGGCGCTTGCAGGCCACATGGATTCCATTGACAGAACAGGCAAATACATTAACAGGAACATTTTCGGGCTGGGCACATTGCACAGAGCAACCAGAGTGGTATGCGAGTGACTGCAGCAGTGGCTCATGATCAACACTGTGGCCGAGTCTGTGCAATCGCAGGCGGTCCCTTGTTCCCATTTGCCTTCCAGTGCCTGCTGACATGACTATATCTCCCTATTTTAGATGTTCAGTGCTTTCATTCTCCTGAAGACATTCTCGGTTTAGTGTGGAGTTTGTTCTGTTTATCACTTACACTTGGCCACAACTTTCCTGGTTTGACAGTATCATCAGTATTGAGTTTGCTGATTCCAAACCTGTACTGGCTACTCGATCGCCATTCTATGGTCATTCCTGTGGCTTATTGGGTCTGCCAATTGCTTATCGGCTTACACCTTCTCGGTGTGCAGTTACATCCATTTCTATTCTATCAAAATTACGCACCCGTCCTAGATATGATGAGTGGTACTCAGTGACATGAATGCCCAGCATCACACTATGCCGTGTTGTTGGTGCTGTGCTTGTCTGACAATTACATAAGTGGACATTTCTGTTTTCCTGTTCTAGTGTGGTTTGAGTATTGATGATAGGTGACAGCATGGCGCTGTACCTTGAAGAAACTTGCCTTGCCAAAATCCTCACCTGATTTTAGAGCATAGTACCTTGATGGTGGAACAAAGTCAGTCCATTTCTAATACTAGAGCGTAAGTGCTACTGGGCCCATTATCAGGTCCCTGGTATTTGTTTACAGCGAGTGGTTGGGAATTCCTGTCCTAGTTTATGGGTTGAGTTGTGAAGTTACATCGCATCATTGTCCTTGTCAAAGCTGAGTGTGCTAGATACCCCATCTGATCAGAGGGCGTAATGCATATCCAGTAGATACAAAGAGCAAGCACAGTCATAGTTTCAGAACATCAGTGACACTAGGCACAGCTTATTGGTGTTCAGTGCATTACCTTTCAGACAAATCAAGGAAAGCACCACCTGATCCGAGAGCACAGGGCATACCTGGTGGACAACAAGATCAGGCCCTATCATATTGTTTGAACATAAGTGCTACTAGGCCCCAGTTTGGAATTCTGTGCATTAATTTCCAGATAAATAAAGGTAAATATCACCTGGGTGGTAGCATACTGCATACCCGCAGGAAGTCAATGGTCAAACCCAAGTCATAGCTTAAGAACTTAAGTGCTACAAGGCCTCAGGTATGGAGTCCTGGGCATTTGTTTGAGACAGGTTTTAGGGTAAACACAATCAACATGTTGGTGCATGAGAGCAACTAGGTGTTCATTGCTGAACATGTAAGGGGCCATCAGGTTCATAGCGATGAATTAAATTGTTCACTGGAACTAGATACTGTGTCCCGGTTATTGTTACCTGCCCATAATGTTGGGTTCCAAGCCAGTTCTTGACCATAGGTGGTTGGTCGAGAGGGCTGATTTCATGGGGGTTCGAAGGCAAGAATTAACCTTTTTTTATTATTTTAGGTGAATCTCGGATTCCTAGGGATTGTAATCTGTCAAGGAAGATTGTGTGGTTAATGGTGTCAAAAGCTGCAAAGAGGTCAAGAAGAACAAGTGCTGCACATCCTTCAGAGTCTGCAGTGACCTGGAGGTCAATCCAGATCAAGATCAGTGTATTTTCGGTTCCGTGGCGAGGACGGAAACCTGATACTGCATGGTCTAGGAGGTTATTGGTTTCCATGAAAATGTTGAGCTGGCAGTATGCAGTATCGTCGATGAGCTTTGCCAAGAATCGGGTGTTGGTAACGGGCCTTTAGTTGATTAGTTGGAGATTGCTGAGGGATGTTTTTTTTAGAATGAGGTGATTTTGAAGAGATCTGGGAAGTAGCCAGAGGTAAGGCAGTGATTAAGGATGGACCTCGCTAGTTCTACTGCAAATATGGAGGTTAAGATTTCCTTGAGGACAGAGGCGGGAAAAGGGTCAAGAGGGGAGCCTGAAGGGCAGCTGTTGGATCGTCGTTTTATGAATTCCTTGCTTGAGATGCGGTTGAAAGAGCAGAATGGAGGGGTCTTGGAGGGTGCCGATTGGTTGATTTGTGGCGTGCAGGTGGTGGGCAGGAGTTGAGGTTGGCCAGTTTGGCAATGAGGGTGGCCGTCCTGTCTAAGGCTGTTTTGTGCAAGTGTTCAGACAGGGGGCTGCAGAGCATTTGTGAGGTGGTGATCGGTTTGGGGGTGCATGAAGGGCTCAGGAATTCCGTGAGGATCCTGCCGAGTTGTTTGCTTCTGCTGCAGCAGCTCAGGATTCTTTTATTATAGTAGGCTTTTAGGCTTTTCGGATCTCTGATTTTTAGTTTCACTGATGGTGGGCGTACACTGATTTGCTTTGAGGGTTCTAGAGGCTTGCTCTTTTCACTTGAGGGAGCGGTTCTGAGTTTTGAATACCTTCCAGCGGGGGGTGAACCAATTGGGGGTTGGCCCTGCGTGGGAGGAAGCAGAGCTGGAGGGGATTAGAGGAAGGACTGGGTCTTTAGCCAGGATTCAAAGAGCTTGATGGGTTGGGTCTGTCTGTGGACGGGATTGAGGGGAGGGTGCCTAACAGAGCTTCTGCCAGGTCAGGTATGTTGACCTTGTACCAGCACTTGAACTGAGATCAAGCACTTGAACATTGCATCATTGTCCTTGTCAAAGCTGAGTGTGCTAGATACCCCATCTGATCAGAGGGCGTAATGCATATCCAGTAGATACAAAGAGCAAGCGCAGTCATAGTTTCAGAACATCAGTGACACTAGGACCAGCTTATTGGTGTTCAGGGCATTAACTTTCAGACAAATCAAGGTAAACACCACCTGATCTGAGAGCACAGGGCATACCTGGTGGACAAAAAGATCAGGCCCTATCATTTTGTTTGAACATAAGTGCTACTAGGCCCCAGTTTGGAATTCTGTGCATTAATTTCCGGATAAATAAAGGTAAATATCACCTGGGTGGTAGCATAGTGCATACCCACAGGAGGTCAATGGTCAAACCCTAGTCATAGCTTAAGAACGTAAGTGCTACAACGCTTCAGGTATGGAGTCCTGGGAATTTGTTTGAGACAGGTTTTAGGGTAAACACAATCAACATGTTGGTGCATGAGAGCAACTAGGTGTTCATTGCTGAACATGTAAGGGGCCATCAGGTTCATAGCGATGAATTAAATTGTTCACTGGAACTAGATACTGTGTCCCGGTTATTCTTACCTGCCCATAATGTTGGGTTCCAAGCCAGTTCTTGACCATAGGTGGTTGGTTGAGAGGGCTGATTTCATGGGGGTTCGAAGGCAAGAATTAAACTTTTTTTATTATTTTAGGTGAATCTCGGATTCCCAGGGATTGTAATCTGTCAAGGAGGATTGTGTGGTTAATGGTGTCAAAAGCTGCAAAGAGGTCAAGAAGAACAAGTGCTGCACATCCTTCAGAGTCTGCAGTGACCTGGAGGTCAATCCAGATCAAGATCAGTGTGTTTTCGGTTCCGTGGCGAGGACGGAAACCTGATACTGCATGGTCTAGGAGGTTATTGGTTTCCATGAAAATGTTGAGCTGGCAGTATGCAGTATCGTCGATGAGCTTTGCCAAGAATCGGGTGTTGGTAACGGGCCTTTAGTTGATTAGTTGGAGATTGCTGAGGGATGTTTTTTTCAGAATGAGGTGATTTTGAAGAGATCTGGGAAGTTGCCAGAGGTAAGGCAGTGATTAAGGATGGACCTCGCTAGTTCTACTGCAAATATGGAGGTTAAGATTTCCTTGAGGAGAGTGGCGGGACAAGGGTCAAGAGGGGAGCCTGAAGGGCAGCTGTTGGATTATAGTTTTATGAATTCCTTGCTTGAGATGCGGTTGAAAGAGCAGAATGGAGGGGTCTTATAGGGTGCCGATGGGTTTATTTGTGGAGTGCAGGTGGTGGGCAGGCGTTGAGGTTGGCCAGTTTGGCAATGATGGTGGGCGTCCTGGCTAAGGCTGTTTTGCGGAAGTGTTCAGACAGGGAGCTGCAGAGCATTTGTGAGGTGGTGATCGGTTTGGGGGTGCATGAAGGGCTCAGGAATCTCGTGAGGATCCTGTCAAGTTGTTTGCTTCTGCTGCAGCAGCTCAGGATTCTTTTATTATAGTAGGCTTTTAGGCTTTTCGGATCTCTTATTTTTAGTTTCACTGATGGTGGGCGTACACTGATTTGCTTTGAGGGTTCTAGAGGCTTGCTCTTTGCACTTGAGGAAGCGGTTCTGAGTTTTGAACACCTTCCAGCGGGGGGTGAACCAATTGGGGGTTGGCCCTGCGTGGGAGGAAGCAAAGCTGGAGGGGATTAGAGGAAGGACTGGGTCTTTAGCCAGGATTCAAAGAGCTTGATGGGCTGGGTCTGTCTGTGGACGGGATTGAGGGGAGGGTGCCTAGCAGAGCTTCTGCCAGGTCAGGTATGTTGACCTTGTACCAGCACTTGAACTGAGATCAAGCACTTGAACATTGCATCATTGTCCTTGTCAAAGCTGAGTGTGCTAGATACCCCATCTGATCAGAGGGCGTAATGCATATCCAGTAGATACAAAGAGCAAGCGCAGTCATAGTTTCAGAACATCAGTGGCACTAGGACCAGCTTATTGGTGTTCAGGGCATTAACTTTCAGACAAATCAAGGTAAACACCACCTGATCTGAGAGCACAGGGCATACCTGGTGGACAAAAAGATCAGGCCCTATCATTTTGTTTGAACATAAGTGCTACTAGGCCCCAGTTTGGAATTCTGTGCATTAATTTCCGGATAAATAAAGGTAAATATCACCTGGGTGGTAGCATAGTGCATACCCACAGGAGGTCAATGGTCAAACCCTAGTCATAGCTTAAGAACGTAAGTGCTACAACGCTTCAGGTATGGAGTCCTGGGAATTTGTTTGAGACAGGTTTTAGGGTAAACACAATCAACATGTTGGTGCATGAGAGCAACTAGGTGTTCATTGCTGAACATGTAAGGGGCCATCAGGTTCATAGTGATGAATTAAATTGTTCACTGGAACTAGATACTGTGTCCCGGTTATTCTTACCTGCCCATAATGTTGGGTTCCAAGCCAGTTCTTGACCATAGGTGGTTGGTTGAGAGGGCTGATTTCATGGGGGTTCGAAGGCAAGAATTAAACTTTTTTTATTATTTTAGGTGAATCTCGGATTCCTAGGGATTGTAATCTGTCAAGGAGGATTGTGTGGTTAATGGTGTCAAAAGCTGCAAAGAGGTCAAGAAGAACAAGTGCTGCACATCCTTCAGAGTCTGCAGTGACCTGGAGGTCAATCCAGATCAAGATCAGTGTGTTTTCGGTTCCGTGGCGAGGACGGAAACCTGATACTGCATGGTCTAGGAGGTTATTGGTTTCCATGAAAATGTTGAGCTGGCAGTATGCAGTATCGCCGATGAGCTTTGCCAAGAATCGGGTGTTGGTAACGGGCCTTTAGTTGATTAGTTGGAGATTGCTGAGGGATGTTTTTTTCAGAATGAGGTGATTTTGAAGAGATCTGGGAAGTTGCCAGAGGTAAGGCAGTGATTAAGGATGGACCTCGCTAGTTCTACTGCAAATATGGAGGTTAAGATTTCCTTGAGGAGGGTGGCGGGACAAGGGTCAAGAGGGGAGCCTGAAGGGCAGCTGTTGGATTGTAGTTTTATGAATTCCTTGCTTGAGATGCGGTTGAAAGAGCAGAATGGAGGGGTCTTGTAGGGTGCCGATGGGTTTATTTGTGGAGTGCAGGTGGTGGGCAGGCGTTGAGGTTGGCGAGTTTTGCAATGAGGGTGGGCGTCCTGTCTAAGGCTGTTTTGCGGAAGTGTTCAGACAGGGAGCTGCAGAGCATTTGTGAGGTGGTGATCGGTTTGGGGGTGCATGAAGGGCTCAGGAATTTCGTGAGGATCCTGTCAAGTTGTTTGCTTCTGCTGCAGCAGCTCAGGATTCTTTTATTATAGTAGGCTTTTAGGCTTTTCAATCTCTTATTTTTAGTTTCACTGATGGTGGGCGTACACTGATTTGCTTTGAGGGTTCTAGAGGCTTGCTCTTTGCACTTGAGGGAGCGGTTCTGAGTTTTGAACACCTTCCAGCGGGGGGTGAACCAATTGGGGGTTGGCCCTGCGTGGGAGGAAGCAAAGCTGGAGGGGATTAGAGGAAGGACTGGGTCTTTAGCCAGGTTTCAAAGAGCTTGATGGGTTGGGACTGTCTGTGGCCGGGATTGAGTGGAGGGTGCATAGCAGAGCTTCTGCCAGGTCAGGTATGTTGACCTTGTTCCAGCACTTGAACTGAGATGGAAGGATAGCGCAGGCCTGAGAGGCGGGCCATGAGTGGAGAGAGAGAGAATGGTATGGCTGAGTGGTCTTGTCAGTCTAGAAAAGTAGACACCCCTCGAACGGAAGGCAATGCAGGATAATTGATTGGCCGAAGACCATCCGCCTCATTTAAAGTGTTAAGAATATATGCTCATTAGTTATTACATAGCTATTAGCTCAACTAGAGTGCGGCCATTTTAAGATGACCAGAATCGCCCATTTTGTTTTCTCTCTGCTCTCTCTAACGTTGCCACTTTGCCTCATGTCAAACTGCTTTGCTGTAGATATTATTTTGCTTCAATGGTCCAAGGCTAAGAAACATGTTGAAACATTACACTGGAAAGCCAGACAGAAATGCATGATTCCCTCCCTCACATATCCTTGAAGGCAGTGAACAAGGCATTTTAATCAGTACACGAATGCCAGCGAGTCTCCTGAAAGATAGCAATGTACGAAACTAACATTTAAAGAGTTAAATTATGTTCTTCTTTATGGCCCCCCGTTCTGAGCACAGTGAGGCCCCGGAGAGCAAGCTGACCTCTAGAGCGAGAATCGAAACTAAGAGATAGTGAGGCCTGGTATGTGCCAGTCTCCTACACGCAGCTTGCCCATGAAAACCGAAGCGCAGTGTTCTCGCAATTAAAGAATGGTGTCTGTAAATTTGAGATTGCAACCTGTTACTAAATATGGTGGTCTAAAGTCTCATAATCGTCACCATGGTCAATCATCGCCTCCAATTCAAAGGGGATGAATTAGGGGCGGCATCAAATGTGTCATTAGTGATTGTAGGATGCTCATTTTGTATATATGTAACTGATGTATAATTTCCGTTTGCTTGCGTCCCCCGAGGTCTGTTAGACACATTTCGCGGCGTGTGGGACCACTTGGCCAACTGGGACTATTTGTTTCGCAATAAACCCTAGATTTTGGGAATACAACCTCGTGTCTGGTGTATCCATTCGTGTGTGGTGATTATGCCTTGTTTCCACATCCGAGCGTCCCTCAGGGGCAGGTGAGGGGGTCTAGGGGTAGACGAGGACATTAGGTTGGATGAGCTGAAAATGGCATCAAGTGTGTGGACAGAAGTGTAGGTGGGTCCTGTGATAATCTGGATAAGGTTGAGTGCCTCCAGACTGTCAACCAGGGGTTGAGTCATGGGGTTGTTGGGCATGTTAAACCAGATATTGAAATCCCCCAGTAGGATGAGTGCTGGGTGGCTAACTAATGTGCCTGCAAGCGAGTTACATAAGCTGTTGGCAAAATTACTCTAATATCCGGGGGACCTGCAGATGAGTAGGAGTCTGTGGGGGAGACTGGGTGGAAGAGAGAGTTTGACTAATAGGCATTCTCAGTTAGCTGTGCAGGGCTGTGTTTCTGTAAGGCTGATGGATATATGTAGTTTATGGAGGAGAGCTACTCGGCCCCCTCTAGAGGTTCTGGTGTGGGTGATGAGTGAGTAGTAAGGTGGAAAACATTTGTGTGCGATCATTTTGAAATCGTCACAGAACCATGTTGCATTGATGAAAAAGAATTGAATTGAATTGATATTTTATTTCTATCGAGCTCGTACACAAGTGTTTCAGAGCGTGACAAGGCAAGGGAGGGGAACTGGTGAGAACAAGACAAACGATCTTACTAGGCCCAGTGACATTGAGAACGCACAAGTGCATGGGAGAGGGAGAGGAGGAAAAGTGCATGGAAGGGGGAGAAGTGGAAAGTGCGGAGCAAAGGAGAACCAGATAAATAATAATAAATACATTAATCAATAATAAGGGCAACAAACAGTGGTAGTACAGCCAGCAAATGGCAAGTGCTGGGTTTAAGGCAGCAGACAGGGTAGGTCTGATAAATGCAGGAACAAAAAAGGGGGGACTGCACGGGTACAGATACAGACCCCAGTGCAAGGGGTGGCCTGGAGGCAGTGCAGGAGGATGGCAGGGTGAGCAGGTACCTGGGCCCGGTGGACAGAGGGTGGCCAGGAGCACCGTGCCGAGCGAGAACAGATCAGCAGGGGAGAAGGGGGGCAAAGGCAGAAGCAAAGAGGAAGGTCTTGAGGTGCTTCCGGAGCCAGAGATGGTTCTCCTCAAGTTTTAGAGTGGCAGGGAGGCTGTTCCAGAGGGAGGCCCCAGCCGAAGACAGGGATCTACCCCTAGCTTGTTTCTTTGAAAAACGACTGACCCTGAGGGAGGTATAGGTAGAGGAGTAAGGAGATCGAGAGGGGAGGCATTTGTGGAGGGATGGCTGAAGGTATTTTGGACCCAGGCCCCAGAAAGCCTTGTGGACAATGCAGAGGGTTTTGAATTCAATCCTTGCATCCACTGGGAGCCAATGTAGAGGTTTCAGAGCTGGAGAGATACGATCCCAGGGCTTGAGGCCAAGGATACGTTTTGCAGTCCTGTTCTGGATTAGTAGAGGCAGTTAGATTTGGAAAGAGGCTGTTACAATAGTCCAACCTAGAGAGAACCAGAGCTTGGAAGACAGTGAGCTTCTCGGGGAAGGAGAGGAAAGGCAGAGTACCTCTGAGGAAGTGCAGTAGGAAGTTTGACTTTTTAGAGACATCAGAGATGTGGGCGGAGAAAGAAAGTGTTGAGTCAAAGATGACCCGAGTTTCTTAGCCTCGCAGGTGGGGGTAGGAGGAGGGCCAAGGGAGGCCGGCCGAAAGTGAGGGGAAAGGATGGTGAAGGTGTGCCGATGAGGGGGATCTCTGTCTTGCTGGCATTCAGACAAAGATCGTTGGCAGCACACCAATCCTGAATGGCAGATAGCCAACCAGAGATGAGAGAGGGAGAGGAGGTGGCCAAAGGCAGCCTGAAAATGAGTTGAGTGTCGTCAGCGTAGCACTGGAAATTTGAGCAGAACATGGCAATGCAGTGGGTGAGAGTTGCCAGGTATTGGTGGAAAATGAGGGCGAGAGGTTAGACCCCTGGGGAACACCACAGGTAGAGAGAGAGATAGATGATAGGAAGGATCCAAGTTGGACCTGGGAGGGTCAATCAGAGAGTAAAGAGGTTAGCCTGGCCAGAGCATGATCAGTGATACACAGGTGATCACAGAGACGGTTCAGCAGAATGGTATGGTTGACCGTGTCGAAGGCAGAAGAGAGATCGAGTAGGATGAGGACAAAGGGAACGTTAGAGTCAAGGTTGGAGAGCAGATCTTCACGGATGTTCAGGAGAGCAGATTCCGTGCTTCTGGCAGTTCTGAAGCCAGACTGGTGGTCATGGAGACAGCCAACAGAATCGGAATGAAGGTTAAGTTGAGAGATGCCCCACTTTATATAAGGCAGAAGAAACTCCTTTTCAAACGCTCTCACACGGTCAGGGGATGACCCAAAATTTTTGAGTCATTGTGTGTTTTTGTACTGTTTTTTAACATTGAATGTGGTTATATGTTTGTCAAATTTGTGATTTGTATTGTTTTTTTATACCATGCTGTGTGAGGTTGGGTCATACTCGTAGCAAACACTTTTATGAGTGTTTTTATCAGTGTGAATATTTGATTAAAACTAAAAAACTTTTTTATAACGGAAGCAACACGTACTGGGTCTATTTTTTCAGGACTGAAGGTACTAGGAATGTGGGGTGTGCATCAATACATTTGCATAAGATCAGAAAAATGTTATGAATGGTGTAACGATCTCCTTGATATATCAAAAATTTTGGGTCATCCCCTGACCGTTTGAGAGCGTTTGAAAAGGGGTTTCTTCTGCCTTATATAAAGTGGTGTTCTATGAGGCTCATGGTGGTCTCGAAGGCATTTGTATAAATTGTACAGTCTTTTTTCAGTGTGCAAACCTAATTTGTTATTTCACGTGTGGGGAAAACGGTAGCCATCACGATGGCAACTTCGGATGATAAATGTCTTGCATACAGTGAAGAATATGTTAAGAATCTATTGGATTCCTTGTCTGTATTAACTGACACGAATGAGGGGGAGTTGAACAAAAACAATGACCAATGGGATGAACTAGCACAGCTCAGAAAACGTTTGATTCATACTGAACTGCATGGTGTGATCATGTTACAATACCTAAAAAATCAGGCACTTCCCCAGGGTTTGATTGTTAGGAATGAACTCAGGTTATTTCTGGACAATCCAGATTTTAAGATCAAATGGAGTTACATATCCAACAAATGTGGTCGAGACTGGCTAGTGCCCATTATAGATACAGCTACAGAGGTATCTAAACAGATAGAAATAGATATTTTGAAATTACAAGATGAATTGAAGAAAGACTTGGACCTCAAGGCTTATAAGAGTACATTAGATCAACATCTCAAAGAATTATTAGAATTCAAGAATAACACGAATTCTGAGCGGGTCAAGAGAATGAGAAAAGATCTCTCTAATTTTTCACATGAGAAGATTTTTCCCTACATTGTTGAGGGCTATAAATTTGGGAACACCCATCATGGCACAAATAGTCAGTCCTCCTTTAAAAAGAGAGTCCACTTTCGCAATACCTCGTACAGTTCGAGTGATGATGGAAGCACAGGCTCTACGGACCCAAGTAACCAACAGGGTACTGGTAGAGGTCGAGGACAACTGTACCAAAATAAACAAAGACAAGGACGTCCTTTTTTAGGACAGGGACCCAACCGAGGGGATTGGGGGAATCAGATACAAACTCGCAGCAGGGCGAGGAATCAGTGGTGATTAATTTATCCAATTACACCTTAAGTAGTAACGAAGAACAAGGACTAAACAAAGGTCTTAACTTCGTCACCACCAAGTTCCATGATCCTTTCGAGTTCAGATATGAATTCCACAGCTTCATGCGTAAAGTTCATTTAAATGAATATTTCCAGAATTACAATACCTACGAAAATCTTAACCATACGGGTTTAAGAAATAAATCTACATTTAACGCTCCTTCCCATAGTTACACCTCAGAGTCCCAGGTGTTAGAAAAACAGGTACTCAAAGAAGTTAATAAATTGGAACAATGAGGCATACCCAATCATTCAAACTTTGGCAATATCCAAAGGGCACTAATTTCCAAGCTAGCTGGGACAAATGACGTCATCGTGAGACAAGCTGACAAAGGTGGGGCCATTGTCCTCCTTAACCGTACAGATTATGTTGGGGAATGCTTACGGTTACTAAATGATATTAGAAGCTATCGCTCCATCCCAAATGATCCTTCCAACACACTGATGGCTATTATAGAAATTAAGGTATCTAGTGCTTATGAGGCTAAGATGATTAGCAAGCAGGAATGCGATTATCTCACCAGAAAGCAAGGACGGCTACCCATGTTTTACATCCTTCCCAAAGTGCACAAGAGTCTGATTAACACACCAGGCAGACCGATTGTATTGGGGGTTAATTCCATACTAGAACCCCTGTCCAAATTTGTGGATTTTTATTTGAGGCCTTTTGTATTGAAAATGAGTAGTTATTTGAGGGACACCTCGGATGCCATCAATAAAATTGAGAATCTGCCTTATAATTCTAACAACTTTCTATTGATCAGCCTTGATATACAATCGCTGTACACGGTAATTCCACAAAGAGCTACACTAGAAGTAGTCGAAGAAATTCTGAGAGACAGAGAAGATGGCCATCCAGTTAGCAATGCTTTCATAATGTGGTGTGCTGAATTTGCTTTGACTAGAAACTTCTTTCAATTTCAAGGAAGTTTCTATGAACAAATAGAGGGTACGGCCATGGGCGCAGCCATGGCTCCAAACCTGGCTAATCTCTATGTAGAATATTTTGAAAAACTGGTCATCTACCCCGACACTAATCCTTTCAAAAAACATCTGGTAAAGTGGCTGCGATATATAGATGACATTTTCATAGTATGGGAAGGTTCTAAAGTGGAGGCTGAGCTGTTTGTGGAATGGCTAAATACGCAAAATCCTTTTCTAAAATTCACTAAGGAAATAAATACACATGAGATTAATTTTTTGGGCATTACTATCTTCCATCATGAAGGGAATTTAAAAGTGAAACCTTACAACAAAAAGACTGATAAGAATGCTTTGTTACATTTTTCTAGTCATCATGCTAATCACATTAAATCAAATTTGCCTTTTGGGCAATTTTTAAGACTTAAAAGGAATAGCAGTTTACAGCAAGACTATTGTAGTAGTGCGGCCTTGCTATCTAACAAATTACGTAGCAAAGGTTATCCGGCAAAATTAGTGAAAACATCCTCTAAAAGAGCATTTAACAATAATCGTGAAGCTCTTTTAGAAAAAAAGAGGGAGAGGGAAGATAAAGAGAACCGCATTGTGTTTGTGAACACCTTTTCGAATCTATCTTACAAAATTAAAGGTATCATCAATAAAACCTGGAAAAAGGTTTATAATGATAAATCGGTGCTACCGCCGTTAGTGGCGTTTAAAGAAAGTCAGAACATCAGAGGCATGTTGAATAGAAACGATATATTGGTGAAACAGATGACAGTACCCAGACAAACAATGCTGTGGGGTCTCCCCCCTGTCAAGGGACATTTCCCTTGTGTACAATGTATTATGTGTGCCTACACTAAATAAACAAAACAGGTCTTACTGAATCCTACCACAATGTGGTCTCTTGATGATATGACAAACTGCAATACTGAAAACGTGATTTATTTAATTACTTGTCCATGCGGACTGCAATATATTGGTAAAACGAATAGGAAGTGTCGTACACGTATGGTGGAACATCGTAGCTGTATAAAAAACCAGATCCTTACGGCACCTATGGTCAAACATTTTACACAAATGAAGCATTCTCATGAGGATTTGAGATGGGTGATTTTGAAAAAGGTGGTTGGCAAAAACAAGTTGGAAACAGACGGGAAATTGTTATTGCTTGAACAGAAAATGATTTTCAAATGTCAAAGTCATGTTGTGGGCTTAAATGAAGAAATTGAGTGGCAGCATACACATGATTAGAACCTTTAACCAGAAAATTGTTATTGATTTAAACGTGGTGTTCTGTGTTTTTGAAATGCTTTTTGTAATTTGAGATATGTTTTAAAATATTTCTTGACTTTTGCCTTCCAATATGCAATCCAGCACCGCCATCTTTGGATTCCCACCCATTGTGACTGGATCCACGTGGTGTGGGTGGCAGTTTGGGGCTGTGTTTCATGCCCTTTATTGGCTACACTACAGCCGTTTTTCATGTATATTTAGTTTATATATTTTTTAATGATTTTGTCCTTTGGTGAGAAAGGGCATTTTATAGTCGGTGCAGGTCCCTTATGCCGGATCTGGTAACGTTGCCTGTCTGATGGCCCGTTGTTTGGGATGCGATCACTGTGATGTAAGTCTTGTTTCCGTATCCATGGTAGCACTCGCAGTCCTCTGGCACGGAAGTCCTTTTTCTGTATCCATTGTTGCAGCCCCCATAGTCCTCTGTCTATGACGCTCGACACACTCTAGTGTTTATACGCGAGCATCGTTTTGTAAAGTTTAGCGCGGTACGCATTCATGCGGTAGTTTCAAGACGTTGGTCGCACTGGGAGCTCTTCACTTTGCGGGATACAGGTATGTGTTGTTGTATCCAGTTTTATTGGGTTGACTTTATGAGCAGTTTGTACCGGGTGCCATAGACGCAAGAAGGTGACCGCAGCGGCATGGTCTTGCATTTACATATTTATACATGTTTTGTTTTAGGCATTGACCCTGGGAATCATTGAATATAGTGATTTTGGTCCATTAAAAGAAGAACTTGATGGAATTTACGGAGGCATACATTGAATAAGGAGGTATCACGATTTGTGTTCTCACTATTAGGTGGTGTGTTGTGGTAGGAGCTAGATAATATGGCTTCTCTAAGTAGACATGAATTGGTGGTGTCACACTCCGGTCAGGTCAGTGAGAGTTGTTGGTGGCACGGTGGTGCATTTTGGTGATGGGGTATACCCTTTATGGCTACATGTTGATGGACTGTATGTCTTGGTTGGTTTGCAGCATAGAAGTAGACCGACAGCTACTTGGAAGCTATTGAGTAATAAAGACTCGAATTGTGGAGTCTACGGCTAACCTGTGGTGATTTACAAACACCAGCGCTACTGATACCAATTTAAGAGGTATATAGTTTGATAATAGGGACAGGTTGACAGCAATCATGTCCTTCCTACCCAGTGCATTGTGATTTGGAAGCAATTTGCACTGGGGTATGGAATTTGATTCTTAGTCTTTCTGACCGGTGCATATGTCTGGTGACCGCCCCTTTTGTTTGTTTCCTGGTTTAGGATCCATTTGGGAACCCCCAGGTGTGACTCTGGATTGCATGGTGGAAACTATGAAATGAAACTATTCCCCTGAAGAAAGTTCATGCATTTGTGCAAATAATAACTGAAACATGTTGGGATTTTTGTGTACCTGAGTCAGTGTACTCAGTGTGTTTAGAAAATTGTTAAATCCATTCATTGTGTGTTTTTGTACTGTTTTTTAACATTGAATGTGTTTATATGTTTGTCAAATTTGTGATTTGTATTGTTTTTTATACCATGCTGTGTGAGGTTGGGTCATACTCATACCAAACACTTTTATGAGTGTTTTTATCATTGTGAATATTTGATTAAAACTAAAAAACTTTTTTATAACGGAAGCAACACGTACTGGGTCTATTTTTTCAGGACTGAAGGTACTAGGAATGTGGGGTGTGCATCAATACATTTGTATAAGATCAGAAAAATGTTATAAATGGTGTAACGATCTCCTTGATATAGAAAAAAAAAATAAGTTGAGAGATGGCCAGCTTTTTCCTGGAGTTTGCCCAGAAAGAGAGTAATGAAAATTGGGCAAATTTTAGCCGGACAAGAAGGGTCAGCTGTGGGTTTCTTGAGAAGAGGATGCACAAGGGAGTGCTTCAGAGGGGAGGGGAAGGATCCAGAGGCAAAGGAGTGGTTGCAAAAATTGGCAAGGGCTGGAGCAAGGGTATCAATTTGGTCCTCGCTGGTTTTAGAGGAACAGGGATGAAACTGTGTGGACGAGGCTTTCATAGATCGGACTTGTCTAGCGACCTCATCAGGGGAGAAAAGAGGAAAGGACAGGAAGGAGGGTTAGGTGGTGGCTGAAGGAGGGTCAGCAAGCACAGATGGGGAGGGGAGAGGAAGGCGAGGGGAGGAGCAGGTGGGCAGGATGTCCTGGGTTTTTGAGATGACTTTAGAGGCAAGGGCAGTGCAAAGAGCCTAGGAGGCAACAGGAGGGGTAGAGACTTCAGCAGGGTTGGCCAGCTCCTTGCAGATTTTAAAGAGCTTGGCCGAGTTGTTAGATGCAGCAGAGACACAGGTCTGAATGTGAACTCTCTTCTTAGTGAGGACAGAGAGTCGGTATTGCCTTTGGAGCAGGCAACAGGCCAGTTTGTCAGAGGATGAACAAGAATCCCTCCATTTCCTCTCAGCCACGCTACACTTACATTTAAGTGTAGCTAGGTCGGAATCATACCAGGAATTGCACTTGGCTTTGGACTTCAAACGGATCCTCATGACAGGGACAAGTGCATCAAGAGTATCAGAAATAGAAGAGTATAGCAGGCACAGGGCTGTGTTAGGATGTGGGTCAGCCAGAGGTGGAGGGGGGGAAAGAAAGTGTTGCCAAAAGCCTCAACTGACACACGCTTCATGGAGGGCAATCAAGGATGCTGTCTGTGTCATCCAACAACATCCATCACTGACACAGACAGCTCCTTTGCCTCATAGGTCCCCTGCACTCTCAGCTGCTCTGACTCCTCTAGCTGAGACACACAACACCCCCTCCTTCTCATTTTCCTCCATCTCACCAAGCCAGTGGGCCCTGCATGGTGAGGTGAAGGAAGAGGATGTGGAGGTGGTAATCATGGAGGACAATGATTCTGAGAGGTCAGAAGGAAACCTGTGATTGAATTTGTTTTTGTCTATTGTGTCCATCCCATTTCACTCTCCCTGCACAGTGTGCCTTGTATAGTGTTAATTTTTCTTCATGTTTCTGTTGCCCATTTGCACCATTGACACCCTCTGTGGACTAAAACTTCACTGTGTATGTTTCATTTACCTGCACTCCCTCTTACATACATGTATTCCCTGGCCATGTTCGTGTACACGATTTATCCCATTGAATTCTACAATATGATGTACTTTTTAATATGTTTTTGTTCATGTGCCATCCATGACTCCTGTACAAGTTGTTGTGTGTGTACTTTGTGACCATGTAGGCTCTTGTGGATGGAAGGATGTGGAGAATGATCTAGCACATGGTCAAGGCAGGTGTCTTATGTGCAATGGCATTGTATGTATGAATGTGTCATAACGTGCATGTGCATCCGCAGGTATGTCAGGTGAGTAGTCCTGCGATGCAGGGAGTTTGGACATTCCATCGATGATGTGTACGTCAGTTCATGCAGCTGC
The DNA here is from genome assembly GCF_040938575.1 of Ambystoma mexicanum. Classification (NCBI taxonomy): domain Eukaryota; kingdom Metazoa; phylum Chordata; class Amphibia; order Caudata; family Ambystomatidae; genus Ambystoma; species Ambystoma mexicanum. The sequence continues at coordinate 1,488,598,893 of NC_090921.1, forward strand.
TGGGAGTGGAATTTGCAGCCATGGAGGTGGTCTGCCCTTGAATGGGTGTACACATCCAGTCAACCTCATCTTGCATCACGTCCATGCATGGGTGAGTCAGTATGTGCAGCAATGGCAGGTTCCCACATGTATGGCTCATGCACATGTCATTCCAATAGGGAGGGTGTGGGGTGTGTGGGCATGAGGTTGTGTTAGGTGCCATGTATACCTGTGTGCATCTGCCATGGCCTGCCTACATCTTGGAGGAACACACCGACTTTGGACTTGCCTGCTATGTCGATTAGGTGAATGCGGCCTTGTTTACAGCAATATTGGGGGTTATGGGTTGAAAGGCTATTCTGCAACAGTGAAGGACACACTGTTTATTGCAGCCTATCTCAACTGATTATCGGATTGTTCATTCGATGGCTCATTAGGATTTGTATTGGGATCAAGAGTCCTTTGTCGGATGACTATGAATGTGGTTACTCTGTTGCGTCCCTCTAGTAATTTTGACAGAGAGGGTCTGGAAGGGGTGTAATGTGGACATCAGGCTGTTCCCTTCAGAATACATTCAAAGTACAGGTGGGTATGTTGCAATTATGCATGTACCTGTGTGTCCCACAATGAACAACTGAGTGCTTGCTAAAGCTTTGCATGAACCTGTGCCCGTACAGCTCAGTACGAGCTCAGTACAGGGCAGGGATGTCATCACAAGTCTATCTTTCAGGGCCTCTAAATCTGATATAAGCACACTTCTTTATTTGCATGGCTCCATGTATGTGTCTTTCTGCAAGCTGTGGGAAGGGATGGAGTTTCATGTCCCATTTGTTACTTCTGACTGTGCCTTCCCTCTTCTTGCCCTAGATACATTGTTGCTGTCTGTCTCAGTTGCAGTACATTTGTCCCTGACAATTGATTTTACTGAGAAATGTCTGCCATACACATGCCGTTTTGTGGCTCATTGTTGCTTATGTACCGTGACCTGTATGGGCTGATTTGCCTACATGCTGTGCTATGTATGGTGACCAACACACTTGTGCTACCTCTGTGATGTGATCTCTGTGATTTGCAATAAAGTGCACAGACACCCATGGCACCATGAACATGTCTGCGTGTCATACATCGTGGTTGTGGCTCATGCTGGTGCTCTTGCAGAAATGTGGTAACTTGTGGATCCTCTCACGTGCATGCTGAGCGGCTATGCAGAGGTGTTGGGTGCGAGTGGGTTTGTGGGGTGATGTGCCATTCCATGGGGTTTATGCAGAGGTCTTGTTGCAATCTACTGGTTAATGTATTGTGGTGCTTCACGACAGGTCACATGGGGCATGGTTCTGCATCAGGCAAGCAAGGTGCGCTGATGTTCACACATGTGCTTTGCTGGTCATGGGCTGTTATTTTGGGTTATTTAGAGGGATTCTGGAGACTCACATATGGGGAGGGGTTTTGTCTGCAGTGGGTGGGTTTGGTGCTTGGTGCTGTACATCCTTATATGAGCAAAGTGGAGTGGTTGCCATGGTGTGGGTGGACCTTTCTGGTGTGTCAAAGTGCCTCCAAGTAGTGCCCTCTCCCCCTGATCTCTCATACCACGCGGTACAGGAATGCAGTGTGCATCAGCATTTTCATTTCACCACAAGCCCTACTATCAGTGCCCTCGTTGCAGGTGAGGTGATGTCATCATGAGTTATGTGTTCTTTGTGGTTGTATAAGTGGATACTAACTGATATTCAGCTTGTTGTGGCCTGCAGTTACAGGGCCGTGTGTCATCAGTGCAGCCCCTGGCTGTACCTTGGTGATATGCTTTTTGAATCCACAATTGAATCACCTGTGTCCCTCCAACCCCATTGCTTTGGTGATGTTGTGTCTGCCTTCCAACTTTGTACTTGCTGGTACCAGTGCATCTTGTTGGGTGCTTATTGTCCCTTCACCAGGCTATGGACTGTCATGTGTGCATCCCATAGGTCCAGTCACACAGTGTTCCAGTTCTTCATTGTGCAAATGTGGGTGGTTGATTGTTAGCTTTGTTCACACCACAGGGGTACTTTGCGCTTTATGCTCTGATTAAACATGGTGTCCTGCCCATACTTATTTAGTGTGCACCCATATTTGTGCATGCGTGCATGTGATGTCATTGTGGGTGAGGTTCTGGCTGCGTGTAATGATACCACTTCCATGCAGTATGGTAATGCGTTTTTCCACATGAATGCTCTCTGATTTGTCCCAGTGTACCTCTGTTTTTCTCCGTAAGTGCCTTGTGAGTGAGTATTGTGTAGTGCTTTATTTTCATTGCCTGCTTCCCGGCGATGGGTAGGTGGCAGATGTTCCACCAGGGGATGAGGTATTCTCTGCTCTACACACAACATGTCAAGTTCACCAATGTGTTTCTTTTGGTCCTCCAGTGTGACATATTAGTTATGGTGCTGGGGAGTGTTTGGAGTCTGTAGGACTGTACCCTTGTGTTATCAGAATGTGTCATGCGAAGTTGGTCATTGTTGTGGGTACGTGATGCAGACGATTGGTCATGTGTGTCATGTCATGTAGGCTGTTGGCGGATTGGGTGTATGTGTGTACACTGATGCTGGATCCGGTTGTGCTAGGTGTACATGGTGTTTTTGTGCTGCTATGTGCAATGGAGTTACTGTGGATCCCACCTTACTTACCTTTGGGGATGTGCAGCATTGGTGTGATGGAATATTTTTATGTATGTGACCATTGCTTATTCGGGCAGTGTGAGACTATATGTGTGTGTAGACATGCATGTTTGCTATCGCCAGATATCTGTTTCTATGGGTGTCTCAGGCAGTGCCTGGCACTTGTCATCCTTTCATTATGGACACTGTCTCATGTGTGTTCACTGTTCCCTTCTGGCTGCAGGCATGCTCTTATGAAGAAGCTTTTTACCAGCCACTCCCTCACTCGCACTGCTTTCACCTGGGCTCCCCCTCCCCCCAGGTAGGGGACCTGGCTTGTGGCTCTGGCCTGAGGTCAGGTACTTGGTCTGCATGTACATCTTTGTGCACTGCAATGTTGTGTAGGATAAAAAAAGGCACGTATGATGTTACAGACGATGTGTGGCCTGTACAGAAGAACACTCCTCCCAAGCGATCTAAGAATCTGAATCATTACTTCAGGAGGCCTATGGACCTCTTAATGATGCTCCTGATGGTCCTGTGTGCCATATTGTACCTTTCCTGTTGAGTGCTCGCGGGCCGCCTGTAGGGTGTAATGAGGTAGGGGTGCAATGGATACCTGGCATCACCTGCGTGATGAAGAACATGAATGGTGTCAGTGCGCATTGGGTGTTCCTTCTTGCGTGCTGTTGGATGCATGCTGGTTGGTTTTGTGTGGAGCCAGTGATGGCATGCACATGTTGTGATGATTATGTGCCTGTACGCCTGTGTGTGATGCATGTGAGTGGTGGAAGGTGGTGGGAGTTTCAGTACTTACCTATCAGCCACATGTCCCCGTAGTGTCCGGCTTCCAACTGTGCACCCAAACTGGAGATTTAGAATATGTGGCTGTTGTGGACAGAGCCAGAGACATTGATATACACAGCATTAAACAGCTCACGGGCATCGCAGACCAGTTGAGAGTTGATGGAGTGGCAGCGGTGCCGGTACATATACACTCGGTCCTGGTCCGACATAGTGCGACATGGGTGCAGTCAATGGCACTGATGACCCGGGGAATCAGTGTGCCGTGTAGAATCCAAAAGCCATCTGTCTTTGTCCTGGGTCGAGGGCATGTGGACATGGTGTCAGCTGCATGATATGATGCTTGCCACGACCTGGTGCAGGGGGCATGGCTGTGTGGCCTGGGAAATGCCTGCAGTGATGGCACTAGTCCTCTTGAAAGAGCAAGTGTCAAAGAAATGCGGGGAGGCCAGGAGCTTCACATGTGGTCTGATGGGATGTGAAGATGCGGTGATGGGGTGAAAATCAACCCACTCCCTAACTCCTGCAACATGTCCATTATGGCATTATGGCATGCAGAGGGAAGTGATACCTTCTGTAGACCTCTGTGGCTGCCATGCGCAAGAGGGTGATCACTTTGCGGGAGACCCACTCCCGCTGTCTCCTCCTCCTAGGCTAGGGTACGGCAGTGGCTGCATCAGTAGCATAATGACATTCCACTGCGTAGAGTGCTACTGCAAAATTGCAGGGATACATTCCCTAGGATGTGAGGCAGTAAGTGGCACTGTGTGCCTTTATATCGGGACATGTGTCATCATGATGTGCATACTGTTGTGCATCATCGCTGTAGTGGTTGGTTTGCTCCTGTTTGGGTGGGATATTCAGCAGCTGTGTGTGTGCGAGGTTCAGGCGTGTCTTGTTTGCTGGCATTGTGGGTGAGTGTTTTGCATGGAGTTGTTCCTTTTTCAGGAATGTTGTATTGGTTGCATGCTTGATGTGGCAGTAAGTGTGTTTGATGTGTTCTGTGGTGTGTTACGGGACGTGTGTTGGGTTTTGTGTGTCCAGTCTCCTCCCTGGTGGCTTAGTGGTGATCGTGGATGTTGTTGTGTATTTTCTGATAACTGTTTGGCAGAGGTATTAATTTGTATCTGTTCTTGGGGTTGTTTACATCTTTTTGTCTTTAAGTAACTTCTGCCCTTGACAGAAGTTCCTCTTTGAGTGTATGCTCTTTTTCTTGACTTCTGCCTTTTTGTGTTTTTATTGTAGGTCCTTTAAGTACATTTGTGTAAGTTTCCTCAACGTAAGTTACGAATCAATTTGGGCAAAAGTTGGGCTTACTACTCGTATCTTCCTTAGGAAATTTGGGCCATTTATGTTCAGTTTAATCACATATGGTTTGGGATTTGGCATTATGATAATAAAACAGGATATTATGTAAATGAAAAAAAGATCACTTTCAAAGAAGAGCGAGCTCTGAATTTGAGATTGATTATGTGAGGAATGTGTGTTGATGTAATTTAAAATGTCAGCTATTATCTTCCACTACACCTAAAGAGGCTTTTGCTAGGTCCAGGGTTCTGATTATTGGAGTAAAGATGTCAAACACTGGCATTCTCAAAGGGTATTCAATGTCACTAACCGTGATGACATCTAGAGTAAATGTTGTGATGTAACTTCTATTATTCTGCCCATTTCGGTGACTTCACATCACGTGTTCCTACGGCCTTCCTGTAACCCCTCCCACTCCGATTCAAAGGGATGCTCCACAAAAAAAGAAGCCCATTTAAATGTTTTTGATGAGATATAATTATTGTTGTAATCATTCATAAAAAGATTAACACATGTGAATGTGTCTCCCCACTGGTTTTAAATTAATATGCTGCCTTTTCATTCTTACAACCAATTAATCAATCAATCCAATCAATCACTATATATATATATTCAGGAGACTAACTTTCATAAAAGCACTACATTTCATAATAAATCAACTGCATCGTTCCATTAAACATTATTTAAAATCAAGAGCAGCTCATTATGTACTGAAAACAAAATCCCACACACCATTTATGCGCATTAATATATCTTTGTTGAAGACCCCAGACTTCGTCAAGAAATGTTGTACCATTAACTATTTCAAAATAAATTGATATCTTGAAGAAAACTAGTCCATCTAGCGAGCTCAATATTTTGTTTTGTACTATGTATGGGCATAAAAACATTCCTCTAGGTCCACTATAAATTGAGATAAAAACTGAGAAATAGTTTCAATAGATGATGTACACCTATTGCATTTATCAGACTTCAAGGGCTGCCATTTTGCCTCTATATTTGCTAGAGGTAGCAAACCTAGTCAGAATGTAACATATAGAGCATGTTTTCATGGACATCTGATCAATCTACATAGGGTTCAACCTAAACTTGCTTTAATACATAAGTACTTTAATGATAGAGTAACTGATGTTTTATTGTCTATAAAGTGCTTTGGTGTCCATTAATTAAAGATGTCCTTCATTTCACTCTTAGCAATCACCCTGTAGCTACAGTTCTCGTTCCACAGGGAAAACAATTTAATGTCTAATACAATTGCTTTGATTGATGGTCCATTTCCAATGGGTTCCTTCTGTTTTGTTAGATTATTTCCACAGTACATTATTGTGAAATGTTTGGTCTTTGCTTTGATTGATCCTCATCCAAAATAGGATCCCTTTTGACTGTGTCTTGTACTGTATGGGATTGTAAGCCAACTTCCAAATATAATGGGACTGTAGGCACACTTTTTCAAATATTTAGCAGGTTTTTCTGAATTCTTTTCTCCTATTTGTAATTCTTTACTCTTTGAGTGGCCCCACTTTTCCATCCCATATAACGCTGCAGTAATGACTTCAGCCTTGTATACCCCATCTAGGTCTTAAAGTACTGCTTTCCCTCCAATTCTTTAGCAAATGACAAACGGATACCAGATCGTTGTCTCAAATTACAACTTCTAGATCTTATTGGACCAAGAGCCATTTGCCAAAAAAGTAACACCTAGATATACAAAATGGTCAACCTGTTTAACGTCAATACCCTTGTATGTCAACTTTACTTGTTTTCGTCTTCCATCTATGACATATAATCAATACAGTTTTTGACAGCTGAGGCCCATTCCTCAGAAAATCTTTTAAAAATCTTAAGTTGGCTTTTAATGGCGCTCTGGCTTTTTACAATTAAAAACACATGTTCTGTATAGAGCAGAAGCCCCACCGTTTGTCCTCCTACCCTTGGGGTGTCACAGTCCATCTTATGGAACATGTGGGCTAAAAACTGAATATATAAAAGACACGAAAAAGAGGCCAGCACACAACCTTTTCTCACTCCTCTGTTTACATGCAAGCACTTGGTACACCACCCTTCTGGAAATATCCAAATGTGCCCATTTTGTCTCTATGCAACATTTGTATTAATGTCAATAAATATACAGGGACATGAAATATAAATAAAAGCTGCCTAAGTTTCTTTCTAGAAACCCTATCAAAAAGAGTTTTAAAATCAACAAAGACTAAATATAAAAATGTTTACTTTTGGGTACAAGACTTCTCCACTAGAGTATCAAGTAAAAAAACGTGTTCTACTGTGCCCTACCATTTTCTAAAACCACCTTGAAGTTCTGAAATCAAATTGTTCTCGATAGTCCAATCTTGCAATCGGGATAGTATAACTTTTCCATGAATCTTGCTGCAAAGTCATTTAATGAGATAGGGTGATAGTTCTCAAGAGAGTTATTTTCTCCTTTTTTATAGATAGGAACAATTTCTGGTTCTCTTTAGGTTAGACTACTGCAACAGCCTCTTTCTAAATCTGCTTGCTTCTACTCTCCGCCCTCTGCAACTTATCCAGAACAGGACTGCAAGACTTGTCCTCGGCCTCAAGCCCAGGGATTGTATCTCTCCAGGACTTAAGTCTCTGCACTGGCTCCCAGTGGTTGCGAGGATTAAGTTCAAAACCCTCTGCATCGTCCACAAAGCCTTCTGGGGCCTGGGGCCTCAATACCTTCAACTCTCTCTTTCTAAATATCTTCCTTCTCGAGCTCTCCACTCATCCGCCTCCTCCCTCAGGGTAAGTCGCTTCTCCAAGCAACGAGTTGGTGGTAGATCTCTTTCTTCGGCTGGTTCCTCCCTCTGAAACAGATTCCCTGCCTCCCTTAAACTTAAGGAGAACCATCTCCGGTTCCGGAAGCACCTCAAAACCTTTGTATTTGCTTCTGCTTTTTCTCCTTCTCTCCTCTGCTGACCTCCTGGCTGTAACCGGAACTGCACTGGCCAACTGGACACCATCTGATCTTGGGCCCAGGCCTGACCTATGTTAGTAGCAAGCGTCACACAAATGCACTGCCCACCTGGCAACCCCGCAGTTGGGGACTGTTTCTGTATCCCTACCGTCCCCCCTACCAGCCCTTGACACCTGATGTATGCACTTAACCATGCACCTGCCGCAAGCTGGCCGTTACTTACTTATTGTTATCTTTTCCCATGTACTGCACTGTCCCTGGCCCCTCCCACACACTTGCGCGGTCCTAATGACACCTGGCCTAGTAGGATTGTTGTCTGTCCTCCCTTTGTTCCCCTCCCATGCCTCGTCACGCCTTGAAACACTTGTGTATAGGCGCGTTTTAAATGCCATATCATATCATCATATCATATCATATCAACATTTCTATCAATATTTGGTTGATATAGATGCAATTTTTTTTCCTATATCAAATTCATAATACAGTTTTTGAAAATGGGTCCTCCATTTTTATTTGTAATGGTCATTGGATTTTCGACGTTTAGGGGTTTGGCAGTTCTTTTTGTAACTATCTGCCAGAAGGATTTCTGATCTTTATCTAGTGTTGCTCTTATAACAATTGTCCAGGGGTTATTGATTGCAGCATTGTATTCCTTTCTAAGAGTCGGAATCGTCTGAAGAATTATCAGGTTTTCTGATTTAAGAACTAATTTCAAAGGATTTTTTGCTTTTTCGCAGTAATTATCATACCACTAATTTGCCTTTTTTTATTTTATCCCCTCCTACCTCCCATAACAACCCTTTGTAATGTGGGGAACTATTATATCAATTTTATATTTTTGTAAGTCATTTAAAAAGTGATACAAAAAATTCAACAAATCCTCATGAATAAGCAGTACAATTATACTCTGGTCTAGATCGGACCACTTAATTCTAAATCTGTTTTCATCTGGTGTTTTTATACCTTCCTAGACTTCAAACTGAAGGATATAAAGCCATCACCTGTATATTGAAATTTTAGAGTGATCGGTTCATGATCGTTTTCTACTAAATGTATTACTTCAAGATCAGCCAATAGAATCCAACTACCACAGTTTACTAATACATAATCTATCTTTGATACTGACAGGCTCCTCTTAAATGTATATTTTGCCAGGATGTGCCCTGCAATGTTGCCCATTCCCAGCTCTCAATCCCAATTCTATGAAGAATGAGGCAATACATATAGCATCTGGGTGTTTGCTTTTCGGCATATGGGTATACAAATACAGTATATCCTATATATTATCTTCATCATCTGTTAATCCCTCCATAGAGTGGAGAGGTTTTAATTGGATGTTAAAGTCCCCTGCTACCAAAATAGTCAGGTGCTCACTTAGACAACTAGTAGAAACCTTTTGTAAAAGAACCTTAATTCCTCTAAAAACTTGAGATCTATTCTACTTTTGCTCAGTCCCAAGTATACACACCATCAATTTTCAACAACCATGCTTTTTGAATGACAAACATAGAAGGTCTGGGCAATCCGTAGGTACTATAGAAATGTCGTAGCCCAATTCTGTCCGGCACCATATTGTAAGACCTCCACTTGTCTGACCATGTGATCCTTTAATTGCTGGTCTAATAAAAGATTTATAATGGGTTATTTCCAAAGCATTCAAAATCAAAGTTTCCTCGAAACAAACTAAGACAAAATCTCCAATAACATTTCTCCAAGCAGGATCTTTTTATTGTTTTCATTTAAGTGCATATGGTTTAAGAGATTAAACATTTAACACTAAATTAATATTAAAATAGTAAGTACATATAATAATAATTCATTCAGAATTGAGACATGATATAAGTAGAAATCCTAAAACTAGGAATAGCAAATGAATACAAAATATTATTATACAAAATGGAAGCCATTGTGAAAACATAAAAATTGATATGAGGCTGGGAAGCCCAAAAGAAACACACCAACACAGGTTACAAAGGACATACAAGTGCTTTATTAAAAAGCTACAACAGTTACCAAAGTCAATTGACAAACGGATAGCTATTCGGCTCTCAGAGTAACGTAACGAACTTCAACGAGGGTTCGATGCATTAGTAGAGAGACCGTACATTCGGAATACTTGGGCTTTTAGATCCTTTATCCAGTCCTTGGCCAACCCCCTCGCGGGTTAACCATTCTTGGGATCAGGCCTAGGGTTCCTTGCCAGGTCAATCCTATAATGTATGCATTTTGATCAGTTCCGCTGATACAGTTGTTCATTTACACACAGGTCAGTGATAGGACAAGGTCTCAGTTCGCGACCCCGACAAGTGGCCTGCAGGCATATTAATTATTCGTGTGTGCGGAGGTCACAATAGCCAGAATCTCACTCAGAATGTTATTTAGCCTCCATTTTGATGTTCAGGGTGACTTCCACATTACAAGAGAACCTAAAATGGCGGCTAAATCCAAGATGGCGACTTACATTACTTTTCGTTAAGGTCAAGACCTTGCAGCGGAATCTATTTACATGATATTTTAGACAACTTGGCGTAGGCCAATACACATTCAATTACTGCGATAGGAGGCATAATATTATTTCAATTCCAACAGACCCTCCTTTTGGCCTATGCCAAGTGCTAATATAATTTCTAATACTTTTGCAAATAACTCCATGTATTGTCATCCATACATCCCGAATCATTGTCTGTAATATCTATAGCCATTAGGTCGTTCATCAGAACCTCTTGTAACACAAACTCTTTGGATGCTGTATCTGGGGCATACATTCTATGCCCTATTGTGCTCACTGGTTGGGCACAGCATCCCCCTAGCATTCCACATATACTCGGAAGACATTGAAAATAGCAACAAAGGAATAGCAGGATCCCCAAAATAACCAGAATAACAGAAAGCACCTTCCAACCCCAAGATCATAAAGGATCCCAGAACCAGGTGCTAAGATTCCAATCTCCTACAGGGATATGTACTTCAGAACTAAGGATATGCAAGTTCTGTATTGCTTTAAAAATTGTCGGCGAGGAATCTGGTACAAAAACACAGCAAGCGGACCCCACCAATTTGCATACTCCACCTCATTCTGCCAGAATGACATCTAATGCCATCCGATGTTGGAGTGCTACCAATCTTATTGCTTTTTGTTCTAGTGTCATATTGTAGAGTATGTCCGTGGTCCGGTTGATCGTTCTCTCCAGTACCCTTGCTAATCCCCTAATGTTCTCAGAGTTTGTTATTTGTCCCCAAAATGGCACAACTGATTTTGCAATATCTCCCAATACTTGCCCTGGGGTATCTCCGTGCTTGTCCCGCCATGGGCGAGCCTTAGAAACCTCCAATGTACTAGCTACAAATACCCCGGTAACAGGATTCCTAAATAACAGGTTCCCTGCCAATCCTTGGGCAACCAGGGGAATGCTAAACTACCACAAACAAAATAAACAGGCCCCCCTATATACAGAGGCCTGTTTTCTCCAGTCAAATTTACAATGTTCATACAACCTTCAAAATCTCCCATTGGCCGAGTGCCATTTCTTTGTACACAAAAGGGGACCGAGTCAGGGCTATGATTTATAGAGTAAGAAGGAGGTACGGCGTCCTTATTGCCTATCGGAGCCATTTTAAAGGAAATTAAAGTTTGAAAAGGAAGAGACAGTTTATCAGACGGCCTAATAGAAGCGACATTAGGTTTACTTCTATTTGCAAAAAGCGAGCATCCCTGGGGAGTTAATTCTCGTTTCTCGAAATCATTCAAATTAGTTCCATCAAAGTTCCCTGAGATGCTATCATTCCAACGGCCAAAGAATAGTGCTCTAAGAGAGGCATAGCAAGCAGTCGTTAAAGGTAAAGGGTGAATATACCATCCTAGTCCCTTGTTCCCATGTTGCGGTAAATGAGTGCAAATCCAACAATTACTCTTATTAAAAATGGCATGCGTTGCATTCATTACTATCATTAGAGTGTTATTATGATACTTTTTTCTATGTTGGGAGTCTCTAGGGGACAGAGTGTGAAGGTGTACAGAGGGAGTTAAAACAGTTGGTACAATCTCGGTCGGTAGTAGAGGTTTTAGAGGATAGATTTCTTCAAAGTACCAAAGTCCTACAGCAGTAATTGCAAAAATAACAATTATCATTATCAAAACACAATAATACGTTTTCGGGGCCCAGGCACATTGTTCATTGTCCAAGTTGGTCACCCCCTTATTCACAAGTCCAGTGCGGGGAGCAGCAGTGGAGGTGGCAGGCATTGTAGTTCCTCAATCGACGACCCCAATGTTCGTTGCTGGTGACGCTACGGTCGCGCGATTTCTTAGTCCTTCCCAACCCTAGCCAGCAGAATCCCTTTTTCTTCCTGTTGTTCAACAGAAACTTTCTTATACAAAAGAAAACTTTCAATCACTTCTCTTTCCCAAATGCACGGAAAGACCCGTGCCGTAGTTCTATTTTCTTCGTCGAAGGAAGCGACGTATTGGAGGCGACGGAAGTCGCAGAACTCGAAACAATGTTTTCCGGAAGTGATTTTTCAAAAGAGTGCGGAGACGAAATGGACTGTTCCCCAAGCTCCACGGGCTCAGAGAAATTCTCCGACGCACTCACAGCGCTGTTTGCTACTCCAAGATCAGGGACTGTAGCATCAGCGAGGGGATCTGCTTCTTCTGTAACGTGTGGCGTCGGGTGAGGAAGTTTCTTGACATGCGTTGCGTGGATCCAGTGTTTCTTCCCAGCCACCCGCACTCCTGTCTGGGTGACCAACAACACCTGGCAGGGTCCCTTCCAACGAGGAGCGAGACAGGAAGACCTTTCGTAGGCCTTCACTAGGACCCAACTTCCAGGTTGTATATCGTGTCCTGGGCCCGTGAACCATACAGGTAAAGCCGAATACACCTGGTGATAAATGAAGTACAGGTTTTTAGTTAACTGGTTACAGTAGTCTACAAGCAATACATTTTCCACCTCTCTCAGGGCTTTAGGTTTTGGGAGACCCCAAATGTTAGCAGGTCTCCCTATCATTACCTCAAATGGAGAAAGCCCAGTCTTAGTTTGAGGTGTGGTACGCATAGCCAATAATACAATAGGTAAGGCATCTGGCCATTTCAGTTTAGTATCGGCACATGTTTTTGCAAGCTTATTCTTTAAGATACCATTATGTCTTTCCACCAACCCAGCACTTTGAGGATGTCTAGCTGAGTGAAATTGTTTCTCAATATGTAATGCTGTGCATATTTGCAAAATTACTGCTGCAACAAAAGGAGGACCATTGTCCGACCAAATTACCCTTGGGAGCCCAAATCGAGGAAAGAATTCTTTTACCATAATCTTTGTGGTATGGCGTGGTCAGGACTTAGTGGTCATGGCGGTAGCATCTTTAACGGGGAAAGCCTCGACCCATTTACTGAAGGCACAAATAATTACAAGAACATATTTCAGATTGTTACACCGTTCCATCTCAATAAAATCAAAGTGAATGACATCGAAGGGAACATAAGGGGGCCCAAAGCTTCCCCTTGGAGTTACTGTCCCCTTACCCACATTGTGCTGTAAGCAGATCATGCAATTCCGAACATGATGTTTTGCAGTCTCCGGAATCTTGTTATTCACCTAAACTTGTTCTAACATTTTCGTGATCTGCTGAGCACACACACGCGTAGGACCATGTGCCATCGTAACCATTGCCAGTACATATGAATCAGGGAGCAACCATTTTCCTTCAGATGTATCCACCCAACACCCATCATCATCTAGTTTCCCCATTCCTTCGGCCCACCTTTTAGATTCTTCTACTGTAGCATCAGTTTGAATATCCCGCACAGACCCAATACCTTCATCCATTACATAGGCATCTTTTGTTTCCCTTAGCGCATACATGTCTGTGCTAAGGTCTGTAGCCGTTTGCCTGGCTATCAGGTCCGCAAAAGCGTTCCCTTTTCCCACATCATCTATGACCTTACGATGTGCTGCACATTTCATGATCGCTAACTGCCTAGGGAGCGAGAGTGCCGAGAGCAATTGCACTATCAAGGGGCCATGCTAAATCTTGGTCCCATGTGAGGTCAGGAACCCTCTTTCCGACCAGAGCCTCCCAAAGTTGTGAGCCACCCCAAAGGCGTACTGGCTATCAGTATATATATTTACTATACGCCCTTCGGAGAGTTCACAAGCTCGGGTCAATGCTATAATCTCTGCGGCCTGCGCTGAGTTATGCGAAATTCTCTTAGTTTCAACAACTTTACTCAATGTAGTAACTGCGTAAGCAGCTGTAGATGTACCATCTGAAAGTTTGAAGCAGGAGCCATCACAAAACAGCTCCCCTTCTGCATTGTCCAAAGGAATATCTGTAAGATCTATCCTACCCTTCGTTTCTTGTTCAGAAGTATACAGACGGTCATGTAATTCTTCGTCACTGCAAACAGTGTTTTGCGGGAAAGATAAGAGTTCAGCCGGATTAAGAACACAACACCTCTTAATTTGAATGTGCGGGGCAAACAGAATTAGCTCATACCTTGTTAACCGTGCAGAGGTGAGGTGTTGCGTTTGTGTTTTGTTCAATAGGATATCTACAGAGTGCGGTACCATCAAAATCAAATCATGGCCTAGGACCATTCCCTCACTCTGTTTTACAGACGCGGCAGCAGCAGCGACAGCTCGCAAACATCTTGGCAAAGCGCATGCGACAGGATCAAGGGCAGAGGAGTATTAGCCGCACAGCCTATTCTGCCCTCCGTGTTCCTGTGTTAACACAGCCAAAGCACATCCATCACATTCATGCACAAACAACACAAAGGCCTTGTCATAATTTGGAGTACCCAGAACCGGTGCAGAGCATAACGCGGTTTTGAGAAGCTCAAATGATCGTTGATGTTCCGATTTCCATGGCAGTGGCAGAGAAATGCCCTTCTTCGTCAAAGCCAACATCGGTTTTATCACTAGCGAAAAGTTCGGGATCCACAACCTACAGTAAGAAGCCATACCTATTAAGGCTCTGACTTCCTTCTGTGTATTTGGAACAGACATGCCAGAAATGTGTTTTATTCTTTCAGGTGTCAATCTTCTCCCCTCCTTTGACAGGAGGTAGCCTAAATAGGTGACCTCCTGACAACAATATTGAAATTTTTTGAGCGAAGCTTTATGACCATTTTTAGCTAGATGAACAAGCACTTTCAGAGTCTGCAGCCAAAAGCAAATCATCAACATATTGAAGCAGTGTACAAGTAGGTGGCAACTCAAGGGTGTCGAGCTGCTCTTTCAAAGCTCTACTATAAATGCTTGGACTTTCAGTATACCCTTGAGGTGCCCTAGTAAATGTAAATGAGCATCCCCCCAAGGTGAACGCAAACAAATATCTACTTTCCTTATGTATAGGGATGCTAAAGAAAGCATTTTTTAAATCCACAACGCTGAAGTGCGTAGCCGTAGCAGGGATCATTGTCAATATCGTCGTCACATCAGGCACGATTGGAAATTGTGGGGCGACAACTTTGTTAATAGCACGAAGACCAATTATGAACCGGTATGGGATTGCATTGTCTCCTTTCTTATATACAGGCAAGTTCGGACTCTTACACAAACTGCCTGTAATCTCCTCGATCACCCCACGATGCACAAAATCGGAGACAATGCATTTCAAAGCACGCTCGCCCTCAACTGATATTTTACACTGCGGAATGGGTGGTAGTTTAACTCCATGTTTCAAAACTATTTTAACGGGCGCAATCTGCAGTACCCCGACATCATTGTCGTCAACCGCCCATAAACATTCCGGGACAATGCTAAACTCAGGAGGTAAAGGTCGAATCAGAAACTGAGAATTAGGAAGTTGCTGTGGTGAAACCATCAGCCGTACTCCATCAGAGGAACAATGAATTACTGCATTCAATTTCTTTAACAAATTCAACCCAGCAAATTTTCTCCACAGTTCGAAGTCAGAAGAAAAGGGCAATGGTCCGTAAAGGGACCCAAAGAAACAGACACCAGTGAAGAAACTGGACAGACAATTGGTATACCAGAAAACCCTACAGAAACATTCGTTTGCCCTGACAGTGGAATGTTTGGAACCCGAGAATGATCAATGGAGCACTTCTGTGCTCCAGTGTCTATCAAAAACTGGTGTTTCCTATTCCCCACTAATAATTCAACGTAGGGGCCTCTCTGATTAATGGGAATAGGTGAAGGTTCCAAACCCTGCTTCGGGCAGTCCTAATGAAATAGAGTATGGTCGGAAGGAAGCTCTTCAGAAAGGTAGGCAGCAGAAGGGTGATCAAATATGTTCCTCGAGTCCACACTCGAGGTCTGATTTTCCCGTGAAAAAGGTTGCTGAGGATCTTGCAAAAACTGACCTCTATCAGGCCCCCCTGCTCCAGGGCGGCCCCTAGGTCGTCTACCCATACTCCCAAACGCACTGTTTGACCTTTGTCAAAGGACGGGGCACTGTGCTCGCCAATGACCTTCCTGGCGGCAATAAGCACATTGATTAATATTCACAGAACCCAAAGGAGCATTTCCTTTTGGGACATACTGACCTCTGGTCTGTGTCGTGCCTCCTCTGGGGTTTCTAACAATTTGTTGTAATAATACTTTGGTTTTCAAATCTCCCTTCCTCTTTTCTATTTTCTCCTTCGCGTTATTAACACGGTTCTCATAATACTGAGCCATGTGCAAAACCTCAGATTGAGATTTTGCCTGCCAAGCGCTCTCAGAGGACATAATCTGTGACTGGATGTCAGGCAACAATCCACGTACAAATTTGTCCACAATCAACCTTTTCCCAGACTCTGTATCCAAATCCTGCCCACTGAAGTCAGAAAATACCTGCTCGAATCTGTTAAAGAATTCGGTGGCGCCTTCAGTCTTCCCTTGAACACAGGCCGTAAGCTTGTCCCAAATAATCCTTTTCTCTGGAATTATAGTTTTTAATTTTGCAACAATTCTATCAGGCAAAGTAAGTATTACCTGTGGTGGTTTCTCACCTGCTGGTCTTTCCCCATCAATCCTAATCATATTAGTCCACGTATCTCCCAACCCTGGCACATCGTCTATTGTCCGAACCTGCTTCCATACATTTACGGGTAGGAGCACAGGGAATAGCAAGTCAATATCACTTAAGGTGAACACAGAGGACTGTAAAACGGACTCTATCTCTTTGTAAAACCCCGTCGGGCTTTTCCTGATATCGGGAACTGATTGTCTAATAGTGTTCACTTCCTGTTGTGAAAACGGGACGTGAACGAATTGTGATACATAATGTGCAGGGATATCCACAGCGGGTGCACCAGTCCCAGCGTTGGCGGGAATCTCAACCTTTGGGACAAAGGTCGGAGGAACCTCTATCATAGGCAACTGAGATATAGGTACCTCCGGCCGCTTACTAAGCAACAGAGCCAGGTCGAGCGCTAAGGCAGCCGAAGAAGTATCGGGCGAAAAACCCCTTTTACAAATCCCCAACAATTCTATGGGGCAAATAACCTTCTTTCTTACACATTCCTCTTGCAGGTACTGTACCATTACCTGAATTACCTTTCTTTGCATTACTACTGTATACTGACTATACGTGTCATATACTTCATCTGGCGGAATCGATGAATCCGAGATCCATCGAATTGCATCTTTGGTACAAATTCGTACTTCCTCAGGTGCCGATCTACGACACGGAAGCAACCGTTTCTGTACATACATACTATAGTCTTCATCATCCTCATCTTGTGACTTTTCAAAGTCCTTCCTATACCCAAACAATTTTTCAACATGACCATATACTTTCTGCTCTGTGTCCCTCGAAAGTGCCAAAGCATTTAGATCTCTCACCCCTTGTGGGAGATCCGAATTTTGTAATCTACCCCACATCACACATAAATGAGTCCCCAAACCTTCGATAAAAACATTTTTCTCGGGAAAACTGTTCAAATTAGATAATGTGGAAAAAACATTAACTTGATCACCTTTCTCCATACAGTGCATAGCCCATGCAAACAATTCCTGTTTCTTATCTGCAGAAACAGTATTACGAGTGACGATCTTTGATCCTGCACCTTGATCAACTTCAGTCAATACGGGACATCTCGGGAGCGGAGGTGCAGGTAAATTTAATAAAGATGCAACTATCGGCGCAGGAGGAAGGGGCGGTGTGATAGGTGGAGGAACAACAACTAGAGGAATAGGAACAATAGGTTGTACAGGGGGAACAGGAATAACAGCAGGAACAACAGCAGGAATGGGCAGAGCGCCCAAGAAAGGATCATACGGAGGTGGCGCAGAGGCACCAGGCCTGCGTTCGTTTAACAATTTTTCAATAAATTCTTCGGAAACATGAAAATCTTTAGAGGGGTAAATTTTCTGGATTCCAAGTGAAAAAGCCCTATCCATATTTTTAACTGATTCTGAATGTTTTTCTTTATCATATAACAACGCTTTTTCGGCATTTGTTTTATGACGGCGTGCATGTTTATCCCTACTTTTAAGCTGCTGTAATGCTTCTTTTTTCCAATTCTGTAAAACATCAAAGGCTGCAGGTCTAGCCTTCTTTTTTAGCAAGACCGATTCTAGGTATTCAATACGGGAGATCTCAAAACTGCCATTGATTGGCCACTGAAATTCGGAGGCATGTCTGGTCTGTCTGTGCCAAATATCATTAAATACTATACTACCAATGCCATACTTACAGTACATAGTACATGCCAGCGACCCCTCCTGTGGTGCCGGGTGGCTAAATTCCAAAGATTGTCGATCGCTGCGGAACAGAGCCATAAAGCAGCTAGACAATTTCCCAGGCATTTCACAAAAATGTGGTGTTACCTGGTCAATAATTGTGTCTGCAGATACAATACGCCAAATTCAAATTGTCAGGGTTAAATTAAGAGCCGGGTCACGACTGCACCTGACCAAACCTAAGGAGGACCGTACGGTTTATCAAAGAACTTACCTAACGAATTTTACCTTGTGTTTGGTGGTTTCAACAAATCTGCCCGCCTCAAAAATGGACCCTCGTCAAGATGCCGTGTCAGACCACACGACTATCGTCCAAGAATCGGATCGTGCAGCGCTGCCGAGGTATCGCGTCTCGTTCGGTCGGGCCCGCAGAATCACACCGTCCGATCCCGGTTCGATAGTCGGCGTCAACCTTCAATGATCCGGCATCAATCTTGAGGGTCCCTGTTCGGGCGCCAACTGTGAAAACATAAAAATTGATATGAGGCTGGGAAGCCCAAATGAAACACACCAACACAGGTTACAAAGGACATACAAGTGCTTTATTAAAAAGCTACAACAGTTACCAAAGTCAATTGACAAACGGATAGCTATTCGGCTCTCAGAGTAACGTAACAAACTTCAACGAGGGTTCGATGCATTAGTAGAGAGACCGTACATTCGGAATACTTGGGCTTTTATATCCTTTATCCAGTCCTTGGCCAACCCCCTCGCGGGTTAACCATTCTTGGGATCAGGCCTAGGGTTCCTTGCCAGGTCAATCCTATAATGTATGTATTTTGATCAGTTCCGCTGATACAGTTGTTCATTTACACACAGGTCAGTGATAGGACAAGGTCTCAGTTCGCGACCCCGACAAGTGGCCTGCAGGCATATTAATTATTCGTGTGTGCGGAGGTCACAACGGCCAGAATCTCACTCAGAATGTTATTCAGCCTCCATTTTGATGTTTAGGGTGACTTCCACATTACAAGAGAACCTAAAATGGCGGCTAAATCCAAGATGGCGACTTACATTAATTTTCGTTAAGGTCAATACCTTGCCGCGGAATCTATTTACATGATATTTTAGACAACTTGGCGTAGGCCAATACACATTCAATTACTGCGATAGGAGGCATAATATTATTTCAATTCCAACACCATGTCAATCCTTATGCCCAATTAATGTGTTTTACGGCAATCTTCAAAATCTAAAAGGATGCAGCAGTTATGACCAATGATATTGCTGAATATATGGTGAGCCAAAAGTGATCAGTAATAATACTGCTTAGCGTGCTAACCAGCTTAAAATAATGGTGTAATGTGCTGGTGTACTGTGCTGGTGCTGTAGAATATCAAGTGGGTGGCATGTTGGTGTAGAGTGTGGATCTTTGAACGTGGAGGTTCTAAGGTGTCCGTTGGAGAGAGAGAGTGAGCTGGGTGGATGGGCCAGTGTTATTCTTCCTATGTACTTGATGAACTTACCTGTACAACTGGGCCCAATAAACTATACGTAAATTACTTGGATCCTGCCTGCTTTGTGGTGGAAGGATCCCACCTAAATTACTTCATTGGTGACAAGGATTTTATTGACAGCCCCCAGAGCTGCTGTGGGGAGCAGCGGGCAGAAGACACTGCCCCCAAAGGTTCCCATTCACCAGCAAACCTGCTCAGGGTATCTCGCAGGCTGGGCGGTGTGAGGAGGTGCTGTCAGGTGGACAGCAGAGCAGAAGGAAGCTCTGGAGGAGTGTGTCCTTAGTCCAAGGGGCACAGCAAGAGACTGGAGCAGTGACGCTGCTTGGTGCAGCGCCGTAGGTGTTGTCAGGTGGACAGCAGAGCGTAAGGAAGCCCGGAGGACTGTATGCTTAGTCTAAGGTGCACGGCAGGTGCTGGAGCAGCTGTGCGCCGGGTGGTGCAGCAAAGAGCAGTCACGGTGGTAGCAGCAGCACCGTGGGAGGTGTCTGCATTACGGTGGGCAGGGTGGCACAGCAACAGGATCCCGGAGTCAGCATTGCTGTGGGCCAGGTGGCACAGCAACAGGATCTCCTGCTGTCTTCGGTGCAATGACCAAGGCTTCGGACAGTGCGGGGACAGATGTTAGCAGGGATGCAGAGGTGGAAGCAGACTCGGAGGAGTCCTGTGCCCGGGCGGTGCAGCAACTGTATCCCTTGCTGTTTTTCAGGAGAGATTCAGCAGCTTCCACTGGGGCGTTGGCTTTCGGTGCCGAGCGGTGCTGGGGGACTGTGTCTTCAGTCCAGGGGACATGGCAGGGCCTGGCAAGTGTGGCGTGCATTTGAGGGATAGTGGTTATTTCTTTCTTGGGCCGGCAACCAGAATGATGACATCGGCAGCATTGGTGCCAGTGTCCCAGCCAGATCAGCTCGAACACATGGCTGACTTGGAGCGCAGTGTGTGTTCCGAGGATTTTGTGGATTGCAGAGTTCTCATTCCGGATTTGTTATGCAGGGTGTGTTCCTATTTGTATGATGAAGGAGGTGTAATGGTGGTGCAGGGAACAGTCACAGAGGAACGAGAAGTGTGTTTCCCTTTGCGTTCTGGGTTTACCTGGGATTGGGAGCAGGAGACACAGGAACAGTCATGGCAGGGCCAGGGCCAGGAACAGTAACGGAGGGAGGAGCAGTCACGGCAGGGCCTGCAGCAGTCACAGCAGGGCCTGGTGTCGTGTTAAAGTATTTTAAGAATGAAACTGGCAAAAGGAGGAAGCACTCGATTTCCGTGGATTGTGTATCTGTGGATGGCGGTCCAGAACATGGGAAAAGAAGGTGCTGCACCTCTAAAATGGGTGAGTATATGTGTCCAATCTGTGCGGTGGGTAAGACGTTTCGAGAGATGCAGCAGTTTGGTGAAAAACCTGAGGGTGCTGGACCTGGATCTCTGGGGTTTCTATGTGCAGGTGAAGGCCCTCACTTTGACAGAAGACTAACATGGGTAGGTGTTGGGGAGGCTGGTCATTTTGTTGTTGTGGAGTTTGGTGTTGTGGCCTCTGGGTCAGTGCCTTTGTTGGAGGTGGACATAGTAGGGTGGACATGGGTTGATGTTGTTGAGGGCAAGTAGCCTGAGTGTGAGTGTACATGTGCTGGCCTGGTTATCCCATTAATATTCATTATGTTTTGTTTTGAGGTTTTGTCGCACTGTCTTCATGCATTATCTTGTATTTTTCTTTGTAAGGGATTTCTGGACTTGTGGGTGTGGGGTGTTGTCTGGTGGGACACCCTGTGTTGATTCAATGCATACAGTGTACATACCTCGGACAGTGACAGGGTTTTACCCTTTGTAGGTGCTATTTGGACATGTGGGTGTGGTGGAATGTACTTTATCAAGGGGGACATAAGTGTTTTTTTTCTGTTCATGTTAACAGTGTTTCCTTTACAGGTGTGCATTTTGGACATGCAGGTGTGGGTGGTTTAGGACATTGCAACATCTCTTAATTTTGTTTGCATAAGGTGGACCCTGTGGTGTTCCTGCATATATTATATTTGTTTGTTACTGTTGTTTTGTGATTGTTTTTCTTGGTGGATGGAGGAGTTGGGTGTGTGAGACTGTTGGTTACAGTCGGGGAGGCAGTGTGTGTGTGTGTGTTGTTGTTGTTTGTGTAGTTGGTGTGTTAGCTGTTGGTAACAGTCAGGGTTTTGACCGTTGGTTACAGTCAGTGAGGTTGCTGTTGGTTACAGTGTTGACTGTTGGGTACAGCAGGTATTGGAGCTGTTGGTTACAGCCAGGAGTGTGATTGTTGGTTACCGACGTTGCTGTTGGTTACAGCCAGGGTGTTGACTGTTGATTACAGTCAGTGAAGTTGCTGTTGGTTACAGCAGGAATTGGAGCAGTTGGTTACAGCCAGGGTTTTGACTGTTGGTTACAGTCAGCGAGGTTGCTATTGTTTACAGTGTTGACTGTTGGGTACAGTTGGGGGGTCTATCGTGTTTGATAGACTGTTAATTTGGTGCATTCCCACTGTTAGGCAGATTTTAACTCCTGTGTCCGGCCTACGGTATGGGTTGTCTAAATGTGCAGTGTTTGCGTAGGTGTTGTGTTCTGTGGAGGCATGCAACAGTTATCTCAATTGCTGTTAGTTATATGCGTGGTTATCCATCGGAGGAGGTGGGTTATGTTGGGTGTTGGTGCACATCGTTCTTCTCTGTCTCAACATATGCTGGTTTTACATTCTGTCAGTTTAAGGGTTGTGCTACGTTTCCAATTTGTCTTGAGGCGGTTTGGAACTACAAAGGTAGTTCAGGGTGCCTCCGTAGTTGCAGATTATTCTGCTTTCGCTGTGCAATTGTGTGCTGTAGATATATATTGATCTACAAATTGTTGGATGCAGTTTGTGTTTTCAGGAACTGTGTTCTGGTTTTACATTCTGAGAGTTTAGGAGTTGTGCTACATTTCCAATTTGCCTAAGGGTGGTTTGGCTACAAGTGTATGTCGATACAAAAGTAGTTCAGGGTGCCTCTGTAATTGCAGTGCATTATGCTTTTGCTGTGTAATTGTGTGCTATAGATGTATGTTGATCTGCAAGTTGTTGGATGCAATTCGTTTTTTCAGGAACTGTGTTCGGGTGTATGGTTTGCAGCAGTGTGTTGTTTTTGGCTTACAGTTTCTGTTCAGCATTCTTCCCTTGTGGTTGGGTTAACTGATGGGGGGAGAATTGTTGTAATATGCTGGTGTAATGTGCTGTCACTGTGGAATCTCTAGTGGGTGGAATGTTGGTGTAGAGTGTGTATCTTTGAGTGTGGAGGTTCTAAGCTGTCAGTTGGAGAGGGAGAGTGAGCTGGGTGGATGGGCCAGTGTTATTCTTCCTATGTAATTGATGAACTTATCTGTACAACTGGGCCCAATAAACTATATGTAACTTACTTGGGCCATGCGTGCTGCGTGGTGTAAGGACAACCTAGGTTACTTCAAATAACCTTTACAATATTGCTCACTGAGCAATGAACAGTTAGTTAATAAGTGGCAGGCTGTTTCTATTTCACCCCGACACAGCCTACAAAGTCTTGCTTCACGGGGCATTTTCTGCCAAGCTCCTGTATATTAAACTGGGAGAATGTTAAGTCAGAGGTATAGTAATCGGCATAGTTCATTATCACAGAGCTTAAATAAATAACAACAGGCTTTACAAAACGAACAGCTCTGAGTAGCAAATTGCAAATATCTCCTTTTCCTCATTTTGCTCTCCGCCCCAGTCTTTGGTTTTAATGTTCAACTTTTTGTGGAAATACTGACAAAGCTCCTTCATAGAAGGAACAATAATGATGTCCTTGAAAAGCTCAAGAGATAGATTATTCTATTCACTAAATGCCCGATTTCGGGCCTTAGAATATGTATTATCGGCTATGAAGCCCAGCAGTGATTCAGAATCTTTTGTTTTCTCTCAGAGTCCATTCCTGGAATGTAATTATATTTCTCCTCATGTGACAGCCTTTTTCTCTTTATGCTGCTTTGGAGAGAGGTATTTGTTTGTTTGTTTGTTTGTTTATTGATTTGTAGGGTGCACCGAACCCTTATGTAGCTGGGCGCAACAAAGGTACAAGGATACGTACAGCTTAGTTACACAGGTACCAAGGATACTTGAAGCTTAGTTACACAATAAGAGGTTTTAGATAGACATAGCATAAGTATTAGTTTAAAAGGTTGCATATGCTGATACATGGGTCAATATAGCAGGGTTAGTGCAAGGGGTTATACATCATTCAAGCGCAGCCAGTTGAGGGTGTTGCGCCTAAGTTCAGGTATGACTGGTCAGTTCTAAAATCTAGAGGAAGTGTGTTTCAGAGCTCAGCGGCTTTTACAGGGATGCTGCTTCCCCTGGATTTTTTAAGCTTAAATCTGGGTATCTCTAGACAGTGGGAGTTGGCTGCTCTAGAAGGGCGAGTCGATTTTCTCCTATTTATTCTCTCTGTTGATAGGAGGGTGCTGCGTTGCTTAGGCATTTGAATGTCTGTTAGACAGTTTTGAGTAGAATCCTGTCATTTATCTTGAGCCAATTGTATTCTCTTCTCATATTATATGCATGTTCTCTATGGGGTATGTTCAGGGCAGTTCTGAGGGCATTATTCTGTAGCGTTTGCATTTTGTCTGATATATATTTGTTGGCACCTAGGTATAGGGTGTTGCAGTAGTCTAGCTTTGACAGTATTAAGGCATTGGCAAGGATGATACAGGCAGAGGCCATGGGATGCCATCCATGCCTGAATAAGGAGGTATATCCCATTTACCAAGGCCGTATCAGTGTCAAAATTGCCCGAAAGGGGAATGAGGATCTGGGTGTCATCCGGATAATTCATGTAGGTGACAACCAATCTGTCCAATTTGTCGAAAAAGGGGCTTTGCAAATATGTTATGCATTATTGGCGAGACACACGAGCCTTGTGGAACACTGCAGGTGGTTTGGATCGCTTCTGCGGAAGCCGAAGTGGAGAAGACTCTCATTGTTCTATTATCTAAGAAGGATTGGACCCAGCATATAGCATCATTCGAGAAGTGGGCTGCCGACTCCACGTGTTTGCAAAGAACTGCATGGTCCACCAGGTCAAGGCCACCGACAGGTCGAGGAGGAGCAGCGTGGCAATTTTTCCTTTGTCCTTGAGCTTGTCAATTTGAGCTTTAAGGTCAATTAGTGCCGTTTCCGTGCCATGTTGGGGTCTAAATCTGGATTGGCGAGAGCCTAAGAGGTGGTTAGCTTCAAGATAGTTCTGAATTTGTAAGTAGGCTACTCTATTATTTTAAGGAGAAAGGGTACCGTGGTGATGGGCCTATAGTTGGTGGGGATCAGATGTCTGGTTGCTGAAACCTGACTATCAAAACTCGGTTTATCCATTATTCTTTAGTGTGCACGAATCCATCCAAATTGATTTCCAGAGGAAATAATTATGTATGGCCCCGTTCCTGATGACTGGGGTGAATAACTTCAAAAACAGCTAAGTGGTCCTTCTCCTCCTCTTTGCCGTTTTGCATCAGTTGTGTGTTGCTTGCATGTGCAGCAATACCATGGTATTTGTCCTCCCTGAGCCTAATGCGGCAACATAGGGCTTCCCCAGAGCTGATTATGATGGTTGCAGCCTTTCAGTGAATCGAGGGAGTGTGGGCACATGGTTCCTCTTCTGGCAGTCCTTCCATTCAGCCCAACAGCATGACTTAGTGCTGATTTTGGTGGTGGTGCAGGCATGCCCTGGAGCTGCTTATGATGTTTGCAGCATGTCAGCAAACTGAGGAGGTGTGGCCACAGGGTTCCTTTTCTGGCAGTCCTTTCCTTCAGCCTAACAGCGTAATTTAGAGCTGACCTAGGCACTAATGCTGGTGCACCCCAGAGCTGCTTATGATGATATGTAGGAGAGGTTGTGAGCTAAAGAATGTGTGCATCATATGTTGTGTGTAGTGTAGTACATGGGTACTAACATTTAGTATTGGTGACAACAAGGGGGTGACATTGGCTACTAACAAATAATATAGGGGTGAATTCAGTGGGCCAGATCTGTTAGGCCACAGGCTCTGAGTATTAGGTAGTGCAGCAGGCGCACAACCAACACTGACAGATTGTAGAAAAATAATGCAAAATTGATAGTGGACATCAGTTCTTTGCAAGACAGAACACATGCAACTGGCCTTGAGAATAAACATTTGTTGTTCTGAGCAGAAAGTGGAAGGAAAAATAAATAACATTTCTGGGGAGGTGTTATGCTGAATACTGTTCAAAGGTAATTTAAGCCTGGGCTGAAAAGTTACACAAGGGAAATCAGAAGGGTGCAGGATGAGTATGATGATGCCATGAAAGAGGCTGGAAAATGGGAAAGGGAATATATGGGGACACAGCATAAGAGGCAGTTAGCATGGAAAGCTTAAAAGAGGATGGCTGCAGAAAGGAAGGGCCTTCTGCTTGGCTTGATGGTGCTTCCTGGTCGATTCTCCAAACTTTCTTTGGTCTTCCAGAGTTCAGATGGTTAGTGTAGGGCTGCTGGGTGGTTGAAAGGAGGGGCAAGCCAGCGCAGCGGTCTCTGGAGACCGGTATAGCTGCATAAGGAGGTTACGCTGAAAGGGGCCCCTAGAGGTCCCTAACGTCTATGGAAACAAGGCGAGTCACCACACACGATAGATACGCCAGACACGAGGTTGTATTCCCAAAGCTAGGGTTTATTGCAAAGCAAAAGTCTCAGTTGGCCAACTCGGTCTCACGCCCCGCGACGTGTATCTCTAGACCTCGAGGGACGCAAGAGAGTGAATTACGTACATCAGTTACATATATACTAAATGCATATCAAACAATCAGCTATGGCATGTTTAACACCCCCCTTTTATTGGGTTTCTTTGAACTTGATGTGATGATGTACATCTCGGACAACTATGACACCTTCAAACATCTATTCTAGTAACAATTTGCAATCTGTGAGTGCAGAGGCATCTTACAGTTGTTGAAAAGAACACAGCGCTTCTGTTCTTGGAAGCGAGCTACATACGGGGGGAAGAGTTGCATTCCAGTCCTTGCTATCTATTGGGTGCTATTCGTGTCCTGGGAGCCGACACGCTCTAGCGGGGCTCAGCAAAGGGGGGCTGTAAGAAAAGCATAATTCAAGCCTTTAGCTGTATTATTCTAACATATTCTACCATATAACGAGACTGGCTGGCAGCTGCGAAATGATTAAATGCCCTGCAGCTCTGCTTCAAGGCTACATTGGGAGGGAGCCGGGCATTCTTCCTGGCGCTGCCTACGTTATATTTCAACAAACTTTTGTTATCCTCACAGCCCTGCGGCCTTGTCCTTTTTACGTGCAGACAACAATGTTTTACAGTCAGGCAGTGTAAGCAGAAAATATACTGCGAAGCAATAGGAACAGAAAGCAATGAGCAATGGTTAGAAAACAAAATGGCGATTCTTCTAACATCAAAATGGCCGTTCATTGGCAAACTCAAAAACCTATATTCTGTCATATCGTGCATGAGACGGTTGGCCCACGGCCACCAAAATACGTTTGTGGTCACAAAGTAGAGGTATCCATTTTTCTAAACTGACAAGGCAGTTCGGATCGGGGGCAGTGTCCTGGCAGAGATGGGCTGATCGTACTTGGCGAGCAAAAGGCTCAGTGTGAGTATATAAATATGTCCACAAGTAATTATGGCCCTCTTCTGCAGGGTGCTATAATTGGCAAACTGTCAGACTGGACACAGAAGGCAGAACCTTTTGAATCCTTCTGGTACCAAAGGATTGACAAAGTAGCCAGAATTCAAAGTTTTAGCAGTGAGTTGTTTCTATGACGGATAGGGGTCAGAGTCTCGGAATCACCAATTTCACAATCTCATAATCTTGCTACTAACCCAACGTTAGATAAGGGTAGGGGAGAAATGAGAACTAAAACTGTAACCCTGCGCTTGTTTTCATGCACTGTTCACTGACCAGTCTACTGAGTCTGGTCCCCCCCTGTTCCTTGCACTTTACCTTTACCCCAGTGTCCCTTTTCACTTGCCTTCCATGGACTCCCCTATAGCACTTACCCTGCCTCAGCCCCGGCCCCCATCTGAACTTTGTTTAATGCACTTGTACAATCTGAATGTCATAAGGCCTACTAGGACCATTTCTTGTTTTTTATCCTGCCCTGTTCCCCCTCCCCTTTTGTCTTGTGGCGCCTGGAAACACTTCCTGCTCTGTAGGCGCCATACTAATAAATAAATAAATAAATAAATATATAAATACATACATACATAAATAAATTTAAGTATTCATAATGCATTTTCCTTCATAGCCAAGGTGCCAGTAGAATGTTGTAGGATAGAGAGAAATCACTTACATTTGAAGTGCCCTGTGCTCAATGTAATGTGTATTGATGCAGAGCGTGTTCCTGTATTGATGTAGAGTGTGTTTTTCTGACTGGTAATAAATGAATATTTATATTTAAAAAAGCCGAACAGGGAAAGCGTGCAGTGGTTACTTTTTTTGTCTGGTTTGTTTTTGGGTTGCACCTAGAGGTAAAACAAGGCATATATGATAGAGTGCACAGTACAAGGTCTGTCCTGGTACGATCTTGCAGTATAGTGTACAAAAAAGGTTAGTGTTAAGAATTATCCTACAGGTTGCAGTATGTTGGTGAATGGAGGGGTCATGGCCACAGGGTTCCTCTTATGGAAGTCATTCTGTTGCCTCACCCTATATCACCGGAACACAGTGAACATTCTGGTGAGTCGGAGTTCAACCGAATTTATTTGTCAAGGCTTAGTTATATTATCTCTGGAAGATAAAATGAAGCATGACTCTTGCCTCAGCTTAGCTAAACGCTCCTACTACTCTACTCTCCTCCAATCCCAATCCTCCCATCCATGGCGTATCTTTCAGACCCTTTCTCGTCTTCTCTCCTCCCTACCCCAGACCATTCTACTACCTCTCCTCTCTCTCCCTCTAACTTCGTTAACTTCTTTTCTTCCAAAATACTCCCTCTACGCCATAACATTCTCAGTTCCCCATATTACTCCCCTTACTCCCCAGCTCCCCCCCCCTCTCTCTCCACCCCTACATCCTACATGTCTAACTTCTCCCTGGTTAAACCCTCCAATGTTTCCCTCCTCCTGTCCAAATCACACCTTACTGCTGCCCCCTCTGGTCCCCTCCCTACCCCCTGACTTCTAAAATCATCTCCTTCTTCAACATCTGTCTCTCCTCTGCCTCCTTCCCTTCCGCCTTCAAACACACTACTATCATTCCTATTCTGAAAAAACCCTCTGCTAACCCCCTCCTTGAAACCAACTTCCGACCTATCTCTCTTCTCCCATTCCTTTCTAAGCTTCTTGAGTGCTTAGTCTACTCTCAACTCTCAACTTTTGTATCTAATCTCTCTCTTCTCCCCCTTCTCAATCTGTTTTCTGCCCTAAGCACTCCACTGAAACTGCCCTCACCTCTGTTCTCAACTCCCTCCTTACTGCTCGCTACTCTAAGCAATCCTCTGTCCTCGTCCTTCTCGATCTCTCAGCTGCCTTTTATACTGTTGATCACCCCCTTCTCCTCAACACACTTTCTTCATTTGGTTTCAAAGGCCCTGTTCTCGATTTGTTCTCCTCCTATCTCTCCAACCGTTCTTTTGCTTTCTCCTGGGGTGGTCGTACCTCCCCTTCTTTCCCCATGGATTTCGGTGTCCCCCAAGGCTCAGTACTTGGCCCTTTCCTTTTCTCACTTTACACTGCTCTTCTTGCCCCTATCATCTCTTCTTTCGGTATCTCTCACCATTTCTATGCTTATGACACCCAGCTCTTTCTTTCTTTCTCGTCCTTCACACCTGACATCCACCACAATCTTTCTTCCTGTTTTACTGCTATTAAAAACTGGATGCCATCCCACTTTCTCTCCCTCAAGACTGCTAAGACCGAAGACTTATTCTTTCCCCCCACCTGGCCTCTCCCTCCTTCTCGCCCTCCTTACATTCTCTTTCCCCCTTCTAATCTCCCCATCTCTGACCATGCTCGTAATCTTGGCCTCCACCTCGATTCCTCCCTCTCCTTTACCCACCATATTTCTCTTACCTCCCGTGCCTGTCGCTACCACCTCTTCAATATTCGCAAAATCCTTTCCTCCCTCACCTACCAAGCCACTAAACTCTTAATCTCTTCCCTCATCTTCTCTCGTCTTTTCTATTGCT
The DNA here is from genome assembly GCF_040938575.1 of Ambystoma mexicanum. NCBI lineage: Eukaryota > Metazoa > Chordata > Amphibia > Caudata > Ambystomatidae > Ambystoma > Ambystoma mexicanum. Next base: position 1,488,628,860 of record NC_090921.1, read on the forward strand.
CTAAGCTCTTCTTTGGCCTCCCAGCCTCTCATTCTTGCTCCCCTCAAATCCCTCTGTCACTCTGCTATTTGTACCCTTTGCCTTCTCTCTCCTTATGACTCCATCATTTCTTCGCTCTCTTATCTTCCCTTCCATTCTCAACTTAAATTTAACTTCCTTTGTCTAGTCTTTAAATCTCTTCATTATCTCACCCCCCAGCTTTCCTCCCTCCTCTCATTCTACTCTCCCTGTGTCCCCCGCCTCCTTGTGCCCCTTCCCGTTTCCATTCCTTTCAGCTCCTTGCCCCCTACACTGGAACTCTCTCCCTCTCTCTATCCGCTCTATTTCCTCACACCCCTCCTTCCGTTCTTCCTTGAAATCTCACCTTCTTCATCCCCTGTCATGTTAACCCCATCACTTCTCTCCTCCTCTTCCGCTGTTCTGTTTCTCTCCACAGACCTAGGTAAATTGTTCTACATATTGTTTTGATGGTTTGTGTCATGTTTTGCATTTAAGCTTCCAATTCTATGTATCCAGTTGTTGTAATGTAAAGCGTTTTGGAGTAAAGCGCTCTATTAAGGTAATAAATATAAATACAAATACAACTCATCTTGTTACTTTCTGAGCCATCCTGGTGCCATAATTGCCCCCTAGTTTGGACGTGGGTGGGATGTAAACGTATCCCTCACACACCTTTTTATTGATAGAGAAAGATCCATTTGGGCTATTGTATAGTTCCTGCACTATACTACATTAAAAATCACATACCTGTTAAATATGTGTATCAGACCTCACAGACAAATCTAGCTGATGCATGTCATTTTGACGCCCAACTTCATTGTGTAATTTGTGTGACGAATCCAGGAAATTTGTCTTTTCTCCCCAAAGGGGAGCCACCCACTTTGGGACTAGAGAAGTGAGCCTGCTAAGATTTACACCCCCTAGAAGACACGGAAATCAGGATCTTACTGGGGGTGACCCCTCATCTGCGGATAGGCAATTCCCTAAATAGGGATATGTATCATCCTCCTTCATCCCAGGATTCGAATAGTTCTGTTTGTTAGATGGACATTAATGTGCATAATGATTTATCCCTTTGTACACCGATGGGTGGGATGTTTTCTCACCCCTTTCATGCACTGTTGAATATACGTGGTGGTCAATGGGTTAGGGTCCCACCCCCTCACTGCACAGAAGATAAGAGGTCTGATAGCTGTGTAACCAGGAGAGAGAGAAGCCTGCAGGTATATGGATGGAGCAGGTGCACACTCACAGAATGGCAGAGAGAGAGACCTCCTCCTCGGAGGTGTTGCTGCAGGAGGAGTGCGCATGCCTGACATGGTGGCAGAAACACTGAGAAGCTCACAGAGTGCCCAGCTCCCCTGCCGAGACCCAGGCCAAGGGAGCTGGATGCCAGAAGATCTGAAACAGCATGAATCACTTAACCTGCAACCAAACGTGCCCCGGAGAACCCAATTCTGAAGACCATGGAGCGGCCATGGGACAAAGTCAGCTGCTACAACTGCTGCAGTGCTGCGGGATGAAGTCGGAAAAAGGGAAGCCGAGTCTGCCGAATGTGACTACTACCCAGAGGAACACCGTGCAAAGAGCGAAGGTACGCAGTCACTTCTAGAAACGGGATGGAGGGTGGAAAGGCTACCCGAGACCTCAGGGCTGGTTGAGAGCAAGAAGGAGTGTGAAACCTGAGACCCCCAGGGTGGAGTGAGTACCAGAAAGGCCCAGAGTGGGCCAAAAACAGGCAAACTTCAAGAAGATGTGTGAAACCCGAGACCCCAGGGTGCATTGAGAACAAGAAGGGCCCAGAGTGTGCCAGCAATAGATCAACCCCAAAAGGGGATGTGAAACCTGAGACCCCAAGGCCGTATAAGATCCAATGGGGTTCTGAACGGGGACAGAAGCGGCCCTAGCTCTCAGAGAAAGAGGGAACTTTGTGGAACACTTTACTTGAGTGATGCAATGGACAAGGACTCCTAGAGACACTTACAGACACCATTGACTAAACTGTGCCAAGGGGTGGGAAGTCCTGGAAGATATTTGCTAGCCACTTGATTGGAAGTTTGCATGGGAAAGAAGCTCAGAGATATTTGCTGGTAATGTTATTGAAACTATGTTTTGGGCGAGAGAGACATTTCTGTGGGGTCAAAAACCTGCCCCCCTGTTTCCTTTGTGTAAAAGAGCATTATGATATCCTTTGGTAAAGTTAGATTATTTTCCATTTCTGTGGTAGGGGTAAGGAATTAGGCTAGGATAGGATTCTACACAGCGGGCAGACTTTATTTTGTATGGCATCCTGACGTGCACCCGTTTGAATTATTTTCTTTCATTCAGCATAGGTACTAGAAGAGAAGGGATAGGATAAGACTTTTGGTACCTCAATGAAACTTATGTCACTAAAAATAATGAGTTGACAGTCTCCTGATTCTGATTTACCACAGTTGTTGCATACACAATGGGTGGGATAATATCTGACATATGCTCCTAAATGATCATACTCAACCTAATGCCTGGATATGTGCTGTTGTATTGACTAAAAGCTCCCCATGTCCCCAGTCTCTACCACAACCCGCTCCCCCAACACACTACCCCACCTCCCTACTCCCTTACCTCACATACATTCTACATATATGTATATACATTTGGTATAATTGACTGAAAAGTGCTTTACAAAACTGCAGACTTTCAAATGAAAGTCTATGGGGCTCATTTTAGAGTTCCCAGTAATTTGGCGTTGGGGACCTCTTACGTTTAAACTTAAGCATGGACATGTGCCTACCACCAAATGTTTCTTATTTTCATGGGGGAGTGAAAGAGGGAATGTTAAAAGGTGGTGTACATGCTTGCATGCTGCCCTTTTGAACTCCGCCGTGCAAACTGAATAAATGCAGCTTGTCATGCGTGCATCCCGGCAGGATTTACGATGGATGTCTATGGATTCAGCCTGCTTCATGATTTTGTTAAAAAAAAAAAACGGGCTCCATAAGAATCCACAGCATTTGCCCGCCATGAAAATCCATGCTGGTGCAAATGTTGTAGTATTTGTATGACGGAGAGGAAGGGGGCGGCAGAATCGTAAGTTACAATCACCCCTCCTTTCTGCCATACAATAAATGAAAATGAGCTGTACCAGAAATTAAATGTGTGAAGACCTTACATGGCTTTTATGCATTTTATTCCATTACACAGAGCTAAAAATGAGCTCTTATATAACCGCAGGTTACTGAAAAAAATGTTTAGACATCCTTTTAGTGACATCCTTTTAGGAGAGCTTCAAGTGAGTGGAAGTGTGTGTAGTCCTGCTGGTCGTGCTGCAGAGACGGGGCTCTCATGATATTTTGCTCAGATTGCTTGCTTTGGGCTTTCACTTGACTTTCTCACTCTTGCCTGGTGGATTTAAAATTGCCAGCACTGCACTGCTGTGTGGGTGCTTCAAGTGCTTCAAGACACTCAACTCATTTTCAGGCTGCCCTCTGCCACCTCCTCTCCCTCTCTCATCTCTGATTGCCTAACTGCCATTCAAGATTGGTGTTCTGCCAATCATATTTGTCTGAATGCCAGCAAGACGGAGTTCCTCCTCATTGGCACACCTTCACCATCCTTTCCCCTCACTCTTTGGCCGGCCTCCCTTGGCCCTCCTCCTACCCCGACCTGCGAGGCTAAGAACCTCGGTGTCATCTTTGACTCCACCCTTTCCTTCTCCACCCACATCTCTGAGGTCTTTAAAAAAGTCACATTTCCTACTGCACCTCCTCAGAGGTACTCTGCAATTCCTCTCCTTCCCCCAGAAGCTCATTCTATCCCAAGCTCTGGTTCTCTCTAGCTTGGACTATTGTAACAACCTCTTTCTAAATCTACCTGCCTCTAGTCTCCGCCCTCTGCAACTAATCCAGAACAGGACTGCGAGACTTGTCCTTGGCCTCAAGCCTGGGGATCATATCTCTCCAGCTCTGAAATCTCTCCATTGGCTCCCAGTGGATGCAAGGATTAAACTCAAAACCCACTGCATTACCCACAAGGCTTTCTGGGGCATGGGTCCAAAATACCTTCATCTATCCCTCTGCAAATACCTCCCCTCTCGAGCTCTTCGCTCCTCTACCTGCAACTCCCTCAGGGTCAGTCGTTTTTCAAAGAAACGAGCTGGGGGTAGATCTCTGTCTTCGGATGGGGCCTCCATCTGTAACAGCCTCCCTGCCACTCTAAAACTTGAGGAGAACCATCTCCGGTTCCGGGAGCACCTCAAGACCTTCCTCTTTTCTTCTGCCTTCGCTCCCCCTCCTCTCTGCTGATCTGTTCTCTCTTGGCACCGTGCACCTGGCCACCCTCTGTCCTCCGGGCCCAGGTACCTTCTCACCCTGCCACCTTCCTGCACTGCCTCCGGGCCACCCCTTGCACTGGGGTCTGTATCTGCACCCATACAGCCCCCCATCCCCTTTTTCCTCCTGCACTTATCAGACCTACCCTGTCTGCTGCCTTAAATTTAGCACTTGCAAATTTCTGGCTGCACTACCACTGTTTGTTGGCTTTATTATTTATTTATTGTTATTTATCTGTTTCTCCTCTGCTTCGCACTTTCCACTTCTCCCCCCTTCCATGCACTTTTCCCCTCCCCCTCTCCCATGCACTTGCGCGTTCTCAATGTCACTGGGCCTAGTAAGATCGTTGTTTTGTTCTCCCCTGTTCCCCTCCCTTGCCTTGTCATGCTCTGAAACACTTGTGTACGAGTGCGATAGACATAAAATATCAAATCAAAAGTGAGTGCAAGTGTGTGTAGGCTTGCAAATCGTGCTGGCTGCTGAGGAGGAGCTCTCATTGACATTTTCCACAGATTTCTTGCTTTTGGGCTTTTCACTCAACCATGTCACTCTCGCCTGGTGGATATAAAATCATGAACACCATACTTTTTACGCAAGCACTTCAAGTGAGTGCAAGTGTATGCAGTCTTGCTGGCCGTGCTGCAGAGACAGAGCTCTCATTGATATTTTCCTCGGATTGGTTGCTTTGGGCTTTTCACTCGACCATCTCACCCTGTCAGATGAATTTAAAATCATCAGACCCACGCTCCTGCACAAGCGCTTCAAGTGAGTGCAAGTGTGTGCAGTCTTGCTGGTCGTGCTGCGGAGATGAAGCTCTTATTAACATTTTCCTCGGATTGCTGGCTTTGGGCTTTTCACTCAACCATCTCACTCTCACCTGGTGGATTTCAAATCGTCAGTGCCGTGCTTCTGTGCAAGCACTTCAAGTGAGTGCAAGTGTGTACAGTCTTTGCTGTAGATATGGAGCTCTTACTGACATGTTCATCAGATTGCTTGCTTTGGGCTTTTTTTAACTAGACTAGTTTCACTCTCACCTGGTGGATTTAAAATCATCAGCGATGTACAACTGCACGAGCGCTTCAAGTGAGTGCAAGGGTGTGCAATCTTGCAGTCCTGCAGGCCTAAGGACTTAGGTCACCTCTCTAAATAACATTCCGGTGCTGTGGGACAAATATGTTTGGCCTTCCTTAAGTAAGTGTAATTTGTGATTTTGCCTTTATTTAAAGCTCCTGCTTCTTTACAGTAACATATTTGCACTTCTGCATGGACGATAGAGCCTAGCCTTGCTGTTTTTTTACTATTGGAAGAAGCTGTAATTATCAACTGCCTAAGTGTCCTGTATATCATCATGTTTTGGGCAATTAATTATTATCGCTGGAGGATATTTCAATTGCATCACTCCTCCTTCCATTTGCATAATATGGCTTGTTTAACATTATGTGCAAACACGGTTGAAATTGGCCAATAAGCCTCTTTCCCGCCCTTGCCCGCTTCCTAACAGAGCCAACCATAGTGTGGTGTTCAGCGGACATCAAACACATCCTAGGCGGGTCAAAAAATCTACGGCCCCTAGGAAAACGAACAATACCGCTGGCTCTGAACACACCGAAGAAGCCAAAATGATGGGGGTGTTTCCATCGCACACTATGCCCTCCTTAACAGGATCAGTAGAAACATTCCCCATGATGAGCTCATCTAACACCTCAATAGAGATTAATAATAATAACTCGCTGATGAATTTATGTTTGAGCCTGCAACGTGAGTCTTTAGGGGGAGGCCTGTCTTTAGCAACGACGGGCGGGTTGGCAGTTAGTGATACTATTCCAGCCACTACTCCCGATGTGGAACGTATTGCAGCAGAGTCAACTAGGGAACTGGATATTACCAGCAGTGATTCTGAGTCATCTATTCACTTGGGGCATACTGACCCAGGCGAGAAAACATGAAGCTCTTTAATTGGCCATCAAGCGATGGCCTGCCGCTGAATTTCCATCAGGCTCTTATCCAGGAAACATTCTTTGGTGAAGCATGCTTCCATTGTCTGCAAGTGGGGCTCCCTTCTGGGGTCTTCTCCTCCCTTTCTGTAGTCCAGGGGATCTTTCAAAGGCTCCCCATTCTGGTGGCCTCCACTCCAGTGTCCTCCGAGGATTCAGCTGTCTCCAGGGGTCTGGAGCGCTGGCAGAGGAAGTAAATAGAAAACTAATGCAAAGAGAAACAGACAGAAGCAAGTACATAAGACTCAAACTTGTTTCACCTTTTAAAAAAAGCCACCTAAATCAAAATCGTGAATTATGGACATAAAATATACAACAAATACCAATGATTCTTGAACCAAGGATATTTCCCACAATCACTGCAAATGTCATGGATTACACAGAAAAATATACACAGCACATTTATCTCTGTAAATAAACATATATATCAACACAACCAAGCTCAACACAGAATCAATAAAAACAATATAAATCAATTTTACATTGCCACAAATTTCAATTTCCATTCAAGATCACAGCTAATCTAATCATATATCACTCTGTGACACTACTTTCCACTTTTTTATTTCCTATATTTTTTTTATTTTACTTACATGCCATACCGCTATCTTAGTTATCAATTTATTTACTTTCTGAACACCTCGTACTCATATTTACATCTATTTAATCACCTGTTTTATTCCACTTTATTCATGACATTTTAAAATATATTCATAGTTACTCACCTGATGTCACCTTTCCTTTTTTTTTACTTGATATCATATATTATTCACAATTGCTTTCCTGCTGAGATGAATCTGTTTGAGATACAAATGTTTTATTTTCAGGATACAATTACATTCCTCACTCCCTGGTTTCCACAATTTGCTCAAACCTTCTCACCTCATGCTTTGGTTGCAACGGTTTAATTTGGTTAACATGAACAAACTGCCACACTGTTAACTCTCCCTTCTTTATTGTGATTCTGTAGACCACAGGTGAAACCTTATCTACAATTCTAAATGGCCCACACCGTAAGGCAAGGAATTTGGAATTCTTATGTTTACCTTTCTCGAAATTGAATTTAAATACCTGATCACTTACCTCATATTCTCTCACAGATGTTTTCTCGTCATAGTACGATTTTGCTCTATCAGCGGCTTTTTCAAAATTGCGTTGTGCAAACGCAAAAGCTTGTTGCAATTGTTTTCTCAGTTCTTCCACATATTCAGGCATTGTGGTTGCATCCACAAGGACCTGTTCTTGTGGCAAAACCGTTTTCCTACCTGTCAACATTAATGTGCGTGCTGAGGTTTGTTGATCTAGATGGCATTGACCTAATAGCCATTAATACAAAAGGAAGTTGCAGATCTCAGCTAAATCCTCCTTCAGCTCCAAACATTTTTAACATGTCAACTATTTACCTATAACACTGTTACACTCCCCCTGAAGAGGAGGGCCGGTATGAAATCTACAACTTCCTTTTCATGCCCAAGATTTGCCACATTTTTGTCTTTACTGCTCTAGTGAAATGGCTTCCAGGTCTGACTTTAATCTCTGAGGTAAGCCAAATCTTGAAAAGATATGATTGACAATGGCAGCGGTTTGGGCACTACAATCTTGGGCTGGAATACATTCCACCCATTTTGACATTAAACAAATGACCGTCAACAAATACATGTTTCACCTTGCTGGCCTTTGCACGGGCCTACAAAATCGATTTAAATATCTGACCATGGGAATGTCAAACCTCTTTTCATTAATGGTGCTCTGTGAGTTGGGGAAGCAGGCTGAAATTGTGTGCACACCACGCATCCTCTGCTATATAGTTCTACATCTTGTGACATGTTTGGCCAATATGCATTTTCTTTTAAAATGTTCAAAGTTTTCTGGGAAACCTTTATGACCTGCAGTCATGTCATCATGGGCATGATGTAAATCAATTCCAGAAAAGGTATTACCCATTGGGTTTGGCCTGACACGGATTCCCTATTCATCAACCCATCTGTTAAATAAATTAACCTTTTGTTTTTTTTTAACAACACCCTCAGTTTCTCTTTCCCTTTGCAGTCCTCTTCAGTCAAAGAATTTCGTTCTGCACCTAGTAAGTGGTTGTAAAATGGTCCTAAAATAAGATTCTCTCTTTGGGCCTTAATCAAGTCTTGATCAGGAATATCAAAGCTCCACTGTGCCACGGACTGGTCAACTGATTTCTGAGTTTTGGAGCATGTTATGCCATCCAGCTAGATTTCACCAAGCAGGTGTTCAGTGGGAAGTAACCCCATTACAGTTCCAGCTTTCGTTAATTGATCTACCTTTTCATTTCCTTCTTTGTCTTCCCCTGGTGTTTTTAAATGACAATGCATTTTCCTCCAATGGATGACAAGGTCCTTTTCTGAAACAAGTTTGTCTATGGCTTTGATCATTTTGCCATGTTTAAGGGGTTTCTTGTCATATGTGAGCATTCCTTTCAACTTTCAGCTGGGCAAATATTCAACAAAACAGTTTTGCGCATAATCAGAATCAGTGACTAACACTATTTCTTGAAATTTATGTTCCAATGCTGTAGAAATTGCCTTATAAATGGTGACCAATTCTGTAACTTGACTGTTTTTAGATCCTAACCTCATGCTTAACCTTGGGATGCCATTGCATTTAATCTACCAGTTTCCTATTCCTGCCACCAATTCTTTTTCAGACTCACCTTCCACGTGATATGCACATTCATCTACATTAGCGGTTGGGAGATCCTTGCACATCTCTTCTTTGAAAGACTTGTGTGGGGATTACTCAAATTCATTTAAACTTGTTTCTAACTCTGTGTCTTCAAGTGCACAGACAGCTGCACAGTCATGTAAGTCTCCTAGCCCTTGAGCATCTGGGCTCTTTATTTTCTGTCCATATCTCACTTCCACTGGAAATCCATGCAGTGCTAATGTCCATGAAGTAATCCATGAATGGACAAATTCTCTGATCTGATCCTTTTACTTTGCAAGAATTGTAACGGCTGGGGATTTTTTTCAACAATCACCCACTCCCCTTGAATTATGGGACAGAAATGTTGCAATGCCCAGAAAGCGGTCAGAAGTGCTTTTTCACATTCACTAAACTTGGACTCTTCATGTGACAATGCCATACTGGCATATGCAATGGTTTTGTTATTTGCATTATGTTTTTGATTAGCACTGTTGATATACATTGATTGTGAATCCTATTTCTACAAAGAAATACAGTTTTTTATTAGATATGCCAAAAATGACGCTTTCATCAAACAGCCTTTTAACTTAGCCACTGCCTCATTTGGTTCCTTTCCCCATTTCCAGGGCACATCCTGCTTTAGTTTTTTTTTGTCAAAGGTTGTGTGATGTCTGCATAATTTTCAATAAAGGTTCTGTTGTAACTCGTCATTCCTTGTAAGCTTTTTAAACTACTAAAATTAGTGGGATCTTTTAGTTTCTGAACTGCTTTCACCTTTTCCTTTGTGGGTTTAACCCATGTTCTATCACTTCATGGCCTAGAAAATGTACTCTTTTTGTAAACAACTGAGCTTACTGTAGAGAAGCCTTTGCCCCAGATTTCTGTAGCTGACTGAACACATGTCTAATTTCATTGAAATGTCTTTTCAAATATTCATTTTTGATTAACACATTACACACATAAACTATCGTTTCTCTCTCCGCTGCATCTGGGAGCGCCTTGCTCAGGAATATCCCAAATTCACTCCCACTATTGACATAGCCAAAGGGGGTCCGCGACCATGCATGTTGTGAGTTATGAAAGGAAAAAGAAAATAAATGTTGTATATCTTTAGCTAGCGGCACACACCAGTATCCAGCCATGAGGTCCAAAGTGGTAAACACCTTTAACCCTTGAACCTGTGCAAGACCCTGATCAATAAATGGAAGTGGCCATCGTGAAACAGGTACCCTCTTGTTCAATTCTCTTAAGTCTCCACACAAGCACCATTTGCCATTGGGCTTTGGCACACCTAATATAGTACTATTTGATGTACTATGAATAAGCCTAATAATGCCTGTAGATTCCACATTTTTAATTATTTCAGTCAGTGACTCCAGACATGCTAGGGGTAACCTTTATTGTTGCACAAATACTGGCTCCTTACCATGTCCTTTTGGTAGTGTAGCAACATGCAAATCAGTCAGCCCACAGTTATATGCATCTTTGGAAGAAACCTCCTTAAACTCCATACATATTTTCCTCAATTGATCTTTTTCTTCTTCATTTGTGCAAGCATCTCCAGCCTGAATCTTCTCCTCTACCATTAAAAAAAATTCTGGGGAAATCCCCCAAAGGTGAAACCTCTGTGCTTTCCTCTAATTATGTTGCAGTGTATCTTTGGAGAGCAGCTACCCTAAAATATTTTGGAATTCTGGCATCCACTTCAATTTGCTGTTTTTCTCTTTCCGATTCACCTAATCCAAATAGTACACAATTCTATGACAAGACTGGAGGCGAGCATTATGCTTCATCTTCATTTATTTCTACTCTTCAGCAGTTCAACAAAACATATATAAAACCATGAAAAGTGTAGAACAGAACTTTACTCTTTTCAAAACTACAATATCCATGAGTCTCTGTAGTCCATGTCCTTTCCACCAGTCACAACCCACTTCCTGTGCTTGGGCTCCTCCTCTTCTTTTACTGCTCTTCAGTACCATTTCTTCCCTCTCCGCATGTCAGGGTTGGAATGACTGGGTTTGAGTGGAAGATTAAGAATATGCCTAGCACAGTATGTGTGTGAAAGAGAACATTGGTTTATGCAGCATATAAAAAAAAAATATATAATAATTTCTGTAATAATTTATCCAGAGTGTTATTGGTGCATAGTCTAGTAACACGGACGCGTGCTCTTGCGAGATTAAGGCCCTCATTACGACCCAGGCGGTAAGGGGTTTACGCCGGCGTAAACTTCGCCGACCCTTACCGCCTGAGTACGAGTTCCCTTAGCGCCATGGCGGATTTAACACCTGCTTTTAGCAGGTGTTAAAATCCATGGCGCTAAGGGACCTCGTTGTTAATTACGCCACCGTAATTTACGGTGGCGTAATTAACGCCTTCCCCACTCCCATTATGCCCTATGGGGCAAAAATGGGAATGGGGAAGGGTAAATGGGGATTGGGGACTTACCGCCCCGCCAAGGTCGGAATGGGGCGGTAAGTCCGCCAACCACCATGGCGGAGTTGGCAGCTTAGCGCCATGGACCATGGTGCTAATAGCACCATGGTACTCCGCCAAGGTCGTAATGAGGGCCTAAGTGTTTTATCGTAGCTACGCATTGGAGTAGATTCCGCAAAGTTTTCGTGAGGCAGAGATTTCATTCGCGAGGCTGACGGCCCCGTGTCGTAAGACCGGCACTCCAGGGTTTTAGTCAGCCTCGCGAAGACATGCAGCGCCGGCCGCGCTGGCATCCGCGAGCCGGCCCCCACCCTTGGGGAGGCAGAGCCAGCGCCCGTGAGGCTCAGAGTGCGGCCGGAGAGCTCGCGAGCAGGCAGCCCCCGCCCGCCGGTGGGCGGAGCGACCGCGAGCCGTGTGCAGGCTCTATGCTCCGAAGCATTAGCCCCCACCCGCGGGTGGGAGGAGTTAGGCACGTTACTCGCGCATCAGGACGCCGCATTTGTGCGACGTGAGAGTTTTCCTTACACACCAGCAGCAGAGCGCTCGGAAGCTTACATTGGCTTGATGAAGGCCCTGATACCAGCGATCATACGATCGTGAGCGCCGTTGCTCCAGGAGAGCATATTAGGAGACAGCAGGTCCACGTGGAGAGAGCTGCTGAGCTAAGACACTGCAGATCCCTTATACTGTTACTCAGCAGAAGATTGGCGCCTTAGAGACAAAGGCTTACTAGCGCCTCAGAGCTAAGGACATAGGGGCAGCCACTGAAAAAAAAAAAGAGAACAGAGTTAAGAAGTAAAAAAGACTTTTACTGACTCTGATTTATCAATCAGGAGCAGTGGGCATGCTAAGAGACCTGTCTCAGGTATATTAGGCACACAGCACTTCAGAAAATGTCAGAGTTTGAGTGGAGCGAGGAGGAGCAGTCGCAGGACCTCGCTGCCAGCTTTAAGCAAGTGCTGGGGAGCTCTGATGCAGTGGCAGAGGGCATCAGGCCCCTACATGAGAGGCTGGAGACATTGGAGGTTATGTTTTCGCAGCCTAGTAGCAGCACCAAGGACTGGAAGCGCACGCCCACAGACCCCTTAAAAGGGGAACTCAAGGGGAGTAAAACAGCCCTCAAGCGGAAAGCCTCGGACGACCCCCAGGGCGCTTTGGAAGGGGCAGCGAATAGGGCCCAAGAGGTGCCTGACGCGTTTGCTAAGCTGAAGGAAGCTTATCTGCAATGGCAGGCGGTGCCGAACCTCATGACCCCCTTTCCAGGGGATGAAAATACAGGAGATCACCCCAGCTCGGAAGATGAGCAGGCTGACGATCAGACTTTGCAGGAAGACGAAGAGGTCGAGGAAGAAGACTGGGCGAAACCCAGTGGGGGAAAGAGAGCACGGAAGGAGAAGCACCTTCTGGAACCTCAGGATGATATGTTTGACCCGGAGAGCATCCGGAACCCGAAGTCCACCGAATGGCAGCCATCCCCCGAGTGGCACAGTATATGACAACAAGACTACGCAAGCCTTTGGACAAGGAGGTGAGACAATGACTGCGAGCAGAATGCCTGCGTCCAGATCTCCTGGGGAAAGTAGCGGAAGCCCCAGAGCTCGATCCGAAGATGCTGACCTTTGTGTCAAAAACCAATAAAGACCCCCGTAAGGGTATCGATAGGTCCTGGAAAAGTTGCCAGGAAAAGGTTTTAGATTTGGCAGGCCCTCTCATGAAAATCATGGACCTCGCAGAAAGAGCAAGGGACACAGGAGAAGAAGTAGAACCCGAAGCTCTCGCGGGATGGGCCCAGAGAGCAGTATGTCTTCTTGGGAACGCCAATTGCGCCATCGCTTCGGAGAGGCGGAAGGGCCTTTTGCTCAAGATAGATTCGAAACTTAGCGACCTCTCCTCATATGAAGTGGGAGAAGGAGCCCAGGGCCTCCTGTTCGGAGAGACCTTTGGGAAGGAGATGGGCCGGTTTGTCGGGACATACGCTTCCCTGGAAAAGGCTCAGGCATCGATTTGGAAAATATTCCCAAGTAGAGTTTTTGGAGGGACCGACCGTTCCAGAGGTCGTGCAGCCGGTCGCAGTCAAGGAGGCAGAAGACCTCAGAACCCCAGAGCGCAATACTGGGAGAACAAGAGCCAGGATACATTCTTTCCGTCCAGAGGGAGATTCCCGAGAGGCCGCAGACCCAGGGGATCAGGACGAGGTCAAGGATTTACGCCAGGTGAGAGCGATTCAGTATCCTCCTGTAGGTTGGAGGACGCGCATGTTTTTAGAGAATTGGCGCGAGCTTTCAAGCAATTCCTGGATATTGCAGACCGTCAGAGGGCTACAGCTAGATTTCATAGAGAGCCCAGTTCAGCAGAGCAGACCACAGAGTCAGAGGCTAGCGCAAGCGGAACAAGCATGCTTAGCCAGTGAGATAGCACAGCTTGCCCGCAAACAGGCGATAGAGAGATGCGAGACGGCCCCCAAATTTGTGAGCAATATGTCGCAGTGCATAGGAAGGAAAAGGTGCATTCAGTCATAAATCTCAAAGAGCTGAACGGATGGATAGTATACCACCACTTCAAAATGGAGGGCATACATCAGCCCAGGGACTCTCTAAGAGAAGGAGACTGGCTAACGCGTTTAGATCTGAAGGACGCCTACCTCACAGTCCCGGTCCTCAGAGAGTACAGACCATACCTAGCTTTCCGCTGGTGAGGACAATTCTGGCAATTCAAGACAATGCCATTCGGGCTTGCTTCAGCACCCTGGGCATTCATGAAGCTTATGAAGCCAGTAGCGGCGGCAATCAGAGAGAAGGGCGTCAGACTGATCATCTATCTGGACGACCTCTTACTCCTCGCAGAAGAGCGAGATGTGTTAGTATACCAGACGAGATGGGTACACGAACTTCTAGTCTCACTAGGATTTCTGGTGAACACAGAGAAGTCAGATACCATTCCAGCACAGAGATTAGACTTTCTGGGGTTCTTACTAGACACAAAGAAAGCGACTCTGGAGCTGCCAGCTCGAAAGCTCAGAGATATAAAGAGGGAGATAAGGTTATGTTTAGAGAAACAACTATATATCCCTCAGGATATTAGCGAGGATAGTTGGGCTGTTAGCAGCATCTATTCAGGCCATATTCCCAGGGCCCCTGCACTACCGGGCTTTACAGAGGTTGAAGATAAAACATCTACAACAGGGTCTGAAGTATCACCAACAGGTGCCTCTAGATCAGGACTCCATTACAGAACTAGAGTGGTGGTTAAAGAATATTGGAAGCTTGGAATGGGCGAGCCATATTCGGAGACAAGCCGGATCTGATAATAGAATCGGATGCCAGCTGGAAGGGCTGGGGAGCCAGATGTGGGACACTACAGACCGGAGGCAAGTGGAGCGAAGAGGAGCTCCATCTTCACATAAACTGTCTGGAGCTCCTGGCAGGATCATTCGCGATCCAAGCCTTCACAAGAGGAAGGGTGAAATCTTGTGTACTGCTGAAGATGGACAACATATCAGCAGTAAGGTACATAAACGACCTAGGCGGTACAAGGTCCAAGATGCTAGCAGAGCTAGCGAAGGACTTCTGGCACTTTTGCCTATGAACAGAAACGTCAGTGACTGCAGAGTACCTACCAGGCTCGCTGAATGTGGTAGTGGACTGGAACTCTCGTTACCTGACAGACTCCAGCGATTGGAAGCTGGATCCAGCAGTGTTTCAGAAGCTGGACAGGAGATGGGGACCATTACATATGGACCTCTTTGCCTCTCGGCTCAACACACAGACGAGCCTCTATTTCAGCTGGAGGCTGGACCCGGGAGCGCAAGGAATGGATGCTTTCCTGCAGGAATGGGCAGGAGGCCCGCATTACGCTTTCCCTCCCTTTCGCGATGTTGAGCAGAGCGCTAGCGAAGTGTCGGAGGGAGAAAGCGGAACTGGTATTAGTAGCACCTTTGTGGAATTCACAAGTGTGGTTTCCAACACCAATGGAGCTAGTAGCGGACGTTCCCAGAGTCCTCCCCGAAGGAGAGCGACTGCTCACGGACCCAGTTGGGTCGTGTCATCCTCTGAGAGTGAGAGGGACACTCCCGCTAGTCGCGTGCAGGATATCAGGAGACGCTGGGCACTGCCAGGAATTTTGGCGCAGGTTGCTCAGCTTATCGCAGAGTCCGGGGCTCCATCCACTAGGAGGAGCTACGACGCAGCTTGGGCAAAGTGGACAAGCTGGTGCAAGAACAGAAGTGTTCATCCCGTTTCAGCACCTGTAGTGGAAATACTGAATTTCCTTGCGCACTTATTGCAGAACGGGAAAGCTTTCCGGACAATAGGAGTATACAGATCAGCCATATCAGTAGGGCATATGCCAATAGAAGGGGTACCGGCAGGGGAGCATCCCGCGGTAGTGAGGCTCATTAGAGGAGCGAGATTCAGAGTGCCGCAAGGGCCCAAATATAGTACAACATGGGACGTGACGACGGTATTGCGATTATTATCAGATTGGCCATCAGATAAATACCTTTCTCTTAAACAGCTATCAGGTAAACTACTAGCTATGTTATATGTCTGATTTCATGCAAACGAGTGTCAGACGTTCGAGCGCTAGAAATTAACAGACGGTCCTTCGGTCCAGAGGGAGTCGCATTCTCCATAGCCAGGACGACCAAGACAGGCACCTCCACAGTGCATTATCCGTATTTTCCGAACAATTCGAAATGGTGCGTTGCACGGTGTATTAAAGAATACGAGAATAGAACAGCAGAGAATAGAGCAGTAAATACTACTCAGTTATTAATAGCGCGCAGGAAGCCTTATCACACAGTAGCATCAGCTACCATAGCTAGATGGGTCAAAAAGAGGTCATGCAGGCAGCAGGTGTGAATGTGGACACGTATGGGGCTCATTCAGTGAGAGGAGCAATGGCATCGTCAGCCACAAGAGCGAGAGTGCCTTTGAGTGAAATAATGCTAGCAGCAGACTGGTCAAGCGATCGTACTTTTAAAGTGTTTTACTTTAAGCCAGCAGAGGGTTTGGCTGGTGCGGTGCTGGGAAAGCTTTGAACAAGCATAATGCTCGCCTCCAGTCTTGTCATAGAATGAAGATTACCCCTGCTAGCTGCGCAGGGAGTATTAATTCTATTAAAGACTAAGGATGCGAGCATTAAATTCCCACCCGAGTACTGTAATATATATAAATGTTGATGCATTATATGAGTGAGGACATTACATACACACCACCCTAAGATCTCTTATTATGTTTTCATAGGGGAAGATCAGAAGAATAGCTGAAGGCAGTGTCGTAGCTGAAAGTATCAAGAATCCGGGAGAGCACCGGCAGTTGAGTTTAAAGTTCAGAAGACCCTCTGCACCGTTGGCGAGGATCAGTTAAAGAACATGAGTGACTGTCAGAGCGAGTAAAAGCAGAGGAGGATCCCAAGCACAGGAAGTGGGTTGTGACTGGTGGAAAGGGCATGGACTACAGAGACTCATGGATATTGTAGTTTTGAAAAGAGAAAAGTTCTGTTCTACACTTTTCATGGTTTTATATATGTTTTGTTGAACTGCTGAAGAGTAGAAATAAATGAAGATGAAGCATAATGCTCGCCTCCTTAGTCTTTAATAGAATTAATACTCCCTGCGCAGCTAGCAGGGGTAATCTTCATTATCCTGATGACAGCATATCACTTCTCTTGGCTCATAAGGGTACACAGACTGAACTTTAAAGATTCCCTTTGGCTTAGAATCCAATGATTTGGGTAATTTACCCAGTGAGGTCACATAGCTTTCAGGAATATTCCCGATTACTGGGTTACTGAAAGCAGCAGTGTATTCAGATTCCTGCACTGCCATTCCAAACGCTGTATTTTCTTTCAAACAAATGTGCTGATACCCTTTGTTATCCACTGGGATTCTATTGCGTTCATCCTCAATCTCCACCAATGGTGTATATTCCAATTCTAATCCCATTCTAATCCTTGATTCATTTAGGCACACAAATGCATCAGGATCTTTCATCTGTTGTCCCTTCCTATATTTTAATGCTCCTGCCCCTCTAAATTGGGATCACCAGTGTTTGCACCCAATCTCTCATTGTTCTTTCCCCATTGTCTGGGTGATCTCTACTTACCTCCACACTGGAACCTAATGTCTGTGTATTTCTACATATGTCAGGTGTCAGTATGTCAGTTTCTGGTGTGTGACACTTACCTGCATTTTGCAGGGTACCTGCTATTTCTGTCTCTTGGAATATCTATGGTTCAAAATACTCCTCAGGTAACTGACCTGCATATGACTTTTGGCTAACTTTCATTTCTGTGGGTGGTGTAAACCGTACTTTGATTATCAGGTAAGGATAAACTCTGTTGATGTCGACTCTTCGTTTTGTGCTTCATTTTCATATTGCATATTCTTTTTAAACCTACCTCTCTGTTCTTTAGGTTTTTCGTGTTTATTTTCCTCATTTTGACACACCTGAAGGGTCTGGTTCAAATCCAAGTTAAACGACACTCCCCTTTTGTGTGTTACTGTTCCCTGGCCCACTTTCATTCATTTGTTTACTTGTTTTTAACCTGCTAGACAACACAGTGTTTTTATTCAAAGGTAATTCATTGGCATCAGCAGTGTTTTTATTCAAAGGTAATTCATGGGCATCTGTGTTCTCATCATGGCAGAGGTCACTAGCTAGTCACTTGTCGTCGCTATGCACAAGACCACTCCTATGACCTTTAATTTAATTGTTGTTTTTGAACTACACTTAATTTCCCTATTTGCTCAGACAACATTTTAACCGGGTATGAAACGCAGGGCGTCCTGCCACTTATTAGTTTAACATACAATCATTAGTGTATGAAATGATTCTCAGAAGCAATGGCTGGAATGAGTCAGCCTTACAAACCGTCCAAAGGCACGGTTCTAGGTTCATAGTGTTGTATGATAAATAAAATTCTCTACAACAGACTTTTTGCAAACTGGCCTTCTAGAGTTGGCTGAATCAGTTTTATTCCTGCTTACAAATATGGATACATTGATTTGCTGATTTTTCTTTTTAGGCAGTTTCTCACTTACTGCATTATTTAACCAGTTTTTCACTTGTTTTTCCTTTCGTGTTTGTGAATTCAAGACAAAACAATTTTACAAAACAATGGTGAGTAATATAATGTGTGAACAACACACGTTTTTAGTATGACATTGCTTATGAACGCGACTTGAAATAAATCGGATAATTCAACAGAAGTGTAAACATACTAAACACAGAGCAACAATTCAACATCATCATTGAGTCTATGTGGGTGTCCTAATCTATGACCTAACATAAGTCTGGCTGCAGACAAGAACTGATCAATCCTGGGTCTGTTCTTTAGGTTTTTCTTGTTTATTTTCCTCCTTTTCTTCCTACATTCACACTCCTTTTATGTGTGTGTTACTATTCCCTGTTTAACTTTCATTCATTTGTTTACTTGTTTTTAACTCGCTAGACAATGCAGTGTTTTTATTCAAAGGTAATTCAAGGTCATCTGTGTTCTAATCTTGGCAGAGGTCACTAGCTAGTCACTTGTTGTCGCTATGTGCAAGACCACGCCTATGACCTTCTGTACTTTCATTTGATTGTGGTTTTTGAACTAAACATACTTTCCCTATTTGCTCAAACAACATTTTAACCTGGGCTGCTAAGCATTGAAACCTGTCCATGTCTCTGAATGCATTCCTTTGTGGTCTGAGTCAGTAATGATTGAATTCACCTTGATTGGACCTGTTCTGGTACCTTTTCAGGAGATTGATTTCTGTTTGTGTTTCCCATGAAATCCTGTGACACAAGAGGTTGGGGACGTGGAGTGACTATTCTTTGACTATGATCAACCTGTGGTGGTGACTGACTATACTGGCCAGGTACATAATTCACATTTTGTCTTTCATGTGGTGGGAGCTGTTCCGTTTGCTGATTTCCATTTTCAATGAATCTATCTACATACCTTGGTCTTTCCTGGTGGCCATACACTATTGTGTTAGGGTCAAATCTACTCTAGGCCCCTAATGTCTGGTATGAACCGTTGTACATCTGATTTTGATTGTTATTTAGGCCTGGCATATCATGGCATAACTCCACTCTGGGAGAAATACCAGGGTACCGAGGACTAATGTAAGAATTTCTATCACTGGGATCAATGGATTGGAACATAGGAGTCTGTGGGTGGAGGCACGCCCCTTTGATTATGCATCATGTCATTCTTTGCCTGATTTTGGGCTGATTCTAGTGGCATCTTTACAGACATTGAGCCTCATAATAAGTTTGCCGGTCTGGAAACAAGGGTGCCGGTAAGCTCACTAGCACCCTTTTTTACGGACGGGCAAACTACAAGTCTGCCTGTCATCGCCGCTGTGCCAGACAGGTCTGACCCTGCCGGGCGCAGCGGCCATGGTAGGCAGACTTGTCAATGGAGCACCAACATTGTAGTTAACGGTGCCAGTAGTCCCGTGTCCCCACTCCCATAGAGTCCCAAAGGACTCTATGGGAATGGGGATTAACAAATTACCGGCACCTGACTTCCCGGTCACCGGACTCAGAATTAGCCAGTGGCACCGGGAGGTCAGGTGCTGGTAAATTATTCTGAGTCCTGCAGCAACCAGCGTTAGCACCAGCAGGGTTACCGCCGTACTAGGAACGAGGCACATTACCTCTAGAAATGCTGGTGTGGATTCCTTAGTCTTTGATTTTGTTTCCTTATTCTTAATTCTCTCTATATACTTTGATATTGACTAAATTGTTTGAAGTTCTTAAGCGCCTCATTTGCACCCCAGAAATCTGCTGCCCTAATCTTTTGTGGAGCCTCAACGTGACGGTGCTTGGCCCCGCCTACTTTCACTTTGGAAATAAAAGTGCCTGGCCATTACCATTGTGGCGTTAAGCCCGCCAGATGAAAAGGGCGCAATCCAACTGTTGAGCTATTGGGCGTGGGGGCATTGATGTTACACTTGTAAAGTTCAGCCATCCTGAAAGTACACCACACCCCTCAGTCGATCAAAAAAAAACAGCCAAACACCAGGAACAATCCCCGAAGTCCGAAGTGGGTGAGATTTTCATGTTTATCTTCATTGGGTTGTGAGGAGGCCAGAAGCTATATCATCACATCATAATATCAACCCACGCAAGAAGTGTCTTTTTGCAGGGCGGGGGGGGGAGAGAATGGACTCGGGTGGCTCCTCGAGCTATCGGGCGTTTCTCGCCCTGTTAAATCTTTTACTGACCTACGTGGTGGATAATAGCATCAGTTTCTTTTAATATATGTTTTGAGTTATTCAATTGATTTAACTTCGCTTACACAGTCAGTATATAAGGTGGGGGCTGTGAGGTTCTCTCTCTCTCCTTCTTATTCATATATAACCTGATTAAGTGAGACTTTTAATCCGACATTGGTTGCTTCTATTTAATATTGTATTGGGAATAATATTTTAGAGACATTCTTTTATATTTTAGAGGTCAATTTTCTTCTTATTAAGATTTCTTCCTTAGTAATTCTGGGATTGCCTTTTTTTATCACACTTCACTTTGAAAAAGTAATATATTGTATAATTTCATATACGATATCTAGCTATTACTCCACTTGAAGATGGCCCCTAAATTGAGAACTAATAAAAATGCATGGAAGAAGGGCGATATCGAAAATTCTAAGTCTAAGCCCCCTAAAGTGCTTTTTTTTAGCACAGAAAGAAAATAAGGGCAATAAGGAAAGCATTACCCTGGAGCAGCTACAAATTTCAGACTTCCTTACAAAAGTTGATTTGGTTAAAGACTTCACCAGAGGAAATATTATGCCTATGCCTGCAAACAGCTCAATGATTGACAACAATTCCTTACTTAATATGTGCCATGATTTCAGACGTCACTGAATGGGTCTCCAAGTAGGCTCTCTACCCTATCAGCTAGAAAAAAGTACGGAAGTGATCAACAGTATGAATAGCATTATTGGTACTAATCTTTCCATGACTCCTGACTTAGAAAAAATAGCACAGGAGGATATTGTTTCATTGTCTGAGGATGAGATAAGCAACGCTTGGAATGATTCTGAATTATCGGAGGGTAATTCTGTTAGAATGAGTGGAAACATTGACTCACTTATTGTTAAAGTAGACATTCATTTAGACATTTGTACAAGGTTGATAAATGAACAACAAATCATGGAAGATCTGGTTACTTTGGTCAATGAAAATACGAAAGAACTGCTAACTGTGATCCCGGCTGAGTGGCTAAAATTGAAAAACCTATATGATCAAAAGGGCTCTAATGATGAAATTGGGGGTGATTTGAGTGAACTCTATCAACTGGCAAATGAGGAAAAGGCTGAACAGAGCCACATCGGAGCAGGTATCACAGCAATTATTGAACTAGAGAAGATGCTTCCAAGTGGGAGAGGGGAGGTAACAGTTATAGAGACATCGGTTGAACAGTCTCAAGGGCATAGATGCAGATTGCACCACAAAAGAAATTATAAGAGAAGTTCTAAAAATAAACATGTTAAAACTGTTAAAGCTAGAAAGAAGGATTCAATCAGAAAGAATAGGCTAGCATTAGCAGAAACAACACTTAGCAATATAGAATGTATAGAAATTGCAAATAGGTTTGAATTAAATGAAAATAATGCGCCTAAAGATAGCATTACTAACCAAAAATTACCTAAGCCAAAAACGTTGGCTAAATGGCAATGATAAAATGCCTACTTTAGAGGAAATAATAGATCCTCAGATAAAGGTTGACATCATAGATACTGAAGATAATTGTGAACCAGCTGATCCTACCCCTCAGGTGGAGAAAAAGGAATCGACAGTGAGATTTTTAGATATCTTGGTAAACCCAGAAAGGGGAGGGCTGAAACTTGGAGACAGGGAGATTTACGATATAGAAATGGAAAGACTGCCCATGAGCAGAAGTAGTAGGAGTAATGAGCAGTTATACGAGGAAATAGGCGGAGATAAACAACTATTGCCAATAAATAGGGGCAAAAGTATACACATATATCGAGAACAATCCTACTGAGTACAGCCACTATTTAAATAGAAAAAGGTTGCTAGAATGTATTGGCAGAATACCTCAGTTGCAAAGCATAACATCATCTGACATAGAAAGAGTAATTTTACCTAAGGTAGGGAGCTGGAAAAACTGGGCCATTGTTCAGTTCGGCACAGCCGTTATTCTTGAATTACTTAGAGTATACTCTGGTGAGATTTGGAATAACGATTATGAAACCGTACCATGTAATAAATTTGAATTTTACAGCAATACCAAATCTTGTTCGAGAGAGGATAATACCACATCTACCAGCCTAGGCAAATCCATAAAATCTGCATTGTGGATTCCTGATGAAAACTACAGATTGGGAATACAGAGGCTTCCGCTCTATTTTACAGAATGAAATTGTGCTTTTATTAAAGAGTAGCAAAATATTCGTACTACAAGAAAAATGGGTCCTTGGAACTATAGTGATGGATGGCTACAATATTCTAATGAAGCCAGCATTAGCTGGGAATAGGGGGAGACCAATGGGGGGTCTCTGCATAAGTGTCAAACCCACTTTCAATATTAGAAAATATGAGCAATCAGACCCCTCAACCTGGGTATTATGTGCTATTATTGAAAAAATAATTTCAGGGAAAGACCTATTTATAATTAATGTGTACTCTAGACCAGGAGGGAAGGATTTGGAAAGTATAGAAAAAGTCATCAGACATACGATTAACAATTGGAAGGAGGAATCACCCGATGGGCATGTTATATTAGTGGGCGATTTAAATAGCTACTGTGATATGGCTCGGGAAAAAATGCGGATTGGACAGAAAAATGTGGTATACATGATGCCATACATCCTATGTCTATTGGGAATTTGGGCATTACATTTTTGCTTCTAATTAATTATGGTATTGCCTGGCTGAATCTACTGCAGCACTGGGATTTAAATTTTGTAGACCCCTCTAATTGGGACACCAAACATGATACTTTGAGCAACGGAACTGTGAGTTATAGATTAGATTACATGTTTATGGATCAATGATTGAAAAATAGAATAATAAGGTTTGACCATGTCCCTTCCCTATGAAGTCATCATAAGGTGTTAAAATGCCTCTTTAAAGGCAATAGGGATAGCAAGGGTATGGCAGGCGAAAGCTTGAATGTACAAATGAATGGGGCCTCTAACCGTATTTGTTGGACGGAAAAAAAATCTAAATAAATTTGATGAGCTGTTTGATTACTTACCTATAGCAGGCCAGGAGATCACTTTAAATAGTCTTAAGGTGATTGGGGACTACTTAAATATGGTGATGAAAACAAATAGTAGAATTGCACTGTCCCAATTTAAGAAAAACAAACTAAATAAACATAAGAATCTTTATGACTGTCAGATCCAAGAAAAGAAAATTGTATTGAAGAAGGATATAATCAACATTAAAAAAAGATATGGACATTCAGAATATAGATAAAATATTGTCTATCAGGAACCTGCGTACAAAATACAAAAATTGGATTAGGTCGCACAAGAGCAGTGTACAAAATGCAAATTGGAAAATGATTTTGTCCTTATGTCGTACCCATGATTCGAAAAAGTTTTGGTATCTTTATAAGCAATATCTTATGGAGGAAAATAACTCTGATATCAATACCATAGCTTTGGATGTATGGGTTAAGCATATTAAAGACCTTTATTTTGTTGGAAATTTCCCAAATATTAGGCACAAAATGGGGTCGTCCGGAGAGGACAGAATCTTCCCATTCAATTTGCATAATATCCTGGCCATTATTAATAAGATGAAAGTTCAAGGGCTCCTGGCCCGGACAAATTAGAAAATATTGGGATTAAGAGAAATCCTTTGAAATGGGCCAAGATAATGCTACTTTTGTTCACGCAAATTTGGAAAAGCGGTGAAATTCCTGCTAGCTGGAGAGCGACTCTTTCCATCCCCATTTTTAAAAAGGGGATTAGAAATTGCCCTAACAATTATTGCTTATTAGCAATGACTGATTCCAGCTGTAAAATCTTCTGCGCACTATTATTGACTATCATCAATGACTGGATCAAAGATAGTAAGCTCTTATCTCCCTATCAAACTGGCTTTAGAGCGGGCTTTAACACCTTGGATAATATACTAGCCCTAAATTGCATACTGGAAGAAACTAGAATAAACAAAGAATCAAGACTGTATGCTTGCTTCATAGACTTCTCCAGAACATTTGACTGTATGAATGGGGATTGACCATGGATTTAGTTAGCTAGATGGAATATGAATCCGTTGGTACTACATCTTTTGCGTGAAATGTATAGAGACACTTCTGTTACAATCTGTTTGAATAAGGGTATCATTAAATCCTCTCCCATATCCACTAACCTTGGCCTTAAACAGGGTTGTGCCACCTCCCTGGTGTTATACAATCTATATGTAGCGGATATGGGAGAGAGGTTCAATAATGTAAGAAATGTTACACCTAAAATTGAGGGTTGCCAAATTTGCTGGTTTTCCAATGCAGATGATACTGTGCTGATGGACAGGATGCTGATCCGCTTGCAGAGGTCACTGGATGAACTCCAAAGTTATGCGGCAGAAAACAATCTTAAGATAAATGCAGGGAAAACCAAAATCATGATCTTTGGGGGAAGTCATGGCAAGTGTAAGAAATCTAAATACAACTGGAAAATTGATACTCAAACCATTGAAATTGTTGAGGCATACCCATACTTGGGCATGCAAAGCTGTGAAAAACCTACCGCCAAATATTATCAATAGATGAGAGCAGATAAAGTCGCTAGGAAATGGAACGTGATTAGATCATACATCTCCACTAAAGGTTGCCATTCAGTTGAAGGCCTTTTAGAAATATATAAAAGCTGCAGTACCGGCGCCCTGTATACCCTTGAATCTTTGCCTTCTAGATTCTTGGCACACTTGGAGAAAATAGAAGGTAAATTGTGGAAACAAGCACTAAGACCTCCTGGAGCCACTCCTATGGCCGCAATTAGATGTGAATTAGGCCTTACCTCTCTCACCATATTATGTAAGATACATTGCTGCAAGCTTTATATAAGAATGCTATCCCAAAAGAAAGATGGTTTGCTAAAATTGGTTGGTAGTAGTATGATTAAGATGAATAATAATAATTTTTACATGAAAGACCTTTTACATATTTCTGCTAGATTTTTAAAAGATATACATTTTAAACTCCCAGGTGAAATTATTTAGCCAGTTCACCTTATTTGAAAATAAAGCCATACAGTGGGACATGTGTAACAATCTTGACTCCCCCAGAAATAAGAAAAGGTTTAAGGAATATTGTCTACAAGGCTTGGAAGCTTCTAAACCTAGAAGCTATATTCTTAAAGTCGCAAATATGGGACTGTTGAGATTTATTATGTTATTAAGATTTAACCTTCTTCTATGTTTGGAGTATGTAGGAAGATAGACAGGCATACCAACAGATAAAAGGGTGTGCAGGTTGTGTAAAGGGGAGGTGGAAACTATCAGACACCTTCTTACGAACTGCAACAAATTAGCCTAGCTATACTATAAGGGATATAAAGATTTGACCCATGACTTAAGAATGATATCAACTGATCAGTTCTGGTCAGGTATCTATATGGCTTCTTCTTTGATGTATGCAGGTGAGGCCTATTATATATGGAAAGAGATAATTAAGAAATGGGAGGATGTAACAGTTTCTTGTAGGCATCAAAACGTCCCTACAAATTATAGGCCCATAACCAACACTCCTTTCTTGCTCAAGATACTGGATCGAGTAGCATATATTCAAATAGCGCAACATCTAAATGCCCACCCTATTCTTAATCCTTTTCAGTCAGGATTCAGACAAGGGTTTGGTACGGAGACTTCGCTTCTTGACCTTAAGTCTCAGTTACTACAAAGAATGGACTCTCAAAAGATCGCTCTTTTAATCTCCCTAGATCAATCGGCAGCATTCGATCTCGTCGACCATGCCATATTAGCAGACAGGCTCATGTCAGTAGCTAACTGTTCGCAGGCCGCTACCAACTGGATACTTTCATTCCTATCCAACAGGTCTAGCAGGGTATGTGCCAACAATGCCAAAGCACCTGCAATTCAGACATTGTTTGGAGTGCCACAAGGCGCCAGTCTGTCGCCTTGCATCTATAACATCTTCATGTCCCCTTTCTTTGCCCATCTGGCTCATGAGGGCATCCTCTTTTCCAACTATGCAGATGACACTCAATGTGTCATTCCTCTTACAGGCCAGCATTCGGAGGATGAAAAAGAACTTAATCGCATCTTTGCCATGATAGAACAATGGATGATGTTGAATAATCTTGCACTCAATCGCAGCAAGACAGAACTCATGGTTGTAGGATCTGATAGCATCATAGCCAGATTGGACTCAGCTTACAAACGTTTCCAGCTGGGAGATGCTCTAATGTCCACTCTTCCCAAGGTTAAAATCCTAGGCGTGGTATTGGATCAATCGCTCAAGATGAATTCTTATGTGGCCAGTACCGTCTCTTCCGCCAACTATTATATAAAATTGTTATCCCATTTGCGTCCATACATCTCCCAATCCAATGCTGAGACCATCGCCCGAGCCATTATAGGCTCCAAACTTGACTACTGTTGTAGCCTATTAGCAGGCTCCAGTAAAAAATGCATCAAACGCCTTCAGGTGGTTCAGAACGGAGCTGTTAGAGTGGTATCCGGTCTTGCATACAGGGTACATGTCTCGGAGGCACGTCGAGCACTACACTGGCTGCCCGTGGAATCAAGAATCTCCTTTAGACTCATGGTCATCACTTTTAAATGTCTTCAGGGCAAGATGCCCTCCTATCTGCAAAGGTACATTGGAATAAAATCTTCTGCCAGAAACCTTCGGTCCAACAACCGGAACCTGCTCCAGCAGCCCAGAGTCAAAGGCAAAAAGGCACAATGTGGTGCTTTTGCCTCAGCTGCACCAGCACTTTGGAACACTCTGCCTGACCAATTGAGAAGTTCATCATCCCTCAATACATTCAAGAAGGGCCTTAAAACCTTCCTCTTCAAATAGTTGCCCCTGGTTTTCAGTTACTTTTTCCATTAGATCGTTCAGCCTCTTTATCTCCCCTTTCTTCTATGTTTTTTTTTTTCTTTTTTGTCTGCGCCCTCACACCTATGGGTTTATGGTGCGCCATACAAATGCTATAAAGTAAAAAGTAAAGTAAAGAGTAGCCATACCTCTGAACACCCAGCGAGGTTGGAGGCTCAGATGTCTAAATTTATCAGATGTTGTATTTAATCTAGTGTTGAATGCCTCAACGTCTTTTAATGTGTTTTTAATGTCTCCCTTATTTCATTTCATATCTCTATTTCAGTATCTCAGGATCTTAGGATTTTAGGTATTTTAGGATTAGAATATTTTTAGGCAAAAGACTATATAAAATGGAATTTAATATTTGTATTTTTTTAACATTGTCGAATGGTTGATTGATTAACATATCACAATCTATATTGTTTTTCTAAAATGTATTCAAATGTATTTGTTAAATGATATTATATTTGTATGAATTGAATTTGTATAAGTGTTTAAGGTTTTAATTAACCAATTACACTATAAATAAATTAAAAAACAGTTTGGTTGCCTGTTCAATAATCCATTCTAATGGTTTTTCCCTGTCAAATTCACAGATTGATTGGGAGACAGTTTCTTTTTGGAGCCCATAAAAATACGCAGTTTTGAATTCGACTGAATTAGGGTTAGAGTTAAAGGTCAAATCAAAACATGAGAATGCCCTTTTTAAGTTTTGAAAGAACTGGCGAGGGGATTTACTTGGTTTTGCAGACATGCTATAAGCAGCTGCCTTGGCTTGCTCTATAGACTGTCCATGTTCCCTAGGAATCCGAAGGGTTTTAAATATATCATGCACCACCTCCAAATGATCTAATATGCAGCAATCCCCTCCTTTTTTGAATGGTCTGATAAATGTTTTGATAGACTTAATAATTTTTAATGGACTACATGGTGCCTTCTGGGATGTGCCATTTTGTCCCTCACTCCTGAGACTGTGTGTGAGCAGATGCAGTTGATTCAGACCCTAATATTGGATCATAACCCAGCCTTGTCAGGTGTACAGCTGCTGGAAAATCTCCCTGGCTAGGATTTGTGATTAAATTTGGCTTTAGTGAATGTGGTGCACTGCCACTTTTCCTGTGACTTAAAATTATAGATTTGCTGTTTCAATTCTCTGCATTGCGCATGAAGCTGCTGTGCTTCATTGCAAAAAGTAGAATTCTCACCCCTGACTTCAGTGATTATTCCTTGCAACTCTTTGATCTGTGCCTGACAATGGTAAACTGCTTTAGCTTTTTCTTCATTCTCATCCAGTAATTTAAAATTTTCCTGTTCCATAGCAGAGAATTCCTTATCTTTTTCACTATTATCTTTTCTACGGGTCTGAATTTCTGGAATTGCAAGATCTTTGTCCTGTCTTACATCATCTAATACTGTTTTTAAATTAATTAATTCTTACTCACTTTCAGCAAATTGTCTGTCTCTCTGAGCCAGTCGGGCACTAAACTCGCTTGATTTGGCCTGCAATTGCGTATCCAACTCCCCATGTTTTTCCATCTGTAGCGATCACTCTCGTTCTGCAACTAAATCTCATTGCAACTTGCTAATTACCTCACAGTCTTTCTCTCACAGCTTTATTGACCAAAGTAGTAGAAACCACAACTTTGTGCACAATCTGATTATATGATCTCTCTTCCTTATGCTCCGATGCTTGGAACAGTCTAAGGAGACACATTTGCAAAATAATTCCTTCAACAAAAATTTACGGGGCCTCTTTCTGAACTTCAGTACTAATCCTTTCTTTCCATGTTACTATATTTTCAGATGACCAGTTTGTAAGAGCAAATAGTTTTGTTTCGAGATAAACCAATAATTCAGAAAAATCAGCTTGCATCTCTGGCATGGTGGGATTGGTGCCAGTGATACAAAACCAAAAATCAATGTCAACACATCACAGTTGCTAGCTCACAGCTCTAACTCAGAGAATGAGTGCACAATATGGCTATACCATACTACGTGAGGCCACGCCCAGTAATTACTTCACCACTTCAAGGCCAACAGACAATAATTATGTAGGCAGTATTTAGCAGTATTTTTGGTGAACATGTTGGATATTTCGTGGTGAGCCTAAATATAGAGAGCTGCCTGGTGATTGTTTTTACACCGGGTTCACTAACGCTACGTCAAGACTAGACTTAGTACACTTTAGATCATAATTTCATGTCCCTGCAGTATTTTATTTACAGTACCACATCCTGCCCTTTTGGCGGTATCTCAGAATACATTTACCATGTAAACAAAATATTGTCATTCATATAGAGCCATAAACATGGTTTTCTCCCTCCCCCCATCAAGGGAAAGATTTGTGCTTTGGAGGAGAGTTGGTTCCTAGTCACCTGCATTGAAAAAAGTGTGTGACTACATGTACCAGAATCCTTAGAGACTTTAATGAGAACTAACCAGACACACCTGAAAAGGAAAAGAAACACAGCCTCCCTGATGATTGATAGAGTCAAGAAAACGTTTGGAGGAGAAGACTAACTGTTGATTTAGCAGGTAAATCTGACTGGAAATCAGAGGCTGTGCCTCATCTCCATTTCTTCTCATTCGTATAGAGCCCCTGAAAATAACCACTTCACAGTGATCAGTTTTGCTTTGTATTTTCACCACATCTGATAAAGTGAACTACCGCCTGCGGTAAAATGAGTTCACCATTTGTTACACATCAATCTGTATGCCAACCCAAGAAACCGGAACACATAATAAGTACACTGAGGCTAATTTATCTTTTTTTCTAGTTCTTTATAGAATATTAGAATTATGCAAAATCAGAACAAAACAAACAATACACAGTGTTATCTGATAGCATTTTACATCTGTGACTCAAAATGCAAATAAAACATTCAGAAATACAATTAATGTGGCATTGTTTTCCCACAATAAATGAGCTAATGATTTCTAATGAACGATTCCCTCACAGTGAATAGCTTTTCTCATAACCAGCCACAAATCCTCTCTTTTTGACAACTGCCCAGAGTTCTGTTAAGGCTGACTTTGAACGTATCTCAACTCTTGGCAATGTGTGCGCCCCCAACACAGCAATGTTTGGATTCCTCTCTCCACTTCGTTGGTGCCAATCTCTCTTCCCTGTCTGTCTGAAAGTCAACAAAGTTTTTCTCCAGCCTGAATGCCTACGAGCAAGATCCACTTCATCCCAGGGACAGCGAGGGCTCGAGATAGCAAGGGCCATCCTTCAGAGACAATGCATCAGAGAGAGCCCGAGACTACAATTGCAAGCATTTTTATATTCTCTGGCTGAGACCTCCCATGGCTACATATTTACCTACATAAAATGTAGGAATGCCTGCCTTTATCTGTGATGTCATGTGCCCATCAGATATCCCCTCCCTTTAACAATCAGCCAACTCTCTAAAAATGTCCACAGAAACACGTGATTAACCTTGCTTTCAGAAAGCCAGCAAACGGATGAATGTGCTGCATTTCTCCATCACTGCTTTCCTGTTCTGCAAAATGAACAATCGGACTACTTTGGACAGATCACTTCGCTTAACTCAAATCTTGACACGTACTTGCCGCAAATCTAATTCTTCCACGTTTGTTTACTTGCATTTAAAATAAGCTTGCACAGCTCAAATGCTTCCACATTCAGTTTTTCAACCTGCACCAAAGTTTTCGCACAAGAGTCATGGACTGATCTGCACTGTAGCTGAATGTTAACAGGGAACATGTTAGAGGTTAGGGGATGGATATTAGTAATTGTTAGTTTTTATGCTTCAATGCAACTCAATCCATAACTGTGATATGGAGCAAAATGTGCAGTATCAAATTCAGATTCACCTTTAAGCTAGCATGTGCTTTATGCATTCACAAAACTGACATCTACTAGATTCAATCTGAGTTTCACAAATGGGTCTCACACCCTTGCTCTCAAATGGGGTCAGATTGTAGCCTTGTTGAAATGTGGAGCCCTAGCTAAAATTCAGAGACTTGGCTAAACTTTGGAGTCAGCGTTAAAATTCAGAGTCCTCTCTCCCTACACTCCGAGTTTGAACACTGTAGTAGTTACCGTGTACCGTGGATGCTATATTTGGTTTATGCTCTAGTTTAGCCCAGGTTCAAATGGCAATACAACTGACTCTTGCTCGTGTGGTTGATGTTATACTTTATCATAGTGTGGCGCAGAGTCCCAGTAATGAGGCAAGCACCAGCTGAGAGAGTGCCCCCTGGTTTCGGCAAAGGAATATGTGGAAATGTCACCTCCCTCTGCTCCCTCATTCAATGGTTGAAGTGTACGAAAAGAAGTAGTGGAACTACGTTCCCTGCTAGCCTGCCCCCGCTCTCCACAAACCCCATCGCAGCCCCCTCCAATGCACAATAAAAGGCCCCAAACAAACACGCCTGCTGTTTCAGGGAATGTTCAGTGCATTGCACTGAAGGGCAAGTTTCAACTTCTTTCTACACTTTTATTTTAAAACAAAACCATTCCGGAGCGGTTTCTTTATAAAAAACAAGAGTACAGGAATGGTAAAATGTGTTAAAAAAAAGGTAGAGGAGCACTGCTCCCATCGCCCCTGCCCACTTCTACCACCGGAACGGTTTCGTTTAAAAATAACAGTAAAGGAAGAAGTTGAAACTTGCACTTTCAGTGCACTGCACTGAGCATTCCCGTAAACAGCAGGCAAATGTGTTTGGGGATTTGTATTGTGTGTGGGAGGGGGCAGGGCAATGGGGTTTATGAGGAGCAGGGCCGGCCAGCAGGGAACATAGTTCCACTACTTCTTTTCTTACACTTCGACCACTGGCCCTGGGTTGTTAATGCTGTTGTTAAGCTCAAGCAAATAAGACAGAACAAAAACATAAACTTGTACAATATCTATGGAGTCACGCAGGTGTAAGATCAAGAGAAATGCTGGAGCTTTGGCAGATCTGAGTATTACGGATATTGTCTGCATCGAAAAAGGAACCTGTTACGAACTATAGTCCAGGGGGAAACCGATCCCTGAGTCATCCTTGTGGGTCATTTCGCATCCTCCTCCTTCTAACATCTTGGACAAATGGTTGCAAGTACCAGAGAAGTGCATACATTACCACAAAGAAATGACTGTCCGCGAAACAACGTGATACTGTGTATCGCGCCGTCAGCTTTGGCCAAAGCTGAAACGATGGGGTATTAATACCACAACACCTGCATCTTATTGCCTAGCTTTATACTGACACTTCTGTCACCATCAGGCTACCTCAGTTCAGCACTACATCAAAGTCCTTCCACACTAACTCCGGTTTAAAGCAGGGGTGTGTGTTGGCCCCATCCTATATAACCTGAACGTCGCCGACATGGACGAAGCAATGTGAGGTGTCCATAATTTTCCACCAAAACCTGGCAGTGAGAGTATTTCCTGACTCTCAGACACAGGCGATACCATCTTAATAGATCAAACGCTCCTTGGCCTGCAGCTAAACATGGATGTTTTACATCATTATGCAGCTTTAAACAGGTTAAAAATCAACCAGAGTAAACCAAAAATCATGATTATAGGCAGGCAAAACATAATCAAACCTCCCTTTCCTGGTTGATGAGGGAGACAACAACTTGAGATTGTTATTACCTGGGCATACCCATCAAGCATTCACCTATGGCGGCCTTGTATACTGAGACTTTGCCCTTCAAACACATTAGAAAGTGCTAAGTCATTAAACACGTTATGCGCAGGAAAGGCGGTAGCTCTTTGGAGGGCCTCTTGGAGGTCTATAAAAAAGGTGTAATTCCAAGTAGTTTATATGGCCTTGAGGTGTTGCCAGAGTGCCACGTAAAATGGCTCAAAAAGATTGAAGGAAAAATGTTGCGCTCTCTAATAGGTTTACCCAGTGGGTGCCAGGAGAAGCGCTCAAGTGGGAGCTTCGCTTCCCTTCTTTCTTTTTGGAGAATTGCGCGTACTCAACTTTATGTTAAAACCACCTGGAGTGCAGATAAGAAGCTTTCACTGCTGGCACGTTTAAAGTCCTGGAAATGATGCCCAACTAGAATTGGCGGTCACTGCAACGAAGCATCTAGAATCTGTTGGTTTAGAGATACCACTCGAGGCAGAAGCCTCTTCCTTTCCTTTCAGGTTTAAGGGCTTGATTCATGGAAGTGTTTTATAATGGTGCAATCCCATAGGAAAACGTTCCATGAATCAGGCCCTAAGTCTAAAAATGTTGATATGGGATTGTTTGCATGCTATGGTGAAGCTATCTGCCAAGGAAAGGTATGTGCCATACGTCAACCAGCATTTTTCTCCTGATATGCCTTCTTGTTATTAAACTAAAACATGCAATCCTGTCTTGAGATGTTATATCCATTACTTGAGATGGAATTTGCTACCGGTTTTAGAATATACTCGGGCATGGAAGGGCATTCTTCTAGACTGTGTGATAGTGAAACCTCCAGACATATCTTGACCAAGCGCTCATGTCTGACCGAATGCTATTGTTAGGGACATGAGAAATGTGTATAGCCATAAGATGGCGTTGGCTCAGCCTTTAATCATTTTTGGGCTGCTATCTATTCGACGGAATCATTAGTAATTACGACTGCATCATTTTACATTTAGTAAAGAGATTCTCAACAGCTAGCAGCCCGTGGCTCGCAAAAGTCTTATAAGATAAATCGGTAAATCTGCTCCAATAGGGATCACTAACTTTTAAGATGAGATCTTTTTTAATGATTTACCAACTTGTTGTTATGAACTTTTAAGTGTACTTTGTTTTTATTAGTTATTTATACATTGTATTTGAATTATTTTTTCCTCATTTCTGTCTTCGTTTTATGTGAAAGCGCAAATGTTTTTTGTTAGCTATAAGCGCTTTAAATTAAAAAAATGTAGTGATAATTTTTTCACTATTATTTTTCAAAGAATGTTCTTGTTATCATTTTAACACTTACTGAATTGTGTTACAGGCATTGGGAGTGGGTGGAGCCTACAATTATTCCTTTTGGCAATTCAGAATGAACATACACGCCTTTAGATTGAATGCTGGTCTTTAAGAGTTGGGAGGAGTACGTTGGGTGGCTGATCTATTTAAAAATGACATTTGGATGACTGCGAGGGAATTACAGCAGCACTATAACATAGAGAACTTTAAAACCTCTGATTACCTAAAACTTAAACGGGTGATTGGGAATGTGGACTTTGAGCAGAGAATTGATTTGAATCTGTTTACTAGGAAGGTGATAGGGGGAGAAGGAGGCCTGGCCAGTCGAGTATATAAAGTGATTGCGTCAAATTATAATGGTAATGACTTATTAAGAGAGGAGCGGAGTAGAAGAATTGGATCGGATATCTCTGAAGACTTGTGGCGACAAATGTGTGTGAATGTCAAAATGTGCTCTTTGCGACTTACGGAGAGGTCGAGACAGATAAAGATTCTTTATCGGATTTTTTGGACACCAGAGAAAATGTGGAGGAGAGGGATGTTGGGGAGCTCGGATTGTTGGAGATGCATGCATGCGTCAGGTATGTTGGAGCATATGCTGTGGGACTGCAGGTTGGTGAGATTGTTCTGGGTTGAGATTGGTCGGGTGTGTGATGAGGTGATTGAGGAGTTGCCTGTTCTGGACTTCAAAGTGGTGATATTGGGGAGTGATGAGCCTTTGGATGGTCTTACTCAAAATCAGAAGAAGTGGTTATTCAGAGAGGCAATGATTGGTAAGATAATTATTTTGCGGAATCGGAAATCTACATTGACTTTGAATATTGAGACATGGTTGACTGAAATGCACGACTTGGCAGAAATGGAAAGGATGCTTTACAGGAGAGAAGGGAAAAAGGGTTTGTTTGAGAAAATCTGGGGTAAATTTCTTCAGTTATACTAGACTCGGTGTAGTACATGTGTAAGTGGGGGCATGCGGGGGTGGCTAATTGAGAGATGTAACAGATTTGGTGGGGGTTATGATATGATTTATAGCTTGCATTGTACATAGCTGTTTTGCAAAATGCATTGATTATTTCAAGTATTTGTCTGTTTCAAGGAAAGTATTTTAATGTTTGTAACATGATATTTTGTAAATAAACGTTTCAAAAAAGAAAAAAAAAGACTTTGGTTATTTCTGTTGCATGAAACTTAAGTTGCTGAAAGGGCAATCGCTACATACCGCTACAGATCACTTACTGAATAAGGAGGTGACGCAACACCCATTTCAGACCTCCCATTTTGTGTAAATACAGAAATCTAGCCTTTTCCATTGGTACATGCGCCTTTAAAGACACATTCACAAGCGTGGATAATAAACACTTGTATTTTGAGCATATTTGAGGAACCAGCTGTATTTAAATTTCTACAAATATACAGTAAAAATCCCTCATTATTTTGGCAGAGTATGATACTCCAAAGAGGGGATTCCTGTATCCATAAGAGGAAGAGTTCTAACATTCTTCGTGACAGGTTTTGCTCATTTTCAGGATTTCATGACCATGATGCCTTCTGTTCTCCCAACACTTGCTGTCACTCGTTGCTACACATAGGACAGAAATGCACGACTAAACGTTCGTCCCTTCTCTTTTTTTATTCAGGACGCTTCTTGACGTCAAGCTCTGAAATGCGACGGCTGGTAGCTCTGCTGTCTTTCTACCTCTCGTTTCCTCATGGGGAATTCCGCATTTACCGCATGGACGGAAGCATTCAAGGTCTGTTCAATTTTTATTTTTACTCTATGTTTTATAGTATGTTTTCTTGCTGTCATTTTCCGAAGCATTTCTACCAGCATACTGAAACAAATAGCCTGCCTCACTTATTCCCGACTGAGCACTTAATTTTACTTTGTCTTTAATTTCGTGCGGGTTTTGGCATGTTCTGTGTGTGCTAAAGTACTGCTTTGCAGCTCATGCTAGAGAAGACTAGGCCAGATTGTTAAAGGTCAGTATTTCTTGAGATCTGCTGCTGGGAACTATCGCCAAGCAGTACCCCAAGCAGTAGCGTGAACTGACATTTGACCTCATTATGAGGTCGTTGGTAACGAGCGCTACCGGCAGGTTGCAGCTAAACTCGTAACAGCATTCTTCCGCCTGATATCCCGGTGCCACTGTCTCGGTGGCCCGGGATATCAGGCGGTGGAAAGTGTAAATCCCCATACCTGTGAAGTTGCATAGGACTACACGGCAATGGGGACAAGGAAACACTGGCACCGTTACTAACTTTTGCGAGCACCATGCCTGCAGGGGGCGGTGCCCCCAGCAGGTCATCCGGGAGTAACAGCTCCTGAAGCCATACTTGTAGTCTGGCGGGCTGGAAACGGTGCACCCTTATTTCCAGACCGCCAGGCTTGTAATGAGGCCATATTGTTTCCATAAAGGAGACACATGTGCAAAAGTCTATGGTCGTAGATTGGTGATTCACTTTTATTTTCCTATTGTAGTGTCCAGGACCTTAGTGTAGTCCATATTTTCGGAAGAGTGTTTTACCCAGTGTACCTGACCAAAAAGTACAGCAGGGCAAGTTGGTAATCAAACATTTATTTCGTACTTTTAATTGGAAAAATATGCCATATTTTTGTGGCTTCATATCTTCCATTCCATTGCCGTACAGGAGTTATTTCTGTCACAAACACATACTTCCTATGCCTTCTGCCCAGGCCTCCTATCCAGAATTCTGCCTGCAACCTTCCAAGAATGGAAGACAATGGGTACCAAGTAAACAGTGGGTGAGAGCAATCCAGGTGAGGAGCACTGAGTAGTGATTCCAGTGGTGTCCCTGGGAAGAACTCAGCATGCTACACGTCAAGACCTTATAGCTAGGATACAGTTCAGTGTATTACATTGGGCATCATAGAGAAAAATGCAGTGGGGCACAAATTCAACTGGGCATTAGTGGGTAAAATCACAGTAGGATACCAGGGAGAAAAGCCTCAGAGAGGAAGAATTACAATGGGATGCACAGAAGCAAATATACAGTGGGACACGAACTGGCAAATCCCAATGGGGAGAATCACTGTGGGCAGAATTGCAGGCGGGCACTAGAATGGCGAGCAGCTTAGCAAGGGGTGCAAACAAATCAATCCACATATTGCAAGGCATAAAGTGTCCTTGCAAGGCATAATGAGTGTTTGACATGCCTAAAAACATTAGAAGTTGTAGCAAATCATGAAAGGGCCTAACAATGGAAAACTGCCTGGTTGCCTGACTGCACAACTACCACTGACCTGTGGAGACAGCTGCCATTTCTCTTCTTCACTTGGTCACTGTCAAGCTCTACCTTTCTCTCACACTTTCTCAAATAGATACATTGTGTACTGTGTGCAGCACAGATTAGGAAATTGGCAGCAGGCTGGAGAATTCACTCTTTACCATAAATGGAGCATAACGTGTTGTGGGAGCCATGAACTTTTGGTTCAAGGAAAGGGCTTAGTGAGAAATGGAACCCACAGCCACTCACTTCACCTTGTTTAGTATGTTGGTGTTAGGCAGAATTGGAGGCAGTACCCTCTGGGGCAACTACACACAATTAGGAGCACAGGTGTTAGCCAAACCAACCTTTTAGTATAGGTCTGTACCACGCAGTTTACTGGTAGCGAGCTGAGCAGCCCGGCTTACCTCAAGAGTGATTCTGAGCAGTACAAGTAGTTACACAGAGGACTTTCAATCACAGTGGTTCAAGTAGCCACTTATTCTCAAGGTTTATTGGTAAAAACACTTAGTAATTTATTACACAATCATTTAGAAAAATGTCACTAGCAGAAGAAAACTTACTATTATGAATCAATACACACTTCAATACAAAATTCTAAGGTTTTAAGGCAGTTTGAGCTCCCCTGAAATAGAAGCCAAATGGCAGTTCAGTTACTTAGAAAGGGGCAAAGGGCACAAGGTGAGTAAAATCGATCATATATACTTTTTAGACAGTGCAAATAGTTTCAGTTCACCAGAAGAGTTCAACTGAAGTCAATAGGCCAGGCCAAAGTCAATGGGCTAGTGTTCTGTATAGGAATAGCAGTTCTGGTATCAAACGGTAAAGTCTTTGCGAAAGTTCTTAGAAGTAGTTTACGCGAAAAAGAATCACATGTCAGGTCACAAGCTGATTAGTTCAAAAAGGTAGCAGGCGCTCCTCTCCAGAAAGAACATGGCATGATAACCTGTTCTGAGATGAGAGTTTGCAGTACACAGTTTTTGCTCACTGTACCTTCCACAGATGGGAA
Organism: Ambystoma mexicanum; assembly: GCF_040938575.1. Taxonomy (NCBI): domain Eukaryota; kingdom Metazoa; phylum Chordata; class Amphibia; order Caudata; family Ambystomatidae; genus Ambystoma; species Ambystoma mexicanum. The sequence continues at coordinate 1,488,667,489 of NC_090921.1, forward strand.
ATATCCATTTGCATATCAGTCTTTGTTCCGCCCACATGGGCAGTCAAGCACCGAAATGCTATAGCAATTCCTCTCTGAACAAGAGTACCAACAGCAACCCCATACACGTGTTTCAGTCTTGTTGGGCCTCATCAGTGAGGTGAAACTGTGCCTCTCTGAGCACAGTGAGCAGGGAGTCCACATCTGGTTGCCCCCAGGTAACTTAGGATGACCAACCCCAAGTTCCTTGTAAATATTTCAAAAAAGTAGCAGGCGCTCCTCTCGAAAAAGTACATGGCATGATAACCTGTTCTGAGATGAGAGTTTGTAGCACACGCTTTTTGCTCACTGTACCTTTCACAGATGGGAAATATCCATTTGCATATCAGTCTTTGTCCCGCCCACATTGGCAGTCCAGCACGGAAATGCTGTGGCAATTCCTCTCTGAACAAGAGTACCAACAGCAACCCCTTACACGTGTTTCAGTCTTGTTGGGCCTCACCAGTGAGGTGAAACTGTGCCTCTCTGAGCACAGTGAGCAGGGAGTCCATGTCTGGTTGCCCCCAGGTAATTTAGCACAGCGAGTAGAGCGCTCGCTTTGATATCTGTGCATAGCCTGCTGACATAGGTCCAAATCCCGGCAGGGCCAAACTCAGCCTTTCATCCTTCCGAGGTCGATAAATGAGCACCACACACTGTGGGTAATAATAAGCAGCGCTCAGATACCTGAGGGTTCGTTGCGCTATATAAATGCTAAATTATTATTATTATTATTTATTATTAGGGTGACCAACCCCAAGTTCCTTGCAAATATTTCAAAAAGGTAGCAGCCGCTCCTCTCCAGAAAGAACAAAGCATGATAACCTGTTCTGAGATGAGAGTTTGCAGCACGTGGTTTTTGCTCACTGTACCTTTCACAGATGGGAAATATCCATTTGCATATCAGTCTTTGTCCCACCCACATGGGCAATCCAGCACCAAAATGCTATAGCAATTTCTCTCTGAACAAAAGTACCAACAGTAAACCCATACACGTGTTTCAGCCTTGTTGGTCCTCATCAGTGAGGTTAAACTGTGCCTCTCTGAGCACAGTGAGCAGGGAGTCCACGTCTGGTTCCCCCCAGGTAACTTAGGATGATCAACCCAAAGTTCCTTGCAAATATTTCAAAAAGGTAGCAGGCACTCCTCTCCAGAAAGAAGCTGATTAGGCCTGCAAGTTGGGAAAGCTTCATGAACTTTCACCGTGGGAGTGGCGTCCTCTCTATTGGGTTGGCACAGTACCTTTGTATGAAGAAACAAATGCTGCTGAAGTCGTGGTTACTGGCAGGTCCTGCAGATCTCGCTGTTCCTGGCGACAAGAGGGAGGACGTTGGGGGACTCCTGCACTGCACGGGATCATTGAAGAAAGCAAACAAGATGGAGTCACTTCAGTTTCCATTAGCTGTAGGTTCAAGAACACAAACTGGTGTCCCTCTCCCTGGTTAATCCTAACCAGCCTTGAGAATGGTATTCAGGTGTCTTATGAGTTGATTGGTCCCACCAACTCAAAGGAAGAAGCCGTCCTTGAAGGAGCTTCTCTGTTGAATAGAATTTGGCAATTTGGTCATGCAGCAGGGCTTCACCGGGCAAACCAACGGTCCAGGAGTTGCAGCAGCTGTCCTCTTCCAGCTCGTCTTCGGTTCTTTCGTTCCAGTGGTTGACTCTGCTTTCCAGTCCTAGAGACTCGCCTTTTAAACAGTTTTCTCCCTTTCATTCTAGCCAGCTGTCACTCACCCAGCAGGGTGGCTGTTCTTGCCAGACAGTCAGCCAGCCAATCACACCAGAGTCCATTTGGGTCTCCTAGGAGACTAAGCACAGGGAGTTTCGGGCACCTTCCTCACTACCTGCCCACCTCAGACCCTCAGCCGCCAGAGGCGGACTTCAGTCATGAAGCCCGCCAAAGGCACACGAACAAAGGGACCAAACCTGGTTTGGCATGCAGAAACAAACAGTAGAAGGACCTTTCCAAAAAGAAACTGCAAAAGACTGGGACCTGTTTAAACAAAGGGGCTTAAGACACCATCTTGAAAAACATGGCTCCTGTGATTTTTAGCTACCGGTGTTCGCGGTCGGGAAAAATCATGGTAGTTTGTGTAAAACCACTGCCATCAGCCTTTTCAATAGGAAAGGGTAGCATTTGACTACTCCATTGTATGATGGTGTGTGCTGGGTCTCGGAATTTGGAAAGATTAGTAAAGTCAATTTCACTTTAAATTCTCTGGGAAACAGTAGTTTATCCCAGAGAAGGTATTTAAACATGTGGGAAGTCTAAAATACATCCCTTGTGTCACTGCACTGAGGGTGCTGTGTGACACACATGAAATGATGATGCCTATGGAGTTATCTAAAACTCCATAATCACAGAACACAAATGTAAAATACACATCAAAATACATGAACGAGTGGGAAAAAGGTTCACACTCTTTCCAGGTAACAAAATCAAGTCCTCAAAAATCCAGCAACGTTGCCGGGGGTCTCTAAAGTGAAGGGAATTAGCACATTTATGAGAATTATCCCTAACAGTTGGTTAGCAGACTGAGTACCACTCACTCTAACCTGCTCATTTGTTGCACTCATTGTCCCCTGTTGATAGTTTTGCCCATAAGGGCAACGCCCTTTGGGGAACAAGGTACTCAGGGCAGGGGCCAGGATCCTTGGTGGTGTTTACCAGAAGTCTACCCCAGTCTTTCCAAAAGGACTCAACATTCTCTTCAAATGCGTGCACAGCCATTATCCAAAAATGAATTTTTGCTCTTACCTGCCTCCATAGTTGCTGTTGCAATAGCTCCATAACTTCAGTTTCAGAATGATGGTGAAACCAAGCTTGGGTTTTTACAGGAAGCTTCATGAGATGAGGAGCTGCAAGATAAAAGGAAGAATGAACCACAAAGTTCTCCACAAATCTGGCAGCACCATCCTCTCAACTACAGGGGATGTTGTGGCTGCAGGAAAATAAAGAAAAGCATGATGACTTCTCTGGACCCTTAATAGATCCAGCCATCTGGCAGATCTTATTGGACAGGTCTGAACAGAGGCTAAAGAATGGATAACGGAAAAAGGCACTGGGACTAGGTTCCATTGTAAATGAGAATATGAATTTATATCCCACAGGCAAGAACTGTGAAGGATGCCCACATCTGGTCTCAGATTATGGTTGAATTCATGGCAGGAGCGTCCTCAAAGTGTCCCACAGAGGAGCTTGTATCATTCTTTCAACTAGGCTTCAACAGTTTTGAAAAAAACATGGATCCCAAGAAAGTGTGCAGTATTTATCAAATTTCAGGGAGTTATCTTTCCAGACATAGGGTGGCGATGTCAGACATGATCTTCTGCACAAGGTGTTAACTGTCCCTACACAAGTTGTTCTGATGTCAGCAAGAAACCACCTCACCCATCAACAGGTAACTGCAAAAGATTAGAAAGGGGCTTTACACAATTTGGGATGAGTTCTAGCATGAGTGTCGAAAATGTGTGTGCATAGTTTTGAAAGTAGTTAAAAAAGCTATGACATGGCAATTAAAAGTGTTGACTGGAGGACCCAAGGACTTTTCAGTAGGGGCCCAGAATTTACTGTGCGCTCCCCAAATTAGAATGCATATATACACATTCCCTCTGGCAAAACAAGAACACTTTTTTTGGCTTGTATATTTACCTTCGAAGGACGTTCAATGGGTAAAAAGAATAAAATGATCACTTTTAGGTGCTCCCAATATTAGCATCTACGGAAAATAAGGCACAGTAATGTAAAGCAGTTTTCCCATGATCACACAGTTTGAAAAGTATGGAAGATGGGATTTGTACTTAGGCTTCCTACTGGTACAGTTTTAACTTCATGGAGTAGACTGCTTTTTAGACTATTTCATCTTTAGTTGTACACCAATATATAGCCTCATTGCAAGTTTGGTGGTACAGGAAAAAAGTGGAGTTAATGCTGTTACCTCCATTCTTGAACAAAATGAGGTTCCTATTGGTAATAGGAACTCCCGTCCCCTGCACACCATTCAATAGTAGAAAGAATCTTTCCAAACAAATCTCAATGATTTTTATAATTTCAAATATTCGTTGTCTCAATATTTTGTAAAGTTTTTTTAGCAACAATCAAGGTAGTCAAGTATTAAATGTAACATTCAATCAACAGATTAAAAATGACCAGTTTTCACGTGTAAATTTCAAATTATTTCTTTTACTCATTATTCAAAAAAGTATCATCATTTTCTCGAGTTGCATTCACTCCAAAATCATTCCCAATAAAAAAAAAATTCTCAAATAGCAGTTCAACAAAATTTTACAAAATTTTCCCCAATTTATTTTTCAAACCAATACTTTCAAATGAGCTCAATGCGTTTCCAGAGATTTGTTCTCTCTTCTTCAGGAGCAAGCACTTATTTATCACTGATGTAGTAATCACCAATTTCAACAATTCTTCATTATAAAGAATAACCAATTCTTCCTATTTAAATCAAACCAACTTGTCAAAGTAAAGCATAATTTTCTTTTTTGATACATATATCCACAGGATTTTTCTATGTCAATTTATTCCGTTGTGAGATTATGGAAACGACATATTTTCATGATTCCCCATTCATAGATGGTTTTCTGTGAATAATATAATCTGTGTACTAGTAATTTAATGATGCAGTGTGTGCTAGTTTTTAACTTTATACATTATAGCATTGTACCTGTAAGTTTCTCTTGTTCACCAATTTGCCATACAGGTCTATTCCGCTTTTAATTCGAATAATCCAAATGGAATCTCGGAAGTAAATAGCCTAGAAGGTATGTATTCATACTATAAATCTATTTGTTTCAAATATGTGTGTTTCATGCATTCGCCCAACTCTATAAGAGACTCAACGAATTATTCTTAAAATGGGGTCACATTCTGAAAATTTAGGAGGGCACCGTGGTCAAGTCACATTTTTCTTCCCTGTGTATCAATAAATAGCTTGAATTACCGCGATATATTGATTTAGCGTTTTATTAAATCATTCCCTTCAAAGTAAATATCATATTACAATATGTTTTGTTTTTACCTGGATTGCTGTCTGCTTCCCGCCGCATACGTTTCTACCCCCTCTTTTACTTCCTATCGTATCGCGTGGTCACTGTCCATGTGTATACCTAATGGGAGATGTTATGAATTAGCACTATGTGCAGCTAGTCAACTGATTAAGTCGTCGCTATATATCCCGTGTTCATTATTTGCACTATTCCCCAAGTACAGAAACCGTATACTTTACCTATGTTCTATCTTCTGCCATGCGCGAGCTTGATCCACCTTTCTCCTATTCAACCCGTTTCTTAGCAACTTGGCCATATATTATCATGTGATTTAATCACATGACCACTATGAATTGTGGGATTTATAGTTTTTACTTGTGTAAGGTCTATTTCCTACATTTTTAAAAAGATGTAGGTTCTAAAAATCGTGAGTTTTGTTCCCCTTATTCTATGTATCTCGTTCAACTATATACTGACTCAGAAATGTAACAAGTTAAAGAGTGCGTTATTTTCTTTTATATATTTCGGATCCTTGGTCATACTCCTAATATAGTTTCCATGTGATTTTTCTCACTTCTGTTTTCCACTTCCGAAACAGTGTCCCTATATTTTATTGAAACAATTTTGTATGTTAATTCTGGTCTGAGTAGTTCGGCAGAAGGAGTTTCATTCTGAATATGATATAATCATGTGCCTGTAATGTTAAATGTAATTCTATCAAAGTATCCTGGCCTGTGTTAATAGTGTGATTCCCTTTTTCCTGAAGATAGATTATCTTTCCATTAAATCACAACGTCATTTACATTCTTGTTTTTCACCATATGAGTGAAAATGATAATACTTTTTTGAATAATGAGTAAAATAAATAATTTGAAATTTACATGTGAAAACTGGTTATTTTGAATCTGTTGATTGAATTTTACATTTAATATTTGACTACCTTGATTGTTGCTAAAAACACTTTACAAAATATTGAGACAACGAATATTTGAAATTGTAAAAATCATTGAGATTTGTTTGGAAAGATTCTTTCGACTATTGAATGGTGTGCAGGGGACGGGAGTTCCTATTACCAATAGGAACCTCATTTTGTTCATGTAATTGTTGACTTTTTGATACCAGAGTCATTTTTTCTCCCAGAAAAAACTGATTAGTTTAAGGTCCAATGGATTAGAAAAAATAAAGGATCTCTGAAGTTTTACATTGAATTTACATAAGACAGTGTGTGCTTCCCCTACCTGTTTTCAGTTACCTCCATTCTTCCCACACTGCCAAATTGCAAGCTTTGACGAAATTCCCACTGGCGGAAAGCTGGAGACGAATCCTCCACTTTTCCTCAAAAAATCAGCAGAATTACCACTCAGTAATTTGCTGGTGGTAAATCCGCCAAAAAAAAACACTGGAGTCCTATGGATTCCATTAATGGGGACTAACACTGCCCTATCACCACTTGTAATCTTGTGGTAAATCCACGGGACCAAGTGGTGTTAACAGTAAATGATTTTGGTGGTAATTCACCTATGGGCCTCATTACAAGTTAGTCCCAAAATCAGCAGTAACGCCACTGTAGAAGAATTAGCATTGTCGCTGTGTGCAATAGCGGAATTTCCACCAGATTACAACATGGCGGGCGTACGCACACATCATTGGCGGTAATGGTAATCCTGCACTGCAGAGTTACCGCCGATCAACCTGTGTAATGTCAAATTACCACCAAAAATTGGCAGAATTACCATTATTGCCATGTCAGTCAGTGGAATTTCCACCGGCGGAAAATCACAATCCATTGAATATCTCAACATGGGAGTGCCATCCAGACACCCAAACAATCACAGACATGTCAGGAGGAAAGGGCAATGACAGTGTGCCCAATATGTGGCTCCGTAAGCCTAAATTCAGAAAGCAGGAGCTCACTGTGCTGGCAGAGCAAGTGAGGAGCTGTATGGGGCACAAAATAGGAAGACCAGCCAACAGCGCAGGAACAGCAAATGGGCAGAAATCCGGGACAAGGTGGCGGCAGTGGGCGACGTCCAACGTGAGCTGGACGACACAAAAAAGAGATGGAATGACCTCAAGGCCAGGGTCTGGAGCCTCATCTCCCTCAACCACCGGGAGACAGCTGCCACTGCAGGTGGGTCAGTGGAACCACTGCAACTATGTGGGAAGAAATGGTTAGTGGGATCCTGCGTATGGCCAGGATCGAGGACATGGGAATAGCCAAGTTAGGAGCCAGCAGCCAAGAGGAATCTGGTGAGTACCACATCAAACAAAATATGCACCAATACATGGACAACACAGCAGTCATTCGTGAACACCCAAACTGCCATTCAAGCAAGCAACGTGAACCCCAGCAAGAATACACCATCCCTGTGAGGCATCAGGCCACAATGACATGACTGAGTGGGGACAGGACCCCCCTCACATGACACCAATGCAAAGGCAACATAGCCATCATGCAACAATTTGACATGTCCATGCCCACGGATGCATATCAGTGGATAGTTGTGTCAGACCCATTAGCCCCTCGATTGCAGCGCTCCATGTAGAGAAACATTGAGGAATACATGTCTGACAACATGGCCGCCTGACTCACAGCCAACTAAATGCACTGCATCCACCTGACTGCACCACTGGAAACCTGTCACCAACAGTCCTGACGCACCACTGGACAGGACACCCTGTAGCTCAACCCATCCCAGGGATGCACGACCAAAGCAAGCCAGCCACCCCACACCTGGCCGGCCAGATGAAATGCATGCCCTGAACACAATGGCTGACACATGATGCTAGCCCCCTATGTGGTCCAACACACAGTGATGACATAGTAAATGTGATAGTGAATGTTGAATCGCTATGTACCTCAGCACCAAAGTGGTAACGCACATATCAATTTGCCCCAACAGGTACGAAAGACATCCAGGAAACAACCGAGGAGGCTGGCTTCTCCACGACACCTGCACCAACCACTGCCAGCAAGCAGCCATTCCAAGGCAGTTCGGGCAGTGGGAGTGTGCCACCCAAGAAGAGGCACCATGCCATCATGCGACCAACCGTCCAGACGGACATGGCCACAGGGCCACAGGCCACCACAGACCCCAATCATGCAATTAGTGCCACCAGCAACAGGCCAAGACACCACCACAGTTGGTCCGACTGTGGACGCACACGTGGGGCAGAGTGGGGACGACAGCCTGCAATCTGAGCAGGCCACTGCAGGCACCACAGACATGCAGTCTAAATGTGCATCCCCAGTATCTAGCCAGCTACATTCCCCTGTCTGCCATTTTTCAATGGAATCCTCCCCCCTGCACAGCCTCTCCCCTCTGCACACACCACCATCCCATCGGGCATCCTGCCGTGTTCGTACGCTATGTGGAGGAGTCCTCTGATGAGCAGAATGGGAATGCTCGCCATGTAGGGAGCCATGATGAACATGATAATGGACATTCCGCACAGGCACAGCCTGGCCCCACACTACAGGCCATTTGGGACTGTCTGGACTGGATGGGACAAAGTCAGGTGGAGATGCACGCCATGGCCCAAGAACATTTGGGGCATTCTCAGGCCATGCGTGCTTGCATCTAGGGGGCCTCCAGACGGTTGTATAAGTCCATTGACCGTTTTTGCAGGAGCATGGCGTCTTGCAATGCAAGCCTGTGGCTAACAAGCCAGAAGGTTCGGGAGCTGGCCGTACAATTGTCCTCATCTCATTAGTCCATGGCCAAAGCCATACACCTCAGCATGGACCACATATGGGGGAGTGTGCAGGGGAGCACACAGTCTGTTACCCCTACTGAGGAGTAATTGACGAGCACCCCGCCCAGGTGCTCACAACAGCGTGATTCACATGCTGCATGCTGCAAAGCCTGTGGACAAGGGGGAAAAGTGGGAGCAGTTCTTGGGCCTGGGGGTGGGGGTGGGAGTTGGTGTTGGACTGGGCTGGGGGCGTGGAGTTGGTGTTGGGGCTGGGGCTGGGTGGTAGCAGTTGGTGTTGGGACGGGGGTTTAGGGTTGGATTGTTAGTGATGGGGCTGGGGTTTCCTTGTTTCAAGAATTGAACACTGCTGACAAATGATTATGTTATTCTATGCAATTGAGACAAGTGCATTCATGGCATGTATTGGCGGCATGTGTGCCAAGTCAAAAGAAATTGTCCATGAGGTCCGGGTGGACCATTCATCCTTCCCTCACTTCTCCACGTTTGTCCTGTGGTGCCCAGGTCACAACTTCACTGTATTCCTCATCTGACCTAGGGTGGTTATGTTCCTCATTTGCAGGCATCTCAATGTTCCTATGTATGCACAAGTTGTGTAGCATTGCGCATACTACTACAATTTAGCCAAGCTTCTCGGGGCTATACTACCTGTGTGGTGTAGGTACCTGAACCTTGATTTCAGCAGACCAAATGTTTGCTTGATGCATTACCTGGTCCTCCTCTGCACATCATTGTAGGCAGTCTCCTGTGGTGTAGCAGGGTTTCTCACAGGTGTCATTAACCATGGTAACTGCGGGTATCCAGCGTCACCTGCAATTCATGAATGGACTGTGTGAGACATGGCAGTGTGTGGGTCAGGGTACAAGTTAATGGTCCTGATATGTCTAGCCCTATGTGCATGTCTCAGTGGTTGTGCATGGTGCACCTTGTGTGCATCAGGGTTGATTGGAATTGGGCCACATGGTTTTCTTGCTGTCATTCGTGTTGTGAGAGTCATTATGTTTTTGTCAATGCTATGTCATTAGCAATGCACTGTTCAACTATGGTGTTGCAGTACGCCATGTAGGGTCTGTTGCAATGCTTTCATGGGTTGTACGTTCCCCTGTTTGCCTTGTGCTGCATTGCATGGCTGGATGCCCTGTGTCATCACATGTTTCAAGTGTATGTTCTGGGGTGCGCTAGTCAGGGTTCTAGGCTTGTTCTGCAAATGTCTGTTGTAGCATCGTGGGACTTGTATTTGCTTCACTTTGCTAATGCTTACGTACCACAGGTGTGTGTCAGTGATTTTGGCAGTTAGGTATGAGTGCTATTTACCCAAATGCCAGGTGAGCTGTCCTCTATGCCTCTCCACGTACGCAGGTAGGTGATGTGCAGTATCATCAAATCATGTGTGGCCCCACGCTATCGGGCATAGAGGTGGCTGATGGTGAGGTCGACATCGCAGGTCATTTGTGCATTCATCAAAATGGTACTGTTTCATGTTCCAGTAGGCCTATTCTGTTGCCTTGGGTATTATAAATATCACATATGTACAATCCAGTGCTGCTATGGTATTGGGGAAATGGTCAATGTTGTGGAACCATGCCTTTGCTGCAGGAACCTGAGACTGGATGATGGGGCATGGAGATGTGCAGACGGGCATGCCTCATTAGCGCTTCCAGGACTTGGTCCAGCATCTTTGGCTGTTACATCCCATGCAGTGTCCCGACTGTGTGTTGGAATGCACCTGTGCCACAGAAGTGAGGACTGCCACATGATTCAGCAGCGTGGGGGGGGGGGTTGGCCTTTCTGCGGTCAATGGCACTCTGCAGTTCTGTCTGTATCATGGTCAGCAGTCCGGTGATGGTGGGATGGTCCAATTGGTGTAGGGTCACTAATTGGCTGTCTGTCGGTGTCCATGGGAATGGGCGGAAACATTGAATGGGTGCCATCCGCTCAATACATCTCCTGCATGTTTTTGGTACCTGTCTCCTTCCCTGCTGTGGTCCAGCATGCTGCTGTAGCTGGATGTATTGTAGCAGGTTGGGGAGGTACATAATCTACATCTGCTTGTGGCTGCATGTTGCTTGGATATGTGTGTGGTGAGTGTGGCCCTTTTATCTCCTCCTGAGTGGTTCTGGTGCACCTGGGCCTTGATTTGTGACACCCGTATGCATTTACCTCCACCTTTTTTTGTGTGGGGGTAACTGTGCTGTGTTTTTGGCAGAATTTCAGCTGATTTCTGGAGGTAATTCTGCTGTTTTTGGACTTGTGGCCGTAATGTTTTTTTTGGAGGTCATTTCATCAGAGTTAGCTCTTCCAGAGGAATTACCGCCAATTTGTCTGTGGGTCCTAATTTGGCATAGTGGTAGAGTTGGCAGTAACTCTGTTACTGCCTGACTTACCACTTACCACCATACTCGTAATGAGGCATAATGCTTTCAGAATCGATGTCAATATTCTGTGTTCAATAAAGTTGGTGCTATGTTAAAAAAAACCTGTCATGGACTGGCCACCAGGGGGCGCACGGATGACAAGCTCCTCCGTGTGAGCTCCGTGCCGAGGTCTGAAAAAGTGGACTGAGCCCCCACTCTTGTTCCCCCCCGAACCGGTGTTCGACAGATTCGGATGTCTGAAGGTCCCTAGAACGTCGTAGGAGAAACCCCGACGAAAAATGGGTGTATTTTCCCCGAGTTAGCAGTTTTGGAAACTCAGAGAGCAATCTGCGCAACGGGCCCGGAATGAAACGAAGTTCAGCCGCCCCGCGCTCCGGCTACAACATGGGCCAACTCTCAACGTCCCGACTGCATGCAACGAATCCGGCCCGTGGCCGCACACCAGTGGCCCCAGTTCAGTGGGATTCCCCAGCGTTGGCCCTGATCTCTCGTCGACCTGCTTGCGGGACATTTCAAACTTCAATCAGAAGGTGGAGGAAGAGCGCGGTAACACGCAGATTACTACGGTCACACGCTACAGCGGAGGAGCATCACGGCCACCCGCCCTTACAGTGACAGCCCTCTCCCGTCCGGGAAGAAGGAGGACACCTGCCAGGGACCCGCGAATACAAGGTACGGGGTATTCCGACCCCCCCAACCCCCTCACTGTGAACTGCAGATACGGCTCAATTGGGGCGCTCCGCCTACGCGGCGACACCGACCCTCTCCTGTACCTCTCTGAGGCACTCGTATTGGCCCTCTTTGAAAAACATCCAGGTGCCGGCCGAGCACACTTCGGGGCCAGGCTACCTGACACCCATGGCACTCCCACTGCCCACGGGGAGCGGCGCTGATGGAAAGTGAGGACAAACTACTTGCTGGCCCCCTGACATGAGTCAACGCACGTGCAGCAAACCGGAAGGAGCGCTTGACAACAACCTGACATAGAGAAAGGCATTTACTGTTACGGATAGCGCCTATCACCTCATCCAGGCCCAAAACAGACCGCTAGAAGAACAAAGACCTTTGGGCAGACACGGCAGCCACCCCCCCCCCAGCAAATCGGGCGGAATGACCTAGCAGCATTGGCACAACCCCCATAACAGACCGTAACCTGCCTTGAATACAGGCGCTAAGAGCTCCTCAATACGAGTCAATGTCCCTAGATTGAAGAAGGGAGACCGCGGCCCTGTGATACGCACGACCTGGCCTCACCAATTTTGGTACGTCAACTTACACAAGGAATCGAGGCAGGGAGACGACCTGGAACCTGCAATTCTACGCACCTTCAAAGAGGGTAGGGCCCCCAGCGTAGGGGCGTGTGCCTCCTCTGAACTGGGATTCCCCATATGGACCCACTCCACAAACTAGCTCGATTTGCTTACGACCCGTCCCCCTCAGTTAATGGTTCCACAGCAACAATGTCCATGAACACATGTGAGGCGAGCGCTGCCGCCACCAAAGGGGACATCACCACGCTGTTAAATGAGATAAAAAACATGGGGGCTAATCTTGGCGGCAAAATTCACAAAATCACCCAGAGAATGGACAGATTTGAGGAGCTTTTGGAAAGTGTTGAGAATAACCAGGCTTCGATTGACACCCTTGAAGCTCAGATGGACATACGGATTCGCAACATTGAAAAAAGAGAGGTTGAGGCGCGGCTCAAGATGGATGATTTAGAAAATAGAGAGAGGAGGAATAACCTCCGCTTTTTTGGTGTTCCAGAGCGCGAAGGTGAAACTGAAAAGGACCTCAAAGACACCATTCATGACATCATAAAAATACTCACCGCCGATGAAGAAATTGATGAGCCTAAGACCGAACGCATACACAGGGCTGTTGTCGGACCGTCTGGCGGCCCGCGCTCCGTCCTGGCCAAGTTTCACCGTTACCAAGACAAGACGAGGATTCTAGAGAAGGCCAGGTCAGGAGGCCCGCTTACAATGGGAGGCGCTCAAATCACGATTTTTCAAGACTTGTCTTCGCTAACATTGGCACTTAGACGCCTCTGCAGCCCCCTGATGAAATGGCTTAAAGATCAAGGCATACGGTACAGGTGGGGTTATCCTTTCTCGCTCACCTTTGAGCATGGGAGCAGAAAAATAGTCCTACGCTCCGAAGACGAAATCAAAGACTGCATCGCTGACCTCCTGGGCACAGGCCCGAAGGGCAATGAAGGAGGCGACAATGAGCCGCCGGGATCACAGTGGGAGCTGCAGGGCCCCAGGCGCAAGAGAGTAAAGGGATTGAGAAAATACAGACGTCCCAACAACACGCCAGAAAATGATTAAGTGAGAAGAAGTGTGTATGACTCGACCTGGCTATAACCACAGTTAAAAATGGAGACACCGGCCCTCGCAGAGTGGCGAAATGGCGGGATCTGCCGTGCGGGTGCCGCCGCTGGCTGGGCGCCCCGTTGGATTGTGTCGTGATGTGAACTCTTCCGAGAGGGTCCGGAGAACACACGTGATGTTAAATCTTTTCATGTTTGGTGACATTACTGTTGAAGTTGTGTGCTGTTTTGGGGGGGGGATCGAGATGGGGGCTCACCCTTAAGTTGTGATGGTATATGTGATCGGGACCGTGAGGCAACGGTCCCCACTGATGGTCCGTCAACGGACTCCACAGTGTCATCCAGTCCGTTCCGGACGCCGTCAACAGCTGCTCATGCAGCCCCTCCAGTTTCCAAACTCAAACGAGCACCACCAGTTATGGCGGAACTGGAGGAAAGGGGAGAGGGAGAATAATCACTTGGACAACGTACAAATATCACTGGGCTCACTTCAAAACATCACAGCTGAGGTGGCGCTAGACACCTGCTTGTCTCTATGGCCGCAAGCGGTGAACGGTCGTCAAACACAAAACACTGATGGCATCACTTGAGAAGTCTAAGGGCAAGGGTCTCCTCAGAATTGGGACTATAAATGTGAAGGGACTGAACTCGCCCACTAAGAGATCGCTGGTATTCAGAGAATTCCGCAGATCTGACATAGACATTCTCCTCATCCAAGAGACGAAATTTGCAAAGGGGGAGGAGCGGAGAGTCCTGGGGAGGCGGGGAGGCACGGATTTCTGGGGCTCTGGTCCACTCAGGAAAGCAGGGGTCGGGATCCTCATCAAGAAGGAAATCGGATTTGAGGTGGAAAAGACTTGGTCGGATTTGAGTGGCCGAGCCCTCCTAATAGTGGGGAAAATTGCAAGAGTCCAGGTCACAATTGCTACGATATACTCACCCAACAGCGGACAGGCCGCATTCCTTAGGAAAACGATCCCCAAAATAGTATTGGAAACCGTGGGTCACCTCATCTTAGGGGGCAACTTTAATCAGTGGGTAGACCCCTCTGTAGACTGGAGACCAGGCAATCCGGACACGACGGCCCAGCATAGAGGGGACCGTACCGAATTTGCCGCCATGATGGAGCTATACGACCTAAGGGACGTGTGGAGAACTCTGCATCCTGATGAAAGTGGCTTCACCTTTTATTCGAATCCCCATGGCACATTCACACGTATAGACTATATATTCCTTTCTCCTGACCTCAAAGAGTCCGCATGTCACTCTGGAATCGTCCCGATAACATGGTCAGACCACGATATGGTCTTGGCGGATGTCAATTGGACCAACCTACCTGTTGCTGGGGGATCTTGGCGCTGCAACGAGTCCCTCTGGACTGATGCGGTGTTTAAAAACGAAATGGAGACCGAAATCGAGGAGTATTTCAAGGTGAATAATAATGGGGAGGTCTGAAAGCAAGTGATTTGGGAGGCTGGGAAAGCTGCTTGGAGGGGGATACTCATGCGTGAAGGGTCCTCTAAAAAAAGAGAACGTAAGATCGTAGAAAATAAACTGCGTGATGAAATACACCAACTGGAGGCGGAAGTAAGGGATAATGCTGAGGTCGACCCCATTAAATTAGACACAGCTCACCGTAAAAGAGAAGAATTGTGACTGTTGGAGCATGGCCAGGTGGTGAGGAAATTACAATTCCTTAGGCAAACATACTACGAGAAGGGGAATAAAGCTGATGCACTATTAGCTGCCAGACTAAGGGAACGGAGGGAAGAACATAAGGTGAGAGAAATAGCAGAGACCACTAATCCTACAGCGCACCCTCCCCACTCAATACCCGAGTGCTTTGCCAACTTTTATGAAAACCTATATACTTCTGAGCTGATCTCTACCCAATCCGACATATCCTCCTATTTGTCCTCAGTCACTATGCCCACAGTAACATACACAGAGGCTGAGCTCCTTGACACTCCGATAGTTGAACACGAGATACGCGACACAATCAAAAGGCTAACACTAGGGAAATCCCCGGCGAAGACGGTTTCACAGCAGGCTTCTACAAGACCTTTAGCGACCAACTGTCACCCTTCCTTACGGAACTCTTTAACGAGATACTGGAATCGGGTGCCGCTCCAGATTCTTTCAAGAAAGCCCTCATAACAGTCATCCCAAAGGAGGGCAAAGATCCCAAACTATGCGGGTCATACCGCCCTATCTCCCTCCTCAACCTCGACGCCAAGATATATGCTCGAGTATTGGCAGGGAGACTGGAAACCTTGATGCCTAAATTGATCCACCCTGACCAGGTCGGGTTTATTCTTGGCAGACAGGGTGCCGACACCATGCGTAAAACTCTACACCTCATCCACGCAGCACACAGCCTACCAGATGACCCGGTTCTCCTATCCATTGACGCAGAAAAGGCCTTTGATAGGGTGGAGTGGGATTTTTTGGGAGCAGTCCTCCAGAAAGTACGGATAGGCCCTAAAGTTCGTGATGGGATACGTGCAATATACACCTCCCCCAAAGCATCAATATTCGTGAATGGGGAGTATTCTAGGTGGTTTGCACTACAGCGAGGGACCAGACAGGGATGTCCCCTCTCTGCGATCCTGTTTGCACTTTCCCATGAACCTCTGGCCCAAAAATTCAGAGAAAACCCCCAAATAGAGGGTATACGGTTGGGTGGGACGGAATATAAGGCAGCCCTATAAGCAGATGATATTCTTTTACACGTAACCAAACCTAATAACTCTATCCCCCATGCCCTAACTCTAATAGAAGAATACGGCCAATACTCCGGCTTTAAAGTAAACAAATCAAAGTCCACACTCCAAGGTACCCCCGATGAGAATGAGGCCAAGTTTCTCTCACTAGGGCTCAACCTGGAACACACAAAATTGCAATACCTGGGTATTCAGATCACCAAAACCCTAAGTGACCTCTATGAGGCTAATTTTCCCCTTCTCCTCCGACGATTCGAGACAGACCTCGAGAAGTGGAGTAGGTTAACGATTTCCTGGCTGGGGCGTATCAACGCCGTAAAGATGGTGTGCCTCCCCCGCTTCCTCTATCCTTTCCAGATGCTACCAATTGAGATGCCCCAGAGATTCTTCATAGATGCCCGAAAGATCATGATGCGATTTATTTGGCAGGGGAAGAGACCGAGGATCGCATACGACACTCTCATACTCCCAAAGGACAGGGGAGGAGTGGGCCTCTCTGATCTAAGAACCTATTATAAAGCTGCTCAGTTGCGTGTCTTAATTCCACATCTTAGAGACCACAAACACCTACAATGGGAACAGATGGATAATCATTACATGTCCCCCGCCACAGTAGCAGAATGGCTATGATCACCCTACCAAAGGGTTCAAAGGAAAATTAAACATCATCCCATACTGACTACCATATGGAACATATGGCGCCCGGGGAAAGAGATGCGAGAAGTCACAACCTGGCCATCCCCGCTCAGTCATTTGTGGTCTCCAGGCATAAATGACCACATCCCGAATCTGGAGCAGTTCCAGTCATGGTACGAGGCGGGCCTGGAAAGGGTGGGACAACTCCAAAGAAAGGACTTGTTCATCACACTACCGGACCTGACTACAGCATTAGGGATAGGCAATTTATTGACATTCCATTTTATCCAATTAAAAGGGGTGCTAACGAAACCCGAGTGGAAGGAGAAATTGAAAAGAGACCTTACCACCTTTGAGAAACTACTACACTCCAGATCAGAAATGAAAGGTCTAATATCCGTAATGTACCAGACACTAATAACAGCGAGAGGTGGATCCACAGACTCCCTCAGAGCCAGATGGGAGAAAGATTTTGGCGTTGAGATATTCCCCGACCAATGGGACTTAATGTGTAGAGTGGCACCCAAATCCTCCTTGTCCAATCAATATAAGCTCCACGCCATAAAACTTCTCCATAGGTGGCCCCATGATCCGCTCAAACTCTCCAAGATGTCCCAGTCAATGAGCCCGAGATGCTGGAGGAACTGTGGAAAAATTGCCGACTACTGGCACATGTGGTGGAGCTGCCCACATATCACGGTGTTCTGGACCGAAGTCTTGGGATGGATTAGGGAGGTGGATGGTATTCAAAGGGAGCTAGATCCATTCCTTGTATTGTTTGGCCTTGAAAAGGACGAAGAAGATTGGCTCCGGGTGAAAGGCCTGGCCCCCCAGCTACTGTTGGCGGCGAGAGCCCTGATAGCGATCAAATGGAAATCTCCACTAGCCCCGGGAAAGAACGAATGGATTAAACTAGCCACGAACATTTACGTGATGGAAACGATCACGGCCTCCCTACATAATAAGGCAGCAAAATGGGAAACCCTATGGATGGACTTTAAGAATACATATATCACACCAGTCACGGACTCTCAGTCAGGGGAACCCTCAGAAGCTTGATCTAAGGATGCCACGCTTACAAGAACACTACAAAAGGTCAGAGACTCATTCCTAGTTGCCACGGTGCTGGTGGATGTTGCAATGTGTTAATTATGCGCTCCCAGTGTCTTTGTTAAAGGATCATATTTGTGATGTACATTACTCCAAGTGTGGGGGGGTGGGAGTGGGGTGAGGCGAACAGGGTAAGAGACATACCCAGCCAAATGGAACTGTCGCAAGATCAGGTGATTCCAATAGTGTCTACTATTTTGCATTTGATTGTCTGGCATGTACCGCTGGAAGACGTACAATTTTCTTTGATTACTGTTTGCCTCTTTTCTTTGTTCTTCTAAAAACCAATAAAGAAAAAATAAAAAAATAAAATAAATAACCTGTCAAAGCACAATACCTCAAAGTGAATCATCCTGACAATATACAAAAAATCGTAATAGTAACATTTTTGGTCAAATAAGCCTTATTCACTCTGCATCGACAACATTCTCCATAGTACAATGTGAAATCCAAGGAATAGAAAAGATTGCGTACACTTTAAGATAAAGGAACTCCACTTGTTTACCATGAGTAAACAAGCATACTTCTGCATATCAAGAATTTATTAATTGGTATTGTGTTCATATATACATGCAACAGGATATACAGTGGAAATGCACTGTCCCCAGGTTACACTAATAAATATATTACAAAACAAGCATACAATGGGGGTAGGAATAAATGGAACCTAAAACCAACTCCCCAAAGCAATCTGATTCCAAAAACTGTGAACTGCACTGCTCGTTGTAAGTGTCAGGCAGATGGCTAAAGTATAAGAGAATAAAACACCAATGGAGACTGTTTCATGTTGAAGTGAGAGAGTCGCCTGAAAAGGTAACATTTTCTTCATGATTTTGCCTCTTACAACCCTGAAAAGGGTGCACCTGCAGGGATAGCATTCAATTTATTGGGCCTTTGAGTGCAATTCACCCAAAGATTAAGTTTGAATATCTTTAAGTGGAATCTGTATTTATGGAGAACTATGTCTGCTGAAAGGGAACTGCATATCCTAAATGCTAAGGCCCAAGCGTGCACACTTGAATCAGCAAGGAAATAAACCCAGCCTGTCGCGTGGAAATATTTATGTCAAATAATGCACCATTCAATGTATTCACCTTGGATTTTCTAAATCTAAATGGTTATTTGCTTTCAAATGGAGCACAACAAATTGATAAGTGGATTGTATACTGCAGTGTACTTCATTTAAAACATGTGAAGTATTTTTGAATGTAAAAACGATACATGTATACATTAAGAAAAGAAAGAATCAATAGTTCTATTGATTTGCATATCGCTGTATTCAATTCGGCTTGAAATAGTGCTGTGTGCATGTTGACCTGCATTTCAACTTGGAGCAAAATTCCCCCCTCCCCCTTTAGAAGTCTTCCAGGGGAAGCTGTTAAAAATACCTTAAAATATCAACAACATAAAAGATATGGGCAACATACAAGTTACAATCTTTAATTACAAGGTGGCTGAAGACTGCTAATAATTGGAAAGGTTCAAAGAGAATTAATTGCTCTTAAATTGACAGGTTGAAACATTCAGTGTCAAAAATCACCACATATGAACAGAACACAAAGAGCCCTGTCAACTGATTTACATTCATATCTTATCCAGGCCTTACTGAACTCTTGATTTGGACCTGTCTTCTAGACGTTATCTGCTGATAACAAGAATATAGGGTGAATTAAAGGGCACATTTTAGACATCTATATTGCCCTTGATTTAAAGCCGCACATAATTGCCATTGACTTTGCATGCAGAAAGTGACTATTACTCATATGTCTTAAACAAAAAGACATGAAACTAACTTGATTTTAAAGATCAAAGAGCTCTTTTAATTTTAATAATAAATAATACAATTCAACATGCCTATGATTTGTAATAATGAATACAATCATTAATATTTCATAAAATTATGAAGCATTATGCCACATAGCTATGGCGCAACTTCACAGGTGCATAGAGTCCAATTATTTTGGTTTCATTAAGCTTGCAAAGTACTGTCTTAAATTGTGGAAGATCAATGAAATTGCTGTCAAATGTATTTGGAGTAGTTTTGGGCTTCCTTCTTTTCTGACAACAAATATAGAAATCATAACCATCCAATGGAGCAGAAGTGTGTATTCAATAGGGGTGTCTAACTAGGAGGTAGGCCAATGAAAGAACTGGGCCTGTCACATAGTGGGACATTATTGTGGCAATTATGGAGAATTTAAAAAAGTATGAACGCAAAGGCAAAACATTCTAGCACTGTAAAGAGCTGCAGGAGAGAACACCATCTGTTCCAATTGGATGGATTAAATAGTGCAACCAATTTAAGGGCTTCATAAGGGAAGGCTCCTGTTTCTTGGGATGACTCCTGTCCAAGGGGACCTACAAAATGAAACCTGATGAATGAAACTCCCCATGGAACATATGAGGGTATCTCTTGGCTTCATGCCTATACAGATTAACCAGAAGTGAGTATGAGATTTCCCACAAAGAATTGATATATGCTCTCTATAAATGTTTCCCTTCTGTATTAAGTCCTGAAAAGGGGGATTGCTATGGAAGGTGCTATCAAAATACATTGATTTAAATGGGAAATACATGTTTAAATACCACTTCCTGTAAATTTGGGGGATGTCAATTCAATCTAACTTAAAATACCTTTCTGCATTGTGTGTGTAATGGTATAGATAGCACTTCTGTGCATTTTGGCCCACCACCCTTTTAACATCATAATCCAATGAAAATTGAACTTGCATCTTTCCACAGGCATGGTTGAAAAGTCAGACGATGAATCAGTCATGAAGCTTCATAGCTTGTCATGGAGTTATTGATAAATTGCAGTCTCTGGGGGTTATAGATATTTTTTTTTTAATTACGCTGAAAGCAGGTTTAAATAAGTCATTTATATTCCCATAAAAATTATGTGAATGGAAATCTCTTTGAACCCCTAATTCTGAAATTGCACAATGAGATTCATATGTGTTTTGTGGAGGGGTATTTATATGGATTCATTGCAATATGAAAACCATTTTCTCACATTGGGGGGGGGTAGTCAAAATAATCTGTGCATTCTAAATTGAAAACACTAGTTTTATAACGCAAAACCTGTAGAATTCTAATACAAGCTACTGCAAACCTATTTTAAACTGTGCAACCCATAGCACCAGATTGACATGGGAAAGCGGAGACATGGAATAATTCTTTGATTCTAGCATGTATTGGTGTCATTGGGGAAAGTCAAGTTTTACATTATTTTGCAAATATAATTTCATGTGATAATGATAATGATGTGTTATTTATATAGCGCCTTAATCCAAAGCGCTTTATAGAGCACATATTTACATACAATATCACCCAACCAAAATTGGTACTCATTTATCAACCTCGGAAGGATGCAAGGCTGAGTTGGCCTTGCCGGGATTCGAACCTGCGACCTGCGGATCACGCTCAGATCGCAGCAGCGAGCACTGAAGGATTTTCATATACTGATTGACAAGTGGTACAAGTGTAATTATAATGTTTAGCTTTATTCAAAACTTGATATATATCTACAATTGATCAAGGGAGCTCGTTTTTGTATGTGACAAATAGTGAAATACATGCACAGGACATTTTCACTTTTTTTGACTAGCTATATGTGATTGTGTAACATTGTGGTGACCACTCTTGCATAAAGCTGGAGACCACCTTTCCTTTGATTTAATCTTTAATTTCTTTATTTAAATACATTTGAGTTTTGAGCAAATCACCTGTTTCTTTCACAGAATTGTGGGGTGTGTCAGTATTGAAGGGGGAATGAGATTGCATTGTTCACCTAGTGAACAGCTCAAATATTAACATATTAAGGAAAATATATCTAAGAGGAGTAGCCTAAGGTGGGGTGCGGGATTTTTAATTTCATGAATATTTCACGCAGACTATACTGCCCTCTTTCCCTATGATAACAGTCTGCCATCTTGCCTCGAGCATTTGTTTATTTTTCATTTTGTTTTAGCAGAGTTTGGTTAGGTGAAAGCCTGTTCTTTCCATTTCTGGTGGACAGGTATTGTCATGTATTAACTGGACTGCATATTTGCACCAGAACTGCTGACTATGAGCCTTTTCTGACGATCCAAGGTTACTGGGACAAGTACACTGAATTAAAGCCAGTGGATCACACTGGCACGAGATAGTCTGGACAATGAGCCATTCAGTAACACTGGAAATGGGCATGGGGCAGACGCCCTACACCCCTTGCCTGAAGAGATGAGACTGGAAGTCCTACGGCAGCGGCCATAGGACTACCGAATGCATTACTGTCACATGTCAGTCTTTGACATTATTAGAAAGAAGGGAGTAGCCCCTTTATAGATGGTTTCGTTGTGTAGGCAGAAGGCAGGACTAGCGTGCCAGAAAACCTAATCTGCACTTCCAGAAGTGCGATGGTCAGGTGACCATAAATGTCTAAAAATGATGGGTCTGAAGGGCGGGTTAGGTTCATTAGGATGGAAGAGCTAAATGGGTGGTATACTGGCTGTTTTGTTGAAAGCAAACTAGTACATCCCCCTTGTTTTGCCTTCACCTAAAAATGAGACGAGAATTTGCTTACTCTGACAGTTGGAGTCGCGACCTTGACCTTTTGAGCAGTGTGGGTGCATTGACATATCTGTGGATGACCTCCTCTCCAGCCCCACCGGTACATGACTGAAAATGGTAAGGAGTCCTGGTTAAGAACTCCAATGCGTAGTTGGGAGGAGGAAGCCCACAGATGGTGCACCACGCTAGCTGCTCAGGCGAGCCAAGAGTAGGTATGTATGTATGCATGCACAGATGGGCTGGGTTGGTTATTTCAGTATGGTACTCCTTTTGCCTGCTTAATTGTTGTGGTATTGAGTTTTTTTTAAAATTTCTACCCTGAAATAGATCTGGCAAAATATTGACAGTGTTAATTTAGGTAGGTTGGTCTGGTAAGAACCGGTGGGCTTTCTGATATATCCAAATCTGGTTTTACTGTACTATGGCTCTGCTCTGTTTTATATTTGAATGTAAGGATCCAGTGAAAATGTTGCCAGAAAAAAAGTAGTCTGTGAAAAAGTCGTGTTTAAAATATCTCTGAAGTGACAATGTTGCCAAGCAAAAGTAGTAAAAATATGTAGCTGAAAAGTAGCTGATAGAGTAATTGTTAGGGTTAATTATGATTTGTGGGCTTGTGATTGCCTGGTTTAGAGGTATGATAGGTGTTAGTGTTAGAGTAATGATAATGGTTAGAATTAGAGTAAGAGTTAGGATCAGGGTGGTTGCTGCAGGGCTGGTGGAGTTGGGGTTTGGTTAGTCGTTAAGGTAGATGAACTGTCAGGGTAAATGTTAGGATAGGGGTCATGGGAAGGATAAGGATGATAAAGCAATAGTTTGGGTGAGTGTTAAAGAAAGGATAGGGAAAGTTGGGAGGGCTAGTGATATTGACGTATGGTAGGGGTTAAGATAAACCTGGTGGTTAGAGCAAAGTAAGCAAAGCTGGAGGTCTTCCCTTGCATTTAATGTGTGAGGAAATGTTTTACAGAAAAAAAGAAATGCAAACAAATCTCCCTAGAGTGCATTGCCACAAACAAACAACATTTCAATTTATGAAAATGACTTTTTGCCGGCTACATTTTCACATGACTATATTGTCTTGGAGACATTTTTTACATAGATACAAATCTAGCCTGGTTGAAAGCCTTCGAGAGGGCATCTTTCTGTTTTTATATCTGTTGTAGACAGGGATTAAAAAGGAGATAAACGGTAAAACAGATCAGACAGAGCATAACTACGGAAAGGAGAGTATGCATGCAGCAAGTGCCCCATAGCCCTTTTCAGGACCACTCCGCACAGTCTCTGTAAAACTCCCTTCCTTCTCAGGACACAAAGGAGTGGAGTTAATCAGTGCATGGTGCAGGGGATACTGGCACAAGGCAATTGTGAATGGGGCACTTCCTAATAAAATGAGGGACAGAGATGGGAACAATAGAAGCAGATTGAGACCTCTCTGAGCGACAGCCCTGCTCATTTCATGTATACCAATCTCAACAGTGCTACATATGAGTTTCGCAACTTGTGACATCTGCTGACACAGGGAAACAGGTAGAAGGGATCTTTAATTTGGATAAACTGGGGGCTTTGCGACAAGCTTTAAGGGAACAGAAAGCAACGGCGGGCTCTAAATAGTGGGAGCATTCTCTGTGTGGCTGGAGGAAGCAACATCTAAGCAGAGCGAATCTAAGGTAAGGGGAATGAAGCACACACAAGACAAATTGCAGGACATATGAAGATCCTGTAGACAAAGGGAGTGGCAAGGCTGTCTATGCTACTTTGCTCCCAACTGATAGACAAGAAGGCTAACGAGGGACAGGATGAGGAACCTAATGAGACTGCAGAGGACAATATAGATATATTTTCTAGTGTGTGCATTTTCGTGCCTGCAGGAAGACTGGACCAGGCAGGTTGCGCAACCGCAAAGCCCACCCAGCCACCCGACAGAGTGCAGCCTCAAATTCAAGTGCAATCTGCCCATGTTCAGAGCAGACCTAGTGCTCTGGGTTTCACAGGGGCCACACATATGCCTGGCACACCTCCCGCTTGCACTCCGTTTGTTACCAGGGAAAGTGCACAGTATGGGAGAGATACTATGATCCTTCAGGTACCCCTTAGGCAGATGCTGGGAGGGCAGCCAGAGGAGGGGGAAGAGCACCCTTCTATGCTCTCTGTTCATTTTCTGTGGACACTCAGTCATTTGCGAAGTTTGGCTAAGGCGTTTCCTACCATTAGAGATGACCCACAACAGTTCATTGCAGAGATACTGTCATACAGTGTTATAACATGGCTTATGTATATGTGAATCAGCTAATGAGAATTGTTATGCTACCCAAGGGATGGAAGTGGCTCACAGAGTATGCTAAATGGCTGACGGTGGATCCGTGTATGGGAGATGCTCTCGGGAAAGCTGCAAATACGTAAATAGCAACAATCCCAGCAATATGCACAAGCCAACTCAGCATAGAGTGAATTGAATTATTTATAATTAGGGTTTCCTGTTTTAGGGGTTTATTTTTTTTAACTTCTGGGAGTCTTTTTCCAGTGTTTTCAAAACATGTCAGGATCTGTGTTTTGCCATGTGCTCCCTTTATAAAATCAGGGATAACTGTTTTTTCCAGTGTAAACACACAGATATTTGTTTATTGTTTCATTACATGCATAAGTAGGGTAATATCTCTCATGACTGGCTGCAAGAATAACATATGCCCAGGTTAACCTCGCAATCCACCCTAATGCAACCATCGCTCAATGATGATCATCAATCACAGACTGATGTTGACCTGTTTTGACACTGGTATTGTTATGTTTAAAAGATGGTAGGCTCTGAGGGCTTGCAATTTCTTTAGGCAATGTGCAGTGAGATTAAATTATTTGCCAAGAATAACACAAGTTGATTAAGCAGTGTGCTAGAATCCCCTTGTTTTATGGCTGGTCTCTTGGTGACTGTTTTGATGCATCGCAGAACCCTCACCCTAACTAACCGCATTTAAGAGGCACTGAAAAGGGAAAGGGAAAAAATGACTGGTTGTAGGAATAACCTATGCCCAGGTATTTTTCCCCATAGAGAAAATCAAAAGCTGGCATCCTGTATATAGGCACAGTAAGTGAGCATACCTTAAAGTGAAATATACAAATGTAGTACAATTGACCTTGAGCATTGGACTTTTAAAAAAAAGTAATGAACACCAGAAAAATAACCTGAGAGAGGAAATGTTCCAATAAATATGTTGGCAAAGTATAAAAGCTGCTCACCTTTCCTGGAACAACAAAGCCTTTTTTTGATGCCATTTAAAATTCCATAGGTAGTCTGTCACCAGCTGGGGGGGAATTCATGGATAGGTTCACCAGCTGAAGGGAAGATGGGGGAGGATTCAATGTTGCCTCGTACTGTCTGATTGTGTAGTGACTCAGTTCCAAGATTGCCCCTGTGTTAGTTTCAGGAGGCAGTCTGTGGAAATGGAAGAGGGACACAAATATCCTCTTGTTTACGACGCTGTCACTCTCCAATCCCCACCAGGTGCCTGATGAGCCATGTGTGACTCACCATCCTTGTGTTTACTGCCACTGTGCTCTCTCTTCCTCCTGCCCTTCTAACGCTCTGATGGCAGCAGCTCTCCGACATGGATGCTGGCTTTCTCCCCTTGGTGCAGGTGCTGCATCTTGTGGTTGAGGGGTGGGGAGTGCGCATCAGCATGTCTTATCAACTGGTTGCCCCAGGGGTCACCAGCGTCGCAGCCCAGCTGGAGTTCTCCCCTTCCGGCCTGCCATTGCCCACTTGGTGGCTAGCCTGTCAGTGTATTGGTCTCCTCCATGATCTGCTTATGGTTACTGACTCCTAATGGTGTGAGCAAGGGGGTAAGTGGAGCGTTTTCATGAACACATTACCCCTAAATAATATATTTGCTGAAACTGGGATGCTGAACAGGGCCCTTAAAGTGTCATCATGTGGGCTTCTGGCCACGCTCCCAAGATGCAATCTTATGGATGGAGAAAAGCAAAGATTAATCATCCAATGTTGCTTGTCTCATACAGGAGCGCTTTACTTAAGCCATACAAAAGCACATCATTTTCGATATAATGAAAAGCAGTTTGTGAAATAGAAAATGGAAAAAGTCCTTAGAGCTATTACAAGGATCTACATTTTGCTGTGATGAATATCTTTAAACTATCCACATGTTAAACGTACTTTTTTGTGAGCAAAGATTTGTCAGAATATCAGCTATAATACCTACACTCCTGAAATCTATCAATTGTTGACTGCCATTATTGTCTGTATATGAGGTGTGCAGGGCATGGAGTGTCCATCAATTGCGGACACTTTATTTCTTGTTACTACGTATTGGCGGCTTCTAGTGCCAGAGTGAGCTCTTCTCCCCCGCACCTGTGAACTTTCATTGAGCCACAAATCAACATTACACAGCCAGCTACCAAGGTGTGCGTGTTCCAAATATCTCTTGCACCCCTCTTATATAGAGAGGACAGGATTACTATTTTTGCACACATTTGCTGAATTATTATGATATTACAATATTTTATTTTTAGGCAAAAAGTTGTACATTTAGAGAATTAGTAATGCTTTTGGAACTGTTAAAATTGAACAATGATTCTACCAGCATGTCTTAATTTAGTTGGCCCAAAATATTGCTTTAAACAGTGATAACACTACATCATCTGGCTAAAGAGAACACATCTCCTTCACTTGTCTTGTCTATCAATTGGAAGTTTTCATCGATGATTTCAGCATCTAAGCAAGTTTTATTTTTCTTGGAACTGTTGGTGTGCTAATATCTTGCGGCTGAACTATTTATTATACCGTAATATCATTATCATTCAGAATATGTAGACAGCGACTCACATTTGGAATAAAATTCAAGACACAAATGTAAGGATCAATAACAAGGACTTCTAGCACCAAAATGAACACCAGCACTGTTCCTCAGCTCGCCATGTCCTTTCTTCAACAGGAAGACCTATTAGGGTAAACTTTGGCAAAAAGAGTTATCCAGGAACTATGTAGAGTTGATATCCCGGGATATCCATGGTTGACACCTAATTCTATGTTAGTACCGGAGGTAAGAATTATGCTTCTCTTTCTTTAATAAACATTAAACATAAATAGTTCAGCAGCAAGATTTTAGAACAGAAACAGTTCCAAGAAAAACAAAACTTGCTTAGATGCTGAAATCTTCAATGGAAACTTCCAATTTAACTGAGGAACATAACCTGGAGCTTTCCTGAACTCCATTTCCCAGAAGGTCCTGGTAAATAGAACTGTGGCCATGAAACACAAAACCAACCAATCCTTTTGGACCTGGTCCCTTATATACCTGCAGCCCTTCTTCTACTTTATTTGATGCCCACAGCAAGAGATAAATTAAATGTTTCATCTGATTACTTTTCTATTGTTTTCTATTTGATATTCATATAAAGAGTATGCATGATACAGTGCTAACTGGGATTAGGGAGCGTCTACAGTAATTCTTGAGTATACTTTAGAGATTATACTTAATGCAGCGCTTACCACATGTGGAGAGCGTTGTCACTAGAGCGTGTCCTCGCGCTATGTCTTTCTCCTTTGTTTGCCCACCTGCCGGTAAGCAGGCCCCTGCTGACCCTACCACAGCTCTCAGCTCCCGGTCAGTGGCGTAACACAAAATGTGGGGGCCCCCCTGCGAGCCATGCTGAGGGGGCCCCCCAACTCTGCAACAAATCACGGGTCGCACCACACTCTGGGCCGGCCTAGATTGTCACACTTGCGCAATACGCATGAACGTGCTGCTGAAGGGTCATGCCGCACACTGCACTAGGAGAAAGATATAAATATGGGTTTTAATGCAATATACAGCACACTTTCTGAGATAAATTGGCTATAAAGCCAGAGTGTTTGCAATCGTTTTGTAGGGTAACACAATGCAATACATGCAAGTCACCAACAGTGCACCGGAACATTAATTCTTTGCTATTAAGAATGCCATGCCACAATCAAAACATGTCCAACTGGCTGCACAATGTAGACGATTGTAAACACGTAATAACATTATAGTAAAACATGCCAGACCACCTTTAGACATACCTAGAATGGTTGCAGCAAAATGCCAGTCGAAGCAATATCACTCATCAAGAAGAGAGCACACATTCTTCATCTTTCCTCTACTTTCGACAGGGTCAACGTCGCCATCCTAATCAATCGACTCTGTCAGAACCTGGGCATCATGGATCAGACCCTAGAGTGACTGACCTCCTTCCACTTGGACCACCCCTCCGCTCCCAGGTCCATAGAAAAAAATATATATATATATCAATCAATCTTGGTCCCATTCTCTCCGCCACCTCTCTCTACCTGTGGCATTACCCAGTGCTCTATCCTCTCACGTTGGTTTTTCAACCTCTACTTGGCCACTTTGGCTTCCCTGATCTCTACCTTCTCCTCTAACTTTCAGTGTTATGCGGATGACTCAGCTTTCCTTCAGGCTCCCCTCAGCCTCCTTTCCTCTCTTGCTCATTCCGGACTGTCTATCCACGATTCAGGATTGGTGCGCCTCCAACAATCTCTGCCTTAATGCCAGTAAAACAGAGATCCTTCTCATTGGGACCCTTGCCTCTGTGTTTCCTCTCTCATTATAGCAGACCGCCTTGGGCCCTCTTCCTTTGCCTTCCTGCGAGGCAAAAAACCTTGGTGTCATCTTCAACGCCACACTCTCTTTCTCTCCTCACATCTCGGACATCACCAAGAAGTCCGACTACCAGCTGCTCCTCCTCAAAGGGACTCTTCCCTTTCTCACTCTCCACCAGAAGCTCACTGTCTCTAGGCTGGACTACTGCAACAGCCACTTTCTCACTCTGTCTTCCTCTAGTCTCTGTCATCTGCAACTAATCCAGAACAAGGCTGCAAGACTTACCCTTGGCCTCAAGCCCTGGGGTTGTATTTCTCCAGCCCTGAAATCTCTCCACTGGCTGCAAGGATCAAGTTCAAGAACCTTTGCATTGTCCACAAGGCTTTCTGGGGCCAGGGCCCACACTAAATCCAATGCTCTCTTCCAAAATACCTTCTTTCTCTAGCCCTTCACTCAGCTACCTCCAACTCTCTAAGGCTTAGACATTTCTCCAGGCAGAGAGTGGGAATTAGAGCTCTCTCCTCTGCTGGTGCCTCCCTCTGGAATGGCCTCCCTGCCCCTCTCAAACTTGAGGCGGACAACCTGAAGTTTCGGAAGCAGCTCAAAACTTTCCTCTTCTCCGCTGCTTTCTCTCTCTCCCCCCCACTGCTGACCTACCTGTCTGCTGTACCGACTGGCTGCTTGGCTACCCTCAGAGTCTCTCTGAGTCCAGGCTCTTTCTTGATTGGTCACCTTTGCACTGCCTCCGGGCCTACCATGCACTTAGGGGATATAACTGTAACCCTGCAGTCCCTTGTTCTCCTTGCACAACCAATATCCGCTCTGCCCTGGCTGCACTTACTCAGAGCATTGCTGCCTGTTTTCCCCTCCCCTCTCACTTGCACTTCCCCCCCTCCCTTTCCCCTTGCACTTCTCGTTCTAGCAATGACACAAGGCCTACTGAGATCATTTGTCTTGTCCTCCCTCTATCATCCCTCCCTTGTGTACACTTGTGTACAGGCGTGTTATAAATGACTTGTATCATATCATATCATTTTATCACAGATGCCCAGAAAAATATACAATTCCGCAGTAAGAAATGGCTAGACTGGCAGCACCCAAATGCCAATATAGCCAGGTAATTAAAGTTAGCAGGACTGCTTTATCAGAAATGTCCAGTTAAAAGAAAGTCATACCAAACTGAGGAATGACTAGACTGGCTGCATCAAAATGCCTATCTAACCGCTAATACCACATGTCATGCCTGCTTAGCCTGGACATGGACAACCATTATGATTTATCACACAATCCCGCCCCCCCCACACATCCCCTCTCCTTCCCACCCACTACCCCAACCTCCACAATCAGCTCCTTGGCCCAGAATTGCCTCCACGTCCCTCTTTGTTGTCCCAGAGCTTACGTATGAGGCTCCTTGTCTCATAGGTAAGTACTGGGATGAGGAACAGTGGGACTAGGAGTGATGAAGATTACAGGTAGCTAAATCAGGCATTACCTCCATGTACCTCTACCTCTTCCCAGTACTTGTGTATGAGGCAGAGTGCCTCACACACAAGTACTGATTCATACATAAGTATTGGGACGAGGAGGAATAGGGCTAGGAGTAAGCAAGGCATTAAACACAAGTAGCAGCGCAACACCATTGAGTTGACTGGGCTTCAGCACTACACCCCCTGACATTTTGGGCTATATTGACTCAACCTGGCTAACCTTTAGAGCAGTTGCCGTTCCGAACAGGACACAGATGTTAAACGGCACCTGGTTTTTGCTGTTAACAAGAACCCAGCAATTACCAACGTAAAGCATTTCACTGTTAGTTCCTGCATTCAAATGCCACATTGTTTAGGCAATTGAAATCGTGATGTGGGTTTAGTACTTGCATGCCAGGGGAGTGATTGGAAGGGTAGAGAGGGAACAGGAGACTTATAGGAGAGAGTTAACTGCTTGTAACATTGAATCTGCACTAGAATAGTCTCATTAAAATGCGTAAATAAGTTGGATGCGCCCACAGAAATAAGTTTCCCCCTCCCCACTGCCTGTGAAGTTAGCGCCTCTCCCAACATTTGAAGAGTTAGCCCCCCTGAAATGAAGGTTTTGTTGTGCCCCTGTACACAAGCACACACACCATTCACCATATACACACCCAGACATCCATACATTTAAGTGTGCCCCCTTTCACCATACACTAACACAGGCAGCCACCTATACATTTAAGTGTGCACCCTTTCACCATGCAGGCACACCGAGACAGCCACCCATACATTTAAGTGTGCACCCTTTCACCATAGACTCACACACGCACACGTCATGGAGTTGAGGGGAGCCCTATCACTTCAAAAAGAAATTGGGGCTCATTACGGGTCCAGCGGTAAACGTGCCGGTGCAACCAGCGGGTTGCCTCCGGACCCGTAATAAATTACTAGCGCCTGACTTCCCGGTGCCACTGTGCTATTTCAAGTCCGGCGGCCGGGAAAACAGGTCCTGGTAATTTCGTTAATCCCCAGACTCCACGGGAATGGGGACACAGAAACACCGGCACTGTTGTTAACGGTGCCGGTGCTTCCGTGACGGGTCTGCCTACTGTGGCTGCTGTGCCTGGCAGGGTCAGACCTGTCGGGCACAGCAGCCGCACCAGGCAGACCTGTAATATGCCGGTCCGGAAACAACAGTGCCTTTAAGCTTACCAGCACTGTTTCCGGACCGGCATGGTCAGAATGAGCCCCATTGTTTCTTTTTTAAATCACTATAACTTCATTAATAAATTATTTCAGTTAAGGACCAAACCATAACCAAAATAATGTCTTTATGATGGCTGAGTGACTTCAAAAACAAACTATTTCTTTTTGAAGGCATAGGGCTCCCCCCCACGCCATAAAAAGGAGGCCTCCAGCCTAGGGTCTTTCATGTCATGGGGAGGTGGGGCCCTCGGGCTTCAAAAAGAACGTTTCTTTTTGTAGTCACTCTACCTTCATAAAGAAATGATTTCTGTGACAGAAATGTTCTTTATGAATGCAGAGTGAATTTCAAAGGAAACTTTTTTTTTTTTAGAAAAAAATATTTGTAACTTTAGAAAAACAAATATATATATATTTTTTTAAGTGGGGCCCCCCCCAGGACATGTGCTGGTGGGGCCTCCCGCACCGCGGGGGCTGTGGGGGCCCCTGTTACGCCAGTGCTCCCGGTGGACCGCAGCGGGGATCTTGCTCCCTGCCGGACTCTGTTTTGCTCCACATTTTTCCCGCAGCAAGTGCCAAGCCACTTTGGGGACTACCTCTGCCTGCAGGTCTTGTTCGGGCAGGCTGTGTCTTCGTACCCAGCAGGGGCACCTTCATTTAATTGCAGGTCTTTTTTTCCTTCACCCGGCACTCAGTGACGCATTTCCTCTTCTCAGAAAGGAAGACCGTGTTCACCGAGCATCAGATTGCTCTGCCACAGCTCTCACACTTCAGAGGATATTTTCATTAAAAAAATAGGGGGAAAGAAAGCGAATCTCGATCCACGCATGGTGCACAGGACTCTGGGGCAGTGCAAGACAGAGAAAAAAAGCAAAGAAATTAGGCCAGATTACAGAAGGCATAACTAAAAAAGAGGGAAAAACAATATATATGTCACACAAGCCCCACTTGGATAACGGAAAGACATCCAAAGGAAACAATTCAAGAAATGTGGTATCAAGGATTTTATTAAACCTGATACTAAATTAATGTATGAAACAAATCATGATTAAATCTGCACTTGTAAAAACAATTTACATAGCAGGAAACTTTTATTTAAAAAATAACACATCTATATAGTAAAAATCATCTTATTCAATCATCCAAGCATTCAACCTCATCCATCCATTAGACAAACCACTCATGCCAACCACATCTTAATTGCCTAGGCCACTGATGTTGCCGATTGTGGCCCGTCAAACTGATTTCATATTCTTTCTATAAACTTTTCAGATGAATCAATTGTGATGAATTTTCTTATAGATTTTTATTGTACATTTATTGGTATTTGGCATGAGTGGTTTGTCTAATGGATGGATGAGGTTGAATGCTTGGATGATTGAATAAGATGATTTTTACTATATAGATGTGTTATTTTTAAATAAAAGTTGTTTCCTGCTATGTAAATTGTTTTTACAAGTGCAGATTTAATCATGATTTGTTTCATACATTAAATTAGTATCAGGTTTAATAAAATCCTTGATACCACATTTCTTGAATTGTTTCCTTTGGATGTCTTTCCGTTATCCAATTTCAAAGTAATACTCCCATCCAAAGTGTGGGGTCTCCTGTGTCTTTCAGAGAACGTACACAAGCCCCACTTGCCAGCATGGCACAATATGAGTGATATGAAATACTTTCAGAGGCAGCATGGTAAGTCCTCAGGTTCTTAATTAATGTTGCACACTTACAGATTACAAAAATTTTGTCTGGAAATAGAGATAGGACGCAGGATCTTAGGTATTTCCTGGAGAGTCCCCCGGCTCCCACCTCCGAGGCTACATGTCTCTCCAACTGTCCTGGGTGGAACTCAACAACAAACCATAACATTCTGGGCTCCTGCATCAGTACCTACCGGACATTCCATGATGTCATAGCTCTACGTACTGAGACATGCAACACGAAGGAAAGCAAGATACAGCACAATACGATAGTCAGGCCAACCAGGAATGGTCAGAGGAGGAGGAGACCAATACAAAAAATGCAGTAGCGGATATGCTGGTTCCCGTACAGTTGCATCTGGACAACATGGAGGTACACATCGTGAGTGGCTCAAGTAGCTCAAAAGGTATCACCCAAAAGAGGATGAGCGAACCACCAGGGGGAAGTACGCTACTTGCAAGAGGAAAAAAAACACTCGGACCCCCCGAGCCTTACAGAACCAGCTGCAGTAGCTCTTTCTGATGCCATCTCAAGGCTTAAGAAAGCCTTTTTAGAATGGAAGGAGGCCCCCTCCGCCTTTGGACCCTCTGACCCGAAGGAGAATAAAAAGAGTGTCAGACCCTCCAGCCCAGAGGAGGAACAACGGGGCACAGCCGAGGATCCCTCCCCTCAATCAACAGAGGACAAAAAGGACTGGGATGACAATATGCAGCCCATCCAATCTGGGATGCCGGTGGGCCCTGCACTCGATGGGAAGCAGCGATCAAGGAGTCCGAGCAGATGTTTGTTCCAGAGGACTTGATTCACCCCAGATCCTCTGACTGGGCTCCGTCCCCCCACACAGAGGACTACATTAGAGCCAGGCTCCAGAGGCCTTTGGACAAGGAAGTCCGAGCTAAACTCAGAGCTGAATGCTCTTGGCCAGACATTGAAGGGAAAGTGGCACTTACCTCAAAGCTAGAAATCAGGATGATCACCTCTCTGGGCAGAAATTGCAAAGACCCACAAGAAAGGGATTGATTGGGTGTGGTAATCCTTTTAGGATAAGGTCCTGGATATCACTGGTCCCCTCTCCAAGATTCTGGACCTGTCTGAAGAGGCCATAGAGATGGGTAGAGTGATACACCTTGTCGGGATGGGCCCAGAGGGCTCTTTGCCTCCTCGGCAATGCCAATTGCGTTATATCAGCAGAAAGACAGAAGAGCATCCTATTAAGATAGGCCCAAAGCTGGGGGAGCATCAGAATCAGGGTCAGTTGTCCAAGGGCTCCTATCCGGTGACCCTTTTGTGAAGGAAATGGCCAAGTTGGTTGGTACCTTCATAGCCTTAGACAAAGCCCAAGCCTTTATTAAAAGATTCTTCTCCACAAAGGTTTCTCTTGGGCCGGAAGAGGCAAGGGCCACTCCTCTAGCTATTTCGCACTGGACAGAAGATCCCATCAAACACGCCACTCTTTCACCTATTGGTAAGACAGATCTGACACCTTCTTTCCCTCCAGAGGAAGAGCCAGAGGTCGCAGCTGAAGAAGGCAGCGAGACAACCAGCATCGCACACCACAGTTGGGTCTCAGCTGGGTAGCACTGGCACCACATGTGGTGATAGGAGGCAAGACAATGCAGTTTGCACAAGTGTGGCACTACTTATCAAGAGATGCTTGGGTCACAGGCACTGAAAGGGACTATCATATCGAGTTCTTCACACAACTCACTCAGTCACGCTGCCCGCTCACCATGATCATGTCGGCCGCAGACATCGTGCGCCTGGATGCAGAAGTGCGCAGCCTATAGGAAAAGGGCAAGATCCGCTGGTGCGGGGACCAGGGCCACTTTTTCAGCACCATCTTCCTAGTCAGATGGAAGGAGAAGGATCGTCCCATAATAAACCTTAAGGCCCTGAACGACTTTGTCCTCTACCGTCACTTCAAGATGGATTGCATTCATATGCTCCAGGACATACTCCAGCCTATACACTGGTTGGTCCGCCTCAATCTCAAGGATGCTTATCTAGCATTGCCAATCTGCCCACAACACATTCGTTTTTTGGGATTCACCTGGAAGGATCTTGACTGGGAGTGCACGAGCCTGCCCTTCGGCCTCTCATCATCTTCTTGCGCTTTCACCAAATTCATGAGGCTGGCAGTCGCGTCCCTAAGCGAGAGGGGTATAAGGCTTATCGTATCTCAATGACATCATTATCATGCCACAGAGCAAGGCCCCAATCTGGCAGCAAGCTCAGACCGCTATAGAACTTCTGCACAGACTGGGATTTCTTATCAACTTGGAGAAGTCTGCCTTGATACCCTAATGATGGCTGGAGATCCGAGGCTTTGTCGTGGACAGCTAGGACTGCAAGCTCTGCCTCTTAAATGTGCAAAGTGCATGCCACGTGTCGGGGGATACGCAAACCTTTGGGAATGGATACCATCTCTCAGGGCGAGTTGGCCATAGTAATAGGGCTACTTTCCTCTTCCATTCTGGCCACATTCCCGGGGCCGCTACATTACCGCAAGCTGCGGAGACTGAAGGGCCAGCACCTCCAACACAGTGTCTCCTACTGCCAGCGGCTAGCCCTGTTTCCCAAAGTGAGGACGGAGCTACACTGGTAACTAACCCACATGGAGACATGGAATAGCAGGGCGATTTTCGGATTAGCACCCGACCTCGTGATAAAATCAGATGCCAGACGCACAGGCTGGGGAACGAGATGCGGTCTGGAAATAGTGCCCACCAGGAGTTGGAGATGGAGGTCAACTGCCTGGAGCTCCTCGCAGGTACTTTCGCAGTTCGTTCTTTTGCCAGAGACAAGCTCAGCTGCGGTATATATCTCAAAATGGGCAACTTATCAGCAGTCAGGTACATCAATCATCTGGGTGGCACCAGATCGAGGCCTCTGGCAGAATTGGCCAGGGATTGTTGCCACTTCTGTCTACGACACCAGATTTCGTGATGGCAGAGTACCACCCAGGGCCGAGGAATGAGGTGGCAGACTGGCATTCCTGCCACCTATCCAACTACAGTGATTGTAAGCTGTCCAGAAAGATCTTCCTTCGTTTACAGAGCAGATTGGGTCCTCCGACCAAGGATCTCTTCGCCTCCCGACTCAATACCTAACTTCCTGTATTCTTCAGTGGAGGCGAGGACCCTGGCGAAGGCCCATCAGGAGCAGGCAGAATTAGTCCTCATAGCCCCACTCTGGACCTCTCAGTCCTGGTATCCAACTCTTCTGGAACTTTCATCGGATTCTCCAATCCTACTACCACAGACTCAGGATATACTGTCGGGGTCAGAGCAGGGATCAACACCCCCTCCTTCAGTGTGGGTCTCTTACCATGGCAACTTGGAGGATTTCAGGGTGAGATGGAAAGTATCTGAGATTTCTGCAAGGCTGTCAGTCTCATTGAGGAGAGCTGGGCTCCCACAATGTCAAAGAGATACGCAAACTCATGGGGATCATGGGCGCACTGGTGCATGGAACAGCGTCTCCATCCCTTTTTAGCCCCTGTAGTCGAGGTCTTGAACATCTTCACCAGTCTGGGGGAGCGCGGTTTAGCATAAAAGATGGTCAACCCCTACCCCTCTGTGATTTCAGCTGGGCACAATCTAGTGGAAGGGTCACCGGTCGTGGAACACTAGCTAGTGTGTAGGATGCTCAAAGGTGTCAATACGACTAGCTGTGGGATGTGAATACAGTTCTAAATCTATTTCTCTCCTGGCTGCCCAATTGGGAACTATCCTGCACAGCCTTCTCTGGCAAACTTACTACCCTGCTGTGCTTGGTGTCTTGCAGGAGAGTCTCAGACATCAGGGCGCTGGATTTAGCCGGCCGAGTGTGCTCCCCTGATGGGGTGGTATTTCATATCTCTACAAGAACAATGTGTCAAACTAGAGTGATTGCATACCCGGCATTGAGCGAGGAGCCAAAACTATGTGTGGTCAGGTGCCCAAAGGCCTACAAGGAGATGACCCCCTCATTGCCAGCTGACTTGAGGGGTCAGTTATTGATTGCCCTCCTCTAGCCGCATAAGGCAGTTTCCGTCCGTATGCTGGCTTGCTGGGCATGATGGACCCTTGTCCAGGCTGAAATTGATACCGCTCAGTTCAGTGCTCACTCTGTCAGGGAAGCCATGGCCTCCAAAGCCTTTCTGGTGGGGGTTAGACACCAAGGACATCATGAGGATGGCTGACTGGCCAGGAGAATCAGTCTTTAAGGAGTCATACTTGAAACCGGTAGAGAAACCGTCAAAGTTAGTGGTGAGCAACCTTCAAACAAGCACAATGCTCGCCCTTGGTCTTGACATAGAATGAAGATTTTCCAGAATAACTTTTAGAAAATTCTTCATTCTATTGAAGCCACTGAGGCAAGCATTATCCCACCCCAGCGATAAAATTCAAGTTGACTGTCCGCTAGATTTGGCGGGAGGAGATATGGGTCTTGAGCTTTTTCAAGTTTAATGTATTGTTCTGTAATGCCTGCATTTTTCCCCCTCTCCTTATGTGGCTCTCTTGTC
The DNA here is from genome assembly GCF_040938575.1 of Ambystoma mexicanum. Classification (NCBI taxonomy): domain Eukaryota; kingdom Metazoa; phylum Chordata; class Amphibia; order Caudata; family Ambystomatidae; genus Ambystoma; species Ambystoma mexicanum. The sequence continues at coordinate 1,488,705,422 of NC_090921.1, forward strand.
AACTGGTACTGCAGTTGTTTTCCTTCTGAGACCCTTCAGTTTTTCTCCAGCAGGCTCGTCAGATAAGCTCAGCTGAGGAATGCGAGAGCTTACCGTAGCAAGGGCCGGCAGATGGTTTCAGTGCATGGTGATCTACAGTGTTACCTGAGTTTCACAGAGTCAAAAGAGGTAGTAGAAGAAGGGCTCCAGGCATATGAGGGACCGTGTTCATAAGGATTGGTTGGTTTTGTGTCACATGTTTTCGTGGCCATCGTTCTGTTTACCAAGGACTTCTGGGAAACGGAATTCAGGAACGCTCCATGTTATGTTCCTGAGTAAAATTGGAGGTTTTCATTGAGTATTTGAGCATCTAAGCAAGTTTTCTTTTTCTTGGAACTGTCTTGCTGCGGAGCTCTTTATGTTTAATGTTTATTAAAGAAAGAGAAGCATTATGTTTGCCTCCATGTCTATAATAGAATCAAGACTTTTCTAAAAGTTATTCTGGAAAATCTTCATTCTTCTTTCTGTGCAAATGCACTCTTCTTCTTTTAATAAGATTCTGCTTCATCTATCTGTAACTGTATACCTCCTGAATTTTCATAACCCATTCTCTTCGAACTAGCCCCTGACCTTTGCGTCAATTCTATTCTTTACTCAGGCCATGGTGTCCTCTTGTTGGAATTAATTTAAATGGGACCAAATAGAACGTTTGGGTATTAGATAGATAATGCAAAATCATATACTGGGTAAAATAGTTCCAAACTTTGATATTAAGCCACATTTAAGATTTTTTTTGTGCCTTGGTCCGATATTAAGGCTATGTATGTGATTAATCATTTATTTCTGGAACCTAGATTTACTAGAAACACTTTATTTATTTATTCAAGCTTTTAAATTATTCTTGCCAACTCTAAACATAACCCCATCTTTTGTTTTTTCTCTCTGGCCAGCTGATGCCCCTGGATTTCGATATTTGCTTGACCCCATTCATGAAGTGATCCACACCAAGAGAGGTGATAATGTTACGCTTCCCTGCGTCCTTCGCACACGTCCCAAGAGCTACAAGGTGAAGTGGACCAAGATCAACCATGCAGATCCACTTGAGAACATCATCCTCATTACCAATGGGTACCGCCACAAGAACTATAACCAGCTGTCGAGGAGGTCATACCTCCGCCGGGGCCACAGACATGATGCCTCCATGGTCATAACTAATGTGACACTTGAAGATGAAGGCCGATATCGATGTCAACTGGTGAATGGACTGGAGGACGAAAGCTTATCCTTAACCCTACGGTTAGATGGTAAAAGCAGGTGTTCTCAATGCTTACCTTGCCTTTAGGTGCATGGGATTCTATGCCATTCCACTTTTCAGTAGAGGATGGGTCTGGAGCATACCACAAAAGAATCATCTTCATCGTGTTTCGCACATCTATTTTCCCACTGCACATGAACATTCTTGATTGCTGTGGGGATACATACCTTGATCACCATGGTAAAATGGTTTGAGACTAACCAACCAAGCCGGAAACTGGCTATTATCATTCATAGATGGGCACTCTGATGCAACACTATTATGCACAGAGAGACACAGGTAAGGTTACCGGGTTCAGTGGGATTCCCAATGCTTCATTAGATTAGTCTGTATGTGAAGTACAGAATATAAGGGGTGGACCTCTCTTTCAAATACATACGTTTAGTAAAACACCATGGCTCACTTGAAATTGAAACAAGCCCGCATAAATATCAATATTTATTCCAGTATTTTACCTGATTAAATCTAGTCATCGTCAATACTCTCTCATTCCTTAATAATAGCCCCCTCAACAAATAATTTGGTTCCTGATCCAGTTGGATCTGGGGAGTGTGAGAGAAAAGAGCACAAGTGAACTCTGCAAAAAAAGCTTGTTTCCTGTTGGTGTAGCAGAGATGGGTGAAAAATTCATTTTGGCACATTTTCGCCTGTGAGACTCTGGCAAGTGTGGACGATAGATAGGTTGGCCTTTTGATAGTGCTGTACTCACCTGCATCCCAATTGCTTCTAGCGGAAATACCCCTGTGTTCCTCTCCTAGCAACCCTTAGAAATGGGACACTAGGAATCCTTGATATCGGCTGCGCAAAGTACGAGTAGGACCACGATAGTCCCTAGGGTTCATAAAACACACGGGCTACATTTGGTTTCCGAACAGTTACTAGAACAATGTTTTGACTTTCAAAAAATGCCTTCTACATTTTAGATCACTTAAAGAGGCACATTCAATGTTCAGAGTGCAAATCTTGAGAATTTTCTTCCACCTTCTACCCCTGTCAGCATTGTTCATACACGGGTACTTAACTGTTATGCCAGCTATCATCGTCACTCACTTTCCAGCCATGTGTTGTAAGTAAACTGTGCTCAATCATTCCAGACTACTCATTCCTTCTAACCCATCCTTAAGTCGTCACAGAGAGTTTCACTGAGCCATTGATAGCATAAACAGATTTTTTTTATAGCGCACCTAATACTATACCTGTTTTCGGTTTCTATGCGCGGATCCGGTGTTCGAACATCTGTTACTCTGCGTTGATTTTCTTCCAAGACCAGCGCATTGGCCCTGTGCTATCCTCCATTCATTAGACATTAGACGTGAAAGCCAAACCAAAAAGAAAGCATGGACACAGTAGTGAGAAACATTGCTATTGTACACCAGCCAGTGCCATCAAAAACCCAAATATTCCCATTTTGCCTCTAAAACCCAGGTTGTCGCACCAAGAGCCTGGAACTGTCATTTATAGACGACATGGTGCTCATTATTGTCAGATGCTGTCATAAATTCATGTTTTCACACTATTAACAAGCATTGCCATCAAATGACCCGTTGCTCACACTGTGGTCTGTAAGGCAGGTTCCGACATCATATGCCATGTACTCTCACTGTATGCCATGTTTTGCCTTCATGTGCCCGACTACTCAGACAATATGCTGAGGTTAACCACCTCACTCACAACTACTCAGTCCATTGGCCAGGTTTCGTGATCATTTAGCCATGTGCTCATGCAGTTTTCCTGGTTATGCCATGATGTGCCTATGTACTCACACAGACTGCAGAGCTTGAGATTAAATGCACAGCCATTTGCAGCCTTTCTAAGTATGCTCATAAACTACCTATAACTCGACTAGTTTTCTGGTATCAGAGTCAAATTACCAGAAGCTCACACCACTATCAAGGATTGTCAGTAAATGCATGGATGCACACACCATTGGCTGGGCATTGCAATGAAATGTGCACAACTAGTACAATCTAACACTGCTTAAAATTGTGTGTATAAATATATCGTATTTGAAAAGGAAGCTATCAGGCATTAACTCATGATTGATTATTACTTAAAAGAAATACATTTGCAATCATTAGATTGTACTAGTTGTGCACCTATTTGTGTCTCATTGTTTGCTGAGATACCACCCTCTCTTTTTATGTACGTTCGATTTGGTAGCACAGATCCAATAGGTAGCACCCAAAATTTCGGTTAATGGTTCAAGTTCACATGAGTGCACCTCTACAACCAATTCACATTGCAATGAATTGCCCAGGCACTAACACCACTGCTAGGTATTGTCATCAGCAGTGCACATTTTCACACAATTGCCAGTTACTACTATCCAAGAAACAGGCTCTCATATCTTTCATCGGGACTGTAATGAAATACACAGATACAACATTACTGGGGATTCCAAGCAATGTAATGGGTACTCATACCAATACTAAGTACTGCCATCAAATGCCATGATACTCACACCATTGACAAGTTCTGCCATCAAATGCCTAGATACTAACAACATTGCTAGCTATTGCCCTTGATTGCTCACGTACTGGCACCACCAGCAGATACTTCCATAAAACGTTATGGTGCTCACAACATTGTTAGGTAATGGCAATAATGTATCAAGTACTAAAATTCAAAGGCACTCACACCATTGCCAACAATTGACATCAAATGCTCAGTTACTCATACTGTTTACAGGAAATGCCCAGGTTCCTGCATAATTGTGAGGGACATCAATCAAATACCCAGATAGGATATCATTACCAGGCAATGATATCAAAACCTTGGAAAGATATACAACCTGATACTCCATAACACCAGCACACATGGAGAGGAGTGTGAAATTGCTTCTCTTCCTCTGTGCATTCTGCTTTACTGTTCTCAGACTGCTCCAGGGAGGAGCAGTAGAAAGGAAAGCGAGGAAGGAGTAATTCAGCACTCTTCTCCCATCTTCCTTCACTTTAGATGAGCAGCCCAATGAGACGATGTAAGGTTGTGTTTGTTTCACCAGCTCCCAAAGCAGCATGTGAAAGGGGACACTGGGCTTCTTTGTGGCTCTTTTCCCTTGTAGAGGGTCAACAGGATCCTACACTGCCTTCACCCAGCTCAATGTGCAGGCTCCTCTGTGTCACTACAGGTGCCTCTCACTACAGACCACTACAGCTCTGGCTTCTCACTTCACCACTAAAACTCAGGACATCTTGTCCTTGCTCTCTTCTGCCTCTACCTCTACCTCTCTCAGCCCCCCTCAGGCCGCCTCTCCCTCTCCTCCTGCTTTCTCCTCTTTCTCTCCGACAGCACCTGACAATGTTTCTAGACAAGTTCGATCTATTAAAGTGTAGTCCAAACAGGTGTTCTCCGGCTCCTCCAGAACCATCAAGAACCACATTGACACCCTTATTCCAGCCTTGGCCAATTTCTGCAATCGCTCCTTTGCTACTGGATTTTCCCCTCTCTCCTCAAGCACTCTGTTGTGCACCCCCTCCTTAAAAAGCCTTCTGTCGATCCTACCTGTCCAGCAAACTATACCCAATCTCTATCACTCCTTTCCTGGGCAAACCCTTGGAAAAGTAGGCCATCTCCCAGCTTACTCTTCAGACTGAATCTGTTGGTTATCTCCATGACCATCAGTCTGGTTTCAGAGCAGTCAGAGGCACGGAAACTGCTCTCCTGAACACCTATGAAGATCTGCTCACTAATCTCGACTCTAGCCTTCCTTCTGTTCTTATCCTCCTTGACCTTTTCTCTGCCTTCGACATGGTCAATCATGCCATCCTGATCAAATGAGTCTGTGAGAAACTGGGCATCACGGATGAGGCCCTGGAGTGGTTGACCTCCTTCCACCTGGACCGATCCTCCCAGGTACAACTTGGGTCCTACTCTCCACAACGTCTCACTCCGCATGTTGCGACCCCTAGGGCTCATCCTCTCACCCTGGCTTTTCAATGTCTACTTGGCCCCTTTGGTCCACCTGATCTCCACCTTCTGATCTAACTTTCAGTGTTATGAGGATGACACTAAGCTCTCTTTTAGGCTCCACTCAGCCTCTTCTCTCTCGCTCATTCCTAACTGTCTATTTGTGAGTCCAGAATGGTGTGCCTCAAATGAACTCTGCCTTAATACCAGTAAGACTGAGAACCTTCTCATTGGGACCCCTGCTCCTGCTTTCCCTCTCTGAAATATGGCAACACCTCAATTCGTAAGGTTCCCGTGCCCATTGCCCGGTGAACTCACGAGTAGGTAGTATATTCATTTGTAGATATAGGATAAAGTGGCACAGCGGAGGGCTACAATATTTCCTAACATAGCTATGGGGCTCGTACCAAGCAAATACATGTCGAAGAAACTCTTTATAATGCTTACAAGTACCCAACACCTCCAGGGTATTCACCTGGTCCCAGAGTAGAGATTTTTCTTCAAATCAGTATACCCCAAGCAGTTAATTTGACCCACAGTCAGTCATGGACAACTGAATCAAATGTGGCCGCATAGTCAACGAAGCAGAGGCAGAGGGCTCCCTGTGCTCCGTTTCACACATCGGCCACCAAGACCTGTAAAGTCCACATAGCCTGGACTGAAGAACAGCCTTTTCGGAAACCCAATTGCTGGGGGGTGAGTAAGAGAGTGATTTTGACCCAATTCTCTAGAATTTTTAAGAGAATACTAGCAAATATTTTGCTGCTGCAGTCCAACATGGCGAGTAAACAGTAGTTACAGGGATCCCTATTTGATCCCTTTTTGAAAACTAGAATAAGGATCGAATATCGCCAGCTGTCAGGGATTCTTCCACCATTTAGGACCTCCAGAAACATATCTAAGAACTCGGCCCAAAACAATGGAGTCCTTTTCAGAATAATATTGGCCAGCCCATCGGGCCCTGGGGAACAACTTTGATCGCAGTAAGATGTCCACAATATTAGTGGCACTAATAGCAGGAATTATGTCATCACTTACAGCACCTGAAGTAACAATGGAAATTTCAGGTGAGACAGTACTCCAATAAGTCTCACATACATGAGAAATCCATTGCTGGTCAGTTATCCCTCATAGTTGTGTACGAGTCCCCAAGGACATGTGTTCTATACAAATACCAGATCTTGCAGGAATATTTGGTCTTGATTAATTTAAAGATCAGCTTCCATTTTACAGACAGAGTGCTACTTTTGTGTTGAACTAAACAATTTAAATTATTTGATCTAATAGCAGCTATTTTGGCTTTTTGGATTAACCAAGAGCATGGAGTGTTGCGCTTAATACCAGCAATCAGGGACCGCATTTGCTTATTCCTTCGATGTATAACAACATCAAATGGATGGGGTGTGGGTCAATTCAGCAACTGTACATACTTCAGCCTTTGTAGTAGTGGCCAGAGGATCTGCAGTAAACATTGCAGTTCCCATTACACTTTCTGAACAGGTCACTAAGCCACCAGCCAGAGTTCTCGATAAGCTCAGAAATTCTGCAGATGTTAACTTTGCTCCAAATGATTCGGTTGCTGTGGGGACCAACCGTCACTCTACTCAGAGCAGGGTTTACACTGCGCTTATAACCAATATTAATCGTTACTTTTAAGATGGCATGGTTGCTTAAAGATGTAGCAATAATGTCATAAGAGACTATTAGGGTGCATAAGGCATAGGTGGCAAATATGCAATCAAGGCCGGAGAAACTCAAGCCGGCCCGTCTTGTGACATTATTAATTAGAGAAATGTCCCAACTGGGAGTGAGAGCTCTAACTGAAATGGTGATAACATGACAACCCAAGATATTCCACGCTTTACCAAATCAAATGTATATTTGCCAACCACTGCCGACCGTTTCCCCAATTGAGGTGGGTTTTCTTCAAATGCATGTATCTCCCATGGTCGAAGTCAATGCGCATTGAAATCGCCTCCAACCATAATCTCACCATTGGGGTGAGTATTAAGCCAGCTCTTCATGGTGTCTTTAATACAGCCACGTGTCTTTGTGGTCTGTTGGCTATCGAGAGGATCATATACATTTTTAACTAGCATATTCTTGTTTGCCTGTGGAAAGTTATTGAGAGTAACAGACATAGCATTTGATGTTTTACTCGTCATAGGATGACATGTCACATTAAGATGGGACCGTAGACCAATAGCAAGCCCTCCACCCCCTTTGGGAAGCCTCTTAATGTAGCTGTTGCTGCCAATGTACAGATAATAAACCCATCTAACACCAAGGCTGATCTCAGCCAAGCTTTTTGCAAGAGAAACATATCGGTTAAGAATGGGCTTTAACACCTTCTGTGTAAAGGGAGAAAGAGCTATGGCCTCGTTGTTCCAGGACAGTATGACACAACCCAGTTTCTCAACCGGGCTTCAATGCTGAGAGATTCCATTCACTGATTGCCAAATATTTGGGTTCATAGGCCTATAATTAGGTTGTGACTGCATTTGTGGATGGCAAGTGAATATCGCCTTTAGCTGTTTGGAAGAAGGCTCCCTGGTCACCATCTTCCTAGATGCAGCCAAAATGTCAGTTCCTTTAAACTCGTCAACCTCGTTACAGAGTTCTCGGGCTGCCTGAAGAACCCTTTCCAACACCACTGGGGAAACAAAAGACACAATAGTCCAATTAGTAGAGTTATAAAATGTTGGCAATTCCACTGATTCAATGTCTGCTGGAGACAAAATCTGCAGGTCCTGAATTGTACCAAAAATTGCCATTAGAGTCTTTTAATTACGAAAAGGACTGTCATCATTGGGAACTGTCATCGGAGGGAACTATCTTCTCAAATCGTAATAACCGATGCTTTGGGTTAACCGGTCTGGTAGCATCCCATGTTCTCTCCAAAGAAGTTGTTTGTTGCTGACTACTATGCTTTTTGCCCCATGCAGGACATGATGGATTTCCATAAACTAATTGAAATAGTTTAGGGCCTTGTATCAAGTGACCTCTATCTTGCAGCTCCAAGGAAACCCTTGTGTATTGAATTCACAGAGAGGGCCCCCAATTGATCTCGGCTGGAGGTTGATAGAGCTGTACATGAGGGGAAGCCATAGACATAAAAAGCACCTGGGACAGTGGTGCCACATTACTGGCCGATATTAGGCACCCTGAGACCTGGGTGGGTAAAGGACATGATTCGCCCAAACTGGTGCACTTGGGAAGGTAAATTGGGTGCAGCCTGAGGCATCAAAAGATTTTGGCATTCCAAGAAAATCCCGGAGGGGGTTTAACACATCCTATTCCCCACAGTGATGGTAATAGTGGAACAGCAGTTACACGATGAAACAATGCTGTTCTATTGTTCACAGAATTCGCCATCAGAAGTGATGAAACATCATTAATTGATGATGGTAAGAGAACCATGGCTAGTTCAGGGAATTGCAGTAATTTGTCCAATGACCCAGATGTATTTTTGCCCATAATTTCCACCGAAGTGGAAACCTGCTTAGGTCGCTTCTTTCCCAAAGTTGGTTGAGATGTTTGCAAACTGCAAGCACCCTTGAGGCCCGGATTTGATGCTATTGATTACAAGGGTATTGGCAAAGTAGTAGTAAAAGATGCAAGTTTCTTTGCACGTTTCCATTGACCTCTAGAGAGCACCTTGGTGAACCCTTCTTTTCTTGATGAGTTCAATTGAACATCAAGAAGGGAAGTATTGTTAATGAGCTGGGGCAATTTCAAAATTGCTCACTGGGGAGTTGAGGCAAACATTGTAAGAGGTGAATTAAGCATAATAACATCATCAAGCAGCGACAGTGTCACCTCTTGATTTCCAACCTCATTTTCTTGGATATAGCTCATAGGGCCCTTTATCTGAGAAGTAACACTATTGGCCAGAATACTATCCACAACCCTGGCCAATATTAGTGTTATGTCATTTTGCTCAGCTATCATAGCAGAGAAGAGGCCGAAGATTGCATTCAGAGTGACTGCGATAGAGTGTCATGATGGCTGCTCCCGGGGAGCCAGACCAGGCCCAGCGTCCCCGGAAGCAGACCTATCACCCACATCACCGGATCCAGCAGATCGCTACTGGGGCCTTTTGGACCACGTCCTGGCGCCTTTGGCGCCAGGCTCATAAAAGGCTTCAGTCCTGGCGCTATAGGCGCCAGGCTCATTTGGTCAAAACATGTCATAATGCTTGGGTGGACTTACCTGAGGCAGACCATGCTGCTTACTCACCCAGAGCAATCCAGTCTGGCTGAGGTCTCCAGCCATTTAGGCTGGGAGGAAATATTTTTCCTCTTCAGTAACTCTTTTTCTTACCTGGGTGGGGCCGGAGGAAGGATACTCACCTGAAGCACTCCTCTGCTATTTAAACCACGCCCGAGGAATTCACGTGCTTCGCGTTATTCTGCATCAGCAGCGGGACGCTCACCGAGTCGGCTCCTGCATCCTGGCTCCTGACACACCCGCAGCTCCTGGAACACCTGAAAGACAAAAGGAGAGAAAAGACAAGCATCCAAAGCTTTACTCACCGGAATCCTGCACTCGGGAAACCTTCTTCCGACAATCCTGCAAAAGAAAAGCACAAGGTTAGCAGCGCACCACAACGCTCACCGCAGCGCCGCTTTCTCTTACTTATCGTGGCCGCGCCACGTGCAGAAACGGCTACAAAGCTTGCCGCACCTCGGCACCTGCAAAAAGGGGAAAGAAACGATTGGAAGCGGTCCGCTTCACCCGGTTCCACACCTATTCCACTTACCTTTACGAGGCCTTACCACGAACAACAGCGGTTTCGACGCCGGCAGCGAATCGGCTCCTGCAAAAGGGGAGAAGGTGAGCATCGGATTTGATACAGGAGGGAATACTCACCTAAGGACTTACCAGATTTTGGTTGAACTCAATCCTCCATTCGGGTCAGAAGGGCCTTTCTGCCTTTTCTAGACCCCGGCCCCGAAGGGGAAAAGACATTTAGGAGGGCTCATCCTTACAGAAAATAAGGTGAGAGCCCACAAAAACCGAACTAGCGACAAGGGGATTTAGAAGGGGGAGATAGGGGGGAGCAGATACTCTTTCCAGCAGATATTAACTCCCTCTTTCCCACCTACAGAAAAATTATCCTACGAGCCAGACAGACGAGATTCGGGGGAGGGCCAGTCCAGTCCATCTTCCGGGCCCTGCGCTTTGTAGAAGAATTGGTAGCAGTCCAGAACGGGTCAGCGCCTCTGTGGGAATCAGGTGAGCGTTGCAGAACGCGAAGCCTACCAATAACCTCCTACCTAGGTGCTATGGACACGTCTGAGACAGACCAACTGGCTCAGCTATTAGGGGAGCTACGGGCTGAAGTTCATGCTGCCCGCCAGGAGACAAACGCCCTCAGGAGGGAATTGATAGTGTCCAAGGAACGAACTGATGATCTTGCCAGACAGCTGTTACAGAGTCAAGCGGGGCAGACACCTTTACCCAATTCAGGGGGGAATTTCACCCCTGTGCCTGCAACTAATCCAGTTCAAATCAACCTACCTGGAAATGTGCCATTGGCACCACCTGAACGTTTTGCAGGAGATCCCAAACGATTTGCAGTATTTATGAATCAATGTCGATTGCACTTTCTCTGCAGGCCTGGGGCCTTCCCGAATGACCAGACCAAGGTAGCTTTTGTACTTTCGTACCTCAGTGGCAGTGCAGCTGACTGGTCAATTCCATTGGTTACCCAAGATGATCCAATCCTTCGGAATTTTCAAGCCTTCCAGACTAGTATGGAAAGACTGTTTGCAAGACACTCCCAGGGGCAGGCCCTGGACAAGGAACTCCTATCCCTACGACAAGGTAATCTGGACCTTTTGGCCTACATTGCAACCTTCAATAGGCTAGTTGTGGAAACAAGATGGCCCGAGGACAAAAGAATCACGCTATTCCATCAAGGTCTTCGTGGTGAACTTAAAGACGTCCTTGCCCAGGTTGTAAATCCACCCCAGGACTGTTCGGAATATATTGACTTGGTGGTCCAATTGGATCACAGGCTTCAAGATAGGAAAGCAGATCGATCCAGGTTTGAAACTCGGGTTTTCGCGAAAATCCAGAGTAACTCCAAGGGCCTCGACGCCACTGAACCTATGCAAATTGGGGTGGTAAAAGGCCCCTTGACCCAAAAGGAGCATGACAGAAGACGGCAAATGCAACTGTGTCTCTACTGTGGGTCGTCGGGGCATTTTCTTCGAGATTGTCTGGTGAAACCTCCCAAGAAGACAATAGGCGCCTCTGATAAAAATCCTGTAGAGTCTGAGCCGGGAAACGACCTCGGCCGACAAGCGTAGAGGTCCGCTTGCTGAGCTTGAAAACCAATTCTTTGACCTCGCACTTCATTATGCCAATGGTTCTCGTAAATCCGAAGCAGCCAGAACGATTGCATGCAATTCAGGCGTACATCGACAGTGGGGCTATAGGAAACTACGTGGATCACGAGTTGGCTTCCAGGATGAATCTGCCTCTTTGCCCAAAAACCATCAAGGATGTCATCACCACAGTGGATGGAACTGAGATCGCCTCTGGGCCGGTAACCCACTCAACTACCGAAGTGACATTGTTAGGTCAAGATGAGCATCGGGAGGCAATAGTGTTTGACGTGATCAAGGCCCCGCAATTTCAAGTAATTCTGGGAATTCCTTGGCTGGAAACACACAATTCTCAAATTGATTGGCGAGCAAAGACGATAACTTTTCCAGAGTGTGCACAAACCTGCTACCTACGAGCTTCGGGCACTGGCCTAGCTACAGTAACAGCTGACTGCTTGCAATTACCGCCGGAATACCGAGAATTTCAGGACGTTTTTCAAAAGGAGCAAGCCAATACCCTACCGCCCCCCAGGTCATATGATTGTCAGATAGATTTAATACCCGGAGCAACTCCTCCTTGCAGCAGGATTTATGCCCTCACCGAGCCCGAGAATCTTCATTTACGTCAGTATCTGGACCAGTACCTGGCCAATGGTTTTATTCGCCCGTCAAAGTCCCCTGCATCCTCTGCATTATTCTTCGTACCAAAAAAAGAAGGTGACCTCAGAACCTGCATAGATTACCGTGCTTTGAATCGGATAACAGTCAAAAACAGATATCCACTACCTCTGATCCCAGAGCTTCTTGACCAGGTGAAGGACGCCTGCATATACACCAAGTTAGATCTCCCAGGGGCTTACCATTTGGTGCGGGTCAAGGAAGGCGACGAATGGAAGACGGCGTTCCGCACCAAATATGGGTTGTTTGAGTACCAAGTGATGCCTTTCGGACTGTGCAATGCACCAGCTGCCTTCCAATATTTTATGAATGATGTCCTCAGGGTGCTCATTGACGTTTGTGTTGTCGTGTACATAGATGACATTCTCATATACTCCTCTTCGGAAGCTGATCATCGAAATCATGTCAGAGCAGTACTTGAAAAATTACGTCAACACAAATTATTTGCAAAACTTGAAAAATGTGTTTTCCATGCCACCGAAGTCGAATTTCTGGGTTTTATCCTGACACCTAAAGGAGTCCAAATGGACTCACGAAAAGTGGACGCTATCCTCAAATGGCCTCACCCAGTTCCGTAAAAGGTGTTCAGAGCATGTTAGGTTTCGCCAATTTTTATCGCCGATTCATTCCGGAGTTTTCACGAGTGGTGCAACTTAACGGCACTCTTAAGAAAGAATAAACGTTTTGAATGGTCCAAAGAAGCTGAGCAAGCCTTTCAAGAACTAAAAGAGAACTTTACTTCTGCACCTATATTGAAACACCCACGTCCGGACCTCCCTTACATCATCGAAACTGACGCGTCCAGCTTAGCTATGGGAGCCGTTCTCTCTCAAAGAGACCCAGAAACCAACCAATTATATCTCGTAGCGTTCTGGTCCCGGAAATTCTTGGCTCCCGAGATAAACTACGCTATCACTGACAAGGAACTGCTGGCAATTAAATCCGCCTTTAAGGCCTGGCGTCATTATCTCCTTGGAGCAAGACACACCATCACGGTGATTACTGATCATAGGAATTTACAGTATCTGAAAACTGCCAGGGCACAATCATCTCGACAGCTCCGTTGGGCCCTGTTCTTTGCCGAATTCGACTTTGTAATCACTTACCGCCCTGGCTGTAAGAATGGTAAAGCAGATGCCCTTTCTTGAATTGGAATGGGGACGTTATCGGTAACACTGAACCGGTACCAATAATTCCTGAGCAAAGAATCTTAGGCATGACTTCTTCGCAATCACTTGAAGACATCCAGGACAGAGTTAAACAACTCTTAAATACAACTGATTTGCAGAACTGGATACAAAAAGGAACTGATTTTACCTTAACCAATGGCCTACCTTATTTCCGAGGTCGACTGTTTCTTCCACACTCTGAACTCCAAAAGCAAGTTATTACCTGCTATCACGACTCATTGATAGAAGGACATCCTGGCATAGCCAAAACAGAAGAAAAAGTGAAAAGACAATTCTGGTGGCCTTCGTGGAGAAAAGATATAAAAGAATTTGTGATGTCCTGTGGTGTGTGCGCACAAAACAAGGGTCAAAAGAAAAGACTGGCTGGTCTTCTTCAACCGTTAGGCATTCCACCATCTCCCTGGCACACTCTTTCTATGGAGTTTATCACTGACTTACCCCCCTGCTCCGGGTACAACACCATCCTCGTTATTGTAGATCTATTTTCCAAAATGGCACATTTCATTCCGCTAAAAGGTTTACCTTCAGCTTCAGTACTAGCCAGAGAATTCCTTGAAAACATTGTCCGGTTACACGGATTCCCGTCGGTGCTCATCTCCGACAGAGGGAGTCAATTTATTTCCCATTTCTGGCGTAGTTGCTGTCAGTTGGCCCAAATTGATGCAAGACTCTCAACCAGCCACCACCCCCAAACCGATGGTCAAACTGAGAGAACGAACCAGACTCTCGAACAATATTTATGATGCATGCTACAACAGTCAGAAAGCAACTGGAAAGACATTCTTTGGATAGCTGAATATGCATACAACAATTCAGTTCACTCAGGAACGGGGCAGAGTCCCTTCTACACAGTATATGGAATCCAGCCTCGAACCTCCAACCTCGATCCTCCTCAGGATCTCGGAACACCCGCCGTGGATCAGCTGCACACTACTATTACCCAAGCCTTCAAGGAAGCAACGGCACACTTACAGCAAGCCAAGGAAAGATACAAGAGAGGTGCAGATCAACACCGAAGCGAGACAACTCAATACCAGGTTGGGGACCAAGTCTGGTTGTCCACCAAACCCTTATCACTCAAAGGACCTTGCACTTTTAATCCGAAGTATCTGGGGCCATATCCTATTACTGCTATAATTAATCCGGTGGCTGTTAAACTAAAATTACCAACTCATAAGCGAATACATCCAGTGTTTCATGTATCACTTTTAAAACCTATGCAACCTGGAACCAGACTAACTAAACCTCCGGGACCCATTCAAGTGGATGGAGAACCTGAATTCGAAGTAAAGAACATTTTGGACTCTAAGGTCATTAGGTCAAAGCTGTTCTACCTAATTGACTGGAAAGGTTATGGTCCTCAGGAGAGATCATGGGAACCCTGTGACCACGTCCATGCTCCTCGGCTGATTAAGAAATTTCATCAAACCTTTCCAAATAAACCAAAACCCCCTGGGAAGACAATCTTGGGAGGGGCCTTGAGGGGGGGTGCTGTCATGATGGCTGCTCCCGGGGAGCCAGGCCAGGCCCAGCGTCCCCGGAAGCAGACCTATCACCCACATCACGGGATCCAGCAGACCGCTACTGGGGCCCTTTGGACCACGTCCTGGCTCCTTTGGCGCCAGGCTCATAAAAGGCTTCAGTCCTGGCGCCATAGGCGCCAGGCTCATTTGGTCAAAACATGTCATAATGCTTGGGTGGACTTACCTGAGGCAGACCATGCTGCTTACTCACCCAGAGCAATCCAGTCTGGCTGAGGTCTCCAGCCATTTAGGCTGGGAGGAACTATTTTTCCTCTTCAGGAACTCTTTTTCTTACCTGGGTGGTGCCGGAGGAAGGATACTCACCTGAAGCACTCCTCTGCTATTTAAACCACGCCCGAAGGAATTCACGTGCTTCGCGTTATTCTGCATCAGCAGCAGGACGCTCACCGAGTCGGCTCCTGCATCCTCGCTCCTGACACGCCCGCAGCTCCTGGAACACCTGAAAGACAAAAGGAGAGAAAAGACAAGCATCCAAAGCTTTACTCACCGGAATCCTGCACTCGGGAAACCTTCTTCCGACAATCCTGCAAAAGAAAAGCACAAGGTTAGCAGGGCACCACAACGCTCGCCGCAGCGCCGCTTTCTCTTACCTTATCGTGGCCGTGCCACGTGCAGAAATGGCTACAAAGCTTGCCGCACATCGGCACCTGCAAAAAGGGGAAAGACACGATTAGAAGCGCTCCGCTTCACCCGGTGGCACACCTATTCCACTTACCTTTACGAGGCCTTACCACGAACAACAGCGGTTTCGACGCCGGCAGCGAATAGGCTCCTGCAAAAGGGGAGAAGGTGAGCATTGGACTTGATACAGGAGGGAATACTCACCTAAGGACTTACCAGATTTTGGTTGAACTCAATCCTCCATTCGGGTCAGAAGGGCCTTTCTGCCTTTTCTAGACCCCGTCCCGAAGGGGAAAAGACATTTAATATAATCTAAAGACTACATACTTACGGCAATCCCGAAGTGGGATCGAACAGCCAGAGGAATCGCGCCCACTAAATACCCCAGTGAAGTAACTGGAATCAACGCGCCCCTGCACCAGAAGCAGGAAGGAGGGCTCATCCTTACAGAAAATAAGGTGAGAGCCCACAAAAACCGAACTAGCGACAAGGGGATTTAGAAGGGGGAAAAAGGGGGGAGCAGATACTCTTTCCAGCAGATATTAACTCCTTCTTTCCCACCTACAGAAAAATTATCCTACGAGCCAGACAGACGAGATTCGGGGGAGGGCCAGTCCAGTCCATCTTCCGGGCCCTGCGCTTTGTAGAAGAATTGATAGCAGTCCAGAACGGGTCAGTGCCTCTGTGGGAATCAGGTGAGCGTTCCATAGATCTTGTTGTAGGTCAAAAGGATAAATCGTGCAATTCCAGACATTGAGCACTCAAAGGGTCAGATGTTGTAGTAAATTAACTATCCAAATAGCTATCAGCCCTTGCGACAATGCCAGTCAGATCTGGGCTAGCTGATATGTTTTTTAGTCTGGTCTCCAAAGACTGGATGTCAAGCCCTGGTATATCACCAATACATTTTCTACACAAATCTAGACACATGTTGATCAACGAGTTATTATTGTCAATTTCATGACAGGACAGGGGCGAGCCTTGTATTAACAGTGCACTAGTTGACGCAGGGGTAACCACTGTATTTGAGTTCTTCAAATTAGCAGGAGAAAATAATTGATGGTTAGTTTTTTGTTTAAATGGTTGCTCTGCATAATGTGGGGGCGGAGTCTTTTTCCCTCCACTTGTGCCTTCAAAACCTTGTGGGGCACTTTCACTGTCTCAATTCTTAGGTTAGTCAAAGACAAAGACATATTGACTAGCCCTCTCTAAAAAATCCCTTCTGCACGACAGGATAAATGATCTGGATCTACTTTATCATTGGGTAGATGGAACACATATATCGACTTTGGTATTTCTATGTATTACACAGCTTTTATTGCAAAACAATGTTCTTTATTTATTTATCATAAAAACATTATAAAAACCTATAACCAAATGATCTATGATCATCATTCACCACTTTCATACAACATTGATTTTACATAAATGGGGTAACTGGATTTGCTTTTCTTCAAACATAACAGTTGGTTAGTTATGCACAAGAGATAGGGAAGGACATATTAAATGTGTTATCCAGGCGACCAGGACACAGCCATCGCTATTGGATCCAGTTCCTGGGGGTGGACCAGTGCGGGAGGATCACTTGGATGGGGGGTCTTCGGGGAGTGAAAGTGGGACACTGAAGGGCGAGATGTAGTATCCCCTTCCTTATAACACCCTTTCCCCATCCTACTAGGTATCTGGAGACTCAACTCCCCTCCCCCCTTTTTGCAATACAAACACTTTCTCACAGGCTGTTCATCGTGAGCAACAACGGATTAATACTAGAGATGTATACTGGACATGTCCAAACACAAGGGTCAGGCAGAGTCACTGATAATTACACACACCTGACTTCCATCACACTTCCCTACATGGATAAAAGGCAGAGCATGAAAGCACACTCCGAGAAAGGCAAAGCACACGAGGAAGCAGCAGTTCGGAGATCATGGTTTAAAACGAGTAGAAAGGCAGCAAGACCAAAAAGGGTTGCAAGAAGGGAACTGCCCTTGGCCTTTACAGAGGAAGAAAACTGCTACTTTCACAAATCCTCAAGGATAAGAAACATAAGAGCGGGAATTGAAGCTGCAGAAAGGTGCATTGTGTGTGGAAGGTACCTGGGACTCTCCTGTATCAATAGCAGAGGCAGGGAGGAGTGATTGCCACTGTGGTACTGTCCTTGGCTCTCACATCAAAACCATTACAGTAAAGTCAGCACAGCAGGGGTGGGGAAGACTGATAGCAGACCAGTCTGTGTTACAATCAAGGTTATAAGCGGCAACATTGCATGAAGAAATCTGCAAAGAACCGTGAGCAAGGCGTATGTGATGAGCAATGTGAGATAATGGAATATCCAAGGAATGATTGAACTTTTGAAACCAAGGTGGTTGCCATATGCATATTGGTCCGGCGCCACGCCGGTGCTTATTCAAAACGGACTGAGAGTGAAAAACTGTGTACCGTAAAGACGAAATGGTCCTGTAACGGGTTAAGTCAAGTCCTGTACACATTCAAAAGTCTACGATTGCTAAATACAAACTGTACTTGGTCTGAACCTGGCTGAGGGAGGCTAATTGTGGAAAAGGGATCTGAGCCCGGAAGAGGGGGATCTTGGGTGAACAGCAAAACAGCAAAACTCACCCGCAAAGATATTGTTGTGGCAGATGAGAACCCGACTGAGGGATGCCTGCGAATTAAAGTTGGTCTGAGCCCAGCTGAGGGGGACTAATTGTAAAAGAAGGATCTGAGCCCGGCTGAGGGGGATCCAGGGCGAAGGGTAAATCGCCCGGCTTGACTATCTGGAAAAGGAACTTTTCTTAGTTGTTTATGGTACATCAGGTCCTCTGAGGCAAAAGACTTTGCACAAAGAGACTTGGGCGCAGAAGACTTTGATGTTGGTGGAGGAAACTGTGACCTCATGCAAAAGAAGCCCAGGAGTGTTCTGTGCTCAAGTGACCCACCTTGTCCTGTGCTGAAAAGGTGGGAAAGGGATGTCAACAGCCTAAACATCCTAACTTATCTTTTTGTGAACACTTCTTTCTTTTTCATGAACATTTCCCCACATTATTTGTAAATTTTACGGTAAGGATTGGCAATAGATTTTTTTACAATAGGCCCTTTTATTTTGACGAAGACTCCACTATGACAGTATTATTATTATTTTGATGGTCGTAATTTGCTCCCATCTTAGATTTAGGTTTCACCCTGTTGATAAATGTTCAATAAACACCCTTAAACTGTGTTTCCTTGTGTCTGTCTTACTTTGATACCATGCCTTCCTTACTTATGTAAAAAACCAATTGGGCTTGGTGGGTCTGGGAGACTTCTGGGAGAACCCAAGAAGCATGCTGCGTGATGCAATAGGTGTATTAAGCGGCTTGCTAAATGGGAGACTCACAAATTCCTCTTGACCTTGTGCCTGAAACTGAAATCAGGGTTGGATATCTCTCCTCAAAGTCTACCCAAAGCGGGGAAAGTTATTTAGATCTAATAACTGCCACCTATGCGTGAGCTTTATACATCAAATGTAGGGTTGGCACTTTTCCGCTTGCAAGCTTTACTGAGGATGGAGGAATGATACCTCTGAAGTTTGCCCGGCCCGTGGTAAGGCTTCAGAGTCTGTTGTGCATTTTTTGCTTTTTCGAGAATTTCCTAAGGATCTCAGGAGTATGTACTAGGTTCCACTATATCGGAAGAACCATGTAAGAACCATGTTTTAAGCAATTGTTTAATGCTGATCGACTGAAATTTTAAATAATGTGTATTTTGTTGCTAAATTCATTTATTGTGCCTGGCTTTGTAGGATCTTTTATCTGATGTATAACCACATTGATTACTATACAGTGTTATTTATCTGATCTTATGAGCTGCTTCTGTGATTCAATACTGTATTTTGTAAAACATTGGAGACAGGGTATGGGACTGGCGCAGTAATGTTTTAAATTCTTTGTGTGCTGATGGCAAACTTGCCGAATACAGCACTTTGACTGGTTGACTGTTAAAGAGAAATTAAGGGTCTGAATGAGAAGTTGGCGTCCCTGCCACAGGGTTGCATCCATTAAATGTATTTGTGGAACACTAAGCGCAGGTGATGCCATATTAAACCTTTGCTGGCTACTTCCCAGGGTGGCAGGCCACTGCCAATTATACTCTCCGAAATTGTGTTAGACAGGGGTTCATTATGAGTTAGGAAGATTTCCAACTGGAAAAACTACACACAGTAAGTACTGTTTACTCCTTCCTAGCTGACCACTTTCTGGTCACCATATCCACAACCAGTCAACCCACATTGTGTTATTTCACTTGACATCATCTTTATCTCCTCATTTTATCAGCCCTCACCTCTCTCCATAGACCCTCTGCCCTCTTATCTCCTCCTCTTTCACTTCCCAAAACTATCCATTCTCCACTCGGCTCCCTGCGCCACTTTGATCACCAACCACACATTCTAATTTGACTTCATGGCTCCCTATTTTAAGTATGATATGATATGATAGATTATTTATAAGCGCTTAATACCCAGAGGTTTCTAAGCGCGGACCCTGGGATCAAACCTGTGCTGCTTCGTGTCTTCTTGATTCAAAGGCGAGCATGCTGCCGCTGAGCTATCCTCCCGAGTCCTCCATCTAAGGGCTCTCTCCACCACTTGCTGACTCAACTGAAAAGGCCTTCAAAGACTTTGGCCTAGCACTTGCTGTCCCTTTGGAGAATCACTATTACACACACTCTTTCCCTTCCTTTCACCATAATCCACAACCTTGGAAGTCTCCTAACATCAAAAAGCTGAGAATAAAGCACTTGCACTTCCACATATGCTGCTGTTTCAAAACCTTTTCCCCATCGTTCCTTGCTATCTACATAGACTCTTCCACACATTGACAAGTCCTCCTACTACACCAAATTCCTCTATTCTCTCCATTATCATCACCAAAAGCGACCCAGGATGCTCTAGTCCATGCTTCTGCCTCCACTTTCCATAGCATCCTCTTTGCTGATAACTTGTCTTGTTAAATTTCTGAAAAACATCTCCAACATTGTTGCCACATTGTTGCCACCCTACAACCCTCCTTTTCTGCATCGCCCTGCTTATTACACTCATGCCCTCACCTCTCCATTCTCCCTGATTTCTCCCCATATCACCAGCTGATATATCCACCTATTGGTTTCCTAGCCCCTTATGTGCTCCGACAAACCCTTTGCACCCCAAATGTCTAATGAACTGACACTCTGTATCTTAATCTATCTCTCCACTCTATTCAAACCTCTCTCTGTCCTCTGAGATCTTCCCAATCTGCTGTAAATGGGCATGCCACCCTACCCTCAAAAAAACATACAGCGGATCATAACTCCCCTTATAACTGCCAACCTGTTTCCTTTCTCCCTCATTATTCTAAAATCCTAGTACATGTGTTGTTCTACTGAATCACCCCTTTCCTGAAAAGGCAAGAACTCAGCAAACCCTTCAAGTTTGGATTTTGCAAACTATCTAAAATCCTAAAAAGTGTGTTGTTCAAATGTTGGCCAACTAAAATTCTGGAAAAAGTGGTCTGCAGCCAATTCCAGCAGTTCGTAGATAGCAAAGGCCTCCTGGACGAATACCAATCGGGGTTTCGCCCAAACCATGGAACATAGACCGCCTTACTCGTGGTCCAGATGATCTATTGGAAGCTACAGATAGGGGAGGCTCAACAATACTGTTGATGGTTGACCTGTCTGCAGTGTTTGATACGATCAACCATAAGATCATCCTCCAACGTATTGGAAAAATAGGGAGAGCCGCAAAAGTCGTGGTGGACTGGTTTGACTCTTTCCTGCAGGATAGAATCCAGCAGGTGGTATTATGAGCCTTCCTCTCAGAGCTAATACAGTTGAGATGCGGAGTACCCCAAGGGTCAGCACTCTCACCACTGATCTTTAATCTGTATATCCGCCCGCTATTTGATATATTGAGGAAACACGGATTAAGATTCCATTCATATGCCGACGACACGCAGATCTATGTGGAGACAGACAATTTGTCAGAGGCATTTGAAAGGATTGACCTGTGCATGCAAGATATAAAAGAAATGGATGGCATGTAACCAGCTGCAGCTTAATGCAGCCAAAAGTGAATAACAAAATATAATATCGCAGATCCTGTGTGAAGAAATTCCGTTCTTGAAGAAAGTGAGAAACCTTGTGTGCATATGGCAAGAGAATCTGGCCAGTGAGGCCCAGGTAGGGGCCAAAGTTAAAGCTGTGTACTATTCTCTGCAAATGCTTAGGAACGTACTCCCTTTCATAGCATCCCAAGATCACTCTGTGGTCGTAGGGGCTCTGGTAAACTCCCATCTAGACTATTGCAATAGTCTGATGACAGGGATTCCAGTGAAACAGATGATGAGACTCCAGAGGGCCCAGAATGCGGTAGTTAGGTTAATTGCCCATTTGGGGAAAAGTGACCATGTCTCAACATCACGGAGAGTGCCCCATTGGCTTATGGTGGCGGATCGAGTAAAGTTCAAGGTGGCGTGCCTTATGTATAAATGCTTTTATGAACTCGCACCTAAATACCTGAGCACTAGAATCCACCACTACCAGCCAACCAGAGACACACTTCTGGTGGATATTCCCCGGGCCAAACTGATTTCGAAGGGGGACAGGAGATTCTCCGTCTTTGGCCCAAAGTTATGGAACCAGCTGCCAACTGCCAGACGATCATGCCCTTCATTAGAAGGTTTTAGAAAGGAACTTAAAACCTTCTTATTTAAGTGAATTTAAGAGGTAAAGGCGAGAACAGCGTTTCACAGTTAAAAGTCGAATCATAGTTAACAGCTGCGCCCGAATGCAGTTTATTCTGCCTGGTGCGCATAAGAAATAACCAAATAACAAATAACAAATAACAAATATCACTTCCTACCTGTCAAAGACCATAACCAAGACCACTTTGCTTGGATAGATATTTGATGTTATGTAATGTTTACCTGCTTTAAATGTTAAGTTGTTCTGTGTTGCATCTTCGTATAGATATTTATCCATAAAAATGGTTTTCTGATCATAATGAACATTTGTGAAGGAACAAAAGGGGTCTGTGTTTTTTGATTTAATGAATTGACACTTTGTGGACCAACGAGAGGCCCGCATGAACCTTTGATACCCAACCCTTTCAATAGTGTCTTTGACAATTTAGCCCATCTGGGCAGAGCAGGGTCTTGACCAGGAGCCCTATTTTCGAATCACTTCCTACCTGGAAATGCATGAAATAAGCAAACCCCTCAATTTAATTCTGTAACGATCGCTCCACAAACACAGCAGTCACCATTGTCATTAACTCCCTCACTACTGTGGTCTTTGATAATTTCTACCATTACTCTGCTTTGCTCTCTCTCACCCCTGCCTCCAGGGTACTGCCCTTACCTGGATGGCCTTCTACCTAGCTGGTGACTCCTTTTCTACATTCTGTATTTTTTAATCATCCCTTGTCAGCCCTCTACCATTCATGGTCCCTCAAGGTTCTGTCCTTGATCCCCACCTATTCACTTTCTTCACCTTATCCATTTTAAGTATATCACCACCTTTTCTTTCTCATATACTTTCTTCTCTATCACAGTACTATGCATACCAGCAGGCCTTGAGAGAGAGGAGGCAGTTTGTGAAGCAGCACAAAAATGCTGCCCAATCCCACCAGAAATGCAGACCCTCAGGCTTACACAAACTCCAGAAATTACTTTAACTTCAACTGGCAAGTATTTCCAAATGCTGACAGACCCACTGGTGAAGATGAGGTGGGGCATAAAGCTTGCTACATGTGTTTCTGTCATTGTAAACTGGTCCGTGGGGGAAAAGGAAGCCAACACGGGGCCCAGGGAAATAGCTGATGGGTGAAGACAATGGCAGGAACAGGGGGAAAATAAAAAGGGGCGGAGAGATCAGGTCAGTGTTGATGGTTCAGGTGAGGACAATGGAGAGGGAGGACCAGGCAGAGAAGGGACAGTGAAGTGGAGTATGGTGGATAATTGTCATGAATGTGTGTGAGGTCAGGTGTTGTTTGTTGAGAGAAAGTCGTAGTTGGGTGTGTGAGTGTTTGAAGGGTGAGTGTGTGAGATTAAGTGAGAGTAGGGAATGTGACAGAGAGTGGTTGTCATTGGTGAGTGAGGGAGTGAAAGCAAGGTGACTGTGGAGCAGGTATGGGGGAGTACACTGTAGTGGAGGGTCATACTAGTAGAGTCAGAGTGATGGAGAGTAGTGGGAGAAGAGATTAGTAGAGGGTAGTGGGAGAGAATGTGGTAGAGAGTAGTGGGATGAGAGAGTAGAAATAATTAGAAGGTGGAGAGTGTAGTAGAGAGGAGTGAGAGGAAGAGTAGTAGAGATCAGTGGAAGTAGTGGGAGGAGTGGGAAGTAGAGGATAGGCTAGGAGGGAAAAAGTAGTCAGTAAATGAGAGGTGAACATCAGAGGAACAGAGGAGGGAGTATGAGGGAGAGAGAAGAGAGACAGTGGGAGGAATAGCAGGGAGAAGACAAGGAGGAAGGGAAAGGAAACAGCACATTACAGGGAAGAAGAGTATATAAGGGCATGGAGGAAAATGGTAAGCGGAGCTTGGGTATTTGGAAGGCACTTAACCTAGTTTTAAAGAGCACTTTTAGAATTGTGGGACCCCTGTATAGGAACCACCGAGTAATTCCTGGAGAGAGTTAGAGCGAGAGGACATTTGCCTTTAGGCCCTTACAAACAGCAATTCCGAAATTTAGATAGTAGGGGTTACTGATCTCTAGCCGCAGTCTAAGGGCTTAGAGATGCCATGGCTAGGGAGGGAAAAGGCCATGGAATAAATAAAAACCCTTCAATAAAAACCCTTGTAGCTTCTCTGGAACGTGATTTGTTCTTGAGGCCATCTGTGTCACTAATCAGTCGCATCTTTGGCAGATTTGCGTGAATGACAAATTCTCTTTATTTGAATTATATACAATTCCCTAAAAGTGCAGCATTTAAAAAGAAAGTGCAACTATTTAAAATGTAATAGCCATTCCCATAAGTGTAATTCATAAATGATAGTACACGGTTGACATCTTCCTTTCCTATCCTTCAGCATATAGTGCATAACATTTAAAACATTAATTTCTGGGAGTTCCTCTTCCAGCATAATTTTAGCATTGTTATTTTTAGAAACAAAATACTTAAATACCTAAAGCAGTGAACACATTGATAAAAAAATATGGTTAGCCAAATCAGGGGGAAGGGATACTTTGTCCAAACACACTTTCTGATTTGCATCCCTTTTCTTTAATGCACTACTGAGATAGCTATAGAAAACTCATAATATTACCTTAAATGAAAGGAGCTACAAATATAGACGTAATGGTTAATTTGCTGCAGCTCTTGTGATTTTAAGATTGGTATCAGTGATAGTTTTCTAATTCCTCTACTGTTTTCAGAATAGAAGTTTATTCTTATCTCAATATGTTCTGTGCAGAAAGGGCAAAAGTGGGCAAAGGTGTTGTCTAGTAGTAGACAGTATTATCTTAAAGGCATGGTGTAGTAAAAACTTGTATTGTCCCTACGGGTCGGCCATGTTTTTTTAAACCTAAGTGGCTCGATTTTAGAAAACTTTCCTATGGACCTTACCCGAGTTTTCGTCCATTGAACGCACACAAAAACAAGCACCAGGGACCCGCCATTTTCTGATAATCCTATCTTTTCCCCGATCGCCCTGACTGACCTGCTTTTGCGGCACTAAATCAATTCCCCTCCCCTTAGCCTGACATTATCAAAACATTCATATTCCCCGCCTCTCCCCGTGACGTTACTGTGCTGCGTAGGCAAACGCGCCCAGTCGTCTTCTGCGCAACTCCACACAGAACCCGGAAACCAACACAGATCAACTCACACCACAGCGCGCCACAATTCGGAATATGAAACTGTACTTTAAAATGAAACAGCAACACGGTACTTTTGGTAAAGTACATTTATTTGACATTAAATGTTTAGAGAATATTCAGCAATTGACATATGAACTCCGGAAGCCATTTATTTTCTTTTATCTGTATCCGCAATAACTGTTCCGTTTCATCTTGAGTCACACACTGTTCCTTTATGGTACACAGGGTGTTCATTTTCGTAAAAAGAATCACTTTGGAAGCACGGTGAACCGCAAGGCTGTTCCATCAACTAGGCACTAGTCCAGCCTAAAGGTTGATATGTTGCTTCTAGCCACTAGTACAGCGTAAGGGCATGTGGGCCCTTGGCGATCGTCCCATAATATGGTGATCATGCTCAAGTTGTTGACACGAAGCTGCAGGTGTCTGCTGAAGAATCCATCCGCCGGTGTCTCAAACAGGTGGCAGTGGCAGAAAGGGATCAAATACCTGTTATGAAAACAAAAAAATGATAATTAGTCTCGCTAGCCGAACTTCATTAATATTACTCATTTTATTTATTACGGCCGATCAGAAACTATTTGCTTGCAAGGATAGTTCAATGGAGTATGTTCGTCTCTAAAATCAATGCGAAAAGTAACGAGATAAATCGAGGCCAACACACAATGATAAACGACAGTCTACATGCGTGAGGAATGATATGATATATGATATGGCATTTGTAACGCGCCTATACCCAAGTGTTTCTAGGCGTGACGAGGCAGGTGGGGAACAAGGGCAGACAGACAACGATCCTACTAGGCCAGGTGTCTTTCTGATCGCGCATGGGGAAGGGCTGTACATGGTTAGTTGAATACAAATTAAATAATAGGGCCAGCTGGTGGCAAGTGCAAGGTAAATGCCGGGAGAAGTGGCTGAAGGATACAGAGACAGTCCCCTAGTGCAGGGAAAAGTGGCTGGGCCAAGCACCGAGATCGGTGAGACCAGTGGACCTGCATGCCCATGTGCCCACTACGAACAGTTTTACTTGCTTTTCCTAGCTCTTCATTCAT
This sequence comes from Ambystoma mexicanum, assembly GCF_040938575.1. NCBI lineage: Eukaryota > Metazoa > Chordata > Amphibia > Caudata > Ambystomatidae > Ambystoma > Ambystoma mexicanum. Next base: position 1,488,731,876 of record NC_090921.1, read on the forward strand.
TCATTTATTCATGCATCCATTCATTAAATCTTCATTCCGGTATAAAAGCGTGTAAAGATTTACTTACATTATATTTGAAATTTCCATTGTGCCTCTTCGTAATGCAGTCTGTAAAACGGACCGTGCTCTTGACAATGATTTTTCATATACTGACCTAAAACTGAAACTCGGTCTAGTTTCTGAATTTTCTGCCTTATCGTCTCTTACATTATTGCGCACTCCCTTCAAATGTAGTTCTTTCGGCATGGTCCCTGTCTCAAGGTCAAAAAACAATAGACCCTTATACTTCCAGTGCGACTTGTGGGCCTCATCTGGGCGCTGTCCTTCGCATTCTTTATTTGCAACATCACGTAGTATAGGCATCTGTGAGAACTTGAAGTTTAGAATCCGTCTATGTAGTGCGCCTCAATGTGCAAATGCAAACTGGCTTCTCTCCCAAATGCCACGGGCCGCTTGGCTGGCGCGTTCTAAGTGCCCCAATTTTGTCCCCGTTGTCTGTGAGCTTTGCAGCCCAAATTGAGACATTTAATTTTTGGCGGAAGGTCAGGGAAAGTATAAAGTACCACAGGAGTTGAGTTAAAAGTGAGATTTATTGTTTGTTTGTTTTATTATTTGCAATACGCAAGCCTCCACTCCGTTAACAGTGCGCAGCATTTACATTTACATGAGATGAGACATGAGAAAAATATATACATAAACATATATGAGGTGAATAGAGAGAATTCAAAGATGACACCCAGCTTGTTCGCCTCCCATGATGGTGAAGGTAGGGGTTAGGGTTACAGGTACACTGTACAATAACATTTATTTACAAAAAGACAATCGTATTGCAATTATTTAAACTGGGATTTGTACTTCACAATCAGCTGTGCTTCGGGTGGGCATGGCACAGTCGCAATATTCGGTGGCAATGGATCACTGCTCTGCACAGAAACGTCCAAAATTCCATATCTGTGCTTCTCTAACACAGCAACAATAAGGCCTTTCACAAAGTCGAACTGCATTTCATCATAGACTGGTTTGATCACCCATTGCTTACTTCGTTTTGAAATCACCTTAGTGTAGCGAGGCATCCTTACTTTACCCCTAGTCCTAGATTGTTCACGTCCGACAATGCTCTTATGGGCCAAGACCGCTAGTAGAGTGCGATGTTTCATGCCCCGAAAGCTAAAATGCAAGCGCTTTGGCCTGTACTTTAGGCACATATTGTGGAACACCTCCAAATCTCCTGTGTGACAGAATTCTGTCAGTCCTCTCAACTCTCTTGATAGAGTTTTGTCGAAAACAATCTTCTCAATGGCTTTGTGTGTCGGTGAAGATGAAATCAACCACTTCTTCTTCCGTGCCTCCTCTGGGGACAAAGGGCCATATTCACATTGGTGGAAATGTTCATTTGCTGTCCAGCGGTGAACGTTGGTACAGTGGTGCATCAGTGACCGCCATTTTTCAAGTAGTATTTCCACTGACCCCTCACAAGTTTTTGAGCTCCACCAAAGATGGTTGGTGATAGAATGTGACCACTGCAAAATACTTTCAAAACCTTTGTTTTCCCTGCAGCCGAGATTTTCTTATTGATTGATTTAGCAAGATGCCATACGTCAAATTGATGTTTAATATGTGGGAACTGCTCTCTCATTGTCTTGGCAATTGAAACGTGTCTATCCGTGGCTATGAGGTCGATGTGCATTCCCCTCGATTGTAGATATTCCACTGATTTTATAAAACCTAGTTTCTCCATGGCCACTGAGGATGTACATTGTGTTACCTGCACTACCACCGAACTCACAATTTTCATACTATCCATATCCTGAAAGTGGTAGGTGCAGTACTTGGCAGAAAATCCAGGGCTGTCGCACTGTCCATCGCCGGCTAGCCTGAATCGTTTGCCTTCGAATGTACTTGCTAGAGACAATTGTTCAATTTTCCAAGCATCACTAATGGCCGGAAACAGATAATCACGTTGGTATGTGTAGTACAGCGCTTTAGAAATGAAATGGAGTCCCACAAACTGAAAGAAAGCCTCTAACTTTCTAAAACTGGAGCCACTAAAAAGTGATGCAGCTGCACACAGTAGATTGCCTGCTGGCAGTTTCCCCAGCATCGGTTGTGCAGACCATGAGAACCTATGATTTAATCTACAGGCGGCATTTATTTTGACGTTACTGCCTTTTATTTGATGAGTCACATTAATCAATGGCTTCCCACATACTTTCCCTCTAATGGAATGCACACATTTCAGCATACTTATAATTTCCATCAAACAACTGTCGAATACAATGTATTTGCTCTCTTTCATTAGACTGTCATCCTGCGTCAACGTTGTTTCGGCCTTTGACGTTGTGGAGATTTCAACACATTGGTAAGTAATATCGCTGATATCAAGTTCTGATGCGTCTATGGATGCTGCGTCTGGTTCATTCTCTGTCATTTCAACATCTATTACTTCGACATTGATGGGAGAACACAACAATGTCGACAGGTTTTTTGGTGGCAAATTTTTGGCGGGTGTAGATTGTGTAAATTGATCTGCAACTACTTCAGAGCTATCTTCAATACATTCAATAACATATTCTTGTGGTGGTGCGGTCGCACTGTAGCTATGGTCCAATGCAACTTTGCTGTAGTCTCCAAACACAATTCATGTTCTGGCCATTGGACATGAGCATCTCGAGCCTGAACACGCCTCGCCTCAATTAATAGTTCCTCCATAGTGTACACGGTCTGGCAAGCCACATCTCTCATTCGCTTCACTGTCTGTGTGTGTATAGTTCTGACACGAACGGGAAACTGGAGGAGAGATTGGAAAAGGGATGTTCAGTTTAAACACAAGATGGAGTGTAGTAGAATTGACTGGAAAAAAACATAAAATAGTCCCCAGCACAAACATTTTTTTAAAGTTATGAACTGTTTGTAACTAACCTTTTTTTGTTTTTTTTTCTTTGCAACTTTTTTGACTGGACCTTCAACATCTGCACGCTGTAGCTCTGATTCGTTTCCGCATGTCCTCCCTTCTTCTTGCGCTGCAACGACTATATTTTCTGTATCCGGATAGACAGCACGGAATGAGGCTCCATCGTCTCCCTGAAACATAGTACTTTCATTACTATGTATCAACATATTGTTAGCATAAAACACACGTGAGGACGAACACACAGGTACATCTCAATAGCCAAATACGATTTAAACATTGTGTTCAACAATCAAACGACAAGTATTCGACCAGTGATGATCTATTTCGATGGAACTGTCAGTATCCATACCTCTGGCTCTGCATGGACTGCCATGAATGGTTGTATTGGAGAGGAGGCATCCGCATCTCCCTGAAACACAGTACTTGCATTAGTATGCTTTTCAATATTAGAAACACAACACACACTTGGGGTCGACGGCACAGGTACATATAAAGAGATAACCGCAAATGATGCATTATCCAAAAGAATCAAGGAAAATCCAAATATGATCACATTTCATCGACTTATTTCAACGATTCATTTACATCTGCATCATCTAAATGAGATGTTCTGATTGTGGTGGAAGCTCCGTTGTCTCCCTGAAACACAGTACTTGGATTAGTATGGTTTTCAATATTGGAAACATAACACACACTTGGGGCCGAACGCACAGGTACATATAAAGAGATAACCGCAAAAGATGCATTGTCCAAAAGAATCAAGGAAAATCCAAATATGATCACATTTCATCGACTTATTTCAACGATTCCTTTACATCTGCATCATCTAAATGAGATGTTGTGATTGTGGTGGAAGCTTCGTCGTCTCCCTGAAACACAGCACTTGCGTTAATAGGGAAGAAAGTATAGCAAATGGAATCACGTTATATGATCACGCATGATGGAGCTGTCATTATCCATACCTCGTGCTGCTGAAGAATATCTATGGATGTTGCAAATGTAGTGCGCACTTCCGAAAGCTGTTGCGCCTATTCGTATACTTGAATGTCAGGCTCTGCATCAAGTGCAGGGGTTGACGCTCCATCAACTGCCTGAAACATAGTACTTGTATTAGTGAGGATTACAATTGTGAAAACATAACACACACCTGGGGTCGACAGCACAGGTACATATCAACGGCTAACCATGAATGAAACATTGTGTAGAACAATCAAACGACAAGAATTCCAGCTCTGATGATGACGCTCGATGGAGCTGTCAGTATCCATACCTCCTGCTGTTGAAGAACATCTAGAAATGTTGTAGATGTGGCGGATGCTTCAGCATCTCCCTGAAAGACAGTACTTGCATTAGTATGGATAACACTAATTAGAACTGAAAACAAACACCAGTGGACGATAACTAAGGTGTATATCAATTGGAAAGCAGTAACCAAACATTCGGTAAAATAATTACACGATAGAATAAAACTATTACTTGACATGCATAAAACAAGTATGTAGCGGATTAGCCTAGTAAGATTACCTGATACGGGCTAGAAGTGGTTGATAACTGCGACCACGTCAAGGATGTAGAATGTTCTTGCTTCAGATTCAAGGGATAGTCAAGAAGTTGTAAAAGTCAATTCATGATTGATAATGAAATGCCAATATTAAAAATAGCCATGTAAGCCGACAGAATACTTGAAAAATGCTCAATACAGCACAGTTCCCTGTCCCCATATATATACACATTGCGTGTGTGGGTTATGAAATCAAAAAAGAATATATTGATAAATGTCAATATTCAAAAAATGATACACTCGTATCAATATCGAAATTATTACAAGGGATAGAACACCTACAATATCTATTAATCCATTCGGCTACACACTACCGCGAGGCCGAAAGCTAAATCCAGACACTTGACTCACCGGTGGCGGAATGTGGACAAATAGAGTGGGAATAGCGTTTTCGCGCAATTTCCGTGTCGTTCGCCGTTTATTCTTTTTTGTTACCCAAGAAGTTGTGTACATGTCCAAGGAAAAGTGCCGGCTGCAGATGCGGTATCGATCACCCCTCTTGTCCTCTAAGACTTGTTGGACTCTACTTTCCAGCTCATCCAGTGGATATCCACAATGTCTGACCCATTCTCTTATTCGATCAACAGTTTTCGGGAATACATGCATTGTAGTTCCTTCAGATTTCGCATGGGTCTTCGAAGGGCAACCGCTAATCAAACAGGCAGGCATTGTTGATAAATCTGAAAAGTAAATATCGACATTATTACACAATCTTCAAGAGTAAAAATTTGATACAAAAGTAAATGAATCATACAATGATCAATGCAAGGTTTGTTTTGGTCGCAGGAACTATACCAGTTCATTATGTGCTGCTTAGAATTTGCATAAATTGCAGAAATATATAATTGATGTGACTGAAATCTGAACATGTGACTCGTCCCTTGGATGTTCTGGCTTGCACGAGAAGGAAACATGCTAACATTATTGACTGGCCCCCGAAAGATGCAATTCAATCACAATAGTCACAGATGAAAATAAATAGATCTATTGATAGCATAGCAATGGAAACTCAAGTCAATAGAGACCAATGAACATAGCACTATTGTGAAAATAGATAGAAATTTAAAAACCTGCGAAATATGACCAGGATACATGGCCTTATCTTGACCAACAAACACTTAGATTCAGCAAGCAGAGCAGTATGTTGCGGGAGAATAGGTGGATGGCCACAGGTAGCGCACTGATGGGTATGCTCGAAGCGGTCACAGAAGTTCACGGATAGCACGACGACGAGCAGATTAGCATAGATCTCAGTGGTTCCCAGGTAGCACGTTCAAGAGTTGACTTGCAAAGCACAAAGATGTTCTCATGAGACATATCGAGTGGTTTTTAAAGTATTAGAAACTGGGGTGTGTTTGTGAATGAATGACGTATGTATGTCGTGGTATTAGGGGGGCAGCCTGCTTGAAGGGGAGGCCTGCCTGGAGACACGGGGTCTGAGGAGGCCATGTGACCGATGGCCCCTTGGTGTGGGACACCTTTTGAAGTGTACATGCAGTTTGGCACCTTGGCCTTTCGCGCCCCTGACAGCCCCCCATGCCAGCGCTCATCCCCGAGTGTGAACCGCCTTTGATAGAGGGGGGTGGGATGGATGGGCCTGGGGCGTGCAGATAAGGCACAGGAAGACTGCTGAATGGAGACACACTTATGTGGATTGCAGGGGGGCGGCCGGCCTCAGGGGAGGCCTGCCTGGAGACACAGGGTCTGAGGAGACCATGTGAACAATGGCCCCTTGGCGTGGGACACCTTTTGAAGTGTACATGTAGTTTGGCACCTTGGCCGTTCGCGCCCGTCACAGCCCCCCATGCCAGCGCGCATCCACCGGCGCGAACCACCTTTGATACAAGGGGGTGGGATGGATGGGCCTGGGGCGTGCAGATAAGGCACAGGAAGACTGCTGAATGGAGACACACTTATGTGGATTGCAGGGGGGCGGCCTGCCTCAGGGGAGGCCTGCCTGGAGACACAGGGTCTGAGGAGACCATGTGAACAATAGCCCTTTGGCGTGGGACACCTTTTGAAGTGTACATGTAGTTTGGCACCTTGGCCGTTCGCGCCCGTCACAGCCCCCCATGCCAGCGCGCATCCACCGGCGCGAACCGCCTTTGATACAAGGGGGTGGGATGGATGGGCCTGGGGTGTGCAGATAAGGCACAGGAAGACTGCTGAATGGAGACACACTTATGTGAATTGCAGGGGGGCGGCCTGCCTCAGGGGAGGCCTGCCTGGCGACACGGGGTCTGAGGAGACCATGTGAACAATAGCCCCTTGGCGTGGGACAGCTGTTGAAGTGTACATGTAGTTTGGCACCTTGGCCGTTCGCGCCCGTCACAGCCCCCCATGCCAGCGCGCATCAGTATATCGTTGCTTATCATTAACAAATGCCACATACCGGTGATTCTTGTGAACACAGACCCACACTTCAACCGGTGTATTATAGTGGTAAAGACTGTATAATCCAATGGTAAATGTTAGTAAAAATATATGTGTGACTTTTATAGAGACATAACCTACTGAAAGACTTTGAACAAGTGTGTTTTAGTGCATGCATTATCGAGAATATATTATGTTAGCTTAGATAGATAGTGACCACCCTGCTTCACAGCAACCAGACCTTCACCCATTCGGAGCACAGATGTCTGACGTCCATCCTTGAATGGAGACACACGTGATTCATTTAAAAAATCGAGACAACCGTTGTTAAAATATATGTGGTGTTTTATTTTGTATCTTATTTTCATGACACAAAAATACAAGACTTTAAAGATTATACAGGTCAGGTTGCAGCACAGCGAGAGAAAATCCCCTGTACTGACCGCTGTCACTCGGGAACGTTTCTCTAATGGCACGAACGGCACAGGCGGGTATCACTCTTCGAACGCGGTGTCCAAGCCTCCCGTGAAGCCACCATGTAAAGGAACGATAGGCCACCAGCCTGTACCACCTATGAAAAGGAATGAAACAAACTGTTTTTAAATTACCAAGATTAATTTAATAAACGTTTGTTGTCAATTGCAATTCTTGCAACTAATGGCATTTTACACTGACAAATGCTATCTAGACAATGCACACTATTCAACGACTTACATGCGTTACAATGATATGTATATGTAATTTTGGATATAGTAGAAGACCATGAAATAGGAGTGGCATGACAAGCAGAGTATACTTACTCGTTACTCGGATTACGAGGACGAACAGTTGCTCGAAGTTCGTGCATAAGCACCATCATTATTCTCAACACGGCCCGTGTGAGGCAGGCTGCCCTGAAGTCTGGCAGCTTGGTGATGCATTGCGGTCGTGGCTCGACTTCCGAAATGTAGGCCAGGCATCCCGAGTTTTCTCGGCAGCAGCAGTTCTCGTCCTCGGTTTGCATTAGCTCGCACCGATTGCATGTGCACCAGGTGGAGACGCCGTCCATTCGACTAGGCCCAGGTTATTCATCTGTTGATTCGTCCTGCCAACTGCCGTCCGAATTCCCATCGTTTTCGCGTGCTTCCCTTTCCAGTAGTTCCTCCTTGGTATACTCGGGCTCGTACATGTAGGGCATTATTGTAGCCATTGTGTGTTAAACAAACTAAAATAATTTATAGCGGTGGTACTGGTATCTGTTCACACGGGCTGCAAGCGGCGAAGGTAGCTGACCAGAGCACTGAAACGAGTCACAGAATACTCAAAGTAACACAGAGAGAGGAATGGAATCGAAAATCGGCTGCTGTGTGTTGTGAAACAGTCTGTTTATACTTATTGAGAAGAGAGGCGTCCTGCCATTTCCATGGCGACACGTCATTAGCTGAAGCGCAGCGAATGTTGACATGAGACGTGCTTTGTCGTTGGGAAATGGGCGATTCGAGTCTGCTGATGACAGGCTCAGGGGCGGGGGAATTGATTTAGTGCCGCAAAAGCAGGTCAGCCAGGGCGATCAGGGAAAAGATAGGATTATCAGAAAATGGCGGCTCCCTTGTGCTTGTTTTAGCGTGAATTCAATGGACGAAAACTCGGGTAAAGTCCATAGGAAAGTTTTCTAAAATCGAGCCACTTAGGCTTAAAAAAAACATGGCCGACCCGTAGGGACAATAAAAATGTTTACTAGACCATGCCTTTAAGCAAACCAACAACCTACTCTTTTTCTTTTTTTTATTATTGCATTTTGCTTCTTAACAAACCTTTAGTCAATAACAATTCATCCGTTTCCATCACCAGGCCTCAGACAACACTAGATAAGACTAATAAAGTACCTACTCTTTAATACTGTGCTTGTCCATAGTAAATCGTTCTGAATTGTGTTTGTGCTAGGTATTATTGCATGACTTTTACTAGTTGGTTGGCATACTAAACAGTCACCTTTGTTATTTTGATACATTTCTTATACCATTTATAACCGTTTATCTTTGACAATTAATGCTCCACAAAACTGACCCACGGAGCTCCATTGGCATTTCATTTGTACAAATGTCTTATAAGATAAGTTTAGATGGTCCTGCACAGTCATTTGGCCTTAGAGAGAGCCAATAAAGTATGGGCGTCATACTTGTTACGCCAGTTATATCATCATGTCTGAGTCCTTCACACACTTCAAAATTTGGGGTGCATTTGGTAGTCCCATTCATTTCTTAAAAAACACATTGGGCCTCATTCCGAGGTGGGCGCAAAGGGATAACGGGCACCGTTAAGGACATCGGTGCCGGTAATCCCTTTGCGCCCTACTACGAGTTCCCTTACCGGGTCCCTTCCTTAACGTCTGGTTTTACCAGGCGTTCAGGACGGGACCCGCTAAGGGAAATCAGAGCCAATAACGGTACCGCAAATTGCGGGACCGTTATTAGCTACTTCCCATTGAGCCCTATGGGGGCTCAAATGGGAATGGGGAATGGTTTGGTAAATGGGGACTTGCCGGTCCCGCCAAGGTCGGACTGGACCGGTAAGTCCCCATCTCACCAAACCGGACACGGTACCGGTATGGGAGTTAGTCATGGCGCAAATAGCGCCATGGCTACCTCCAAACTCGGAATGAGGCCCATTCTCTATTATTTGGGCCTGGCCTGGCTTCGCTTAACCCTAAACATCTCCTCTATAGGTCCTTTGATGAAGTCTCCTGCCTGGGTCTAGGAACTTCTGTGGGGTGACCAAGAGAGCACAGTGACTGCCCAAGCTAGATGATGATGGGCCCTAGAGTGTCATGGAGATGACCGCTCAGTTAGGCCCCTTTACATTCCAGGGGACAGTCACATGGGGAAGATATGCAAACACCTTCCTCATATTTAAGGGCCTGAAACTCCCACTAGCCAGACCCAAATCCCTCACGGAAAGAAACAAATATGCATAGAGGCTTGGATCAGCCCCTAAACTCCTTGTGTGAGCCTATTAGGAGTAGCCAATCTGTGCACCTCACCAATTCTAGAAAATAGGTGCAGGCCCTCATAATAATCCCAGACCATGGGGTTTGGAGCAGGAAAAGGAGGAGCAAGGGGTTTGGAGCTGATTGGTGAGCATGGAGCATACAGAGAGGCGATTGGAAGAGAGGGGGAGGTAAAATACCAAAGGTGGGGAATGAGGTGCTTGAAGAGAGTAAGGAGGGAGGAGATGGTGATAGTAAAGAGCAATTTGGTGATAGTAAGGATATTGATAAGAGTAAGAGGATATCTCGGAATGTACATAGTTGTTATGTAAAATGCTTTGATTGCTTCGGGAATTTTAATGTCTCATGGAGTATATTCTTATGTATGTGATTTTAATGTTCTTTAAATAAAGTTTTCAAAAAAAAAAAGAAGGAGGTTAGAGAGGGTAATAAAGAGGTTGGTTAGATTAAGGAGGAAGTTGATGAAGAGAGCAAGCAAGAGGTTGCTGATAGTGAAGATGTGGTTGGTGATTGTAAGTAGGGTATTTGAGAACGTTATGAGCATTATGAGAAGGAAGAGAAAGTATTCCAGAAGGAGGAGGTTTAAAATGGTATAAAAAAGGCGAGAAAACACCAAGAGCTGGCAGAAGAGTCTGAGGAGTAGGTTGAAGTGGATCAGGATGAAGGTAGAAGGACAACAGTTGAACTACAGATCAGGAAGATTCTATATGAATTGGTGGGGCCTGGGCATATTTTAGGGGCTTAAGGAGAAACAAGCACCTGGACCTGTCACAGAGGTTACATAAGAATCAGAGAGAAGACAGAGCCTGACCATAATTATTATTATTATTATTATGTTACTTATTGAGAGCGGACCTTGCTTTGAGATGCAGCGGAGCGCTTTGCAGAGGTATACAACAATACAGATACATAATGGAGAACTTTACAGAGGTATACAACAGTACAGATGCATAACAGAGCGCTTTTCGGAGGTAACAACAGAACAGATATACAGCAGGGGTGGGATACAGAGAGGCACAGACGAGGGGTAAGGCTGTACCGGGAGTCGGGGAGCTAAGGGCTGGGCGGCATCTAGAAAGTCAGGTGTCGCAAGGGGTGATGTGATGGCCTAGGTGTAGAGGCAGAGAGATTCCTTGAAGAGGTGGGTCTTGAGTTCTTTTCTGAGTTGTAGGAGCACAGGGGCGAGTGTGGCTTTGACAGGGAGGAGGGTCCAAAGTCGTGGCACTTAGTTAGAGAAGGCTTGTTTTCCGGTCCTTTCCTTTTTGCAGTGGCGTATTTCAAGTCTGCATGTTTCCTGGTTTATGGTGGTGCGCTGTCCGCCAGAGATGCTGAATTTCTCTGCAAGGTAGCTGGGTGACTTGAGGGCAATTGCATCATAGATGATGCAGCAAGATTTGAAGGTGATCCATGTGTGAAGTGGGAACCAGTGAAGGTTGATGAGGGCCGGGATGATGTGATTGTATCTGTGTAGACCCTTGATGGGGGCATGCAGCCACATGTACGACACTTCTCAGGGGCACAAGGGAGGAAGATGGGAGGCCTTCAAGAAGTGCATTGCCCCCATCCAGGTGGGATAGGACCAGTACTTGAACGGTGGATCTAAAGCTGTCCGGAGGGAGAAAGAGCTTGGCTTTCCTCAGGAGGCAGGGGTGATACCAAACTGTTTGAGTTTTCTTAGCTTTGTGAGTCTTGAAGGAGAGGTGTTTGTCGATGTGGAACCCGAGGGACTTGTCGCAGGAGGTGATCTCAGGTGTGAAGCCCTCAGAATTCATGGTTGAATGCCAGGTCAGTATGTCTGGCTGTTCGTTGCTGTTGGTGAGGACTAGCAATTCGATCTTGGGGGGTTAAGCTTCAAGTATGAGACCAAGACCCTAGAAGAAAAGGATACACAGATCTGGGCTACACAGCTACTATGGATTAGTAGAGACCCTCCTTTGTGCTCTCGCTAATGCAAGGATTCCATATCATTAAAACCAGCAACATCTGAGGGGAAGGTAAATCCATAATCCAGGAGATGCTGATTAAACAAGTGCAATAAATGCTTCAAGCCCAGAGAGGTTAAAAAGAAGGGGGCGGGAAGCCCTCAAAAACCAAGGAACAGAGACAAAGTTTGCAGTAAATAATCATGAAGCTCAAATAGACAGAGAAGAAAGTTGCAGGGAACCCTTAAGCCCAAGAATAAGAACATCAAACGCGAAGGTACCTTATTCAGATTCTTGGAGATTAAAACTAGACTCTCCTGGGGCAAGAAACCTAAAGACAGAAAGGGGTTAGTCTCAGGGTCTGAAATTCCCAAATTATTTGAATTATGCAATCCTTGTTTATTATTCCAACCCATCCTGAGTGTGCTTATCTTGATTAAATGTGCTAGTGTCTTGCATTTTGCCTTTTCATACCTCTTGTGACAGACACCTTAGTCTTCATCATGACACTATACACCCACAGCAATAAATCAGTCAGTCCGGTGTGTCCAAACCTCTGGCAAAGTTTAAGATTGCCACATTGGCATGATGCATTTTGACCGCCTGGTGTTCATATGTGCTATACCTTCCATGTTGCCCCTGGAATGGATTCCCAGGTAGTCAAATTGCTTGACTCGCTCAAGGTGTTTACCATTCTGAAAATAGCAAAACAGATGTTCTTGCTTTTGATTCTGTCACTAATACTATAAGTGTTTCAATATCCACAGGTCCACTAATACTTTAAGTGTAGCAATATCCACAGGTAGTCCATTATAGTGTGTGTATGATGCATACCTATCAATTCAAAGTAATTCAAGCATCATCATTCTTGCCATGAGGACAAAGTCATCGGCGTAGCTTAAAAGGAGTATGTACATTTCACCCTCTCGTGGCATATCATGGGTTATAGGTGTAAACCATCTATAAGACTGCTAGTGTATAAGATAAATAATAATGATGCTAATAAACACCTGTGATATATCCTGACAATTCTGAAAATACCTTGGCTGATTAATCGCCTTCTTTGCCCAATCACACTATTGCAGTATTGTTAGCATGTAAATGGGCTCTCAAGTGGAATAAATTATTTGACATACCTACGTTCCTTACATTACATTAACACCTTGGCCCTGTTCAACCTGGCAAACACCATAGAGAGAGCCATAAACACTAGGTAGATGAGTGTAAACTGCAAGGTTATCGATTGGAGTACTCTAAATAAATATGTCCTCAATGAATTAAATCAATTATTAGACAACTTCTGACTCAAAATGTGGGTTCATGTACAAAACTGTTCAACAAAATTTAAGCTGCAGCAAACAGTTCATTAACTCGGAAAAAGAAAAACAAAAATAATTACTTTTAGAACATCTAAAAAGCTTGCTAAATTGTTAGAGAAGCAGCGTGCAAGATCTATATACAGTTGCCATTTCAAGACATGATACCACGCCCACAAAATACCAGAAACAAAGCGACAGGTGATACACCCAAGTTACCACCCAGAGGAGTGAAATTCATGTGGGTCATTTCTCCACGTATTAAATTGAAGATAAAATGGCTAATACACTGCACCACTTTATGGACTATGGTTGGCAAATTACTTTCATTTATGGCCTCATTGGTATTCATTGTACATCAAAGAGGATTGTAGTAGTACACAGGAAGCAAGAAAGATATCTTTGAAAGTATGCCTCTGCATCCTGTTCAGGTAGAGGTTTTCACCAACCTACAATCTACACACATTTTGAGATTTGCCAGCAATCAGGCCTCATCAGTATGTTAATAGCATGTCACTTAAGAAAGGTTTGAGGGGATAATGCACTATTAAAGACATTGAATGACCTTACCACCAATACCACAATAAAAGCATCTACAAAGGCATGTGTAAATTACAAAGGGTGTACATCAAGAATACAGAAGTTTCAAAATCCTTTAGAAAATTAGAAAGGAGGTCGATAAAGATAAGGGGGTCATGATAAGGACTCCTCTAGGATGAATCAGAGAGAACATTGAAAAATATTCTTGAGAACAAATATTCTCTACTTTGGTCAATAAACTAGCCAAACAAATAACAACACCACATGTCTTCTGAGGTACAAGCCTATAGCCAATACTCAACCTTTTGCAGGGATGGCTGACAAACTTATCACCTATTTCCAACATGGGATTGCTTGTATCAAGAGAAAGTAGAAAACTCACATAATCCAGGACTTACTATACATGTTCCAACATCATTCAAAGTCACTCAGTTTAGCACCATTGACTATATTTCAAACAAGTAAGTAATTTGATGGATATCCGAGGATGGAGGACAATCTTCTCTTTAAAATCCTTGCCCACTCCCTGTCATAAACAAACATCCTGAGATACCATTACTAACTATGTCAAACCTAATTAATCAGTTTTCTAAAGATGACTGAGTGCCACAAACACTAAAACATACTGTGATCATGCCATCCATTAAAAAATGTAAGCGTAAGCCTTTTTTGCAGATCTGACACATGTTCATGCTATCTAGTATCTCCCAATAGTAGGTAGTGAACATCTGCAACATAGTCGGCAATGAACTTCAAAACAATTCACCTACTTGACCATCACCAGTCAGGTTTCTGATCAAAACCTCAGACTGACTCAGCACAATCTGATATTTAAACAGGATTAATCTGGAAAGGGGAGGCAAAAAATCTGGTAGGTTCAGTGTTCTGGACTTGTAACTACCTTTGATTCGGGAGAGCATCATCTATATATATAAAACAAAGTTGTGTTTGTTTGTGGGCTTGTATTTGGCATTCTCGGAGACGTAACTCCTCATGTATTGTATTGTATTGCATTGTATTTGGTTATTTATATAGTGCTCTTTCCCCACTTGTGTGGCCTCGATGATCTTTTTCGGTTGGAACGCCCTCGGTGACCGTAGTCAATATGCTGGAAAATTCTAAAGAGTTTAGCTTAGGTGATGCATATGTGCATTTTGCCATTCTAGGACTTGGGTGTCTGGCTAGACTCGACTAAGCATCCCAAAAAGAGGCTAGGCATGTGGGTGGGCACTGTTGGTGGTTTGCGATAGATTGGTATTGTTCAGAGAGTCACCTAGATTTGAGAGTCCTGTATCGTGGGAGAAAGTCCTAGGTTTCACAATGCAGTATGGGTATGGGGAAAGACACACCTAGATTTGAGAGTCCTGTATAGTGGGGGAGAGGCCTAGGTTTCACATTACAGTCAGTTTCACACTAAAATAGGTGGAAATGGCCTAGGATTCAGAGTACAGTGGGTTTCACAGAATAATAGGCAGAACTGGTCTAGGTTTCACATGGCAGTGGGTTTCAACAGTAAATGGGCAGAGATGGAGGACACACCTAGATTTGAGAGTCCTGTATGTTTTCCAAACAAATATTTTTAAGTAGTCAATTAAACTTTATTTAAAAGGCGAATACGGTAGGCTCTGTTGTAGACTTGAAGGATGGAAACTATTGAAATGGAGGAGTGAATTCTTGTCCATCGGTTTTTTGAAAAGGGTGGTGCTAAGGCAATTCCCACTTTTTTTAATCACCAGATCCAGAAAACTAACCTGTCGGTGACTATACTCCATTGTGAATGGTATGTTCGCATCACATTGGTTTCCCCATTCATGGAATTCTTCTAGTGAACCTACCGTATGGACAGTTCCTCCGAATTAGGAGGGAATGCACAGAGAAAGAGGAATTTAAAATTCATGCTGAACAGCTTAAAGAGAGACTGATTAACAGAGGTTATCCAAGAAGACTGGTGAAAGACCATATGAAAAGAGCTGAACACACCAATCGTGATATATGTCTAACCACTCGAGATAAACGCAAGAGTGAACGTCTAGGGTGTGTAACCACATACAATCCAATAAGTGGAGATGTTAAGAAAATCATTAACAAACATTGGAATCTTGTGAAACAGCCTGGCTCACTAACCCACAAACTGATGTTTGCATTTAAAAGAAATCAAAACCTTAGACAAAGATTGGTCCACACTTATAAAGATCCTATCAAAGAGCAAACTATTAACAACCAGTGGGGTTTGCCCCCGATTTTGGGTCATTATAAATGTGGCAAATGTGTGGCGTGTCCACTCACAGAGACTAAATGTGAATTTAAATATGGAAATAGAGTATGGAAAATGCAACATCACCCACATTGTTTGACAAAAAACGTAATCTATGTAATTAGTTGTCCATGTCAACTGCTTTACGTTGGAAAAACTACGAGGGAGGTTAGGCTACGGATATCAGAATATAGGAGTTGCATAAGGAACAAGATAGCAGACAAACCGCTCGTCGAGCACTTTGTGAGACTACAACACAAAGATACTGATCTAAGATGGTTTGTTCTCCAACACATAAAAAACAGTATGAGAGGCGGTGACATGGGTACATTATTGCACCAAATCGAACAACGATGAATCCATACTCTAGACACGGTCCGGAATGTGCTCAATGTCTCAGTGGAAAGGAACGCCCTCATTACAGGAAATTGAACAAATGCATAAGACATCATGGGTATATGTAATGCTCTGTATATATAATGTTTTGTTAAGAATGAAACGAAAAAATGACTAATGTCAAATTACAGACAATGCACAGGTGTACATTTGTGCATGCTATTCCTCCTTTCTTGGGGTGGTTATGTTGCACACAGATGAGCAGAAAGAAACAGTGGAACTGATATAATTGCCATAATATTTGTTAACATTATATTTAGAAATTGGCAAATTGATGCAAATGCCACAGTATCGGTTAACATCATAGGGAATTTAAAATTAATATATTGCAGTATATGCCATGTTGTGCTATACATCAGATGAACATTGATCAATTGGTGTATATATTTGATTATGTCATAAAATATACAATCAATATGCATTGTTGGTACACTAAATGGAATTTTGAGATCAAGTGCGAATACTGTGGAATGAGATGGTAATGACCTAGCCCCTAGGTTCGGAGAGTCCACCTAAGCTAATGCATTATATTAGCTTTGTGTGGTTAAGGCCTAACATTAATAGGATATACATATATAAAAAAAAAAGTTTAGGTATACTATTGCTCCTTCATAATTAATAAAAAATAACAAATAAGTGCATATGCGCACAGTTTAAAATGGTTCTACTCTGAGGGGATAGCATAGACCTTGAGGATGAATATCCTAATAATATGTATAGCCGCCTCCTTCAGGGGTGGCTATGTGAAAATATAAACACACACTGTCATTCTGTGTCCAGCTTAATAACACGGACACGTTATAGTCCTTTTTCCCTTTCCATGCTGCAGTTACACTGAGCGCCACCATTGACTAGTCCACTGTTTGTGTCTAGCTGAATTCAATCGGTCAAATACATAGTCCTACCTTTATTGTCAGCATTGCTAAAGGATCTGCATGTTTGGCGAGGTGCGGTAGCAAGTTAATAACTCTGGTGAGTGATTAAAACCTGCTTTTTGGATGTTTGTACCGTTTATATGATGCGGCACAAGCACTGTGCATAGATATGGGACAAATGTGCAGCATATACATGAATAAATGTGGCTCGAGTGCGGACCGATGGGCATTAGCTTAGAGACAAAATATTCTTAAACACGCGGTAGCTGTTGTAAGCACGCATACGTGACATAGTACTGGTATATGTTTACAGAGATGCCCGAGTGGGTGTATTTACTAAAGAACAACATTGGTTTTTAATATATTGTTGTCATTACGGCACTTAGCCATTGACATTGGATTTTTGTAAACATATGGGGGGGTCCATAACTATGTGGTGGCTGATCCCCTTGTAAATGCGTCTTTTAGGCACCCAATATTATTCAAGTGGCTGGAGTACACCAGATGGAACATCATTTGTTGTTTACTCGGACAAAGGATCGTGCTGAGGGTCAGCATATTTATAGCGCTAGCGCACGCTTTAGAAAATTCAGAAAGGCAGTAGTAATGAGACACACTGGCATACTATTGTTATTCTCCTAGATCGTGGAGTCTGAGGCCGTGGAAGCTATACATGAGTGTCGCTTAAGAAGAATACTACATGTCTCTATGAAATGGAGAATGTAAGTGCATTTTACATATTGGTTGACTCTTGGGAGGGTGACTTATGTTTTATGATTTTATATGAACAAACAGAGAACTAATCTTCTCTGTGTATCCACAGGCTCCTCATTAGGTCTTGGATGTCAGTGGAGGATTGAATCTGCCTATCTACCGGCTTTCCCTTGAGTTATAAACGGGGGTGAGTAGGTATTTATGTGTTTATTAAGCTATTACACATGTGACAATTTCAGTCACTGTTAACAGGAAATAGGGATGACAATATATCCTGATGGATGTTTTATGTATTTTTTTAGATTTGAAATTGGCCTATACCATTCCATAAGGGCGGAGCAACTATATCTTGCCCTACATCCTGAAGAAGGAATTTGTAAAGAAGAGAGACATTAATCTCTGCTTGTGGACTGAAACACGTGTCGACGATTATATGAATAATCTGAAAATAAAATCCAGATTAGATACGACACCTGACACTAAGGAATGGGTCATTAACGCACGACGATAACATATGGAAATTTCTGTGTAATATTATGAACACACAGTGTATTAGACATCAAATTGTTTTTTTATATATACAAATGTGCGAATGAGGAAGTATGGGTTTGAGTATGAATGTCTGAGAGATGTTGATGAAATGAACTAAGGTTTTTTTTAAAAAAAACTTTATATAATAATTGTTTTTGTTACATGAATATTGATTCAAATGGATAATTTTTGAATAATTGTTGTCATCCCGTTCCACTGGTCTATCTTTTGCTTTATATTTATGTACTCTACCTGAAGGACCAGGGACATAATTGCTGGCATACCCCTTTATTTATAATCTAGAAGGGATAGATGACATGGATGGAGTGGATGGATGCATGTGGGGCAAGCAGATGGAATGTATGGTGCAGATGCATGCAGATTGCTTGTAATATATGTACAGAGAATTGACAGAGAATGGAGTGGGCGGAGCAGATGGAATAGGTCGAATGTAGTGGATGGAATGGATTGGGTAGTGAAATGGATGGAACAAATGAAATGGATGGAGTATATGGCATGGACGGAGCGGATGAACTGGGTGGAGTGGATGGAACGGATGAGCTAGATAGAATGGATGGAGTGTATGGGTGCATAGAACGGTTGGAAAGGTTGGGATAAATGAAATGGGTGAAGTGGATGGAGTGGATAGAGCGGATGGAACCGATGGAATGGATGGAGTGGATGGAGCAGATGGAGTAATGAGTGGAACGGACGGAGCGGAAGGAGTAGATGGAGTGGATGGAGCGGATGAAATGGATACAGTGGATGAAATGGACGGAGTGTAGGGAATGGAATAAATGGATAAAGTGGATGAAATGGATAGAGTGGATGGAATGGATAGAGGGATGGAATGGATGGACTGGATGGAATGGTTAGAGTGGACGGAATGCAAATGTAAATATCAACCTGCCCCACACGTGTACCCTGCTTTCCTGTTCCCCTTGCTGTTGCTATATATCCGTATGCCCCTCCTGTCACTGTAAACCCAGCCCCTTGCCTCTATGTGTCTGTGTGTCACTCTGGTCCTTTCCATCCTGTTCACGTGCCTGGTCTCAGGTGCTTTAAAGATAACCATCATATCACATCACTACGCTTACTCTTTACTATACACCATCATTCAACTAGAGCACAGCTATACCCTTATTAATTCGGCCTAGTTGTTTGCATACAAACACGACCCCATGAACACCTCATCACCCTATAAAACGCAGCTAGCCAAGCACATTCCGGCTAATTGTTCACATATGCATCCTTATGGCCTAACGCAGCCAGAGCTCAGTCTTGGTGTCCACCCACCAGACTGCACACATCCAACTGGTATTTTCAGCACCACACCTAATGCTAGGATGCAGCTACCATCCAGCAATTACATCAGCTGCACACATAACTGGTGCACCCACGCACCCTATGACACTATCTCTCTCTACTGAACAGAACTACTGTTCCTGAGGGAGTTCAACCTACCAGTGCTTTGAGGTCATACCAGTGATATATAGAGTGCTATATAAATGCCAAGTAACATAACATAACATGAATGGTGAGGTCTGGTGTCATGAATTTTGTAAGGAATATTCTCTATTTCGTTGCCAAATGAATGCAACTATTTTTGACTCGATATATCACCCCGTTCCTGAGATAATTAATCTTTTTTGTTTTTTGGCTTAGTTTTTCTGCATTACGTTTTATGGTGTTACACTGCCATCTACAGTTAATTTGTACAAAGTGTTCATCATCACGCATTTATGCTGAAACATGATCAACATTCTGAAGAAGGAAGATCTCAAGACCGTGAAGCTGATAGAATTCAACATGCTTTGAGACAGAACAATGAAAGTGCTGAAGAACCTGAAGCAAGAATTACTAATCAGAGAATTTGTGCTGCTAAAAAACAAAGCAACGGAACAGCTGAAGAAACTGAAACACAACTTGCTGTCAAGACAATTAGTGCTGCTGAACAGCGAAGGCATGAAACTGCTTAAGAAACTAATGTGAGACTTACCGATCAGAAATTTAAAAATTTGAGAATTGAAATAGCTAGTGGAATTACTGGACTTGAGGGGTTGCTTTGAAACGGAGTGAGTTTACCCCCATGAATATGGCCCTAGCAGTTGATACTCTCAACCTTTCTGCCCAAGTTTGCTGCACAAAATGGCAGAATTCCTGCTATTTGTGATTGCATTCATTGGCTGAATAGTTGGGGTGCGTATAAACATAAGTTGACCAATGAAACCCAGCTGGTGGCACATTTGGAGAGGAATGTTAGCAACTATTTGAATGGGTGCACGAGAGGCATCTACCACTGAAGAAGGCAGGATAAGCTATCCCCCAATATGTACCAACTCTGAGCACTTGCCCATTGGTGATACCCAAACAGCCACTGTTCAGTTAGCTTGAATTCCTTGGAAAGTCATTCTATATTGCTCTAGCAATAATATATTGCGTAGACTGGTTTGGGCCTAACATTACACTTGATAAAGTACAAAAGTCAGAAAAGCTTGAATCTAACCAGTGCATCTCTGTTTAGCTAGTGTCGGGATGCAGGTGTAAAGCCCTCAACATGTAGGGAAATAGAAGCTGCAGTAGTTCTATTAGCATGGAGATTTGGTCATTTTTGGTGTTAGTGTTTCTGTCATTTGTCACAGAATTTCAGGTCATTTTCAAAGGGATTCAATTGTGCTTTACTTTTGCCACACTTTAGAGAGCACCAGGCTACCAAGCATGTGGTGGAATGAGAGGCAGCAAAGATATTTTTATTGGTTTTCATTAGGCTACGGGCCTATTGCTGCATTAGCCAGGGGCCTGCCATCGTGCACTATACCTTGTCAGAGTTTGTAGATTTGTGTTCTTTATGGCACGAGGCCGCAGTTCTGAGCATCTGTCTTTCCATTTAATTAATCTTTATTCCTGCTTCCCCCACTGAGTATTCGGGCAAGGTCCGTGGAGGAAGAGTGAGATGCAGCAGACATATCAGTTTTTGTTGCAGAGCCTAGCTGTTCTCAGGCCCTTTTAGTGTAAGGCAGAATAGCGATTTGTGTTGTCAACGATAGATAAAATACAATAGTTGCAAAGGACATATTTTGGTGTGAACGAAGCCTTGGGTGAATGCATTGCCAAGCGTCAAAACTAGATTGTGATCATACTGTCCTCTTGGGAGTGTTGGGACAACTGGATCTGCATTAGAATGATATGGTAGCATGAATTACATATGAGAAATGAATTTCTAAGGAGTGGAGCCTCAGTTACGTTTATTATGACACCTGATTCCCAAGAGCTAGCCGGAAGGAAGTGTGCTAAGGATGGCAACATGTTTCAAAACAGGAGTTGCAAAAAGTGTTACCAAAGTAAACTACTACAAGTCCTGAAAACTAGCTGGGATTGGCAAATTGGCTGAGCTCATGGGAGAGGATATTGTTGTGTCTAATTTGCTGACTTCACTGTTCCACCCACTACATGACTGGGTCGTTTTGGTGGGACTGCATATCAGAAGCTACATTAACTTGTTTTGACCCATGAGGGTATGCCATTTCAGCAAATGTTACACGTATAACTTTAGCCAATTAGAATAAAGTATTCTCTGATGACTGCATTGTTAGGTCAATCAAATGGGTCTCCACTTAGGATGGTCACGGTTAGAGTACTAGCCAATGGGGGGGTTACTAACGTATATTGTGTTTAGATTTCTCTACAGGTGGGAGCCAATAGGGAACATGTGATTAACAAGTACTTGATATATGTAATGTAGTTACATGTTTTATTGTTTGTCTGTAACTCAATATAGGTGGATTGAAGGAGTTTTCAGTTTTCAGTTTTACGAAGCTGACTGACCCTCCCGGCCATAATGTGCATGCATTAAAATATTATTCCTTGCAAATCATGCACTCCATCATTGCTTCCTTGGATTGTTTTTTCTATTTGTTTTTTTAGCCTACTGTACACTAGGCCCTGCCCTCCATAAAGCACATCTGAGCTGATCATATTGATACATTTATCAAAGCTTGAAGCCCCAACTTAGCCTTTATTTTCTTCCCTCCCTATGCTTTAGGGATTATTCAGAAGACCCAAAACAAAGCTATGCAAGCTATTCCTAGACTGTGAAAGTGCCAACATACAACCCATATTGCTCTACTACAATGGATTCCAGCAAGACAGTCAGATGTCCATTACTCCCTGGAAGCCTGAGTCCCCTCTATCCATTCTCAAGCAGTTCCATAGTCACAAACAGAAACTATAGCTTGCCAGGATTTAATTACTCAGATAAATATTCTCCATTCCTTTCTTTTATCAGACCGTTCTGCACTCGAAAGCCAGATACATTTGTGTCATTTTGCTGGTTACAGACTAGATTGTGTCTACATATCCATTTTCTTAAATATATGTATGTATGGGATTTATAAACGGTGAACCTAGTTGGAAATCAACAAAGATTTGCATACTTTGCTTCCTAGCAAACTTCCACCACAATGAATGGCATGAATAATTTGCGTATTGCAAACATCCCCTGCGTAGCCGAACATAAAACATTCTTTCTTACTGCTGTGAGAAACCAGAAGGTGCCTCACCATCTAGTACCCGGGGATCTCTTGCTCAGGGTGCCAGGGCACGGCCATCGCCTTTGGATCCAGACCCTGGGGGTGGACCAGTGCAGGAGGATTATCTGGGTGAGGGGTCCTCTGGGAGTGGGAGTGAGATACCCAATGGTGAGACATGGTATCCCTCCCTTTTCAACACCTTTACCCGATTTTTTAGGATATAATGATTTTCCAACTCGCCCCCCATTTCCTGAACAAAAACTGAGCCGAGGAAGAGGAGGTATGAGCAAAGAAAGACTAACATTCAAACATTACACTGGATATGTCCCATTAGTATGGTCAGGCAATTGACCACAACTGCATACACCAAATACCTATTGACATTCCCCACATGGATAAAAGGTGAAGCACTGGGACACAGTCTGAGCAAGGTAAGGCAGGTGAAGGGTCAGCAGCGATGCAGGTGGCGCAGGACGACAGGCGGGGGAAGCAGAATCAAGGACTGGAGAGACCTTGGGCGTCCCGGCAGACGATCATTATCTCCAAATACTCTTGAAGGCTGCACAAGTGACCCCGACAGAAGAGAACCGTGAATCTGGCATTATGTGCGAAAGATACCAGCAGCCCTCCTGGGTGAGCGACTGAGTTGGGGAGGTGAAGCAGCAGCTGTGGTATCAATCTTGGTTCCTTGATCAAAGATGCAAGTACAGAAACCAGCACAGCCGTTGAGTTAAAGAAAGCCATGAAAGGCCGGTTTGTGTTGAAGAGAAAATGTATAAGCAGAAACAGTGTGTCATGAGAATTAAGGTTGAGCGTAAACTGAGAAGACGTAAGGGAAAGTAAAATGTGATTAAGCTGCCAAAGTATTACTGAACTGTGAATCAAACAAGTGAGACATGGAGAGAAAACAGAGTGGTCTGGGATAGTGAAATTTCCCAATTGAAAGTCTCTGTTTAAATGTGCATAGTCGTACAAGCGGAAAAGTGAAAAGCTGAGAAACCCATGAATGACAAATGTATCTGATATTAGTGGGAAAATGAATATAAAAAGTAAAATGTAAACCGAAGTGGTCATGCTGAGGTATTCATAAAACTCCTCACACATTTCAAATTTTTCGATGAAAAAAAGAAATTGTGATTTGCAAGGTCTGAGCCTGACTGAGGGAGACCTGAAGCAAACTGTGAGAAATTGTCATTTGGAAGGTCCTACCATGATAGAGGGAGACCTGTGGAAAACTGTGATAAAGTGTGATTGGAAGTTCCGAGCTCAACAGAAGGAGACCTGTAACGAACTGTGAGAAAGTGTGAATGGAAAGTCTGAGCCCGACAGAGGGAGACATATGTGAACTATAAAGCCTGAAGTTTGTGAGCTATGAATGCTGGAGGAAAGGACCTTTTGTTATGTTGAATGAACCCAAGGCATCCTGCGAATAAGAAACTTTGTGCGAACCAAAAGACTTTGTGTGACCAAGAGACTTTTTTTCATGGAAGGCCCCGGTCTGCATCATGAGCTGCATCATTGTGTCTAAAGCCAGAGTGTGTTCTAAGACCCAAGTGTGCCACCTTGTCCTGTGCTAAAAACGTGAGGAAGGGAGTTTTGCTCAGTTACCCTAACATATTGTTTTGAACACTGGTTTTTCCCTTTACATATACATCTTTCCCTTCACTCATTTACTGTATTAGAGTAAGGTCAGGCAATAGTTTATTTAGTATAGGTCATTTTGTTTTGTCTGACAAATTACCAGGACTGTGTTTTTTGTACTTTGATGGTTGAGAGTACTCCCATCTTTAGTGATAGGGCAAGTTAGAAGTTTTTCAAACCCCTCTTTCAAGTTACAATGAAGGTTTTTGAACTTGCCAATCTTGTGTCTGTGTCTACTTGTGATACCATGCCTCCCGTACACTGCCCATCTTTGTATACTGTTTCCTTGCTCAATGCCCCTTCCAGGAATCAAACTGTTCACTGGTGCAATTTGAGCCAATAAGCACGCACAGACGCTGCAGAACATCTGACTAATTCAAGTATTTTTCCTTAAGTGTATTTCCAAATTTAACCATAGATTGCACTGTCCACACACCACAGACCTAAAAGCAACATTCATCTTTGGTGACCAAATAAAAGTTCTTTATCATGTTAATGTTCAATCTGTTTATTTGCTTCAGGCCTTCTCAACTGAAGTGCATAAGGCTCTTTCATAATGACACAAATGCATCTCTGTCAGACTCCACTTTTCCTTGGATGCTGTACAAATGGGCAGTATGAAAATGACTCTGTATTTCAAATGCTTCTTACCAATCCCATGTTCCGTAGTTATGGCATCATGTGTGTGATATATCAGAAGGACTTTCAATGAGGTTGAAATCACCAATTGAATATAACATTAAACTGTTTTGCATACCAAAAGCCCATCTTGAGAATGGAATAACTTTTGGCTTTGAGTAGCACTCTTGACCCGTCCTTTCCCCTTCACAGTCAGTGTCCATCATTGTATTGTTCTCTGGGTCTAAATCATTCTCGTAAATTATTTGTAGCATAGGGCCATCTTGTTGTGCTTGTGTGGTAATCATATCTTCATCAGCAGTTTATAAGTTTTATTGCAGTACAGGAAAATCACATTCCCCTCTGCATCAAAATTGTGTAATTACTGGCATATGCATTTCCCGATTTAAATTCTCTGTTGGCATGTAATCCCCCATCACTGCTCCTACGTTTGCCAAATTGTCTGTTGCATCATTCCTGTTTTTGTCTGCACCTTGCACTTTGGAATTTCCCCTAATCTCCTTCCAATAAAGAGTCATCTAATTATCTGTAACCAGAATGTCAATAGTTTGGGTTAGTTCATCATGTTTCAAGAGTGCCTTGCCAGAACTTAACCTTTCTTTGGCTTCCCCACCTGATGGATAGTCTACAAACCTATTCCTGACATAATCAGAGTTGGTTGTAATGACCAATTCTTATATCATTCTACCCTGTTGTATGAATTGCCATGCTGCCTTTTTTATGGCAACATGTCCAACTACCTGACTATTCCTGTGTTCAATTTGGTACCCTGCAGGCAGCATCATGTCTTGCCTAACCAATATATTTCCTATCCATGCTATTAACTGTTTGTCAGGTCTGTTATTCACATGGAAAACACAACCATCTATCTAGATCCACAGTTGGTACATTGTACAATTTTTCACATCAAAAACCTTCTCAGGTGATTTACTATAATCTAAGTGATCCTAAATTTCTAGATATTGTTCAATTGGTGCACATGAGTATAGCTATACCAATCATGAGCTACCAGTCTCTTTTTGTGTGTTGGCAGTTCCTCATCTCTGCCGATAATTCCAGCATAGAGAGAACAAAGGTAATGATTCTATAGTTTGACAGATTACCTCTGTGGCCAGCAATGCCTTCCAACATTCTTCAAATCTCATCTCAATTTTCCAGAATGATTTGACTTCAGAGGCTATTACATCTATTACATCTCTAAAAAACATTTCCTGACAACTAATGGGAAAGCGCAGACACAGCGCATGAACTAAACTTTATTTCAACTGTGCCATTGACCAATGCTTTTCCTCATATACCTCCATAGTTCACTTCATTTGAACAATTTAGTTAGTGGTTGTGTAATGTCTGCATAATAACTACCTACGATATTTTGTTATGTCCAACAGACTTCTTAATCCTTTTAGGTCAGTGGGTCCTTCAATTTGTGAAGTGTTTAAACCTTTTTCTTTTGATGGTTTTGACCAGCTCTTGCACCCTTGTGCCCTGAGAAAATGACTTTCTTCCTACACCATTGAGGTACACAATTGACCTATACCAATGTGCTGCACCATTGAACTACACCACTGTGCTGCACCATTGAAATACACCATTGAGCTATACCATTGAGCTCTTGCAATGAAAGATTTGATCCTGCATTCTGCAGTTGGGTGAGTGTGTCTGATCTCCTGAAAATGCACAGCTAAATCTCTCCTTTTGAGTATAACACCATCTACAGATATTAAGGTTTCACACTTTTTACCATCTGAAATTGCCTTATGAAGGAAAATCAAATACACACACCTGCTATTTAAAAAAAAAAAACAATGAGCTGCAATGCTAGCACATTTGATTACCTTGAATGTAAATGCAAACATGTATTGTACTTCTGGTGACAATAGGACAGTCCTACATCATGTTGTCAAGTTTAAGGTGGTAAATGCCTTTGATCTGGGGACCTGTGCCAACCCTTGTTAGGTAAAATGAAAAACACATCTTTTTCTGAGCTCCCTCAAGTTGACACTTAAATGCCATTGACCATTGGGTTTAGTACCCCCAATGTGGATGTATTAAAGGTACTGTGTTTGGGGTGTACTTTCTCTCTTGACTCCATATTGTAGATTATTTCTGAAAAGGATTCTTAACAAGCTAATGAAAGACATTTCTGACACATAGATTTTATTTCATAGTCCGCAGGAAATGTAACATGCAAATTTGAACATCGAGATGAGCAGCACTCCCTCTACCTTTTGCATCCAATTTTCTTAATGTATTTTAGCATAATACAGCTATAAAGTAGCCTTTCATACAGACACATATAAAAGATCCTGAATATAATACAAAACAAATGCTAACAAGTCAATATTTGTAGGGGATTCTCTGGGTTATATTTAGTATCTCGTGTTATTTTGTGGTATTTTCGGGATGGTTGTATTTTCTTAGCTCTTGGCAATATATTGTGATACACATATTGGGGTATTCTTGTACTGGTGAGACTAATTTCAGAACACTGCCTAATAATTATTTCACCAGGGTCACTAGCGGTAAACAAATACTGGACTTGGTACATTCAATAATTAGTTCATGTTTTCATGTGATATTTTATCTACAATATCACTCTAATGCCCTTTTGACTGTGTTAAACATTAAGCATGCAAAAGAAATACAAAACATTAATTCAGCCTCTCAATGGAAAAACATTTACGTTGACTAACTTTGCTTTCAGATTTTTTACCACACTTTTTATCTCACTTTGGGCCTCATTACGACCCTGGCGGTAAGGGGTTAGCGCCATCGTTAGCTGCGCCGACCCCTTACCGCCAATCACGAGTTCCCTTTCCGCCATGGCGGTTTTTACACCTGCTTTTAGCGGGTGTAAAAAACCATGGCGGTAAGGGAACTTGGTGTTAATTACGCCACCGTAATTTACGGTGGCGTAATTAACGCCTTCCCCACTCCCATTATGCCCTATGGGGCAAAAATGGGAATGGGGAAGGGTAAATGGGGATTGGGGATTTACCGCCCCGCCAAGGTCGGAATGGGGCGGTAAATCCCCTTACCGCCATGGCGTTAACGTAGTTAGCACCATGGCGGTAAAGTCACGGCCCTGGCGGTAACTTTCCGCCAGGGTCGTAATGAGGCCCTTTGTATGTCAAATCAATGAGACTGAATGCAGAAGAAATACACTGAGACTAAATTACCTTTTCGAATTATCGTTCCTTATCATAAAGTAGAACTATGCAAGTTATACAGAATGACATGTGCACCCACATTGTAAATTCAAACATAAACACGTTTTTTCCTGCAATGGATTTCAACGCACTATCTGCGATAAAGTGCAGAGCTCTGCCTGTTGTCAGCCTTGAAGTTTGCAACAAAGCTGGCAGAATAAATACACTCTGACTTGCAGCAAAACTTAGAGAAATATAAACACAGTTTTACATGCACCTTTAAATTGTCATTATGAATGCAGCACCTAAAAATGAACAGAATTATTTAAACTATGCTATATAGTTCCAAACAGCCACTTCACACGCCCCTCAATTAATGGCATAAATACCTAGGTCTGTTGGCGATATTCCCTGACTCAGCTTGTCAGTGACACAGGGTCATCCACAGATAAAATCGCTCGTGACTGCGGCTCTTATAAGGACTGACAACCCAGGAGAGGGACAGCCTCAGCCCTGAAGACTCAGTCTGCCAAGGAACAAGGCCTCTCTTCCTTACAGAACTTCTGCCTCCTTTGTCAGTGAGTGGATGGAATGACCCAGCCCTCTCTGCCTCAAACCTTTTTCTCAAAACCCTGCATCACTCAAAAAGAACCTCCTCATGACAAATCGCCCCATTAAAATAGCATGTGATTTTCTTTGTGCCTTTGCTCGAGATACAAACTGCATCACCGAAGAGAAAATGTTACATCTCTCCAGTGCTTCCTGCCCAGAGACAATTCCATGTCTTTAGCAGAACAGATCTTACATTCCACAACTTACAACACAGCGCAGCATTTCGCCTTCACATTTAAAGTTCATTTTTTTCATTTCCAGAGCATCATGCATTTTCACCAATCTGCATCCAGCTTATATAATGGGCTGATTTGCACTATAGGTTATTATGGGAGTTATTTTTTAAATGGGTTTGGGTAAATTAGTATGTTCGTTTCATGTTATTTTCATTTTTTAGTGCAACTCAGCCCATTAAAATAGCATTGTGGCGCAAAGTGATCATTTTCTAGCATATGTTCTCTGCATTGGCATCTATTTAGATTCAGCCTGAGATACCCTTGATTCACATATACGAGTCTCACACCCTTGGCCCTAGGTAAAATTCAAACATATGCGAAAATGTGAATGTTGAAATGCAGAGCCTGGATCTTGAAATGCAGAGCCTCATTCCTACACAATAGTTCAAAAATGTGTTTTATAGGTACCCACATCTTCATCATGATCATGTGATGAATGAGCACAAAATAGTGCCCTTCAAAGAGGCTTTCCCAGTACCATTTACTATGACTTTCCACTGGACTGCCTTACCGTAAGACAATTTCATCCTCCTCCGATTTACAGTTAGGCGTTTGCATTTCACCATGTGATGCTTGCACTTTCTATCATGGGATAGCCCCACAATCTGCAGGCTCCCCATTTGCTAAGCCATACTCCCAACCTGTACCTCTAATGTGTTCACCAAGCTGAATTTAAGACTTAAACGTTCATGAAGAAGCGAGCTATGGGGGATATTCCAGCAGGCAAAGGGGACTTTTCAGCCGTTTTCAAAATTTCTAACTGTACTTGCCACTGTGCATTTTGCTAGCAAAGTCCTTAAGGGATTGCTCATGGTCTAGTTTGCATAATTCTCTTTTTAAGATGGACTTATGTCATTGCAAGGGGGTAATCGCAGGAGCAAGTCCAGCAATAGAGCACAATTTCTTAGCTTTGGTTACCAGCAACATGAGACAAGAGTACCCAAAACCAGTAGTTAAATGGTCCCTAGCCTTGAAAATAATATGTAAAAGAGTGTTTTCAGTGCTATTTACTAATTTCTAATATACATTAGTGAATAACCTCGGAACCTGACAGTTAATGCAGCTAATCCCAAATTCGACATAGAGTTATTGAACAGGGTGACTGCTAGGGCTATTAGTAAGAGTCAGGAGGCAGTGCCCTTCCAGTTAACTGATGTTGTTGGTATATTTATGGCACCAGCTTTCGGCACCATAAAGGATGATAGGAAGGATCTTCCCTTTATAGACTTTAATGATGGAATCCATTGAATGACCACCATGACGGTGTGCAAAGCTCTTTATGCCTCTGGTTTGTTGATACACCTTTATTTCAAGCTTGTAGCAAGTATTCATATCATGAGACAATGTCCAAATCATGAATGCCCATCCTCCACGAATAAGCCCCATGGACCGTGCCGGCCCCAGTCTTAGAGACCATCGGAGATTTGCTAACAATAATTGTCAAGTCATATTTATTAGAGTGCAACAGGAGCAGATCATTTGCCTACCCTAGCCACTGAAGATGTTTTCAGAAGTCACTTCCTAGGATGAGTCTTCAAGGTACAGCTGGAAAAGGTGGGTGCCAGTATGCAGCCTTGTTTTAAGCCAAGAAAAGTGGGCAAGGACTTGGTGTTTTTTTTACCGAAGTTGACAGCTTGATATTAACCCTCGTGTTACTACAGAGCAGAATAATCATCTTTAGCAGCCCCTAAAGATATACCCCACTTCCTAGCCATACACTGTTGAACGCTGCACTGAAGTCGAAAAAAGCTACATACACATTTTGGTTTGGGCTGCGCCAAGCAAATTCAACTATAGAGACCAAGGCCAAGAGGTTAACGGTGGTGCCCATAACCTTGCAGAATCGTGCAGCATACTGTTTGATTAAACGGTATGACGTTTTTGGAGTGTATCCAGCTGTTTAACTCCACCAATAGGATTCATGCAAACATTTAAGATAGAATGTCCAGCGTTTTTTGGATTGCATCTTGGATCTTTTTGTGGCCAGGAACGATAATGCTTTCCTGCTAAGAACCGAGGAAAGTCCCTGTCACACTTATTGCAACAAAAAAAAAGACACGTAGCACCTAGGCCCACCATATCAGGGTCTTCTTTATCAAATCATGACATACTCCACCAGGGCTGGGTGCCCAATAGTTTATTTAAGGATTAAATGATAGTAACAATGGTCGAAACCTTTTCTTTCTAATACCATCTCACGCTAGGGAGAGATGTCATTTCCCTGCCAATAGTATCCCCCTATTAACTTTTCCCATTTACTTCAAGAGGCTCCTTCCATAATGGCAAGGGAAGTATGTGGGGGTTTGACCAGATTGCAAAAGGGCTTGGAGTCATGGCTACAGATGATCCAATGTTCTCCTTTTACGATATCTTCAGCCATTGCTAAAAGACAGATTTCCTTTCTGAACTGCCACACAGTATTCATATCTGCAAGGCAGCTGGTCATCACACGCTTGGACTCTCTTCTATGCCTATCAAACACATGTTTATGGCACCCTTACTAGTTAGCCTGGCCTTAGTAATAATTTTGACATTATTGTTTTCGATAATATGGTTCTAGAGCGGAGACATAATGGTGTCATAACACACCGGGTTCATGTTAGAAAGTTCATTCAGTTTTCTCAAACACTGTCGTGTTTCCAATTCACAAAAGATGGAACTATCAATATATCTCCAAAAACAGTGGCTATGCAGATAGCTAAACAGCTGACAGCTGCGACTTTGATAAAGGAAAAGAGCAATATGCGGTAGGAAGGCGTCAGCCTTATTCAAATTAGGAATTTTCCAACTTAATCTGTTAAAACCAGTGTTTACGTTAAGTTGCCATAGGCTATCGTTTAGAGGTTTTGGTAAACGAACAGCCAGAGTAGCAGGGGAAAGTGGTCACTCTCCTCTCTCTGAGAGATTAACAAATCTGCCTTGTGACTAAATAAAGTGTAACAAATAAAGATATAGGGCCTCATTATAACTCCGGAGGTAGTCGTCATGGTAAAAACGGCAGGCTGCCGCCGGAGTTATGCTTTTTTTCTGGCGCCTGGCAAAGGGCAATCACTGGGGCATTCCAGCCCTGGCGGTCCCTGAAGCCAGGCGCCGGAAAAAGTTACTCCCCAGTCCCATTGGACTCCATGGGAATGGGGAGGATGGTAGCACAGGCACCATTCATAATGGTGCCGGTGCTACCGTTAAAGTCTGCGTCAGACCAGGTGGGCGGGAGGGCATCTGGCCCGCAAACTTGTACTCTGCCGGTTCGTTAATAATGGTGCCAGTAAGCCTACCAGCACTGTTGTTACCGGACCGGCAGGGTTGTAATGAGGCCCATAATCTATGACGGTAGCTCTATTGGAAGAACAACCCTAGTAAAACAAGCCAGACTATTGCCTTGGCACCTACCATTTAACATAATTGGACCAGAAGATCCTAGTAGTTTGGCATAAGCAATTCCCTGAGAATCACATGTAATTTGCTCAAGTGTAGATGTTGGGATATCATCATGCAGGGGAGAGTCAGAGGATGGGGGCAGCCCGAATTTTCGAATTGAAATCACCCATAATTAGGACTTGGTGACTTAAGTGATATCTCTTGACCAATTTTCTAACAAATGAAATGAGAGATAGGTTAGCCTTATGACTCTAAGGGTCATTCAAATTGATAATTTACAGGATAATGACTGGCTTCAACAGTTTCCCATACAAAAATGCCAGCAAGAAGCATATCAGATGTTGCTTCAAGTTTTGTGAGATTTATCACCAATTTAGTGCTAATTAAAAGAATTTTATTATGGTGGCTGTTAGGCCCGTTCAACGTCATTTTTTGTATCTATCAAGTTCCCCTGCTTCATCACTTAAATCTGTCAAACTGCCTTCCTCCTCATCTGATACACTGGATGTAGTTGGGGAGTCCTTGTTCCTTCGCCTCCTTTTGGTGCGGTGCTTGGTTTTGAAGAGATATGGTCTCCCTCGGTGGGAAGCCACTATGCCTGCTTTCTATAAAGAAGCCAGCTAGAGGCCCCTTCCGGAGAGAGACAATAAAGAGGAAAAAGCCTGACTAGGCGGAAAAAACCTCTTGGTGGTGTAGCTCCCGTGTAGTGGCAATGAGAGGCAGGTATTCAGATGGTAATAGCGAATCCAACAATCCTTGGAGAAGTGGTTTCCAAGTAGCACAGAGAGGAGGCGACAATCCTTGGGAAGAATACTGCAAAAGGGTACTTGCTGTCTTCACTGTTGACTAGGTACTGAGTGGGCTTAGGGAGAATGCGAGGCAGGTTCCACTGCAGAGATGTGTGGATAACCCGGCCCAAACATGAGAGACCTCAGTGATAACAGAGCGTGGTCTGAGGCCAACACAGGATGTCCGATTCAGAGAGATAGAAGAAGAAAGAGTGGTAAAGCCGCAAAAGGAAAGTGGAAGGAAACAAAAAAGGGAAAGTAGTACCGAGCAAAGCGAGTGCTGCGGGGAGCTCCAGGGACAGCAGCCGTAGTTCGGGGCGCCAGGAGAGAGAGAGAGAGAAGGGAAAGTACAGCGGCGTGGCCGCAAAGCGAAACTCAGTAGAAAGGGATGAAAGGAGCGAACAGCAAACTGGCGGAGCAAAGGCAGGCTCAAGGGAGAGGAGAGAACACAGAGTTTTACCCAAAGAAAGGAGAGCAGCAATGTCGGATGCCGGCCGCATTGAGAATTTACAGCCGCAGGCGGCGGCCATGACAGTTGGAAGACTATACCGTCAAATCACGCATTGGTGGAACGTGCTGTGCATTCCTAATGGCATCCGTATCTCCAGGGTCTCCACAAGCGCCAGTCCTGCAGGCGCTTGACAGTATCGTGGATCTGGTTTCCATCTCTATTTCCTCAGTCATTCAAGTTTCTTGCAATGCTCCGAGCCCAACATTTGTAACACTAGAAAAGAGACCATCTTGGCAAATGAATGGGAAAACCCAGGAAACAAATGCCAGATGACTGGCTAAGGCCAGGTCAGTTGATTTACTGGGAGAAAAGAAGACAACCAACACCAGCTATTGATGTCAGCTTCCGCTGTCACATCATCAGCATCCTCAACATACACAGATCTACCTCCTTGAATGCTGGTAGTGATCCTAACATTTATGGTAGAGCCCAATGGCAGTACCCACCCTGAACCAGCCATCTCCAAATTTGCCAGGGGCACATAAGGGGAAGAGCAGCGTCTTTTAGAATATTTTTCAAGGAATTTGCCAAAGGTGGCCCACCAGGCTGTCTCGTGGCACTTCAATAGAGTCAAGAGAACAATAATATCCATGGTGGACAGTCATCTTCATATGTGACAACAAAATCCAAGATGTCCTAAAAAAAAATGAATACAAGAAGAGGCAAACTCCCTTTCTTCCACAGGCTCAATGGGCTTGATGCCAGCAGAAAAGAGCACAAAAATGTAATAAATATATAAATAAAAACAATATAGCCGAGTGATTCAAAAAGCACTCACTGCTATGACAAAAGAGTCTCTGATATTTTTAGAACCTTTCTAGTAGCCCGTATGCTCCACAATGGGCACCACGACCTTTGGGGGAGGGAGAACTTCTCTTTGTCGAACATTGTTAGATAAGCGGTGCCAACACTGTTAGGGTTGTTCTTCCAATCAAAATAGTCTGTCCTAGCCTTCTAAGCCCAATGAGATGTTAAGTAGAACATCAAGGTTGCTAAATTCATGTTGTGGATTGATATTCTTAGTAGATTTAGTAACGTCAATAGGGGGCTTGTAAAGCCTGATATACTTCTAGAGGGAGTAGAGTACGACCTTGGCAAAATTAAAGTGCATGACTTCTTTTTGCCATTGCCCCTCGATACCCTCTTTTGGCTTTTAGCCTTCTTACCAGCCTCCCCCCGAAGGGCAATACCAAACAAGCCAAGACCTCTAGTGATGAGTTGTGTGGATGATGAACTCAGTCAGCGTCCAGAGGTTCTAATTGAGAATTTAGGCATATTCTTTTTACTCTCCAGTAATTTACGAGGGATGTTGTCCTCACATTTTTCCAATTAGAAGAGGCAGCCCTTGGGCCAAGGGTAGGCCAAGGTTCTCTGGTGTTGTACTCATCAATATGCGGTATGGAGTGATTACACGTATCAGCAATGATGATGGTTTCCTCAGCCTCAGCGTTAACACATGCGTTAAGATCAATAATGTTAACTTTACTCAAGGGATCCGTCATATGTTTGCTTGATGTAAAAGCGGGACCAATTTGATTGGCCAAGGCCAACTGCATCCAATACTCCGATATTGATGGTACACAAATATCTGAGAGGTTCTCTGTGATAAGGGCAGACACATGTCAGTGTGCCAAATGAGATGATCTAACACATACTTTTTGATGTTTGCACAGTCACACCAACATTGGGACTGAGTAAAATGTAATCTTTGATCGAACAAACCCAATAACATGAGTAGGAAGTCAAAGCCTTAAAACTCAAAACCAGGGACTACTACTATTTCAAAATAAATGTAAAACTCAAAACTGGGGAATTCCCACTCTCAATCTAAAGTACAAAAAGCTAATGACTGAATATTCTCTGGTTGGTGTGGGTTATTCTTGACAACATCCCTCACATGTTTGTATCCTAGACATGATGGGCCACCATTCAGAAAAAGAGGTTTTGCCCCTCGTTGAGCATCATGTATATTTTACGAAAACATAAAAGAATACGTTGTTTCACAAATTCAAAAATCAAATGTTTGTCTAATATTTAGCCTTTGACATTTAACAACTTTCGTTAAATTGTGTAAAATATTGTTTTTAATTCATACAATGTGTTATATTTCCTTTGACGGTAAGGTGTGGTTTTCCCGTATCAACCAAGTCAAGGACGCTACAAGCTGAATTATTACGAGGCCCTTTTGGCGTGCGAGCAACAGGATGCACGACTGGCAACGTACCCTCAGCTCTACCAAGGTAATATACCAGCAGATGTTATTTTATTTTCACTTGTACCCTATTGCTGTATCATATTATGGGGGGATTCAACGTTTATTGCACCCGGTGAGCACCATCTTAACACCCACACTTTTCCATTACTATCTAGACAATACAGAGAAGTGCTTTCTGAATACCAAGTCAATACATTAAGGAATCATCCCAGCTTTTTTTCAATGCATTCGCAGACAATGGGCCCCATTACGAGGTAGGCGGTAAGGGGTTAACGGCGCCGGTAAAGGCGCCGGAGCCGTTACCCCATACCGCCCTATTACGAGGTCCCCTTGCGGGACACGCTCTGGACGTCTGGTTTTACCAGACGTCCTCAGCGGGTCCCGCGAGGGGGCCAGCATGCTAACAACAGGCCCGTCATTAACGGGCCTGTTGTTAGCATGCTCCCCATACCCATTGAGCCCTATGGGGGCTCAAATGGGAATGGGGATGGTCCGGGTTCCCTGAATGTGGAAATACCGGGCCCTCCAAGGTCGGAATGGCCCGGTATTCCCCAGTCAGGGAACCCGGACCAGAGTTTGGAGGCAGCCATGCCCTTATTGAGGGCATGGCTGCCTCCAAACTCGTAATTAGGACATTGTCTTACAAAAGAAGTCCTGGACATGATGACAAATGTCCCCCTTTTATTGATTATTCTTCCCAAAGGGCTTCTATTAGATTGACTCACCTTGACTGGACCCTATAATTGCACTACCCCAATGATTGTGACAGGTGCTTTTCATATACTCCGGACACCAACACTCTTAGGTACTGTCATTTTGTGGTTGGTTTTTTATTGGTTCAGAACCCCCACTGTGGCAAGTAGAGTGGTTTTGCTGGCTGTTCACCCCTTTCCCTACCAACCTCATTTAATCCCTACTAAAAACTGTCTTACTTCATTCTCGATGTGTATGAGTGTTCTAGTCCTCCATTCCCACGAAAATATATATGCCAGAAACTTTATATGTCAACCTGTATTGAGTTCTAAAGAATTAGTCAAAAGACTGATCCCTACTTTAGCCACACAAGTCCATGGTATCTACACCAAAGAAAGTGTATTTCAATGCAATCACCCGCTGAAGGATTTATGCAAACATTAGCTGTTGTTGGTGTCATGAGGAGGATGAACAGAATGCCTGACACATTTCAGCTGGTAATTATTTATTTATTGATTGAGCATTTGGTGCTTCAAGGTGCCACAAGGCAAAGTGGGAGGTACAAGGGGATTAAATAACAATGGCAACAGTAAATATACAATTGTGGTCCCACTAGGCTTTGTGACATTCAAACGTTCAAGTTCTGGGGAGAGAAAAGCAGGGATAGGGAAGGTTGGCATGAGGGGAGGGGGAAAAGGTAAGGCAAAGTGCTGGAGAGAGCCAGGGAGGGAAGCGCCAAGGGGTGCCAAGGGAGGAGGCCACTGGCTAAGTGCTTGGGTAGAGTAATCCCAAGACTGTGATGCACAGTCACCAGGGGGCCCGCAAGGGCAGTGCTGACGGCAGAGATGCTGGTGTTGACTGGGTAGAGGGCATGGTAACCTGTGAGATCAATGAAGAACCGGCCCACGAGTCTCAGCAGCTGTGGGGTGATTAGTAGGGAGAAAGGGAACGAGTTGGAGAAACGCAGAGTTTTGAAAGGTTTCCAGAACTTAAAGAGGTCCAGCTCAAGTCTGAGAGGGGCAGGGAGGCTGTTCCAAAGAGAGACACCAGTCGAGGAGAGAGACCTGCCCCCACTCTCTGCTTGGAGAAGCGTTTGACAAGCAGAGAGTTGGAGTTAGAGGAGCAGGGGGTTCTAGCAGGGATGTATGTAGGGAGAGAAATTTGGAGATAGCGGGGCCTATGGCCCAAGAAAGTCTTGTGGATGATGCAGAGGGTCTTCAATTTGATCCTCACAGCCACAGGGAGCCAATGGAGAGATTTTATGGCTGGAGAGATATAGCCCCTGGCTTGAGGCCAAGAATAAGTCTTGCAGCCCTATTCTGGATTAGCCAAAGGGGACGTAGGGCAGAAAGGGGGAGATGGACGAAGAGGCTGTTGCAGTAGTCCAGCCTAGGGAAGACCAGAGCTCTGGTGACATTGAGCTTGTGGGGAAAGGTGAGGAAAGGGAGAATGCCTCAAATGAGGTAAAGCAGGAAATGGTCCTTCTTGGCAAGGTCAAAGATGTGAGGGGTGAAGGAGAGAGAGGTGTCGAAGATGAAGCCAAGGTTTTTTTGGCCACACAGAATGGTGAGGGTAGAGGGCCCAAGGAGGGTGGCCAGAGGGTAGGAGGGAAACAGGGTGCATGTGTCCCAATGAGAAGGATCTTCGTCTTACTGGCATTAAGACAGAGATCGTTAGCTGCACATCATGCCTGGATGGCGGACAGACAATCAGGAATGAGAGAGGAGGAAGAGGAGGTAGAACAGGCAAGTTTGAATGAAAGCTGTGTGTCATCGGCATAACACCAGAAATGGGGAGAGAAGGAGGAGATCAGATGACCAAGAGTAGCGAGATAGATATTGAAGAGCCATTGCGATAGGATAGAGCCCTATGGGACGCCAAAGGTAGAGAGTGAGGTGTTGGAGGAGAAAGGGCCCGGTTGCAACTGGGAAGGGCATTTGGTGAGAAAAGAGGTCAGCCAATCCAGTGCCTGGTCCATGATGCCAAGGGTATCACAGAACCGTTTTATGAGGATAGAGTGATTGACTGTGTCAAAGGCAGAAGAGAGATCGAGGAGAATGAGAACAGCAGGAGAGTTAGAGTCAAGATTTGCAAGCTTGATTTCACGAGTGTTCAGGAGAGCAGTTTCCATGCCTCTGGATGCCCGGAATCCAGATTCATGGTCATGGAAGCAACTAGCAAGTTCAGTATGGAAAGTTAATTGAGGGAGGACCAATTTCTCCAAGAGTTTACCCAGGAAGGGGGTGGTGGAGATAGGACGATAGTTAACTTGGCAGGAGGGGTCAGCAGATGTCTTATTTAGCAGAGGGTGCCCAAGGGAGTGCTTGAGGGATAGTGGAAAAGAGACAGTGGCAAAGGAGTGGT
This sequence comes from Ambystoma mexicanum, assembly GCF_040938575.1. Lineage (NCBI taxonomy): Eukaryota > Metazoa > Chordata > Amphibia > Caudata > Ambystomatidae > Ambystoma > Ambystoma mexicanum. The sequence goes on from NC_090921.1 coordinate 1,488,771,010, forward strand.
TACAGAAGTCAGCAAGGGCTAGGGCGAGAGTGGCGATGTTGTCCTTAATGGTTCTAGAAGAAGTACCTCTTTGCATGAGACCTTCATAGAGAGGACAACTTTGGAGACCTCAACGGTGCTATGGGCAGGAAGGAGGAGAGTTGGAGGTTTGGGTGAGGGGAGCCAAGGGAAGCAGGGAGCAGGATCAGGAGTGGGGGTGGGGGTGGGGGAGGTGGAGAGTGAGGATATGATATCCTGAGTTTTAAAAGTGAAATGGGAGGCCAAAGTGGTGCACAGGGCCTCGAAAGGAAGCAGAGAGGTGGAGACTGCAGTTGGATTGGCAAGCTCCTTGCAGATTTTAAAAAGTTCAGCTGTGTTGTTAGTGGCTACAGAAATGTGGGGTTGGATGTGGAACCTCTTCTTGGAGTGGATAGAAAAACAATATTGCCTTTGGAGCAGGTGACAAGCCAGTTTGTCAGAGGATGAACCTGAGGTCTGCCACTTCTGTTCAGAAACTGCACTTACATTTCAGAGAAGCTAGATCTGAGTCATACCAGCCACTGCACTTGGAGGCAGGCTTCAGATGGATCCTCATGACAGGGACAAGGATGTCAAGTGTGTTAGAGATGGACGGTGAAGGTTGGTGAGCGCAGTGGGTGAGGGGATGAAGGTGGAGGCAAAAGCAACGACTGATACTCGCTTCCTCGGTCGAATGATGGTGAAGGAGGCTGGCAGTGTGGGGGGCGGCTCGGACAGAGGGCAGAGGGGCACCAAATGGGAGGAGAGGAGAGAGTGGTCTGACCAGGAAGGGGGGGGGGGGTTGGTGATCGGGTTTGAGATATAGATGTCTTCAGAGAGGAAGGCATTCAGAGTGTGTCTGGCTGAGTGGGTCAGGCCAGAAGGGAGAATGGTAAGAGAGAGGGAGTCACAGAGGTCACAGAACTTAGAGGTGGCTGATTCAGGAGAGTCGAGGTGCTTGTTGAAGTCACCAAGGAGGAGGAGTTTGAAAGTAGAGGTCAGGCGGGACAAGGTGAGGTCAGTCCATTCAGAAAGGTAGAGAGAGATAGGGCCAGGAGGCCTGTAGAGGGTGGCAAGGGTGAGTGAGAGTAAGAGAGGCCCCGAGCCTGCAGACGATGCATTCAGAAGAAGTGTAGGGTTGAGTAGGTATGATAAAAGAAGGGACCCACCCAGTCAAAATAAGGGCCTCGCCACCTCCGGGTCGTTAGGGCCTTGGTTTGGAGATGATTTTGTAGCCCTCCAGGAGGAGAGGGTCAAGAGCATTGACCGAGCTGGTATTGAACCACGTCTCGGTAAGGATGAGGATATCAAGGTCAAAGGCTTCAAGAAGGAAGCAGACCTCAGAGGTGTATTTGACAGCAGACCGAGCATTTAAGTAGCTAAGTGAAGCTATTTACAACCTTTGAACGTTTTTCGAGGGGGGTAAATGGGTGTGGTACTCCCATCAGTGGTGTTAGAGAGGTAAAAGAGGAGAAAAGAGGCATTGCGGAAGAAGGAAGGAAGTTAATGAGAGAGGGTAGGCACAGGTCAAGAAGGAGAAGAGTAGATTTATAAACTTGGATCATGATGTGATAGACATTAATTATGGTATGCAGTGATTATATCGAATAGAAAACTAATACAATGTTTACAAATGAAAAAACAATGAAAACAAAAATAAAGAATTTTGGGTAAAAAATAAAAATGGGGTTGGGAGTGGGAATAGTTGTTTTGAGGTGGGGGAAAAGTATTACTAAAAAAAGGGGGGCATTGGGGGAACCCCCCCATAAGACAACAAAAAAGTAATCTGTTATTTTGGTTTTAGTTTTTTTTATTTGTTAAAATGTCCTTCGTTGTTTTTTTCTTTCAATGAAATCACATGTAAGCATTGATGATGCACCTAGAGGTTGAGAATGCCAGCAGTACTTTCAATCTGGCACCACCATTAATGGGTGAAGAGGAGAAAGGGGAGAGAGTGGAGACCAAGTGGGGAGTCCATAGGTCCAGGCAGAGGACAGAACAGAGGATATCAGTTATAGTCTGCCTGGAAGTGGTATTGACATACGTGTCAGCAATAGGTAGGCCTGGTTTAGGACAGGAGAGACTTTTTAAGCTTTTTTTTTCCAGACTTCGAGAGAGAGATAGGATAGGTGATAGAGTAGCAATTAGTGTAGATAGGGGAGATAGAGAGCACAATGAGAGTAGTGGCGGTGCAGGAGGGAGAGAGACAGGGGAGCGGCACAGTGCATGAATACAACTCACCAGAAAGCCTAGCAGTCAGGCAGGCACAGAAGAGGGAGGTGCTTGAACAAGATGTGCAGTGGGTAGCAGAATTTTAGGTGCTGAGGATGGGTGCTCAAAACATGCAGCTAAAAACAATCAATTTCCTGGTTAAAGGTGCATCTAAGTTCAACTTTCCAACAAAGCACTAAAATGCAGCGAAAAGCAAGCAGTGGCTTGATTAATGGCGCATTAAAGTACAACTTTCCTACAAAGCACTAAATGCAGATGAAAGCAAGCAGTGCCCTCATTAAAAACACATCTAAATCCAACTTTCCAAAAAAGCACTAAAATGCAGCTGAAAGCAAGCAGTGCCCTGGTTAAAGGCACATGTAAATACAACTCTCCTACAAAAGCACGAAAATGCAGCTGAAGGCAAACAATGCGTAGGTTAAAGCACAACAGAACCAAGGTCAGTAGATTACATCTAGATGCAATTTCCCAACAACATGTTAGCTGTGCAGGGTCAAGATGCATATTAGGAGCGAGGGTAGGCATGCATCTAGATTCAATAGTCCTACAGCACACCAGTAAGCCACAAAAAAGCTGTTCAAAAGAGCATGTGGAATTTAATTTAGAAACATTTCCCTCACTGCACACAAAATGCAAGGGACAGAATGCAGTTAAGGGGAGAGAAAAATTGCATCCAGGTTTGATTTTCCAACACTTGAATTATAACACCTGATTAACAGTGAAAGGCAGAGTCAAAAGGTACATCAAAGTTCCGGCCGAGGGGGCGCAGAGCATAAAAGTATAGTAGGAAGTCAGAGAGGCCTCTGGTCCAGGGCTTGGATGTTGAGGGGGTCACCAAATGACGTCGCCATGCTTCGGAGTAGGGCCAATCCAGAAATAGACATGGGGAGTAGGGAGATAGAGAGCATGTGTGATTTACACAACCGTCGAAAGGAGTGAGCACCAAAGGATTATGCGAGATGAAGATGCTTGCAGGGGCGCTGTGCCTCAGGATAGGGAATAGGGGACAGGGTGTGCATGGCAGCAGAGGGGGGTTGGATCAGGTAGGGCAAGGCTTAGAGCATGTGTGCAAGCCAGGGCGGGAGCCAGGAGTTTAAGCGCACGAGGATGCTCTTACCTTGTGGGGCAGCAAAATGGGTTTAGATTACCATCGGAGCATCGATACAACGCAGACCACCGATGTTGGCCAGATCCAAGGATGTGATGGGGATCTTCACAGCCCTCTAAGGCCTAGACAGGGTGGGGCACTGCCCTTAAGTTGAGACCCTTTGCTGGGGGCTGGCGCTCACCTGCCGGGTCCTGGGCCAATCACTGCTATGAATTGCTGCCCAGCAAATCAGGCTGCTTCAGGGAGGCAGGTGGAGGCCTCAGTTGGTGTCAGCGATCCTGGCGGCCTGTCAGTCTGTAAAATATAGCCCTATCATCGTCTCGCCCCCCCTGGGCAAGCATGCTCCGGTCTCAGACAATCTTTGACAATCCCCTAGGGAAGGTGTATATGGCGCCTATACCCCCCCCCAACCTCCATGTCTCAGGCCCCTTGTGCACTGTTACTCCTAGATTACTTCTGGGAACATACCCATATTGTACAGAACAAATAATACTAACACAATACCAACATACTCCTATCTTACTCCTATGGACAGAAATAACAAGACACAAAGAACAACACATGAATCGATTCAGTTATAACAATGGAATACATTTATTTGGGCACACCAAAGCATAATTCAAGCAATGCTAAAACTCTAGCCAAGATCGAATTTGCACCTTTTATACTTCTGGTGCAAACCTACCATGCAATCACTCTAAGCCTTTCAGGTTCCTAATGCATGTGTTTCTAATGCAGTCTCAAGTACAAGCCTATCGTGCAAGGGTCAAACATCAAACAATCCTCTCCTTTATACAGAATCAAACCTCTGTTCAATTCACACCAATCCACATCATGCTTCACACTCACTCTCTTTTGGACAATCCCTGTCTGATCTCCCCTTCGAAGCTCTTTGTGTGAATGTCTGACCAACAACTAGATGGGGTCATATTCTATCCATGGGCATAATTCTTGGGGGGAACAGGGATGCACGTCCTCCCAATCTCCATGGCACACCATTCTGTCCCCACTCATTTGGCACGGGCACCTCCCCTTTAGAAGTCATGTCTTCTCCAACACATCAGCACCCCACTAAATATAATCAATCAGTTTGTCTAGCAATGAACCATACTTCCCATCTGCTTGTGCATTTCTCTGTCTCCAGCTCTCTTCCCGCTACTCTCTGCAATCAGTCAGCCAGCAGTGGCAGGCCCTCAAGATCTGGTCACACGACTTCTTCTGCCAAGTTCTGCCAAGCTTTCTCTCATAGCCATCGGATTCTGCTCTCTCTCATTCTCAGGATTACATTCTCCATCCAAACTCCATCAGCCGCTAGCTCGAACAAACTCCATCAGTTTCTAGCTGCATCCTCCATCAGACTCTCAGCATCTCACTCGAACTAGCTGCAACTCTCTAGACAGTCCCCTTTGCCCTTCTGGTTATACTCTTCAAATGATGCACACATCCCTATGGTTACATTCTCAGAATGTCTCTTTCTGTCTCAGCATTCTATATTCAGGCCATGCCTGCCAGTCTGTGTTTTGCGTGTACTTTCGTGTCCTGTCACTTCGTGTGCTGTCAGCGTGACATAGAACTTCATATCTCTTTGCCTTGGCCTTCTGTGTATGGTGCAAAAAACACCATCTAATTCCCTCTATTTAGCATTCACTCCACTGTTGGCTCACGAAATGCTCTCTCTGTGCCCGTTTTCAAAGCAACCCCCTTTGCTGAGAAGGCTTCCCTCCTATCTCTCTACCCACTCCATGTCGCTCTCTGGTGCAGCCCCCACCCTCGTGTTGTCTCTGCGACGCTCAGAGCTCAAGCCGATAAGCTTCCTTCTCGGACAAGGGTTTGTTATTTGTGTCTGACAAACAAATGTTTACAAATTCCTTCTCAGTGTAATTCATAACAATTCTTCGCGCTGGGCCCAGTGCAAAACTAACTTCTGTCTGTTTCTCCATCAGAAAATGGCTCATAGGCCTCGTGTTAAATGCTTCCTAGCATTTACACTATTCTCACAATGCAAGCACTAACATAATGCAACTCATTCTAAATACATACTCAACATACATACATACATGTCAGTCTCTAAATGTGTCTCTACAAAGCAAACATGTGTACTAAATGGCTTTTCATGTCATTTCAAATATGCACTTTGTGTGTCATTCCAGGCCTAATTAGTTTTCTTCTAGTGAAAACAATAAGCAAACTCATTCTAAGCGCTACAGTCTAAGGCAAACATAAATGCATAGCATATCATGATGCAAATATACCGTGTCTCTAAAGCGCTATCATGGCACTTAATGCAATAATGGAGTGATTCCATTGCAAAGAGTAATGATTGGGTAATGGTGATTCTAATGATTCTCTAACAGTGAGTCTAATAATGGGTAATGGTTCTCTACAGAGAGTCTTATGATTCTTCTAATGATAACACTTCAGGGTCCTCATTTTATCAATTCCACAGGCCGGCCATGATCTCAGGCCCGAGTTACAGGTGCTGTGGTCCTCGTGGCCACAAAAGGCCTTCCAGGCAAGGTGCTCTGCTTCAAGCAGTGAGAGAAATTACGCTTAGTTTTCTTTTATATGACAACAGATACGGAGTGGGTACAGAAAAGGGAGATGTACAAAAGAATGAAGGTTGGCCTTCATGGTGGTATACAGCAATTTAGGAGTGATGACCACAAAATAGCTGTAACTCCCTTTCTCTCTCACTCTTTCAGGGTCATTCTGAGCTTCAATGCTGTGTCTCCAAAATATTTTCTGAGGGTCCTTCTTAGCTTCAATACCGTGTCTCCAGAATAATATAGTTATATGCCTCTGGTTTTCAGCACCTTGTTAGTGAGGATTAGGTTTAGGGTGACAGAAACATCTATGTGACCTGGGGGTAACATTTCAAACAGACAGAGCAATATACTATATTTAACAGTGTCAGAATTGAGAAGTAAGTAATGTAGTGCAAAGGTCTAATGTAAATGAGCCAAATGTCATTAATCCAATGTCTAATTCCCTATTATAGCTAGAAGGATTACAGGGAATATGATTTTACGGCACACTACATTGCTGGTGTTTGTGTGTATATATATATATATATATATATATATATATATATATAAATATATATATATCAATGAAAAACTTTGTTAAAGGGACATTATGGTTAAGTTGCTCTACTAAAAACCTATCAAATTCAGAGAAACAACTTTGTTAAAGGGACGTTATGGTTACAAGCAAAACTGAAAAACCCCTGAAATTCAACAGTTATGGTAAGCTAAGCAACCATAACTCGCGCCATCACTGTGCACTGCTAAGAAGAACACCCATGACATCAAAGATGACATCACAAATATGATTGATTACATCACTGATGACATCACATGTGCATTTGATTTTCATAGGAAGTCGCTACTAGGGGTTGTGAATGTAATGGTGGCAGACAAGTGTCAGGGGTCATCTGGAGATGTGTGATGAACTACATACTTGATTATGCAATGTATTGCTCCAAAGAACATTCCATTGCAGTGTTGTTTCTAGAACAGGAACCTACTCATACGGAAACATAGGCATTGGCTGCAGCATACACCATAGTGATGTAATATTTCTAATTTTCCCATGTTGGATAGCAAAAGGGTGAATGTTTCTGTATCACACTTTTGCATACTGTGAAACATGTACTAAGTAGGTAATAATGCATCACTTACTACATACTTGTACTACTACACACAAAACATTAAGAGACCACAATGTATACAAATATGGGGTTTATACAGGGAGAGTAAAGTAAGTAAACAAGAGGCAGTATCATGAGCCACTGTGTATAACCAACACGATTATCTTTACGTACGCATAGGAATGATTGCTGTGTTTCAGGCCTGCTTCTTACCCTATGTATGAGCAACATAAGATACGATTGAATTATAAGGAAACTACTGTAAGAACATGTGAGAATAGCAACGTCTACAAATGTAATACCTTCTGAATTTTAGGTTTTTGACTGTCAGTGAATAAACTCAACTGGCCTAGATATGTCAGTGAACAAAAAAGAAGGGGCTAGATATGTGATGTCATCAGTGATGTCATCAATCATATTTGTGATGTCATCTTTGATGTCATGGGTGTTCTTAGCATTGCACGGTGGTGGCGCGAGTTATGGTTGCTTTGCTTACCATAACTGGCGAATTGCAGGGGTTTTTCGGTTTTGCTTGTAACCATAACGTCCCTTTAACAATGTTTTTCACTGAATTTGATAGGTTTTTAGTAGCGCAACTTAACCATTACGTCCCTTTAACAAAGTGTTTTAATTGAATTTCATAGGTTTTTATTAGTGCAACTTAACCATAATGTCCTCTTAACAAAGTTTTTTCATTCAATTTCATAGGTTATTAGTGCAACTTAACCATAACGTCCCCTTAACAAAGATTTTTCATTGAATTTCATAGGTTTTTATTAGTGCAACGTAACCATAACGTCTACAAACATCTGACTTCATTGCGGAACTTCCGGGCAGTGCCACATGACCATATGCTGGTGCGCAGCATGATGACGTGTACAAGAACCCGTCCGCACTTCACGATAAGATCTGTGCTACACGGACAGTTCGGAACTGCATTTTCTACTGATCTAGGAACTTTCAACTTCAAAATTTCCCTTACACAGTTCCAACACCTATTCCTACTCATCCATGAACAATCTAGTACACAGTACATACTTTAAGCAAAACTGCTATTTATCTTAAAATGGAATCAGCTAATGCCATCCCTCCTCCACAAGAGACACCACCACTGCTTTAATCAAGGAGCATGAGAAACACTGCCCCTACCTTAGAAATAACACACGCGCAACATTTTCCCCCGTCCACCTGCCCCTCCATAGTAGTGTTTGGTGCCTCTTCCCTCATTTCCCTCCCCACCTTTCGTTCTAACCACTCCTGGCAAAAAAAAAAAATGTTTCCAAAAACAATAAAAGAAATGTTCCTTTAGGAACCACCTTTCACAGTTAAAAAATAGAACTAAAAAAAAAATGTATAGACTCCATCTACTTTATATTTCTCAGTAAAGTACATAAACTCAATAAGATTTTCCAACATTTTCATTTGCATTTTGTGTTATGCTAATGGCGATATCGTGGTGTTTATCCCCCGTTCCAGGGATGGAACGGTGGATTCCGGCTTGGCAGCCCAAGATATCAGCCCAAGTGAAGGGAGGGTTGATAACGAGGTCTGCGGACCATTATCCCCCCATTCCAGCTCGTGTAATGGGGGATGAAGGCCATTAGCACCCTAGGCTCCCAAAGTGGGAGCCCAGGGTGCTAAAAAAAGGATTTTTCTTCCTACAATCACTGCCCATGGCCACAGGCTACACCTCAGTCACAAAAGGTATCTATAATCTTTTTGCAAACCTTTGTATAGATTTGTCAAATGGCACCACATTAATAAGCATTTACAATATTTTGGGACCCCCCTCTAATTTTGCCCCTCTTGACAAAATCCCACCAAACTTCGCAAAAACATGTATATCTAGATCTATTATCAGTTTGCCAAAATAAGTGTAGATTCGTCAAATTGCACCTCATTTATAAACCTTTAAATTATATTGGAACCTCCCTCTAATGTTGCCACCCCTTAACAAAATCCCACCAAACTTTGCAAAAACATTAATATCTAGATCTATTATCAGTTTGCCAAATTAAGTGTACATTCGTCAAATGGCACCTCATTTATAAGCCTTATATTATTTTGAGACCCCCCTCTAATTTTGCAGCCTCTTGACAGAATTCCGCCAAACTCTGTAAACACATTCGGAATCAGGACGGGAATATAATAGCTACATTTCATGCTGTTTCATTGAGAGGTGCCAAAGTTATATGCCATCCAAAAACAGCCCCCAAACATCTGAAGTGTCCCCGAACTTCTCAAAACTGTTCGCGAACATCTGAACTGTTTGCTGACTTTCCCGGCAAAAACAACCTGCTTTTTTGCTTCTTGCAGCCATATTCCCTCCCATCCTCACCACCCCTCCCCTCCCAGAGATTATTTGATAAGTTTGACAAGTGCAATGTTGTGTTTTTTAATATGTTTTTACCGCAATGTCCGTGGACACCGGCCGATGTCTGCGAATTCAAGATGACGGTCGTTTCCAAAAATCTGATGCACCTCACGCTTTACGCCAACCAATCAGTTGTATGTCCGCGGACATGACGCAAGTCTATTAGCCAATCGGTGTCCTGTCTGCGGAGCACACAGGGAAGTGTGTCCACAGAGCAGACATAGATATCACACATTTTTTTGCCTTATGTTTTGGTCATTTAAAAAAGAAATATTGGATGGATTTACACCAAATTAACAAAAGCATGCTTTCGGGACAAGCCACCGCTCTTGTCGCACATTTTGTGAAAATCCGTCCAGCGGTTAGTGCTGTATGCGTGAGCAAAGTTTTTTCCCATTATGTCTATGGGAAAAAAAGAAATGTTGGGACCCTGCCTATAGCTTTGCCCCCCCTTGACCAAATCTCACCAACCTTTGCAAAATAATTCAGAGTGGACCATATACTTTTTTTTGCAAAGTTTGGTGAGGTATAATGGTATATAAATATATATATTACATGGCCACGGTAGTGGCCATGTAGTTATGGTTAAGTTGCTGTTTCCATAGGAAGAGCACTTTTTGGGCTGCATATAACTTTGCTCCCCCTGGACGAATCCACACCAAAATTTGCAAAAAAAAAGTATATGGCCCACTCTGAATTTATTTGCAAAGTTTGGTGAGGATTCGTCCAGGGGGGCAAAATTATTGGGGGGGTCCCAAAGCATTTTTGTCCCCATAGACTGAATGGGGAAAAACCTTTGCTCGTGCCTACAGCCCAAACCGCTGGATGGATTTTCACCAAATTTGGACCAGGAGTATCGGCTTGGTCCCGAAAGAGTGCTTTTACAGATTTGGTGAAAATCCGTCCAGTAGTTTTTTTTAAAATGACCAAAAAGTAGGTCACAAAAAATTAATGTTATCTATGTTCGGTCCGCGGACACACTTCCCTGTTCGCTCCGCGGACAGTGTCCTGATTGGCCAATCGTCTTGCGTGATGTCTGCGGACATGCAACATGTTCGCTGAATGGACGGCGCGGAGCGCGGAGCGCGAAGCGCATCAGATTTTCGGTAGCGCCCGCCATCTTGGATTCGCGGACGTCCGTGGACAGCGCGGTGAAACTTGGTTTAAAATTTGTATTTACTAGAGTGTGTTGGTGTGTAAGAGTGTTTGGGGAGGATGGGAGAGTATGAGATAGGTTAAATGTTGTGTTTTTTTATGTGGTAGATGCTCTTGTTGTGTTCGATTTGTCTGCGGACAACACGGCTGTTCTGAAATGTTCTAAATAAACGAAATGGGGGGGTGTTCTGAGGACGCAATACGTGTCTGTTTTGTTCGCAAGCAAGCTGAAACTGTTCTAAGAACACTCGCGGTGTCCTGAAATGTTCGTAAATAAACAAAATGGGGGTGTCCTGAGGACGCTGTCTGTATTGTTCAATGGGAAGTTGAATGTGTTCTAAGAACACTCGCGGTGTCTTGAAATGTTCGTAAATAAACAAAATGGGGGTGTCCTGAAGACGCTGTCCGTATTGTTCGATGGCAAGTTGAATGTGTTCTAAAAACACTCGCAGTGTCCTGAAATGTTCGCAAATAAACAAAATGGGGGTGTTCTGAGGACGCTGTCCTTATTGTTCGTTGTCAAGTTGAAAGTGTTCTAAGAACACTCGCGGTGTCCTGAAATGTTCGCAAATAAACAAAATGGAGGTGTTCTGAGGACGCTGTCCATATTGTTCGTTGTCAAGTTGAAAGTGTTCTAAGAACACTTGCGGTGTCCTGAAATGTTCGTAGGGGGTGTCCGGAAGACGCTGTCCTTATTGTTCTCTGGCAAGTTGAATGTGTTCTAAGAACACTGTAGGTGTCCTGAAATGTTTGTAAATAAACAAAATGGGGGTGTCCTGAGGACGCTGTCCGTATTGTTCTCTGGCAAGTTGAATCTGTTCTAAGAACAGTCGTGGTGTCCTGAAATGTTCGTAAATAAACAAAATGGGGGTGTCCTGAAGACGCTGTCCGTATTGTTCGATGGCAAGTTGAATGTGTTCTAAAAACACTCGCAGTGTCCTGAAATGTTCGCAAATAAACAAAATGGGGGTGTTCTGAGGACGCTGTCCGTATTGTTCGTTGTCAAGTTGAAAGTGTTCTAAGAACACTCGCGGTGCCCTGAAATGTTCGCAAATAAACAAAATGGAGGTGTTCTGAGGACGCTGTCCATATTGTTCGTTGTCAAGTTGAAAGTGTTCTAAGAACACTTGCGGTGTCCTGAAATGTTCGTAGGGGGTGTCCGGAAGACGCTGTCCTTATTGTTCTCTGGCAAGTTGAATGTGTTCTAAGAACACTGTAGGTGTCCTGAAATGTTTGTAAATAAACAAAATGGGGGTGTCCTGAGGACGCTGTCCGTATTGTTCTCTGGCAAGTTGAATCTGTTCTAAGAACAGTCGTGGTGTCCTGAAATGTTCGTAAATAAACAAAATGGGGGTGTCCTGAAGACGCTGTACGTATTGTTCGATGGGAAGTTGAAGGTGTTCTAAGAACACTTGCGGTGTCCTGAAATGTTCGCAAATAAACAAAATGGGGGTGTTCTGAGGACGCTGTCCGTATTGTTCGTTGTCAAGTTGAAAGTGTTCTAAGAACACTTGCGGTGTCCTGAAATGTTCGTAGGGGGTGTCCGGAAGACGCTGTCCGTATTGTTCTCTGGCAAGTTGAATGTGTTCTAAGAACACTTGCAGTGTTTTGAAATGTTCGTAAATAAACAAAATGGGGGTGTCCTAAGGACGCTGTCCGTATTGTTCTCTGGCAAGTTGAATGTGTTCTAAGAACAGTCGTGGTGTCCTGAAATGTTCGTAAATAAACAAAATGGAGGTGTCCTGAGGACGCTGTCCGTATTGTCCGCTGGCAAGTTGAAAGTGTTCTAAGAACACTCATTATGTCCGCGGACATTAAAAGTTTCCACAGGCCATAGTTGAAATGTTTGACTCTATGGGTGTGATATGCTGCGGTGGTTGTGGCCAGGGCATAGAGTCTTGGGTGCATGGCCACTTGGCCATGCACCCAAGACTCTATGCCCTGGCCACAACCACTGCAGCATATCACACTCATAGTGGCTTATAACTTTGGTTCAAAAACAAATTTATGAGGAACAAAGTTATAAGCCACTATGGGTGTGATATGCTGCGATGGTTGTACTTATTATAATATACTTACTGTTTGGTTTAGTAACTGGAGTACATGTATTTCTTGCTCATTTCTGTGATAAAAGAAAATAGCATGTTAGTATTAGTATTGTGTAATGACTAATTACATTGTATAATCAACATTTCTTTTTTTTTTACCCTCATATTTAGTAGATTACAAACCAGAGTACTGTGCAATTTGCTCAGTTTCTGTGTTTGTTGCTAAAATCATTGGGTCTTTGGGAGAAAAAAAAATCCATGTTGGATTAAAAAAAAACTTTTTCTGTTATGCTACAGTTTATTTGTTTTTTTGTTTTCAGTGTTCACTTGTTGTTTCTGGCTAATGCTTTATACATTGGCTTGGTGCAGTTTTTTGGAGCAGTAACATATTATTTATTTGTTTGGATATTGTAAAACTTTGGAGCAGTTAGATACCAGTAGGCGTATTCTAACTGTCTATTTTTTTTATATATTTTAGTGGTATTGATTTATCTGTTTGGATATTGTAAAATTTTGGGACAGTTAGATACCAATCTGCGTATTCTAACTGTATATTTTTTGCTCTAATTTAGTGGTATTCATGTATTTGATTAGTTGTTGTAGAATCTTTGGGCAGTTAGATAGCTTTTGGAATATTCTAACAGTTTATATTTTTTTACTACAAGTTTACTTAAGGTTTAAGTACAGTTTAGTTAATTTGGTTTTAAGAACATTAAATAAGTGTTTGTAAGATTTGCTGGTAATCTCTGCTTTAGAGTAATGGTACTATCATTACATTCAAACCATCCACATTTCTTTTTTATATATGCAGTGTAGTGCCCTGAATTGGTTGTGGCTCCTGCGTGGTAGATTATACCTATTGTTGTGAAGGTTTTCTTACCAAGTGATATTTGACCATGTGTGAATCCAGTCAGCTTGCAGTTGTTTTTGGTACCATCTGCATTGTAACGTAGAAGCATTAGTATTACGTATTTACTATGTGTTTGTATTGCTAACGTGGAGCGATTATCCGAATTGCAGGTAATACATATCTACCATGGTTTGCATTTTGTACAAGTTGCTGAAAAGGAATGGATTCACAATTAGGTATTGATATATATATGAAGCGTTCATTGGGGATTTCTTCTTGTGTCACATTGTTGCAGAGAGTGCATGTATGTTTCCACATGTATGAAATCTGGAAGATTTCATATATAGGTATGTTTCTGTTTTCCAGTACTTGTAGTAAGTACATTGGACATTCTTGTGGATCTTCCTTTGAGTTTATAGTGAATTTAACCATTCCAGCACAGTAGTCCAATTGTTGTCTTATTCCATAAACACTATACGTGTTCTCAGGATTGTTTGTTGCATTTCTGTGAAGTACTAACATTTGCAAACACAATTGGTCTGTACTGTGTAAGTAAATGTTGTCAACAATTGGTGGCAATTGAAATAGAATATTCATTGCTACATTTGCGTAGCAACTTACTCCAACTATATTTGAGAGTTTAAATGGTCCAGGTAGTTCTGTATCTGATTGATTTTTTTTAGTTTGTCTTCCTTCTTTGATGAAGTACCTGGTTTACTTTCCCTAATGGGTTCTTTTATGTTTGTGGTACTTGATGAAGTTTTAGTTTCTTTTACTCTCTTTGGAGGATTTGCAGTGACATCATGTTGCATTTCTGTTTGATTTAGTTTTCTTTTACAACGTTTTACTTTTTATGGTACAGAATATGTGTTTAGGTGGGGGGTGTATAGTGAGCGAAGTCTATTGTATTCTAAAATGCAAGGAATATCAGCGTTTACTTTACTTGCATCAAAGTTGATTAGAAATAGACCGTCAAGTGTACGTAAGCGTGATGGTGCTACGTAGCTCATGCCTTCTTTAAAGACTGTGTTACCAATGTCTATCATTGCTTTGTCTAGGGTAAGACCTTGTGATTTATGAATGGTGACTGCGTATGCAAGAGTTAAAGAAAATTGTTCTCTGCGTACATAAACGTCTTTGAAGAGAAGGAATCGAGCTGTTGAGCGTCCTATCCTTTTTACTTCTGAAAGTTTGTCAAAGAGAATATTGACAAACTGAATTTTGTTGTCACGTGGGTATGTTTGAAAGCCAACAACTGTACCCAGTGCTCCATGGACTAGTCCTTGGTGCACGTCAAGGTTACGTTTAAGCATTACTCTGCAATTTAAGGATCATTTTAATATCTTTTCCAAGCCTGCTGTGTTTGAGATTGATTTTTCTAAACTATTTTGTCTTTTTGTGGCTTGGTCACACATGGGTAGTGTCATACCATGTACATCTAGTTTGTCTGTGGCGCTAATTTCCATTATTGGTTGCATTTCTTTACTTAAAATGATTTCATTGAATTTGAAACAGCTTGCAAGAGTTGGCATTAAGGCCATACAATTGACATTTTTGTGGGCTAATTGTTCCATAACATCTGTAGCACATGCATTATCACCATAAAGTGCATGAATGTGCCGGGTTTTCAATATTGTTTCTGCTTCTTTAGAAAGTATACCAACTTTGATACTTTTTAAGATGTTGGCATAAGTGAGATCTGCAGATTGCCGCATGTTTTCTGTTAATTCTCTGTATTGGAAATGTTGCCAAAGTTGACAATTCCAATGCTGCCAACAGTTTTACGGCAGAGTTTGTGTCCTAATGTTTTAAAATAGGCTCACCTTTTACTGGTGTCAATTGAAGAAGATTGCCGAAAACAATAATGTGTTTTCCTGCAAAGAGTTCTTCATAGTTTGTTTTGAGTACTTCTTGTAATCTGAGGTGAATCAAAGCCAACATTAGGTTGGACACCATGCTCACTTCATCTATTAGTAGCATTTTCATTTGTTTCAATACTCTGCGTAGTTCCATTGCAGCTTCTGTAGAAAGTTTGTAATAGTCTAATTTGTTTTGGTGTTCTACTGGCAGGAGTAGTAATCGGTGTAAAGTGACACCACCTATGTTGTAGGCAGGTAAACCTGTGGGGGCAGTGACAACAGCTGAAAGTTTGTTGTTTGTCAATTGTTGAAGGAACTTACTGATGATTTTGATTAGGAATGTTTTGCCAGAACCAGCTTCACCACTGAGGTACAATAGTATAGGTTTGTAATTTTGGCAGGTGCATTCTTTGTTTTCATGCTGTACACCATGTGCAATTTCTTTTGTTACTTCTTGAAAAATGCTACGTTGCTCATTGTTTAGTTTTGATTGTAGTATAGTTAAGTCTTCTTTATCTTCATACTGACACATGGTGTTTTCTACTTCTATCATAGCTAATTCTGCCTCATTTGTTATTAGTGGTTCTCCCAGTGGTTCTTGGCTTCCTGTTACAGAAGGTTGACTACTGTCAGGAGTGTCCTTATTTAGTTGGGCCTGGAGTTCTTCTTCTTGTTGCTGTTCATTGTGCAACATTGTTTTGTACTGTGTAAAGTTTACATCAGTTATAGTGCTTTCATTTGCTTTGAAAGCGTCTTCATATGAGTCATAGTTATCTAGTATTTCTTCTTCTTTTCTCCATGGTTTAAAGAGTTGTAGCAGGGACATGTAATGTAATTTTTTATGTTGAGGAGTCTTTAATGACAATTTGATATGATTCATTAAATTTGGTTTGGTGAGTTTTACTAAGCTGCCTTCACAGTTTGTCACTCTGTATTTACAGTTTTTTTTCATCAGGTTTTATATTTTTTTTGTATGTGTAGTTTTGGGCTATGTGGTATAGACACATGGTTTCCAAAGTGGTACTCCTGTTTGGGTAGTATGTGTCCAATAAATTGTTTTTTAAAATGTCTTGGCTGTTGGGATCATGTTTGGCTATTGTTTCTATATCTTCATATGATTTTAGAACTCTTTTTCTAGATTTAGCTGGACCAAGACTTAGCCATACTATATTTTCAGATTTACCATACAATGCAGTACCAGTTAAACAATCAGCTTCTTCATAGGATCCACATTCTCTATGGGACAGTATTTTTATGCCCAAGCTGTATAATTTCTGAGACACTGTTTTATCTGATGACAGGTCATTCCAGATGTCTTGCAGCTCTGTCTTTTCTGCTTTGGTTAAGTATGCTGTGACATATCGTGCAACTGCAGTAGAATTGTCTGCAATGTACTGCACATCTATGTTTGCATTCCATAGGTGGGCAATGATTGCATTGTAATCATTGATATATTTTTCTTCTTCTTTTCTTTTTATGTAATATGTATTTTTAGGTGACTTACCTTTAACACTATGTCTAACTGAAGACATGAGGTTATTCACTTGACCTGTATTTGTAACTGGTCTAGGGAAACCAAATCGGCATTTGGTGTAGTATTTCCCTTTGTTTTTGTATTTGCGACGACAATATTTGCCACATTTGTGTCTTTAAAATTGTAAAATGTGTGCATGAAGATCACTATTTGTGGATTCTGATGGAATTTCACAAGTGACATATTTTTCAATAAACTGTAAAGCAGTGGCATCAGTGTCTTGACCAAATTTAGGAGCATCTTTAATCCATGAAAGCATGTGGATATGTGGTGCTCCTCTGGCTTGGTATTCTTTTCTCCAAAAGAAGTGTTGCACTTCTTCAAGGGGAGGAACAGTTTTATTACAAATAAAATGTAGCATAGCAATGAAGCAATGGTGAAAATATCTTGAAACATTAACAGGATCCAAATAACAAAGTTCTCCAGGTGTTAGTATATCTATGTTTGTTTTGTTTTTGTTTGATATGCATAGGAAATCATGTAAATCTTGCCATGCATATTCTGCACAACTTAATGTAACAAACCAAGTGGGTGTGCCAAGGTTTCTGATCATACAACGTACATCTCCATGACGTCGAAACCAGTACACTTTAGTACCACGCATATTTGCTAATAGATTTGTAATATTTGATTGTAAAACCTCATCTTTTTGTTGAACTTTTTGTAATAATTGTGTAGCTGTCATATTCTTAAAGTGCGATCCTGATTTTAATATGTGTGCAACTCCGTAACATAAAGTTGCTAGTTCACTTTCTTCCACAATATATCTTCCACATTTTGTCTAAATCTGGGATCTTCAGAATACATCCGTAATGAGCGGTATTCTGATGCTGATATTTGAATAGGTATATCATCGTACCTTCCTCCTTTGCCAGTAGGAAAGAGTAGAGGAAAAGCATGTGCTTCTATACTTTTTTCCCATATGCTGATTGGTGATCCTTTTGTTTGACGCATTTGGTACATTTCCAGTGAATCTTCTATGGTGTCATTAGAGTGCAATGGATGAATTGTATAATGATCTGAAGTGTTTGATATTGTAGCAGGATCTGGGAGCTCAAATTGACCAGCTTCTTGTGTCTCTTGAATTATTTCAGATGTATCCTTCAAGTTTTCTTCAATATTAATTTCTTTGTAATATTCATTATTCTCTTTAAGATATTGCAAGGCTTCTCTAACTTTATGTAAATCTACCAGCTGTTGCCAATTTCTTTTGTCTTTTGTAGGTATTCCATTTACCAAGATAATTAAAGATTGTTGCATTGGACGTTGCACTCCTAGAGTGTGCACATTTTCTTTTAGATCTAATGGTAAATACACTACCTTTCCACGAATACCTTTCACTAATTCAGAGGGAGGTAATTTTGCAGTTTTTGGTTGAAGGCGTATTATTGCTTGAAATGTGTGCACTGTATGAATTATGATGCTCTCCTATAAATTAAGTTATTGAAGGGGTTTTGGTAGTGGATATAATTCCAAATTATTTGTGATAGCACATGAAGGAGTTTGGTTGTTGTCAAGTTTTGTAGTGCAGTAACTGCAAAGTATTACAGGGTCAGTTATTTCGTATTTGTTTTCTGATATAAGGTAGAGAGCTAATTCAAACCATTTAGAATCTTCATTGTCTTCTATTTTGTATAATAAGTCTACAGTTTTTGTGTTACTTTTATAAAAATGTCTGCGGCAACATACACACACATGGTTTGGTACTTCAGCTGATGTACTTTTAAATTTTAGTATTTCTTTTTTGTATGCGTGTAGTAAAAGCTTGCCATGTGTAGAATTGTTACTAATTTGGTTTACAGCTATTTCATTCTGTAAGTGGGTTTCACTTCCAAAATATTTTTTCTGGATATAGTCGATTTCTTCTAGTAGGTCTTTTGCTGTACCATGTAGAAGAATTTTATTTAAATTGGCTAGTGCTAAAGCAGGACTTTTAGCATAGTACAGTTTATAAACTAGATTTCTTATAGTTCAATGATGTATTGATATCCTTTTGATATCATGGAAGTTGGTTTTGCAAGTAGGTCCTGTAATGCAGGCCAATGAATGTCCTTGTAGTCCTGTGTACTTGCGTACTGGACAGGTATCCATATTTTGCAGTAGTTCAATTTTGATTTTGTCTTTGCTTTTCACATATTGATTGAGGAATTGGCGTAAAGACTTGACAAATTGTTTGGGAATGTTACACATTGACGTGCATGGCCATTTGTAAACTAGACATTCTGTTTCAGTTGAATGGAGGGGTAATTCTAAGTTTTTAGGGCATATTTTTGTAAGGAGTACTTCTTGTTCCATTATGGTATTATTAATTCTTGACTATTATTATTGACTCCATTCACCTCCGCAGATACTTAAGAAGTTCTTTCTGTTGACATTTAGTTTATTGAGAAGTCTTTTTTGTAATTTAGTTATTAGTTTTGTTAGTGGTTTCATTTTGTTTAACACTAAAATAAATAACTTTCTTTTGAGAAGAATTGCACTGTCTATCAACGCTTCTAAGATTAATTTCCTACGATAGGTTTTAAGCGTTGAACCTGGTTTCTCTCCTGTTTTTATAAGATTTTGAAGGACTTTGTGACGGAACATTTTGGCTAAAATACTTTTCTTGGTATGCTTACTTTGCACTATATCAAGATTTAAAGAAGCAGTTTTATCTGTCGTAATAGCTGATTTTCTGTTAATTGTTTTTTGGTTTGTTTTACATATTGATAGAGGAGGCAAAGTTTTTGTACTTGAAACTTCTTTTGTTTCACTAAATGACTGTCTTAGCTGTTTTGTTTCAACATTTTTTTTACAAATTCTGCTAGAGATGGATGCTTATGTTGGACACATTTATTTTAATTTGCTCTACTTCTGCATTGCTTTCTACGGACTTGATTTTTGCTAGGCATTCTTTAGGGTCTATTGAAAAAAATAAAGAAGGTATGGGTTGGGGTGTTCTGCAATGTATGTGCGCTGTGTGCATGAGTGTTTTAGTAAGGTGATAAAGATGTATGTAATGGTGTGTGATTGTGCATTGGGAACTACAACTAGTAGGGATGGGGGTTCTTGAATTAATGTGTTACTAAACTGGGGGTCAGATGATACAAAGAAGTAAGCTAGTGGTGTGGAGAAGTATAAATAGTATATCAAATGCTATACAATTAAAACAGTTTGTTCTATAACATCTAAATTCTAGCGGCTAAATCGGTAATTTGTGTGTCGAAAAATAGGAATTTGTGGGCCATTCCGGCTGTAAATCGCTGTTTAAGACATGGGGATTTTTGGACAGAATGGGGCAAAATCTCTATTTTTAGGCACAGAAATAGCATGAATTAACCTTACAGTGTGTTAGAGTAATAATACAAATATTCTGGTGATATTCTACTTACTTTTTTTCTAAAATGAGCAGGTTACTTCTTAGTTGTTCTTTGTACTTCAAATTCGGCTGCTTCTTTTCAGGAGAATGGTCTTCACTGCAATTGTAAAAGAAACAAATTAGTAATTTTGTTTGTAAATAGCACTGTTTTTAATTTAGACATTGATTGTTTTAATTGAAATCCTCAGCGCCTTACTCAAAACCATTAAAACTATCTTGTTTACATAAGATACGTCGCACCAGTTGAATACATATCATATGTGCTTAATGAATAAATTGTATTGCAATGACTAACTGTAGCAAACAAAATATCGTTACTATGCCTTGTGAAATTCATAATGAACCACTGAATACCACTATTCTTGTTACTAAGCTCTTCCAAGTAATAGTGCCTCAATGTCATGGGCTGCTTGTCCTATATAGATGTAAGTGATTAAATAAATAAAGAAATTTTAAAAATTATGTAATTGTACAAGTATTATTGTTTGAGATTTGAACATAGAGTGTGCATGCAGTTTTGTTTGACTATATGTGGTCTATATATTTTATTTAAAAAATGTTAGTTTAACATGATTTGAGTGTGTGTGTGTATAAAGAAATTAAATAGTATAAAGGTTTGTAAGTGACAGTTGATTTTAGGAGATTGAAAAAAGACAGCAGATTCATTTTACAGATTAGACAAGCTAAAAGTCAGTTAGAAAATGTGTTCATGTACTGTACAGAAAATATGCATACCTGTAGTTTGTGTTCATGCATATGGATATGCATGGAGCTGCAAGTAGAAATCCTGGAGACTTGTACAGTATTTCTTGTAGATGGTGCTTGCCAATGATATGACACTTGTACTCAGAGAGATTCACAGTACTTTTGCAGTGCTGATCTATGATGATGCAGTTAGATGTAGAGGTCTTGAATGTGATTGGTGGATGGTCATGTGACGTCTTAGCTTCATCCAATGAGGGAATGGCACAGAGAGTGAAGTGGAAATGGTAGAAGGGCTGTCTATGTTACGCCATGTCCGCGGACATGGCGGTAGTTTGCGGACATCGGGTGTTACATCCGGGGATTTTTGGTTTGGGAAGTCATGCAAATGAGAATGAGCACAGAAAGGGATTGGTTAGGAAAGTTTAGTGGGTGTGTTGCGCCAGGAGAGAGTTTCTCAGATACTCTTTTTGCTGAGAGAAGAACAGACAGCTATGGCTGTGTGTTTCAGAAAACAGATTGTTTGGATTTTGGGAGACTCATGGATACATTGGTTGAAGGTGCATGCAGAAACCTGTGGAGTAGCTGTAGATCTTGGATTCCCACATGTGGAAGTACACTGGTATGGAGTACGTGGAATGAAGTGGTTGGACTTGTTACCTCTCTGTGCTACTTTGGAGACAGAGCAACATCCAGATATAATTATAATTCATTGTGGAGGGAACAGTTTAGGACATGTGTCTGGAATTTCTTTGCAATTTGCAATGAAAGAAGGACTTGGGAAGGTCATGGACATGTTTACAAATTCTCAAGTAATTTTTTCACAGATTGTGCAGAGACAAATGTGGCTTCGTTCTTCTTCATTTGGTCCATTAAGGCTGTTTGTGCCTTTCTAAGAGATTTTGGCATGTCCTCTTTTCACAATGAAAATATTATGTTTCGTAGTACATACATTTTTCGCAGAGATGGAGTACATCTAACTTATGCTGGCAATCAGATTGTTCTAAGAAACATACAAAATGCATTGCAACCTTTTTTAGAATTACAGCATCCATTTTGAAGTAGGTGTTGAGTATTTATAATTTTTGAAACACAAACACCTCCCAAAGGCTCTTTTCAGAGCCACCACTTCCTCCGAGAGAAAATTGCAATGGTTATGATAGGGTAGCACCTCAAAATTTTAGATGTCCGCGGACTGTCCGCGGACTTCTAAAAAATACAAAGGGCCCTGCTTCATTTATTTTCAGTACTATTTTTTAACTGTGAAAGACGGCTCTGAAAAGAGCCTTATTTTTTTTGATTTTTCTTATTTTATTTTTTTTTTGGTTTTTTATACACAACACACTAGGAGGGGGGGGAAGGAGGGTAAAGGGGGGACACCAACACAGGGATAAGAAAGGGCGAGCTGAGAGAGTAAGATGTAGAGTGGGTTTTATTTGGGTAGTGAGCAGGTCTTCTCGTGCTCTGAGATGACAGTCTCAAAAGCACTGCGAAGTCGCTCCCCCCTGCAGAGTACTGCGTCACAGTACATACACACAACTGTGACCCTCGAAAGGTAAGGGTAATCAGCATGGCGTATGGCCTGTGAGGCAGCTTGAGGAAGACGCTGTCCCACAGGAGTGTTCCTTGTGGTGACAGGATCAGGAATGGAGGATGCAGTAGAGGAAATCAACCTGCTACGGTCCTCACAAGGTACAACCTTGCGAACGGCCCCAGTGTGGAATGACTTGAGGTGTCGCTTCATGGTGGTGGTCCCAAAGCTATACGAACCATGCCTCCCGCAACTGAATACCATTTTGCACTCATTGCAGGTGACTTGGTTCGCACGAGCCTTAGGACCATTCCCATGAATGGTAAATAACCGCCACACCCAAGACTCACGCCGAGTGTGGGTAGTAGCGATTTCCACTACCTCATTCTCATCATCCTCTTCTTCCTTCTCTGCATCCTCACTCCTGTTCCCCTCTTCAGGCCCTTGGGGAGGTGGTGGTGGTGGAGGGGGTGGGGCTGGTGCTGGAGCAGGTGCAGCACTACTACCAGGTAGCAGTAGTGCAGGCATGGATGCCTTCTCGATGATGGTATAATCTGCAAGTTTCAGGAAAAATAGCTGTGCTCTGAAGAATAGCCAGAAACACAATGAGAATAAGCTCTAGGGCATGGAATAGGGTTGCTTGTACGCAGTTCGCGGACATGCGTGCTGTCCGCGGACAGATCGCACACAAAAAAAGGTTCAAAAGGTTTCAAAAAGTACGTAGAAACTCACGATTAATATGTGGGACTTGTGCTATGGTGAGTTTTTATTGAGAAATATTGTGGATTACTTGAAATGGTACTTTTAAATTGTTCAGGGACAGGAACAAGGTCCGCATTCAGAACACGCGATCAGCGTGGGGCGGGCATATGATCGCTTCGCGAACATGTTCGCGAAGGAAGCAGCTGTCCGCAGGACACCAAATGCACGGACATTGGTTTGCGCATGCGCGTTGATGTTCTACGGACACTGTTCGGGTCCTGAACTAATTAAAAGTGTGTCACACGTCAAACGAACAGTTACGGACAGCCCTTTCTTCTTAGAACAGTTTAACTTGCTTGCGAACAATACGGACAGACATAGCGTCCTCAGGACACCTCCATTTTCGTTTATTTATGAACATTTCAGGACACCACTTGTGCTCTTAGAACAGTTTCAACTTGGTACCGAACATTATGGACAGGTATAGTGTTCTTCAGGACACCTCCATTTTTGTTTATTTACGAACATTTCAGGACACCACTTGTGTTCTTAGAACAGTTTCAACGTGCTAGCGAACACTACGGACAGGTATAGTGTTCTTCAAGACACCCCCATTTTGTTTATTTACGAACATTTCAGGACATTGCGTGTGTTCTAGAACAGTTTCAACTTGCTAGCGAATTGTACGGACAGGTATAGTGTTCTTCAGGACACCTCCATTTTCATTTATTTACGAAAATTTCAGAACACCGCGTGTGTTTTTAGAACAGTTTCAACTTGCTAGCGAACACTACGGACAGTTATAGTGTTCTTCAGGACACTTCAATTTTCGTTTCTTTACGAACATTTCAGGACACCGCGTGTGTTCTAGAACAGTTTCAACTTGCTAGCGAACAATACGGACAGGTATAGTGTTCTTCAGGACACCTCCATTTTCGTTTATTTACAAACATTTCAGAACAACTGTGCTGTCCGCGGACACCTAAATAGTTATTTTTTTTTAAACTGAAACTAATTACAACAAAATATAAAAATGTAACTTTATTTAACATATATAAACAATTTATGACAGAGAAGGTGAGGCAGAAACGGAAACAAAAACAGGAGAATTAGGGGTTTCAACATGATTGGTATCAGGTGAGGAAGGGATGGAAGTCTCATTAAAACATTTTGGGTTATGGAGAGGGTTTGGGGATAATTGACTGGGATATGGTGAGGGGGACAAGTAAATGTGGGACAATGGCATGAGGATTTTGTTTTAAAATGATCCTCAACAAATGTTTTCAAATTATTAAAATTGGTCAACAATAAATCCATTTTTTCTTTTATGCTGTCAAGAGTGTTATCGGTAGCAGTTTCTTCCGAGGTATTTTCTATTTTGGTATGCTCTGTACAAAAAAAATATATATGTTAAATGTATATAAAATAATAATAATTAAATGGTTTATATTGTAAAGTGTCTACCATTAGTTTCACTATCTTCTGACATTTCCTCATGTGGGAAATGCTCCTCTAGCCATTCCAGAGTACTAGACATTTCTGTGAGAAAAAAAAGATAATATATATTTTTTTTTATCTAATACAGAAAGTTTATAAATATATGAGTAAAATGAAGTACACTTACTATTTCAGGTAAGATATGTTCTGAGTACTCTGTAGGTCTGGTCTTGCGTTTAGTTGTGGAGTGTTTGTGAGGTAATTATGTTGGAAGCCAATTTATCTTCTTTTGGTATATTCCATTTTAGAACATATTGTATTTAAATGAATGGTTAGTGTGTTACATATATGGGTTACATATCTTATGTATTACTACATATAATGTGTATGTGTATTGCTTTGTGAATTTGTTAAATGTTCCTATGTTATGATATAACAATTAAACATACCCCCCCAGAGTTTTTAGGTAGTGGTACTGTTGTACGAACATGTCCGCGAACATCAAAAAAGTTCGCGGACATCAAATTCAGTAGAAGGGGTTCAGTATGTTCCATATTACATGTACATAAAGTCAAAGTTATTATTGTTAATTTGTGCTACTAAAAACCTATGAAATTCAGTGAAAAAACTTTGTTAAAGAGATGTTATGGTTAAGTTGCGCTACTGAAAACCTATCAAATTCAGTGAAAAAACTTTGTTAAAGGGACGTTATGGTACCAAGTAAAACCGAAAACCCCCTGAAATTCGGCAGTTATGGTAAGCTAAGCAACCATAACTCGCGCCACCACCGTGCATTGCTAAGACTAACACCCAGGACATCAACGATGACATCACAAATGTCATTGATGTTGGTTTTAAGAATATTAAATAGGCGTTTATAAGATTTGCTGGTAATCTCTGCATTAGAGTACTCGTACTATCATTACATTCGAACCACCCACAATTCTTTTTTATATATGCAGTGTAGTGACCTGCATTGGTTGTGGCTCCTGCGTGGTAGATTATACCTATTGTTGTGAAGGTTTTCTTACCAAGTGATACTTGACCATGTGTGAATCCAGTCAGATTGCAGTTGTTTTTGGTACCATCTGCATTGTAACGTAAAAGCATTAGTATTACGTATTTAGTATGTGTTTGTATTTGTAAGGTGGAGCGATTATCTGAATTGCAGGTAGTACATAATCTGCCATGGTTTGCATTTTGTACAAGTTGCTGAAATGGAATGGATTCACAGTTAGGTTTTGATACATACACAAAGCGTTCATTAGGGATTTGTTCCTGTGCCACATGGTTGCAGAGAGTGCATGTATGTTTCCACATGTATGAAATCTGAAAGATTTCATTTATAGGTATGTTTTTGTTTTCCAGTACTTGTATGTACATTAGAAATTCTTGTGGATCGTCTTGTGAGTTTATAATGAATTTGACCATTCCAGCACAGACGTCAAATTCTTGTCTTATTCCATGAACACTATAGGTGTTGTCAGGATTGTTGGTTGCATTTCTATGAAGGGCTAACATTTGCAAACACAATTGGTCTGTATTGTGTAAGTAAATGTTGTCAATAATTGGTGGCAATTGGAATAGAATATAAATTGCTACATTTGCGTAGCAATTTACACCAGTTATATTTCAAAATTTTAATAGACCTGATAGTTCTGTGTCCAAGTAATTTCTTCGGAGTGCGTGTTGCTTCATTGATGAAGTACCTGAGTTACTTTGAGTAGTAGATTCTTCTTTGGGTGTAGTAATTGATGAATTATTAGTTTCCTTTACTCTCTTTGGAGGATTTGCAGCAAGATCCTGTTTCGTTTCTGTTTGAAGTAGTTTTCTTTTACAACGTTTTGCTTTTTGTGTAACAGGATAGGTTTTTAGATGGGGTGTACAGTGAACGTAGTCTATTGTTTTCTAGAATGCAAGGAATATCAGCATTTACTTTACTTGCATCAAAGTTGATTAGAAATAGATCGTCAAGTGTATGTAAGCGCCATAGTGCTACATAGCTCATGCCTTCTTTAAAGACTCTGTTCCCAATATCTATCAATGCTTTATCTAGAGTAAGACCTTGTAATTTGTGAATGGTGACTGCGTATGCTAGAGTTACAGAAAATTGTTCTCTGTGTACATACATGTCTTTGAAAAGAAGGAATCGGGCTGTTGAGTGTTCTATCCTTTTAACTTCTGATAGTTTGTCAAAGAGAATATTGACAAACTGAATGTTGTTGTAACATGAGTATGTTTGAAAGCCAACAACTGTACCAAGTGCTCCATTAACTAGTCCTTGCTCCACGTCAAGGTTACATTTAAGCATTACACTACAGTTTAAGGATAATTTTAATATTTTCTCCAAACCAGCTGTGTTGGAGATAGAGTTTTCTAAGGTATTTAGTCTTGTTGTGGCTTGTTGACACATGGGTAGTGTCATATCATGTATGTCCAGTTTGTCTGTGGAGCAAATTTCAATTATTGGTTGCATTTCTTTTTTCAAAATTGTTTCATAGAATTTTCAACAGCTTGCAAGAGTTGGCATCAAGGACAAACAATTGACATTTTTGTGTGCTCATTTTTCCATGACATCAGTAGCACATGAGTTATGGCCATAGAGTGCATGGATGTGCCGGGTTTTTAATATTGATTGTGCTTCTTGAGATAATACACCAACTCTAATACTTTTTAAAATGTTGGCGTATGTGAGGTCTGCAGACTGGCGCATGTTTTCTGTTAATTCTCTCTATTGGAAATGTTGCCAAAGGTTGATATTTCCTATACTGCCAACAGTTTTACGGCAGAGTTTGTGCCCTAAGGTTTTAAAAATAGGTTCACCTTTCATTGGTGTCAATTGAAGAAGATCTCAGAAAACAATTCTGTGTTTTCCTCTCTTCGTAGTCTGTTTTGAGTACTTCTTGTTATCTGAGGTGAATCAAAGCCAACATTAGGTTGGAGACCATGCTCACATCATCATTTATTAGCATTTTTATTTGTTTCAAAACTCTGCGTAGTTCTATTGCAGCTTCTGTAGAAAGTTTGTAATAATCTAATTTGTTTTGGTGTTCTACTGGAAGGAATAGTAATCGGTGTAAAGTGACACCGCCTATGTTGTAGGTAGCTAAACCTGTGGGGGCAGTTACAACAGCTGACAGTTTGTTGTTTGTCAATTGTTGAAGGAACTTGCTGATGATTTTGATTAAGAAAGTTTTTCCTGAACCAGATTGACCCGTGACGTATAGCGGTATAGGTTTGTAGTTTTGGCAGGTACACTTTTTATTCTCATGTTGTACACCATGTTCAATTTCTTTTGTTACTTCTTTGAAAATGCTATGCTGCTCATCTTTCAGTTTTGATTTCAGTACAGTGAAGTCTTCTGTATCTTCTTCATAGTGAGACATGGGCCTCATTACAACCTGCCAGTCCGGGACCGTGCAAAATCCGTGACGGCGGTAAAAACGTTTCCGTGTCCGCAAGGTTGCGGAAAAACCGTCTGATTACACGCTGTCGGTCGCGCGCACCACACGGACTCGGAAACATTGTTACTGCCGTCACGGAAAACCCCACGGAAATGGAAATAACGAAGCCACAAGTGGCGCAAAACCCGTTTCCGCCTCCGCCGCCACGGACACGGAACCGGAAATACCATGATCGCCAAAACAGGAAACAGAGAGGCAGCCATCATATAAAAGCACAATCCATTGCCATCCAGAGCCAGCACAAGCACAATCCTAACTCTGAGAAGCCAAACGGGACCACCAGCATGTCTGCCAGGATTTCTGCTCAGAGGCAGCGCAAACAGCGCTTCAGCGAGGCGGAGCTAACCGTCTTGGTGGAGCACATTGTGGACAATGCTGAGATGCTGTTCAGCGCCGACCAACGGCGTGCCACACAGCAGCGGAGGAAGGAGGTGTGGGCCGAAGCTGCACGCAAGTGCACCGCCATGGGCGTGGCAGTGAGGAGCGTGAAGGACTGCCACAAGCGTACGCAACCTCATTTCCAAGCACCGCCAACGCAGCAGTGGGACAGGCGGAGGACCCCCTTCCCCACTGAGGCTGCAAGCATGGGAGGAGCGTTGCAGCAGCGTCCTCCACCTAGAGGGAATCCATGGGATCGGGCAGGCTGAGGCAGGAGTGAGCCCACCTGCAGATGCCGGTAAGTGCCCAAACATGAATGCCACATGTAAATATGCAGTTGTGAGTACTGGGCCAAAGGACCCATTAACAACCCCCCCCCCCCCCAGGCAGTGCGTGTGTGGGCCAAAGGACCCATTAACAACCCCCCCCAGGCAGTGCATGTGTGGGCCAAAGGACCCATTAACAACCCCCCCCAGGCAGTGCATGTGTGGGCCAAAGGACCCATCATGATCCGTATGGCAACCAATATCACTGAATGCAGACACCAGCAATCAGATGCATGTGACAAACACTATTCAATGTACAATCTTAATGACGCATGTGATGCACTCATCTGCCACCACAACAACACTAATTGCATGCCCTTTGTGTCCCCACAGCCGTTTCAAGTGACAGTGATACTGCACAACAGGCCAGCCAATCTGCATCGGCAAGTACACTAGCCACCGCCACCACACAGGAGGATGCTGTCAGCAGTTCTGCACCTCTGGCCACATTACCAGCCACTACAGATGTGCGGCACACCACCACCACCGACATCCCCACCGTCTCCACACTGGCTGAGTCTAGACAGGTGCCACGGGAACCTATCATGGACACCCAACAGAACACCGAAGGCAGCAGCACTGCAGAGGGGGCGGCCTGCAGTAATAACAGTGCCCCGCAAGAGCACTCGGAAACGGGGCCACAGGGGGAGATGCCCACATTGGAAGACCTGGGCTCCTTCCATGAGCTGGGGTTCAGCCCCACTTCACTGGGGAGTCCCATGAGGTCGCCCACCCCATCCATGGCCGAACTGAATGCCCGCATGCAGCGGATGGAGGACCAGCAGGCTACCCTCACCCAGCTGGTGGAGAGGCAGCTAGAGGAATCCAGGCTGCAGAGGGAGAGCTACAGCGCCTCAGTGCGTCGCCTGTCGAGGTCCATTGGACGCTTTGCGAGCACCATAGTGACCCTTGCACGCCATGTGCGGGAGGGCAACGACCACACCTCCAGGCTTGTAGAGGCCATGTTGGTTGGCCAACAGGCAAATCTGGCACGGATGCCCTCAATCCCAGATTCTGGCCCATCAAACACTACCACCCCATCCAGCTCCACTACTGCCAGTCCAAGGAGGTGCTCGAGTAGGCTAACGGGTCCTTCGGGCAAGGTTGCACAGGCACAGAAGCGCACACGGAAGTGATGGCATGTGTGTGGGGCAGTGCAGGACACATGTGGACTACAAGGGTGTGAGAGGGGTGGGCACGTTTGGGTGGTGGGGTAGGTAGTTTTGGGGGTTTGGACAATGGGCTCTGGGTGGGGGTGGGCACGTTTGGGTGGTGGGTGGCCCCGGGTGTACAGCTTCCCTGACCAATGCACCTTCTTCCCTGTTGTTATCACATCAATGCATCACCATTTCAAATCAAGACATACATGTGTGGACATTGATCATTTATTTTGCAGTGCAACTATTAATTAATTGTCATCACCATGTTTGTGCATTTCTGTGAATGTGCTGTGACTCAAAAGTAAATGCGAATCAGGGCATCCCGTGCTCTCTGGCCATCATGTGGACCCCCAGGGGGAGGCGGTGCCATCCCATCCCCATCTCCATCCCCATCCCCATCCCCATCTCCATCCCCATCCCCATCTTCCTCATCTGCGTCTGGTGGCATTGGGATGTTCCTGCGCAGGCATATATTGTGCAGCATGGCACATACGAGCGTGATTTTGCCCGTCTTCACTGGGCTGTACAGCAGTGATCCGCCAGATCTGCTCAGACAGCGGAAACGGGCCTTCAGCAGTCCAAATGTCCTCTCAATCATTCCACGTGTGCGGATATGTGCCCTATTGTATGCCTCTTCATGCCTGTTCCTTGGTCTCCATACAGGTGTCATCATCCATGGCGTGAGTGCATATCCCGCATCACCTACATGGGATGTAGATGGGGGAACATGTCAGTGTTTGTGGCATCATGTCCTCATCTGCTGCTGTGCATTCGTGTATCATCATTCATTCATGCATATGTACCATGCAGTGTATGGAGGTATGTCTTGGGCATCACGAGGTATGTCGCTGACTGCATATGGGCCTACACATTAACTTGCATGTTTACTGTGCCCTGCGGGTGACATTTGATTGTGTGCATGTCACGGTGCAGTGCTGTCCACACATGGCAGAGTGACTCCACTGTACGGAAGTAGTAAATACACGTCGTCTCATTTACACGCCTCTCATGCTTTTTGGGGCAGTGTTTCAATTGAGGGTGGGTGTCTGCAGTGGCACAGGGTTCATGGGACAGTGACGGGATTGGCTGTGGCAGCGTGTGCACGGGCACATTGTGGTGCCCTGTCATGTCTTCCTTCATGATGTTTGGCATCCGCTGTGTATTTGGTAGATGGAAGGGGGGTGATGCATGTGCGGTCACAGCGGCACACTCACAATGCTCATTGGCCTGGACACACACACACCACTCCGACAGGGTTGTAGCATCGTCAGCTGTACTCACCCAATAGCCATGTGCTTTGCCCGGCATAGCGTTCCATGTACCGTGGCAACGTGGAATTCCGCAGTACCATTGAGTCATGTGATGAGCCTGGGAAACGTGCGCAGCAGTGTGTAATCAGTTGCATGGCATCACAAACCATCTGGACATTTAAAGAGTGAAACTGTTTCCTATTGCGGAACACCGCCTCAATTGCATGTGGTACTGTCAGCTCGACGTGGGTGCAGTCAACTGCGCCTATGCAATTTGGCATGCCTGCTATGGCATGGAAGGCCAACTTGTTGGCAATGACCTCGGGGAGGGTGCGGGGTAGGGCTATGTGTTCCGACACATGGCGCAACAGGGCAGCCAGTACCTGTACCAGGATTTTTGAGAAACACGGTTGTGATATGCCGTGCAGCTCACCAACCGTGTGTTGATAGGTGCCAGTGCCAAGGAAATGCAGAACTTAGACAACCTTCAAGAGGGGGGGGGTGGCGGTGGGGGTGTCAATTAGGCTGCTGATGTTGTCCACAATCATGGCGGTGATGTGCAGGATTGTTGCGCGGTCCAGCTGGTATAGGGTGTGGATCTGTCCTGGGGTGAGGTTCCAGGGTGAGGCCCTGATGCGTGGTATTGGTGGCTGGCGGCGGGGTCGGGCTGGCTGGGCAATGGGGTTTGCCATAGCTGCAGGGTTGGCTGGTTGCCACCTGCGCCTCCTCCGCCTACGCCTCCTCCTCTGCGCCATTACTGCCACCATGTGCAGTGCTGCCTGTTGGTTGAGTAGGCCTAGTCCCAGTGCTACTAGACCTGCTGCCTGCATGGTTCTGTGTTGTGTTGGGCTGGGTGTGGCCCTTTTGTAGGCTCCCAGTGGCCTGCTAGGTCCAGCTGGGCTGATTTGGTGCACCTGTGCCCTGATTCAGTTCAGCAGGCAGTGTATAACGCCATGTTCACGGTGGCGGCGGTTCCGCCACCGTGATCACGGTATTTACGCCATTTTTTTGCCGGTATTTCCGTGTCCGCGCTAGTTGTGATGCTCACGGTGTTTCGTGTTGACGGTAACGGAGGGGTTTCCGTGCAGACGGACTTAAAGGGAACCCTATTTCTGCGGTGGCGGTTTAGGGTGGTGCTATTACCGGGGCCGCGGGTCATGATTGCGCGGACATGGAAACGGTGCGGTATGGTTTTACCGGCAGTGTTAATTCCGGACCGGAGTACTTGTAATGAGGCCCCATGGTGTTTTCTACTTCTGTCATAGCTAATTCTGCCTCATTTGCTATTACTGGCTGTCCCAGTGGTTCTTGGCTTCCTGTTGCAGAAGGTTGACTACTGTTGGGAGTGTCCTTATCTAGTTGGGCCTGGAGTCCTTCTTCGTGTTGCTGTTCATTGTGCCACATTGTTTTGTACTGTGTAAAGTTTACATCTCTTATAGTGCTTTCATTTGCTTTGAACGTGTTTTCATAGGAGTCATAGATATCTAGTAACTCTTCTTCTTTTCTCCATGGTTTAAAAACTTGTAGCAGGGACATGTAATATAGTTCTTTATGTTGAAGAGTTTTTAATGACAATTTGATATGATTAATTAAGCTTCATTTGGTAAGTTTCACTAAGCTGCCTTCACAATTTGTCACTCTGTATCTACCTTTGTTTTCATCTGGTTTTATATTATTTTTGTATGTGAAGTTTTGGGCTATGTGGTATAGACACATGGTTTCCAAAGTGGTACTCCTGTTTGGGTAGAATATTTGTAGTAAATTGTTTTTCAAAATGTCTTGGCTGTTGGGATCATTTTTGGCCATTGTTTCCTCGTATGATTTCAGAACTCTTTTTCTAGATCTAGCAAGACCAAGACTTAGCCATACTATATTTTCAGATTTTCCATACAAAGCAGTACCAGTTAAACGGTCTGCAGCTTCATAGCAGCCACATTCTCTATGAGAGAACATTTTTATGCCTAAGCTGTACAATTTCTGACACAGTGTTTTGTCCGATGATAGTGTTTTGTCCGATGATAGGTCATCCCAGAGGTCTTGAAGCTCTGTTTTTTATGCTTTGGTTAAGTTGGCTGTAACATATCGTGCGACTGCAGTGGAATTGTCTGCAATGTACTACACATCTATGTTTGCATTCCATAAGAGGGCAATGATGATGGAAATATCTTGAAACATTAACAGGATCTAGAGAGCAGAGTTCTCCAGGTTTTAGTATATATATGTTTGTTTTGTTTTTGTTTGATGTGCGTAGGAAATCATGTAAATCTTCCCATGCATATTCTGCACAACTTAATTTAACAAACCAAGGGTTCTTATCATACAACGTACATCTCTGTCATGTCGGAACCAGTATTCTTTTGTACTACGCATGTTTGTTAACAGATTTGTAATGCTTGATTGTAGAACCTCATCTTGTTTTTGCACTTTTTGTAGCTCCGTAGCATAGAGTTGCTAGTTCACTTTCAAAGAGTAGGTGGAATATGTATTCCACATTTTTTCTAAATCTGGGATCTTCAGAATACATTTGTAAAGAGCGGTATTCTGAGGCTGTTATCTGAGTGGGTCTATCATCGTACCTTCCTCCTTTCCCAGTAGGGAAGAGTAGAGGATAGGCATGTGCTTCTATACTTTTTACGCATATGCGGATTGGTGATCCTTTGGTTTGTCGCATTTGGTACGTTTCTAGTGCATCATCTATGGTGTCTTTAGAGTGCAATGGATGAATTGTATAATGGTCTAAAATATTGGATACTGTAGCAGGATCTAGAAGTTCAAATTGACATGTTTCTGGTGACTCTTGAATTATTTCAGTGGTTTCCCTCAGGTTCTCATCAATATGAATTTCTTTGTAGTATTCATTATTGTCTCTTAGATATTACAAGGCTTGTTTAACTTTATATAAGTCCACAAGTCCAGAAGTTGTTGTCAATTTTATTTGTCTTTTGTAGGTACACCATTAAGACAATTAAAGATTGCTCTATTGGATGTTGCACTCCCAGAGTGTGTACATTTTCTTTCAGATCTAATGGTAAATAAACTACTTTGCCACAAATGCATTTCACTAATTCAGAGGGAGGTAATTTTGCTGTTTTTGGTTGAAGGCATATTATTGCTTGAAATGGGTGCACTGTTTGAATTATGATGCTCTCATATAAATTGAGTTGTTGCAGGGGTTTTGGTAGTGGGAATAATTCTAAGTTATTTGTGATAGCACATGAAGGAGTTTGGTTGTTGTCAAGTTTTGCAGTGCAGTAACTGCAAAGTACTATGCGGTCATTTATTTCGTATTTGTTTCTGCTATAAGGTAGAGAGCTAATTCAAACCATTTGGAATCTTCATTGTCTTGTATTTTGTATGTTATGTCTACAGTTTTTGTGCTACTTTTATAAAAAGTTCTGCAGCAACACACACACACACACACACACACACACATGGTTTGGTACTTCAGTGAATGTACTTTTAAATTTTAGTATTTATTTTTGTATGTGTGTTGTAAAAGGCTGCCATTTGTACAATTGTTCCTAGTCTGTTGTAAAGCTATTGCATTTTGTAAGTGGCTTTCACTTCCAAAATATTTTCTCTGGATATGCTCTATTTCTTCGAGTAGGTCTTTGGCTGTACCATGTAGAAGATTGTTATTTAAATTGCCTAATGCTAAAGCTGGACTTTTAGCATAGTACAGTTTATGGACTAGATTTCTTATAGTTGAATGATGTGTTGATATCATTTTGATATGATGGAAGGT
Organism: Ambystoma mexicanum; assembly: GCF_040938575.1. Taxonomy (NCBI): domain Eukaryota; kingdom Metazoa; phylum Chordata; class Amphibia; order Caudata; family Ambystomatidae; genus Ambystoma; species Ambystoma mexicanum. Next base: position 1,488,805,869 of record NC_090921.1, read on the forward strand.
GCTTTTGCAAATAGGTCCTGAAATGCAGGCTAATGAATGTCCTTGTAGTCCTGTGTATTTGCGCACTGTACAGGTATCCATATTTTGTAGTAGTTTAATTTTGAATTTGTCTTTGCCTTTCACATACTGATTGAGGAACTGGCGTAAAGATTTGTACACTAGGCATTTTGGTTCAGTCGGATGAAGAGATGATACGGAGTTTTCTGGGGATATTTTTGTAAGCAGCATTTCTTGTTCCATTATGGTATTACTAGGTTTTTCATACCCTCGTCCACTGCTTTGTATGGCAATTGTGTTTGTTTGCTTTTATTTGTATGCTTCTTCATTGAAATATGGTTCTGTGCTTGTGGTGTGCCTCCATTCACCTCCACAGATATTTAAGAAGTTATTTTTGTTGACATTCCGTTTATTGATAAGTCTTTTTTTGTAGTTTAGTAGTTAGTTTTGTTAGTGGTTTCATTTTGTTTAACACTAAAATAAATAACTTCCTTTTGAGAAGGATTGCACTGTCTATGAGAGCTTTAAGATTTCTACTGTAGGTTTAAGGGTTGTGCATGATTTCTCTCCTGTTTTTATAAGATTCTGAAGGACTCTGTGGCAGAACATTTTTTGTAAAATACTTTTTTTTGGTATGGTTACTTGCCACTACAGCAAGATTTATAGGAGCAGTGTTTGCAGTAGTGGTAGCTGAATTATTGTTAATCACTGTCTGTTTTGTTTTACATTTTGAAAGAGGAGGCAATGTACTGGAAGCTTGTTTTGTTTCGCTTAATGACTCTATTAGATCTTTTGTTTGAACTTTTTTTTACAAATTCTGCTAGAGATGGATGCTTATTTTGGACATTTATATTTTGCTTTGATCTACTTCAGCGTTGCTTTCTATGGACTTGCTTTTTGGTAGGCATTCTTTGGGGTCTGTTGGAAAAAAAATAAGGTATGGGTTGGGCTGTTCTGCAATGTATGTGTGCTGTGTGCATGAGTGTCTGAGTATGATGGTAAGGATGTATGTGGAGGTGTGTGATTGTGCAATTGGCAGCTACAACTAGTTGGAAAGGCTATTCTTGTATTTGTGTGTTACTATACTGGGGTTCAGATGACAATACAAAGTAAACTAGTGGTGAGGAGAGGCACTAATACTAGATCTAATGGTATAGAATTCAAACGGTTCTTTGTTCTGCAATACTAACATTCTAGGGGCTGATTCATGGAATTTGTGCATTGAAAAACGGGGATTTGTGCGCCATTCTGCCCGCAAACACCTAGTTAATAAATAGGGATTTGTGGGCAGAATGGCACATAAATCCCAATTTTTCGGCGCACAAATTCCATGAATCAACCCCACAGTGTGTTTGAGTAACAGTTAGAACATTATGGTAGTATTGTACTTACTTTTTTTGTTTGGAATGATCAGGTTTCTTCTGAGTTGTTGTTTGTACTTAAGATGCTGCTGGTTTTCAGGAGAGTGGTCTTCACTGCAACTGTAAAAGAAAGAAGTTAGTAATTTTGTGTGTTTATAGCACTGTTGTTAATTTATACGTTGATTTTTATGTTTTTGTAGTAGTATTGTTGTTTGATAACTGAACATAGTGTGTGTACACAGTTTCCTTTGACTATGTGCAGCCTTTATATTTTACTCACAATCTGTTAGTTCAACATGCTTTGCAAATGAGTATAAAACTAAACGTATGAAACGCACATGGTTTCTTAAGGCTGTGTTATTGGATGTTAGGAGATAGAAGAAAAAATCACATACTTATTTTGCTATTTTTATAGGGTAAATGGCAGAAACTGTATAGAAAAGCATGGCATGTATTTGTTTGTGAAGGTGTGGGTAATAAAGCAGAAGGATGTGATGTAGAGGCAGTGGAGTTATTTCATCTGGGAGCTTTTTAATGATAGTGTCTAGCTGTGTGAGTGTATAAAGATGCATGAGTTTATCCTGGCTGTGTGTAATTTTATAATACACTACTAAGTGTTTTTTTACAATTATACTGTTATTTCTCCCATCTTTTAATATTAAATTACACTTTTTTAGATAGCTGTTTGTGTAAAAAAAGAATTTAGATAGCAGACAGGTTTGGAAGTGACAGTTGATTATAGCAGATGTGAAAAATGACACTTAGTTCATTTTGTAGTTTATACAGGTTAAGTGGCAGTTACTCTGTTTACATGCATTTATAAGAGTTGTACATGTAGTGTGAAGAAAATATGCATACCTGTAGTTTGTATTCATGCATGTGGATATGCTTGCAGCTGCAAGTAGACATCTTGGAGAATTGTACAGTAGTTTTTGTAGTAGGTGCTTTCCAATGATATGAGACTTGTACTTAGAGTGATCAACAGTACATTTGAAGTGCTGAACTATGATGATGGAGTTAGATGTAGAGGTCTTGGATGTGATTGGTGGATGGTTGTGTGACTGCTTAGCTGTATCAAATGAGGAAATGGGACAGAGAGTGAAGTGGAAAGGGTAGAAGTAGCTTACCATAACTGGTGAATTTCAGGGTTTTTTCAGTTTTACTTGAAACCATAATGTCCCTTTAACAACGTTTTTTTAACTGAATTTCATAGGTTTTTAGTAGCACAACTTAACCATAACGTCCCTTTAACAAAGTTTTTTTACTGAAAAAAAAAATATATATATATCATATATATATATATATATATAAACTACAAAAAAAACTTTGTTGAGGGGACGTTATGGTTAAGTTGCCCTAACAAAAACCTGTACACTTCACTAAAAAAAACCTTCCTCTTCACCTTTATGCTTTAATTTAAAACCGAAAACCCCCTGAAATTCGCCAGTTATGGTAAAGTAAAACTCCAACCCTGCCACCACCCCTGTGCACTGCTAATACTAACACCCAGACCATGAAAAATGTCATCTCAAATGTGAATGCTGACATCAATGACGACATCACTTGTTTAGCCCCTTTCTTTTCCTTCCCAGCCATACATATATATGTGCATTCAGTAAAAAAATGTCACTAAAGGAATGTTATACTTCACAGTGGAACCAAACACCACTGCACATTCCCTCATTATAGTAAGCTAAGCAACCATAACTCGCACCATCTACGTGCATTGCTAAGACTAACACCCAGGACATCAAAGATGACATCACAAATATCATTGATGACTTCACTGATGACATCACATGTGTGCCTCACTTATTTTGGTGCATTGAAAAATGTAGGCTAGGTGGTTTTATTCACTGACCAGCACAATATGAACATTGAAAAGGTGCTGTATACCAAAACATTACCCTTTTTGTGTGTTCTTAAAATACTTTCCTTAGGGTCTGGTGTCAGCTCATGATGCACATGCATGGGGCAATGGCAGGCCTCAAACACACAATTAATTTGTATACAGGAAGATAAACTGTGGGATGCTGCTAGTTCTTTCTACCCTACTTCAGTTTCCCTGTATGTGCCGCTCAGTTAGATGCATTGGGGCGGCATATGTATTGTTTGTTTTAGCACAAGTGTGTATTAAGTGTACATTTGTGAGCTAGTTATTACATGTGTAACATTACACAATCACCCCTGACATCTTGCTACCAACATAATAGAAAGAAACCCTTGTAGGCAGGGACTTTTTAGGGATATTATTTTCACATGTGATGTCATCAGTGATGTCATCAATGATATTTGTGATGTCATCTTTGATGTCTTGGGTGTTAGTCTTAGCAATGCACATAGATGGTGCGAGTTATGGTTGCTTAGCTTACTATAATGGGGGAATGTGCAGTGGTGTTTGGTTGCACTGTGAAGTATAACATTCCTTTAGTGACATTTATTTACTGAATGCACATATATATGTATGGCAGGGAAGGAAAGAAAGGGGCTAAACAAGTGATGTCGTCATTGATGTCAGCATTCACATTTGAGATGACATCTTTCATGGTCTGGGTGTTCGTGTTAGCAGTGCACAGGGGTGGTGGCAGGGTTGGAGGCTTACTTGACCATAACTGGTGAATTTCAGGGGTTTTTCGGTTTTAATTTGAAGCATAAAGGGGAAGAGGGAAGTTTATTTTTTAGTGAAGTGTACAGGTTTTTGTTAGGGCAACTTAACCATAACGTCCCCTCAACAAAGTTTTTATGTAGTGAATTTCACTGGTTTTTGGGAGGGCAACTTAACCATAACGTCCCCTCAACAACATTTTTTTTGTAGTGAATTTCACTGGTTTTTGGGAGGGCAACTTAACCATAACGTCCCCGTAACAAGGGAATTGTATAGGTTTTTGGAAGGTGGAACTTAAGCATGAAATTGTGGCAATCAAGTCATGGAGCAGAATATACACTGTAATCATGTGATTTTGAGAGATATGTAGTATAATCTACGTACTTGACATACATTTAACATAGAACATACAGAACCCCCTCCCTATTGATATTGGAAAGGGACGGACTGAGCGCCTGTTTGCGGACGGGGTTGGACAGGATCAACATTACCCAAAGAGGCGGGGGATAGCTGAAAATGTACTATTGTCTTACAAAAAAAATGTGCGACATAGAAGAGGGACATAAAGATATTTTAAGTAGTAATAAGTAAATATGGAAACCTGAAGCTGGGAAAAGAAAAGAACACATTTAATAACCATGTAGAATAAAGTGGATGGTACCATAAAAAGAAAGGATGCTTCCAGCGTAATCACTTCACATAAACTTGGCAGCCTGGAACGACAGTGGACGGACGCAGTAGGACGAAGGGACATTACAGCAAAACAGTGAGTGCAGGTCATTTTTTTATATGGGTGATGTTTCTTTTGTGGTATGTGCTGCAGAAATAATAATTTCTTTCTGTTGTTTTGACTCAGAAATGGCTAGTACTTTGGAGTGGCTGGAGGAGTATTTCCCACATGTTCTGCATATACAAAATAGTGACCAGTATTTTAGAGGCATTCAACTTATGTATTTTTTTTTTTAACAGACCAGGAAAGAAAATAAGAAAGGGCAACAAACGAGACAGAAGAAGACAGGATAAAAAGGATAGAGCAGAACATGGACATATTGAATGACAACTTTCAAAGTTTACGGGGGTTTGTGGAGGACTGTGTGAGAGGAAAAGTTTGTTATCATTGCCCCACCTGCACCTGCCCTGCTTCTCCATTCCCTAGTGAACCATCCCCAAACCTTGAACAGGAAAATAGACGTTTTGACGAAATATCCATCCCTTCTTCCCCTCACAAATCTTCTCTTCATAACCAACCTGTGTTGAATCCTAATTCCCCCATATTTGTTTCAGTGTCCGCTTACCCCGCTATTTCTTTAGATTGATGTGTGTGTGTGTGTGTTAGAAATGTTTTTGTACAGTAGTAGTAGAGAAAGAGTTTGTGTGTAGAATTTCTTCTTAAAAAGACGTAAAATGTTCGCGAACAGCATGCCTGTTCGACCTATCCGCAAGGAATGGAATGTGGGTGCTGTCTAATGTCAAGTAAGATGGATGTGATGTGTGACTGCACCATCTGTAGAAATTGTGTGTACATAAACAGAAAGGGGTGTCCAAAGGATATACTACCTCAGCGTACCGCTTGGAAACAAGATAATACATGTTTGTAGAACACACCAGATGTCTGGAATGGGTGTAAATGAGGAAAATGGGAGTGTGTGAAGGACAGTATAGCAGTCCGTATCGGGCACAGCCAAAATGGTGCCGTCCGTAGAACAGGCACGGTGGCCGGCAAGTTCGTAGCCAAACAAAATGGAGTTGTCCTAAGGACACTGGAACTGTCCGTACAGTGAACATAGCATGCGTGCACATGCGCAGTAGAAACGTAAGTATTGCGAACATCGCGCCTGTTCCTAACTGTCTGTCTCACTTGTGTCGCACTTTGAAGTAGTTTGAGAACCCGAACACTGTCCGTAGGACACTTGTGCGCATGCACACGTTTGATTCTTTGCATTTGCTATCCAGGGTACTTTCATTACTGGGGCGGATGTGTTGAGGACTTCATCATGTGACCGCACCTACGCTGAGCGTGGGGACTAATTTCCGTGGTTGGTGTGCTTCCGCAACAATACAAATGAACTTGTAGACACAAGGCAAAGTATTGTAGAGTGTAAAAATGTAATTTTACACATCCCAAACAATAGGCCACCTTAGGACTTGCTGTGTAAAATTTGTGTACTGCTTTTTAGGGATGAAAACGGTCACGAGGCACACCCCTGCACCCTTACAAAAGGCCACACCCCCAAGCGCATCTTCATTGTCCTTCTAACTATAGCAGATTGAGGTGTGTTGCCTTTACTGCTGTAGTGACCAAAAGGAAACTAATCAGTATGGCTTCCATGGCTGCTGTTGGGTCATTAGCCTCTGCACCACCACCAACCCGCCACCACCACCACCTCACCAAGGGCCTGCAGAGAGATATATGGGTGAGGATGTAGAGATCGAGGAAGAAGAGGAGGAAGAGAATTAAGTGGAGGAACTCCGCACTAGGAGCACTCAGCGGGAGTCGTGGGTATGGCGGTTGTTTTCCGTTTGTGGGAAAGTACCAAAAGCACATGCGAACCTGGTGAAGTGTAACCAGTGTGAGGTGGTGCTGAGTCGCAGGAGATTTGGAGCGTACAGTTTTGATACGACAACCATGAAGCAACACCTCACTTCGTTCCACACCGCGGACATTCGCAAGGTGGTGCCATGTGAAGAGCGTAGTCGTTTGAGTTCCTCCACAGCATCCTTGGTATCCGTTCCTCCCACCACAAGGGACACTCCTGTGGGGGAGCGCCTCCCTCCAGCTGCCTCACAAGCCATTCGCAATGCTGTTGACCCTTACCTTTCAAAGGTGACAGTAATGTGAACGTATTGTGACGTAGTGGGGGGGAGATTTTTCGAAGTGCTTTTGAGGCTGCAGTCACCGAGCACCAGAAGATCTGCTCCTTACCTAAATAAAGCTCACCCTAAATCTTTCTCTGTTCAGTTGCCCTTTTGTATCCCCGTGGCTGGTGTCCCTTCCTTACCCTCCTTTCACCTCTTCTCCTAGTGTGCCGTGTGCTGTTATCCAATGAATGTAAAAACAACACAAATTACAGAAAAGGCTCTTTTCAGAGCCGCCTTTCTCAGTATAACAATAGAACTATGAAGTGATGGCCGTAGACCCTGCAGAGTTCTGAAAAAGTTTGCGGTCAGTCATAGAGGAAAAAAGGGAGGGTGCTGGCGGAGCAAACGCAATAAAGTGTACGTTGAAAGTAAGGGTGGCTCTGCTAAAGAGCCTTTCGGTGGTGTGTTGTGTGGGTCAAAAACAGTGGATTGGGGAAAACAGATTGTCAGATAGGTTAGTGTGATTGCAAAAGAGGTTGCAATGCATTTTGTACATTGCGAAGAAATATCTGATTGCCAGCATATGTGAGGTGGACTCCATCTCTGCAGAAAATGGAAGTGCTGCGAAACAAAATGTTTTCATTGTGGAAAGAGGACATGCCAACATCTCTTAAAAATGCACACGCAGCCTTATTCACATTGCGTCTCACTTTCTCCATTTGTGGACCAAACGCAGAAGAAAGCAGCCATATTTGTCTTTGGGCAATACGGGAAAACAGTATTTGACAATTTGGAAACATGTCCATGAGCTTCGCGAGTCCTTCCTTCATTGCAAATTGCAAAGAAATTCCAGATACATCGCCTAAACTGTTTCCTCCACAATGAATGATCAGTATATCTGGAGGACGCTCTGTCAGTAAAGTAACACAAAGAGGTACCAAGTCCAGCCATCTCATACCACGCACACCATGCCAGTGCACTTCAGCATGTGGAAATCCGATATTTGTAGATAAACTGTAGCTTTCTGCATGCACCTTCAACCAATGTATCCATGAGTCTCCCAAAATCTAGATAATCTGTTTTCGAGCATGGAAAGCCATGGCTGTGTGGACTCCTGTGAGGGAGAAGACGGTCTTACTAAAGTACGTCGGTCAGAACACACCTACTGAACTTTATGGACCAATCCTTAGCTCCGCTCATTCTCTTTTACTTGCGGCTCCACCCTTGAATCCCCAGTGGTGATATATGCTGGCTGCTAACTATCGCCATGTTCGCGCACATGTACAGGATCAGAGCATGACGACGGTACATTAAAGTACTATTCCCCCTTTTCCCCTTTAAGGTAGGCTCTGAAAAGAGTTGTTTTTTTTTATTTTTGTCCAGATACCGTACAGACATCTGGTATTTTATGTATTTTTTTGTATTTTTTGTCCTTGCTTTACTCTTGCAAACATTATAGAACCTTCTCTAAAGCAAGCCTTACATTCCAAAAGAACATTGCATTTCCCAAAGAAGATAGCGCAACACCATCTCCTTCAAAGTAATGCGCATTGCTTGGAGCAATATTATCTTGGCTACAAAAAAACATACCAACTCGTAGCATGAATGCACGCATGCCCGATTGATGATAGACCTCCCGATGATTTGATCTGGACAGAAAAGAGAGGTGTTGTTCCATTGTACTCTCAGGAGTAAAGCAGAAAAAATGACTTTCGTTGTTGGGAAGATGGTCATGAGTGCTTCAACCAACTGTGCCAAATCTGCCAACAAAGTACGTGAAGTCAGGTATCCCAAATGGCAAGCACCGTAGTGCAAAATTACCACATGAGGAGTGGTCATTCTACGCATGTCTCTACAAACTTGCAGAATTGCCGCAGCATTGGCATTAGTGTCAGCACTCCACACCACCTCCACTCCTCACACATCGAAATGGTGTGCCACATGCCTACTCTCGGCATAGAGTTGTAAGCCTTGCACAAAAATGTCTCCAAGCATCAAAACCCTGACCCTCTCCACCTCTGCCATCTTCAGTGTGCGCACACAAAAGAGTAATGTGAACATCTGATTGGCTGATGCCTACAGTCGCCTTTCCATGCAGGATTTGCTATAGAAACCCGTATGTGACACGCCCTACCAGCAGACAAGCGTTGCCTACGTGCGGCACGTAACTCTTACCCAGACCTTCCACCCTTTCTACAGCGGTCCCAAAGCGAGTCCCTCATTGGACACAACTAAGCAGTCGCACAATCATCCACCAATCACATAGAACATTGCTAATTTTAACTCTCATCAAAATTGCGCACTTCAAAATTACTGTTGATGATTCTGAATGGAAGTCGCATACCGTTGCAAAGCACCTACTTCACAAGCTACTGTGCAAGGATTGTGAATTTCTACGTACAACTCCATGCATGTCCACATGCATCAGTATAGAGTGCAGGTATGTATATTTTAATCAGAGAACATGTGGAAGCCTTATGATTTAAATTAGACAAAATAATGCAGCTAAATGTCCATAGGGAATACATAACAACGCTCCCCCTTTAAAGTGCAAGATTGACGATTTGTCATTCACAAATCGCACGACTGCTTACTGTCTTCCGCATAACCTGTACATACGTTGCAAGCATGCCTATTTGGGGCAGACCTCAATTTTGCATGTGAAAATGTCGGAGTTCTGTACGGCCTACAGTAATGCTACTTGCAATGTGATCGTATGAGAATAGTAAGCGCTCCCGATTGTAGTGGTGACATTTCCTTCTGAGGGTCTCCCGATTTTTCGACATTGTGCTTTTCATTAACAAGTACAAAATGTTTCCCCAACTAGTACTTTGCCCTATCGCTTACAAACCTATCTCCTATGCATAGTACACTTTATAAAGAACAAGGCATTTTCATACCCTTAAAAGATTTAGTTATTTTGAAGGACTTTCAAGTACCATATTGCAAGTACTATGCAAAGACTGCACAGAGTGAATTAAAATGTGCACGTGCACTGGGTTGGAATATGAAAGTTCAATCCTCTGATGAAAGAAGCACAAGTAATGTCGAAGTATCATCACTGCTGCAAACACACAAAGTAATTGATTTTGTTTTTTTAATTCGCAGTGAAGACTACTCTCCTGAGAATCAACAGCATCTACACTGCAGACGACATATCCGAAGAAACCTGGTCATCTTGCACAAAAAGGTAAGTACAGTACAACCTTTATATTGTAACTACTCCTTAACGAGGCTTGCGTGGGTTATTTGTTTATTTTGGGCACCAAAGCAAGCATTGATTTGTAAACCATTCTACCTACAAATATCCATTTATTGAACAAAGAATAACAGGCAGAATGGCTGACAAATCCCTGTGTGTTTGGTACTGAAATAACATAGGTAATCCTTAGAAGGTTCGATTGTGAAAAGAAGTTGCTGTAGCAAGTTTTTGGCATTTCAGTTATTAATAATGGTTCTCGTCACAAGTAGTCCACTTTGTACTCTCATCTGAAGCACATTGTAGTAGTATACAAAGAGTAAAGTAGCCCTACCAAATGATTGTTAGAGTTCACTGTATGTTGACACACCATGACAAAGAGCTTCCCCATCAGACTTATGCACACATGCACACTGCACACATACATTGGACAACAGACCAAAGTATATTTTTTTTCGCAACAGACACCAAAGAATGCCTACCAAAAAGCAACTCCGTAGAAAGGAACGCAGAATTAGAGCAAAGAAAAATAAAGGTGCCCAATGTAAGCTTCCACCTGTTGGAGAGTTTGTAGAGAATCTTGGTACAAACCAGCTAATGCAGTTGGGTAACATAATAAAGGAAGTCTTAACTAGCGAAACTGTACCTCCTGCATCAAAAAGTGTCACAAAACACAGAAATGTTGTCAAAAAAAACATCTGCAAGTACAGCTAACAATGTTCCTAATAATCCTGATAGTGTAAGAAGAACCAATAGTAAAAAGTATTTTAGCAAAAAAAATTCATCAGAGAGTCCTTCAGAATCTACTAAGAAGAGGACCAAAATCATCCTCACCCCTTAAAACGTACCGTAGAAAGTTAATTGTACCAGCACTCGTGGACAGTGCAATCCTTCTCAAAAGGAAGTTGTTCATATTAGTGTTAAATCGGATGAAAGCACTAACAAAACTAAGTACCAAACTACAAAAGAAACTCAGTAATAAACGGAATGTGAACAAAAATAATTTCTTGCATGTTTGTGCTGGTGAATGGAGTCACACAACAACCACAGAGCCAAATTTGAATGAAGAAGCATATAAACAAAATTAAACAAACACAATTGCCATCCATTGCAGTGGACGAGGGTATGAAAAAATCAATACTACCATCATGGAACAAGAAACACTGCTTAGAAAACTATCTCCTGAACACTCAAGAATTACCTCTCGATTCAGCAGAACCTTACCGTCCAGTATACAAATGGCCGTGCACATCAATGTGTGCCATTCCAAACAAAGCTTTCAAATCTTTACGTCAGTTCCTCAATCAATATGTAAAAGGTAAAGACAAAAGTAAAATGAAAGTGCTGCAAAATATGGATATTTGTGCAGTGCGGAAAGACACAGGACTAAAAGGACATTCATTAGCCTGCATATCTGGGCCTATTTGCAAAAGTACCTTCCATAATATCAAAAGAATATCAGTGCATCACTCCAATGTAAGAAATTTAGTGTATAAAATATACTATGCAAAAAGTCCAGCTTCAGAATTAGGCAATTTAAATACCACTCTTCTGCATGGTACACCCAAATACTTACAAGAAGAAATGGACCATATTCACAAAAAGTATTTTGGAAGTGAGAGCCACGTAGAAAATGCAACAGTTTTATAACATAGTAGCGACAATTCTGCACATTGCAACCTTCTATTACACACATACAGAAAAGAAATAGTAAAATTTAAAAGGTCATCGGCTGAAGTACCAAACCATGTGTGTGTTTGTTGCCGCAGAACGTTTTACAAAAGGAACACAAAAAATGTGGACATAGCATACAAAATAGAAAACAATGAAGACTCTAAATGGTTTGAATTAGCTCTGTACCTTTTAGTTGAAAACAAATATGAAATAACGGAACGCCTAATATGTTGCAGTTAGTGTACTGCAAAATTAGACAACCACACTCCTTCACGTGCTATTACAAATAATTTTGAATTGTTTCCATTACCAAAAATCCTGCAACAGCTCAATTTGTATGAGAGCATAATAATTCAAACAGTTCACCCATTTCATGCAATTATACACCTTCATCCAAAAACAGCAAAATTACCTTCCTCTGAACTGGTGAAAGGCATTAGTCGCAAAGTAGTTTACTTGTCATTAGATCTAATGGAAAATGTACACACTCTAGGAGTGGAACGTTGAATAGAGCATTCTTTAATAGTCTTGGTAAATGGAGTACCAACAAAGGCCAAAAAATGTTGCCAACAATTAGTGGACTTACACAAAGTTAGACAAGCATTGCAATATCTAAAAGACAATAATGAGTACTACAAGGAAATAAATATTGATGAAAGCTTAAGGCAAACAACTGAAATAATTCAAGAGCCATCAGAAACTGGACAATTCAAACTTCTGGATCCAGCTACAGTATCCACTCTTTTGGACCATTACACAATTCATCCATTGCATTCCAATGAAAGCATAGATGATGCACTAGAAACTTACCAAATGCGACAAACCAAAGGGTCACCAATGAGTATTTTGGAAAAAAGTATAGAAGCACATGCTTTTCCACTGCTATTTCCTACTGGCAAAGGTGGCAGATACAATGATAGACCCACTCAGATTGGGGCATCAGAATACTGCTCATTACGAATGTATTCGCAAGATCCAGATTTAGACAAAATGTGGAATACATATTCCACCTACTCTATGAAAGTAAATTAGCAACACTATGTTATGGAGTTGCACACATTCTTAAATCTGGAACGCACTTTCAAAATATGTCAGCTACGCAGTTAATACAAAAAGTACAAGAATAAAGATGAGGTTAGGTTTTACAATCAAGTATAACAAATTTGTTTGCAAACATGTGTGGTACAAAGGAATACTGGTTCAGACGGCACGGAGATGTGCATTGCATGATCAGAAACCTTGGACCACCAACTTGGTTTGTTACGCTAAGTTGTGCAGAATATGCATGGGAAGATTTACATGAGTTCCTACGCATAGCAAACAGCAACAAAAACAACATAGATATATTAACACCTGGAGAACTTTGCTCTCTGGATCCAGTTAATGTCTCAAGATATTTCCATCATCGTTTCATTGCAATGCTACAATTTACTTGCAATAAAACTGTTCCTCCCCTTGGAGAAGTGCAACACTTCTTTTGGAGAAACGAATATCAAGCGAGAGGAGCACCACATATTCACATGCTGTTATGGATCAAAGGTGCACCGAAATTTGGGCACGACAGTGATAGCACTGTTTTGCAGTTTATCCAAAAATGTGTCACATGTGAAATCCCTTCACAACAGACACATAGTGAGCTGCATGGGCAGATTTTACAATTTCAAAGACACAAATGTGGCAAATGTTGTCGCCGCAAATACAAAAACAAAGATAAATACTACACCAAATGCCGCTTTAGTGTCCCTATACCAGTTACAGAAACAGGTGAAGTAAACACATTCATGTCTTCATTTCGACATAGTGTTAAAGGTAAATCACCTAAAAACACGTATTACATAAAAAGAAGGGAAGAATCAAAATATATCAATGAATACAATGCAATCATTGCCCTATTATGGAATGCAAACATAGATGTGCAGTACATTGCCGACAATTCAACTGCTGTTGCACGATATGTTACAGCCTACTTAACAAAAGCAGAAAAAACAGAGCTTCAAGACCTCTGGGATGACCTAGCATCAGACAAAACATTATCCCAGAGATTGTACAGCTTAGGCATAAAAATGCTCTCTCATGGAGAATGTGGGGCCTACAAAGAGGCAGATCGTTTAACCGGCACTGCTTTGTATGGAAAATCAGACAACATAGTATGGCTCAGTCTTGGTCCTGCAAAATCTAAAATCATATGAGGACATAGAAACAATTGCCAGAAATAATCCCAACAGCCAAGACATTCTAAAAAACTATTTACTGGACACATACTATCCGAACAGGAGTACCACTCTGGAAAGCATGTGTCTATACCGGTTACCAGTCAAATGGTCGAAAACATTTGGTCGACAGACAATTTGGTCGACACCATTTGGTCGAATGCCAAATGGTCGAATTTTTTTTTTTTTTTTTTTTTACCCATTTTTTGGTTTTTTTTGGGGGGGTCCCCCCACCAACCCCCTTTTTTTTCTTTTTTCTTTTTTTTCCCCACACGAAAACCCACAAAACACATATATATATATATATAAAGAAAAAAAAATTCGACCATTTGGCATTCGACCAAATGGTGTCAACCAAATTGCAGTCGACCAGTTTGTCGTCGACCAGTTGACTGGACACCGTCTATACCACATAGCTCAAAACTTTGTTACAACTTTTCAAACCATGGAGATAAGAGGAAGTCATACTAGATAATTATGAGTGCTATGAAGATGCTTTCAAAGCAAATGAAAGCACTATCACCGATGTGAACTTTACGCAGTACAAAACAATGTTACACAATGAGCAGCAACAGGAAGAAGAACTTTAGGCCCAACTAGATAAAGACTCTTCTGACAGTAGTCAACCTTCTGTAACAGGAAGTCAAGAACCATTAGGACAACCACTAATAGCAAATGAGGCTGAGGTAGCTATGGCAGAAGTAGAAAACACCATGTATCAGTATCAAGAAGATTCAGAAGACTTAACTGTACAACAAGCAAAACTTAACAACGATCAGCACACCATTTTTGAAGACATAACAAAACAAATTGTAAATGTTGTACAACACGAAAAATAAAGAATGTACCTGCCAAAATTACAAACCTATACTGCTGTACGTCGGTGGTGAAGCAGGATCAGGGAAAACATTCTTAATCAAAATCATCAGCAAGTTCCTTCAACAATTGACAAACAACAAACTGTCAGCTGTTGTAACAGCCCCCACAGGTTTAGCTGCCTACAACATAGGCGGTGTGACTTTACACCGATTACTACTGCTTCCAGTAGAGCATCAAAAAAAATTAGACTACTACAAACTTTCTGCAGAAGCTGCAATGGAATTACGTAAAGTATTGAAACAAATGAAAATGCTACTAATAGATGAAGTGAGCATGGTCTCCAACCTAATGTTGGCTTTGATTCATCTCAGATTGCAAGAAGTACTTAAAAATAATAACGAAGAACTCTTTGCAGGGAAACACATTATCGTTTCCGGAGATCTTCTACAATTGACACCAGTGAAAGGTGAACCGATTTTTAAAACCTTAGGCCACAAACTCTGCCGGAAAACTGTTGGTAGCATAGGTAATTTTAACCTTTGGCAACATTTCCAATACAGAGAATTAACTGAGAACATGCAGCAATCTGCAGATCTCACTTATGCCAACATCTTAAAAAGTATTAGAGTTGGTGTATTATCTCAAGAAGCACAAGCTGTATTGAAAAACTGGAATATACATGCACTTTATGGCGATAATGCATGTGCAACTGATGTTATGGAACAAATAGCACACAAAAATGTCAATTGTATGGCCTTAATGCCAACTCTTGCAAGCTGTTTCAAATTCAATGAAACAATGTTAAAGAAAGAAATGCAAGCAATAATAGAAATTAGTGCCACAGACAAACTAGACATACATGGTATGACAGTACCCATGTGTGAGCAAGCCACAACAAGACTAAATAGTTTAGAAAATTCAATCTCCAACACAGCTGGGTTGGAAAAAATATTGAAATGATCATTACATTTTAGAGTAATGCTTAAACATAACCTTGACGTAGAGCAAGGGCTAGTTAATGGAGCACTGGGCACAGCTGTTGGCTTTCAATCATACCCACGTGATAGCAACATTCAGTTTGTAAATATTCGCTTTGATAAAGTTTCAGAAGTGAAAAGGATAGGGTGCTCAATTGCTCGATGCCTTCTCTTCAAAGACATGTATGTACGTAGAGAGCAACTTTCTCTAACTCTTGCATATGCAGTTACCATTCATAAATCCCAAGGTCTTACCCTATAGAAAGCATTGATAGATATAGGAAACACAGTGTTTAAGGAAGGCAGGAGCTACGTAGCATTGTCACGTTTACGTGCACTTGACGGTCTATTGCTAATAAACTTTGATTCAAGTAAATTCAAAGCTGATATTCCTTGCATTCTAGAATACAATAGATTGCGTTCACTGTACACCCCTCATCTGAAACAATACCCTGTTCCAGATAAAGTGAAACGTGGTAAAAGAAAAGTAAATGAAACAGAAATGCAACAGAATGCAACAGCAAATTCCGCAAAGAAAAGAAAAGAAGCTAAAGTTTCATCAATTGCTGCAAACATAGAAGAACCTATTAGGGAATGTAAACCAGGCACGTCGGCAAAGAAGCAACAGAAAAACTGAAAAATGCACTCAGATACAGAACTTGCTGGCCCATTCAAATTTACAAATGAAAGTGGGGTAAGTTGCTATGCAAATGTAGCAATGAATATTCTATTTCAATTGCCACCAATTGTTAACAATATTTAACTGCACAGTACAGACCAATTGTGTTTGCAAATGTTAGTGCTGCATAGAAATGCAACAAGCAATCCTGACAACACATACAGTGTTCATGGAGTAAGGCTACAATTGGCACGACTGTGCTGGAATGGTGAGATTCACTATGAACTCACAAGAAGATTCACAAGAATTTCTAATGTACATACGATTAGTATTGGAAAACAAAAGCATACCTGTAAATGAAATCTTTCAAATTTCGTACATGTGGAAACATACAAGCACTCTCTGTAGCAAAGTGATACAGGAAGAAATCCCAAATTAGCGATTTGTGTATGTTTCCAAACCAAACAGTGAGAGCATTCCATTTCAGCAACTTGTGCAAAATGCAAACCATGGCAGATTATGTAGTATTTGCAATTCAGACAATCGCTCCACCTTACTGATACAATCACATAGTGCCTACATAATACTTATGCTTCTACGTTATAGTGCAGATGGTACCAAAAACAACTGCAAACTGACTGGATTCACACACGGTCAAGTGTCACTTGGAAAGAAAACCTTTACAAAAGTAGGAATAATCTACCATGCAGGAGCTACAACCAATGCAGGTCACTACACTGCATACATTAAAACGAATTCTGGATGGTTTGAATGTAATGATAGCACCATTACTCTAAAGCAGAGGTTGCCAGCTAACCTAACAAAAGCATATTTAATGTTCTTGAAGCCAAAATTTACGAATTAATGTGTACTTCAAGATTGTCAACAAAGTATGTGAAAGACTACAAACAGAATACGCCCACAGGTATCTAACTACCCAACAGGATGGAAGAATGACACAAATAAATGATTATCACAGATCATTGGAAATAAATGCACAGGTAGAATATGCCTATAGGTATCTAACTGTTGTTAAAAATCGGCAGGAAGGCAACAAAGAAAACATTATTGGGAAGGATGAAGGAAACAGGATATAACAACGACACAAATTAATGAGTATCACAAATCTGTAGGAACAAATGCACAGTTAGAATACACCTACATGTATCTAACTGTTGTTAAAAATGGGCAGGAAGGCAACAAACATAACATTGATCAGAAAGATGAAGAAAACACTGAAAGGGAAAAATGAAGTAGTTAGTACCATGGGAAATGAAGGTTTTTTTTAATCCGACAAGGATTTTCTTCCCCAGACCCAAGAGAGCAGGGTCCCCCCACAACAACCTCGGTGATATGTGGTAGTGGGGGTTATTCTATAGGTGTGTTATCCTTCAGTACTTCTGCCCAGAGGCTTCCCTCCTAGCTGTATGACTGTAGATCTTACATGGGATGGGTGTGCAGTGTCTTCCAAGTCTAGTACTTACCACTTTGTTCTTGGTTGCATGGCCTTTGGCCATGCACCCAAGACTGCACGCACTCCCCATGACTTGTCAATCATAACGCAACACTACGGGTGTATGCATGGGTGGCACATGCGGCGGTGGTTGTGGCCAGGGCCTACAGTCTTGGAAGTAAGGCCTTCTGCCTTTGGCCGACAGCCATGCATCCAAGACTCTAGGCCGTAGCCACAACCACCGTAGCATGTGCCACCCATGGCGGCGTACTAATGAATATAATAATAGCCATTGGAAAAAATAATGCATTCACAGCATGTTGTCAATTTCAATGTACCCTAACACCACACGTGTCCTTACAAATGTAACAACTCCGGGCTGAAATACTGGCCTTATTGGACCCCTCATTTTCTGTGCGTACAAGGAGGCCATAGAACATACGTCATTAAGTATGTATAAGTGTACTGTGCGTACAAGATGTCCATAGAAATTACATCATGACGATCGACCCCCAGAACAAATGCATTGATCACCCATATTTTAAGACTCTAGCCCCTGGCCACAACCACTGTAGCATCTGCCACCCATGGCGGCATAATAATGAATATAATAATAGCCATTGGAAAAAAAATTGTTTCACAATTTCAATGTTGCCTACCAATACGCATGTGCTTTCAACAGTTACAAATTTTCTGTCCACTACATGGACAGAAGTGCTATCGTTATTACACCCCACATTTACTGCGCGTACAAGGTGTCCATAGAAATTACATCATGACGACCGAAAAACAAATGCATTGATCACCCATGTCTTACTGTCTGAACCTTTCCCAATTCTCTGTGACACAGCAAAATAGTTTCATGAAAAAAGCATGTGTACGCTAGTTGTTGCTCCACTTTCCGCGGATCCAAGATGTCGGGCGCATCCAAACCATCTGACGCAGAACACGTCTCGCAGCAGCCAATGGGCAGGGACCTCGCGTGTCTGTGGTCATGATGCCAGCCCCTTAGCCAATCGGTATCTTGTTCTTCGACCGAACAGGGAAGTGTGACCGCAGAGCGAACATAGATATCACTAATTATTTCAGACATACTTTTTGATAATTATAAAGAAACATACTGCACGGATGGTGAACAAATTTACAAAAGCACGCTTTCTGGACCAAGCCCCTGTAACTGCAGCAGATTTCATCAAAATCCGTCCAGCGGTTTCACCAGTCTATGGGGAAAAAAGACGTTTTGGGACCCCCCTATAACTTTGCCCCCCTGGCCGAAACATCTCCAAACTTTGCACAAAAAAAATTCAGAATGGCCCATATACTTTTTTTTTTTTTGCAAAGTTTGGTGAGGATTCGTCCAGGGGGAGCGGAGTTATAAGCCACCCAAAAAGTGCTCTTCCTATGGAAACAGCAACTTAACCATAACTACTGTGGCCGTGCAATATATATATATATATGTAAGTATGTGAAAATGTGCAAACGCAAACCTTCTGGGAAGCAACTGTGAATAGAGCGCTGTATATAGGGGACCTGGGAGTTCCAGTTAGGTTGTGGGGGCAGCAGAAAAAGCTTGGAGTTAGGATGAGCATGGGGAGAGGTAGCTCTAAAGGGGAAGGAGTAGGGTTGAGTGGAGAAATCAACAATAGACAAGATGTTCTTAGTAGAGAAGGGTCATATTTTCCTTCCAGAAGTGTGGGATGGAGTGGGCTAGTGTTATCTGTATAGGTAACTTGTTAGGGTGTTTAGCAGTAAAATGCCTGTTTCCTATTTCTTTCGCTCTTGAATTATTTGTTTCCCATGTGCAGATTTTGAGGCTCGTGGTGGTGCACTGGTTTCCAGAGATGGTGTGTTTCTCAGCCGCATATTGTGGTCGTTTGGCTGTGACTGGTTGTAGGTGAATGAGGCTGACTTGAACACAGTAGATGCTCTAAAGCGTAGCCAGTGCAGCTCCTTAACGATGGGAGTGATGTGCTTATATATTCTTAGTCCTGTGATGAGGCGGGCTACAGTTTGAGGAGTGTATTTCGGACAAGCTAAGGTTGCAACTGCGACTCTGTAAGTAGGGTGTTGCCTTGACCAGGTGAGAGATGACCAGAGTTTGGACAGCTGTTTTGAAACTTGGGGCAGGGATGAAAGTCTTAACTTTGTAGAGAAGTTTAAGAAGAAATAAGGCTTAGATAATGGCCTAAAATAAAGTGAACTAAGAAAGGCAATCCTGTAAGAGCAAGAGAGGCACAAGACACAAATTAAATTATGTGTTGGAAATGTTTGTCTCTTGCTCCCTATCACTATTAAAAAGATACCTGTTGGATTGCACCTCTTGGTCTCTGCCAAGAGAAAAGAAGTGTAAATAAATGCCTGCACAGCCGAGAATATTTTTCTTCAATGATGTAAAAAAATTATCAATCCTTTCCAATGCCTCTGCATTGAATTTACAGCCTAGTTTATCAGTGCTGAAAACAAGGTTGAGAACCAAAATGACTTATATGCTGCATGTGGGGAAAACAAGGCCCAAAACTTGTAGAGTGCATTTACTTCACAAAAGATTCATCAGGCTCAGAATGTTTGTTGAACATGACACAGATACAGGAAGGTCAACGATTTCATCACCAGTGCCATGTTCCTAGATTCCCAGTATACAATTAAAATCCATTTGTATTACAAACATGCCATGTGTAGAGAAAATAAATCTGCTGTATAAATGTAATTTGTATTCAATAACTATCAGTACTATGTATTTTGGAGTACAAAATTATGTAAATTGTAAGGCCTACTGCAGTCTCCTGTGAAACAACACTGTATTTTAGCATGCTGAACTTCACTTCAAATAGGGCTGTGATTAATATATGTCATAAAAACTTGACCAGAAATAGCCCTGTGATTACTAAGGGCAAATTCAAACAGTCTGAATTCCACTTTCAGAAGCACCTGCTTAGGAATGCAGAATGAAAAAATATGAAGAGGCTATACAGAGGCCTTGGTTATCAGGTTTATGCCGGTACTGAAGATTATACAAATGAAGACACTGATAGATGGTCTTGGGCCCTGGCCTTCAAAGATGCCTGTCAACATTTCTCAAAACATAGGCCTCATAAAAACCCATTAGTTGAATCTACACAATACTTTATCAGATTTTCATGAGAGGCCAAACAAATTCAGCCTGGACACACTGGTATCATGCAAAAGGAGTATGCAGGAGATGTATCAACGATGACCTCTATAGGAAGAAGCCAACATTTCTTCGCTTCCAAACTGGATAGGTTAATACATGTACCTGTTAAAACCCAAATAGTTAATCCTTAAATAAATCATAACGCTGTGATGGAAGGTCAGAATAACACAATACACATTACAGTTTGTAGCTATAAATCATATCTACAAAAACATGTAGACATTTACATAGGGTGCTCTGTATACATTAGGGGAAAAATGACAAAAACACATATCTCCTGAAATATTTGACGCATATAATTGTTCTGCATTTTCAAATGTGCACACTGCTATCTAGATTACAGTGATCTATATTTTATTAATTTCATACATTCACATGGAAAGCTAGGTTTGAAAAACAAAATAGCCATTTTAATATTAGGAGTAGATTTACCCCTCGCTTTCTGTGTGTCATGAGACTGGCAGTAACCACACCTAGTTGCAGTTGTGTTTTGCATATAGACCATTTCCACTGCTGGATCTAGACTCCAGAGTTGTGGATAAATTGTTGTCCATTTGTGTGCAACCATGGGTTTCGCAGCTCATACATATGGAAACTCCATTGCTAAAATATGTGTGGAAAGTGCTGGATAGTGAGAGAAAAGAAATCACTGTTTCCCTAAGAATGTTTTCTAGTACCATATAGGCAAGACAGAATACTTGACAGGTTTTAACATTAGCAGTAATCACAAATGCACACAATATGAGAGATATACCTGGATTAGGTGGAGAATGACATCCCCTAGTTCAATGTTGGATTAAATTAGTGTGCAAAATAAAATTGTATCTAATGACTTTATGTTGTGGATCAGAATATTGTATTCATAGGCTGAATTAGTTAACTCTGACAAATGAGGGGTGGGGAGACGCACCAGCATGGTTCTATGTTCTTACATCCCGAGTTTATTTTTTTCTGAATTTTTTGCGGAATATTTTCAGCCAAAAAGACTCAGCAAATTTTTTAACAAAAATATTTGGGGTCGGGTACTCCTCCAAACCCTCCTTTCCCTATTATCATGCCCATCCCCTTATATCCCCTTAACGACCCCACATTTTGGGATGCATATTTTTGGCAAAAAACTCAGCAAAAAAAGGCTGGTGTTATAATAACATTGTACCACCAGCGTGGGCTACCGTCACTCTCCTTTCCTTTTCATGTTGGTGATTGAGCAACTGGCAAAAAATTGCATAGGGAAACCGAAGATGGAGTGATCAAACTAGCCAGGAAGGTTAGTACTGTGTTTTTATAGGCTTAGACTATGGTACTTTACTTGAAGGAACCTGACTTGATAGTCCCAGTGGTACCTAAAGTGGCAGAAGACTACAGATTTTGTTGCGTCATTATAAATATCTGAAGTAAATCCGTGCTTTTCCGATTGGGTGGTTTGGCTGGTGTGATGGCCAAAAACCTCAGACTAATGCGATAAACTGGACTCTAGTGGCACATGGGGTAACTACACTTTATCTCATGAACATTCACCTTTAAGATTGCTCCAAATCACAATGTACTGTGATATGAGATGTGGCCGAAGTTTGCATCCTTTATGATAATGTGAAATACGCTTACTACAATATGCTTCTTGGAACAACTTCATGCAAGCAGGACATTGTAAACACAAATGTGGTTTAATAATGATTGTGTCAGGTAACCATGTGTCCATTAGATCCACTGTTTCTACCAAATAAGAGTGATGCGTAATGCAAATGAGCAAGTTCAGTTCCATGATTAATGCTTTGAAATACAATGTGGAAAGGCTGTAAAAGGTCATGCTAAAGAAACATATATGTAAATATTTAATTTAACATATTTGTTGTAAAGTGGTCTTAAAGGGTTAAGTTTGCATGGTATTTGTTCACGGTTGCTACAGTCTCTTGAAGTCTCTTGAAGTGTTCACTTTCGTACTTGATTTAGTTATCTTTTCTCAGAGAAGTATTTGGGGACTTGGACTTCAATTCCCACAGTAAAATCTGCTTTCAATTTCCTTGCTTCATTACTCACAAGATACTAATGTCTGTCTCTTTCCGTGCTTCAGAATTAGGAGCCTCTTCTTTAGAGGTATTGGGATCTTGATTTGCTCTTTCCACACTGCAAGTTTGTAGAATTCACAATCTCTCCGTCAGAGGCATTGTGAATTTGGCATTCATTTCCCAATATTCAATTGTCTGTTGATTTCCTTGCTCCAGGAATTTCAACTAATTCTTTAGGATGAAAAAGGTATGTATTGGAAGGGTGAACTTTACTTCCCAGCATAGGCCAGCTATTCATTTACTTTGTTGTGCCTTCTGATCCCCCAAGGCTGGAGTCTTTGGGTATGTCATTCCATGGCACCAAGAGTCTTGGATCTGTCATTCCATGGCACTGAGGTTTGTTTTGGGCTATCTCTCTCTTACTGGTCTCTGTTGTTACCCCATCTCTGGAGTGAAGGTTTTCCAGATCTGCTTTTTCCATGGTCATGGACCTCTTCTCCCTAGCTCCAGCTCATCACTCTTCTCTCCAGGCTAGCTTCACTCACCTTTGCCGGAAGTCCGAGGCTGGAATTGTCTTATTGGGTCTTTGCCTCTCTGCTTCCTCCCATTCAGCGTCTAGGTCAGGGTTGTCCAACTCCAGGCCTCGAAACATGTTGGATTTTCAGGGTACCCATCATTATTATTCATGAGATAAATTTGCATACAATGATTCTAAAAGTATGCAAATCTTTTCTCATGAAAATTAATGAAGGATATCCTGAAAACCCATCCGGATTCTGGCCCTCAGGGCCTAGAGTTGGACAACCCTGGTCTAGGTATTCAGCCAAATAGATTTGGCTCTTAGCAACCTTGCTACTGCTGACCTCCTCCCTCTCAGAGATGGGAAATTGTTTCTTGCCACTCTCTTAGATTTTGGGGCTCAGCTCTCCAGTGACAGTCTCTTCCAAGTATGTCAAAGTATGAAGAGACAGTCTGCAGAGTCTTTTGAGCTCTTCCCCTCTTTCCACACCAGCCCTTCTGATATTGTCAGGTCTCATCATGTGAGCTTAATTGTGAGAACATGCTTATTTTCGTAGTGGTATTTCACAGTGGTAGGGCTCACTGTGAGAAGTAGCATGCACTGAGTCTTTCTTTTATGGATGGGCCAGCTAGTGCAACCTATTCACTTGCTTCAGGTTAAGCAACAAACTGAAGTGCAGAAGGCATAGTCCTCTACAACTTGCATTGAATCAACTGCACTGATCAGTCTGCGGACACAATGCGGAGAGCCGGCAAACAAGAACTCCATCTTGCTGCTAAATGTTTGCAACCACTGCTCGAGTTAAACCAGAGGATTTGTTGGAAGTAGCGAGGAAAGCTACATATAATGTGAGACTAATGGAAAGCATATTGCCTACGAAGCCAAGAAGACGAGAGGATTGCTGATGGCAGGGAGACACTGAACAGAGAGGAGAAAACTAGACTGTGAAACTGAGACAGACATTCCCTGCATGGATGCTCTCCTCTGAAGATACCACGAGCAAGCAGAATGCGAAATGGGGCCCCTGGAAGTGTGAACCCAAGAGTAGAGCGCAAGGTTGTGCAGAGGTCTGCAACTGAGGAGAATAAGTCACGCCACTCAGATAACAAAACAAGAACAGCAACCTTTTAAGAGACCAGGTCTGAAAGCACCTTGGCAATTCAATCCTTAAATACATTTTGTACCAAGAACATGCTGCATGTTGGAGAAAACAGTCATATGTCACAGCAAACCGAGAGGCACTTGTACCAAGAAACTGTTGAATTTTAGGAAATGGAGTCCCAAAGCGAACAGAGAGATATTAGTACCAATAAAGTGTTGCATGTTAAGAAAGTGAGTCATATGTCTCCTAGCAACCACAGATACATTTGTACCAAGTGCTTAATGTTGGGATACTCAATATGTCTTTACACTGCTACGTGTTGCAGCAGTGAGGTGTACGTTCTAGAGAA
The DNA here is from genome assembly GCF_040938575.1 of Ambystoma mexicanum. Taxonomy (NCBI): domain Eukaryota; kingdom Metazoa; phylum Chordata; class Amphibia; order Caudata; family Ambystomatidae; genus Ambystoma; species Ambystoma mexicanum. The sequence continues at coordinate 1,488,830,731 of NC_090921.1, forward strand.
AGCTTGGATATTTTGATCGGAATACCATCCGCTAGGTAAAGGTGATCACAACTCCAACATCTACAAACTGAAAAGCTGATGTCATCTGTAGCTCAGGTGATCACAACAATGTTACGCAAGTCCTTCCTGAACACCAGACCAAAGAAAAACAAATCTTGATTTAAAGGTGAAATATGAGCCTATTGTGTATTTTGTCATTGGCAGGTTCACAGGGCACATTGTCCCAATGGATACTCTATTTCTAATAATTAAAATGCCAGAGTGTCTGTGTCCCATGAGCTTTTAACACAGAAATAGAGTTTATGCACATACCGTGCATTTGAATGAATAGAGGCAGAGGTGTCACTGGGTGGGGCTGTGGGGGCTTTAGCCCCGGGTCTTTTGGTTGTAGCCCTGGATAGAAGTTCAGGGTCTACGACCAAAAGGCTAACTAGCCCCGAGTCCCGACCGTCCTGACATTAGAAAGCCCTGGATCTTTTCCAGACCTAGCAACACCCCTGAATAGAGGGCACATACTTGAACTAAATAAGTGCAGTCTGCTACCCAGATCATGGAAAGGCATCCAATACTTGAAATTCACTGCTAGTTCACACCTGAATGGGCTGTCCTCCAGCTTAGAACTTTTCATGTTGTGCAATTATGTGGCATGCCACCTTTAATCCAAAACTATTGCATTAGAGTATAGATATGTAGAATTTGTATATGAGGAGGGACCCAAAGCTTGTTGGTGTGGTTTGGTTATTGGCACACCTATTGACTGCCCGTGGCCATGCTAATCAATATGGCCATTGCCAGCCAGTTTCTACCGCTCCCTGCCCAAAACACCTCCTCATGGGAACTCTTTGCGCTTGCTTTAATCAAATCTTACCATCAGACTTTTCAATCGAAATGCCTGCCAGTGTTTTTTCAAAGCAATCTTCTGAGAGTTAATCACTTAATTGGAGAGATAAACATGCTACTGGTGTAATACAAATGTCTTAACAAAGTCTGCCTTCAGCCACTCGATTTATAAGCACTATGCAAGTTCTGTTAACAACAAGCAGTGCCAAAGCCACAAGTTTTTGTTAGCTTGTGTATAGGTATTAGGCATTTTCCAGGCACTGCTATTATATACCCAGGTACTTGCAACATTTTGAACCTGCTACCATCAATTGCCAGTTAATACCACTAGGGTAGTACCTGGCTACTGCCTCTCTCATGTCTACACAAAAGCCAAAACTGTTGGCATTGCCAATGCTTGTTACTCAGGTAGAGGTGAGTGTTCTTGATAGAAGCACGCCCAAGTGCAGTTGTTTTACACAGAAAACTGTTTAACTTTTCGACAGAGAGAGACAAGAAAGGCACTGCACAGGTTTTAATGAGTGTGAGTTAAGAAGTGCATTATTTAAGCAATAGAACACAAGGAGGGGGGCATTACCAGTAGGGTAATCCCCTGGGGTGATAGTTAGAAGCCCAAGCGAAGCAAGGGCTTTCATGTAGCCCTGGGAGCATGCGTTGCCCATTAATGCCCCCCTGCCAGGGCTCTTTTGCTATTAGTAGTTTGGCACGTCATACCAGGGTACTCATTTTATGTTTTCTCGAGTTGAGAAACGGCATTGAAACTGTTTCTCAACTCAAGAAAAAAAAGAAAAAAATGGCCGCCTCGGATCTGGGAGAAGGGACAACATGCACTCCCTTCTCTATTTTCATTGCACCAATTCAAAATATAGAAAAAAAGTAAACAAACAAACTGGTTGCCATGGAAGGGCACGGACAGACTACATGTAGTCCCTTCTCCCTCTCCATGGCAGCCATTGAAAAAAGTAAAGCAAAAAAAAAAAGATGGCCACCATGGAAGGGGCATAAGGGACTACAGATAATCCCTTTTCCTTTTCCATAGCAGGCAGGACGTGGAGCAACAGGCCCGACAAAGGCTTTGTCGAGCTGGTAACGACCCTGCAAGGGCCAATGATCATGCTTGTTACAAGCTCATTGACCTACGCCGGGTACTAACTAGACAATAACTACAGAACAATATGTATTCACTCCGATAGCTTGGAAGTGAAAAATGACACTTTTGGAATGAGGCACAGAGTGTGAAAAACACTTTAAAGTGCTCAATGTGGCTGAAGACACATTGAGGCAGATTGCTACTAAACCTAGAAGATCAATAGTATGCATCAGATAAGATACATTTCTTTTATTACAATCAACTTCATTAAAAGGGAAACCCCTGTACCTATTGTGTTGTATAGCCTGAGTTTAAGGACACATCTGGATTCTGGTATTCATTGTAAATGAGAGGCTGGCACATATTACATGGCCGCAGCGAGAGATTGTTCTGTTCCTGCAAATGAAAGCTAGTTTGATTTACAATGCACTGGTTTCTAGTGATGAGGTTACAGAGGTACAGGACAGCTAGGTGGGCTTGGGTAATTATGAATAAAAAATAAAGAGCCAAAATGGAGTTAACGTATTTTTTTAGAGACTGTTCAATGGTGTGATTTAAGGCACACTCTGATTATATTTATGTAGACCCTTGTAGCACACATTAGGACAGCAGCTAACGACAAAGGCTACAAATCATCTCCAGCTGCATGTAATATTATGTCTCTAGAGAAACACAAATTCGCTTTCATTCACCTAACCCACTTCTAGGTAGAAGTTCATTTATTTTATTTAATGACACTGGCTGTGCAGTGCAAACAAAGTGGGCACCCTATACACGCACTTCAATGTCATTGAAATTTTTTGACATCTCATCACTTAGGACTTCACTCATTCACCAAGTCTTTAGCCAGATTCCTGGGAGCACCCCGGAGAAACTTAGATTCCATGTATCCCTGTGACATTAAACAATGAAAAATAACATGGTGAGCTCCAAAGCCATTCCACAATTCTGTGATATTATATGATCTCCAGCTTTTCTTTGCTTGTGGACATTGCTTACGAAGCACCACGAAGTGCACTTCTTCAGCATCTTAAAAACTGTGTCAAAACTGTGTTACCTGCAGGATTGTCTTCACATCATAGAACTCCCATCAGTTTAAAGGTGAGTGACCTTTCCACACAATACACGGCAAGTAACCAGTGATGCAGATGGTGGTAGACTTTGGAGCCAGTCTCACAGTTATACGGGGTTCTGCCTACTGACAAGAAAATACTGGAAATAAACTTTCTGTGATGAACTAGAGGAAGGCATATCTGGAAAACATCACACAATGCCATATTTAAGCAACTACAACACATAATCTTACACAGAGCATAGGCAACAACATTGGCAAGTCATAAGTTGGACCAACAGTGTCAGCGCATGACAGAGGGGTCCGAGTACAGATGCAACTTTTAATTATATGCTATGGATGTGCATGGATGTGGCTGAAGTATTGGGACTATCGTCATCTGACCTAGAAACAATATCCATTAAATTAACTCTAGAGACAACCAAAATGTGCTTACCGTGCTTGATTGCTGAAATTAAACAGAATATGCTGGTATTCCAATTTGCGAACCTGGAATTCTTGCTGGGAAAGCAGAAAATCATAATGGTATTGATGGCAAACTGCGTGGCAGCTATTGAAAAGGTGAGGAGCAACTAAGCTGCCAGCCATGAGCCAGGATAAAGATGGGAGATGTCTCCAAGGTGGAGAATGCTGATTAACACTCAGCTGTAACTGCAGTATGCTTTGCATCAACTTACTCTGTGATAAAAACTAGGGTGGTTTGCTCTTTGTTTTACATACATTTCTCCTTTTACTGGGTGCAGCTGTTTCTGCCTCGGAGCTCGGTGCTCAGCAGCATCAGTCTCTTGGCACCACTTAAAATCCTACTTGTGTGCACAAATGCGAATGCATGGTAAGTTTGGGTAAAGTGCAAAGCAGTTTTGCAGGATTTACTGTGGGATCGAAACTGCAGTGGTTTCCTGTTTGTTTTATATCAATGCCTCCTTTTACTGGGTGCAGCTGTTTCTGCCTGGGAGCACAGTGCTCGGCAGCATCAGTCTCTTGGGACCACTTAAAACCTGCTTGCGCGTGCGAGACAAGTGCGTGTAAAGTGCAAAGCAGTTTTGCAGGACTTACTGTGGGATCGAAACTGCAGTGGTTTCCTGTTTGTTTTATATCAATGCCTCCTTTTACTGGGTGCAGCTGTTTCTGCCTGGGAGCACAGTGCTCGGCAGCATCAGTCTCTTGGGACCACTTAAAACCTGCTTGCGCGTGCGAGACAAGTGCAGGTAAAGTGCAAAGCAGTTTTGCAGTTTGACAGTTTTGGGGTGAGGGGACATGAGTCAAGTTGATCCAACTGATGCAAAGACACTATTTCTGATTTTTCGTGATTATTGTTCTTGCATGGATTTCACGCTTGCACAATGTTACCCGACCTAATTTCTTCAACTCATTTTAGTTTTCTACCCTACGGAACCTATGTAAGAGGTGGCTTTGTGCTCACTGCACCCAGTTATATGGTCAGCAAGTCATTGTACTCCTTGAGAAGGCCAGCATCATATGGTCACTAAGGATACTTTCAATGAAAAGGCAGACACAGCAATATCCAATGGAACCCTGAAAGGAACCCTGACAGTAATCAATTCTGGTTACGCCATAGTTGACCCAAGTCTTGCACCCATGGCTGAATTAATGAAGGGTCCTAATTTAGAAATGGCCCATTGTGGTGGAAGAGGAAATGATAAGCAAACTTTGTGCACATTTGTGAGAGTTCAGACAAAATACCCAAATTGGCAAGAAAGTAATGGAAAAATGGAAGCATTTTGACCCAGCTTTCACAACCCCAATTGCTGTCCAGAAAATCACTGACTTCTTCCCAAAATCAGGAGCAAGTAGAGAAGTAAGGTCAGTTACACCAACATTGACCATTACTACTGATGAGATGATGCATTTCAATGACCAAAGTATTTTGGAAGCAACAGAGGGGTTACCGGACTCAAATGCTTCTCTGAGAGTTGTGAGGGATCAGACGCATATAGGCAGGCTATTAGATAATTAATTATCCTCTATACAAGGAGAACTTCAGCCTGGTACTCCTACCCTTCTAACTGAACTACTCTTAACATCCATGCAGTCCTCGATGAATAGGCGAAACACTCCCCTGTACCATACTTTAAGAGACAAGGATATGAAAATGAAATTTACATCACTGTCAACATCAGCCCTGAACTCCATCCTTAGGGCGTTGTGGAGCTTTATGATAATATCAAGGACGATGTTCGGGCTCACACTCTGATGCTGGGTGAAATTAGCATAACAATAGAACTAACATAATGGTATCACTGCGCCAATAAAAACATTGCTAGCCATGCTCTGCAAACTGGGGAGAAAGCTACAACAAATAAAGTATCAAATATTGTTAGGTCTGCGGACTCATGACCAAACCTGTTAAATAACCACACACAACTCCCAGAAGGACCATATAATAAACCTCTTTCTCCGAACAACATAGGGGATAGCAAAACAGTAACAGTGGAAAATGTCACTAGAACACCAGAGAATAATGCTAAACATTGCGGTACAGAGGTGATAAAAAAAAGCCAAATAGGCCAAAAATCATAACAATATAAAGTAAATATTAAAATAAAAGGTCACGCAAGTTCATACACCGCTTAGACACTATTGGGAAAGCTGCATTCCTGGCTAAGAAACAAGGTAGAACACCAGCCTTATGTAAGGAACTTGCTCCAATATTTGGTAGTTCCATAAACTCTAAAAACCTAGAAAAATATAATTATTGTTTTATAACGTGCTTAATACCAGCGAGCGGTTTCTAAGCATGGATTCGGGATTCAAACCTATGTTGAGCTGTGTTGTCTTGCTACCAAGACAAACGTGTTTCCCCTTAGCTATCCTTCCTCCCAAAAAGACTGCCATCACTCGAATGTCCCATCTACCTTGACCACCCCACATCAAGTGCCTGCCAAACTGGCGGGTCTCAGAGAGTAGACTGCACCTGAATTAGTGAGAAAGACTACACAAGACCACACAACATGAAGAATAGCAAAGGTGCAGCCATAAACGGTGCTGATATTGGGAACTCTGCCTCTGACAAAAGGAATACATATTTTTTTTTCGGCAGAGGCACCCAAAAAGCAGGACACTTCTACTCAATGTGTGGAATGCGTAGCCCACGAGGTGGTATCTAGAGGCAAGGCAATTAGCGAAGAGACTAAGAGGGAACCTCTAAAAGGCTCGAAATTTGACCTTTTTCCTTTGGTTCTTCTGGCAAAGAAAGCCATAATAAGGAATTCCAATGTAATCTAGAAGGGAAGAAAGGAAGTGTATCAGTGCCCTAAGGAGGCCATTTCAACTAGAGGTACTTCCACCCATGACTAATTATATTCGTAACAACATCTAACACTTTTTTTACTGCAATGAGAGAAGGAATTAATGAAGAGATAAGCAGAGAGGGAACCTCAAAAAGATTTGGTGATCAACCTTGTATCAACACATTATTTAGCAAAGAAAGCTATAATAAAGAATCTCAGTGTGATTTAGGAGGAAAGAACGACGTATGCCAAGTCTCAATGGATTCCATTTGGGCCAGTAATGCTCCAATCTTGATTAATTGCACTTCTAATAATAAAATAAATACACCAATAGAGAGGAAAAACTCAATAACGGAGTAATTCCAACTGAACGAGGAAACCCAGTTTTATTCCAATACAAACAGCCGATGGGAGAGCGTACAAAGAACAACCTCAAAATGGCATGAGGATAGTGGAATATAGAACATACACTTATCTATAGGTGAAACTTTTATTATTGGTTCTTCTACAACTAATAATTCCTCCTAAGTTCATCCCTCTACAAATGATACATTTCAATCTATCTTGCTATTAGTTGGAATTCTACTACGTTAGTTGATAAGAAGAACGCAAATTGGTTGGTCAGTCATTTTGTCATTCGAACTCAAGCATGCTTATGTTGTGCCAAAGGGTACATGGTGAGGAAGGAGAGATGGACAAACTGCTATTATTTATTATTTATTTATTTGTAGGGCACGCAAACACAGGAAACAGAAACAAAAAATATGGCACATATGACCAATGTGGGCAAGAGAGTAGGAAGCGGGAGGGTTCTATTCAGATAGGTATGGCTGTAGAGAGTGTTAGTTGAAAAGGACAGTTTTCATTCTCCGGTGAGAGGTATTGTATTCCTTTACCAGCCTGAGCTACAAAGGCAAGGCATTCCAGATTTACGTGGCCTTGAAGGGGAAGGATCTGACTAGACAACTGGAAAGAGCAAATTTAGGGATGTTGACCAGCGCCAAGGCCAAGGAGCGCAACTTCCTTGGTGGCTCATAAAAGGATACCAGTTCTTTAATATAGACTGGGTCAGAACAATATAAAGCTCTATGGGCTAGAAAGGCAGTCTTAAATTCCAGCCGGGAGGCCACAGGGAGCCAATGGAGATCTCACCGACTATCAAAAATAGGATCTCTTCTAGCTCTCTTCACGATAATTTGAACTGCATCATTGTGAAGAGTCTGGACGGAATGGATGTTTTTTCTTGTTGCCCCAATTAATAATCCATTGCCATAGCCCAATCTGACATCACAACTGCACAGGCAACTGAGGAGCAACTGGATGCTGACAGAAAGGGACACAGGTTTCTCAGCAGACTATGGTAGTAAGAACTATGTTTTACTATCTGGTTGATATGAGCATCTAAACTAAGCAGGAATCAAGATAGAAGCCCCGAGTTTTAACACTCTGTGAGACTGGAATTGGACACCCATGAATGGAGAATGAGCAGTAGCTGGTACCTAATTTTGCTCAAGCATGCTTGGTGGCAAAAACCAACAGCTCGGTCGTATCCCCATTCAAACACATCCAGTTGTTGCTCATACAGGTTTCAACCTATGATCACGTTTAAAGAGGTTACTCCCTTCTCGTTCCCAGGCCTGAGGCCTTATCTGCCTGTTTGTTTGTGGCCTTCGCATTTCATCTCGATGTCTGGATGCACTAAGAAAGTTTTCAGGTGTGCTGTCTAACTGGGCCTAGAATAAATGACTATTGTTTAAATCAAGTGGTAGAAGACCTCTTCTCAGAGCTCAATTTCATCGATTTATTGCTTTTTCTGCTGTTCTAATCTGTGTGTGCTTTGCTTCAGTGGGTACTTTGGGCACTGTGTATTCTTTCCTTGTGGGATCAATTGGCGTGGTAGCTGCTTGCATCTGGTATTCAAGGATATGTGTATTGCTCACTGCTACCAATTTAATAATTTCATGCTGTGTTCCCTGGGAATCTCTGGTGCGGTATCACCTTTTAAGCCAAACTCCTCTCAGTGCACCGACCTTGGTGCTTGGGAATGCTGCCTGACCTTCGTGAGGCCTAGATTTCTGTGTTAGGCAATTTTATGCCTGGATGCAGTTTTTCAGAATTGATGCCTTGACGGATTTGGCCTGAGTAATGGCGCTATTTTGCTGCCTAAATAAACAATTACAATTACAATTTGCTTCTTTCTCCACCATGTTAGTGTTCTTTGTGTCTTTGCATGTCACCATTCATTATTCCCTGCCCATTTATGCTGCAACCTCTCCCTGCCTGCCCAAGTCTATACTACTTGTGTAACCCAGTCTGGGTATTCTGCAACCCTCTTACTTATGTGAAGGCAAACTACTTGTCAGCCTGTTTGTGTCACACAACCTATTCAACTTTTCATGGCGGTTTACGTGACCATTAGTGAATTACTACATGTTTGGAGACCGGTTCTCAGTTTATATCTTCGTTCATGCTCGGGAATGGGTGGGAGCATGGCTTGGCTTCCATCTAATGCCCTCTCCAGTGCTGTGATAGATACAGCACAAATACATAAAGACAGCACTAAAAAGATGAGAGACTTGGACAAAGAACTGCAAAAGTGCATCAGGACTAACAAACTTCATCAGTATACACGGGGTTATACCTCTTCAACCGTACCTTCGAGGAACTCTGGTGAGCTGAGAGAGCTTCTTAATCGAAAAGATAGTATGGATGTAATTAGCCCCCCAGAGTTGTTCGGAAATAATAGACCCCCAAACAAGGTGGACCACAGAGGTAGCTGGCAAGCGGTGAAGAGTCAACATGAACTAGAAAATCACGTCCTGGATCCATCATACAATCTATGGCTAACTCGAAATCGATCTAATATATTAGCACTTTTGATGAAATTCCCAGGCTTAGGCTGATTTCAACTAAAGACATAGCCCTGATGGAATTATTTGATGCTCATAGGAATTATATTGTTGTCATTAAGATCTCCTCACATGCTGTATATGCCATGTTGTTGGAAAAAGTGGAGTCACTTAGAGTGTTGGTGTTTGCCCTTCGTCCAAGTATCTCTCAACCAATATTAAAACCTCCAAACACAGGTTCCCAGGTTCCTGGCATTTTAAGCAAGAAGGGTATCCCTGTTATGTGTAACAATTTAAGAAATGATTGGGTATTGTGGTAATGATAATAGAAAGGTCTGTTTTACCAACACCAGGTCGCAGTGCCGAAAATGAATGAAGATTGGAATTGGCTCCCTGTATTTCTTTCTAAACAGGATGTGCAATCAGGTACAGCTGTTCAGGACCTTTGATGCATACTCACATAGTTCTGGGGACGATTTCATCATATGTATATACTATTCTGGAACATCAGAAGTTATGGGAAACTCTTGAAAGATATTATTATCATACACACTCTCAACATGGCCTCATTTACCATTCTCCAAGAGACTTGTGCTTTAAAACCCCTAGTTTGTGATGGATATTCTACATGTGTGCAACCAGCACTAAACATAGCAGGGGCAAGGCCCTCTGGTGGCCTTATAACAGCTATTAGTAATAGCTCTGGCCTCCCAGGGAAGTGCATTTCAAACAACATTAGAGGGATTTTGATTATAGAGTTCTCCTCGAAATGTTCAATTTGGTTGAAGCAGGTCTTATCTATTAATATATTTTAGCACCCCACTCACTCACTACTAATTGATTTTATTGTAGCTATTAGTGGAATCATGAAAATACTCAAATTTAGGGTGCCTGACAGAGAAGAATTAATGCAGCTGCCATTAAAGATGCAGAATTCTAAGAATTGGTTGTAGGCCAATAGATATCTCTTGATCCAAAAAGATGGAGAAATTATGCTTGAAATGATAGCTGAGAGTGAGGGAAAGAATTTCTGATCCTTGGTAAGAAGAAGACAAGCTCATAGTAGGGGGGTTTTAGCTAGCCCTATCTCAGAACAGCAATGGTTGGAACATTATAAAAAGCTATATTGGGATGGTGGAACTGGCAATTGGTGTGAAGAGTATGAGGGCAGTTGGACTGTTCATTTCTCGGTGGAGCAGATCTATAAAGCCATAACAGCACCATGGCCTAATGGACTTTGTACTAAGGTTCTTAAATCTGACCCTATTTCCTGGGCCCTCATCTTATTCATTCTTTTCAACAACATTATACTGACTAAAATGCTTCCAACCAATTGGAACATCTCTTCTATCATCCCAATATATACAAAAAAGGGGGATCGGCAGAATCCCCTGAGCTTCCGGCCAATAGCCCTATTAGACATTTAGAATAAGATATTCTCTGCCTGTATCTTGGAATAAATAGAGGAGCGTATTGTGACTAGCAATAGATCGTTGAAGTTCCAATTAGAATTTAGAAGGAGAACTGGCACGAATGCCAACGGCCTAGTCATTAACATGCTAATTGAACAGGCAAGAGGCAAGGGTGCCAATTCCCTGTGTGTTGCATCAATATACCTCAGCCTTGCTTTTGACAGGTTGATACAAGCAGACTAAGAGCAAAACTCCATAGTTGGAACTTCACAGAACATCTACTTGACATCTTAGTTCACATTCACGCCAAAACAGTAGTTCAAGTAAGATTGAATATGCAGGGTTTGGTTACCCTTTACAGACCGCCATGCTACAACGATGCTGGTAGAGGCCACGGATCCCCAGCAGGCCTGACTTGAAGAAAGTTCAGGCCCCTACTGGCATGGTTGTCATGGGAGCACCAGCTCCATTAGGAGCAGTGCTTTCATGTCCCCATTTCCATAGGAATCCATGGAAATCGAGAATAACCCTTAATGCTGCCGCTTGTGATATCCCGGTGGCACCGGGATATCAGACTGTGGTAAGGGTTTACAGGGCTGGCGGCAACCCACTGGTAGTACTGGCGGGTTACCGCCAACCTCATAATTAGGCCTAATGTGTTTTAAAGGAAGTCAAAATAAATATCCAAACTTTACTTGGTTCATGGGAGAAAAAGCATTGGCTGTTCAACACGCTACACGAAAAGGCAATACAGCTAAGGGTGCACATGATATATATCAGTAAAAAATTCTTTAGTTTCACTTTGAAACCATTGATTAATGTTTATAATCTTCAAAGTGATACCGGCCCTACTGTATGGGTTTGAGTTGATCTCCTTTTCAGAGAATTTACGAATCTAAAAAAATTGAGGGTTTTAAATGGAGGAAGGTTTTAAATCTTTCAAACGGTGTGCCAGCTTGTATTCTGCATTATGAGCTCAGTCTTATATCTTTGAACTGTATTGTCAACTAGAGCATTCTGTGTATACAGGAAGTTAATGAGATTAAGACCAAATTCTTTATATCATCTGACTTATATGCACTTGCTAAAAAGCAAAACACGAGGTGTAAAACCTTTTTTAAGAAATTGTAGGAACATTTGATGAAAAGTTTGAATTGGATTCAAACTTGTGAAAAGAGAAATACGTATAAATTGTAATAAGGAATGATAAGTGTAGAACATTAAAAAATGCGGCACCCTGTTAGGATACCTGAATCGTTGTCCTGATGGGAGGATTATCAGAAATGTTTTGAGGATAAGACTTAGGGCCTCATTACGAGTTTGGAGGCAGCCATGCCCTTAATAAGGGCATGTCTGTTTCCAAACTCGGGTCCGGGTTCCTTGAATGAGGAATTACCGGGCCATTCCAACCTTGGAGGACCCGGTAATTCCTCATTCAATGTACCCATCCCCATTCCCATAGGAGCCCCATATGGCTCAATGGGAATGGGGAGGGAGCTAAAAACGGGCCTGTTATTAACGGGCCCGTTGTTAGCTCCCTGGTCCCCTGGTGGGACCTGTAAAGGACGTCTGGTCTGACCAGACGTCCAGAGCGAGTCCCGCAAGGGAACCTCATAATAGAGCGGAATGGGTTTAACGGCGCCGGCACCTTTACCGGCACTGCTAAACCCATTCTGCCAGTGTCGTAATGAGGCCCTTAATCTATCTATGCTCATGAGATTGTATACATTAGAGGACTTTGTACAAGCAATGTATTCAGATATTGTCTGCATGAAACGGAGACGCTTAGACATCTATTCATAGCATGTCCTTCTCTTCAGGAAAAAGATATCCGGTTCTTTAAAGATAGATCCATAATAGTCCCCATTCTGCATACTATTCCCCCATAGGGCTCAATGGGAATGGGGAAGGAGCTAATAATGGGCCCGCAAATAGCGGGCCCGTTATTATCTTCTTGGTCCCTTAGCGGCTCCCGCTAAGGGACCTCGGAATGCGGCGGTAGGGGGTTAACGGCACCGGCATCCTTACCGGTGCCGTTAACCCTCTACCGCCATACTCGGAAAGAGGCCCAATGCCTTGTATGCTAGATGGGCAAACACAGATGAGCTTGACCTTTGTGATTGGCTTACTGCACCTCCCTTAGTCCCCTATGCCTCCAGTAAATATAAGACTATGAAAGCCTGACTGCTAAGGATCCAACAGTCGTTCATGTTTAAATCTAATGACCATACTTAAAACAATCGGTATTATTAAAGGCACAGCAGTCAGTCATGTCATGATGCTACAGGATCTGAACAAAAAGACTCACAGAAGTAAGGAAACAAACATCATGGTGAGCTTCCACGCACTTTCTATCCAGAGGTTACCTTGTGGCTCAATCTATTGTTATGGTTCTTTTGCATAATCGTAATTTCTTATATTCTACTTTTTTTTTTTTGTTTAAATGTTCCTTTTTTTAATATGTCTCATTTGCTTTGCACAAAAGGCTAATGCTGACCTCAGTATTTAATGAACTTGTCTTCCAGCCTGGACTGAAGGACTGGAGTGGTGTAACGCAGGGTGGCTCCTGGATGGAACAGTTCATTACCCCATCATTGTTCCCCGAGAGCCATGTGGTGGCAATATTCTTCCCGGAATTCGAACCTATGGCACCAAGGACAAGGTGAAGGATACATTTGATGCTTTCTGCTTTACTTCGGCACTTAAAGGTAGGTTGGAATAAAAAATACTTCGACTAAAGTGCAACTGTTTCTGTGGCAAGCACAAAGCACCCTGGTGTGAGCACATCCCCATGTAGTGACAGCAAGTGCTCCCATTCGGCATGGACGAAATGGTGCTTTGAGTTCATTAGAAAATGTTCTATCCCGATAGGGTATTTCTGTAATGCCAACTTAAACACAAAACATTTGAATACATACTGAAAATGTCAAGAGTTTATTCAGCGGTAAAGTCCTACTAAATCAGGCATTGAAACATCTTTAAAGTCCAGCCAGACCTGCAGGTCATTTCTGGAATGTATAAAAAGACATATGTCCGAAATCTGTGTTGACGTTGCATTTTCCATAACACTTCCTCAGAATTCTTATATTCTCTTATATTCTCTTTATCGTGCAGTATTTGCATTGAAGGTCACCTACCCTCTGCGTTGGGTCTTCGCTCCCCACAATGAACCGGTAGTTGTGGTCCAGTGCTTGTTGCTGAAACAGTTGAGCGTGGAGCCTGTTGAGCTGAGTTTGTCACCTTCTCCCTCCATTCTGAGCTTTGGCCTCTCCCAACCCCAAGGCCCATTATCAGAAGGACATTAAACAACTCTGTTTCTGACAATATGCTCATATTACAAATCCCTCTAATTGTTCTCTCCATCAGCAACTGAGCTTGGGTTGCCAAACATGGCACACTCTTCAGTTCAAGCTTATAAAATCGAAATATACTTGGCAGTGAATAATTTTTCAAATTAATTATCAATGTTGTAATAAGACACATGTACAGAATTGAATTAATCTTGTGCAGGCCTGGATCATGCAGCCAAAAACGTATTCCAGAAAGTTGCAGCATGTACATTGAGGGATTGATGTGGAATATCTTTGTCATACTGACTGGTGTACCACAACAGTTCTAGGCCACATGAACACCTGTCTTGTGCTAACTACTTACAGATTTCAGTGGCTACTCATCTGCGATCTCTTCTTAGAGAAAGCAGGCCGACTCGCAAGCAGGCAAACTCCTTGGTTCTCAAGACGTATCCACCTCAGAGGTGCTCCGGATACCACTGTCGCCCCCCTGTCCACCTTTACCAACAGGCTTCAATGGCAGAGCATCGGAAATGGACTTCGAGGTCATTAGGATTAGCACTGAGTACTACTGTTATATCGCAGGACAGTGTAATTAGTACATGCAAAGGTTTCAGTTCAGAAGAGACACACTTGACCACAGGGTTGAGTAACATAAGAATAGTACCTGACCCTCCTAAGAAAAACTCGACTATGCTGTAACAAGTAAACAAATTGCCATACATATGAAGTGATGTCAGGGTCCAATTGGTGAACAGGCCACAATGGGACCTACATCAAAGATGCTGAGCAGGGTGAACATTGTTTCACTCTTGTATTAATTCATTATGTGAAGAATTCTATGGTAGAGGCCTCTTCCACAGGGTCTGCCTGAAACGCAATGTCAATACATTTTAACACTATTTAAAATGGGATAAGTATATGAATAATGAGTCAACATTCATTGATAAAATTCTCCACAGGGAACTGGGGAATTGCAGTTTTTACTTGCATGTGAGTGTATGTACAGAGAATAGAGTTTTGTAACATTTAACTCTAGATTCAAGGTGGCCCCTACTTTCTGACCAGCAGGATAGCAAAAGCACCAATACCTCATACCTACTAACCAACAGGCACCAAAGAATAATAGCAGAAGCAAACAAGGAGCAAACTCCAACAAAGAGCGTTGACAATAAAAAATAAACTAGGACTATAAATAGGATAACTCTCAAAAAAGTGGAAATCCTCAGGAAACGTGAGTATATCACAGAACACATCACGGTTAAATAAAAACACACAACTGTGCTGTTTAAAGAAGCAAGGTAAAATTGATGTCTCAAAATTAGAAATTCTAGGAAGGAAATGGGGAATACTGCAAAGGTGGAATTTGGAAAGTCAGGACTGAGGAACTAGGAACAAGTAGACGGCTCAGAAACATGAGAATCGCAGCAATGACCAGCACTGGACGTAAGTGAGCAGAGGCTTTCAAAGCAGGCTAATGTTCACATGCCTCAGTTGTGGTTAAATCCTGGCATTTGCCAGCCACACTCGGTTTGGGTTTGGGTATGGGTATGCGTAAGGATATATAGACTGTACGTCCACCACACCAGCAGGGATAACAAAGAGGGAGACATGATTGCCATTTGTAAGGGAACATAAATGTCTTGAAAGCCATACAGAACGAGAGGTGATCAGTGGGTGATTTGGTGGCAGGAGGAGTACCTTTGATAACTGAGTGGCCAGAGCAGAAAATAAACTTTGTGTTTGAGATGGAAGGCGGGGTGTCAAGAGAAGTCCATCAGAAGAGAGTAGGCTTGGAGAGGAATGGAGAGAGAAAGCCTGTCCCTAAGATATGAGGATACACCATGATAATGGCTCCATCCTCCTACTTTTTTCAGATCCCAACATTAGCCAGGAATAAATAGTAGAGATAAAGCAGTTTACAAGCCTTTCTAGGAAGTCTGGTCTGCTGAGTAGAAGGCAGACTGCCTGTCGAAATGCCAAACGGATCTAGAAGACCAACACATTCCGAATTGTGATCCTATGGCTCAAAGATCATCATTGTAATAGGTCTTTATGCTCAGACTCACTGTTCAACATTTAAAAGAATGTCCCCCAAAGGTGAAAACAAGAGGGAAGAGATGGAATTTTGCTTGGATTATTTTGTGATTTTTCTCTGAAGTCCAATTGAACCTGAAGATGATTTTGTGATGTACCAACCAGTGCTGTATTCGAGTACTTACATGTTGCACATCCTTCATCTTCAAACAAGAAGAAAAAAAGATTTGATTCGATTCCCTCTCACATCAACCTAAATGTAAGTGCAGAACATTGATTTGCGTGACAAAGGCTTTTATCCATAATGAAGCGAATACAGCGGAGGTGTTTGGAAATCGAAAAGCATGCAGACAATGGAAAACTGACTGGAATAAAACTTGAAATCTGGATAAAAAACAATACAAATGTTATGCAGTGAAAAAAGCTGTTGTGAGGACCGCTTCTTGTTAATATGGACCCAGCATATCTCAAAATAGGACTAATATTTGGGAGCCCGGCCCACAGATTTGAGGGTGTTATGACAATGTTACTGGACAATACAAATGTGTCTCTGTTATATAGAGATGCTGACTATATTAAGTGCAGCTTTAGAAAAGAAGCTTTGGCAAAGCCAATAGCCTTGGTGTTTGCACTACTGCTGTTTATTGCATTTTACATTTACAGGCATTATTTAGGGCCAGCTCAAAACACCTTCAAGCAGTCAGGGAAGATTGTTCAGTGAGCTGTTAGCCTCTGGAGGCTGATTACATTCCTCTAACCTTTTACATGGGTAGCTGAGGCACAAAACCTGCAGCTTACAAAGTCTGAGACAGATGGCCATAACATGTTTTAAATGTCTGTACCGTCTGGCATGGCACTGTAAATAATGTGAAGACACACCTTCAAGCCCTGAATACCCAGGGCTACAAACATTACCCATCAGAATTGTGTAACCCATAACAATCGTTAACTTCAGGGCCATAAAGTAACACCGTCCCACTGCAAAATACAATATAGATGTGCGTGATATATGAGATAATCTGTGGTAAGGCATATTATTATCTCTATTTATAGAAGTGAAATGTGTGGGTTTGTTTGTGGCATGGCAGAGCGTTGTTCCTTATACAATTCCATAATGTTTTGCCAATCTGCAACAGATGTTACATAGTTACCTGTTAGGACCCTCTGGACAATACTGGCTACATGACATTTGGAGACCCCAACCCGTTCCCCAGATTTCAGCAAAAGTCAGAATTACTTTGTGGGTTGGTGGTTTGGTGAAGCGTGGTTCCTTATTCAATTCCACACCATTTCACGAACCTGCACCCACTTATGCATAGTTACCTGTTAGTACCATCCGGACATTACTGGCTCCATAACATTCGGACATGCTCACCCCTTTCCCCAGATTTGAGCACCTTCACACATGAGATGGTTGCCTGAAATCAATGAAACGTGAATGTGATCATAGAAGGACCGGCCCTCAACCCTACAATGCACAGTTTCTGAAACATTTACACCACAATGCACCGCAATGAACTGCACCATGCCAGGGTGAGGCGACAGGTGGGGTGAGAGCACAGAAGGTCACAGTATGCAGCAGCACATCAACTCTCGCCTCCCAACATCTGCTCCTGGGTATGTCAGCAGCCACACACGCCCATTCTCAGTGCAGTTTACTTCAGAGTGCAATGCGATTTTCCACAATTTATGAGAGTGTTGTCATGTCTGTCCACAGAACCCGTTCTGAAAACGGGTACTTTTTGCTAGTGCTTGATAACTACAATTTTCAACACAATGAGCATAGGCCCAGCAACAGTTTACTTGACTTTTCCATTCAAAAAGGGCATCAGCATTCATGTAAACGTGCTAGTTATTACTGATGTAATTAGGATCTGATAGCATTAAGGTCATATACTCATTTCTAGCTAGGAAACATTTGACCAGCATTAACACATCACCATTTACCCCTAGTACAACTAGAGCAGCTGTTCTACTCGCGGCTTGTTTGCAAGTTTCAAGCTTACATTTATTTCAAAAAAGGTTGCAGGCGCTCCTCTCCAGAAAGAACATGGCATGATAACCTGTTCTGAGATGAGAGTTTGCAGCACACGCTTTTTGCTCACTGTACCTTTCACAGATGGGAAATAACCATTTGCATATCAGTCTTAGTCCCGCCCACATGGGCAGTCCAACACCGAAATGCTATGGCAATACCTCTCTGAACAAGAGTACCAACAGCAACCCCATACACGTGTTTCAGCCTTGTTGGGCCTCATCAGTGAGGTGAAGCTGTGCCTCTCTGAGCACAGTGAGCAGGGAGTCCACGTCTGGTTGCCCCCAGGTAACTCAGGGTGAGCAACCCCACGTTCCTTGCAAATATTTCAAAAAAAGGTAGCAGGCGCTCCTCTCCAAATCTCCAAAATCCAACTGTGAAAGGTACAGTGAGCAAAAAGCGTGTGCTGCAAACTCTCATCTCAGAACAGGTTATCATGCTGTATTCTTTCTGGAGAGGAACGCCTGCTACCTTTGTTGAAATATTCAAGCTTACATTCCCTGCCTACCTCGCACCCTCCAACCAAATGAACCCCCAGTTGCACAATGCAGACATACTACACAGAGATCGTTATATGTGTTTAGAGGCAGTTGTTTCAGCATATGGAAGTGCAATTCTTGCACAATATATTGCATGTTATGAATTCAGATGCCAGTCCCCCTACAAACTCTCAGCCTTTACTCTTTTTTTACCTTCCCTGTGCCACTTCCATACGGCCGGCACCACATGTCAAAGTGAAAGGGTGGAAAAAGGAAAGAAAGTGAGATCATGCAAGAATGATATTCAGATAGAGAGAAACAGACAAAGAAGGGTTTATGCAGTGGAATGGAACAAAAGATAAGCGTTGCAATCCAGAGGAGGAAGAGAGAGAGAGGGATAGTGACTGGGAGAATGGGACTGTCACATTGTCACTGACTGATAGACTGAGATAGTGACTGGCAGTAATAGTGACGGAAGCTCAGACTGAGAGTCTGAGACTGAGACACAGAAAGACAGACTGAGATGGAGGGATGGAAAGACGCGGAGACATGGGGCCAGAGACGGGTACTGATAGATGGGGACTCATACAGAAAGACTGCCACTGAGACCTGACATACTGGCATTGATACACTTGATAAACACTGACATATAGACACTGACACACAGGCACTGACTTAGAGGCACACTGAGAAGATGTCACTCTGACCGAGTCATTGACACTGATAATGGAACTGATGTTGACACTGAGGCACTGACACTGAGACACTGATACTGAGTTATTCTCAGTGAGACACTGACACTACCGAAGACACTGACTGGAAAACAAACACACTGACACCGAGGCATTGGTACTGAGGAACTGACACAGTGACACTGAAACACAGCAATGCTGACACTGATCGAGCACATCTCGCAGGTTTTACACCACCAGTCTGGGAGGTGGAATAAGAGGCTCATCTAGAGAAACATGCTCCACGAATATCCAGTTGCCATGCCAACCAAATATGCTTCTTCTTAACATCCTTTCCCTTCTCTTCTTACCCATAGCATTGATTTGGACAAAGGGTGGCCCTAAGGCACCACTGCATGCACCAACACCAAAGCAAGCCATCATGTCAGGGCCTAGCCTTTTCTGCAGCCTTTATGGCTTCACCTGCAGCAAACATCCAAGGTTAATTGTTGCGTCTTAATGGACAAGCAACAGTTTCCTAGAGTCTATGGAGCAACTTATAATCTCCTCCCTCATATTGCTTGAATGTCTACAGTTGTATTTTGCATTTTCGGTACAAAATCTGTAAAATACTCCTATAAACGAACGGTGCCATTGTGTACTAATGATTATACTAACGATCATATCAATAAAGGTCCCAAAGGAGTTGGCCACCGCATACACTACTTTCAATCTGTTGTATCTCTTGTGATTCCCGCTCTTTTAAGGATCATTTGATGCCATTTGTGACAGCTCTTGCAATGCCATCAAATAAATGTAGGCGGTAGGAGCATAGGATGTTACCATTTGTGTTTAATTTTGGGGGAGCGGCGTTAAGAATTTTGACCTAGACCATTTGACTTAAAAGGTAGATATTAGACACTCGGGTGTTAATGTATTTCTCACACATCTATCCTATTCTCTCTTTTTTCAGGACATGTTTACTTCAGCATGGGCCCCATGAATTACACAGAAGCAGTGCAGCGGTGCAGATCTCAAGGTGCAGCGATTGCCAAGGTTGGGCAGCTGTATGCAGCCTGGATGTTTGCCAGGCTGGACCGCTGCGATGGGGGTTGGTTAGCAGATGCAAGTGTGAGGTTGCCCATCATTATCCCCAGAGACCGATGCGGGGGCTACCCTGACCCTGGAGTGCGGACCTTTGGATTTCCCAACAAAGAGCATAGAAAGTATGGGGTCTACTGTTATACACTTAAATAGGCCAAGAGAAACCAGCACTATTGTTAGTTGATGCCAAATACCAGGGTATTTTAATCCGCATGGACACTGAAAAACAGGGTACGCTTTCCCCATCAATGCCACTCATTTTTGCAAATAAGACCGATAACATTCAGTCAGTAACAGTGAAGTTAAAACATAGCTTGGACAAAATACTAGCAATAATAATCCCCACTGCTGCAATATAATTATCTTCACTTACTGTTCTATGTTCTAATATTGTGCATTATACATTTAATGTACTTCTGAACAATGCGAACCAAACGAGAGGCCTCTGTACAATTACGATATAACTGGACTCAACAAAATCACGATCAGGGGTCAAGTCCTAAAAATTAAAGTGGGGGGACTTGTCAACAAATTCAATAGGCTGTAACGTCACCAGAAATTAGCATAGAAAGGTGAAATATGCACATTTCATTACATTTGCTTTGCATAACCACCCAAATGGCACAGGACAAATGTAATTTGCCTTTCATAAAAACAACACACACAAAGCCCAGAGAGGATTTTTTCTTCTAATAGTTTTTTTGAAAACGTTAAAAGGCGTGCATGTTTTAAACTCCAAGAACCAATACAAATGTTTTCCCTGGGAATTGCAGTACCAAAATGAGACATTTTGTTGTTTGTTATTTTTCATCAGGTAATATAATGCAGTGGTGAAGTGTCTGGCCTACAAACCTGGCGACTGTGGTTCGATCCCAGTGGTCGGCTTTAATGCATAAATTCAAAGAGGACATTCACTGTTTATCATTTTAGCTGGGGGGGACTGAGTCCACCCTCTGAATAAAGTGGGTGGACTATGTCCCCCTGCGCGTACCCTCGACTTGAGCCCTGATCACGATGCAATCAGATAATTATGAGACTGACATTATACATACAAACAAAAATCTCTCTGGACTCAGACAGCCTGGTTTACAACCCTTCACGGTTTTGTCATTGTTTGTCACCACACACACACACACGCACACACACACACACACACTGCCATGGTATTGGACTGCATATGAACTGGCAATGCTTTGCGTGCCTGCGTTTGTAGGAAACAAAACTTGCTTGGCTTTTTGTTACATCATGTGGTACACAGCAGGAATATCAGTACCAGGGCACATTATGTCAATACCTGGCACATGAATGTACTTGATAGGAGCACATTGGCAATAGTAACCAAATAGTGTATTGCAAATGCTTATGCAATGTTTGTACATCAACCAAAACTATTGGCTTAGTCAACGACTGTTGTAGATGCATGCTTCCTGCTGGTGGTGCTTGCCACCATTACCATGCTTGCTGTGACATATTTACCTGCCCTTTTGATCTCTCGGGAACCCCTTGTCCTGGTCGTCTATGTGGTACTGCTATGAAGGTTACATACTCGCATGCTGTGTAAAGGTGTTGTCCTGTAGTCCTTCTGATGCTTCCTGTTGGTGCAAATCAATGTATCCATGTAGGTTATTCGAGGTCGAGAAATCGCGTGCTGACCTGTGGGGTGCTTCAGTATTGTCGCCCATGTTGTTTGACATCCGCATGGAGTCACCAGAGCATTTCTGTAACTGTCTCAGGACATTGATTACTGGATGTCCATTCATTTTTTAAGATACATCCAAAAAAACATATTTCTTCTAACCACCTCCACCTCTTCCATTCCTCCCTTGCAAAGCTCTCCTTCATTATTGCCTGCTTTAGTCACGTGCTCTATACCTGTTATCATGGGGATGTCCTTTGGGTTTACCCCTCATTAAAAATGTCATGCCACCATTCTCCCCATCTCACTTTCAAACCAACTGAAAGGCTCTTGCTCTTTCCAGGCATGATCATGGAAGCGCTGTGTTTGCCAGCCTCCCTCATTGCGTTCTCACCCGATGTCAGTCAGTGTTTCACCTGATCATCATCTAACCCATGGCTCCAGTAAATGGTCAAAAATGAAAAATGAGTCAGGTGCAATGAGGTACAAGGCAGTGATAGGGTCTCTCGCGTCTCACAGGTCCACTATGAAACATCTACCAAAAGACATAAGTTGAAAAATACATCAAATCTTGTATCAGGTTATCAAAAATAGAAAGATAGACAACATTTAATCACATATGAAACATCACACATTCAAAATACATATTGTAGTGCAAATAGTTTCGTTGCTATAAAGTGCTTATTGTACCTGGCCCATTTTTCCGTTTTGATCATATATGGAGTCTGGGTTAGGGTCAGGCCTACACGTTCTACAGTACAGGTGTATCTCGGTGTTCCCCATTTTGTAGTTTGGTCCAATAAATGGTATCACAACATCACAACTCTGGTCGATTTGCCTTGTCACCCTTAACACATGGATGCAAATCCAAGAAGGGTCTTTTATTATGAACAGCCAAGGAAACAGCCTCTTGGCACAGTAGGCAAGTAGGCAATAGCCAATTCAAAGGTACCTGTTTTAGCGACCTTGGCAGGAGGATGGGCTGAGTTAATGAACAGGCAGTTGGGGTTCTTCACAAAGATCTCAGCATAGGTCATTAGCAGGCTAAGCCATATAATCAGTAAGCATGGATACGCAGGCTAAGCCATATCATCAGGAAGCATGGATACGCAGGCTAAGCCATATCATCAGGAAGCATGGATACGCAGGCTAAGCCACATAATCAGGAAGCATGGATACGCAGGCTAAGCCATATCATCAGGAAGCATGGATACGCAGGCTAAGCCACATAATCAGGAAGCATGGATACGCAGGCTAAGCCATATCATCAGGAAGCATGGATACATATTGTAGTGGAATTATCATCAGTTGCATTTATCACAACAATTTACAAATCCTCCCCTCTAGTCAGGTATACAATTGAACATCAGTAATTAATGGCCAGAACGTTAAAGTGAAGTGGTGATAGCATAGATGGGTATCGCCTATAACCAAAAAGAGTATTCCGGGTGATACAAATACATGAGGATTAGGCCTTGTCACAACCTGTTGCTGGGCCTAGAACACCCCAGAACAACAACAATCTTGAGAGAATTTAACATCTCACAACTTCCATTATCTTCATTGATCCTAGGGAGAAAAAAAATCACCATCCTTAAAATGACATCTTCAAGGTTGTCACAGAGACAATAAAGTCACCCACTTTTCTCAAATTACTAGTAGTAGCCACTATTACCAGGTCAGACACATTCTGAGCTGAAATGCATTCCCTCTTTAATGTGCACATGCAAATCCGGCTTCTTATGCATGCAGATTACTTTCTGTGTGCGGTGTATGTCACCGTAAGTCCCTGCTGAGCACATCAGCCTGCAGACGGGATGGGAGATTGTTCTGATGCTATTCTGGGGGAGGGGGCAATGCCACCGTCCTCACGGGTCTTGCATCGCCTTCCCTCCGGTAGGAGGCACGCTATAGTACATATCAATTTGCTTATGATGCCTCAATGGTCTGATGACTCGGTGCAAATAATCTTACAATACTGCAGACACTCCTTTCATTGTGAGGACAAGAACAACATTGCATTTCTGCTTACAGACTTCCTAAAATCCCACTAAGCTGTTCTTGATACATTATATAAGACAGCATTTGCTTGCTGGAACTTTATAG
This sequence comes from Ambystoma mexicanum, assembly GCF_040938575.1. Classification (NCBI taxonomy): domain Eukaryota; kingdom Metazoa; phylum Chordata; class Amphibia; order Caudata; family Ambystomatidae; genus Ambystoma; species Ambystoma mexicanum. Next base: position 1,488,854,603 of record NC_090921.1, read on the forward strand.
GCCCATCATTATATTCATGTTATGTACCAATGACAGTTTTTCTTGTGAATTATGACATTATTTCCTTTCTACTAAAATATAACCCCCCAAAGCTGCCACACCAAAGCACTTAAATACAATTACGGGTACAGAGCAAAATGAAGATGCTTGGAGGTGCACTCGGCTCTCCATTTGGATAGCGGGATTGAGATAAGGGGTGCTGAGAGGTGCCCGGATAACAGAAGTAGCACACAGACATCAACACAATTCTAAAAACCTTATCTAAAGAATTAAAAAAAACATGTTTAGCTTTATATCTTTTTTAAAATGTGGAATGTTTTTAACTTTTTTTGAGATATTAAAGATATAACCATTAGATATGTTTTGTGGTATATCGCAGTCTGAATACTGGGCGGGTAAGAACATTGCAGACAAACTTGAAACAATGGGGGTCATTCCGAGTAGGGTGGTAAGGGTTAACGGTCACCGGTAACGAGACCGGTGCCGTTAAACCCTTACCGCCCTATTCCGTGTTCCCTTTGCGGGTTGGTAGTTAACGCCTGCTTTTTGCAGGCGTTAAAAAACCAACCCGCAAAGGGACCTAGGAGCTAATTACGGCACCGTAATTTACTGTGCCGTAATTAGCGCCTTCACCATTCCCATTGAGCTCTATGGGCCAAAAATGGGAATGGGGAAGGGCCCATGGTGAATGGGGAATTACCGCCCCGCCAACCTTGGAATGGGGCGGTAATTACGCCATTCACCATGGCAGAGTTGGAAAAATACCAGCGTCAATCATGGCGCTGATAGCGCCATGGTTAACGCAAGGGTCGGAATGAGGCCCAATACCTTTTCAGAATTCCTAAAAGGACTATTTTAGGGTGAGTATGTGTTTTGATCGACACAAATTGTGTCAGAAATGTGTTTTAATAAGTAATGGGACAATGCAACACTTCACATAATTCCCATAAGCAATTTATGGAACACCAAAAATGAGAAGGCCGATTCTCAGTCCTGATTCTCAGTTGCTTGGGGCGCATCACTAAATGGGTAAAGAGTTGGTTGATGATACAGGACGGCCTGCACTTTGCAGGTTCATACGCCACAGCTGGGGCCACGTAGACTTTCATCCTTCCGCAGGCGACCATTCCAAACCGGGTCATTATAACACCTGTTATAACAACGCATAGACGTGTTAAGTAAGAATACAATGTTATTATTCTTGAAGCCTTTTACTGGTAGTGACTGGAGGCTGTGAAAATGCACCTAAGGCCGCTTGCACTCTTTGCGAACTGCAAAAGACCCCAAAATAACCTGCACCAACATGGGTGCCACCAGGTGCATTTACCTTAAACTAGAAGGGTGTAAATGGCACAAACTAATTAACACAAACACATCTAACGTGTTCTAGTAACTCCCTTTACTGGCGTACCAATTTCGATTGGGTAATAATAGTAATGTATGTAAATATGCCCTATTTAAAGCGATTTAGATTAGAGTGCTAAATTAAAAAACAAAATGTTATTGTTATTATAGTGACCCATTCAATTCTGGCCTAAATTTATTTGGAATACGACAAAACTTTCATGTTCAAAGTTCTTTTGCATCCGAGGAATTCTTTTTCTGCGAATGCATTTTTTCTCTAATGTATTATCATTTGTGACAGCAATTTGCTGCAAACGCAGCTCGCAAAGATAACCTGAGTGAACCACAATGTTGGGTTAAAATGTGGATAGTCGCAACAACACATTCTGAGTGCCACGAGTCTCAGCTGTAAATCGTATCTTTTTATGTGAATTGCTGAATATATTGAACGTTTCAATTTATTTTCAAAAACAATACATAACCAGTAATAAAACCTTAAAACCTGGGTGAGAACTGTCTTGTGGGAGGAGGAGGTGGCAAGTCAGGCAAAGAGCGATTACAGCAGGTATATCACTCAGAAGGAAATCCAGTTTAAAATTGATTTCATCCCAACTCTCTAAGCTCCAAATCATCTCATGATGTTTCCCCAGAATCCACTGCTCAACATTAACAAACCTCCTGTGCATAGCAAAAGTCAAGAATGTTTCAGCAGAAGGCAGCGCTTTCTAGTGCCTCAGAGCCAAGTCCTGAAACTCTGCCCTATTCACCCTTGGAATTGTTACTTTGGACAAGCGCGGATATACCTTTAGCAGGTAACGCCTCTGCTCTGGTATTACATGACATAACAACACACTTTGCTTAATGAGAGGAAAAGTATGAAGCCACGGGGCTTCGAGAATCAATACCTTTACCCTTTGACAACTCTACCGCTCCTCTTGGGCAACTTGTTGGCATATTTCTAAGCGATTTGTAACATTTCGGGAGTGGGTGGAGGGTACAATAATTCCTTCAGGAGATCCAGATAAACATATTTGCCCTTTTGGGTCCTGGAGTTTTTTCACACTCCTTTTAAACATTTTAATTTACTTTATACAAAGCAGTGGAATGGATATGTTCAACATGATGTTTACAAACTCAAGTTATTAACATACATTTCTGAAAACTAGAGCAATTGTAATACAAGACATGCTACGGTCACCATGTGGTTATGCCATCGGACTGTCTGAAAAGTAACCATTTTAGGATTCCAGTAACGGGTATTGAATAATTGGGAAAGGTTCAAAACATATTCTTCTTTGTGTCTGATCCTTTACAAGTCATCATCAGATTGACCACCTGACAAAAGTAGCCTTAAGAAGTGAAAGAAGATTCTGAGCTCATTTAAGGCAGGTTGGCTCTGATCGCAGCAAAGTCGGGGGTTTCTCAGTCTTGGATTGGCTCTGTGGGATCCTCACTAGAACATCAGTGATTTTCTTTCAAGTGCCATCGGTTGGTGAAGGTGCCGCAGGAGGCTGAAGCACAATAAGCAGGTGCCCGATTAGCATGCTGGGTTTCTCTGGTCGTGTCTTTCACAGGGGATTGTTTTCTCAACCAGGAGGAGGATGCAGCTCATTCCCAAGGAAGGGGTCCATGATGCAAAATGATCCTGGTGTCCACACACTGAACAAAAGGTTCCGAGTGGGGCTGGAGACTGAAACAGGAAACCCAGTTGTTTATTCAGCATAATGCACTTCCCTGGTCATCTTACGCTTTTAATGAGAGACATTTGAAGTAGGCTAAATACTGGAGGTACCTGATGATGTTACCCTATCCTGGGATTGGTTAAAAAAGTTGCTCTCATTGGACGTACATTTTCGTACATTTTCAGACGTAGTACCATTTCTCAGACAATCCAACCACATGACAGATGCGTGAACAGTTCTCCTTTTCACACCAAATGTAGTCATTGATAACTTCCAAAGCTTACAGTGTTCTTAGCACAGCTCCCAGAAGCAACAGCTCTGGGTTTCAAGGAGCTCCTTTCCGGATAGCCTCCCCAGGGACATCTGAAGGCTCAGCTGCTGAGCCACCCTTCCCTCCCAAGAAGAAGGACTGAGGCACAGCAGTCTGGCAAGCATTGTTCTTCAGGAGTCCAGACATTTGGACACCTGCAGCAACCGTTTCCATAATTCTTAAAATAAAGCAAACGGTGTCACCAGTCCTGGAGAAAGCACCAGGAAGCAGCTAATTTCCCCTGGAAGCAGATTCAGGGCAAGAGTGTTATCAATTAGTCACTCATATTCTTGCCAAGGAATTGGAACGTCAAAGAGGTTGATAAATAACTGTCCCATCCCAGAATTAGAACCTACTGTAAGTCTGTAAGCACCAATGTACTCAACATAAGCCTCCGAGCAGCTCCACCTCCTTCCTCCCATTGCAATCTTGGCAGGAAAGGAAAAGGCCTGAAGATTAAAGTGAGGGTACAGAAAAAGTCAAATGTTTTAGGGAATGCAAACAGTTTATGCATCTCTCACAACGAGTAGTGGCGAAAGTGTGAATCGTAAATATTTTGGTGGATGGAAGTACATTCTTAGGGCCTCATTACGATCTGGGCGGTATGTGTTTAACGGCGCCGGTAAAAGTGCCGGCGCCGTTAAACACATACCGCCCTATTACGAGGTTCCCTTGCGGGACCCGCTCTGGATGTCTGGTTTTACCATACATCCAGAGCGGGTCCCACGAGGGGACCAGGGAGCTAACAACGGGCCCGTTATTAACGGGCCCGTTGTTAGCTCCCTCCCCATTCCCATTGAGCCCTATGGGGGCTCGATTGGGAATGGTGAAGGTCCGGGTTCCCTGAAAGGGGAAATACCGGGCCCTCCAAAGTCGGAATGGCCTGGTATTTCCCCATTCAGGGAACCCGGACCCGAGTTTGGAGGCAGCCATGCCCTTATTAAGAGCATGGCTGCCTCAAAACTCATAATGAGACCCTTAGACTTCTAGTAAACAGCACAGTTTTTGTTGTGTTGTGAAGTGTGGATGTCAAGACTATGGGCCTCATTAAGAGTATAGTGGTGCAGTAAATACTGCAGTAATACGGTAGTAATTCCATTACTGTCACATTACTGCCACATTACCATGCCTCCATACTACAAGTTTGGTGGTGTAGTGGAGGAGTCCCCTCCAACAAAAAGCTGCAGGTGAATCTGCCCCCTTACCGCTGAAAATCAGCAACGTTGTCGGAATCACTACCTGCAGTATTACAATGACTGCTGATTCTACCAATATTCCCATGGAGTTCTATGGACTCCAAAGATGAGGACTAAAACCGCCCTTCCACCACCTATAATACCACATAAATCCACAGGATCAAGTGGCAGGAACATCATTTCTGTTTGGTGGTATTTTGGTAGATTTATCACCGGAATGCTGCCAAATTCGTAATGAGGGCTTATGTCCTGTAGAGAAAATGAATTGGCTAGGAAGAATGAAGTCCATGCCATTAACTGAAAGGTGAGAAGTATTGTGAACATTTTGGAAATGCAAAACACATCTTAAGTGTCAGCGTAACTCGTCCAAGTCTCCCCTTAAGAATATGGATCGATTACCAAAAGACATGTAGCAGAACTAAACTACTCTAGCACATGTCACTGATAGGATAACTGTATTAACATTGTGAGTTCATTCATTTCACTTATGGTGGCAGGTGCACATCTACTCACCCCGTTATCGGAGTACTTTACATGAAAACATCAAACAGAACATTTGACAGGACACTCATAAGAAAAAAGGTTTTTGTTTATTATGGAATATTACAAGACATACTTGAAACCACAAAATAACCAATGTGTGTTTCCATGAGCTAGCAATGACCTATGAAACATGTGTCCTAACCAATATGAATGCAGAATCTTTGGCCTGGGTGGCTGCCCACCTGACAGACACGCAACCTAGGAAAGTAGCTTTTCTATTTTTTGGGGTGGATCAGAGATGTCAATTCACCAAAATACCACGGGTTATGAAAGTCACATAACATGCCCACGTCATCACAGGAAGTGATTTTACTTAGAGATTGACTTCAATGACATCACAGGAAGCGATACTACATGATCCTGAAGGCATAACAGGAAGTGAGATTGCTGATGTGGAAATTGTACGATACGGGTCAAGTAATAAAATAACATAAGTTACAAAACAAGACAAAAACTATTCTAATTAGAACCCAGGCTAGATACCTTTATATGCCATGGATGCAGTTAAATTATGAGAGGCTAGAACCTGCAGAACCATTGTAAACCAGGACTACTGTTTCAAATACCCTATAGCCTTACATGGCCAATTCCTGCTATCTTATGCCAGTTAAAGCCTCATATACTAGATATAGTGATCATATGAAAGTTGAATCATGTCATGCGACGTTGCTGCCATAATGTGTACACGTGCAGCATTATATGCCAAGGCACTCTTTACTTTGCCCAGGAACGGTCTCACTTCCCACTCACTGTCTCTTACTTAAGTGTCACAATCCTGGAAAGGCTATCACCCGTTGTTTTGACAATAATGGTAGCACAAATTTAACAAATGTCGACAACCTAGTGTGCTAAACATGATACAACCCATCTTTTAAAAAAACTTTATTGTGCATCTGGTTATAATTACAAATCTTAAGCACTATGATATCATAATCCTAAAAATACAGTTACAAATTAATATTTAAAACAAAAAAAGAAAACAATCACATTCTAAATATAGATACAATACAATCATTTACATGTCATTATTATAAAACAGATTACTCGTCTCACCATTCTTCATGTGATTTGTGATTTAACAACTGCTTCAATATTTGACTGCAACCAATCTAAATTCTTTATTACATTGTCGTGTTTCAATTTGCTTCACCGCTTCCTTCCTCGCATGAAAGGCTGCTGCAGTAATAACCACTGATTTTGCACCGAGCAATGAACCCTAGAATTGTTCAAGGTCTTTGCTACAAGCACTCGTTATAAATGTGCTATAGCTTCTCACATATTGTTGTTTCAATGCTGGGCATGCAGTGAATACATGTCAACTTGTTTTGACTTGTTTTTGACCAACTCGACATAATATCTGATCAACCCGCAGGATATCTAGCCAGGACCCAAGATACTCGCTGGTAGGAAAGATATTTAATCTAAAACAGAGGATGAAACACCCAGATTCATGGAATTATATTTTTTTAGGTATGAACATGGTGCATCTGGCTCAAATGCTTGATGCGAGTATTCATTACATCTTAGTTTTATGGCTAAATTATCGATGCATTGAGTCTAATCCCATAACTTAATCTTTTTCTTCAATATGTTCTGAATATCCGGAGAGTTGGTTCATGTTAACAGAGGAATGTCCAAGCTTGCAACAAGAAATAGAAAGCATTGTTGCAAGTCCTCAATGAACTGCCCATGTTGTCAATCTTTTAAGCAGAATAGCGGCAGACATATTCTTGCTAACGTCAAGCATAGCCAACAGGCTATCGTTTGTTTGAACAGCTCTGTTGCTCTTTTTAAAAACTGGTGCTACTATCGAAAGCGGCCAGCTGTCCGGGATTCTGCACCTTCTATATATCTGATCAAATAAAGCCAGTAATATTCTGGCCCATAACTGGGGATTTGCCTTGAATGCCATCAGGCCCAGGTGCTCTAGAGGATTTAATATTTCGAATAATATTTTCTAAATCCTCCAGGTACGCTCCATTGGCCATCGTTTTTTTTTATACTGCCATGTTCCGTGATTGCGACCTTAGCTTCATTTCGGTTTGCAGACTTTTAATGTGCGACTCCCATGCTATTTTGCTTACCCAGATAATTTCCCTGGCCAAAAGACCTTTTGGTAATCATTGAACCGAACCCAGAATTTGGCATTAGAGAAGGATTGTTTATGTTGTTTCATCAAATTTTATAACAGGCGGCCAGCTTAACAAGGGCTGTCTCCCTTTGATGTTTAGTTAATGAAAAATTGCCTCTAGTGACAGCCCGAGCTTTACGATATGATATCTTCTATTGATGAATTATAAAATCAAACAGAGACAATTCTGGTACGCACACGTTACCAAATGGGGTCTTTTTTGTTATTTGAGGGCAATTTATTTGTGACCTTATTAAGGCCTCCAGGTCCCATACCTGTTCCGACCTCCCATACTCCTTGCCTGAATAGTTGCTCAGTAAGCAGCCATTTACATCCTTAATCCTGCCTTCCGACCATTTTATACGGTTACCTTTGGCATTGTTATTTATATTGATTTTGCCCACATTTCAAGGTCTAGGTGGTGCTATATTAACCGACGATGTTATAAACGCATGGTTGCTCAAATCATTGGGGCTGCTTTTGACCAATCCACAACAACCTATCATTGCTGGATCCATAATAACATAATCAATATGTGACTAGACAGTGCCATTTGTCCATGTGTACGTAGGCACTCCTGTATCAGATGCATCAAAAGGCAAACATTCCAATTCGTAGGTGGTCAAGACATGTTTCCATTGTTTGTCCCAAAGTCCCCCAACTGTGCACATGAATGTAGGTCTCTTATATTTAAGTCACCAGATAGTATAATAGAGTCTTTGGTACCGCCTCTCATACAAGGCGATTATAGTTTTTCCAATGACCTTCTGTATCACTTTGGTCTGCACACGTGTGGGGGGCTGAGGGGTCATAAACATTAATAATCAGGATTTTCTTTGCAGATGGCCCTGGTATTGTAGGTATATCACTAAGTACATGTGGCGAAGACAATTGGCACAAGAAAGGCTCTAACATACAGTACGAACAAACTCCTATCTCTAGCCGCCCACTGGCACGACCCCGAATCGACAGTATGGCAAAGTCAAACATTAATGAGCAGCCCTCAAAATAAAAAGGTGCGGTAAGCCAAGTTGTTTGTAGTATGAGCAAGTCTAGGATCAAGAGGTTTTGAAGACCAGCTGGATGATGAAGAAAATACTGATGGCCCTTTGTGTTCAATGAGAGCCACGACATTGTTTTTCCAGTTACAAATTGTCAATTGCTTCAGTATTCTATTTCTTGTTGTTTTATCATTGTCTGATTCTTGATACTTTGAAGAGCTTGAAGGGTAACTTGCTCCGTAAGTGGGATATCTATCCTTGCATATTTCCTTGAATAAATTGGGGGGCAACAACTACTGGATTTTGTTTCCTTGCTTTTCAACAGATGGTAAGTGCAAAACCCAATTCCTTCAGCAGTGAAGCATGTTTATTTAAGCAATTTAACCAATTATTTTCACAGCCCATTTTGCGAAGTTCGATGGATACTATGTCGGCAGAATTGATAACTCCTAATTGGCTTCTTTGATTAAATAAGGCCAAACTATAAGAGCGATTTAAAAAAGAACTGCTATTTGTACGATTTATTTCTTCCAAGTTCACCTGTTTTATCGTAGACATCTATATGGGAGCTCGAATAGCATGTGCAATCGTTTTCGGGTGCCGCCTAGAAAGCTCCACAGTTTGTTTCAGGGTATCAGAGTAATCAGTATGAATGGATTACTGAGGATTCTGAAACTTGTGTTTGAGTACCCAGCGAAACACCATCTTTGGTAGACTTCACTAATAGTGGACAACGGGCCTCATTACGACCCAGGCGCTAATGGGTTAACAACGCCGTAAAAGGCTGAGGCGCCGTTAACCTATTAGCGCCTAATTACGAGGTCCCTTTGCGGGACCCGACCTTAACGGCTGGTGTAGACCAGCCGTTAAAGTAGGGACCCGCAAAGGGACCTTGGTGCTAATTACGGTGCCGCAATTTGCGGCACCATACTTAGCGCCTATCCCATTCCCATTGAGCCCTATAGGGCAAAAATGGGAATGGGGAAGGGCCATGGAGGAAGGGGGAATTACCGCCCCGCCAACCTTGTAATCGGGTGGTAATTCCCCCTTTCTCCATGGCGGAGTCGGTAACTTATAGCACCATGGTCTTCTGCCAGGGTCGTAATGAGGCCCATTGAATAGCTTTAGCCACCAATGGTGGATTACCCATCTGTCGATAGACCCATTCAAATGTGTTAGACTTTTAGTGCCGTTTGCAAATATCTTATAACCTTTTGGGAAGCGGCGTTCCTGAAGCATATGCTGATTTGGGAGCTTTATAGCAGGTGTGTTTTTGCTTTTAGCCTTTGCTTTCAGATGTTATTTGTTTTTGGTTTGTTTGTCCGCTGCTGACTCCACACTTTTTGCTGACGGCACTATGGACGCGACAGGGGAAGAGGGGATATGTATTTCCTCTTAGTCCCAACCAGTAGAGGAGGCAGGCGATGAATAATCAAATGTATTCAGCACAGGTTTCTTTACGTTTTCTCATCTACTTTGTGTATCTTTGGCCTTGCTTCTTTCCCTCTTTTCTGTTGAGCAATAATAGCCCCAGAAATAGTGTTCATCGTCAGAGCGTGGGTATTTGCACGTAGCTCCAGCGCTTGTATATCAATGTTTCTACAATTATTCAGGATCAAGTCCACAACTTTCGCCAGAATGAATTTGAAATCCACTTGCTCCTGCAATATGTTGCCTGTTCCTGCTGTTAATGCATCTATCTTGGCTGTTAACATATTAACTGCTTTCGGTAGACCCAGTTCCACTGTTGGTACTATTCTGTCACCGTTTGGAGCAATTGCATCTTCCTGGTCGCTGTCTGTCACATCAGAAGTATCATTAGGTGAATTGTCTGAAAAGTCAAAAGATGTAATAAGCGTGGTCAAATCAGGTGTAATAGACAAGTTTATTCCAGTTGTGTCTTCAATTACAAAATGGGGGGGGGGGTCTTGTCCCCTCCCAGCGAAGCACGCTGTAAGCCTACACACATTTTTAAAAGAGTGGCTGTTGTAATAGTTGTCTAGAGTACCAACTCATAGCACATGTTGGAGCCCTCCTGCTAATGTAATGATTTAAAATATATGGATCTCGGAAGGATGAAGTGCTGAGATTAAATCATGTGACTGTAGGTCACGCATGCATCTTTGAGGTAAACGTCTTATTCAGTGGTCTATCCAACCAGATGTTTGCTGGGGCACTCCCAGTGTGGTCCAGGGGTGTCATGGTATTGATTGTTTGTGAGTATGATAACCTTATTATAAAATGACGTAATACCATGGTTATTGAGGATAGCACACACCACTTTTTCCATTGTCTTCAGTATTTTACTAGGGAAATTAATGATTTTGACATGCTCTACTGCGTTCAGTAGTAGCGCTTTTTGTACTCGATCAACCAACAGGACTCTGAAAAATAATTATATCAAACGGACTATCCTAGACATCTTTTGCAAAGGCTGCCTAACCAATTCAAGCATACTGATGGGTTTATTTAATTGTGTAAAATAAACTGAGCAGAACCTGATCGCCCTGAAATGTATTCTTTTGTTTATCCCCCCAGAATAAAGAGAGAGCTGTCAGGTGCACCCCTGCTGCAAAAAAGAAAGTACTCTCTGTGAAGGTTAATTTTTGTCTTTGGAAATTAACCGTGAAATTCTGTCAGTGTTGAGACTCCTCCGAATTGGAGCATTCCTCCTGGCAATCAGTTTTTGATCATATTGAAGGGGAGCCAGTGAAGTGTGCATGTCTAACCAGGAGTACCGACCTTTCACTTTCATTACACGGGTAGAAATTCCAATGCTCTGAATATAAGCAAGGAACCAAACAAATCAAGGGAGCCTGGCACCTAAACAGGTCGAAATGGTTCATTTTCAAACACTTTTTGAGAAGGAATGGGGGGGGGGGATGTCCAAGCATCTATAAGCAGAACTGAACCTATAAGATCTCAGCAACAGTTACTCAACCTGCTGTGCTACTTCTACAGCTTTCTACTCTGCACCTCTCTCTCAACATGCATAGAACTCCATACTACTGCTCGAAAGCACACGCAGTTCATTCTAATTTGCTGTCAAAGCCAATAGTACTTCATCTGCAGGGACACGGACAAAACACACACAGATCACGTAGGGTGTATATTCAGAAACGGACAATATTTAAACATCTGTCAAACCTCTCTACAAGAGCAAAATAAGGTTACTGCCTTTGTTGCAACAACAAAAAACGATGCATTTCAGCGCTAAATCCCACCTTTGCCACCATGTGTTTGCGCCCATGTGGACATTTTAAATCGCGTGGGCCTGCTCAGGCACAGACCCTTTCTTTAGAAATAAAAAACACGGGTGGGACATGTCATTTGTTAACTAAAATAACGAAGGAGGAAGAATCATTTGCCCCTGTCACCATGCAGACTGAAAGGCATGTTTTGCCTTTTTAGCGCAGCGCTGCATTTTTAAATGATTTTCTGCAATAACATCACTGGAAAGGTGTTGGTTGGGTGCTGCGGTTTTCTACAGGTACTGTGTGTCCATTGCAATGCAATCTAATGAGCACTGCTTTCAAGCTACACTGTGGCACACCAGTTGGAAGCTTCAGTCTGGTGCTGCACGCTACACAAAACAGTACCTCCTTACCGGGCCCAGGCTGCACTAGTAAGTGCACGTTGGAAATACAAAATGTAAGGCAGATGCCCGGGAAAGGGTGCACACACAGTTATGTTTCAGGGTCAAACATCATTTAGTACAGCCCTGAGACCACCTTCCAATCCTCCACATACCTTCTAAAAATCCAGTGCCAGTCCAATCCACTTTGCCCATATCATTTGGTGTGCCGAGGGGGACTGTTGTGTGTCAGCTGGACCAGCCTGCTGGGCGACGGAGCTCCTGTACAAGTTGCATAGGCCGTTGGGATATGGCGCGCATGAAAGAATCACATACACACAGTAAGAGGGTTAGCAGGGAACCGCCCGTGCCTTCCGGCTCCTTTAATCAAAATGTGTGTCACGTCCCGTTTGCACGGTGACATGATGCGTACACAATGGGCCTCATTAAGACCCTGGCGGTCCGGGAACTACGTTACCTGTAAGCATGCTGGTACCGCAGTTCCCAGACAGCCATACTACGTGTTGTGGTTGTGGGTGCCTGTAAGCCCAGCAGGTTTTTCCTGGCGGGCTGACCGGCACCCACGAGCACAGCACGTCGGATGCACCGGCACAACTCTGAATGTGCCGGTGCATCCGACGTCCCCATCCCCATTCAGCCCTATTGGGCAGATTGGGGAAGAGGAGGCCCTTGATTTTGGCACCCGAAAATTGACAAGTACCGGGTCCACCTAACTCGGCATGACCCGGTTCTTGCCCATTCACTGGTGCCGGAAAAAATGCAACTCCGGCATCAGCCATGCCGATTTTACCGGCACGGCTACTGCCAGAGTTGTAATGAGGCCCAATATCCCTCTTTTTACATAACGACAAAATGCATAAACACTCTTACAACTATTTACACATATGATAAACTGAAGTCGAACTTAGCACACATTGGGCCTCATTACAAATTTGCCGGTCCAGGAACTACGGTAGCGGTAAGCATGCCGGTACCGTAGTTCCTGGACTGGCAAACTACGAGTTCTGCTCAGGGGTGCCTTTGCAGCAGCCCGACCTGGCAGCTGCCAAGGCACCCCCGAGCAGAGCACGTCAGATGCACCGGCACATTCACGAATGGTACCGGTGCATCCGCCTTCCCCATTCCAATTGAGCCCTATGGGGCTCAGATGGGAATGGGGAAGAATATTTTTTTTCTGGCACCCTGGAATGAGCAATTACCGGATCCGCCGGGGTTGTAATACCCCGGTAATTGGCCATTCCAGGGCACCGGAAAAATGACGACTCCGGCAGCAGCCGTGCCTGTATTATAGGCACGGTTACCGCAAGAGTCGTAATGAGGCCCATAGTCTCTCAGTTTACCCGTGGGCCATGGGGACTACCCTCAGATTGTATCCACTGCAGAGTTGGCACTGCGCCACTTCTGTAGCTTCCTCCTAATCATGCTTGCCCTTTGGGCTGGGGTCCACTTCTTCTTCTTCTGCTTCAGTGAAAAACTCCAGGCTCCTTGCTGTCTCCCTCTCTCGGTGTTGCATCGGGTATGTGTGTGTACTTTCGCTCTCCTTCTGTAGCTGACTCTGATCTTCTGTCCACATTTAATCCGGTACACACTTCAATGACAATGTGTTCCTCGTGATAGTCTCATGACCCCCTGCTGGCAGTTATAATTGTCCCTTCTCTCCTGATTACCTTCCATGGTGAGAGGTCATAGCAGGTCGACAGTTTGGCTTTTGGTGCATTCCTCAGCACCAATACTTGGTCCCCTACCTTGTGTGTTGATTTTCTGGCCCGTCGCTGGTTGCTCATGTGTTCGTTGGCTCTCACTCACCTAGAATGAGTGTATCACTTGTCTAGTGTCTTCACTGACTGGCTGGGATGATTCGGTATTCATGGATTGAGGATCGTGCCATACATTAAGCCTGCTGTGGGCATGTCTGTGGAGCAGTGCGGGATCACCCTGTAGTTTCGCAAAAACCTGAATAGGTCCACCCTCCACGGGCTGTTCTGAGCGTTTACTATGTGCAACACCTTGTTTATGGTTCTCATGAACCATTCAGCATCACTGTTTGCTTGAGTGCACCTTGGAGTGATATGGTGGTGTCGGATGTGTAGATCATCCATGTATTTAATCAGTTCCTTTCCTTGGAATGGCGGCCCGTTGTCACTCTTGATGTATCTCGGTAGTCCATGTGTAGAACATCTTTTCCAGAGCGGGGATCACTGCCTCTGCCCTCATTGACTGAATGATCTCCATTTCTGGGTATCGTGAATAATCATCTATGGCGACCAACAGAAATGTTCCTTTCTGTACCATGCAGAAATCGACACTGATCACTTCCCGCCACGCTGATCCACGCCTTTGTGGACTGTATTGGTTCTGGCCTCGGGGGTGAACTGGTCACTTGACAGGGGTGGCATGACTCAATGACATTCTCCACCTTCACGTCTATTAGGGAAACCACACCCTGTGTTGTATCCTGGCTTTGGTTCTCACCATCCCTTGATGTTCCTTGTATGCCAAGGTGATTATGCAGTCCTGCAAGATGGGGGAATGAGGATGTGTGTGCCCCTGATAATTAGCCCTTCACTTGTGATGGAGAGTTCCAGGCGAACCACAAATGTCCCTGTCAAGAAGTCTCTGGTTTTCCATTTGCCTGAAAGTGTTGCATTCTTAATTATGTCGCAGCATGTGTCTGCACCAGTGGCATCCCAAATGTCAGTGATGCTGGCGGCTTTGGGTGTCATTGTGCTGACGATTTGGCAAATGTGTTCCTCTGTTTCTCTGGACTCCTTGACCTCGACTGGTGTTGCTGCTGTCGGGTGCCTGGATAGGAAATCTGCTGTGTTGTCAGCTCCCGCTTGATACACAAGGTCAAAGTCATATTGCTCGGAGCCATTTGGCAATCATGGCTGTCGGTTGAGGTGATGATCCCGTGAATATTGGCAGTAGTGGCTTGTAGTCAGTGTGTGCCTTGAACTTCCACCCACAGAGGTACAGGTGGAGTGTCTGCAACCTCATTGGACTGCAATGGCCTCCTTCTATAGCAAGTATCTCTGTTCTGTTGGTGTCAAAGCGCATGATGCGTACGTGATTGGTTTTATTTCTGTTCAACAGTTGTACTAGTATTGCTCCCAGTCTGACGGGGCTGGCATCGACATTACTCTGTCTGTAGTGTGGCGTCCTAGTATGCCATGGTGGTGTCCGCTGATCGAGCTTCTTTAATGTGTTCGAAAGCTTCCTGGCAGTGTGTGCTGAATTCCCATTTGGTGCTCGATTTGGTCAGCTCCCTCAAGGGTTCTGAAATGGTGGGCAGGTTTGGTATAAATCTGCCACAGTAGGTTACCATGCCTAGAAAGCTGCGTCCCTCCAAGAGTGTGGTTGGCGGCGTTGCTCCCTTGACCTCTGCGACATTGAGCGGTTCAGCCGCTACCCCTTTATTGTTGAACACATAGCCAAAGAAAGCGATCTCCTTGTCCTCCAGGAATTCACACTTCTCTTTGTGAATGGTAAGTACCGCTGTTTCAACCTGTCGAGTACCACTTCCAGTCTGCGCAGGTGTTCTTCTCTGGTGCTGGCGTGCACAAGGATGTCATTGCTGACATTTAGTACCCCGGGTATGCCCTGAATCACCTCCTGGATCGCCTGCTAAAACACTTCCACCACAGAGGATATACGGAAACGCAGTCTCTTGTATCTTCTCAGGCCAAAGTGGGTGGAGATGGTTGTGATGTATCTCGAGTCACGGTGCAATTTCAGCTGTGGTATCCAGCGTTAAGGTCAAGTTATGAGAAGAGCTGGGAACCTGTGAAATCTGTTATAATCTCATCCAATGCCGGGGTGATGTGTTGTTCTCTGATTATGACTGCATTTGGCAGGTGCATCGCGATGCAAATCCTCACCTGCCCCCGCTGTTTTGGTTTCTTCATAACCAGCATGTGCAAAACCCACAGCGTTGAGCCTGACACAGGTTCTATGATGTCTGCTTCTTCAAGTTCTCATAGCCCCTTGGCAGCTACCTCCCGCATGTGAAATGGTGTCCTCCTGTGCCGTATTGGTTTGGGTTGCACAGTTGGGTCGATGTGCAGTTTGACTAACTTTTCCTTTCAGGCTTTGAAGCACTTCACTTGTGTATAAGTGCTTTACAAATAAACTATTACAATTACAATTACAATCCAATGCCCGTAAGAGACCTTGGTGTTTTGTCAGTAAATCACTGATTTTGATTGAATCTGTAATGTCGCACATGAACTTTATCAATCTTAGATCCTCTGCAGACTCCCAACTGAGTAGGCATTCTATGCCCGCATTGACGATGTATACTTTGCACTTGATCTCCTTGTGTCCCCTGCTGAGTGTTGTTCTGAAACATCCGACGATTGTTAGTGGCATTTTGCAACCATACGTGAACAGTAGGGTGTCTGTGTGTTTCAGTGTTGGCTGGGAATGCTTCTGCTTGAACATGTCTGCTGGCATAATTTTTACGGATGCTCCTGTGTCGACCGGCATTACAGTTTCTTACCCTTGTATATGTGTGCAGCACCTAGCTCTCCTCTTTTTCTTTGGTGTGCCATTGCCTTGTTCCAGGGCCTAGATGAAGTGAACCTTGCCCTTCCTCCTAGTCTGTCCGGACTCAACTGCAGCCGCCACTCCGTTGTAACCATCCCCGGATTCCTGTGGATGAGTCGTCCCCAGTCGTAACGAAGCGGGTGTCTGCCTGCTTCTTCTTCCTGGTGTACACTTTTGGTGGTTGGGTATTGTTTCATTGGGGCGGGCCTGATGAATGACATATGCGTGTGTAGTGATCCCTTTGGCCGCATGCTCCACACATGGTGCCTTATGCAGGGAAGCTTCTCTGCCCATGGCAGACTCCTCCAGACCATCCACATTAGTTTGGTCCAGGGGTTCTTGGTTGCCACCTCTCGGCTGTGTTCGGTACGCTGTTTTCCTCCCTGGATGCTGGACGGTTTGTGATTTGTGCCACTGTAGCTGGTGAAGCAAGTTGCACGTTTTTGCATAGTGGCGCTCATCTGAGCTGCTCTGGCATGCAATAGTTTCCTCTGGTGCCCATATTCTAATATTCTTGTGAGGGGGTTGCCCTTCTCGCTCAAAACTATGCATCACAGCTTTTCATAGTTTGTGCCATTGATGATCTGGCATCTGATCTCTTTTTCCATGTTCTCGAACTTGCAGGATAGGGCAAACCGCCAGAGTCTAGTGTGGTATGCATCAAGGGGTTCATCCTCTGTCTGGATTGTGGTGCAAAAGTTGAACGTCTCATAGTCGGGGTTCAGCTGTGGCATGAAATGCGCTGTTAGGGCCTCCTTTGCCGGCCGGTATGCATCTCTGCCATTTCTCACAGCCAGGGAGTTGAAAATATGTAGCACGTAATCGCCTACATTCAGTAAAAGGTGAGACCTCATTTTCCTCTGCGTAGTTACATCTTTACAGTCCATTGCCATCTCGAAGTTTTGTATCCAGATCATCCATCTAAGCCCAGCCTATGAGGGGTCTGTGTAAGGGTCAAACGGGCCCAGTGCTGCTGTGGTGCCACCATGGTTGTGTGCTGTTGGAGGAGATGTGAGCGACGTTGCTATCCTCGCAGGGATGCTTGGTCTGGGCGTGGATGTGCCTTCCGCCATGTTTCCCTCCGTATATTCCCTGTAACTGTGTGGCTGTATGGTAGCTGTGGCCGACCTCTCACCTGCTAAGAAGTTGTACTGATGGATTCAGCGTTTTATCTCTTCAAATTGAGCGTGTTGCATGGCTGGGTCCATGTAGATCCCTCCAGGGTCTGGATGGCATGCCTGTGTCAGTTGTCACTGCTTTGCATAGCGTGTTTCCAAAAATTCTTTTTTTTTCCATAGAGAGAAAAAATATTATGCACGTGTAATTCGTATTGCCCCCCTGCTGTCAGTGTTGTGAGTCAGATGGACCTCCCTACTGGGCGAGGGAGCTCCGGTAGGCATTGCGTAGGCCTTCGGGCCATAGCGCACATGAAAGAATCACATCCAAAGAGTAGGAGGGTTAGCGGGGAACTGCCTGTGCCTTCCGCTCCATTAACCAAAACATGTGTCAAGTTCCGCATGCGCAGTGATGTGACGCGTACATAACAGGGGACAGCTCCTGCGTCCTGACAGGGAGTCTCTTAGTGGCAGTGAGATCACTGTACTGGTCTTTGCCCAGCCAGCATAACCTAAGCAGCTAAGCACTTGACCATCGCAGGTACCACCGGAGCTCTTGCCAAGTGTGCTGCGCTGCAAGTGCAATCACTTTTTTAACTACTTGCATGTCCTGGTGACTCGAGCTTGCCAAAACAGTTATATGTATTTGGACCTGCGGAGGATTGCTAAGCAATGGGGTCAGACTGCTCTGTCTCACTCAATCTGCCACCTAATTTTAAAGGACGTTCTGAGTTACACGAAAAGAAATGCTCAGGTTAAGTTTAAGTTTGCTAACCTTGAAATAAAACATGGGGCTTGCCTTGCAGTAGTCATATGCAGCCCCTGTGAGCCTTCTTTGAGACAGCCCGAGTATTGAAATGGTTTATGAGCGCTCCTTTTCCAATTTGCACTTGCTTGCAAGGCCTCCGGGCTTCGCAGAGAGGGTTGCCCCGGGATGGAGAGGACTTTTGCAAGGCAGGTGTTTCATGTCAGGGGAGGGAGAGTTTAGATAAAACGTTGGAATTATTTTTTCAGTAACAGTACACAGTAAGATGCCGTGAATCTGCTGATAGGACGCCCTGTTTAAGGAAAGCGGCTGCTGTGTGTGACAGGATGTTTAGTATGGTTCCAATATTAGGTAAATGAGCATATACCTTACAGTGTTTTCATCAGGCCACCTGGCAATCGAGTTGGGGAACGCGGCTCAGAATCTGAGTTTGCTGGAGCCTCGGAGCCAAACCAACGGCTGGTGCTCATGTCATGTGCTCTCGGCTGAGAGGGTGCCTCTGGCACTGCTGGCTGGTGGTCTAGTAGCTGTGCGTCCCACACCTCGGCAATACAAGCTCCCGGGCAGACTCCACCTGCCAGCCTAGGGGCAACAGAGAAGCCGCACTGCTCGTGCTGCAGTCTTTACTGTGAGCGCACGTGCACCAAATCACAAAACCAGGCCAAGGCTTCACTGCCCCCCGACCCCCAACTGGTAAACTGGTGTGAACCTGGCAACGATACATGTAGATAAATAAAACCGTTCGCAGCAGCATTTGTGCCGGTACATCGCACGCCCAGTATGGTCTTCTGTCTTTTAGACACTGTGGAACATGCACACATAATAAAACGTTACACTGCATGAGGGGAATAAATGGCAATCTCGAATTGTTCCCCATAAGGTGTGACTCATGTATCAGGTTTTTGTTTTAGCATTATGGTACAATTTGTTTCATTTTCTCCATTATTAATGCACAATTAAAAGTGCCACAATGCAACTATTAAAACGCTAATTTGCATGTCTGAGCATCCCTGGGAATGCATGCTGCCACTTTCCCGGTAATGGCTGGGGAGCCAGCTGCCAGTCACCAAACCATTGCAAACACCCAGAAACAAAAGCACTGTAGATGGTGCAGTATGTGCTTGTCCAGAAAGAAATGTGTCCCTGAAATGTTTTCCCATGCTCATATCAAACTGCTACATTTAAAAATCAGGGGGAACGATTATGTAAACTTTGCAATTAAACTTTGCATGTGTGCAACATATTTAGCAAATATATATGAGGGAATAGAAAACACAGGTTTTGCCCAATCCGTAAAAATGCCTTTTCTAAGGCAAAAGGGAACCACTTTTTTTTTTTTACTGTTTGTCACTTGA
The DNA here is from genome assembly GCF_040938575.1 of Ambystoma mexicanum. Taxonomy (NCBI): domain Eukaryota; kingdom Metazoa; phylum Chordata; class Amphibia; order Caudata; family Ambystomatidae; genus Ambystoma; species Ambystoma mexicanum. The sequence goes on from NC_090921.1 coordinate 1,488,874,186, forward strand.
CACAAAATAAAACGTAGCAAAACCATTTTTTTTTATGTTATATATCAAACATTGAACAAAAACCGTCTGGATCTTATTTGCTCTGGTGCAATCCTTTTTAGATAATACGTTTTTTGACAAAACCTGGATGCGTCGTTCCGTATTATGTAAGCATTTCCTCAGTGTGAAGCACTCAGAGGCGTAGCCATGATTGTCTAACAAGCGGGGCCTGAAGCTAATGTAATTGGGCACACCACAGGGACATTAATATCTGCAAATGCCCACTCAGCCAGGGCTTTAAGTGGGGTAAGAAATCGAGGGGGGGCCCTCATTTGGGGGCGTGGCTTGTGGGGGGGCGTGGCCTAAAACATACGCAAATCGTAAGGTATGCACACACATATATATGCATGTTATATATCTGTGTGCGTACCTTACTATGGTTTGTGTACTTTGCAAGCCATCTTTTATAACATATTTATTTCTATGTTTAGAAAAGATGGCTTGCAAAGTACACAAACTATAGTAAGGTACGCACACAGATATATAACATGCATATATATGTGTGTGTGCATACCTTACGGTTTGCCTACTTTTGAGGCCATTTTTTTTTTAAACATTTCGGTTTTATAAAAGATGGCTTTTAAGTACACAATTCAAGCCATCTTTTATAAAACTTTGACTACGGACAAAATTGTCCGTCGGCAAAGATTTTTAAAAGATGGCTTGAATTGTGTACTTTTCAAGCCATCTTTCATAAACCTCGAAAAATGTCGAGGAATCCCCAGGTTCGCCGAGGGTTAAAGACGCCTCGGCGACCTGGGGAAACAAAGGGACAGTAACTGCCTCTGGTGACCCCTCGCGCGAGAGGTCACCAGAGGCAGTTACTATGACTTACAGAAGTGGCAGCCAGGCACAGCATCGCTGTGGTTGGCTGCCACTTCTGTCAGATGCCTGACTTCATGGCAGGCGCATCTCCCGTCGCGGCTGCCGCCGCGACGGGATAATGCATCCCGCCAATGTTGCGTGCAGTGGAAGGGGGGGCCCCGGCAGGGCCCCGGCTCAGTCCCACTTTTGGGCCCCGGCAGGCCCCGGCCCACTTAAAGCCCTGCACTCAGCGCTGCTGATTGGGCATTTAAAGATTTAGGTTGGGCCTTGCCCGCTCAGACCCTACCCTGTCTATGCCACTGGAAGCACTTATGCAAACGCTAGGCGATCTTGCCTTAGTAAACAAAAATAACAAAAGTCAAAACATGTTTTGCGCTATGCACTTCTGTAGATCTGTTCAAATCATAGATGATAAAGAAGTGTGTGACAGTTTTATTCTGTCATCTTCTTATGTAAGTTTAAAGACTCTTGATTGTCCTTGCAGCAGACGGGATGCATGTGTTTCATGTGCTTTGAGCTTTCAGAGCATCTCAGAAGATCATGTACAAGGCCCTCTCAGTGACCGTGCCTCCTGGGGTGTAGCCACTAAAACCCAGCAGACTTCTGATTGACATCCATGGCTAATGGGCCTCGAACACCGCAGAGTCCTCTAGTGCAACATCGATATGGAATGCAACTTTGCAGGCCACGAGACGTTCATGCACAGCACTGATAATATTCGTTTTGAGGACATTCGCCTGCTGGAGCCTCCTAGTCATGCACAAGTTCAGCTGGGCAGCGAGGGCCGTATTACTGTGATTGTGTGCTATTGCAAATTCTTTTTGCTCATGCACAAGCAGCATTTGCACATGCACAGTTGCATTAATGCCAGTGCAAATTACTTCCTACTGCATTTACATTAGCACGAATGCAGTCGCGCATTCGCAAATTGCAATTGGGAATTATCAAATGTTTAGTAATGTTATGTTAGCGGTACTTGTATAGCGCACCGTCACCAACGGAATTGGACCCCATGCGCTCTGGCGGATCTGTAAACAGGAAGGGTGGGTAGGGTTAGTCGGGAGGAGGGGAGAAGGAGAGTGGGAGAAGTGGTGTGTTATTGGCAGCTTCAGCTCGGTATACACCGAGTGCTGGGCTTTGGTGCTAATATCGATCGGATGAAGGCCTTGAGTGCTGTGGGTGAAGTTTATGTGTTGTTGATGCGGTGTGTTAAAGTGCATGCGGATTGCTGGGAGAGAGATGGTTGTGGGGTTTTGTGTGGGTTTAAGTATGCAGAAGATTGAGGGTTGGGTTAGTGGGGTCTTTATCCTGGTTCAGTTGTTGCTGGTTCCTCGAGGGCCGACTTGTTTTGGTGGTGATGCGCTGATCCACCTGTATTCTATTGAGTATAGTTTGGATTGGTGGGTGCGCTGAACCTAATCTTCAGCTGTGGGGCTGGGCAGGTGATAATCTGGACCATTGTATTTCCATTGTCAAAAGATGTCAATATAAAGGCATGACTCAACATTTTAGGGAATTGGCTGCAAGACTGATATGTACTTTTTTACTTAAATAAAATTAAAAAAAATAAAAAAGATTTGTACTTTTGCTCTCAAAAGTGAAGTGAGTTAGGATAGCTTTGTAGATCCCCCGACCCTTGGACTGTACCAGAAGTTATGATCCATGAACCTCATTACACACCATTGCTGTGCTTGGCCTGTAATCAGTCACCAGGGCCCATACAGGTATGGCTCTCGGATGAGTTCTCTAAACCTTAATTAACACCGAAAGTGGAGTGGGCAACAGATCAAGTTGCTTGGAATGTGAAATCCCACATTTTGAACACGCTGCTGGCTTCTTTGCCTTTCTTCCTCTGCTGCCACTGGTCCCTGCACCACCTGCAAATAAAAGTCACATTTCTCATACCTGTTGTTCCTCCTCATCCATGCCGCCCGTGGCCGCCCGTGAATAGAAAAGAGGAGGTTTCCTATTTCCATGGTGGTCAGCTACGTTGGACTTTTGACATGGGGTTAGGTAAAATAGCTTTCTGTTCCTCGCAGGAAACTTTCTTTGCCCATTTGAAAGTCATTAACACAGCAGGCATATCTATGTGGGGCTAATGGAAATAATCCCTTCAGTGGTAGGTTGCATGGATTGATAAAGGTCCACTGCTTTTAAAAGCCCTCACTTTACTTGGACCTATAAATTCAGGCAGTGAGCTGGTATCACCTGGTACATTCCAGACACAGAATCCCTTTTGCCTAAATTCAACTTAATCCATCTTAAAACCCCTTGCTTTTCTTTGGCCCTTTACCTTCGGTTGCTCACATTTGACATCCACTATTCTTCACAAATGCAGGCAATATGAACAAATTAAAGATGACCCCAAAGGTAAAGAGGACTAATCACATTTAGAAAACAGGGCTGTTCATTATTGTTTACTATACATATTGCTCTCCCTCTTTTAGTTGTTACTTTTACATTCTAGTGTGTGACCTCCTGGGGGATATTTGGTTTTGTTCAAGTGTTTTACATCTTGTGTAACCATCTATGTGTCAACCCTTGGTACGATGCCTCATGTGTTCACTCACTTGTGTTTGCAGTTGTTTTTGGTCAAGTTCGTGCGGCACTGCAATACAAGTCTGTTCAACATGTATTGAATAATCGTGGTTTATTCACTGTTTGCTTGCACTCAAAGAATTTTGTTTTGATTTCGTACTGGATATTATATTAGTTTGTATCAAAAAACAGAAATTGAGTGCCATAAATTGTCCCAAACACATGGGGGACATTACAAGTGAGGCGGTGAGTGACAGCGCCTGTAAAGGTGCCGGAGCCATCAACCCCTTACCGCCTCATTACGAGCCTGCTCGCGGGAACCCGCTAAGGGCGCCTGGTAGGTTCCTCGAATGAGGGGAAGGGGAAGGGTTCCTCGAATGAGGAATTAACGGGTCCTCCAAGGTCAGAATGGCCCGGTTATTCCTCATTCGAGGAACCCAGACTCGGTACCCGGTAAGGGTGTAGCCATGCCGCTAATAGCTAATAGCGGCATGGCTACCTCCAAACTTGTAACAACCCACAGTACAATATGAGTTCCTCCGAGACATAGATGATCTTCTAATATTGAATCTATGTTTCATGGAAGCTGAAGGGATTGAACACTGACTCGTTTCCCAAGATGTGCAAATTCTTTACATGTGATAATGTGCAAAATGTGAAAATGTGCAAAACAAGCTCCTTATTAGCAACACTCAGTTCACTTAATTAGGAGCCCCTAGTACAGTACAATGTTTAATGTGTTCTAATTTATTATGTTGATGTGTATTAAGAATCCCTTTAAGTATGGACATATTTACGACAATGTTAACTTATGATACTGAAGTGAGTTTACATGTCTCCAGCTCATTGTAAGTGCCATGAACAATGGCACCTTTCCATGCTCATGTACTTACCCCTGTAGCTGTATATGTTATTTTCATCTAAATTTGCCACCCATTGATCAATGTATGCAGCCTAATGTAGAGCGATCACTTTCCTCCAATATGAACTTAATCCAAACATTCAATGTGAATTAGTAGCTCGCAAAGGAGTGAGATGGTCTTGTTTCACACACGCCCTTATTTATTGTATTTACTGCCATAAACAACCCATCACCCCGTTCAATGAATTTAGCATCTTTCTTTCCTGTTGAGGAATTTGAGTTTCTTTTGTATATAATAACATAACTTCAGGCATCCAACCAAGCTTCGATAGCTCAAATTTGAAAAGTAAGAATACTTTCCCTCATGTTACTCTTTTTTCTATATTCTGTCCTTAGTCGTTACAAAATATTTGTTCTGAATTGTACATATGTGTGCACTTTCTTCCATGGTATGTCCAAAAGCATTTTTCCTTTCTTGTTCCTCTGCTCTATGTAAATTGTTTTCCATTTGATTGAAACTATTAAACAAGAAAATTCAAAGTCTACGAGTTGTTTCTTGTGGTCAAATAATGTGGCATAGGTGTATTAGAATCAATTAGTAATGTACTACTGTGTTTTCTACAACACTGATTGAACATTATGCAATAAAAAATGACTATTTTATAGCATTACATTGCTTTGTAATTACTGTTATAATTATCATTTGTATGCAATCCTGTGGTGAATACATGAATGTCAGGTTATGGATGGCATGATCTGAAAGCAGAAGCAATTCTAGAAGATGGATTAGTATCCTAAACAAGAAATGCTTTGGAATATGTTCTCTTTGTAAGGTTTACCAGTATTGCAGTGTCTCCTTAGGAAATTACAAGCTAATAACATTTCATTGAACTTGCCCAACAACTCAAGCAAAATATATGTTCCCACACATATCTGTTTATACATATATGAGCAGGACAAACCGGTTTTTAAGAATTGTTACTTACTCCAAAACCAAAATCATGTGTCAGTGCACAATGAAATATACAGGTAATCAGCAAAGATTGTCAACCATTCTAACACATCTTAAATTCGGATCTGGAACTGAAGAATGATATTGTAAAAGTCAAGAGCCCCTACATCAAAGTAAGATCCTTACAAAATATCCTCTCCTTCAGTAATCTCTGACCAACTTGGATAACCACAGAATCGTGGTTACCAATCAATTAATCACTAATTATCGTTATTTTGGAAACATTTCCATACCAGCATTACACCAAAAAATATTTCTATACAAAACCTCACAATAATAACCAACACGTATTTATTATTGTGATATTATTCGATAGGTAATATTTTAATAACCTCTCCCACTGTGTTAAAAATCACATAACTCAGATATACAATAATTGATCCATCACATACAAAAAAACATACAATCATCATGACTTGCTAAATTACAGATATGTCATAAATGGAGGATGCATTTGAACTAAGTAGCTTTCCAATGTAGTAGTCGATTGAACCTCCATATAAAGCAAAAGCAAGCTACCAATCCTCAAACACTGACTTGAGGGTATTTTTACTATTTTCTACAGCTTGTGTTGGATTAGACAACACTCATTTCATTTTGATATCAAGCATGAGGCTCTTCATCCTCTTTGGTCAAGGCAGCAAATACTCACCTGGTTGACTCCTTACATCTGCTAACGTCAATCTATAATTGGTAAGGGTGGGGAATGAGCAGATCTTCCACCAATATAGTAGTTCCCTAAACCGTATATACGTTGTGCTCTTCATCCCCAACTCCATGTGCAGTGCAAAGCTTGGAGTACTGGCAGAAGGCCTCAACAACATTAAGAAATACATTTTTTGTTAATTTCCAATGTGTTAATATTGGATGCTCCCCATAAATGTATAGATTGTAACATGTATTTCTTGTATTGCAGGTGCCTGAGGGCCGGCCCGATAGCATTGCCTCCAAAGCATGTTGAGAAACCTCTACCTCCTCCCACTCCTCTAAATAGAGTAGTTGCACTTTTAATCACCTGTTCTGCAGATGCTAATATCACCATTAACTCTATGTAGTTGAAATGATAGACTTGCTCAACTATTTCATCCATTAATGCTAGTTAGAGTTTGAGAGGCTTGTGCAACTGAAAAGTCATACACATAGATTTCTTTACATTTACTTTTTGTCCATTATGCACACATATCATATGTGTGCTTAATGGTGGCTCCTTTAGTGTCTGTGAGATGAGCATGCCATCATCAGCAAAGATTAATGCTCCTATTTGTTGTCCCCCCAAAACTAGTGCATTGGCTTACAAGGTTGTAACAGAAGTGCAATGTTGTTAATAAGAATGAGAATAGGACTGAGGTTAGGAGGCAAATGTAACATACTCCTTTGTTTACAGGAAGGATCTGCGTATTTCACCAACTGGGCCCAACGCACCACCACATTGTTTTCTGACAATAGGTTCTTCATGGCCTGCAACCTATTGAACAGAGCTGAGAGACATTGCAACATACCCCATCAATGAAGTCTGGGCACAGTGTCAAAGGCGGTTTTGAGTCTATAATGGTCAAAACAGTGTATTTCTGTGACAAGAAGTATAGTTGAAAAGATTGGTTTATAGTACTTACACCCCTCCTAAATTATGCTTGGAGGAAGGAAAGTGTATTACATTCACACACCATGCTTCCAACCAAGTTAATAAGATCTTACCATATATCTTGGTCAAAGCACCCAATAGAGAAATTGGTCTAAAAATAGAGCCCTTGTCTTCCTTTTTTTATAAATTGGGATAACAATAGTGTCTCTCCAGCTGTGGCGGAATTGTAAACTGCTATAATTATCGAATTACTTATGTTGGAATGGCACACACTTTCCTGGTTCTGTAGTAAACAATTCAATGTACACATGATCAGGGGGCAGGGATTTCGCCTTCCTAACCACCTCAAGTGTGTTAATAATTTCCTTGATTTTAAAGGTCATCCACGGCTTGTCAGAGGGTCTGCAAGTTTCCTGAGCAGGCAGACTAAGGGGAGGTTCTGGGTATTTAGAGGGATTATAATAAACATAAAGTATTTCAAAATGGTTATACTACCTTTCCTATTCAATTTATTATATATATATATATTTTTTATTGAGCATTTAGTGTAAATAAATACAAACTTTTGCTCTAAAATTTCCCATCCTGGTGGCATAGCCAAACCTAAATCTTGACATTTCATGATTCCATCCCATCTACGAAGTTCATAGAACTTTTATGTCTATCTATTTTTTCCATTTTGCTTTAGGGTTGGCTATGCTTAGAAGAAAAAAAAGGTGAATCCACACTTTATTTATTAAGGTTCATTGATGTGGCAATTCTTTTCCATTTTGAAGTCTTTTTAACACCATTTCCAGAAAATATGCCTAGTGCTCTGGTCGTGTTCTGATTTGGATCATCATAGACAGCTGTGTACCAACGATCTGAATTGAGGTCACAGGTTGCCGTTAACACCATATGTAATAGCTTCACTATTTCCGTTTGTAATTCTTTACAAAACAGACATAAGTGCTGTAGCGATTCTTCTTCTTGTCAGCACAAGCGACAGGTGTCATTATTTGTTAATCCATATTTCATTAGATTTGGTTTTGTTCTTAGGATGTTAAGTCTGAATCGTAAGATCAGGACCCTGTGTTTTGAATTAGCACTCTTTCTCAAGTAACTTGGCATGATTTTCGGCACAATTAATATTTTTGTTGAGAGAGTGTAGGATTTTGAAGATAATCGAGCACTTTCAGTCTGAGCCCAATCAACAGATAGGAGTATTCTTTTTACTCACATTGCTGCAAAGTTTGTCTGTGGTCACACTTAAATTTTCCAGTATCTCGCTGCACTTTTTGTCTCTCGTTTTCTGAATTCATGATTTCATATTGCGGTGGGCAATCTGGTGTCTCTATTTTCCTATATGTGGCCAAGGCTTTCCAGGCTACATTTACGTGCATCGAATGTAAGCCCAGTTCATGCCGAATCATGCTCATTGGAACAGAGTTTGGTATTTTGAGCACTCTCCTCCAGAACCTTGCATCAAGTTTGTCCCTGGTTTCCCAAGGAATTCTCAGGGCTGTATCTCCTGCATAAGTTATTGTTGGGATTACTTTTGAGATGTTGGTTGCAACGAGAATTTACAGAATCTCCTTTTGAGTATAAGTGCCTGCATTGTTAGTTCGTCCTTTCTGAGCTGTAGGTGCTTGATCCATGGTTTGTCATCCCAATCTGCACTGATTATTGTTCCCAAGTATCTAGTGCTTTTACTTATGGGTATGGGGTTACCACCCACACACCACTTGAATGGTTTTTTGACTTTTGCTTGTGCTTTTTTGATTATGATGAGTTCTGATTTTTCAGAATTATTTTTTTGTTTGTTCTCAGTGACATTCCTCAAGTGCATCTAACTTTTCGCTGCAGGCCGAGGGCAGTCATGTTCAGAAGGATAAGGTCGTCTGCGTAGAGCAGAAGACCGATTGCCGTCCCAACTAGCCGCAGCGAGCATGATCTTGGTGGCTCGAGCCTGTCTTTTATATCCAGGATGTGGAAATTATAAAGAACAGCTTCTAGGGGGTACCCTTGTTTTAGGCCCGTATTTGTTGTTATGTCTTGGTTTAGGTTACCTTTTTGGTCCAGGCGTACTTGTATGGTGGTTCCGGTATGTAATGCTTTGATGGCTGCCATAAAATCTTGCGAGCAGCCCCTTTGTCTCATTTTTTCCCATAGTAGCTGCCGATACACTTTATCAAAAGCGGCAGCCATATCTATGTATGCCAAAAATAACTTTTTATTTTCTTGTAAGGTTTTCATCTTAAGTAGATTGAGTATCAGAAGACTGAGCCCACAATCAAATCTTTCTACAAATCCGGCTTGCCTGTGATCAAAATGTCCGAATGTTCTTATCCACTCTAGTAGTCTGCTTAATGGGATTCCTGCAAATATTTTTCTATCACGTCCAATAGTGATATTGGTCGATAGTTTTCAGGTCTTGATCTGTACGCCTTTTTAAATATTGGTATTGTAATACCTTTTTTCCAGGATTCTGGTATTTGTCTGCCCCTCTTCAATGTAATATTGATGTGTAATGGGGTTCTCAAGTGAACCCCTTTAATTACATGCCAAAAGTCATTTGAAATATTTGATCTAACTGCCTGATTACCAAATAAACCGAAGCAGTTTTACAAATGTGTCCTGAACAAAACAGCCTTCATATGGTTTGAAAACATACGGAAATATTCAATAAAACACTTCATAAACTGCCATTCCACATTTTCTTTTACATATGAACTAATATGGCACACGTAACATGGTTATATAGGCTATACAGTGGGACAACTCAAAGAATGGAATCAGGTTCAAATAATAGGAATCAAGAATAATGGCAAGAAATGCTCAATGAGAATTGGCACAAACAACATCAAGGAATGAGCATAAAAAAGAGTATGCTTTGACAAAATAGACACCCATCGATAAGGTGGTAAGAGAACAATGGACTTAGGCAAATGAAAGTGCCTTTAATATTGTTTGGTGAGGGGATAGCTCAGGGGCAATAGGTTTGTTTTGGAAGCAGAACAGCACAGCGCAGCACAGGTTTGAATTCCAATCCCGTGCTTAGAAACCAATCTCTGGTGTTAAGCGTGTTATAAAAGAACCATGCTTATATTATTTATCTGTAAACTCCAGCAACATATCAATGCACTGACATTTTGGGCATTGTGTACTTCGTAATATATATATATATATATATATATATATATATATATATATATATATATATATATATATATATCTCAACGTTTTGGGGTTCCCATGGTGGAATGGCAGAGATTTGAATATGGCTATGCACAGCATGTATACTAAAACGTGCTTGATTGTTTGTTAAGCCAGGAATATCGGTTATTAAGCAGTTACTTACTATATTTAACTTACTTGGATTTGGAAAGTATTTATGTATGAAATCGCAATTTAAACCTTGAGAAAGGGTGAGCTAGGGCATGAAACCTGTGATGTTTGTGTTGATTTGAAATAAACATGACATTTTTTATGAAACACGTATTTATGCCTGCTACCTAAAAATAGTCTCATTGTTTACAAGACATACCATAGACCAATGAATTAGGGGTGGGTGACTATCTTGAGTCTTCGGAGACATGAATGAACAGTTCTGCGCCATTACCTATGGCTCTGGACAGACGTTTCCTGCTCAGGTCTCTGTTCTAACATAAGAGCTAACTATAGAGTGTCTCACAGAACAGTCTCTATACCGTCATCTCAACTCAACCAGCTTTTGCTGTTGGGCTTTGTCACATGATACATATTAATTTTGCCCTAGGCATTACCGGTACAAACAGCGTTAACCTCAATTGTGGAGTTCTACACAATCAAAATATGTCTATATATGGCCCAAGGCAAGCAGAATTTGGAGCAGAATCTGTTTGCTCCATTCCTTATTATGCAAAGCATGACAATTGTGCACAATGGATTTGCTCCTTGTGTTTGCCTTGGTGATAAAAGAAACATAATAAAGCACTGGGTACTTTGTGTCCAAGTCTATTCATCAGGAGTAAAACCCATTCTATGTTTCAGGATTTCCACTCAAAATATATTTGCGTACCATGAATCCAAATGAGAGTTATTCCGTTATTGTTTAGACTAAAAGGCTGCCATGGTTTGGGGTTCTAGGGAACAGACTTAGATACAACATATCCATTGAGTCTATGGACCAGGTCCTAGCAGTAATCTGACACACTATGTGGGACAATGCAAGATCTGTTAGGGTGACATGGTGCAAAAATGACTACGGCCATTCCTTACACAACTTATGGCCTAGATCTGAGTCTTACAAACTAATAATGGCCAAAATGGTGTTCTTCTACATTAATCACTCTAACCTCTAACACCACATCTCACTACTACAGCACTTTCTCATCCTTCAATCCTATTGGTCAGGTTTCCAAAATCTTGCTGTGTTCTCTTGACCATTGTTACTGTAAACCATTGTGGAGTTTATGGGCAGCCCCAGAATCAAATTAATTTAAAGGCCATGATAGGCCCAAAATGTGCAGAAATTCCTCCTTGTCATGGGAAGGCACATAGGCAGACTGAAAAGCCAGCATCACAAATTTCAACACTGCTAATGTGCCTAGTGAATTCAAATGGATGTACTTCTGCAATTGAAGCAAATAATATGTGAAAACAGAAACCAAACTGCAGTAAAGAATTGGAAAGGCACATTGTTGACTGATAGACAAAAGGTAGCATTTCACTTGCAATTGTCACACATTAAAATGGGTATGCAGTGATTTTAACAAATACAAAACATCAAATGGAATTTTTAATGAATATAAAACACCTCTAAAAAAAGAATTTGTAAACTATATAAAATGTAGATGGGAATGGTAATGGTAGTTTTGGGGGTGCAAGAAAAGTATTAATAAAAAGGGGGGCTTTGGGGATATCCCCCAAAACCTAATCAAAGAAATGTGTTTCATTTTTGTGAGATGTTTTAGGTTCGTTAAAAATGAATTTGTTTGTTTGTGATTCATTAAAATCACATGTAACCATTAAAATGCTGTGTACATTGAAAATGAAGAGTACAAAATGGGCCTTGCATGTGAAATTCAAAGCCATGAAAGTACCTTTCATTGCATGTGACAGAGACCTACTTTTCAACACCGGCAGCCTTGCTGACAAAAGAAAGATGCCTTGAAAATGTGGGCATTCTAGAGTTTGGAAGCAAAGGAACTGTTTAACAGTGAAAGTCCCAGGCCTTAACCATTCAAATGTAGATCATAAAGTGAAGTGGACATTGATGTCATAACGAGAGATATTAAAAAGCTTCAAATGAAAAATAAATGCAACAGATTGAAAAGGCAGTATTTCATTTCAGCTGCCATATTAAAAGGGCCTCATGTGCCCAAGGAAATGTAACCATCACAAATATAAGTGTCTGTTTCTAGAGGCATAAGTTTGAGTTTCTATTTTATGAGAAGGCTCCGTTTCTATTAAAAACACTCATGCAGGGATTAGACATTTATTTGTTGGCGCCTGTTCTCTGAGATAAGCAACAGGATGACCATTAGCCCAGAGAGAAGAAAGGTTGATGGGATCATTGCAGGCTATAGGTGACAACTAAGCAGCAGAGACTAGAATAGTTGTTTGATAAGAAATTAAACTTAAACTGTGAAATGAAAGTCAGGATCTGCATATATGTTTGAAGATTCCCATTAGTTTAAATGCACGATAATAGCTGTTCATTTTCTCAAGAATCACACACCACACTGTAATTGTTCAGGTATCTCTAAAAAGCTGCTGAACAGGCCCACTTATTGGTGTAACCCTTATCAGAATTTGACCTTGTGGACCATAGTTAGAATGTAAAATGTATTTCTAGCTCCCCAGAAAATGTCATGAGACCGAAAGTTGGGGAGGTAGTAGCATCAATAATGTAAGTAGGTGCAAAGTTTGGTGATACAGACTTCTATTGTTTGCTAGTAAAGTGCAAAAAACTGTTGATCGGACCTGCAACCTCCTGCCAAGACCAGAATTAGTTCATTACGAGCTGCATAATTAGACAAACCCAAATATGTATATGTTGTTATGTTTATTTATAAAATATATTTTTTGTCATGTAGTGATTTTTTAGGTGATCAATTTAAAAGTGTAGAATGAAAACTCAGGTGGGTGGATTCACCCCTCTCATCATTTCAACTATATAACTCTGGGGGCCTATCCACATAGAGGACCGTAGGGTTTCCAATCAACATTCAGCGCTAATAAGTTCAAATAAAGCTAATTTCAATATTTCTGGGGTGTGGCTTTGAGGTTAAAAAGTGCTTGCACAAGCCATAGAGGAAAGAGACGCCTACAAATCATCTGGGTGAATGCCAAAAGAGGGTTGCAGAATTTAACCTTGACAGGACAGCTGCCTCAAGTCATCTAGGTGCAACTATTGAAAAATGCATCAGACTTACAATTACCTGGCAGCAAAAGACTGAAGTTGCTGGGATTTTTGCAAGACGGGCATAAATAGGGGCATGCATGCTGTTGGCTATCCATGCCTGAAGTACCTCACAGATCCCTGTGGGTCCCAAGAGAGGTTCCTGATATTCTGATGTTTTTCATGAGCGCCAAACTCAGAAATCCAATGTAAGTAGTTTGTCCAACAGAACCAAGTGTGGGGATTTGTTTGATTTAATACCTTCCCCTGAGTTAATGGGTGGGGTTTAGGAAGTAGATCCATAGTATATTTTGATAAATAATAATTCAATGAATTCTCCTATAGTTAAGTAACATGGACTGATTTTGTTAACATTCGAAATTAACAAAACTCACTACCAGTGTGAACAAAAACTATAGTCGGTTAATGTAATCAGGTACATCTATTTTCCTTGTCAACACAAGAATTCCCTAAAGGGAAAGGATGTCCTTGTATAAAAATAAAATTCCTACCTCTCACCATTCCTCAGATCTGTCCTTTAAGCAGAGGAGTGCTGAAGTTAACTGAAGGACTAGGTTTTTGGTGCTGGGTAGAGAAGTGCTTTGCTAAATGAAAAAAAAGGGTAGATCCTAATTGAAAAATGCACACTCTCTCCTGAGAGAGAGAAAGTGACCCGATAGCAGAGAGATTTTGTATTTCTTCAGGGTGAAGAAGGAAGAAGGGTTTTATCAACCGAAAATATTATCGAAAGTCTGTAGTGCTTTCAAACTGCTAGCATTTTCACGTGCGTCAGGAAATTAAACATACAAAGTGCTGCATGTGTGAAATTGCTTTCGAAAATAGAAAAAGGTTGCAATTGGTCTAACTCTAAAACTTACCAAGGAATGTTAATGCTCATGATTTTGTGATATTACAAAAGTATTGTTTAATTTTGACATTCAGGGGTGTTTTTGGGACACGAGGGTTGAACTGTTTATTTGGCCTGTGTTCGATGTATATAACACTCAAAAGTGAAATCCCAAATAGTGAGATTTTTATGTCACCTATTGGACATTGGTTACATCTGAAGAAGCAGGCGCCTGTTCCTGGAAGAAGCCAAGAGTTGTGTTGCCACAGTAACAAATGTGTCGCTATGCTCCTTGCTACGGCGCTCCCTGTGATTTCGCTTCTAGGATCCTGATACCTTTCATGTCTCTGATACTTTACAGTTCTCTTTCTATTTCATGCACGCATTCTCTTCTGTTAATGCTATCCTTTTTCTACAATAGTTATGTGCCATCAAACCTCAGCGCGGCCCTGCCTTTCCATTGCCTACGTCCATCATCAGCGCTCTCCTGCTTTCCCTGCTGAAGCCTTTCATCACTTCTATGCCTTACGATCCAATTTGCCTTTGATTCAAGGAACAAGCCTGATTCTTAATGCAGGATTGAAAATTGCTGTCCTACATTTTAGGGCTGCACAAGATTTCCCTGTTTTCTTCTATGTGGTGAGAATACTGGAAGACATAACTTCACTGCATCCTACGATCTACACATCAGGTTTTTTGAGACTCTTGTCATACCTGTCTTTTAATCTTCAGGTGCACAAGAGTCTTGTGGCGTGTCCTGTTGTCTTCTACCCACTTGACTGCATATAATCCGGTTTGTGAATTAACCTTGCCAGGACAGCTCCCTCAAGTCAAGTCATTCAACTATTGAAAAATGCTAAGTTAACAATGCCTGGGAGACAGCAATTGGAAAAGACTACAGAGGCTGGGATTTTTACAAGGAGAGCAAAATAGAGGTGTAAATGCTGGTGGCTATCCATGATTAAAGTGCCAGACCATATCCCTGCGCTTTCCTTTAAGAGGGACCTGATATGGTCATATCTTTCCTGAGCATCGAGCCCACAAATCCAATGTAAGTAGTTTGTCCAACAGAACCAAGTGTGGGTATTTGTTTGATGTAATACCTTCCCCTTAGTTAATGGGTAGGGCGGTATGGAAGTATAGGGCCTCATCACGAGTTTGGCGGTAACCCTTAAATCCGGTGGTCGTGCTATTATCGCCGGATTTAAGGGTCCACCAAATCAGGGCTTCAGCGGATTTCTCCCCAGCTCTGAGCTGGGGGGAAATCCGCTGAAAATTCACGCTATTACCGCCAGCGGGAAATCCGCCAGTGGTAAGAGCGCCAAAATTCCCCATTGAGCCCAATGGGGAATTCTATTACCGCCAAACCTGTGATCCGGCGCTAATAGCGCCGGGGGGTTTGGCAGTAGGGCTAATACCACCAGCGCTAATACCGCCGGCGTTACCGCCCAACTCGTGATGAGGCCCATAGTCCGTTAATGTAATTGGGTACACCTATTTTCTTCGTCAACCCGATAATTCTCTAAAGGGATCTTTTCCTTGTCTGAAAACAAAATTCCTAACTGTCACCATTCCTCAGACGTGGCCTTTAAGCAGAGGAGTGGTGAATATAACTGAAGGTCTATGTTTTTGGTGCAAGGTATTGCATTGTATTGTAGTTGTGATGTATATAGTGCCATTTCCCCATTTGTATGGCCTGAATGAGCTTTGTCGTTAGAACACCATCAGGGATCGAAGTCCAGGTATGGGAAATTAAAAGAGTTTACTTAAGACAAGTATGTGCATTCTGCCAGGATTAACATGTAGGAGGGCTGGCTATGCTCCAGTATGCACCCCAGCAGTCAGACATGTGGGTGGGTGCTTTTGGCGGTTAAGAAAGAGTGCTAGTACTGATGATTCAGTGTTTGCCCAGCTAGACCTTATTTGTCATAGGTTGTCACTGTATATTAAAGGCAGAGGTGTTGAGGCACATCAGGGCTTTCAGTGCGGACCGCTATACAAGCAGCTAGACCGGATTTGAAATAGCTGTAGATGCATTCTAGAGTGCATAAATGCGGAGCCGTGTCTGCAGCATGTGGTGCGATTTATACATGCCTTAAACTTGGACAGAGTTTATCTTCGATGTCAGATTCCTAGGTCTCCCAAGGCGATTGGATAGTCCCGCAAACCAAGAACCACCTAAACCTCAGAACTTGAGCAGTGGGATACAAATCTAAGTTTGGAACACTGTAGCAAGTGGAAGAAATGCCCAAAATTGAGACTGCAAATTAAGGGGGAGCCCAAACTTGAGTCTCAGCTTGAGATTCTTGAGCAGTGGGAGAAACACCCAAGTCTGAGAAACAGTAGCAAATGGAGAAACCACCTAGATTTGAGACACTTGAGCAGTGGTTGAAACACCTAAGTTTGAGAGACAAAGCTAAATGGATATACGCCTAGATATGGAACACAGCTTTAAATGGAGAAACCACCTAGATTTTAGGCACATTGGAAGAAATGCCCAAGCTTGAGACACTTGAGCAGTTTGAGAAACACCTAAGTTTGGAACACAGTAGTATATGGATGAACGCCAGAGCATGAAAGTAAACAAACAGACAGACAGCTTTGAGGTGCCCCGTATGCAACAAGGTAATCTGACAGCCATGGTCCACCCAGTGCCAACAACCAGAAGGCCTAATCAAGCAGTGTGAGCACCAATGAATCCAACAAAATCTGAACTCATTGACAAAGTAATCACTGGGAGTGAAGCAAACACATTTCCACCAGAGCATGTTATGCACTCTGGACACAGGGGTTAGTCTGCCATGGGATGCGGGCACAAGCTGGGCTATCAATTGCAGGCATACAAGTTCTGCACACCCACAGTCACAAGTGCCTTTGGGTTACCCTTTCATGCAGGAGAGGCAAAGGGACACCAAGTGAGGAGGTGAATGTCTGGGGAGTGTAAGTGGAGGAGCTGGTGTGATGAGAACGATGAAAGAGGGCAAGAGAGAGAGTGGGCGAGGGCTGAGAGAAGGTGGCAATGCGAAGAAGAAAGAGACAGAAGGACTGGAAAAGAAGACAGCAAGGTCAGAGAGCCTGGGACACGGACTGATAGAAAAATAGCACAGGTTGGGGGTGAAGAAGGACTATAGTGGGTAGAGAAGTTCTTTGCTAAATGAAACAAAGTGTAGCTACTAATTGAAATATTCTCACTCTCCTGAGAGTAAGAATGTGACCCTGATAGAAGAGAGATTTAGTATTGCTTCAGGGTGGAGAAGGAAGAAGAGTTTTATCAATTTGAAATATTATCACAAGTCTGTGGTGCTTTCAAACCTGCTAGCATTTTCAGGTTTGCAGGGAAATTAAACATACAAAGTGCTGCATGTGTGGAATTAAAAGGTTGCAATTGGTTTTAATTTAAACATTATCAAGGAATGCTAATGCTCATGATTTTGTAATGTTCCAAGGTATTGTTTAATTTTGACATTGAGGGTTTTTATGGGACAGGAGGGTTGAACTGTTTATTTAGCCTGTGTTCCATGTACATGAGACCAAAACGTGAAATCCAAAAAGTGAGTTTTTGTATTAAAGCTTTTTTTTGCCACAGAGAAGGTGATGTGTGTATTCATTTGGTGCAAATATTCATTGAACCTTTTATTTAATCTACACAAACAAAATGCTTCGGTATGTTTCCTTACTCAGCTGATGCAATTCATCAGTGTTAGGTTGCCCTCAGCTGTTCAAATGGCAAAGTGCACCCCAGTGTTCCCTTCAACTTCAACAACAGTTATCACTTTAACAAATAGAATGACCACGGTTCTAGGCGGTCACCTTCACCTTGCACTATTGCATACATTCTGAATACTTTCAAGTTACTTCTTTCCACCCCCACTTCTCTTCTCACAGGGCACGGTGGTTCCAGTATCAATGAACAATTAATAACTGGCTTAACATTGAAGTGTCCAAACAGCGAACCGCTGTATCATGAGTGCCTCCTCACAAGCTAAAACTGAAACTAGGTTCTGTAATTATGCTACAATGCAATCTTATCCCATCACAGGGACTCTGCAATGGAACAATGGAACAAGGTTCAAAATTATGCATCTACAAAGACACATCATAGAGGCTGTGTAATCGGTGGAACTTAGATACGGTTCTTACCGAGCATACCTCTCATTCCATCTGATACAAATATGCCTTTCAAATTCAAAAGAATGCAAAGGTTAAAGGTTTTTTAACCATGCACCAATGCCACTTGTGTGGTCTCCAGGCACTCAGGTGGATCTGTAATGCAAGGAGGGAGGGTGGGCGGTTAGTAGTGTTCAGCTGGAAAAGAGCAAGAGAGCTGTGATATGCTGTTGACAGCTTGAATTCGGAAAAAGAGTGAAAGATTAAAAGAATATCGAGGGTTAATACCACATAATAGAAATACGCCACTCATGAGTACTAAGGTACAAGTACACTTTATTTTAGCAGAACAGCTGTCTGACTCACAACACCCCACAATGTGTGAAAGCAGACACCGTGAGATGAGAGAGTACCGGGCATTTGAAAAACATTAGTATTTATACATTTTTCTCACAATCCCGGACACATCGTCCAGCCCCTCTTCATGTAACACACTTACCTAGGGTACAAAGCCTTTCCACATAACTAATACATGTTAAAACGTTCTTGAATAGCTGGTTGTTTTCTGTTGAACACTTCATATGTTTTTCAAACATTGGACACAAAGGTAACAGTCCTTATTTCATTTACTTATATTTGACTGCCATTTGTTCTTAAGTTTAAAGTCAGCTTAGTTTCAAGGAGCGAAAACAAAGATTTCTGCAAAAGTACATGTTCAGCTATTCATCACTCTGTTTCGCTATTTGAACGGGGAAGACACTGTTGGTACAGATGGCATCTAAATTATTGATTAGCAAAGCTGTTGTTTAACTCCAAGGTTTCCTTAGTGCAGGACAAACAATCCACCTTAGCAGCTTCAGCATGTTTAGCTACGTTGACACAGTACAAAGTTAATTTTGCTCTGCTGGAGCCGAAAACACAAATTCTAACATTGGACAGAAAGCAGGAGTTAATCAAAATGGCAGATAACTTAAAATGGTGGCGTAGTCAGGTTCATTCAAAAGCGACTTACAGTGCCATGTGAATGTGCTTAGGCCAATGTTTACTATCAGACGGTATTCATGCAAAATATACTTTTACGAAACCTCCTTTTGGCCTAAGCTAAGAACATTATTCAAACATTAGCATCATCCAAAAACCATACATTATCATCAGAACATCCTGAATCGCTATCCTCAAAAACAGTGATCGCCATTAACTCCTTTATAGCAATGTCCTGTATTCCGAAGGCATTAGTAATCTTTCTGGGCATATGTGTCTTAAGTTATAGTTTACCAACTGCTTGTGCACAACTTCCCCCTAGCATAGAACAAATTACAGGAAGACCCTGTATGCAACAGCAGCAAAAAAATACAATGGCAAGTATCACCATTAGAGCTGCAAAGATTTTCCAGCCCCAAGATCGTAATAAGTCCCAGAACAATGTGCCGATATACCAGTTTCCCTCCGGAACGTGTACTTCAGTACTTAAAGTGTGCAATTTCTTAATTGCCTTAAATACGGTGGGGGAGGACTCAGGACCAAAAACACGCAGATCCCACCATTTTGCAGACCCCACCACGCTCAGCTAGAATGATGTCTAGCACCATCCTAATTTGAAGAGCCACTAATCTAATAGCCTTTGCTCTAGTGTCATGTTGTTTCATTGATGGTTTTCTCTGAAACCCTCGCCAATTTTCTAATATCTTGTGAGTTTATTATCTGTCCCCAAAATTACACAAAGGATTTAGCAACGTCACCCAGAAATCTGTGAGGGAGTGTCACCATCCTCATCCCGCCTGGCACGATTTCTAGAAACTTCAGCAGTGGTGGCAACATATACGCCTGGTAATAGTACACCTGAAAAACAAGTACCCTCACAATCTCTTGGCAACCCTCTCTTTGTATTCAAAATGGAACAGAGTTTGGACTGTGGTTAACAGTATAGAAAGGAGGCATGGCATCCCTATTACCTATGGAAACAATTTCAAAGGTAATCATTGATTGGAAAGGTCTGTAAAGTCTATCATAAGGCCTAATAGAAGCAACATTTAGCTTGCTCCTATTCGCAAACAGAGAACATCCTAAAGGTGCTAAAACTCGTTTTTCAAACTCATTGAGATTAGTCCCATCAAAATTCCCAGTGACACTATCCTTCCATCGGCCAAAAGAATAATGCCCTAAGTAAACGAGAAACAACAAATAAAGACAGGAAAAATCTGGACAGAATTTGTAAAAATTGTTATACAATTAAACACAAAAAATAAAAAATAAATAAAAAATAAAAAATGCCCTAAGCAAAAAATGCCCTAAGCAAAGCATAACATGCAGTAGTTAGAGGGAGAGAATGTATATACCAACCCAATCCCTTTTCCCCATGTTGTGGCAGATGTGAACATATGGCATGGGTGGCGATCATGATCCTCTATGTTGGAGGTCTCGAGGATGAAGAGTGTGCGAATGCACATAAGGTGGAAACACAGTGGAGACACTTGCAGTTGGCAATAAAACATCAAACGGATGTACCCTCTCCAGATACCAAAACCCTAATGTCAATGTAATTACAATACAAGCTGTTATTGTGATCAGTATCCATTTGGTCCTGGGGGACCATGACCCTCGATAGGCAGGCTCATTATCAGCAAAATGATCAAGATCCTTTTCAGTACGAGTGGCCCCTAAAATGGGCATAGTTTCTCAGCGTCCGTTAAGAAGCCTCATTGTTAGGCTCTTTTAGTTCATCCATGGGTGGCACTTGACCACATGACCTATCTTGATTGAAGGTAACTTTGCCGGTCCCTGCCTCTTATTGTATACAGCAGAGGAATGACGGGGGACTGGCTCAACAGTGGTTTCTTGTGGATTTCTTGTGGGCACAGAATCCTAGCTGTACTTTCCTATTCTATTACATTAATGTAATGTCAGCAGGCCCTAAATCTAAATCCTGTTCCGTGATCACAGATTGCACCTTACAACTCCAGGTACTGAATGATCGGTGAGCAAAGCATCATTGTTCCCTGAAGCAGATGAAGAAGCAGAAACAAGATTGATCGACGGTGAAGAAGAAAATGAAGAAACCCCACAGGCTCAGGAATACCTTTCGTGATACCCTCGGGGTCGATCAAAGCAGGCTCGTTGTGAGCATCGGGATCATCAATTCCCTTCTCCTCCCCTTCGCCATAGGGTAGAGGAAAAGGAATCCTCTTCACTTGTGTCCACATGGATCCAGTGTTTATTTCTGGTCACTCGTACTGCGGTTTGTGTAGCGAAAAGGATCTGGTGTGGTCCTTTCCAATGAGGTGCAAGGCAGGTGCCACCCTCGAAATTCTTCACCAGGATCCACTGACCAGGTCAGAGTCAATGTCCTGGACCCTCATATTGTACAGGGAGGGCTGCTCGTACCTCTTGGTGAATCAAATGCAAGTTTTGAGTCAACTGATCACAATAGTCAGACAAAAGCGGCTACTCAATTTCTTTCAACTGCTTGGGCCTCGGTGCATTCCGTACATTGGCTGGTCTCCCCATGACAATCTCATAGGGGGGAGTCCTGTCTTTGCAGGTGCGGTCATCTGCATTGATAGTAAGGCTATCTCGCACCATCACACTGGAATGCCCTACCTCCCACAATCCGAGGTGAGCCGTTCCTCATTGCCTTCCGGAAAGCTATGAAAACCATCCTCTTCACATAAGGTTTCTCGCAGGACCATGCTTGCCAATAAACTGTCTGTAATGTAATAACCAAAGATGCATGAGCTGTAATGACTAATCTGTTCGTAGCAATCATAGTGTGCCAACGACTGCTACCAATCCTGTACCCCCTGTAACTAAGTTCCTGCAAGTAACAGCACCACAATGCCCCTGGGCTGTCTGCGTGCTATATAAATATAAATAAATAAATTGGCAAAGCATCAGGCTATTTCAGATTGCTGTACGCACACACCTTGGAAATTTTGTTCTTTAGAATTCCGTTATGGCGTTACACAAGGCCGGCACTCTGAGCATGTCCGGCTCAGTGGAACCATTTATAAATCTGTAATCCCGCACATACTTGCAGGATGACAGCAGCGATAAAATGAGGACCATTATCGGACCAAATTACTCTCGGCAAGCCAAACCTAGGAAAATATTCCTTAAGCATGGTCTTTGCCGTTGACATTGCTGTGCCATTTTTCAGTGGGAAAGCCTCAACCCATTTGCTAAAGGCACATATCACAACTAGGATATATTTATAGTTTTGGCAACATTCCATCTCAATAAAGTAAAAATGGATCACCTCAAAAGGCATGGAGGAGGCACCAAAACTGCCCTTCGGTGTCAGTGTTCCCTTCAAAATGTTATGTTGTAAGCATATCATGCAACTCTGGACCAAACGTTCAACGGTTTTCTGGATATTAGTGTTATGCCAGATGGGATCTAACTGTTGGCAAATCTTTTTGGCACATATGTGTGTTGGGCCATGAGCCATGGTGACCATAGCAGTGACATAGGCATTGGATAGCATCCATCTTTGCTTCTCATTATCCACCCAACAACCCTCGTCATTTAGACCCGCTGGACCCTCAGCCCACTGTTTAATTTCTTCTGGGTTAGCTTTAGCCTGAATTTCTTTTCTACAGCTAATCCCTTACTCCATCATACAAGTATCAGTAACCCATCTTGTTGGATCGAGCACATACATCTTTGAGTGCAAATCAATAGCAGTCTGTTTGGCTATTCTGTCAGCAAAAGGGTTTCCTTTTCCTACATCGTCCGTCACTTTCTGGTGTGCGGTACACCTCATTATTGCTAGTTGCGTAGGAAGTGCAAGTGGTGACAGCAACCTGACTATCAGAGTGCCATGTTGAATTTTTGTTCCATGTGAGGTCAAACATCTTCTCTCAACCCACAGTCGACCAAAATTATGAACCACCCCAAATGCGTACTGACTATCTGTATATATATTTACACTAAGCCCTTCAGAAATTTCACATGCTCTGGTTAGTGCAATAATCTCTGCTGCCTGCGCAGAATGATGCGGAATTCGTTTAGTCTCCATAATAGTGCTTAACGTGGTGATTGCATAAGCAGCGGTGGATGTACCATCCTGAAGTTTAAAACAGGAGCCATCACAGAATAGCTCCCCTTGCATATTCTTTAAGGGTGTATCAATTAAATAAATTCTGCGCTTAGTTTCATGTTTTGTAATAAAGAGGCAATCATGTGACATTTTGTCACTGCAATCCTTCTCTTGTACTGAAGGCAATAATTCAGCCGGATTCAATGAACAACATCTCTTAATTTGGATATGCGGTACAAATAGAATCAGCTTGTATCTTGTTTATCGGGCTGATGTGAGATGTTGCGTCTGTGTTCTGTTTAATAGAACATCTACGGAGTGGGGTACCGTCACGGTTAAAGAATTACCTAAAAGCATACCCTTACTTTGATTAACAGATGCAGCAGCTACAGCTCTCAAACATCTTGGCAAAGCGCATGCAACAGGGTCTAACGTGGAGGAAAAATAGTCACACAGCCTGTTCTTGTCCCCATTTTCCTGTGTCAAAATAGCCAAAGCACTTCCATCACGTTCATTCACATACAAAACAAAGCCTTTATCATAATTTGGTGTGCCCAAAACCGGTGCAGAACACAGCACAGCCTTAAGCAGATCAAAAGCGTTCTGCCAATCCATGTTCCAAGGTAAAGGCAAACAAATGTCCTTCTTTGTCAGTGCAAACATAGGTTTTATCAACAAAGAAAAATGGGGGTTCCACTGTCTACAATATGAGGCCATGCCTATTAAAGCTCTGACCACTTTCTGTGTATTTGGAACAGACGTATCAGAGGTGTTTTGTATCCGTTCAGGTGTCAGTCTTCTTCCCTCCTTCGACAGGAGATAGCCCAAATAGGCGGCGTCATGTCGACAATACTGAAACTTCTTCAACAAAGCCT
Source organism: Ambystoma mexicanum (assembly GCF_040938575.1). Lineage (NCBI taxonomy): Eukaryota > Metazoa > Chordata > Amphibia > Caudata > Ambystomatidae > Ambystoma > Ambystoma mexicanum. Next base: position 1,488,898,272 of record NC_090921.1, read on the forward strand.
TATGCCTAAGCAGCAACACGGTGCCTTCTTTGCAAGCAACTTCAGAATCAACAGCTAGAAGTAGATCATCAACATATTGCAACAATGTGCAAGTGGAAGGTAACTCAAGAGTATCAAGTAGTTCTTCCAATGCTCTACTATAGATGCTTGGACTCTCAGTGTACCCTTGCGGCACACAAGTGAATTTGAAAGACCGTCCCCCTTTGGTGAATGCAAACAAATATCTGCTATCAACATGCACAGCGATATTAAAGAAAGCATTTTTCAACTCCACAACACTAAAATGTGTAGCCATGGCTGGAATCATAGTCAGAATTGTGGTAACATCAGGCACAATTGGAAACTGTGGAGCAACAACCTTATTAATTGTATGCAAATCAATAATAAAACGAAAAGGAATTGCATTATCCCCTTTCTTGTAAAGTGGTAAAATCGGACTATTACACACACTCCCTGCAATTTCCTCAGTTACACGTCGGTGTACGAAATCAGAATCAGAAATCAGAAATAATACTCTTCAAAGCCTGTGCACCTTCAACTGAAATATTATACTGCGGAATACGCTGCAATTTAACTCCTGGTTTCAACAAAATTTTAATGAGTTCAGTTTGTAAAATTCCAACATCATTATCATTAACCGGCCATAAACATGTCGGAACCTTATTCAATTCAATTGGTAAAGGCATAGACAAAAATTGTGCAACAGAAGTTTGTTGGTGCAAAATCGTTAAGTACACTCCATCTGGAGAACAATAAATCACAGTATTCAATTCCTTTAATAAATTCAATCCCAACAAATTTTCACCACAATTTGTTGTCAATAGAAATGGACAGAAAAAGTGAATGGTCCCAGTGAAATTGATACCGGCAGAGAGACCGGACTTACCACTGGCGTACCAGAGAACCCTACAGAAATGTTGTTCTGCCCTGACAGTGGAATATCTGGAACCTGTGAATGATCAATGGAACACTACTGTGCTCCTCTATCTATTAAAAAGAGATGCTCCCTATTCCCCACCTTCATTTCAACGTAGGGCCCTTTCTCATTGATGGGAATAGGTATTGGTTCCAAACCCTGCTTCGGGCCTAGCGTATATCGTCAGATCCAAAATCCTCATTAAAAAAAAGACATTCGAAGGATTATCGAAAATATTCCCACTAGTAGCACTCTGTTGCTGATGATCTTGTGATGGTGTCTGTTGATGCTGCGCAGACTGACTTTCACCAGGACCCCCAATCCCAGGATGGCCTCTGTATCAGCTACCCCTGGCACCATATGTGCTATTCGATCTCTGCTGAAAGATCGGGCATTGTGCTCACCAATGACCCTCCTGTCTACAATATGCACACTGGTTCATGTGTACGGGACCCCGTTGTGCGCTACCCTGTGTTGTAAATTGGCCTCTAAACCGTGTATTCCCACCTCTGGCTCCTCTAGCTATTTGCTGCAATAACACTCTAGTTTTCAGATCTCCCTTCTTCTTTTCCACCTTCTCCTTCTCTGTATTAACCCTATTTTTATAGTACTGAGCCATGTGTAACACTTCAGATTGTGATTTTGCTTGCCACAAACTCTCAGAAGTCATGATCTGTGATTGGATTTCAGGCAATAATCCATGCACAAACCTATCAATGAACAGCCTCTTTCCTGGCTCTGTACTTAAATCTTGACCACTAAAATCCTAAAATACTTGCTCAAATCTGTTAAAATACTCAGTTGCACCCTCTGACTTCAATTGCATGTAAGCCGTAAGCTTATCCCATATGATTCTTTTTTCAGGAACCAGAGTTTTCAATTTAGTCACTATTTTATCTGGTAATATCAGTACCGGCTGTGACGGTTTCTCACCGGCATTCCTTTCCCCATCTACTCACTCGTACTAAGGCATCCTATGTATCACCCATCCCTGCCTGATCGTCTACAGTTCTAATCTGCTTCCACAAATCAGCAGGAAGGATCACAGGAAAACACAAATCTATATCACCCACCGTGACAGCTGAAGAATGCAAAACAGATTCAATTTCTTTATAAAATCCTGTTGGATTCTTCCTAATATCTGGAATTGATTGCCTAATGGTATTCACTTCCTGTCTAGAAAATGGCCCGTAGACAAACTGTGAGACATAATGTGCTTCAATAGTAATGGCAGGTGTTCCTGCTGCAGCATTAGCTGGAATCTCTACTTTTGGAACAAATGTCGCAGAAACCTTCCTCATTGGCAATTGTAAAGTAGGCAAACCCGAATGTTTATTCACCAACAAGGCTAAATCAAGCGACAAAGTAGTCAAAGCAGTATCGGGTATAAATGCTCATTTATAAATAACCATCAGATCTTCGGGACAGCACTACTTTCTCTTCATAAATTCATCTTGTAGATACTCTGCCATCACTTGTAACACTTTCCTTTGCATTGCTGGAGCATACTGACTAAACGTGTCATGAACTTCAATGGGAGAAATTGAAACATCCGAAATCCATCTAAGAGCGGCTCTTGTGCAAATGCACATTTCTTCACTCATTAGTTTCAGTGGAGGAAGAAATCGCTTCTGCACATATGAAGCCTGACGTCCATTATCATCCATCTCATCTTTCTGTAACCAATCTATCTCCTTTTTAAACTCAAATACCTTCTCTACATGCTCATATACTTTTGCTGCAGTGTCCCTTGAGCGGTCAATGACATTCAAATCCCTCAACCCCTGTGGGACATTCATGTCCATTAAATCACTCCATATATCAACTGAATACTTTCCCGTCCGTTCTATCAAAATATTCTGTTCAGGAATACCCCCTTGGTCAGAAATTGCAACTAAAACAGCTGATTTATCACCCTCTTCTGTGTACTTTTTAGCCTATGTATACAATTCTCTCTTTCTGCCTTTAGATACTGTGCCACAAGTCACTATTCTTGGATCAGCTCCCGCCCCTTCAACCACTACAGGTGGAGCAGAACCACTTGGCAAAGAGTCAATAGATAGTGGAGGCAATACCGCTGGTGGTGCGGACGGAGCTTTGGGGATGGAAACTGTCGGCAAGGCTGCAGGTGCAGGAGGGGGAACAACAACTGGAGGAAGAGGAACAACAATGGGAAAAGGAGGAACAACAATGGAAGAGGGCACATAAGGAGGTGGTGCAGTTGACGTTCATTCAATATTTATTAAGTAACTCATCTGATGTATGAAAATCCTGAGAGGGATATATCTTTTTCACATCTAGTTGAAAAGCCCCATCCATACTTCTAATGGATTCTGACTGTACCCAGGACCATCTTAAGCCATTTTAGGGCCCTGGGCTCGGTTTTCTTTGGGGCCCCCCTCCATCAAACCAAAGGAATTAAGGAATCAAGAATACTGGTCGCGCCCCCACCCGTCGCGCTCACATCCTATTGGTTGATATGCTGTCTCACAGCATAATGAGCATGTTTACCCCCTTTAAGTCCCCTTGCCCACTTCATTCTTGGTTTACTGTTCTAGTACATACAGGATACTTTTTTATCAATAACATCCAGGAAGGTAGATGTAGTATTAATGTATTAATGCAGCACCATATGTAAAAGGTACATGTAACCCAAAATAGACAGAGAACTCACACTAGCTGTCTCACAGAATGCAAAAGTGCTCATGCATGGATAGAGATCACCGATTGTAAGGAAGGAGAACGCTACACATACCGCAGCATGGATAGTGGAGGCAGATTAGAAGCTACCAGGAAGGTATCTTTATCCAGACAGACTGAGATTAGAAGTGGGATATGGTTTTCAAATAATGTTGCCATTAGATATCAAAGGCAAAAATGCCTGTGGTGTGGGATATAAATATGCTCACTATTAAGACAGTGAAACCATGAATAAGGCTATTATGAAGATCATACCATGAGAAGGAAATCTCTCGGAGGGCTGACAATTTTGAAAGGTTTAGGGACTGGCAATATTTAAAGGTTAGGCAATGCAAGATTAAATGAGATGCCCAGGATCACACATTGTTTAAGGGGTGAAGGAGTGAATCTGGGATTTGTGCCAACTCTGCAATTTATGAATTTGAACACTTTCTTTTCCAGTTCTTACCATGAACTAAACCAATCTAATTTTATTGAAAAAACGTACTTGGAAAGTACACAAATCACATTACCAAACATGGCAATTTTTAAACAAAATATTATACAAGGTTGTTATGCAAAATAGGAATGATTCTAGCTTCATTCTCTCCATCATCCAGGGGAGTATGTAATAACCAGCATACCAATCGATGTGATTTAACAAATTTAATCTGGGTTTGTCTTTTGTATTTTAAAGATTTAAATACTTCCAAACCAATGGCTTGTGACATTTTCATTTATAAACATGCATAAAAACCTTTGACTTTTACCAAAAAGCAAACCATTTTTTTGTGTGAAACAAGTAGACCTTAAAGTATGTTTGCCTGAGGTCTGCAACATATGGTCCGCTCTCTTCTGTCTACCAACCCTTCCACAAAATAGCCTACATAAGAAGAGAAGTAATGGGCTAAACGATACCAGCTACATGCAAGAAGGCAAACCTCACAGAAGACAGCACAATAATGTAAGATATAGTAGATGATTTGACCAGGATCACTGTATCGGCTGCTGGCAAATCCAGGATACAAACATGAATGCTGTCGTTCCATAGACTTGAATTTGGATACTTATTCAATTCTTGGACTAACAGTTTATGCCATCATTGAAGGTGATTGCCTAGGTTTTACAACACCCCATCTGAACAAACCAATTTCTAGACCTTCACCATACGGATGATATGTTAGTTTTTATAGCAACCCCTATCTGGTACAGTTACATTGCTGATAATTGCAAATGCTGTTCTGCAAAACTAAGTAAATATGCAGGCAGGTTTATAAACTTCAGACATAAGAAAGGCTCAGCCATCCTTGCTTGAATGTGATATTCTAATTTTGCATATGAACACATATCTCTGCAATGGGTGCTTCACACACTGAGCTAACTTCTGAACCATTGATCAACAACGCAAATCTTGTTTCAAGAATAAAGCAAACTCTGGCAGTGACAGCAGTAATAGTAGCATTGGGGACCCAATTCAACCTGAAGAAGGAGGACGCCCCTCTAGCAAAGAAACGGTTATTCCCAAAACAGATCCTACAGAACGACCTACCACCACCGCAACAATCCCAGTGACACCACCTAGCCCTGGAACATTTAGTGGTGCTTTTTTAGGACTAAGAGACAAACAAAAAGAAAAATGAGGAGAGGCAAAAGACCAAAACAAAAGAAAAAAATGACCAAAAATTTAGTTGTGAACCTGTCCTGTAAAAACCTTACTAGTGGACAATTGGACATGCTTAACCGAGGACTATCATTTGTGCCCACTAACAACACTACGCTTTTTGAAGAAAAAGTATGTTTTATAGGTTATTGCGAAAACTGAGGCTCAAATTGTTTTTTAAGTCCGACATGGATGAGGATACACCACCTCCGGACAATAACATCCTTGAATTCCGACCAAAGAGTTCTTTTGACCCGTTTACACAAAATTCTATGCTTAACCTATTTGAAAAAAATAGTTTTGAAGGATCTTGAAAGGATTAACTACCAAAAGAATACACCAAGCAATGCGAAACTGTGTCAATTGGAACATATTGAAACACTTGCCAAAGATGAAGAACTTACCATCAAACCCGCAGATAAAGGTGGCACAATTGTCATAATGGACACTAAAGATTACACGATTAAATGCCTCACACTGCTAGATGATACCAACACTTACTCCAAGCTAGATGGTGACCCTATCAACACAATCAAGGTCCTCATTAAGAAGATCATTGAAGAAGAATTAGATCAAGACATGATCGATGTCAAGACGAGTGAATTTTTACTTAATGTACATCCAATCACCCCCGTACTATACGGCCTTCCTAAAATTCATAAGGACCCCACCAACCCCGCACTGCGACCGATAGTAGCAGGCACTGATAGCATTTTTGAGCCTCTAGCGATCTACGTGGACAAATCCCTTCAGGAATTGGTACAGGAGACCCCTACTTACCTTAGAGACACAACAGACTTTCTGAATTGTGTCAATGACATCACAACTCCAAGCACAGAGTGTATTATCTTCAGTATGGATGTGTGTAGTTTATATACATCCATCCCCCACTCTGAAGGCCTCGAAGCAGTTCAATGGCTCATCTCCAATGGCAATAACAGCATGTCCAATAACAATTTGGTTCTAAAATTTCTTGAAACCATACTCTTTAACAGTTATTTCAGATTTAAAGGGAAATACTACCTTCAAACTACTGGTACCTCCATGGGCTCATCCATGGCCCCAGTTTACGCAAACACATTCATGTACAGGTTTGAACATCAACATGTACTGGACCACCCAGAATGGTCCTACAAGATACTAATGTGGAAACATTATATAGACGACATATTTGGCATCTGGTGTGGGACACGCGAAGAATTGGACACTTTCCTCATCTATATGAACTCTATCCACAACACCATTAAATTCACAATGGAAATCGGTGAACCCCGCCTACACTTTTTGGATGTAGACGTGGAAAATAAAGAACACCGGATATGGACCACGGTCTATCACAAACTCACTGATGCGAATAACCTATTACACTTTACAAGTCATCATCCCAAATCCATGCTTAAGAGTCTACCATATAGTCAGGTCTTGAGACTAAAACGGATAATTTCGGACCCAGCCGGTCTGGACACAGAGAGCAACACCCTATTGGAAAACTTTTCAGCCAGAGGCTATCCTAACACCATCCTAGAGGAAGCCAAAGAAAGATCTGGACTCATCAATAAAGAACAACTACTGGTACCCAAAAACAAAACAAAGGATACACCATTACTGCATATTAGCAAGTACTCAAGACAGAGCTTCCAGATAAGTAAATCCATCAGGAAACATTGGAGTATTCTCCACAACGACCAGACACCGAAAGAACTCTTTCCTAAAGCACCTATGATGGCCTTCAGACGTGGTAGGAACCTGAGGGACACTCTGGTCAGAGCAGAAATACCATCTAAAGACAAACAGATGGTCCTACAAACTAAAAAAATCGGCACTTTCCCTTGTCTATGCTGTACTCATTGTAATAACATCATAAAAGGTGAAAAAATTGTTCACCCATATACTGGGAAGAACATTAAACTACGCCACTACGCCACCTGCATGTCATCCGGGGTCATTTATGCAATCAAATGTCCATGTGGCAAACTATATGTGGGTCAAACCACAAGACCTGTCAAAGAACGCCTTACGGAACACAAATCCAATATTAGATGTAGAAACATCAAATCCCCCCTCTCCAGACATTTCATGGAGAATAACCACACAATTGCACAATTAAAATTTCAAATCCTTGAAGTTGTAAAAAAAACCTACAGGGGAGGGGACTATGCATCGATGCTCTCACGTAGAGAAAAATATTGGATACACACACTGAACACATTACTACCTAAGGGGCTTAATGACGAATTCTCTCTAAAATGTTTTATCTGACTTGTTGCAAGATTGTGTCTCTTTAAACGCTAGCTCTGCCTGCACTCAACAGATCTCTGTGTATTGTCTTTTTAAACATAATTGTCACCTTAAGTAAGATGTTTTTTCATGTATCATTATACGATCACATTCCCTCCATAGACACTTGGGCCATTTTGGACCTCTCTCCAATTTATAACTGCTACTAGTAGCGAATTCTGTGCTACCTTAAGAATATTTGTCTGTTTCACGCACAATGTAAATCCAGACTCACCATATCGGAACTTAGATGGCCAATTTCTTGGCCAATTTCTTTTCCGCTTGGATACAGGCTTTTCTGAATCTAAACCATTGTAAGTAGCTCACACATTCAACATGATTCAATTCTACTTTGGACATCTTTCCACCTTCTAAGATGGCCGCCGCTTTCTAGCGTGTGCCCAACTTGCTATCTTACTCATATTTATCACTTTAGTCCGTTCTTTATTACTACGCATGCCTTCCTTGCTTCACGGACCAACACCGCAGCGAGGGGCTGGTGTATCTGTACGAGCGTCCCGCGCATAGCAACAGTCTCTGGGGACATCCTCCCAGCTGGAGGGGCTTGTACGAGCTCCGTCTACTCCGTAGTCCACTATGCATCAGCCGATGTTACAACTTTCACAAGACCCAAGTAAGTTATTAGAAACACAAGGCGTTTTCCGCTGTGCCTCTTCAGCTTTGCATACTTACGTGTCACTACTTACGTGACACTAACTTTGAGGGGCCGCTGTTTTTCTCTATAGACCCAGCTAGCCCCGTGTGGATTATATTGGAATCCTTGGACTGCGTGCCACGCAAGCACTGCTTTGATGTAATAGTTGGTCCTACCTTGAACTCATTGGGCATCCCGCAGTGGTGAGTAGTTGCCCGTTCATTGTTTCACTCACCATATCTACCGCTTTTGGCATTTAACACTTATAGTTGCACGCACTATTTTTCTTTTAGAGTGCACAAGATTCCGCTGTTCTCCGCTGGATGAACTATGTTGGAATTCAACTCAGAATTTCTTTCCCGCTCATATTTAGCGGCTTTCCACATGCACTGAATCACAGGTCTTCAGTAAAACTTGGTGAGCTATTCATTTATAATTAATCGGTAGTTGACCTATGCCGATGTAATTTACAATGCATTTCCAATTTATCATTAGAAAAATGGCCATTCTTTGTCCCGAAAGTTTGTGGCTCTGGATACTATTTACAGGTGCTGGTCATGTTGACCCATTTCATTTATTTTACCCTTGCTTCCTTAAACAATGCATTACGGCGACTTAATTGTTTATTTGTTCTTGGGAACATGTTATTTGTTTAACGCTGAACATTAAGTACATGTAGCGGTTATGTGGAGAGTTTACAAATAGCTGATTATACATATTTCATTATTTACAGTGTTTAATTCATTATTCTGGGCTCTTGATGAAGAGAACGAACTTCTCGAAACGCGTCAGCCACAATCAAATCAATTGAATCCTCCCTGTTTTTCCCGTTTGGAATAAAGAATCCTCTTTTACATTGGATGTCATTACTGCATTCTTTCTAAAATTTTATTATCATTTGAAGTTCATTGGAATATATATCTAATTTATTTTGATAAAAGTCAATTTCAAGGCGTCATACTGACGTTAACATAAGGTGTGCAAGGGACGGGAGGGTTCCGTTTTTGGATCCTCGTTTCACTCCTTTTTTCTAACTTCTGAAGCATTGTGGCACTCAATTGATCAATATGCACTTCACCATTGACTATTGCACATGATATAATTCCCACAGGAAGGAAAGAATGATACAGAGTTGTGCCATAAGAAACACACAAACTATGAATACCACAGTGAACACAGAAAGCAATGCATAATGAATTGATCAAGGCAGAATGCACTTGCCAAAACAGGAAGGCAATGGGTTTAGAGGCGCAGCAGCACCCCATAAAATATCCTGACTTGTGCTAATTAAGACTGGTGAACAATGGAATCTTACTTCTTCAGATCAGCCAGCCTTGTGGGCCCCCCTCCAAGGTGGGGGCCCTGGGCAAGTGCCCCTTTTGCCCTCCCATAAAAACGTCTCTGACTGTACCTGCTAATCATGCAATAATGCTTTCTCAGCATTCGTCATGTATCTATGTGCATCTTTTCTCTACTTCTGAGTTGCTGCATAGCTTCCTTCCTCCAATCTCTAACTGCATCAAATGCTGCAGGCCTAGCCTTTTTTCTCAACGATACAGATTCTAAATGCTCTAGGTGGGCAATTTCAAAACTACCATAGACTGGCCACTGAAGTTCGGAATGTCTGGTCTGTCTGTGCCAAATTTCATTAAATACTATAGTTCCTAGGCCATACTTACAATACATAAAATAAGCCAGCGACCCATCGGGTGGCGCCGGTTGGCCTTGTTTCAAAGATAGTCTCTCTCTGCGGAATGATACCTGGAACAGGGTGAAATTTTCCCCGGCATATCAAATCACTGCCTTTACCTGGCGTTGTTTGTATTTGCAAAAACAAAACTGCAACCAATATCAGGACTTTTAAGAATCGGGGCACGACTTACATCATTTGAAATTTCAAAGAGGTCCTATCGGATTACAAATCGTTGTGGCTGGCGTTTCGCAAAACAGGCCTCAATACGGGGACCCTTGTCGTGATGTCCTACTAAACACTGCTCACCATCCAAGGATCAGGCGTGCAGTACTGCGGAGGAATCGCGTCTCAATTGCAGGTGCCCCTGTCACTCGCCGAACGCGGTCCGGCAGCCTCGTCTTAGTCTAGCAATGTGACATCAATCCTGTGGGTCCCTATTCGAGCGCCATCTGAAAGATTAAAAATATTGAGGCTTAATACGACATAATAGAAATACGCCAGTCATGAGTACTAAGGTACAAGTATACTTTATTTTAGCAGAACAGCTGTCTGGCTCTCAACACCCCGCAATGTGTGCAAGCAGACACCGTAAGATGAGAGAGTGCTGGACATTTCAAAGACATGACTATTTATACATTTTTCTCACAATCACAGACACATCGTCCAGCCCCTCCTCGTGTAACACATTTACCTAGGGTACAGAGCCTTTCCACATAACTAATACATTTAAAAACATTCTTGAATAGCTGGTTGTTTTCTGTTAAACACTTCATATGTGTTTCAAACATTGGGCACAAAGGTAACAGTCCTTATTTAATTTACTTTTATGTGTCTACCATATTTGTTCTTAAGTTTAAAGTCAGCTTAGTTTCAAGCAGCAAAAACAAAGATTTCTGCACATGTTCAGCTATTCATCATTCTGTTTCACTATTTGAACGGGGAAGACACTGCTGGTACAGATGGTATCTAAATTACTGATTAGCACAGCTCTTGTTTAACTCCAAGGTTTCCTTAGTACAAACAAGCCACCTTAGCAGCTTCAGCATGTTTATCTACGTTGACACAGTACAAAGTTAATTTTGCACTGCTGGAGCGAAAACACATATTCTAACATGGGGCAGAAAGCTGGAGTTAATCAAAATGGCATATAACTTTAAATGGCGGCATAATCAGCCTATTTCAGGTTCATTCAAATGTGATTTTACAGTGCAATGCGAATGTGCTTAGGCCAATGTTTACTATCAGACAGTATTCATGCAAAATATACTTTTACAAGAGGTCACTGAGCATAAATGTGATTTTTGGAAGTTGGCCGCAATGTGCTGTTGTGCAAGATTATGTGTGGTTTGTTTTGTTGTTGCGTTGTTGTGAAGTATGTGGGGATTGTGGTGCTATATATGTCTCGTTGTGTTAAGTCTAGAGTTTGAGAGGTGTATGCAGAAGAGTGAATATATTAGTACGGATTGTTGGTGAAAGTCCTGGAAATCCATCCAAGTGATCCATACCTCCCACCCCTGAAATCCACTCAGGTGCACCACATAGCCCACCCCAGGAATCCATCCAAGAGCGACCACCCAAAAAGAATCCACCCAAGTACACCACACGCCCACCACAAGAATCAATGCAAGTGCGTCACACCTCCCCCCATGAAAATTCATCCAAGTGCATCACATCTCCCACCCCCAAAATTCACCTAACTGCGCCACATCTCCTACCCCTAAAATCCATCCAAGTATGTCACACCTACCACCCCAGGAATCAATCCAAGTGTGTCACACCCCCCCTCAAAAAATCCATCTAAGTGCCTCAGATTTCCTAACACTGACCTCTGTCTATGTTCATCACATTTCCCACCCCTTAAGTGCATCACATTTCCTACCCATGAAATACATCTAACTGCGTCACCTGTGGCAGTTGTGATCTTTGTCTCCCCCCTAGTTGCCCTTTCTGGGTTTTACCTTAATTGTATCCTCAGCGGTCATGATTTCTATGCTTCTCTGGAATTTGTTAAGATGTCTGATTTCTTAGTACAAGCCCTATTTCTGGCTAGGTGATGTGCTTACTGCCCTAAGGGGAATCTGCAGGGAAGGGATAGTTGTGTTCCACGATACCCTGCGGGTGTTGTCAATTCTCTATTGGGAAGGGTCAGTATATTACTCCTGTTCTCTTGTTGGCCCTCACTTCCCTGATTTTCCCTCCCCCGGTTTCCCTTAAGCCTCCTTTCCCTGTCCTGGCCCAATATATCAGGCCTACCACCTTCTCCTGTTTCTTAGTAGTCCCTCTTTGGGAGGTGCTGGAGTTAGGAGGGCGCCTCTGTTTAAGGTCTCACTGCCCAGTCTTATCTCTCATTCCTCCATTGTTTTCGGGATACTTTTTCTTTTTCTAGTACTTGGCTGGTTATGAGGTGTGCAGGTGCTGTTCAGCTGATTTCATTGTGTTTGGGGGTGAAGACCCAGGTTTTAAGAAGTTTTCTGAATTTCTCATGATCCTCTCTAGTTCGTATTTCCTTCGTAAGGGAGTTTCATGGCTAAACAGGAGAATGCTGATCCACCCAATTTTTGCTTTGTGTATTGTTTGGGTTCTAGGTGGCTGTTGTTGCAGGATCACAGGGTTCTGTTTGGTTTGTAGATGGAAAGTTTCCCCAGAACAAATTTTGCTCTCTGGCCATGTATTGTTCTGTGTGTAATGCACATTGTTTTAAAAATGATTCTTTTTTTGAGCCAATGTAACAGCCTAAGAGCTGGTGTCATGTGATATCTTCTGTTGAGTTTAAGGAGAAGTCTGGCTGCCGCGTTTTGTATTTGTTGTAGTTTCCTTAGTAGGCAGTCTGGCATTCCAAGGTATATGCTGTTAGCATTGTCTATGCTGGATGTGATGCCAGATAGGATGGCGGGTGTTGTGTGCACGAATGAGAGTAATGGTAGAATGTTTTTAATAGTTTGTAGGTGGAGGAAGCATTTCTGCATTATCATATTAACCTGGGGTTCTAGTGTTAACTCGTTGTCCATGATGATTCCAAGGTGTTTTATAGCTGCAGATGGTGTTGGTGGGTTTCCCAGTTCTATCAGCCATGGGATCCACTGATTGTTTCCTCTGTCTTCAGGTGTAATCATGATTTCAGTTTTATGTGGGTTGATTTTGAGTTCATTGATGTTCACCCATTGGTAGAGCTCCTTGAGACATTCTATTGGGGGAGCATTCTCTTCTTGTATGCCACTCTATTTGAAGATGGTTTGTGGATTGTCTGTGTAGTTGTAGCATCTTAGTCCATATTTTTTTATGAGGTTGATTAGCGGTCTAATGTAGATGTTGAAGAGTAGCAGTGATAGCGATGAACCTTGGGGTACTCCGCAGAAGCTGAGGATAATTTAGGAACAGGCAATTCCAAATGTAACAACAAGCAAGCAAGAACACTTAACTTTGTTTATTTATTATGTAAATAAGTAACTCGTAGCATGATTGTTGTGGAGACATATATATAATCTATTACAGAAAAACTAGATCCCTATCACCAAGTAGGGCAAATAGGTATATTTCCTTGAAGATTGCCTTTCAGTTTATACAATTGCTAACAATTCATAAGCTCTGACCAACGACAGACCCTATGATCTGAAATGTTATCCTCATTAATCGTAGTATGCCTTTCATCTAGCAGGGACATGTCAGACAAAAACAATTTAGATTGCCTGCCACAATAATCAAGCCGCATCCAGTAAGCCTGTGGCATGCAAGAAGTAACTCTTCCAAAGAAGTAAAGAGTCATTCTGGATTGCTTTGAATAGGGTTTCAGTAAATATTAATCAACAACTGTTGATATTTTTCACCAAAATGTTCAAAGCTAACGTTAACAGCCAAAACAGAATCTGAAACCAAACATCATTGCCGTAAAGACAAGCTCAGTGAGTAACGTATTCCAATGAATAGGCTACCTGAATGAAGCAACTGCCTTGTTGAGAAATATTATATATTCATCTAAATGTGAAATATCGGTCAGCCATACCTCTTGTAGCATAACAAAATCGAAACTGCTTAAATCTGGGAAATCATAAGTAGTGTTTATCAAGCTTTTGTAACCTCTAGAATTCCATGAAATAATTCATATACAATTATTGTTAAAAGTTTTGATTATCCTGATGTCCTTGCCCATAGAAGTTAATAGGACCTGTACCAAGACCAACTCCCCTCATCTGTTGTTGGAACATTATTTAATAGTTGGACTTTCCTAACTCCCTTTCTTTCTGTAGTACAGCATAATTTACCAAGCACCGCAACCTCAGTTGATTTACTTTACAAATTGTCAACATTAGCATGATTAAAGAGGTAATTTCATCCAAAGTCATGTCAAATAGCACAATTTAATCTGCAAAAGCGAATGTCATAATATGAAGAGGCCCAATTCTGGGAAGGATTAAGGATTCAGATTCTGGATTCACTGAAGGTTCCTTTGACCGCTGGTGCTATCGTGGAGGTGTTGTGCATCGGCCTCCAGGTGGCACCAGGCACGGGAATTGGGGGGAGGGGGGTCGTAAGGAGATTTCAGTATGCTGTGGCAGGAGGAGCTGGCTGTGAAGCAGTCATGGAATGATGGATGTGCTTGGCCATGGCAGTGGGACGTGCCGGAGCAGCAGGCTGCAGTCGCGGCAGCCTTCATCCCTAGTCACAGATGGGTGGTGCTCTAGGATGTTTGGTGGAAGTCTCTGGAGGACTGCAGCGCTAAAGGATGGATGTGGCATGGCTGCAAAGTCTGGACACTGGTTTGGGGGCCTGACTTGCACACTTTCACCTGTCTGTGCTCTCGCATCTGATGCTTTTTGCATCTCATGCCACATTTACCAGCTGAGTCGGTGCCTTTGTGGGGCTGGAACATGAGCTTATTTTAGATGTTATGACCTGCTGGTACTTGGTTGGGCATGGTTTGATTTTTGTCTTGCAACCCTTCATCAAGTTGCTTGAATTTATTCTTTTTACAGTTTACAGGAACAATGTCATTCAATTCTGTCTTTGTTGGGATTTCTTTGTTCTATTGGCTCTCTGTTGTATCCTTGTGTTTATTGCTATCATATAATATGTTGTATTAACTTATTAATTGAGCAAATTGCCTTGGTGTAAGGCACTATAGAAACATACTAAACCTACATATAAAATTAAACAAACATAACTATCTTGCTATGATCAAGTCCGCCCCTTGAATATTTCACACGTGGAAAAACATCAACGCTGAGTGAATAAATGATTCAGTTTCTTTCAGAATCAGATTATAAATTAATGGAGAACTCACATTAACTGGAACAAGATGTACGGGATCATCCTTGACAAAGTCCACATTCATGATGTCCTGAGTTTCTAACAGGCAAAGAGGGGGAAACATAGAAAATAAAGAGAGAAGTGTAGAATGATTTAACAATACTTTCTCATTTTTCCTAAAATTCTGTTAAAAACGTGTGATAAGACTTATAGGAGCTAAGGTGGATTCTGTTTTCACATAAAAATGTACCATAGGTTTGCTGAGCATTACATTGTCATGGTCAATTCCAGGTTGAGAATAGATGGAACACTCCTTAATACTCAGCCTAGTTCTTAGAAAGGATTGTTGTCCACAGACATAGTTTTGTGACGGTTGGCCTTGACTAGATTACCGCCATCACATTCATCCATTAGGGACTGTTCTGATAGGATACATGAGATTATTGTGATGGCTGAAAATGCTCACTTTTTTTTAAACCCCTTTACACCACATATATATGTGGGGGAGACCCCCGCAGCCCCTCCTATATTAATAGTATATTCTATACCCCCCCACATATATCTGTGGTATAAGGAGGGGTAAAAATAAAAAGAAGTCAGCATTTTTGGCTGTCGTAATTGTGAGGGCGACATTTTGGTTCGATTTCATTCTGATATGATGTCAAAGTCATGATGTTGTGATGATATTGTTTTTAAATACTCCTATTTGGTTCATGTTTTGTAACAAAGGATATTAGCAACTCAGCGGGGCATTCATGGGGTCTCGCAGCTAATCAGGAAGCTTACAAAGGGGCTTTACCTCATGATAAAGCTGCCATTCTGAGCATTCTCAGAAGCTGGGGAGGCTGCCATCTTCCCAGCCGGGATACACAAAAGTGCATCCCCTGTATCCCAACTGTACTTGCCTGAGCTTCCTCGTCCTTCGCTGACACCTGGAACACTCAGTGGTTAGGCGCTTCTCTGGCAAAGAAGGGGCCATCATGAAAAGGTAGACCGAGCCATATGTAGAATCTGTTTATGATCTGCTACATGCTTTTTCCTTTTAGGTTTCAAAGTGTTTTTCAGTTTTTTAGTTTACTTAGATTTCTTAGAATGTTCCTTTTAGGTTTCAACGTATTTTTCAGTTTTTTAGATTTCTTAGAATGTTTCACAATTTCCTCATCCGCTACAATCCTAGAATTTGATTCTACATTTGCAGAATCTTAAAATTTTATGGGAACTTCTTTCTTTGAGCAGTTGATTATGTACTAACTTGTTTTTGTTATGATGTGTATGCTTGGATTTCACATTTCCACTTGAATCAGATCTCTTGCTTTAGAAGGATGTGTAAATGCAGATTTGTTTTCATTGATAGAATTCTTAGGGGTTGATTAGTGTATGTTGCGAGGGACCGCGACGGTTACCAGCCATAACGTCTGTAGCACAGAATGAAGAGAATGTCCGATCCAGCTGAGGTTGAGCTTGAATGATGAATCACACTGGGAATTTGAGACTTTGGGAGATTATCGGTTTAGTTTTCCCATGAGCCCCAAATTACAAATATTCCTTTTGTAAAGACGAGTGGGTTTTTGTCTCTAGGTCCGAATTGTGAAAATGTCTGACCAAAGACTGAAGGACAAGGTTGAGTGAAGAAATAGGGTTGGTGCAAAGGCTCTGAGTGGTTTACCTCTTGTCTTGTCAGGACTGAATTTAGGGGTGTCAAGCAAACATCCGTGCCACCACAATCATGTATACAGGTATCAGCAGGCTTTCTTTGATTCGATGTTCTGTTCAGGGAAGGTATCTCAAACCATGCTGGAGTGTTCTTTAAAGAATCTCCCGACTTACTTGTCTCCTGCACTTGCGCGATCTCAATGTCACTTGGCCTAGTAAGATCGTTTGTCTCTGACCCCCCTCCCTTGCCTCATCGCGCCTTGTGTATAGGTGCGTTATAAATGCCATATCATATCATATCACTATCTGCTTCTATTCATAACCATTTGCATAATTCAAAAAACTGTCCTCTTCACCATCATTATGCAACTCTAGCAGAGTAGGTCCATTTGGGGAGTACATATGAGGAGTTGAAGAGTGAGGTTCAATCACTGTAACAGGAACCTCAAAGGTAATGTATAATTTTCCATGTAGTGGAATTCCCATTGAGAACGTTAGTGATGCAAAGAACTCCATCCGTGTCTCTCCGGGATCTTCACCCAAAGTGCCTTTGGCAGCTCTGCTATGCCGGTTATATGAAGGCAAGCTTGAGCTTGTCATTACTGGAGCACCTGAATCATTATTTTAGCAAGGATTGCGCAATGGTCTTACCACTCCGTATCTGAGTCTACTGCTGCTGCACGCACCCTTGCACCAACAGCGCTTCGGCACTGCACTTCCGCGCTCGTGGTTCGCATGGCTCAATAAATCAAATACTTTCTCTCCCTGTGTTGGCCACACAACGATCTGCACAGCAACAGCAGTTCAGTGCAGTAACTGCACTTTGGAGCTAAACACTTGCAGATCTAAACTACCACACATGACCAATGGACCTGCACAAAGAAAAAGCTCTCCCTGTTGAGCATGGCCAGAAAGTAATACACTGCTCACTAAATTGTAAACATATGCCACCATAGTAAATACATATTGTCTAAGCCATGGTCAATACTTGCAAATCTTTACATCATGCAAAAGGCAATCCATTGAATACGGAAGGTTCTCACAGTTAGCATGCCCTAGTGACGCCAGCGAGCAGAATCTCTTCCTTGCGCAAAACAATTCAAGGCCCCTGAGAATGCGCAGGCTTCATTACATCCCACAGTATTGTACCAGCCGCTCCCATTGGATGAGAAAGTTAGTCTAATCCAAGCATTTTGCAACACTGCCATCTGAACAAGTAAGCATCTAATCTATTGTTGCAGATCTTGCAACCAGCACCAGTTCTGTGGCCATGCGGCAACAGATTCTGAGTGGTTTTGGCAAGTGTTACTAAATGTCAAAGGCATATAAATAAATGTAAGAAATAAATATAGCAGAAATTATTGAGATTCAATTAAAAGCCAAAAGAAAGAAAGTTCCATATGCATTTATCCTTTTCAAAGAACAAAAATAAGTCACAGGGACCTACTCCTCTTCCTGGAAATGATTGGTGCTAATTCCGATATTTAAGAAGGGGAACAGACGTGACCCTATGAATTACCGACCAATATTGACCTTTAAGATCTGCTAGAACGGCGTATGTTACGCCGGAAACGGCTAACAATTATTCTTTCTGTACTCCGGCCTGGCTCTTGTCTTATTGGTGGCACAGGGGGAGGGATCTATATGAGTCATAGACCGGGCTAGACTGAATCAGACAAATGACATATTGCGTGGCACCTTAATTTGGGGTGGAATGAACTTCCCATGTTATGGGTAGTCCCTGAATATATCGTTACACCATGATCTCTAAACAACTACTGCCCCTTTCTCAAACTGAATAAGCTAAAAGCAGCCTGATTGTGTTAGCCTATCGCAACCTTTGACCAACTTGTGACTGCCTCAAAATGCCCCTTGATCCCTGTTTGTCGCTGTGTACCCCCTGTCCACTAGTCCCCCGTGCTCTCGCTTTATACCCAACCTCCTCTAGTCCCTCCTCGTGATTCTCTTGTGCCCCTACCCCCAGTTTACCATGCTCTCGTTGCGTACCCCTGACCCTCTGGTCCCTCGTGATGCCTTTGTTTGTCCCCAACACTTTGTTTTCCCTTGATGTCTCTGTGTACCCACAACAATCCCTCAGATCCCCATGTTTCACTCTGTGCCAGACCCTCTGGTTCCCGTCTCATCGCTGAGCCCCCCCTCTCACATCCCATGCTGGCGCTGTATGCCCAGCACTCTATAGCCTTCGATGCACTTGGTGTATGCCCCATAACCCCTTGAATCCCTGCGATGTCACTATGTGCCCCCAGCCCCACAGGTAATTTTTTATCCGTTCCCTCCTGTCTGTGTCATGGAACTTCCACTGTCCGCGTGTCGCTAGGTCGAGTGCGGTGGATAGTCTTCACATTCTTGCTATTCACAGCCCATCAGAGTGTCTTGCATACTCCCTTGTTCCCTCCTTTGTTGTTGAGTGCTTTGGAACGCATTGTGTGTGGGCGGTGTGTGGATGAACCATCATATATCATATCACTATGCTTACTCACTACTCTACACCATCACACAGTTAGAGTGCAGCTACACCCCTCGATCAATTCGGCCTAGCTGCTCACATACGAACACTATCCCATAAACACCTCATCATTCTAATAAAGTGCAGCTATATCCCAAGAAAACCCAGCCTAGCTGCTCACATAAGCGCCCCATAGGCCTAACGCAGCCAGAACCCAGTCTTGGTGTCCACCTGCCAGACTTCACACATTGAACCGATACCAATACCACCAGACCTAATGCTAGGATACAGCTACCATCAAGTGACTACATCAGCTGCTTACTTAACTGGTGCACCCAAGCACCTTCGACACCCTACTCCTTCAACTGACCTGGGCTACGGTCCCCGACAGCGATCAACCTACCAGCTCTTTGAGGTCATACCAATGATATATAGAGCGCTATATAAATGCCAAATAGCATAACATAACTATCTACCCAGGCACATTGCTAAGCACAAGCAGGCAACGATCACACAATCTCTTTCCATCAACTATACCCTGCAACCCCAATGGGTCCAAGCTTGATGGGGGTAGTCCTCTCCTTTTCCCCAGGCCTCGATGGGGGCTCATTGCGTGAATACGATGGGAGCCTGTGGTTCTAAGCTGATTGAAGGCTCGTTGATTGGAGGGCAGGAACGCTTCATGGAAAACATACAACCCAGGCCTCAGTGTTAGAAAAAATAATGCTTGAAATGGTCAACCTTGCCCACCTGGTCCTCTGGTAGGCACATTGGGACCTGATTCATGCCCTTGCAGTTGCACATCCTTGATGTGATATTTATCGTATGGTGCTGTGTTCACACTCCCAGCCCCACAGCCCCACAGCCATGGCCATGACTCCACAAAATGTTCTTTGCAGGAACATCAACTTTGTCAGCAAATAGTCCTCACCTCTCAGTTCGTCTCGGTCTTGATTTTTTAAATATAATACAGTTTTTCTCCCCAAATCCTAAAGAACATGTCTGCTGAATCCCATTCTATGCCTATTGTCTCTTGGACTGTTTGTCCTGTTATTTTCTCAGGGTTCAAGGGCACACAACTCCTATGCTCTCCCTCCAAAACATTGCAACAACTCCTTGCAAACACCCTCTCTTTTAGTCCTGAACGGAAACGAGAAGTCACAGAGGGATTAAAGGACATGCCGTAATCTCGCCTGTTGTCTGGAAACACGCATCAGTGCAATGCTGAGAATCTCAAAGAGAGTGTATGGCATGTACAGTCCATGGGCATAGCTTTATCCACATAGAGGACACACCTGAAATATGACCCCACATATAAATCCTCCCGCTGGCCTGGGAAAAGGTGGAATGCACAATGTATGTAACATTTTGCCATTTCATCACCTGTCCGCATGTGCCTATCAGCTGTTGCGTAGCATGCAAAGGTTGTGAGCATGTGCGAGCCTCGTTCGGGCTCGCGCGTGCATAGTTAAATAAACAAGGTCCCGGGACGGCAGTTGCCACTGGGACCCCATACCAGCAAGACGTGTCCTGAGCATATTTCCGTGGCATGTTTGTGTTGACGTGTGGGGTGGCCTGGGGCATGGCTAAGTGCAACAGTGGCGACGAGGCGGTACCGCGTGTGTGATTGCAATATTTTTTTCAAGACGCTCATGAGTCGGAGGAAGTGCTCCGTCACACCACGCGGCTACAGACCTGACGCGGGGAGCCGGCGCCCATCTTAACTTCGCCGATCACGACGGTTGTGGCATGAAAGGGTATTTGTGTGCCATCCGTGATTGTATTTATGCACATTTTTGGACACCCCATGGCTATCAGGAGTCTGATAGCCGTGGGAATGACTTTCCGAAGGTGTTAGAGACACCCCAGGCATGCTGGCTGCTGAACACTCTGTCAGTCAGGCAAATCTGCCACACTGAGCTGCTGGATCCCATTCATCCTGCCCAGAAGAAGTAAAGGTCAGTAGGGACACGTTTTGCTGGAAGGACCCAACCATAAAAGTGAGAGCACACTGCTTCTCGACAAGGGAGTGAGGGCACCTGGCAATTGTGCGGCTGATAACACAGCGAAGCCTTCATACAGGTCACTGTGATGGGTGAGAAGGAGGATGGAGATGGTGCAACTGCGCCAGTGCCACGCAGGCAACATGGCACTCTGGCGCCCATATCAGAGTTCGAAACCTCAGGGCCACCTTCCATACTTGGACCTAGATGGCTGCTGTGGGTGAAAAAACTTGAAATGTTTTCAGAGCCACAGGAGAGACAGACGATGATGCAAAAGTGGCCACGCTGGTGTACTCAGCAGGAATGGAAGTGCACAGATTATTTGACTCTCTAAACCTTCAGGTGACCACTTATGATGCTGTCAAACAGGCCCTCCAAAACCATTTCCTCCCCATGGCGAATGTGGATTTCGACAGATTTGTTATGTGTGCGGAGAAGCAGCAGGGGGAAGAGTCCCTAGACCAGTTCTGTGCAAGACTAAGACACCTGGCGAGCAGCTGCAGGTGGGTGAATGAAGAGATGATGTGAAATCAGTTAATCCAAGGTTGAAGCTCAGGGAAACTGCAGAGACAGGTCCTCTGGGAGTCAGGCCTGATGCTCACACAGATCCTGGACACTGCGTGGGCATATTCACTGGCTGAGAACAGGGGAGCTAAGATGGATACGGTGGTGCACCCAAATAGGAGTGAGGAGTCTTTTGCCGTTGATCAGCCCACACCAGGGAGGTCACGTTGGGGCCAGAAAAGATCTGAGGGCCCTCCAAACCCCTCTAACCCCCAATCCTGCCAGTACTGTGGATATGATCTACCTCATGTGGGAGAATGACCGGCGAAAACGAAAGTTTGTACATTAGACGAAGGTGTGTAGAGCAGCAGTTCCGGTGACCACGTTGAGGGGGCCAGTGAGAGTGAGTGGGGGAAATCCCAGAAAAATGTATCTGCCATCCAACAAGGAGTGCAGGAATTAGACATTACTGAGGAAGAGGAGGACAAGGAGGAGGTCTTTTTCATCCCAAACATTGCCACAGGGGCAAAGAGGAGAAGACAACTGACTTGCACGGTGAACATTGGGGATGTGCCGACACATGTTTTGATTGACACGGGCGCGACAGACTGTGTCCTGGTAGCTGAACACTATGAGCCCCTCCCAGACCCTCCCGAACTTGAACAGTCCAAGGCCAGAATATATACTTTTGGGGGGGATACACTGCTGCCGATCCACGGAGTGTTCGTAGCACCCGTCTCCCATGGACAGAATACAATCAAGGCAAGATTCTTTGTAACCGATGTAAGCCCACACTCTCTATTAAGCTGCACCGCCTCTGAGGCCTTAGATATTGTCCACTTTACCATGTCGGTGTATTAATCGGACATTGACCGCCTTCTGAACCGATTCGAGAGCATATTCCACGGAGTAGGCAAGCTGAAAGGAGACCCGATTAGACTACACATTGACGGGTCCGTGAGGCCGACAGCCCTAAAGCACAGAAGAATACCATTCCATCTAAGGGCACAAGTAGAGAAGGAATTCCAATCACTAATTGACATGGATATCATCGAAAGGGTAGAAGGCCCGACACCGTGGGTATCCCCGATCATAGTGGCACCCAAGGCCAAACAGCCTGGAGCAGTCTGCATCTGCGTGGACATGCAGCTACCAAGCGCCGCTATCAAGAGGGAAAGACACCTCACGCCCACGCTGGACGACATTGTGGGTGAGCTGCAAGGGGCGAAAGTGTTTTCCAAGCTAGATTTAAGATCAGGATATCACCAGCTGGAACTTCACCCAGAGTCATGCTACATAACCACATTCACCACTCATGAAGGGTTATATCAATTCAACAGACTGAGCTTTGGAGTCTCGTCAGCGGCAGAGGTGTTCCAAAACATCATCCGTGAAGCCCTGGCGGGACTAAAAGGAGTCCTCAATATGAGCGACGTCATCTTGGTCTTCGTGCCGTCAGAGGCCGAACATTTGAAAAGGTTGGAACGTGCACTGGACAGACTCAAAGTCTAGGCCTAACGCTACACAGGAAGAAGTGCAAGTTCTTCCAGGACCGCATTGAGTTCTTCGGATTTGTATTCCACGCCAGAGGTGTCTCTCCGGACCAGGAGAAGGTGCGAGACATTCATGAAGTGGCCCCCCCAGAATCACCATCCGAGATTAGAAGCTTTCTGGGTATGGTGAACTACTGCGGGAGGTTCATTCGTGATCTTGCGTCGCTATCAGAGCCCCTGCGGGCCTTGACGGAAAATGATGTAGCATGGACATGGACGACCAAAGAACAAAGGGCATTCACAGACATTAAAAACACACTGTCGGGCCAAGAGACAATGGCATAATTCAGCCCAGACAGAGAGTCGGAAATCGTTGTAGATGCCACCCCTGTGGGACTGGGCGCCGTACTGATGCAGGCGGACACACATGGCCATATATGCGCCCCATAGCATACGCAAGCAAGGCTCTCACGAACACAGAGAGAAGATACACTCAAATTGAGAGGGAGGCCCTGGACATATTGTGGGGGTGCAAGCACTTCCAACTGTACATTTTGGGCAAGCCCATAGTAGTTATCACCGATCACAAGCCATTTATACCAATCATGGCTGAGGCATCCTCCAAACCACCACCGTGAATCGAGCAGTGGATGCTGCCCTTGATCGAGTACAGAGTAAAATTGCAATATCAGCTGGGCACCCACAACCCTGCAGATTACTTGTCCAGGCACCCTGGGGCTGGTCGTGATCGAGACAACGTTGAGGTGGTGGACTGCATCGAAATGGTCCGCAACATTGTGGAGGCTGCTTTGCCGGTAGCACTGTCACGTCATGAAATAGCGGAGGAGTCCGAGAATGACGAGATATTTCAAGTCATCAGAGCAGCGATGAGCACCGGTGAGTGGATAGATGTGCTTACCAACAATGCTAGGCGGGAAGCCGGTGCACAGAAAGACCTGCAAGCAATGTGGAAGGCACGCAATGAACTCTCTATGACCGAGGATGGACTCCTGCTACAGGGTCGACAGATTGTCATCCCACATGTTCTAGTGGTCAGGGTGTTGGAGCTAGCGCACAATAGGCACCAAGGGGCAGCCAAAAGAAAAGCCTGCCTGAGACCAAAGTTTTGGTTCCCAGACTTGGAGCGGCGTGTAGATGACTTTGTGCATACCTGCATTCCTTGCCAGGCGGGCCAGTCCGGCTGAAAGAGGCCCAACGATAAGGTCCATGGAGTGAAGCGAACTACCATGGGGGACGCTGCACGCCGATTTTGGGTCCAAGGGAAGAGGGATGTACTTCCTGGCCGTAGTAGACCAGTGGTCAAGATACCCGAAAGTTGAACTAGTGGAATCAACGGCGTGTGACCACACAATTTTGGCACTAGAAAAGATATTTGCCACTCACGGGTTCCCGATAGAACTGTTCTCCGACAATGGCCCCCCGTTTCAGGGACAGCAATTTGCCAGATATCTGGAAGAAAGGGGAATCAGACACAGCAGAGTCACCCCGCTCTGGCCGAGGGCAAACGGAGGAGCCGAACGGTTCATGCGAACTCTAAGTAAAGTCTTCAGGATGTCGATGAACGGGGGAGGAGAGCTACGCCAGAATCTCTTTGAGTTCCTCAGAGAATATCGAGCTACCCCACATCAGTCCACAGGGGTCGCTCCGGCAGAAACATTGTTCAACCGCTGCCCCAGAGGACTATTACCAGAGGTGGAAGGGAAAACACCAGGAGTAATCGACGACGAAGGAGTCCGACAAGAGCGACGGATCAAGAACAAGAAGCAAAGTGAGCAGAGGAATCTCCAGGAAAAGCCAATCAGAGTAGGGGACACTGTGCTGGTGAGGAACAGATGCCTGGAAGGTAAACTGTCCCTCACATACGAACCGCAACCTCTAGGGGTGACCCATGCAAAAGGGTCCATGATAACCGCTGCCAACGAGCGAGAAACTATAACGAGAAATGTGTCCTATTTCAAGAAAATAGACACCAACCAGCCAGAGGTGAACCAGAGGACGAATGAGGAGATGGACTCAGATGACACCCAGCTGACAATGGCACCAGGGGAAGAAGAGGGCCCCGTCCCACATGAATTGCCTATGCCGTCCCCAGATGGCAGTAGAAGGTACCCGAACAGAGAAGGGCGCCAACGCCCGTCGAGGTTCCAAGACTACTTCATGGACCCTGTGTCCTAAAAGGCCGAGAACAGTTTGTGTTAACTCATGTTGGGTTATTGTTATGGCTATTGTTTAATTGTTTTTCTTGTTTAAAAAAAAGAAGGGATGTTGCGTAGCACGCAAAGGTTGTGAGCATGCGCGAGCCTCGTTCCGGCTCGCGCATACGTAGTTAAATAAACAAGGTCCCGGGTCGGCAGTTGCCGCTGGGACCCCATTCCAGCAAGACGTGTCCTGAGCATATTTCCGTGGCATGTTTGTGTATGCGTGTGGGGCGGCCTGGGGCATGGTCTAAGTGCAACATCAGATCAATATCATTACGTCGTACAGTCCTCCTCCTCGTTGAAATAATGAATGTTGGTGTCTTTTACACTCGCCAGTGACTGAATACGTTCTTCCCGCCCTTTGTCATCCCTGTCCCGGATCAAAAGCAGTTCTTGTATGATTTCGTTAATTTGGGCAGAGCATATTTTCCTTTCATCCATTAATTAGCTATCAGTTGAAACCTATTATAGATTGCCCAACGTGGACACAAGCTGGCACTGTTGTCAACGAAAAGAAATCACCCTTTCATTCTTAATTCACCTTTAATCGCTGTTTAAAACTGCATGGGACTTTCCAAAGGGGCCTCAGAAAGCTGTGCATTTTTCACGTTTATGTTTATTTGTAGAACTCTCATGGCATAACTTAATTATTTCATAGCTCATTCTTCCACAATGGTATTTGTTAGCAGGGCCACAAGGCCTGTCGCAGCATTAGCCCCGACACCCCCACAGAGGACACTTGCTCGTCCAGCCTCATTGACCTTTCTAAATAAGCTTGAGCTCCTCATCACTGTGGCATTCCCATCTGACGCGGTCACCATGGACCCTTTTACTTACACAACATCCAGGGGTCGAGGTTCGTAGGTCAATGAGATTTTTCCTTGTGGATGTCTATTCCTCGCCAGTACTTCTTCTCCGGGTGCCAAACAATGTGGTTGTAGACCCCTCCAAAGGTTTTCATTTTTATTTCTGGCTCTCCTTTCTCTGGAGATCCTCTCATCATCAATTTCTGCAGGTGCTATCCTCCCTAGTTCTGGAAACAGACCCAGAGGACATCTCTTGAACAGCGCCGCTGCGGGGGCAAAACGCATCGAGCAGTGTGGAATCGCTCGTATTCCCTCAAGAACTGCTACGGGGCCCTTCTCAGACACTGGCCCTGTCCATGGGCAATGCAAAATACTTTTTTGAGAGTTTTCATGAAGCGTTCGGCTTCCCCATTTGCCCTTGGCCACACCAGTGACATTTTTCTGTGGTAAATTCCGCACTCCAGCATCAACTGTCCAAAACTCTCACCTTGGAATGGCGGTCCATTGCCTGAGCAGATTTACTTCAGAAAACCATGTATTAGGCAGAATCATATGCAGTACCCTTTGGGAATACCACACACAATTAAGACTACAGGTGTAAGTACAATTTCACCTTTGGTACAAGCCAGCACTACACAGACTTATCTCAAGAGTAAAGTGAGCAAGTACAGGAGATTACAAAAAGGACAACAATTACTATGATTCAAACGAACACTGCTTCAAGGTTTCTGAGTAAAAGAATATACATTTATTTACACCATCAGTTATAAAACAGTTTACCATCATAAAGCAGCACACAATCACAGTCTTAATACACCACAACAACACCCAATCAATTCTGGACAGGTTAAGCTCAAAATGAAGTGTGAGCAAAATGGCACTCCAGCAACTTAAAAGGGGAGGAAAGACAAGGTTATCACAAATCAATAACACCAACAGGTTATAGGCAGGGCAACCTAGAAAAGGCTACTACAACTAGGATTCAAGTCAATGGTCTGGGCCAATGTTAATGGTTCAGAGTCTTTGCAGAGGATCACACATTTGAAAGTAGTTTGCGGTTAAATCTTTGCCAAGAGTTCAGAATGAAGTTGGTCGGAGGAAAAGTCAATCAAAGGAGAAAAGAAGGACAAGCCTTCGGAGAGGCGAAAGATTTCACGCACTTTCACCACGGTTGGACGGAACGAACGACCGAATTTGCACAGTACCTTAAAAGAAGAAGAATGCTGTAGCTGGGGCAGTTTTTCCTGGCAGTTTCTGCAGGCTCACGGTTCCTAAAGCTTCAGTCATGGTGACAAGAAGGAGGACGGCTGGAGGGTCCTGCAATGCCCAGGGAATAAAAGGTGCGCTCCTTAAAACCCAAACTGGTTCTCTTCCCACTGGCTATCCGATCTACTGCAGAGATGCACAGCAAATTCGACCAGGATGAGGAAGGGCTTTCTTCAGGTTTTCAAAGGCTTGAGTGCACGCCTCATTCCATCTGACCTTTTTAGGTAATTCTGGAGATGAGACTACATTCCCAGGAGAAGCTATGGTCCCATAGTTCTCTATGAAGTTCCTGTAGTACCCAGTGAGACCTAGGAAGGCTATCACCTGGGTTTGAGTAGTAGGGGTGGCCCAGTTTCGTACAGCCACAATCGTGCCACATTCTTGGCTCCACTCTTACCAGAGGTTTGGCAAGTGTGACAGCTCCTACAGAATTTGTCAACTTCTGAACCCATTTTAGGCCTGTATGAGTATAAAGAGAGCCTTTCCTTGGTCTTTTTGAAACTCAAGTAACCATCCAAAGGTATCTCATGGGCCAACTGTAGGAACTGGAGTCTGTTTTCTAGGGGCACTACAAGTCTTTTGCAGTCCCCAGGAACAGACTCAGTCAGTTCACTGTAGAAGAGGCCATCTTCCCAATGCAACCTGTACTTCCCAGGATCTTGCCCATCGAGCTGAGAAGCTGCCTGTAGGCGAAGACCTTCAAGAGTAGGACACTCTCTTTGCCCTCTGCTGAAGTCTGCCCTGTTGGGTCCACCTTCTGCCAGTAAAGACTGCAGCTCAGGGTGGTCAGCAGGATCCAGATCTCCAACTAGAGTAAGGTCCTCTTCCAGATCTTATTCTTCAGTAGCTGGAACTATCACACTGGATGTACTTCACACTCAGCCTCAGCTGGTGGAGGAGTCACAGGTGTGACTTTGGACAATCTTGGGGATGTCCTGGTTGGTAGCACAGGGGTTCTATCTGCTTTCTTCTGGGAAGTCTTAGGTTTCCCCTTTGCCTCTTTCTTTTCTGAAATAGCAGTTAGTAAGTCCTGTGGACTGGGGTGATAGTTTCCTCTATCAAGTCTGCCGGAAAGCCCCTCAAGGTCCTCTCCCTTGCAGGCCTAGTGAGCTCCTGTTTCCTTTTACTGGGAGGCCTCAGGGTACTAGACACACCTCCAAGAGTTTTCAGCTCATTACCCAACAGAACTCTCACAGGCACTTCAATCTGCGCACTAACAGGTATTTTGACAGTCATGCCATTGTACTGGATGAGAGCTGGTAACTGGGGAAGCATTGGCACAGGGCCTCCAGCTAACTTGGTTAGGTGTTTGGGTGCCTTAGCAACATCCTCTACCTTGAAAAATGATTCATCAACCACAGTTATGCTGGCTCCAGTGTCTCTAATGCCAGGAGTCACTATCTTTATAATACTCTTTAGTATTATCTGGCATGGAATTATAGACATCTAAATTCTGTCGTTCCGACAAACCCAGGGACACTAAAGAAACACTGGTTGAGACTCTCATGGGTTCATCAGCCAGTAGGTGAAAGTTTCCACTTGCCATAGGTACTTCTTCCTCTGGGGAGAAGGCTAGGGAGACAGTGTGACCCCTGAAGGTTTACCCTTGCATCTGGGATCCCCTTTCACATGGTCAGTTGACCCACAGACATAATATTTACAAAATGTTTTGATGAATGGGGGTTTGTTCTGACCCACATCTGGTTTGGCACCAGGGGGTACACTAGTCTGATTCAGTTTTCCTTGGGGCTTACCCTTCTTATATTTGGGGCCCTCTTTTGGATTGGAGGTATTAGAATTCTCCTTGTTATCTTTCTTTGGCTGCTTAACCTCATCCTTCTTCTCAGTTTCCCCAGAATCCTTGTGAGTAGCCCTGTTGGCAACCCATAAGTCGGCAGCCTTAGCAAACTTCTTTTGATCTCTCTCCTTAGAATCAGCCAAGTGCTGTCTGAGCTCAGGAGAGCAGGCATCATATATTGACTCCAACATAACAAGATTTTTCATACCTCCATAAGTGTTCACTCTGTAACCTTTTACCCATACTATCTAAGTTTTTCAAACATTCAGTCACCCATGTAGCCCAAGGGGTACCATCATACTTTTTGAGGGTCCTAAACCTCTTAAGGTACTGGGAAGGGGTCTTTCCAAATTTAGCAATTAATGCTAGCTTCACACACTCATAATCCATCCCATCCACCTCCCCCAACTCCATCACAACACCAGATGCAACAGTGGGTAGCCTAGAGAAGAGCCAATGAAGCAACTGATTCCCTGTAATGTCTTGAATCCCATGGTTATACTCAAACATTGCCAACCAACCAAAATATCAAGCTTAGCCTCATACATACCCACAATATCTTTAGGCATACAGGGTCTCTTGGGACTGGAAGACCTAGAAGACTCTGGGAGAGAAGCATTCTCAAGACACAACTTTTTCATTTTTAGTGCATGATTCAACTCCATTTCTCTGAGCTTAAGTTCTTGATGCGTTTGTTCAGTTTGAGCATTAATACGTTTGAATACCAATTCAATCCTAATCTTTTCTAGAGCAGTGAATTTGGGATTCAGTGTAGGACCTGTAGGAGTCCCAGTGGACAAAGGGTGAGGTGGCTGTGCAAGTAGAGGAGCAATAGGGCCTACATCGTGAGACTCATCTGCCTCATCTAATTCATCCATAATATTTGAAACATTATCTTCCTCATCATTTTCCACATTTGCTGGAGGGACAGGCATTTCAGACTCACTACCCAGACATTGGTTATCCAACACCTTTTCAATTAATTTTGACTTTTTACCTTTAGCAGAGAGATTCCTATCTCTACACAGATGTTTCAAATGATCAACAGTGTAAGTAAGGAGGGTCTCCTGACTGTAACTTTCTATATCAGACATGATTAAAATTGCTTTTAGTGGAGTTTAGCCGTGTGGTTAGTTGAGCCAAGGTAATAGCAGCACTCTAACTGTAATTACTATACTTTATCCTCACCGCTGTACACCCGTGTTAGGCAGAATCATATGTAGTAACCTTTGGGAAAACCACAAACAATTAAGACTACAGGTGTAAGTACAATTTCAACTTTGGTACAAGCCTTTACTACACATTAATGTGGTAGCAATGGCTGAGCAGCCAGACTTATCCCAAGAGTAAAATGAGTAGTACAAGAGATTACACATAGTACAACAATGACCATGAATCAAACAAACACTGCTTCAAGGTTTCTGAATAAAATAATATACATGTATTTACACCATCAGTTATAAAACAGTTTACTATCATAAAGCAACAGAAAATCACAGCCTAATACACTAGAACAACACCCTAGCAATTCTGGACAATTAAGCTCCAAATGAAGTGTGAGCAAAATGGTACTCCAGCAATTTAAAAGGGGAGGATAGACAAGGTTATCACAAATCAATAACACCAACAAGTTATAGGCAGGGCAATCTAGAAAAGGCTACTACAACTAGGATTCAAGTCAATAGGTCTGGGCCAATGTTAATGGTTCAGAGTCTTTGCAGAAGATCACACAGTTCAAAGTAGTTCACGGTAAAGTCGTTGTCAAGAGTTCAAAACAAAGTTATTCAAAGGAGAAGATAAGGACAAGCCTTCGGAAAGGCGAAAGATTTCACGCACTTTCACTGCGGTCAGACGGAACGAACAACTGAATTTGCACAGTACCTTAAAAGAAGAAGAATGCTGTATCTGAGGCAGTTGTTCCTGGCAGTTCTTGCAGGCTCACGGTTCCTAAAGCTTCAGTCATGGTGACAAGAAGGAGGATGGCTGGAGGGTCCTGCACTGCCCAGGGAAGAAGCCAGCAGCGGAGCAAAACGACGAATAAAAGGTGCGCTCCTTAAAACCCAAACTGGTTCTCTTCCCACTGGCTATCCGATCTACTGCAGCGATGCACAGCAAATTCGACCAGGATGAGGACTGGTGTCTGGTGTTTGGCGAGCTGTTTGTTCCCACCATGCTCAAAGGAAGAAGATTCCTTGCAGATCTCCTCTGTCGTCAAAGTTTCAGGCGATTCAGACCTGGAGCAGGGCTTCACCGGGTGTCCAGTAGTTGCAGCAGTCATCTTCCTTCAGCTTCTCGTTGGTTCTCTTGTTCCACTGGCGACTCTGCCTTCCAGTCCCAGAGACTGGCTTTGTATGCACCAAATCCCCCATTCACACAGCCTGGCTGTCAATCACACAGCAGAGTGGCTGTCCTGGCAGGACAGCCACCAAGCCAATCAAACTAGAGTGTGACGTGGGTCTCCAAGGCGATCCTGTGCAGGGGGCCTCAAACCCCTCCCTCACATCCTGTCCACCCAGACACTCAGGCGCCTAAGGAGGGCTTCTGTGCAGAAGTCTGCCAGGGAATGGCAAACAAAGGAACCAAACCTGATTTGGCATGCCGAGTAAAACATTAGAAAGACCTTTACAAAAAGATATGGCTAAACAACTCGACCGGTACCATGTTAAAATAAAAGTGGTTTACTGGGTTTGAGTTTGAGGCTACCACCATAGTTTCTATTGTTACAGAGGCTTTTTTCATTGTCCGAGGTAGAATAAAAATGGCAGATACCACTGCCACCAGCCACATCTTAGGGATAGGGGAACAAACTAATGTTCCTTGAGAATCAGACAAAAGGGGATAACTATTAACCCCTCCAGTACTCTATTGGAAGATAGGTTGTACTGGGTCTGTACATTTAAAAAGACTAGAAAAGTTAATGGCAACTTTACATGTTCTGGGAGACAGTAGTAGAGTTTAAAGTGGGAAGTCTGAAAAGGCAACCCTGTGTCACTGGACTAAAGGTGCTGGGTGACACACAGTAAAAAGATGATGCCTATGGAGTGGGTGAGACTCCATAGCCCATGAGCAGAAAAATGTACAACAAACAGCAAAACACATGTAAGAGTGGGAAAAAAGGCTCACACTCTTATCAGGTGAAAAAATTAAACCCTAGAAATCCAGCAAAGCTGCTGAGGGACTCAACAGGTAAGGGAAATTAGCCATTCTGGAGAATTCTCCCTAACACCATGTGAGGCGAATACCTTTTCTAGCACTGGTAAAATGTGGTCAAACGCTGTGGATTTCACAAATATGACTTCCGGACATCTTGTCCATTGAACAATGAACACCATGAAGTGTTTGTCCTGACCAGCAGATCCAAAGTCAATGTGTACTGTCTCCCATGGGGGCCAACTTCTCGGCATAGACTCGATCCATGGTTCAAGTTGCGCCAGGACAGCCACTTGGCACCACAGACATTCTTCCACAAACTCGTCAACACATCTTTCCAAATTCGGAAACCACACCTTAAACTTCAGGCGTGCCTTCATTTTGGTGGCACCCTGGTGACCTTGATACACCAATGCAATGATTTGCTGAATTTTGCACAAAGGAATCACCATGTTCAGCCCCCTCATTAGCAAACCCGAGTTAGAGAGGGATAGTTCCTCCCTGACCTTCCACAGTTGCTCGAGCATACTACAGGCATCATGAGTCTTTTTGCTCAAACCTTCCAGGAACTTCGTCCACTCCATCTTTTGCAACGCTCCTCTGAGGACGCAGAAACACTTGTCCTCTTCGGACGCGGTGGTCAACCCCTGAAAGGAAATCGAATTTGGAGTAGATGATTCAATTATGACTTGGACATACTCCTCCACTTCTGCCTCTCCCATCTTGGTACTGCTGTGCCCCCCTAGCGGATGCCTTGAGAGATAATCTGCGGTGATATTTGCCCTAGGTCTATACACAAGACACAATCCATATTGCAGTAGGGAAAGCATCCATCTTTCAATCCTGGCAGGCAGTTTCGATGATGAGCCTGCCATGATCGAAACAAGGGGTTTGCAGTCGGTCACTGCAGTTACTGGTCTTCCCCGAATTTATAAACAGAAATATTGGCATCCCTAGAGGACCGCCAAAGCCTCTTGCTCAATTTCAGAATACCGTTGCTCCGTCTCCGACAGGGCTCGGCTAGCGAACGCCACCAGCTTCATACTCTCACTTGTATCCTGCTATCAGTACAGCCCCCAGACCAAACGGGCTTGCATCAACCACAATTTCTGACGCCAAAGATAGATACAAAAATGCTATGGTATCATTTTCTGTGAAGGCCTACTTGACCTCGACAAACGCAGCCTTTTCCAGTTGTCCCCGCTGCCACACTGTGTCTTTTTTTGTCAGATTCATTAGCGGTTCTGATTGGGTGGCAAGGTTCCTAATAAATCCTCCACAATAAGTCACCATCCCCAGGAAGCTGTGTACTTCTGACAGTGTCTCCGGTGATTTTGCCTCTTTAATGTCCTTCACCTTCCCCAGGTCTGGCAACACCCCCCTTCCTGGTAAACAAACCCAAAGAAGTCAATGCTTGTCTTGAACAACTCACATTCATCTTTAAGTAGAGTAAGCCCTAGTGATTTTATCCTTTCAGGGTTTTGACCAGTCTCCCCGTGTGTTCCACTTCCGGGCTCGCAAAAATTAGGATGTTGTTACTAATGTTCAGGACACCATCCAGATCTGCCAAGGCTCCTCTGAAGATGTTTTGAAACACCTTCGCCACAAACAAGACCCCAAAATGGAGTCGCTTATAGCGTTATAGCCCTCAGTGCGTGGTAATGTACCTCGACTCAGGATGGAGTACGTCCTGATGATATCCCCTCATTAAGTCACTTTGTGAGAAAAATGTGGCTTCTTAAAGATCTGCAACAACGTCATCAATGGTGGCCGTCAGGTGTCATTCCCTTTTGATTGCTTTGGTTCACAAACGCATGTCTACACAAATCTGGACAGAGTCCAGCTGCAAAGGTTTCCTTGCCACCACAATTGGAGACATCCTTGGTGTTGGGCCCTCTGACTTCTCAATGATGTCCAGCTGAAGAAACTGATCCAGTTCTTGTACATCTTTTCCCTCAGATGGAATGGGATCCTCCTGTGTTTGAGGGCTACTGGGCGAATCAAGTTGTCTATGTGGAGCCTGACAAGTTTACCCACAATTTCCAAATACCAACAAAGATATCAGCAAATCTCTCAATGACTGCCTGAACATCCTCAACGTAGATGCCATAGGCAAAACTCACAATTTTCAACGCTTCCTCTGCAGCACAGCTTAGCAAAGTATTATCGCTGACGTCCGTAACAAAAAATATTGCCTTAATGGAGTTTGTTCCATGCCCAACTTGCAAGGTAAATGCACCCATCAGTGGAATGGATCTGTCTCCATCAAATTAAAAAATGTGATCCTTCGGCGGGCTCAGCACAGGGGGTTTCGGCAATACTTCATAGTGTTTCAGCACCATGACATTCACGGAGGCTCCCGTGTCGACCAGCACAGGCACTTCAGACCCATTGACACTGACCACACATCTCGGCTGCCGTCTCTTTCTCGCCTTCAGTTCGCACACGTTGGAGATAAATAAAATGTCCTCCACAGCTTCGTCTTCCACTTCTCGCCCACTCTGGTCTTCTTCCTGATTCATCAAAGGCGCATTTTGAGAACACATTGGGACAAACAGACCCAGTCTGACTGGCCCCCTCTGGACTACCACCAGGATGGGTAAAATGACATATGCGTGCAAAATGGTTGGGGTAACCACACGTACCACATGTTCAGCTCTTGGCTGGACACTCAATTGCGTGTGAAAGATCATACCCACACAGTAGACATGGGCCAGACGGTTCTGGACTTTTCTCTTTTAGCTGAACCATACTCCTTTGACCCCCTCTAGTAGCTTGTGGACGCCCTATGGTACATACCTCGTCAATTTTCAACTTTCGTATTCCAGCAACCATTTTAGACTCACATGTGTCCTCCAGCTCAAGCAAGCAGCCCATATCCAGGATGTGCACCAGGGTTAACCCTGGCTCTATCAGCACTTGCCGTCACATTTTTCCAGAGGCACCTCCTTGAATGAGCTGCTGGCATATCATGCTCTCTTCATTGTCCCATGCACATGTGGATGCCAGCTGTCTCCGCCTGCCATCAAATGTGGCCAATGCCTCATCATCCTTCTGTTTGGCATTGCACATGACAAACCTCTTATAGTCCAGATTTATGAGCTGCATGAAGTACTCCCTCAAGGCATGTTTTGCTGCCACGTAAGAGTCATCAGTTGGTTGCAAAGTCTTGAATATTTTATGAACTGCTGGTCCATCCGCATAAATGAGAGTCAACATCTTTGCCTGGTCATTCACCTCCCTCGTGGCACTGAAATACATCTCCAGACATTCTATCCAAAGGTTCCATCTCAGGCCTAAGCTTGACGGTGCACTGGATACATCAAACTCTGTCATTGGTGCGAGGGACCCGTGTTGATGGGGCATCTGTACGCCAACTGGGGACAGCCGCAGCGGATGCACGCGCATTACCCTGACGTCCATCCATGATGTTGGATTAGTTGGCAGAAAATCTTCCCTGAGCACACAGGCACCCCCACACAGAAGGTTGCAACCCAGTACCACATGCCTTCTACTTATGAGCACAGGATGGCAGGCACACTGCTATGTATTGAGCCATCACGTTGTTGACAGGCTCCAACGAGGCCACAATGTCGTAAAGTTCTTTTTGTGTTCGAAAGTTAACGCACCCATGGGTGCTCCAGAAAATGTGAAGGATAGGCGCATGTGCACTCTATAGAGGAGCCACAACCTCACTTGTCAGGCTGACCAGGGTATGCCTCACGGTCGTGCGTGCATGGGCTCTGAAGCCGGCGAGTGTCTAGAGATGTCGTTCTGTCCCTGCGTGAACATCCGAAAATCACTGTGCATGGCCTGAGCACATGGTTCATCACAGAAACCTCCTCGTCGCCATTGTTATCAGGGCCGCAAGACCTGTTGCAGCAGTAGCCCCAAAACCCACACCAAGGACTCAGACACACTTGTTGCTAATCCGGACTCTGCGCATGCACTGCCATGCAACTGCAGTGACGCCATGTTTATTGACGTGACTGCGCTGCGTCACTCTGTCACGTACGTCTAAAAGCAGCCACACCACACTATTGACAGTAAATAAGATTCCAATATATCATGCTCTATAGACAAAAATATACGATTTATACTTTTCAGGATGATTTAACCAATTTATTACGAATGGGTAATGCTGTAGAGGGGGGCAGACACAATGCTCACATGTACAGAATGTATTCCAAGATAATCTCAGTAAGCACCCCCTCCAAGTTAAGAGCTGAAGGAATTGGAGCAGGTAGACGCGTGAGTTAGGCAGGTGCTTTTGTTCTGGAGAGGTTCTGTTGTGTCCAAAGGAAAAGAGTAGAAAGGGGGCTCGTTCTGTTTTAGTGGGAGAGACGCGTTGATATGCTGGGATTGGAATTAAAATGATGTCCCAGTTAAAAGTTGGAGAACTATAGTACTAAAGTGCAGCATTACCTACGGTGCCCTAGTTCCGCGTTTAAGAGCAGACCGTCTGCAGGGTTTTCCGTCGAGGAATGCTAGGAGGACGGGCCGGGATGGGGTGGGGTGGGAATCACAATGTAGTGGCTAAGTGAGCACCACGCATGCATTTTCCTTACAGGTTAAGAGGAAAAGCATGGGGCAGTATGGTGTATGGGAGGGGTGGGAGACAGGGAGGGCAGAGGTATGTTATGCCCCGGTGAGGAGCCAGATAGTGGGCACTGAGATCAATTGCACGTACCTAATTGACATCTGGAAAATGGTTCCACATTTCATGTGGTAAGGGCCTTCTGTTTCTTCCCGTTCCGCTTCATGCGCCATATATTATTCACCACCACGCAAGTGAGCTGCTCATTACTTTTACCCCGTTGTAAGGCACCTGCTGCAGAATTGTCCTGATGACTGATGTTACGGTTGGAAGTTTTTTCTGGTTGAGAGTCCAAGTACAAATACAAGATTGAATAGATTGTCTTCAAAGAGGGTCATAGTAGTAAACATTTATTCGGATAAAAATATCCATCAAAAACAAAAGAAACATATAAAAATGACATCAACCATAAGTACATACTATATAAGACAATCACCCGAACACAGTAAGAGGTTTTAAAAAAGAAGTAAGAATAAAATCACACTTTTACAAGAGGGTCATAGGATTTTGGTAGCTCTGCCATTTCCATGCTGTCCATATGCTGCATTGTGGCACATGCCAAGGCTTTTTCCACATGTGCAGGCTTGATGATGGTGGCATTGTGAGTCTGCCAATGTTGTAGTAATGTCTTTGTTTCACTATTCAGCAAAAAATGACTGTTTTGAACATTACTGGTTTGAAAATATGTTTTTTAAATAAGAAAAAAAAATTGGAAAACGAAAAGGAGAAAACAAACAAATTAAGAGAAATGGTGGTACGGGGGTTCGTACCATAAATTAAAAATAACTGCACTTTAAAAACAGCACTTGACAGCCTACAAAAATACTGCCACACACCTAGGAAACAAGGAATCACTATACGACACAGCACAGCCTTTGGAAGCAGGTCTGAGGCAACCAAACTCGTGTCAGACTTTATTCAGGCCATGAGCGTCGGACATTAGGGAGGTCAGGGGGGACAAATCCCCCCACAATTTTAAATGGGGGGGGGGTAGAATGGCATTCACCAGCCCCTTCCCCCGCCCCACACAGAATAAAAGTGTTTCTTGGGTCGGGTCCTGCACTGCACTGTCTGCAGTTGCAAACGTCTGCAGGCTGCTGCAGCCGTCACTGCGCGTGCGTGCAAAAGGGCAACCAGTGTGTGTAAGAAGTGAAGAGCTGGTGACAGAGCCATGTGAAACCAGCAAACCTCCCAAGGCGACACACACATTTATGACAATCAGTACCGTTTTAGATGTTTGAGCATGAAAAAAACAACAACACACAACGGGGTGTGCACGTGATGTGCGTTTTATTCAATTCAAGATATGAAAGAAGCACGTAAGGATTCGGGAGCCCCGCCAATTCGGTCACTGCCAAAAAAAAAAAAATCTTAGTAAAATACATACACGGCTGAATCCCATGACCCGCTCCCGGTAAACGTGCCCTAAAATAGAGGCCACTGTTCGCCATCCTTAAAAGACACAACCACAAAACGATGGCTTTGCCACTGGAAACATGTGATGCCATTTTAATAATAAAACTGGAACAAACAAAACACAGACAAGGGCCAAAAAAGCCGTGCGCTGTCTTTGCGTGCGGGGTTAATGATGCTGGCTTGCCGGAACCAGATGGGTTTGTTGACAGGGTGCTTTCTGCAAGTTTGATGTTTCGTAAGGTATTTGTGGACTGAACTCCCTGGGGCCTGGGGCCGGGTCCCATCCCTC
Source organism: Ambystoma mexicanum (assembly GCF_040938575.1). Lineage (NCBI taxonomy): Eukaryota > Metazoa > Chordata > Amphibia > Caudata > Ambystomatidae > Ambystoma > Ambystoma mexicanum. Next base: position 1,488,937,057 of record NC_090921.1, read on the forward strand.
CCCACCTCCCATTGCTTTTTACGCAAATTCAGAGCCTTATCGCAACTCTATTGGTGCCCTGGGAGCACACGTGGGCCCTGTCATCAGCATAAAGGCAAAGAACTGTGGGAGTGCATACCTTTTTGGGCGGAGGTGTGATGAAACCACGATAGCGACACAAGTGTCCCATGCTCTTCTTTAGGTTAGGACCAGAGAGGCCCATGGAACTGCTTGCCTGTGATGTACAAGATGCGAAGCATTCTTATTTTTCAGGTAAACAAATCCGTGTTCAGTCCCACACCCGATTCACAGCCGTCATCTGCAGATCAAATACTGCACGCGGACCACGCGTGGAAAATGTGTCATATTATTCCTAATATAATATTCTATAACTGTGTATGTGACATGATAACCAACTCTATTTCAGAAATAAACATTAGCTTCCATTGATATACTCTAAACATGGTTGCGCCCCTTTAGATTGAGTGATCGGATCACATTGCTCGCCCATGCGTGCGACGTGGGATGAGGTTGGATTAGAAGCATGTTATGCATGTTATGCACGGACTACAACAAGACTGGAAGTAGAGGCAGGGCAGGTACATTATTGGCTTGTAAAAAGTGAAAAAACGGTGCTATATTCCAGCACTGGCTTAATTCTAGCACTAGTGCCACCCAAAAATGGTTGCAAGTCACTTAAAGAAAATACATGACACCCCCCTTTCTAGTCACCCACTAGTCACTAGTCACAAGTCCTAAGGGACAACAGTCTCTCCCAACCACCACTCACTGCCATGTGTGCAGCCATTTCTCGTTAATAACATTTGAAGGTGCTTAAATGCAAAAAGGATCCAAAGCAGATGATCCAGGCAAATCCGGCCCAATTCCAGCCCTGAATACACATTGTGCATGATCAAATGGCAGATTGTGAGAGAGCCTGGGGCAGACCATGCGCATATGAGGGGTCGAGAGTGAAAAAGTGGCGAACAGTGTGAATGGCTTACATCCAGAAGGCGAGTGACTGACAGGAAGTAGAGCAGTGAATTTGAATCAAACTGTTCCTGGATAGCAGGCATATTACACGAGAAGCAATAAGCCATTGTGCACAAGTATAAAGCAGAAGCGAAAGCATGGGACACAGAATCTTCATTTAAAAAAGAGGCCTATATTGTAAGGGTTGTAAGCAAAAAGGGGCTAATGTGCCGACAGTGAGAGGCCCACAGTACATGGTCAAATGGTGCAATGTGCATGAGGAGTAGAATGATTGACATTGTGTGTGCAGATATGAGTTTGAGCAGGTGAATTGTGTGTATGCGAGAGAACAAAGGAGGCAGGCTTGGAAGCGCTATACTAAACACGTTGCTGTGATAGCTATAGGGGAGTGTGTATGATTTAGTGTTGTGCATGGAGAGCAATCACCAGTGAATTTTTTTTCATGCATCCAATGCAGCACTCCAGGTTTTTAAATAACACCACAGCAGTGGGCCTCAGAGCTCCTTTGGGATTAAAGAAGGCAGGGTGCACACTCTCTCGTTCAGCATCTGGGTTTTGCACGGTATTCTATGTTATGTATCTTTTATTTATGGTCTCCAGGCGCTTCTGGGGTGGTCAGTGGCAACTAAGAGGATGGTTTCTAATGAAGCGGGCAGGCCTCTACCCCAGAAGACATGCACTGAGGCTGCGGCAGGAAGGCCTATGACATAATAAGACACTTTCCTGTATCTGCCCCAGGAGACTTTTATTTTTGTTGAAAACTTTTTTTTAGTTTACAGTAATAACATTGAAAAATTAAATTGAGAATTACAAATATTGTAATTCAAATCTTTTGAACAATTCAAACCTGGGGTTACAATAGCATTCAAAAAAATACACCTAGAAGGAAAAACATTGGGTTAATATATAGGGCACACGCATGACACAAAAGTTACACTCATCTGTGCTAAAGAGGAAGGGAAAGTCCCCCTCCTTATCATATCCGAATCCGCTTCCACGTGCAGGCAATTTAGATGTTTTGTCCAAGGCACTCTGACACGTGTGAACACACATGTTCCTGCATTCAAGACATTCGATGTCAGCACCTGCGCCGCAGTAAGCTTTGCCGCAGGGCTGGGATCGGTTCAGAGGGTTCGGCACCTTGACATGTCGAAAGAAGAGCACAATAGTCCCCGTGTTTAGAATCAAGGCGCTCCCTTCATATTCCAATAGTGTTAGCACCTGAAGTAACCCAGGGCACACTTGTAACAAAGGCCCTCAGTTCCCATGGAGCGACCTTGACACACACTCAGGATGTGCCCTTCGCGTTGTGTTCTTCTAAGCGATGTCCACAGTTTCCTGCCGCTTTTCAGCGCCCATCTTTTCAGTACAGCCCACACACTGGGGCGCTAACACTTCAGAAAAGATGAATTTCTTCAATTGAACCGTGACGTCAGAGAGGTGAAGACGGCCAAAAGGTTGGGGGCCTCGCCACATACGTGCTGAGGGTGGGAGGACTCACTGCTGGGTTCTGCGCCGTCCTGTGATAATAAATGAACATAATAATATTATTTATGTATTTTAAAAAATGTTATTAAGAGTTTACAGCTCAAATAGCCTTAACACTATTATTCACATACAAATAATCATATTTACAATATACAATGACATGAAAAAAGGAAAAACGATTAATTCTATAACACAATTTACAACAATATTGCAGTCAAGACACTCAATTCATTATAAAGTTCTGCCCAAAGATGGTATACGAGCACTCACTTTCACTTTTTCCCAAAAACCTGCACACGTGATAAGCAGATGCTGTTACCACCAATGATTCGCCTGAATACAAGGTGGCCCAGAACTGATCATTAGACATACGGTCGAATGTGGTAACACAATTTCCCTAACCCATTAGATACAGATGTTTTATTTTATTTATTTATTGTACATTTGTAAGGCGCCTATACATCAGAAAGTGTTTCCAGGCACCACAAGGCAAAGGGCGAGGGGGGCACACAGGAGGATAAACAACAATATATGGTCCAACCTTGTCTTGTGACATTCAGATCGTGCAAGTGCAGCAAACAGCATACAGGAAGTGCCGGGGAGGCAGGGCAGGTCAGGGGGAGGGGACGAGGACAGGGGGGCCTTATCCCAAGAGGGTGTGTGAGCAGTAGAAGTTACACAGAAGTATCACAATCACAGTGGTTCAAGTAGAAACTTACACTCAAGGTTTCTTGGTAAAAATACGTAAACATTTATTTACAGTCATTTAGAAAACATTCACTAGTAGAAATCAACTCAATATTATACACCAATATACTACAGTACAAAACCCTAAATTGTAGGGACAGTTGGAGCTCTCCTGAAAAAGGAGCCAAATGGCACTTCCCTTATTTTAAATAGGAATAAAAAGCATAGGTTTGTGCAAAGGGTTAGAAAACACTTCTTTTAGATAATGCAAATGTTCAATGTACCAGGAGGGTCAGTTCAATTCAATAGGCCAGGCCAAAGTCAATAATCTAGTGTTCTTGGATAGGACAGCACAGTTCTGGTACAGATGGAGAAGTCTTTGTAAAAGTTTTTAGAAGTAGTTCAGATGAAAAAGAAAGATATGCTGGGTCACAAGCTGATTAGGCCTGCAAGTTGGGAAAGTTTCACAAACTTTCACCACGAGAGTTAGGATCTCTCAGCCGGATGGCACAGTACCTTAGAGTGGAGCAAAAAGATGCAGCTGAAGACGTTGGTTCCTGGCAGCTCCTGCAGATCGCACTATTCCTGAGCCTGTCGTGGGGACAAGAGAGAGGACGTCGGAGGACTCCTGCACTGCTCGGGATTGTCATCGGAGTAAACAAAATGGCGTCACTTCAGCTCAAGTAACTGTGACTTCCAAACACAAACTGGTTTCCCTCTCCCTGGTTAAACCTTAACCAGCTCTGAGAATGGTATCCAGGTTTTTGCTGAGTTGATTGGTCCCACCAACTCAAAGGAAGAAGCCGTCCTTGAAGGAGCTTCTCTGTCGTTTGGAGATCTGGCAATTCGAGGTTGCAGCAGGGCTTCACTGGGCAAACCAATGGTCCAGTGGTTGCAGCAGCCGTCCTCTTCCAGCTCGTCTTCAGTTCTTTGATTCCAGTGGTCGACTCGGCCTTCCAGTTCTGCAGACTCGCCTTTTAAACAGTTTTCTCCCATTCATTCCAGCCTAGCTGCCACTCACCCAGCTGGGTGGCTGTCCTTGCCGGACAGTCAGCCAGCCAATCACGCCAGAGTGCATTTGGGTCTCCTAGGAGACCAAGCACAGGGAGTTTTGTGCACCTCCCTCACTTCCTGCCCACCCTAGACACTCAGACGCCATTGGGCGGACTTCAGTCCTGAAGGCCGGCAAAGGCTCACGAACAAAGGGACCAAACAGGTTTGGAGCGCAGAGTTAAACACCAGAAGGAACTTTCCACAAAAAAAGTCGAAAAAAGATGACCAGAGTCTGTTTTTACAGAGTGGTCTTGGTGCAATATTGAAAAACATGGCAACCCCGATTTTTATCTACCGGTGTTCATGGTCAGGAAAAACCATGGTCGTTTGTTATGAAAACACTGCTACCAGCCATTTCAAAAGGAAAGGGTAGCTTTTGACAGCTACAAGAATGTTAAGACATAGGGGATACTAAGTAACCCCTCCAGCACTCTATAGGAATATAGTGGGCCCCATTACGAGGTGGGTGGAATGGGTTTACCGGCACCGGTAATGGTGTCGGTGCCGGTAAACCCATTCCGCCCTATTACGAGGTTCCCTTGCGGGACTCGCTCAGAAGGCCTGGTCAGACCAGACATTCTTTACGGGTCCCACAAGGGGACCAGGGAGCTAATAACGGGCCCGTTATTAATGGGCCCGTTATTAGCTCCATCCCCATTCCCATTGAGCCCTATTGGGCCCTATTGGGCTCAATGGGAATGGGGATGGGTTTTTTGAATGAGGAATTACCGGGTCCTCCTAGGTTGGAATGACCCGTAATTCCTCATTCAAGGAACCCGGACACGATTTTGGAGGCAGCCATTGCGCTAATAGCACCATGGCTACCTCCAAACACGCAATGAGGCCCAGTGTGTGCTGGCTCTATGAATTTAAAAAGACTAGTAAAGTCAATTTAACTTTACATCCTCTGGGGAACAGTAGTTCATCCCAGAGAAGGTATTTAAACCTTGGGAAGTCCAATGGGCATTAACACAACAATAAAAAGATGATGCCTATGGAGTTATCTAAAACTCCATAACCAAAGAACACAAGAGTAAAACACACATCAAAATACTAGAAAAGTTGCTGGGGGTCTCTAAAGTGAAAGAAATAAGCACATTTCTGAGAATTCTCGCTAACAATAGCGCACAGGCAAGTTCAGTTTTAGCTAGAACAGAGAGGAAACACAGCGCAGCTAGCGCACAGCCAAGTAAAATTTTAGCTAAAACAGAGAGGATGCACAGCGCAGCTAGCACACAGACAAGTTCAATTTTAGCGAAAACAGGGAGGAAACACAGCACAGCTAGCACACAGACAAGTTCAATTTTAGCGAAAACAGGGAGGAAACACAGCGCAGCTAAGGCACAGGCAAGTACAATTTTAGCTAAAACAGAGAGGAAAAACAGTGCAGCTAGGGCACAGGCAAGTTAAATTTTAGCTAAAACAGAGGGGAAACACAGCGCAGCTAGCACGCAGGCAAGTTCAATTTTAGATAAGGCAGAGAGGAAACACAGCGCAACTAGCGCACAGACAAGTTCAATTTTAGATAAGGCAGGATGGGGGTCTTGTGGGCAGAGTACATGTGTGACCGAGTGTAGGCAGGAACAATCAGAGGTGAGGCAGATAGAAGTGGTTTCTGACCCTGGGGAAAGTTTAAAAGATTGTCACCTGGAGTTCAGTGCACCCGGAAGGCATAGTTATGTTCTACCTCCATCTGCTCATGTTGATTAGGGGGACCCCAGACCTTGCCAGACAACAGACAGGAAACAGACAGGGCCTTTAGATGCAGGCCTTTGATGTAAAGGCCTGGCTGCCGCCTCCCGCCTCCCGGTTCACATGCTTGGCTGATGTAGGAGAAGCCAACCAATGGGGGGAGTGGGCTCAGGCCACAGAGTGCATCCAGATGGCAGAAATGAGGGCGGCCATCTTGAGAAGGCCAACAGAAGCAGAGAGTGCAGGCGAAAAGATCTTTTTAGCACCTTATCACACTCTCAAATGTAATTAGAATTATAAAAAGTATTTTCTTACTGCACGCAAATGTTAGCACCAGTCTTGCTCGCTTCCCATTTAATTTCTGATTCTTTAAGGTATTATTTTCTAGGTTGCGTGTCAATAAAATAAAATAAATGCAGAGTATTGATCAGCGTGATGCGTGGTGATCAATTTAGCCAGCCACAGGCTTACAGGTATTACAGGAAAGCACAGTTGATGCAGTGCAGAGGATTGTGGTTGGGGATCTGACGGAGTGCAGCGATCAACTGTTTCCCCTAGAGGACAAGTGTGCACTGGGACGGGATAAGGGTCAATTAGTGCGAATAGGGGGCTGGACCAGACTCAGTCTAGTCAGGGAAGGGTGCCCGAAGGCAAGTATTGGAAGGGTTACCGAGGCAGACTGGTCGGGGGAGGGCCTTGCCCCTGTAGGACTCAGGAGGGACCAGGCAGACAGTCACAGTAGCATGAGGGCATTAGCAAGGAAGGGGGGAGAGGGAAGGAAGAGGAGAAAAGGAAGCTCTTGAGAAGCTTCTGAAATTTAAGGAGATCCAGCCTATTATTATAAATCATAAAAGTCTGAGATGAGCGGGAGGCCATTCCAGAGGGAGGCTCCTGCAGAAGAAAGAAATCTACCACCACTCTGCTTGGAGAAACGTCTGACCTGCAGAGAGTTAGAGCTAGAGGATCGTAGGAATCTAGCAGGGAGGTATTTAGGGAGAGAAAGTTGGACGTAGCATGGTCCAAGGCTCCCGAAAGCCTTGTGGGTGCGCAGATGGTCTTAAATGTGATCCTTGCAGCCACTGGGAATCAGTGGAGAGATGTTAGGGCTGTAGAGATGCAGTCCCTGGGCTTGATGCCAAGGATAAGTCCTACTCTGGATAAGTTGAAGAGGGCGGAGGGAGGAAAGGGACAGATTGAGGAAGAGGCTGTTGCAGTAGTCCAGCCTGGAGAGAATCAGAGCTCTAGAGACATTGGACCTCATTCTAAGTTTGCCGGTCCGGAAATAGCAGTTCCAGTAAGCTCACCAGCACTGTTGTTTCCATTCCAGCAAACTACGGGTCTGCCTGTCGGAGCCGCCGTGCCGACAGGTTTGACCCTGCCGGACACAGCGGCCACGGCAGGCAGATCCGTCATGGAAGCACCCGTACTGTTCACAACAGTGCTGGTGCTTCCATGGTCCCCATTCTCATAGAGCCCTATATGACTCTCTGGGAATGGGGACTTAAAATTTACCAGCGATTGACTTTACAGGCCGCCAGTGTTGTAATCTCTCGGTGGCACCAGGAAGTCAGGCGCCAGTAAATGATTACGGGTCCAGCAGCAACCTGCCGGTAGCGCCGGCACAGTTACCACCGGACCCATAATGAGGCCCAATGAGTTTCTGGGGGAAGGTGAGGAGAGGGAGAATGCCTCTGAGGAGGTGAAGCTGAAAGTGGGCTTTCTTGGCAAGGTCAGCAATATGTGGTGACAAGGAGAGAGAGGAGTCGGAGATGACACCCAGATTTCTTGCCCCAAAATAGGGTGAGGGGGGGCAAAGAGGGTGGGCAGAGAGTAGGGGGGAACGAAGGGGGGAGTTCCAATGAAAAGGATCTTGGTCTTACTGGCATTAGGACAGAGATCGTTAGCAGCACACCATGCCTGAATAGCAGTCAAACAATTAGTAATGAGAGAGGAAGGAGAGAAGGTAGAGGAGGGAAGCTTAAAGGAGAGCTGAGTGTCATTAGTTCCATTGTCTTACAATATTAATCACAATAGATCACAATCATTGTGATCACATGAACAGTGTTGACTGTCGTTGTGATTGCACATATGCAATACTTTATAGTACGTTTGCAACAGAAGAGCGCCATGTGCTACCCGTTTGCTGCATTACTGGCCTTTGTAACCTGCATCCAATAGAACAGCTACAAAACAGCCTTTCGTTCTTGCCACCAGAAAATCAACTTGCCATGAGAAACAGTGATCCCAGTTGCATTTAATTTAGCACCGGAATCACCCTGAAATAGTGTAATTGGTGTTCAATTGAATGTCACTTGTGCTTGAATCCAAAGGATTCCCGTGAGATAGTGAAGGCGAAAGTCGGTGCTTCCTGGAAGATCATGGCTGCAGTTTAAAAGAGAGAAAAGTGAATGGCTGAACAGTGTCTATGATTGTTGTTCCAATCTGGGAACCACGTCCTTCTACAGATGAAAGCCATCAATATAAGGGGATGTCACACCAGAACATAATATGTGGGTTCTATGTGATCTTTGCAAAAATGATTTTAGCAACTTGTATTCCAATGACGCTTTTGAACAACAGGGCCTCTCTGGAGGATACCCAGGAATCCCCTTCTATTTACACGCTCAACCCTTCCTCCGTGTCTTCCTACTCACATTTACCAGGGGACACCCCAGAACCCCTGGGACCTCCCTTATCTCTCCCGTTTCCCCTTCTGCTCCCGAGACCACTTGCCCACCTCCCCAACCCAATCCCACCCTGCTTAGCACACCTTCCCATCTTCTGATCTGTCCCATCTGCTAACCTTTTGCTCGCCAACAATTGTGCAGAGGGCGTTTCACACTAGTTTACAGCTTACATTTCCTTTGCACAATTCATGGATCACACCAATCTGTGTCTGTGACAAAATGATTTATACTCTGCAGGAGTACAAGGATTGTTAGTGCCTAAATGGCCTGCTTAGCCCTCACACCAACAGTGATTCAAATCATGAGGGTAACACAGGCACAGCGAAGCCATCTACCTCTTTCACCTTGTGTGGTAATGTGGGCCAATAGAAGGCTATATTGTTAGAAGGGGTGTGAATGGGAAACAGTAGCAACCCAAACAGCAGTGCATAACACTTCCAAAATAAAAGAATGCCCAATCAGCATTGAGTCAGGTTTGAAGCGGTTCTCAAGTCAGGGGCGAGCGATGCAGATCAATGGAAAACCAGAAGTGGGTTGATGATTGAGCCTGGTTCGAAACGATGAGTACTGCTGGCTCAGGAAGATGAATGAAGCAATACTTTCGGTGGCATGAATGAAGCTCAATGCAAAGTCCTGGTGCTTCGGTGCTTTGTCCAAAGACACAGCAGTTCAAAGTCATCTGCACTTTACACTGATTCTCGCCCTGTACAGTTGATGGGCTCTGCAGGGGCGATGCAGAATCAAAATGGTTTCATGGATGTAAATGAAGGTTCGAAGTAGGAAGGTGAGTGCCAAAGGCAGCATCAACCCTCCTGGTGGTTTGAAAGCATTGAGCACTGGTCGAATTCAGTTTGCAGTGGTTTGTGCGATTAAAATCAGACACCTGGCTGCTTTGGCTTTTCAGGGTGTCGTGAGACCCGCTGCAGGCTGCTCTAAGAGAAGGTGAGCTCTACCAGCCTAAGCAGATTTGCTAGCAGTGTAGTAGTCATTGGTCCTCAGCCAAGTCACCCCCAATGTGCCCTGTGATGGGTTGGGAGCAGAGATTTGCTCTCCCTTGAACATCTGTGTTCACCTCTGGAGCAGGACATTGTAAAAGACTGCTTTCCCTGCAGAGTCCAGATGAATTCTTCCTGATGCCCTTGACGGTCCAAAAATGAATCAAAGAAGAAGTAGTCGGCTCCCCCTATTACACATAAAAGATGACAGGGCATTGGATGAACGCAAACCTGCTTTAAGGGGCCCAATCCCTGCCCTTGAGCCAACTGAGTCTTGCCTCCAGATATCATACCCATAGACCTTGTTCCACAGGAAGTGGAGGGGACAGGAATGAGAGAAATAACCACAGAAAAGCAAGATGGAGGATCCCATCCTCATGCCCACTTGTGCTCTCGGACTGCCATAATTCTGAATCTCTCTCAAGCTGCAGCTTCAAATACGTTCTGGTGTGCTACCTCCTTTTGTGAGGGAGGCCTTTGAAATGGAAGTCTCTCTTCAAATTCAAACTCTGAGGAGATCTCCTGGTGGGAGCTACCAGACCTGGCAGGGAAGAGTTACCATTCCTCCCAGAGAGTCAACAGAGGCAGGTGTCCTGCCTTTTGTCCCATTTATCTGAATGCAGACAGTAAGATTCCATGGATTCCACATGCCCTCGCCTAGCTGGTCTGAACTTGCACAGTTGGCACTGGAATGATACCCATCTGATATCACTTTATTAGTTATGTGAACTATCAGCCACCAGACAAAAACGTAGGTATGGCTTGTTTTTCTATTAATTTTAACCTACCACCAGGTGATACTTTATCATAATTATTATGGTATTTTGAATCCGAGGTGCTGATGTTAATGCAGCCTCTTCCTGCAGGAGCCTTGTTTTCCAGCAGCTGTCAAAAGGGCACATGTCAACTTTGAATTGTCTCTGTGGCATTGGAGAGCAATTGCTGCAGGTCTATCAGGTGACTGGTGCAGCGGGGCACATTTGTACATTATGCTTTTGGCATGGAGGTTTATGAAAGGGATTATCTGGTTAACACACCACTGTGTCTGATATGGATTACTGCATCATTTTATTTTGACAAAAATAAAACAAATAACTGGGGCTTTTACACCCTTGCCAGAGATTGCCTGCCAGAGGCCAATCCTTCACAGTGCCTAAAAGAAAAAGCTGAAGAAGAAGAAGAAAAAGAGCATGCAGCAGCAGTACAATCCACAGGAGTGTGCGCGTGGGAGGGGAAAGGGCCCCTCCACAATCTTCAGAGCATGTGCCCTAGCTGTGCCATGGCATTGGTGTGATGCACAGGTGTGGGGGGCTGTTGAGTGGCTGCTTCTCTTCACTGCTAATTACCACTCTGTGCCATTGACATGTACGAACTGGAAGTGTTTCTAAATGGGACAGAGGTGTTTAATTACAATTAAATGAAGACACAGTTTGTTAAATTGTGCTGTTTCAGGGGGGAGGTCACACAAATATTCAGGAACCATTAGACGTGTAATACAGATATGAGTCAATAGAAAGAAGGGGTTGTTGACTCAGTAATCTACAGACAGGCTTTTGTGAGAAAGGAAGCAAGCAATTACCAACCACCTGCAACTCCAGGGTAACCATTTACCAAGTGGCTAAGGCTATAGTGGCATGTGGTATTTAAAGGTAGATTGGTTAGACTGGTGTCCTAGAGTGAAATGGTAGGTCCCTGTTAGGCAGAATTATATGCAGTACCCTTTGGGAACACCACACACAATTAAGATTACAAGTGACAGTACAAATTCACCCTTGGTACAAGCCTGTACTACACAGTAAAAGTGATAGCGATGGCTGAGCAGCCAGACTTATCTCAAGAGCAAGAGAGCAGTATCAATAGTTACACAAAAGACAGCAATTACTATGATTCCAACAAACACTGACTCAAGGTTTCTGAATAAAAGAATATACATTTATTTACACATCAGTTGTACAACATTTCACTAAAGTGAAGCAGTTTAAAAATCACACTTAATACACCACACCACTCCCAATAGGTTCCAGACAAGTTAAGCTCACAAATGAAGTGGGAGCAAAATGGCACTTCAGAAATTTTAAAAGGGAGAAAAAAACAAAGTTAGGCAGAAATTGAACAGCACCAACAGATAAGTAAGCAGGGCAATCTAAAAAGGGGAACTACAGTGATGGAATCAAATAAAAAATGCTTAGGGTCAAAGTCAATAGGACAAAGGTCTTTTGCTCAAGATCACACAGCTCAGGGTAGTTTGCGGTTAAGCCTTTGCCAAGAGTTCCGGATGAAGTTGGTCGGCAGAAAAGTTAGTTTAAAGAGTGGAGAAGGCAAGTCCTCGGATTGGAGAAAGATTTCACACACTTTCACCGTGGCTGAACGAAACGAACAACCAGATTTGCACAGCACCTTTAATGGAGAAGAAGCTGTCGCTGAGGCGGACGTTCCTGGTAGTTCCTGAAGGCTCAAGGTTCCTGAAGCGACTGTCAGACTGACATGAAGTAGAGAGACTGGAGGGTCCTGCACTGCCCAGGGAAGAAACCAGCAGCAGAGCAAAGCAACAAATAAAAGGTGCACTCCTTAAAACCCAAGCAGGGTCCAACCTTCCTGGCTATCCGGCCCACTGCAGCTCTGTACAGCGAATTGGACCAGAGGAGGGTGTCCTGGCTTGCAGTTTGGGCGAACTGGGTGGTCCCACCAGCTCAGGGCAAGATGATTCCTGGAGGATCTTCTCTGTCGTTGGAGTTCGAGGATTAGGACCTGCAGCTGGGCTTCACCGGGCGGTTCAGTCATGGTATGAGTCCTCTTGCATCAGCTCCTCGTCGGTTCTTTCGTTCCAGTGGTGACTTTGCCCTTTCACACCCAGAGACCTGCTTTTTATGCAGTTTTCCATCATTCACACAGCCTGGCTGTCAATCACACAGCAGGGTGGCTGTCCTGCCGGGACAGTCACCACAGCCAATCAGTTCAGAGTGCGACATGGGTCTCCTAGGAGACCCTGTGCAGGGAGTCCTCAACCCCTCCCTCAGACCCTGTCCCTCCCAGACATACAGGCGCCTAAGGAGGGCTTCTGCGTAGAAGCCCACGAAAAAACGGTGAATAAAGGAACCAAACCTGGTTGGGCGCGCAGAGTAAAACACGAGAAAGACATTTTCATAAACCCAGCTGGAACCGAAATAAAACATATATGGTCTAGCGGGTTTAGGTTCGAGGCTACCAAGATAGCCTAAAACAATACCAAGGTTATTTAAGATAACCACAGTAGGAAAAATAGGGTAGTTACCACTGCCACCAGCCAAGTCTTGATGAAAAGGGAGCGAAACAACGCTCCAAGAGAAACAGACAAAAAGGGATACGTATTAACCCTTTCCAGTACTCTATGTAAGATAGGGTGTACTGGGTCTGTGGTTTTAGAGAGGCTAATAAAGTTAATGGCAACTCTATATGTTCTGGGAGACAGTCGTCAGTCCCAGAAAAAATGGAGTCTGAGTTGGGAAGTCTCAAAGACAACCCTGTGTCACTGCACTGAAGGTGCTGTGTAACACACAGTAAAAAGATGATGCGTGGCGAGGAAGTGAGGCTCCACAGTCTATGAACACAAAAATGTTGAACACACATAGCAAAACACATGTAAGAGTGGGGAAAAAAGGCTCACACTCTTACCAGGTGAAAAAAATTAATCTCAGAAATCCAGCAAAGCTGCTGAGGGACTCAGTAGGTAAGGGAAATTAGCCATTCTGGGGAATTCTCCCAAACAGTCCCTCAATCCCGGGCCCTGCTGGGAGAAGGGTTGGAGCGTACAACCTGGGCTGCAAAATTCTCTGCCTCTTCTCACTGATTGATTGGTCGGCAAGGGGAGTCATGGTGCAAATCAGGTGCAGATGACATTTGGGACTCAAGGGTCATGAAGGCTAGAGTTCCGGCCAAAAGGCTGCTCGGGCTGATCAAATCTCTGGTCCACCCGGACCAATGTGGCTTCATGCCTGACAAGTCTACAAGAATGAATCTCCGCAGGGTCCGGGCGGCCTTAAACAGAGCAGCAGAGATCCCAGAACCGCTCGGCCTCCTTGCGGTTGACTTTGAAAAGGCCTTCGACTCGGTAGGATGTGAGGCCCTATGGGACATAATGCAACGCATGAGATTTGGGCACTACTATATGCCGTGGACAAAACTTCTATACACCCTCCCCACAGCATCTGTGCGTGTCAACGGGAAATCATCAAGGTCATTCCCGCTGGGTCGCGGGACCAGACAGGGCTGCCCCTTCTCGCCTCTACTATTCCATGTCGTCATCGAGCCCCTAGCAATCAGACTACGCACAGACACAAGATGGACGGGGTTCACCTGGCCCACGGGAGGCAAGGAGCGTGTCTCACTGTGTGCGGACGATCTCTTGATCTACCTGAGCAACCCAGTAACCTCCTGCCCAATGGTAACCAGGACCCTGGAGGAGTACCAACACTTCATGGGCCTCCGGGTAAATACACAGAAAACAATATATTTCCTAGTTCAAGGGGGAGAAGAAGCGATCCCAGACACCTGCATGTACTCAGTCTCGATACTAGGTTTTACCTACCTGGGTATACAGATAACCACCACACCAGATGACTTCCTCAAACTGAACCTACGCTTATAGATTTGAAAAAGTCATTTCTCACTGGCAAACCCTCCCTCTCTCACTGCTGGGTAGGGCGGCACTATTTAAAATGGTGCTCCCGCGATTTCCCGCGATTTCTATATGTATTCCAAAACACCAAACTCCCAATCCCGGCTGCCACATTCACTGACATTGACAAACCCCTACGCAACTTGTTATGGGGCAGGAAACAAGCCCGCATTGCCCTCAAAACACTTCGTCGATCAGTGTGGGAGGGAGGCATAGGATTGCCCGACATCCGCATATACTACTGGGCTGCACAAACAGGTGTGGCAAATTACTGGCTACATGGGGATCCAACGCTCCCACACATCCGGATTGAAACAATAGACACCGGCCTTCCACCTCCTCTACAAATACTATACGACAACAAAGAAAACCTGAAAGGGGTCCCCAGGAGATCACTGCACACCCGTCGAATCTTGAGAGAGATACACAGACACATTGGCTGGGAGAACAAACCAACCCTGATCCAGCACCTATGGCACAATGCACACCTTCCCGAAATCCTGCGAATGGGCCACTTTGATACCTGGGAAAGGAAAGGGATATCTACACTGGCGGACATAATCCACGAGGGCCAACTGAGAGACTTTGATAGACTGACTGCAATACATGGACTAAGGCCTATGGACCACTTCAGATATCTCCAACTCACACACGCCATCATCACCCAATTCCAGGACCTCACCGACATGCCCGCATGCTCCCCCCTAGAAACAAACACCCTTCCAAACCGTATCTCCTCCAAGGTCACGTCCACCCTCTAACAGGTGATCAACTCCTTCGGCTCTGGGGAACTCACACACCTCCGAGGGAAATGGGAGCAAGACTGGGGGCATTGGAAACAGAAGAATGGGTGAAGGCACTGATGTCCCCACGCGAGATCAGAATAGATGCAAAAATCAGACTGATACAACTCAGGATCCTGCACAGATCGTACTACGCCAGAACACAAACATCCAGGTGGGGGGGAGACGACGATGCAACCTGCCTCCGCTGCAAGAGGGCAGAGGGCACCTTTTACCATATGGTCAGGTATGTGGGGTATTGCAAGAATTTTGGACAGCGTGCCTGTCACGCCTCTCCAGAGTGCTGGGAGTCCCAATCCCGCACGACCCCAAACTCATCCTACTGGGAATAGCGGTAGAAACGGACCTCACCAAATACGAAAGGACATTTCTAAGTGTGGCATTGGGGCTGGGAAAGAGACTAACTGCAAGCACCTCGGGCTATGCGGACAGAATAGCTATCGACCGATTGTCCAATGAAATAGACAGGTGCGCCTCCCTAGAAAGACACATCTACACGGCAAGCGGGTGCCCCCAGAAGTTCCTCAAGATATGGGGGAAGTGGGTGGAACAGGTATAAAATCAGGAACCGAGAAGAGCCTGGACACGCCCTGCACAGCCACACGACACAGCACGCCTACCCTCCATCCCCCTTCGAAGGACTTACCATCAACTGTAATGTCAAGTGTTACGCTCTCGCTGTTAACTCACTTTACTGTGATTATAATCTGTATATGTGCTGTTTTCTCTTGTTGAAAATAATAAAAAGAACAAAAAAAAATAATAAAGGGTCATGAAGGCTCTCTGTTAGAAAACCTTCTGGCTGCTGATGTGGTGGTGCATCGTGATTGTTTGGTGGGCTGACCTGCTGGCTTTGCATGCCAGGGCCGCAATCAACGTGGAGCAGACAGTCGTGGAGCACTTGGTGCAGCAGGTCGCTTTAACCTATTTTCTGTTGGGAATCCAAGAGAGTGAGTGATTACCTCAGCAGTAAAGAAGAAGGGATGGAAGATCCGCAGGAAAGGGGGCATAGACATGCCAGAGGAACCGTGGATGTAGGGGAGAAACTGGTGGTTAGGGTGAAGGAGCAGTTTATTGGGAGGCTGCAAGGTAAGAAGTGGCAGAAGGCTAAAGTGGGAGAGCAAAAGGGCTGAAGTGGGAGTGTGAAGTGCAGAGAAAGTGCAAGGCTGGAGGATGCAACCTCTGGGGGCAACTAGTGGGGCATTTTCAGGCCACGTGTGGTACTATTCATGGGCTCCACTGCCAGCACACTATACAGATAGGTGCAGATGATGGCCTGGGCAACAAACCGATCGAGAAGGGGCACACTGAGTAGTACGCACAAAGGGGCACCAAGGTAGAGTCACCTGGCAAGTAGAGGGTCTAGGAGGCTTTGTGCAGGATCTTACTCCCAGATCCGGTGCTAGAAAGGATTGGTATCAGACGAGTCAGAGGGTGGGATTTCTCTGGAATGAGGGGGTGGGCTACAAGCCGATGGGATACTGGATGGAGAATAAGTAGAATCCAGTTCGGAGGACAGTGACATCAGGAGGGCCTAACATTTCACCAAGTGTGGGGTTTTTCTGAGAGTCACTTAAGGGACACTAGGTTTGTAGTTACAACAGTGGTGCAGGAGAAGGGGAAAGTTATTGTTGTGGTGTACTTGGGATGCTGATACGAAGAATGGCATGCCAGGGGGCATGGGGCTGGTAAAGAAATATGAAGGCCTTAGTAGGTCAGCGGGACTTGCAGGTCAATGTTGAGGAAAGAGTACTAACAATGATTTCCTATATAGTACGTGTATATGGAAAGATGGGTGAAAGATAGGGACCAAGAGGAAATGGGTGTATGTACACAGAAAACACAAATGAACACATGGGACTGAGTGCCATTGCAGCTGGGTACTTTACAGGTGGCGGAATCCAATGGAAAAGTCACACCTGCTTCTTGAGAGAGCCGTTTATAACGCCAGGGTTGTTCAGTGAAAATGCAAATGGCTTGGGAAGATTGTGTATGGAAGGGGGAGGATTGTATTGGAGCTCTGAGGAAAGTGGAGACAAGCAAGCAGGCCAAGGAATATGGACACGAAAACATATGGCGTTATTGAACATACTACACCAAGAAGCCTAAGGAACGATCACAGGATGCAGACAGAAAGCTGGCATGCTGTCCATGGATTGCCTTGATAATCAAGAACTACATATCTGTGGTCTTGATGGTCTGCAGTCGTTATTATTAAACATGTTCAGAGGCCATCCTCACGTAATTTAACAATATGGATGTGATTAAACAGCACCCACCAATTTTTAGGGGCTGACATTGCTCCATTATGATGAAGATTTCAGATGTTTTGAGAACTTTAGCACGTTCCATGAATTGGCATTTGGAATAAGACTGATACGGTTCTGCAGTGCCTTGATGGCTTCTTGATTATGGGAACAGTGGGAATTGTGAAGGGAATGCCATGTGTTGCTGTGTGTGTTATAGGGATTGAGAAGGAGCTGGGGGTGCTGCTAGCATTACACATGATCAAAGGGCCACTGGCCAGTTTCCCTTTTTTAGATATTCATATGGGCTCAAAGTGATGTTTCCAGGATCAGACAAATAGGCTGCTAGTCCTATTGAGCACGCGGGGAAAGAGTTGCTGTATGTATAACCATAAGCCGAGGAACATGTAGTTGTTTAACTGGAACATGGTTACCAGTGGCAATCTTAGTGAAACCATTTTGTAGGCAAAGGGCACTGTCCAATGGACAGGTGTGACTGTCAGATCACAGAACCAGGGTGACAAAATCCATTCATGAGGGTTTGGCTATAAGAGGAGTGCTTGTAAGATTCCAATAGGATAAGTATGTGTCTAATGGTCCATTTGGCAGCTTGAGATTTTCTGAAACACAAATGGAATGTCGGAAAACAGTGTCTTTTGGAAGGAACGTGGTATGCTCAGGGCTGGCCTAAGGAATTTCGGCCCAAAGGATACAGTATTGCTTTCGTACAATCTTTCCACATCACCATGCAACTGCCGTTGTAGGGCAGGAGAATTTAGAACAAGGGGTTGTTTCCATGGTGATAATGCATCAGTGATATCTGTGGTTAATAAGCACATGAGCCAGGACAAATAGGATAGCGCAGGCTGCTCACAATCTTGGCGCTCCTGTTCCCTCCCACCCCTCTGAAATAATAATAATTTTCAGGCACAGCATATTCAGGAGGTGATATGGCGGCTAGATCATCTTCTTTGAAGTTTTCAGAAATCTGAGGCCTGGCACCAGGAACGGATGCCAAATGGACAGCCATGGTGGGGTAACTCTGAATGCTAGGTTGATGATACTCCTTCAACTGGTAGAAGGTTCCCCTGCTCAGCTGACTTGAGGAACCAAGGGCAAGCTTGCCCAGAGTTTATTAGAGTGGGTGCATTGTTGGGACAATATTTCTTGGAGCACAGAGAAACACAAGGGTAACCTTTTCGACCAACAATAAATGGACCCCTGCTGTAGCGACTATTGCTTTTTACATAAAGTGGTTTGTGGGTTTGAGCTGTCTGGTGGAGCAATGGTGAAAAGGATGCTGTAAAGTGGGACCAGGAAGAGGTGGTGCAGGTTAGATATCAGGCAATTTATTGCAAATGGGCTACACCTTTGGGCATGCTGAGCTTCAGCTTTTGAGACAGTGCTTTTTGGAGCCAATTATTTGTTTTATATTTATTTTTTTTGCATTGTGTGTTCTGTACTGGTTTGGGCAAGGGTAGAGGGAGTGATTCCTGGCCATCAAAAGGTACAATGGTGATAGACGAAGGGTGTTATTTATTTTTGTAATCAACGTGTGCAAAAGCAATCATATGAACAAGGGATCAAAAGTATCATTCTTAGGTTCTGAGGTGATGGATGGATGCAAAACAGGCAAAGGATGGGGGCTCACAGGAAAGGCCTTTCTGGGAGCGGCCTCATACATTTTTTTGTTCGTTTTTGAGAGCAGTAAGGGTAGGCAAATGGGGCAGTTCCACTATGTGTGCAATAGGTCCCTGATGTTTCAACCACCACTGGGGTTGACTGAGTGCCCCAAAAGGTCAAGGGAGTGGTGCCAAATGGTCACTCTACAGGAAGCCGTAAGAAACAGAACAAGTCGGTTATCAAGGGTTCCCAGACTCCCCATCAATCCTCCACACCCCCTTCCTGGACCTGGTTTACCTGATGAGGGGAGGAACCCCTATTTAAGACCACCCGGAGGTCTGGTAGCAGGATAAAAGGAGGGTGTATGAGATGGTTCCAGGCAACGTAGCCACAGAGTAACAAGGAGAAAGAAAGTCAACAAAGGAGAGATGGTTGTAAAAAGATACCTTGGTTAAAATGTATTTCTCTCTGCACGACCCAACTTATTGTGCCAAGTCTCTTTCAACAAACAAATCTGTTGAGCAAGGGGGAGAGGAATGTCCATAAAGTGAATTTTTGCATTTTAAGTAAGGAGAGACGTGAATTGGCGGGGTTCACATTGGCAGCTAATGGAAAACATGCTATTGTGCCAAAAGCAGATTCTATGCAATCCTATCTGACCTGCAATTCCAGCAGACCAATGGGTTGTAACTAGAACCAGATTAGATATTTTGCTACTGAAAGCCAATAGAGTGAATTGGCATGGTTTTGCACAGGACTCAGAATGCTCATGTTGTAATTTGGCAATTGAAAATCTTATGCACTTTGTCTTATTCGGCCCATATTACATGGAACTGAGAAGGCAAACAATCCTCACAATACTAAAACAAGAGAAGTTAACCCAATGTTGTTCGGCACAAAAACTGTGATTACAGGCAGAGTCAATCTTTGTTGCTTGGACATTTCTAAATTATTTAAGAAAGGCATGGAGTGACAGGAAACATTGTCTGGAGAATACCGCTCTAATTGAACCGCGAATAAGAATGTTTTAATTAACGCTTAACTCATAGTCTGTGTTACCTACCTGTTCTTTTTTGTAACATATTTGCTATTTATTGTATGACATTGTCGATTTTGGTGCTTTTTTTATTATGTAGAATGTTTAATGGATTGTATTCCAATAAACTTATTTTGAATTAAATATATGTTTGAACATTTCCATTAGTTTAAACAGACTATAGTAGTTTTTCATTTTCTCAGCAAAGAGAAGTCGCAACAAGGCCATTGCAGTGTCATTTGAAAGCTTGTAAGAGGTTTGCTATATTGATGTCATTTGAATCTAAATTCAATTTTTGGAAATGATGTAAAAAACGAAAATCTGTTTCAAGCTTCCCAGAAAATGTGAGGAAGCTGAAAGTTGGGGAGCTGGTGGCTTTTTAAATTACATAACTGGGTAGAAAATGTCACATTGAAAACTATTTTAATTTGAGTATAAACTGTGAAAAGTTGCTGTTTGCACCTGCAACATCTTGACAACATGGGAGTCATCTTGATAATTCTGCAATGATTAGCCGAGTCGGAATATATAAAGGTTGTAATGCTTATTTGTAAAACTAAATGTTTTCTCATGTAAAACTTTTTCAGTGCATGTGTAAAAAAATGTAATGCGGGTGGGTGGATCCATCCTTCGCATCATTTCAACCATCCATCGGCCTATCGGCAGAGAGGGTCTGAGGCTTGGGGGAGGAGAAGGGGGTAAATCTCCAATGAAAATTCAGTGCTAATAAGTTAACACCTCCTGAATTTCATATTTCAGAGGTGTGGCTTTGAGAGTAAAAAGCCCTCACACTATGGGGAAAGGGAGAGCTGCTTAAAAA
Organism: Ambystoma mexicanum; assembly: GCF_040938575.1. Taxonomy (NCBI): domain Eukaryota; kingdom Metazoa; phylum Chordata; class Amphibia; order Caudata; family Ambystomatidae; genus Ambystoma; species Ambystoma mexicanum. The sequence continues at coordinate 1,488,957,813 of NC_090921.1, forward strand.
TCTTCAAGGACAGACTGCCTAAAAATCATCAGTGAAATACTGAAAGACGGTGGCAGAATCCCTCTATTTGGCTCTCCTTTGCCATAGGGCCCAGTCAGCTTTTAGGCTTTCCCAATTGCTGTCTCCCATGCAATGTTAAATCTCCATCCAACTTTCAATAGCTGCACCCAGATATTTTTAGGCAGCTGACCTGGCAAAAACAAAAACAAAGGTAATGTGTTTCTCAAAAGTAAGAAACATAAGACCTTTCTTTGGAATATAAATAAGGAAAATGTGTTGATGGTTGAGAAATACATATACCCAGGATTCCCCATTTTAAGTAAGTCAACGAAAAATAACCTTTGGATCTTACTTAGAAACAAAGCTACTCAATTGGTGTAACAGTTAAGGAAGATCAATAACACATTTGGTACATTTCTGGTCCTCTCTTTAGTGAAATACTAAAAATTGATAATGATCCCAAAATTGGTTTATGAGATAGAGATGTTGCCAGAATGGGTGCTGTGTTGGATAGAGAAGCTAGACGCCCTTAAATAGAGAAGGGCACTTGGGCTTCAATCCTGCATCCCTATTCTTATTATCAGATTTGAATTAGGTCTGACTTTCCTATGAGCAAGAGCATATTGGAAAATTAAAAAAAAAGTTTTATAACATTGTGCCCCCTTTGGGAAACACATTGTATGAGGACCTGTCCATATTACTGGATTCAAGATGAAATGTGTCACGGCCGCCAGCGACTGGCGTTTGTGGCGAAGGTGGACACAAGGACGCCATTAAAATGTTCCATTACGTTCCTCCTCGCCTATCAGACTCGGTCTAGTCGTTTTCAAGATGGCCGCCGCCGTTGGTATATCTCACTCGGCTGCCGGCGGCTCGGCGCGTTGCAACTGAGTTTATTCCACGCCCTGTTGCTTGCGCTAGTTTTCCCTTCTGATAGTCTGACTTGCTATCTTCCTGTTTTTTCTCCTCCTCCCGTTCCCTACGGGCCCCCCCTTTTCTCCGGATCCTGTTTGCCTTCTCCTGTGTTCTGTTCCCGTGCTGAATCTCTGCTGTGATTTCCTTCGCTCTAGGAGACTCTTTCTCCCGGATTCTCCGTTCACTCGTGTCCTCCACCCCGAGGGGTACCTACCTGTAAACCGCCCTATACATTTCCCTCGATTAGCAGAATCACGCCGACCTTACCATTTCCTGGGTTTTCGGCGAAGGATTATTCAACCTACTACAGTGCCGGGACTCCCACAACCTTCACGTCTATATTGGATCCAGGGGTTTTTTGCCGTTCCAGTGGTTTTTTCCCCTCTGGCTGTCGCGGAGGGGAGTCACCGTGGGTTTTCTCTGTCTGAGAGTCACGGTGGCTTCTTTCCGAGGTAGACCATATCTTCTAAAAAAGAAGAAGCCGTACACAGGACTTACCCGCCGGAAGAAATTGGACTATTCAGGTGAGGAGGAAGAGATTGGGGAGGGTTATCTATCGAGTGAAGACGAAGATACAGCTGATCACCAAGCAAAACCCGTAGCCCATAGTGCCAGTCGTGATAGTTTGCAACGCCAAAAAGAAGACATGGCTACGCCACAACAACTGCAAGAGCTGGTGACAGCTGTCCAAACCCTCAACGTAGAGGTCCAAACACTAAAGGCTGACAACGTGGCGCTCCAACAAAGAGTAGCTGCAAGAGAACAACAGACAACTGATTTACCCCCACTACCCCTGGTGTCAGGTAAATTCGACGGCTCGGAAAGAAAGGTTAAGGAATTCCTGGAGGCCTGTAATATTCATTTCACCTTCCGCAGAAATGCCTTTTCCACAGATCATTCCAAGGTGGGGTTCATGATCACGCACATGACGGGAAACGCCTTGGCATGGGCTACTCCATTGGTATCCCTATCAGACCCAGTGTTGCAGGACTACGCGGCCTTTAAGGAACTGTTGCGACACACCTTTTTGCGAACCGAATGCTCACACGTGGCTAGCGAAGACCTGCTGGATATACGTCAAGGGAGTACCGATTTACTATCCTATATCTCCACTTTCAAGAAACTCGCTGCAGAGGCAGGTTGGCAAGAGCAGGCCCAGTATACCATATTCCGCCGGGGCTTGCGAGAAGAGCTCAAGGATGAGCTTGCCCGGATCCCGCGCCCAGACACCTTTCTAGATCTTCAAACCGCAGTTCTGAGAATCGATTTCCGCCTGATGGAACGAAGAAACGAAAGGAAAAAGGCTCGAGGTCCACATTCGTTCTTGGATATACCCCCCGCCTCCTCCTCACCTGTATCGCGTCACGCCAGAGAGGAACCCATGCAGATCGGAAGCACCAGATCTCCGTTGACTGCCGAAGAAAAGAAGAGGAGACGTGAAGGGAACCTTTGTTTATATTGTGGGGGAGCCAACCATCTGCTGAGAGACTGTCCCGATGTGCCCCCAAGGAGATCGGGAAACGACCGCCCTCGATAGTCAGTGGAACGGACTATCGAGGGGCTACACCTTGTTCCTACACTACACTTTCTGTGGCCTCATCTCAGATGAGCGAAGATGTGCGTCTCATGGTGATAGCCATAAAACTCCGCTTCCGGAAGAGAGAGGTAGAGACGCAGGCTCTACTGGATTGTGGGGCAGCTGGAAACTTCCTTGACACTTTTTGGGCTGATAAGATGGGTCTGCTAAGGATTGAGAAAAAGGAGGACCAAAAGGTCGAAGGAGTGGATGGTACACCCCTATGTTCAGGACTCATTACTCACACCACCGAGGAGATCCAGGTGTCCATACACCAGCATTCTGAAATCATAAAGTTTGATATTATACGGGTGGCCCATTTCCCTGTCATCTTAGGAATAGGCTGGCTCAGGAAACACAACCCAACGGTGGATTGGTCTAAGAATCTACTAAGTTTTCATTCCGCCTTTTGCCTAAGAGAATGCCTTCCAGAACCAACATTCGCAACTGTAAAGACCATGTCTGCTGTTGAAGGCAGTTCCATCCATTGCATACCGAAATGTCTTTCAGAATACAACGAAGTCTTTCAGGAGCAGACCCCCATTAGACTTCCTCCACATCGCCCAGAGGATTGTGGTATCGACCTAGTGCCACAAGCATTGGTCCCCTTTGGGAAGATGTATTCCCTCTCAGTATCGGAGAAGGCTGTACTCCGATGCTACCTTGATGATAATTTAGCAAACGGACTCATAAGACCTTCCAAATCCCCCGCTGGGGCCTCTCTGTTTTTCATACCCAAACGGGATACCAAGGAGCTGCGGCCCTGTATCGACTATCGGGGGTTAAACAGAGTGACCATAAAAGATCGATACCCTATGACCATTATAACAGAGATTCTAGAGGCTGTCCAAGGCTCTGTTGTGTTTACTAAACTTGATCTACGGAATGCGTATCATCTACTCCGCATAAGAACAGGAGATGAGTGGAAGACGGCGTTTCGCACTCCCTATGGGTTGTTTGAATACCAAGTCATGCCGTTTGGCCTAGTCAATGCACCATCTATTTTCCAGAGATTCATGGACCGATTGTTTTCCGACCTTCTTAACCTTAACACAGTGGTTTACCTGGATGACATTTTAGTCTTCTCACGGAGCCAGGAGGAACATACCCGACATGTCAAGGAAGTTCTGCGCAGACTACAACGTCACAGTCTTCTGGTAAAACCTGAGAAATGTGCATTTGCTCAATCCTCATTGTCTTACTTGGGATTCATCCTATCTGACAAAGGGGTTACTATGGACCCAAGGAAGGTGGATGCCATCTTGTCATGGCCATCGCCTTCTTCGGTTAAGGATATTCAACGTTTCCTGGGGCTGGCGAATTTCTATAGGAAGTTCATTCCAAGTTTTTCCTTACTCACTCTTCCTATTACATCCCTTCTCAAGAAATCCACAGGCCCTTTCATCTGGTCTAGTGAGGCTGAAGAAAGTTTCCTCAGCTTAAAGCACAAGTTCTGTGCAGCTCCTATCTTGAAACAACCAGATCAGCTACTACCCTTTATCCTGGAAACTGACGCTTCTGCAGCAGCCGTAGGTGCTGTTCTTCTTCAGAGAGTCAAGGACCTAGAGCATCCGGTGGCATATTTCTCAAAAACTTTAAATTCTAGCCAACGCAACTACTCAGTCATAGAGAAGGAATTACTTGCTATGAAATTGGCTTGTGTGGAATGGAGGCATTTGCTCCAAGGGAGCCTACACCCGTTCCAGATACGAACAGACCATAAAAATCTGCAAATACTCAAGCAGCAAGAGTGTTATAACACCCGCCAGGCCAGATGGGCTCATTTTTTCGCCCAGTTTGATTTTGTCATCACATTCATCCCTGGCTCTCAAAATCTAGTTGCCGATGCTCTCTCCCGCAGAGACGATGTTATCTTCCCTTACAGAAAGGAGTTTATGTTTCCTCGTACTCGGATCATATCTACAGTGTCTAACTTCTTGGATGAAGTACGAGGAGCCTGCCTCCAAGAACCTACACTCAATATGGGAAATCAACCGGTCACCACTAAGGACGGGTTGCACTTTATCCGTGGAAGACTGTTTATACCTTCCAATAGTCTCAGAACACGAGTCACTCAGTGGTGCCACGATTCCAAGACTGCAGGTCACCGAGGAGTACGAGGTACTCTGGAACTTCTCCAAAGGGCGTTCATCTGGCCCAACATGAAGGCTGACACGCAAGCCTATGTTCAATCCTGTATGGTATGCTTACAAAGCAAATATTCCACCTCGAAACCTATGGGGCTGTTACAACAGGAACCGGTTCCACTTGGCCCCTGGAAATGCATTTCTACGGATTTTATTGTGGAGTTGCCGGTATCCCGAGGCTGTACCTGCATTATGGTAACTGTAGACGCTTTCTCGAAACTTGCACATTTTTCTCCATTGACAAAGATCCCGTCCGCCTCGGTTATGGCTGACGTATTCCTCAAGGACATTTTTAGGTTACATGGGCTTCCTCAAAAGATAATTTCAGACAGGGGCAGCCAGTATACCTCCAGATTCTGGTCAGCATTGTGCAATTCATTGGGCGTTGAGAGAGCTCTTTCGTCGGGGTTTCATCCCCAGACAAATGGACAAACCGAGAGGTTAAACGGTACCTTAGAGCAATACTTAAGGTGTTTCATAAATAAACAGCAAGACAACTGGGTGGACCTGCTTCCCACAGCAGAGTTTGCATACAATAACGCTGTCCACACTGCTACAGGAACTAGCCCATTCTTTTGTACCTACGGATACAACCCGCAGTCCATAGTTCCGAGTTTATGGGAGGAAACTAACGTTCCTACTTTGGAGAACACCCTTGCGCAGATCAAGGAGGCCCATAACACAGCCAGTCAGAGCCTCTCTAAGGCTAGCAGTCATTACAAAGAGCAAACTGACAAACATCGGAGTCAAGTTCCTGCCTGGGACAAAGGTTCCAAGGTCATGCTGTCCACCAAGTTCCTTCCTCGATGGGTTCGGCTTTCTAAGCTGTCACCCCGCTACATCGGACCCTTTGAGATAACTTCAAAGTTAAATCCTGTGGCCTTCCGCCTCAAGTTGCCGAAGGGACTCAGGCGGATTCATCCCGTGTTTCACTCATCTCTCTTACGTCCCTTTGTGCCAGATACCCGGAAACAAGCATCCCCCAAGCTGTGTACTTTGCCAGTTCCAGCTTCCGAGGAATATGAAGTTTCTCGGATACGGGACTCCCGTTATCATCGGGGACGTCTTGAGTATCTCGTTCATTGGAAAGGATATCCCTCCTCAGAAGACACATGGGAACCACAGTTCCATATTCACTCTCCTCAACTGTTACACAAGTTCCACCGACTACATCCAGGAAGGCCGGGTGGGAGAAGCCTTCGGAGGGGGCATACTGTCACGGCCGCCAGCGACTGGCGTTTGTGGCGAAGGTGGACACAAGGACGCCATTAAAATGTTCCATTACGTTCCTCCTCGCCTATCAGACTCGGTCTAGTCGTTTTCAAGATGGCCGCCGCCGTTGGTATATCTCACTCGGCTGCCGGCGGCTCGGCGCGTTGCAACTGAGTTTATTCCACGCCCTGTTGCTTGCGCTAGTTTTCCCTTCTGATAGTCTGACTTGCTATCTTCCTGTTTTTTCTCCTCCTCCCGTTCCCTACGGGCCCCCCCTTTTCTCCGGATCCTGTTTGCCTTCTCCTGTGTTCTGTTCCTGTGCTGAATCTCTGCTGTGATTTCCTTCGCTCTAGGAGACTCTTTCTCCCGGATTCTCCGTTCACTCGTGTCCTCCACCCCGAGGGGTACCTACCTGTAAACCGCCCTATACATTTCCCTCGATTAGCAGAATCACGCCGACCTTACCATTTCCTGGGTTTTCGGCGAAGGATTATTCAACCTACTACAGTGCCGGGACTCCCACAACCTTCACGTCTATATTGGATCCAGGGGTTTTTTGCCGTTCCAGTGGTTTTTTCCCCTCTGGCTGTCGCGGAGGGGAGTCACCGTGGGTTTTCTCTGTCTGAGAGTCACGGTGGCTTCTTTCCGAGGTAGACCATATCTTCTAAAAAAGAAGAAGCCGTACACAGGACTTACCCGCCGGAAGAAACTGGACTATTCAGGTGAGGAGGAAGAGATTGGGGAGGGTTATCTATCGAGTGAAGACGAAGATACAGCTGATCACCTAGCAAAACCCGTAGCCCATAGTGCCAGTCGTGATAAAATGTCACAGTGAATACCCATAGATATTACTGTTGTACTCTGCTATCTGGAATTGACTGTGATGTTCAAGAATTGGTGGGAAATCAAGGGAGAGTTAAATTAAAACTTCAAAGATATGATTGGATAGCAACAGTAGAGGTGATGCATGGCTATAAATTACTGTCCCGCCTAAATACAGAACATAAGAAATTGGGGGAGATGTCAATGTATTTCAGAAGGCTCCCAAATGAAGCTGCACAAAATGTCCTGATGAGATTATGGGCTATTATCCTCCCCACACAAGAGATTTTAGCAAGGAGAGGTGTGATGCCTAATGACCAAAACAAATTCTGCGGACATTGTGAGGAAATTGAGCTGGAGAAAACATAGAAACATATATTTGTATCTTTTCCCAGCTTAGTGTTCTTTAATATGTTGTATCTTAAAGAATGTGTCCTCAATATCAAGTAGATGCACAGGGAACCATTATGGAAGAGATTGATTGGTCTTGCCTCGCATTCTGATGCACTTGCTGTTTGGGGATTTATTAATAATTTGAAGGTTAACAACGTTATTGGAAACGCCTACTTTGAATATGTTTGTAATTCAGTATTGGATTTTATTTGATAATGTTTTTAATGAAATTCTCATGTTTGCCGGAACGTGGAATTCTGAACAGTGACTTTAATGTGGTTTTATGCAGTATTGTGAATTGTGTGTGGCTTCATTTTGTTTTGTAAAGGTTGAAGTAGTTCAACTAAATACAATTATTATAAAAAAGATTTTTTTAGCAATACTCAGTGCTGTAATTGGCTGTATTTTCCTGGATCCAGGATATGGCAAAAAAATGTGTCCCCATATATCGTATCCAGGAAAATAAAAATAACCTTGTGCCAGCTGTCGGTGGACACTGAACATGCAGTGATCATAAAGCATTGAAGTGTCATGTTCCAGAGCCCAGAAACAAAGGGGTGATGGTTGGAAGGTTTAGAATTATTCTTAAACCTCTTACAATTACTCCGGGCAACACTACTGACCATTGTTCTTTGCCTACCAAGCCATTACAGAAAGGGCAAAGACCATATGCAAATCAGAGTTGATCCCAACCCCAAATAGGCAGCCCAAACTGTTAGGTCACATCCCTTCTGCATGAGTCCACAAGCATCTCCAGTCATGTTTCAGACTCATTGGGTGTCATCAGTGAGCAATTGCTTAGGTCTTTAGGCCAAGCAGGCACTGGATCCACGTATGGGCATACCTGTCCCACTCGGTGTGATAAAGCAAAACTGTTTCAGAGCCTGGCATGCACACTGTCTGCAGGCTTAGGACCCTGAAACGTGACATTTTGGTTCCAGAAGCATGTGGTACTTGTTTACGGGACCCTGGATGTGTGTTTAGTAGCAGAGGGACTGTGCTTCAAAACAGGTACGTTAAGTGTAAGTGTAATGTGCATGTGTGTGAGCCTAATGGTGAGAATTGTGAGTGTCCGCAAGTGTCTGCATAAAAGGGAGAGGTGCTGGTGTCTGCAAACATGTGTAAAGGTGAGGGGTGCAGGTGTCTGTGAGCGCGTGCTTGTGTATGCCTGAGAATGAGAGGTGGGGGAATCTGCATGCGAGTAAATATGTGTAAATGCCTTTGTGTCCATGCATGACTGTATGTCTGCTTATGTGGCAGGTCGCGAGTGAGGGGGAGCAGGGCGAGACGGGACCAGGTCCTGGGGCAAGGCTGATATATCCGTTTTGTCAATGTCATGAGAAAATGATCGGGGGAGTGGAGGGAGAGAGCAATCTTGCCGATGGTAAAAAAAAATCTATTTCCAACACCAGTAATACTTAGAAGTCACCTGATTTTTGGTGGCAGCATTGTTACATCTTATAGCTATTCTGATTAAGAGTTATAATAAAATCAAACGTTCACCACATCATCACTAACAAAATGTACCACTTCATAAAAATTACATTTTCTAAACCAAACAGTTCCACCATCGGCTGCATGAAAGCGGTTCACTTCACACTGCTTCATTGCAAGAAAGATTGTCTCCTTAATTCAACTTCATCAAAGCAAAAAAGGGCAATGTTTACATATCAGAATTTAGCCCATTCATTGGTACTCTCATTAGAAGGACCATTGATTTGACCTAGTCCTCTATAGGGTATGCAACGGCCAATAGTTTCTATTTGCTTGTGGTATGCCTGGCAAGGTCTGTTGGCACGCTCAAGCTTATTCCAAGCACCCTCAATTACACCAGAAGGTAACTGATTAAAACGCAATTGTATTTACATTCTTCTTATTTCTGGAGCAGGATTGGATCTCAAATAAAACTGCACATCATTAGAACGCCAACAAGCAAATCACTGCCCACCTTCAGCTTGCAAAAACATCCATTCACTATCCTTTCCATATTTTTATGCCCTACACTTTATTAACCGCAACAACTAGGACACCTGTGAACTTTCCTTTTTCCAGTTGTTAATATGGCAATAACCGCTGAGCTTGTAACTTCAGGCCCCGGGGGCATTACCTAAGGTGCTAATCCCGCCGGCAAGGCTCTTATTGCCATTAGTATTCCGGAGTCTGCAGGCTCGGAATACTAATGGGTTGATGAAACCTTTTCATGCAGCATTTCTTTTGCCATTTGAAAAGGTGTCGCAGCAGTACGCGTTAGTTCTAGGAACAATAGAACGCGCATACTGCTTCATTAGCACGGAGAAACAGGGCCCCATTTTTAGCCTACTTGCTCTGTGCTAATGAATGGGGGGAATACTTTTAAGCATGCAAACTGCACGTGTAAGACAGTATGTGAAGTGCTGTAAACTGCATTTCACATATTGCCTTACATGTGCAGAATGCACACTACCTGCTGCACTTTTTATAGCATTTATAGGAAGAAGATTTAGTTTACAACAACATTAATGTGCATCCTGGAGGAAATGAATGAGCACCACTTTTTCCCTGAAAAAAGCAATTGAAATGAATTTGTTCGTTCTTTTATTGAGTTGAAATGCATTTTAATTAACATTTACAAGGAAGGATTGGCAATACGTTGTTGAAAAAGGAAAAAGAACAAGAGGTGAGATTTCAATTTCAAATTGTGGATCATTTCATTTAGGGTTACAAAGGTGGTAAGTTATAGGTCGTACTAAACAGGCGCAAGAAAACGTGAAAATATGGCAATTACAATTGCAGGCAAGAAAGGTACATTGCTAAATGAGCAGTACACAGGTATCATTCACTGTTAAAGTTGACATTTCCGTGAAAGGTAAAAGAACAATTGGAAAATTGAGGGTTCCTTTTATTTGTAGAGAAGGTGGACATGACGGTGGAAAGGAAGTAGAGGAAGTGGGAGGAGACGTACAGTTTGGAGCATTGTGGACTGGAAGACTACCATGGGACGTGGTTTGGACATGTTGTGTGGATTGCCCTTGGTGGAGTATTGATGACCAGGCATTACACTGTATGGCTTGTGGTTGCCAGTAATTAGAAATTGATGAGACATTTTCCAGACACTGACATCATTTCTCTACAGTCTAGGACAGCATTGGAAAGAAGTTGAATTGCGGTGGCACAAATGCAGTGGTTGGTATATATTTTACTTGTGTATTAGTGCATGTTCACTAATACCTTGCATGAAAGATCCAAGAGTGTTTTTTTCCAAGTGAGCGATTGGTGTACCAAATTTCTTCATCTTTGCATTGGTTGTGCAGAAAGCATCGAGGCATTACGAAAAAGGATGAAGCATCAACAGGTAATTTTGACATGTAGAGAAGGAGGGATTTTACAGGACAATTGGGATCGGTGGCAATGGCGTACATCTGTCTACAAAGATGACTTTGTTGTTGGTCAAAGAGTTTGTGATGGTTTTTAGTTAGTTCCTTGTATGTCAGGGTTGCGTATTGTTTGTCATTTTCATCTGTTACAATTTAGAATGCTTTGGGTGCTAATAAAAGGAGACCTTCACTTCCACGTCGTGCAAAATGGATTTGTATGTCAAACCATACTTTGTATTGTGAGGTTTGAGGAAAGTTTACATTGAAAATGCCACATGAACGTAGCTTTGCAAGATCACTGGAAGTGATTGGTGATTTGTGTTGTGCTCAATCCTTTCCATTTCGCAGCAGTCTTTTAATCATGGCAATGAACACATTGTTGGCAGCAGTGAATTCGGGAGATTGTATTAAGTTCAGTTTTCGGCCAAAGGGGGGAATGTTTAGGTGACGATTAATACCAGAACGCAGAGATATTTGGCTTTGTAGTTGGTATTGTGTTCCATGGACTGTGCGCACCTGGGCATAAAATGCACAAAGGTATGAAGCTAGAGTTTCAAGTGATTCTATTTCAAAAGAAATGCAATATCCTTGCTGGGGAAGCCAGCCCTTCAAAGTGTCAACTGCCCATTTTGTTGCACTTTGAGTATTTTGCTCACATCTATTCAATTCCAGTACATCAAGCTCGTCATCAGGTACTGAAAATGGCGCTTGGCAATGGCACATGAGGCATTACTGTTTACATAGTAGCAATTGTTTGATGAAGTAGTTGGTCCTACTTCTCTTTCCATGCTTTCCTCATTAAGCCACTCCTCTATGGAAAGGTCTCCTGTAATGGAGAAGTTGATGTTTGTGTCCAATACGGACCTTTACCTGGAGTGTGAAGGTGGATTGAGCGTGAGGGTTGTTTCCGGACGGCGTTTACAGCGGAATGTTTTCACTGCCGTGCCGCGTTGCTTCGGAGTCAAAGACACGGTATATAATGAGGGCGAAATGGCGGCGTTTGAAGGTAAGTGAGGCAGTGTACCTGGCAGGCGAAGCGCGTACATGCGTCCACAGGATTACACTGTGGTATGGTTTGGAAACGAGCCAATCCACGTTAAGTGTGTCCCGTGGATTCACAATGCCGGGTACTAATAATCTTTAAATAGCAGAAACGAGTACCAAGTGAACTAAATAAAACATTTCAATACACTCATTATGTCTCTGCCGAGCAGAGCGTTTGATAGTAGAAACATTGATTTTCTTGCTTTGACCTCTACTTGCTCAGGGACATGTCGGGTGACATGTAGCCAGATCTGTGCACCAAAAGAAATAACAGAAAAGTCCTTCGCTTCACAGACATTAATAAAACAACTACAAGTTCAGATCCATTAGAGATCATTTTGAGCTCAGCGTAATGTAAAACATTTGTGTAAAAAAACTTGGGTAAGGCTTTTACGCATGTTTTTTACATCATAACTGATTTTCGAGTATAGCGTTTAAAATTGGGGGAACAAAATGCACAATTCTGCGTTCCCTTCCTCTCCACCATAAAAATACTCCATTGTTTGAGTCATCATGGATTTTCATGCTGTCGCAATTGCTGGGGATTCTTATGGAGTCCGCTGGCCTTTAGCACCAGCAAAAAGCACGGAGATTCCATAGGAATTCATTGTAAACGCTGACTGGCATGGGTGCATGGAAGCCAGAGTTTACGCAATTTGCATTGTGGAGTGAAAAAGGGGAGGGTAAAAAGTAGCGACACGTCTGTACGCTGCCTTTTGCCCTGCTCCTTTTTCACTCCACCACACAAATGACAAAAAGGTGCACAAGTAGGGGGTCCCTGCTGTCAAAGTAAGGTAGACTCAAAAATGTCCTGCTATGTATTCTGTCAAAACCTTGTAGGTGCTGTAGTTGGGTCCTTGTCTTAGGCCAAACTTTGGGCCATGTTTTCATTTTTTCTTAAGGGGCCCATTTACTCTTCTCCACAAATCGAGCTACCACATACATGCAGGTGAGCAGATTTTAAACTGTTTTGTGACGCAGCCACCATAGCTCGGTAAAGAGACACAGCTATTTGTCTACTCTACATTCACAGTTTATGTTGGCACACACATTCCTGTTGGGCACATCAATGATTTTCTGTGAAAACATGCTCCTGGATACTGTGGATCACTTGGCATATGGAATGAAGGAATATCTTACGTGTTCGTCTAAAGAGCTGCCTGTAAACACTAGATTTGCACCCAGTGGCCTGGGCAAATTGTGTTGACAAATACACCTCTGCAACTCTTTTTTCATTTAAAATAAATGTGTCTACAGGAGAGAAGCCACTGGAGGTTGAAGCTACATAGCTTTGCTTAGATTTACCTATTCAGGAAGGGCATGCACACAGTCATCAGCTTCCATGGCTAAAGGGCACGATGCCAAGCATTTTAGGGAGAATGTACACTTGTATTAAAATGTTCTGCATTCAATCCAAAATGCCATTGTGCTATCCTATCGGACACCATCCCAATGTGTGTGTATAGGCCTTACATAGTGACAACCTTCCTAGCAAGCAATGGGGCACTGTACAGTGAAGGTGGAGAATGCAGAGAGACGACAACGTGAGTGGCGCAGAAGATGGGCTGTCATGGGTTCAATGACCAACAGAGTGTTCTGGAAAAAGCTGGATTTTCAGTTTCTTCCTAAACTGCAGAAGTGAGGCAGGCCAACCTGAATTACACTGGCATTTTATTACAGAGTCCTAGTGCATGCGAGCAATTGATACCATTAATTTGCCCGTTTCCCGCAAACAGTGATTTGGTCCGAGCTACTCACTTGGACTGCAGGAGAGTTGTGGTTTCTCCCATTGGCCATCTGCCTGGCACCGGATTATAGCTGATCTGCGCTTAATAAAGCCATCGTGGCACCTATGCCGCACAATAGAACCAATCTCGTAACGTGTCTTGAGCTTCCCAAATCGAAGGGCATTTGGCACCTCTGGGGGTGGACCACACGATACTAAAATTATGAGGGAAAAAGAAATAAGCAAAAGATTGCGAAATTTAGTGGAACATTTGGAACAATTTAGCAGACAACCATTTTCCATGAACAGTATCATGAAATCCTTGCAGACAGAAGTGTGGTAAAATCCGGAAATAATGGAAACTGTAACTATGACGTTAGTACACAACAGGGCACCACATTGAAACATTCAGTACGATAGCCTTGTGCAAATATGTTAAAGCATTAGTGCTTTGGGGTGAGGGGGGTTCAAGGAGGATTGTAAATGGCCTCCACAAATATCTCTCCAGCGAGTAACCAACCAGACATAGAAAGAGGAGCCTTTTGTTACCCATACATTCAAACTGGTATGATAGCTCATAAAGTTAAAGTCTGGTTTTAGGGATATAACAGGAATCTACAGTCATAGGCTTGACTGCTAGCTCAACCACTCAAAGTTTCACGGTCAATAAATCGATTATCATTAAAAGAGTAATAATTAAGCAGCAACACCTTTTGGCTGAGGACTGTACTATCTGGTAGCAACCTGAATGTTTAGCTAACAGGCCCAAGCGCAGCGAGCATCTTTAAGAATGGCCTAAGATGGAACAACCTAAAGCCAAGGGAGGTATTGTAGATAGAGGCCAGGTTACACACTATGGATGGCTGAATAACTGAACTCTTCCCTGCAGCTCTCTGGCTGGCCTCTCTCTTGGCCCTCTTCCCGCTATTACCTGCAAGGCAAAAAACCTTGGGGTCATCTTCGACTCTACACTCTCCTTCTCTCCTCACATATCTGACCTCTCTAAGAAGTCACACTACCAGCTACACCTCCTCAGAGACATCCTTCCTTTCCTCTCCTTCCCCCAGAAGCTCACTGTCTCTAGAGCCCTGGTTCTCTCGAAGCTGGACTACTGTAACAGGCTCTATCTAAATCTGCCCGCCTCTACTCTCTGCCCTTTGCAACTCATCCAGAACAGGACTGCAAGACTTGTCCTTGGCCTCAAGCCCAGGCACCGTATCTCTCCAGGACTGAAATCACTACACTGGCTCCCAGTGACTGCGAGGATCAAGTTCAAAACCCTCTGCATTGTCCACAAGGCCGTCTGGGTCGTTGGGCCAAAATACCTTCAACTCTCCCTTCCTAAATATCTTCCTTCTTGAGCTCTTCGCTCATCCGCCTCCAACTCCCTCAGGGTCAGCCACTTCTCCAAACAACGAGTTGGGGGCAGATCTCTCTCCTCTGCAGAGGCCTCCCTCTGGAACAGCCTTCCTGCCTCCTTGAAACTTGAGGAGAACCATCTCCGGTTACGGAAGCACCTCAAAACCTTCCTCTTTGCCTCCGCTTTCTCTCCCCCTCTCCCCTGCTAAAATTGCTGAAACTGCAACTGGGCCACTCACCGTTCTCGGTCCCTGCCCAGCCACTCTCACCTGCACTGCCTCCCGGGCAACCCCTGCACTGCAGGACTGTGTCTGTATCCCTGCAGCCCCCCTTCCCTAGCACTTGTCTGCACTTACCTCGCACTTGCCACCAGCTGGCCCTTGTTATTTATATATTTTTTTGCTTATAACCCTGTACTGCACTTTCCCCTCTCCCTTTCCCCTTGCACTTTTCCCTTCCCCTCTACCCCTGCACTTGTGCGATCTGAATGACACCTGGCCTAGTAGGATCGTTGTCTGTCTCCCCCTATTCCCCCCAGCCTCGTCGTGCCTTGAAACACTTGTGTATAGGCGCGTTACAAATGCCATATCATATCATATCATATCATATCATATCATATCATATCATATGACTTGGAAACAATTATCCGTACAGATTAATGGACTTTGTTAGTGATTCCTATTTTGTAGACAACACAAGACCCAACGATGTTCGAAAAGGCAGAATGGAGGCTTCATAGGGCAGGCTTGGAAGGGGCAAAGGGGGAAAATGCCCCCCCCATGCCTGGCTGGCTACTACAGGGTGGGCAGCCAACTGAAAACAAAGTGAAATAGCAAACTCTGCGGCTCGGTGCTGCCTGGAAGCATCTGATGGGAGAGGCAGAGACCCTGGTTGGACCAGGCTTCAGCCTGTAATATTGTTTCATGTACTTCCATAGAGTGCATGGTCCTAGGCCAGCTATCCACTCACACAGAGGAAGGTTGCATGCCCTAGGGTGAATGCAAAGAATGAAGCAGTCACATAGGGCATACATGGGCCTGCAGAATGTGTCTGCTCTTATGGCAGTCGTCCCTTATGCTGGTGGATTAGGGCAAAATGATGCTGTAAGGTCCAACTAACACCACAACAAGCAGCACAGTCAATTGTAAATTTTTTGAGGCCACTGTGTTGCTTCCAAAGCGTTGCCGCTCTCTGTGACTATTCATGTAATGTGTTTGTCACCCCATGTAGTTGCTGCATTTTACTTCAGATCTGATGCTCCCGCCCTATATATACACTCTGGGATGGAAGGAGCTTGTATTGAGAGCAACGCCCTCTGCTCAATTTGTGAGTTGAGTCAAACCTTATTACATTCACTCCGCTGGGGCAGAGCTTATGCTATTTGTGTTTGACGCAGCAAAAGATGGGGACTTTAATTCACGTTAGCAGTAAATATGTTTGTAAAGATGTATCTCTTCTACTGCATTTGTCTTTGGGTCCTGTTGAGCGGAGCGGTCCAATAACCACATGCAGTACTTAATGGACTGGTGTGGTCGATAGCACACAATTTCTTCTAGTATGAACATTGGGAATATCATGAGCATGCAATTCAGTCTCCATTTCACAGAAATGTGTGTGGGGGTTCTACCTCACATCTGTTAAGGGTGTGTCATCAATTCAGAAGGAGTAGGAGATATGCCTTCTGTGTTACTCAGTGCCTTCGTTATGTGATTGAGGTCAAGAAAGGGCCTCATTTAGAGATTGGCAGTATTTTTAGAGGAATTACTACCAAAGTCAAGTACTGTTACTGCATGCTGTAACCCGAAGGTCAGGCATGATTTACAGTCATTTTGCAGTCTGAGGGGATTCCACAGGGATTGCATATCACCTTGAGCGATTTCACATGTGATAATTACGGTATGGAGAATGATCACACATGGTAATTGTCCTATATGCAGGAACTTTCATAGCAAAAACAAAGAGGTGATGGCTGGAAGGTTTAGAATGAATCTTAACCTCTGGCATTGCTCTGGGCAACCCTCCAGACCATCGTTCTTCACCTGCCAAGCCATTACAGAAGGGGAAAGACCATATGCAAATCAGACTTGGTCCCACCCCCAAAAGCGTAGTCCAGCCCGAACTGCTAGGTCACATCCCTTCTGCACGAGACCACAAGCATCCCCAAACATGTTTCGGGCTTGTTGGGCCTCATCAGTGAGGAGTAGCTTGGGTCTCTAGGCCCAGCAGGCACGGGACCCACGTCTGGGCATGCCCGTCCCACTCGGGGTGACATAGCAAAAACAAAAACCCGTCGGCTGGGGGCTGGAAATGATGGCATTGGCAGTAGGGAAGGATGTACCTGTATTAAAAACAAAAATTAGTCTCTCCAGCCGATCTTCATTAAAACTATTCATTTCATTTATTGGGCCTGAAATTATTTGCTAGCGAGGATAGTGCAAAGGAGCATGTTACCTTATTCCCACTAACGCACCCCCTCTCCTCCGCCTTTTTCAGAGCCGCCTGTGCGCCAGGGGACTACTTTGGCGTTGATAGTGCGCGGTACAAAATGCCACATTGAACGAACAAGTCCAACTTAACCGGCCTTTAACGCTACGCTATTGTTAATATATTCCGGGATAAAATCATCTAAAGGGTTACTTACATTAGATTTGCATTTTCTATTGTCTAGGCGTAATGCAGTCCCTAAATACCACTCCTTCTGTGCCAACGATCTTTCTTATAGTGAACAAACATGAAAATCGGTCTCGTTTCTGAAATTTCATCCTTATCATCTCTTACGTTATTGCACCCCTCCTTCAAAAGAAGTCTTTAGGCACGGTGCCTGTCTGTCAAAGTAAAAAAACAATAGAACCTTATACTGCCAGTCGTGGGCCACTCCGGCCTGCGAGCAATAAATCGAAGCAGCTGACCTTCACTGTGAACGTGCATACATTCTTACTTTGCAGCATTCTGTGTAAAGCCCTTGAATTCTACACTCCATCTTTGTATATTGTCTGCATGCTTTGCAGCCCTAGAGAACCATAAATATGGAGATAATTGTCTATTTATGTAAAAGTGAGATTTATCATTTGTTTAGTGGACGAAAGGTCGGATCAGGTCCATAGCAAATTTTACTACGATCGACTGATTAATGTTTAAGAACACATGGTCGACCCGTAGGGACAATAAAAATTTAGGACCGGAAATACCATTTAATTGTACTGCATATGAAATGACAGATGTGTATAGGCGCGTTACAAATGCCATATCATATCATATCAGATGTCCTCTCATTATGGTACTTTTCAAAGGTGTTGTATTTTCGATAAACCAGGTAAGAAAGTGCATTGGGTGGGTAAGCTGTACACCCGTGCCCACCCACCACCCAAACGTACACACCCCCAACCAGGCCCCAAACAACTTAACCCCCTAATGGACCTCCCCCACCACCCAAACGTACCCACCCCCCTACACCCATGGTGTCCCCAAATGTCATGTTGACTGGCATCCCCACATGCCACTATTTGCGGGTGCGCTTATGCGGTGCCGTGTCCTTGCTGGCGGCTCCAGTCACCCGACTAGAACGCCTCCGTGTCCTGGCAGTGGCAGAGCTGGATGGGGTGGTGCTGGCTGAGGTGACTGTCGGTGTGACTGTGGGCAAGCGCCCTTGAAACGCCTGCTGGGCTACCAACATTGACTGAGCAATGCTGGATTGCACACTGTTCGCTTCCCTGACATGGCGTGCCAGGGTGACAATGGTGGATGCAAATAGTCCAATCGACCTGGAGAGCCACCGCACCGACGTAGCATTGCTCTCACGCTGTAGCCTGGCCTCCTCCCGCTGATGCACGGCCTCCTCACGCTGCAGCCTGGCCTCCTCCAGCTGACTTTCCACCAGCTGCATCAGAGTGGCCTGTTATTGCTCAAGGTGCTGTACTGAGCTCAGCCATGGAGGGAGTTGGGGAGCACATGGGGCTGTGCAGTTCTTGGGGCTGAACTGTAGGCCATGGATGGGTGACACCTCATCCATGTTGTCCTCCTCACTCTGTTGTACTGCTTCGGCCTGCATGGCCGGGCCACTTCCATCACTTGATGCAGCCTCCTCAGCTGTGCAGATTGGCTGCGAATCATCATCCAGGGCTAGGGTGGGTGCCTGCATGGGTATGCTGGTGAGCCTGATGTAGCCGGTGTGCCTGATGTAGCCAGTGTGCCTGATGCAGCCGGTTTGCCTGATGCAGCCGGTCCTTGTGTGCTGGAGCAGCTAGCATCATCCTCCTGGGCAGAAGTGCCGAGTTGGGCGCGTGCAGCTGGCCGCTGCGTTGCCTCTTGGTCATCGCTGTCACTTGTCTCGACTGTGGGGATACAGAGGGCATGCTGTTAGTTGTGTGATGTTACTAGATGTGTCCAACACATGCATCCAACATGATAATCCATGACCACTTGCATGTACACACTTGTGACTATTGATGCACTCAGGTGTGTGTGTGTCTGCTTTCAGTCAGGCACGCACTGTGTGCATTTCCAGGGTTCATGCTTTGGGGATGTGTTACTTGTCATATGGCCAGTCAGTGGGTCCATTGGGTCACTCCCGCCCTGTTGGGGGTGAGGGGGGCATTGTGAGTGGGTCCATTGGGTCACTCCTGCCCTGTTAGGGGGGGGGCATTGTGAGTGGGTCCATTGGGTCACTCCTGCCCTGTTTGGGGGGGGCATTGTGAGTGGGTCCATTGGGTCACTCCCATTCACACTTATGGCTTTGTACTATGTGCACTTACCAGCATGTGCAGGTGGGCTCACTCCTGCCTCTGCTTCTCCTATGCCGTGGATGCCTTCGAGGTACATGACACTGCTGCAGCGCTCCTCCCACGGTTGCAACTTGAGAGGAGATGCAGGGCCTCCGCCAGTGCCAGTGCTGTGTTGCCGGTGTGCAGTCATGAGGTTGCGCACCCGGAGCCTGAAGTCATCCCACCTCTTATGGCAGTCCTTCACAGAGCGTGTGGTCACACCGACTGCTGTGCACTTGCGTGCTGCCTCCTCCCACACCTCCTTGCGCCATTGCTGAGTAGCGCGCCTCTGGTCTGCACTAAAGAGCATTTCCGCATGCTCAACAATGTGGTCCACCAGAACTGTGAACTCAGCCTCACTAAAGCGCGGCTTTCACTGTCTGCGTGATGGTATCCTGGATGCCATTCGATGAGTTGTCAGTCTCAGGGAGGTAATCTGACCTGTGGTGTCTGAGGATGGCAGTGGATTGTGCTTTGTATAATGGCCGCCTCTCTTTCCGTTTTTTTCCCACGGTCATGCTGTTTCCGCTTCCGGTGTTGGTGTTTCCGCTTCTGGTGTTTCCGTGTCGGCGGGGGCGGACACGGGTTTAGCACCGTTTTCTGTGGCATAAAGTCCATGTGTGCGGGTGTTTACATGACGGTGGTGACTCCGTTTCCGCCTCGGTGTGTTGCGCGCGACCCAAGTGCCGTAATCGGCCCTTATTTCCGCAACCTTGCGGTCACGGAAGTGGAGTAACCGACGTCATGGAATCACCGGATTCCGGCACGGCCGACTCGTAATGAGGCCCATTGTGTTCCTGAGCAAATCACTTTATTTCAATGTGACTAATTTTCCCCATCTACCAAATGTGGAGTATACCAGCAGTGATTTAGTTCTGTTTGTGCTGTAGAAAAGGTCCCATTCATATGCTTAGACTATCTTGTTGCTCCAGGAATAATTACTATACCAACCGTTTATGAAATGTGCACAGGTGGGGAAGCAGGACAGCAAGTATGGATTTTATGTTGTGAGGATGGGGATCCAGACTGACAGGTATAGATTGTGTGTCGTGGAGTAAGGCGGCATGAGGCCAAGTATGAGGCTTTTGCTGGCATCACTAGCGTTTGGCTCTTGGAGCATAACCACCCCCCCCCCAAACTACCAATTAATTGTCTGCTTCCCCACCCCTAGCCATTGCTTTAATGATAATGATGTGTTATTTATATAGCACCTTTATTCAAAGCGCTTTACAGAGCACATATTCACATACAATATCATCCAACCGAAATTGGTACGAATGATTCGAACCTGAACCGGCAGATCACGCTCAGATCGCAGCAGCAAGCACTCAACCCGCTGAACTATCTTACCGGCAAGTAATGCCATAACTTCTATCCAGTGTACTATGTGGTTTTTGTCTGCTGCATCTCACACACGAAAACACTGTATTTTCGTTCAGATGCAACATGTAAAGGCCTTATGGGCCCAGGAAATGTATGATTGTAAGTTTCGATTTCCTGAGAAGGAGTCAGTGCTATGCAGAACACTCAAGCAGTGATTAAGGAATGTATTGGGGGTCTGGTGCCTGAGATGAACAGAAGGATGACCCTTAGCAGTGAGAGGACAAAGGCTGATGGGATAATTGCAGCTAAAGTCAACAATGAGAGAGTAGAGAGCCCTGAACACATGTTTCAAGAGAAATGAAACCGAGAGGACAAAGGAACTGAAACATATGCATATAATTAAGAGATTTCAATAAGGGTGTATGCAGACTCGTACTTAAGGGAGTTTCATAGCAACAAGAAGTCGCACAGAGGCCATTCAAATGTCATTTTAAAGCATTTCTCAGGGCTGTTGTGTTGCCATAATTGTCATAAAAATCAACATTTTGGGACTTCAGTTACAATCGAAAATGCTGTGGTACCTTCTCCGAAAATGTCATGAGACTGACATTCGGGGAGGTAGTAGATTTGGGAATCATGTAACTGTCTGGAAAGTTTGGTGGCAATTTGTATTCATTGTGTGTAAATGGTGAAATAACCACAGTTCACACATGCAATATCTTGCTGACACAGGGACAATTTTCATGAATACACCATCAGAAGGGAGTCTAAAAATATCTATGTTGCGATGTTCATGTGTAAAATGAAGAACATTGTCACTTAGAACTTTTTGTGTGAAAAACTACACGACCACATAGACCACACAATGTATGTACACTCTGAAAATGTCCTCCTTTGCACACAATGGCCCTTGTGCTCAGGCTTTTCCACTTTTCATTAATATAATATTATTAAGATTTTATTAAGATTTTATTTGAATGCATAGAAGAGAGGTGTCTGTAAATTGGCACTAGGGAGTACATTCCTAATGAATGGCAGTTATGTGTCAGTTTAGTAACATTTATGAAAGGAGGGACAGAATGGGGGAAAGAGGGTAAAATGTAGGTGATCTAATGTCTTCCTAGTAAACCTCTTTAGACCTAGTGCTGACTCCTCAAAATCATTGTGTTTTCAATGTTTTCTATGACATATTGTCTTAACATCTCAAAGCACTTGAGTCTGTGACGGAGCATGAAATCATGAAACACTCCCCTATAGAATATACTATTATTGGGCCGCATTTGCGGCCCTATAGTTAAGATGATACCTATGAACCAAAGGAAATCCGCAAATTCTATTGATAATAACTTTTGACTTTGTGGCCTGATTTCACTGATATTTTCCAAACAAAAGGTTTGTCACAGCCCCCCAGTCTGAAAATGTTGGGAAAGATTAGTTAGAAAATGAAAATATTGTTGGGAAAGCAGAGAATACTGTTTTTGGCCTACTCTCATAAATTTTCCCATAGAGAAAAGGTAACATTTTGAGAAAGCTGAAGTCCCAAAACCACTGCACAGATGTGGACCAAATAAAAAACAAATTAGGCACGAAGCGTTCACTTGTTTACGGGACTGGTTTGGGTTTCAGAAATGAAAAACCCGCCATTTTATTTTAACGATGCAAGCATTTCCACCCATACTACTGGGAGAAGGTGAAAATGAAAGAACTGAAAACACTATTTGGAGAAGGAAAAGGGATGCCATCAAGCTTTGAAATGAACACCCCCATGACCTTAGAGCGTCTAAGAATCTTCTCGACACAAAACTCCTGGTGTAACACTGATTGTTTTGAATGACAGCAGTTAGATAGCCTGGCTGTAGGCGCTTCATAAATAGCAATAGCAATAGCAATAGCAATCACATCAGACTGGAGGTTTTGAGTTTGAAAGCAGAAACCGTGTAAAAGTTGGGGATTTGGAGGTGGGTTGGGGAGCTAGTTATGGGCAGAACATTTTTGGTTCATCTGGGGAAGACCTTGGGGATCTCACAAGATTACAGCATCAACGCTGCAAGATGTGCGCAAAAACAAATGTGCGTCACACAAAGCAATGACTAAAAGGGGTAATGGGAGAGGGTTAGGTAAGGAAAAAGCAATTTAGTGGAGTGAGGGGACCTGGAAAAAAGAAGGGGTACACAACTGTGAGGACATGGAAGACTTTTAAATTCCAAGCGTTTTTCCACGTTATTGCAGGAATCGGCGAACCACCACTGTACAGCAATGATGTAATCTCTGTTGTCATTATTGGGGTCATATGCTGCGCAACAGGGGGCTTTGACTGAATTGTCTGCAACATTTCAAGGTTTTGTTGCATTCAAGTTATTTCACATTAACGTCTCTTTAACTACGGGTTTTTCACTGAATATAGATATAGATAGATAGTCCACCAGCAGTCTTATGATTCTCTCCTTCGCAGGAGAAAACCTCTAGTGGGTCTCACTTTCGCTGGCACTGCCATGACCCTCTCCTCATATTCAGGGTGAGACCCCCTCCCGCCTACACCTACCGCCACAGCAACTTTTTCTCCGCTTGCTGCTTTCATTCCCCTGTCTGTCTCTGACCTGAGATTTCACCCACTACTTACCCCAGTCCTCCCCCTCACATACACACTTCCCTTTGGCATTTACCTGCTCCCCCAGTCACCATGCCATGTATTCCAGGTCTGTGGTGACCTTATGCAGTTTGAAACACAACAGCGCTCTGCCTGCCAGGTTCATACTGATACTACCAGCATTCTGTGAATGGATTTAAGCTACCAATGTGCTACTTGAATATATTTTAGAAGCCCTTTGATACTGGCAGTGCTCCTATGTTTTACAACTACATATGCTGGGTAAGGTAGTTTTCGGAGTAACGCAGAGCTGGCTTATGTTAAGAAACCTTTTCTAGTTTCACGAGAGACAATTTAGCTAGAAGCCATCTTCTCATACTGAAATGTGCTTCTTCTAAATGTTGGGGCTTCTGGAACATTTCCAATTGGAATTAAGGGATCGTATTATGTGCAATTATGCACACAAGCCATTTATGCGAGTGCCAATGCAACATTTGGGGCCATGTACAACTGTGGGCATGCATCGAATAAAAAAGTAGGGAGTCCACATCATAGAGATGCAGCTTTACCCAATCGCTTAAGGCCGGGGTGCTCCCTGCTTCCCTTGCCATCTAGGGGGCCTGGTGATAGGAAGCTTTGCAGAGTGGCAGTTACAGCCTGTGCCTGGAACCCTCCATGCCCTGACTCAAAAGCCCCCGTGGGTGGGGCACTACATTTCTGCCACCCATTGGTTGGAGAACAATCAACACATCACGCAGTGCCCTATTTCCTCTGTGTGTGTCCCCATAATGAGAGCATGCACAAGCACCCAGGTGAACACTCCATGCAGGGAATGAGAGAATGTATTGTTTTCGTGCATTTCCTTTTTCAGGAATTGCCTTGCTCTAGTGTGTTGCTCCGATCTCACCAAATGTTCACAAAGAGCAAACTACTTTTGTGCTTGAAGTGTAATTTGTGTAATATGGCCATAGGGATGTTTTCCCTCATTAACCTTCCTCATGTTCAAAGGGCCCTAGAAATTAGATATATTGGGGCCATAGACGGTGACTTAAATTCCCCTATTCTTGTGACTAAGGGACAGTGTAAATCGACAGTTGCCGACTGCAAGAATCTACCTTGAAATGCAGGTTTCTTGAATTCCATGTTGTTAAACCATGGATTGTGATCTGGGGGGGCGTGCATTTTCAAAATTAAGCAAATTAAGGAATTCTTGCAAAATGAAAGTGGTTCGTAATATCTCTTTACATTTATTTTACGAGCCTAATCATAATGAAACCTCATGTGAGAATCGTTCTGAACCATACTTACCGAGGCCCATCTTACAGGTGAATGAAAGGTGGTAATTGCAGGGCACATCACTCCACTGACCGCCATCATGCCATACAATCACTACACAGTCTTCTCCGGATAGGAAGTAGCTGTCTGGCTGTCCATGGTGCCAGTTTTCGTAAAGCTCAATGGGGCAGAGAAAGAGAGACAATTAGCCGAGATAAAAAAAAAGTATTTTGTAAACTCACACTTCAACTTCAAAGAAAACATTTGACTCATTCACATTACTGTGACCAGCAAATGCTAATTTGCAACCAAACGATCTTAGAGTATATCAAGGAACTGTAAAACCTAATGTGTCAACTGAAAATATTAACAAGCTTTAGCAAAGACTATATACCTGATTCATGGAACGTCTTCCTATGGGATTGCGCCATTATAAAACACGTCCATGAATCAGGCCCTTTATTGTTTGGATTTCATATGACTAGAGAAGTGACAAATCCACAAACAAATCTCATGCCATGGCAACAGGATTGCAATAACATACACTCCATGGAAAGCGATTACAGTATTTAACACAAAAAGGCACATCCTTCAAACAAAACAAAAAGGCAGAGCAACCAAAAGATGGTACTTTCCAGAATGCAATACCTGGGACTCTTGCCACTATATTTACAGCAGAGGAAACCATTTGCAACTAAGGCACAAAGTATTCACCTTTCAGAAGATGACAATGCCAGTAAAATATTCAAGTAGGCTACAATGACGCATCACTCAGACTGATGTGTGTTTATACACAATCGACATCTAACAATATCTATAGCAACAGTTTTTGACTACAAAAGGAGGCTCTGGGATGCCACCTATGAATCAAAAGTTTGAAGGAATATAAAATGATACACTTGTACTTTATTGTACATTGTACAATTCTTGCAAATGAATACAATACAAATATAAGCATATGCAGAAACAAAATGTGTAGTAACATTATCAGCATTGCCTTGGATAATAATACCACCTATTATCAAGCGCCAACAGACTATTCAGTTTGTGATTTGTACCACATCAAAGGTGAGTGTTACTAATATTATCATAAAATAGCAATGGTGAGCATACAATTGGCCTCATTATAAGTCTGCCGATCCGGAAATAAGGGTGTCGGTAGCAATGTAGCAGCACCCTTTCGGACCAGCAGACTACAACTCTGCTTTGCAAGGCCTGTGCGCCTGGCAGGTCTGACCTGTCAGGTGCAACATCCCTGGAAAGCAGAGTTGTCACGGAAGCACCGGCAACATTAGAAGCGGTGCCAGTGCTTCTGTGAACCCATTCCCATGGAGTCCTATGGGACACCACGGGGGGCGTGGCCTAGAGCTCATGGCGTAAGGCTGTGTTTGCACTAAGCTCTGGCATATATCCTGCGAAGATCCTTGAAACAGAGATAATTAGTTTGAACATCAGTGTCTAACTAGCAAATATGGCTGCCTGATAGCCCGCGCTGTCTGAATTGCGAGGAACCGAGCAGGATTTCTGCGGCGGAGGAGCCAGAGGACTGCCTGTAGACCGGATGATCAAGACTGTAAGCACGAGCAAGATGGTGGTTTGCCCGTGCAGATATACTACGCTGTAGCAGCATCCAGTGTAAGCAGCGGGAACATAATGTGACACTGGTCAGGAGGGCTATGGTGTGACGGAGTCACAGCACAAGCCCTCCCTCTCCCTCGTAGAGCGGCAGGAGCAGACAGAACTGGAGCCGGAGAACAACCAATGCACATCTGAGTGTGCGATTCAGCCTCTCTCCCACAAAGGCACCCAAGACCTGGACATCACCCTGGAGGCTGGAGGAGCCGGTCTGAGGCAAGCCGTACAGTGGCATCTGGCCGCGACCCAAGCCGCAACAGGTGCACAAACGAGTGGCTGCACAGTGAGAGAGAGCAGCGGGAGACCCAGGACGAAGCCTTACTGCCGTTGTAAAGCCTGAACCTTGCGTTGAGCAACCTTCTTCCGCCGCAGACATTCGCAGATGCTGCAAATATGGATGGCCTGGGCAGCTAGTTAAGGCTGCGCCGGGAGATCCGTGTAACTCTCCCTTATCTAAAGTTCGATATTGCCAGACACCGCGCCCTCAGCACAAGCACACCCGATTTCATACGGCAGACCCGGGGGGGTGAGTGACACATTGACCCAGGACCTACCTACCTGCATAGCGGGTGAACACTGTGCTGCTTAAACCAGAACGGGCTAAGTGCCCCAAGATGGAACGATGAGCACCAAGAACGCCAAGATGCACAGGGAGAACGAGGTATACAGTTATGGAGACTGCAGCAACGGGCATCGCACTGCATTGCGAGGTGTTCAGACCTTCACCACAAGCGCGTATGACTGAGCACCTAGGCTACTGCTGCTGGGACACCTTTGCGAGATGACGGTGAACTGTCGTGTTGGGGCACGGTGACCCACCAGGTGAACCTGGGTGCACCACCTTCCTTTCAAGTTGACGCTAAATTGAGCTCTGGG
The DNA here is from genome assembly GCF_040938575.1 of Ambystoma mexicanum. Classification (NCBI taxonomy): domain Eukaryota; kingdom Metazoa; phylum Chordata; class Amphibia; order Caudata; family Ambystomatidae; genus Ambystoma; species Ambystoma mexicanum. The sequence continues at coordinate 1,488,984,816 of NC_090921.1, forward strand.
CCCTGCACAGATGGGTCCTTCTCTTTACATCTAGATGGTATATTCGTCTAGCACCTTGATATTAGTGCCCAGTGTCCCAACTGAGACCACACATTCTGGCTCCACTATGATAGCTTCCAGAATGACAGCTGCGAACATGTTCTAGCTTACCCAGGAGACACTGAGAGGGCCTCACATTGTCCTGGGCAGGAGAGGGGCTATACACTGGTTATGCTATTATGCAAACACCGGATCAGACCTTGCCAACAATCAAGGTGTAGTGGCTCACGCACTATCACTCCCCCCCAACTCGCATGGCAAATAAGGCCACTACTTAAAGGAAGACTGCGCATTACTAGAGGCAGTAAGCAATGCTGCACCTGTTAAATCACCCCACTCACCGGACTGCACCACACCGTGTCTAAGTGAATCAGCGGGGTTGATAGAGAGCACCGCTGCAACTAGGGAACAGATTGCGACACCTAAGCACGATCAACAACAACATAATCAGTGGGCCCGAAGAGATCAAAGACAATATAATCAGTGGGCCCCAAGAATAGCTGAAATGCCAGCCCAGTAAGCAGCGACCTAGGCGAGGTCAGACGAGCATACCTCACCCTGTTGATCTCCAGTTCTCGCACCGCCAATACAACAGCACACAGAGTGACAGACTCTTTGCAGCCTGAAACCCCGAAGAGCAGCCTATCAAAGAGTTTCACTCCACTTGCAGACACTGCGCAGGTGGCAGAAGTGTGACATTAAAGACAACGGACTCCAGAGCACTGGGTAAATCAGGCTGACAGACAATTAAACTACCTCACACTTGACCAGAACTGAGGCGCAATGGCAATGGGAAAGTGCCCACTGAGAACATTACTGAGGCACACTAACGATAAGATAGACAGCACCTACCTAGCTAGACGCTATGCCCAACACTAAGAACAAACAGAAGGGAAGCATAATGGACTCCTTTGCGGGTCACGGGAAGATGTAGGTGTTGACTGCAGCGTTCAGGAATAACGGACAAAGAGGTTGGCCCGGAACTGCAGCAAGACAAAGTGCTAGCAGCGATCGCAGTCATTAGAACTAGGGCTGTACTGAATAGCATATTTAGTATTCGGCCGAATACCTAATAGTTTGTCAACTATTTGACTGAAGCTGAATATGAAACAGAATAGTTGCTTGATTTAATAAATCATGTTCCAAACTTCAAAAAAACACACTTATTAGAAAAACAAATAACGCACCATTTTAAATGCATTCTATACTTGTGTTTCTCTTCATTGTAATTAATGTAGCATATTTATTCAAATCATAAAAGCGAGAAATAAAGCAGATTTAACCAAAATGAAAGGACCAAATTTACAGAAGAGTGTTGCATATTCAGTGCCAGTTAAAGTAGGAGGCTTCACAAATGCAAAAGGACCGCCTTTGGGAATCAGATGCCTTGCATTCTCTACCTAGTTGCAAAGTCGATGCGGTCGAGTTTCGAAACTTCTTTGCAGCTCACATAGAAATGTATAAAATGGTACATGTCAGATCATGCAGGACAAGTCAAGAGGAAATCTGAAATGCGTGAACTCCACCTCACAACTATTCACCCCACCCAAACAAATTCTGCTCACTTTTCACTTATTTTACCCACTCCTTCTCGTCAATACACAAACATATGCAACTTATCATTCCTGATAAAATATCAGATAATGTTAAACTCAGGACTCAAGACCTTAAAAATAAAATAGGGGGGCTATGACGTACGCAATGGGAAGTGACATGACAGGAACTGAAAATATCTTTGCACATTTCTTTCAGTTTGTCTTTTCCAACTGAAAAAAGTGCATATTGCATATAAACATTCGCCAAAAGAAAAGATTTTCCTGTATTGTTACAGGATAAGTATAAATGATGAGCACCTTTTATGTCTAGGAATCTGTATAAAACATGCCATAAAGAGCAGATTAAAATAGAAGATATTTTTCAGCTATGTGATGGCAATTTGCCTGGTCTAATTCTATTCAGTTTTGCAAACTAAAGTCAATATTTGCCTTTCTGGGTTCATGTTGTATTGTATTCAAATGAGAATGTCAAAGTATTCGGCAAAAGCCGAAGAACAAGAAACTATTCGGCCGGAGCCAAATAGCTTTTTTTCAGCCGGAATTCGGCCGAATACTTACTTGAAGCCAATGTTCGGTACACCTACTTAGAACCTCTCTAGAACACAAAATAGATGAGTTTCAAATCGATGTACAGTTACTATGCCAGGATGTGCGGACCCTGGTGGAGCGAGTCTCGAACATAGAGGAACAACTAAAAGAAACCACCGCCACCACTACAGATCTAACTGTCAGACTGAAAACACTGAAAACTAAAAATCACTTCCTTGAAGAGAGAGCAAAAGATGCAGAGGGACACTCCCGTAGAGATAATGTCAGGGTCCTGTAAGGATATTTGGCATGTTACAGCACAGAGTACAGCACTACTGCAAAGGTAGCAAACAGCACAGAGTACAGCACTACTACACAGGTAGCAAACAGCACAGAGTACAGCACTACTGCACAAGTAGCACATTTTTTTTGCAGCACCACCACAAGGGTGCGGTGCATTGCTATATGGGTCACCAGATTAACAAGGAAAGACAGGCTATTCAGTCAAAATGATTTTAAATATAAAATGCAAATCCAGTTCCTCATTGTAAAAGCACACATTTTTACATTAAAAATGCATACTCTGCCTATATTGCTAGAGACACATTTGAAAATTAACAGCTAACCTATTAACCATTAACCTGACTAATAAAACCTTATTTAACATAACCCACTAATAAAATGTGTTCTCCACTGCAGAATTAGGCATACTCTGAAAGCCATTTAAATGTGTGTGCAGATTTTTTTTTCTCCGTGTTTTTGTGCACAGTAACTGCAGGAAGAAGGAAGTCAGATTTGCAACAATTGCAAATGTATAAGCGAAGCTATTGTTGAAGAGTAGGAGGATGAGAGATGATGGATTTCATTGGGACACGTCATACAGAGGGCTGAGAGGAAAGTTTTAGTGGGCAGTAACGGGGAAAAAGACAGGCAGACATTTTTCTGCACTACTGGGGAGAAGACCTGGCTGTGGGACTCCTGACTGAATGCAGATTCCTGCGTCCTGCTGCAGTCGAGATTGGGGAGAGCTGAAAGAAGGACCTTTCCACTGGGTGAGGCGTTCCTATCTGCAAAAGCTGAGAATTCCAGGCAATGACCCCGGTTTGAGAAGGCAAGCGTTCCTTTTTGCTGGAGTTAATCTTCAAGGGAACCACATTCCGAAGGAGAACAGCTAAAGAAAACTCTGAACAGATAAGGTAATTACATAAGCGTGGGAGCCGTGTGTGCACGAAAATATGCAGTCAGTGTAGGAAAGGGGATTCCTGTGCGTGTCTTAATCAAATACCAATGTTGCAATTTGAGTTCTGTTCTCCGCCACTCTCTTTGCAGTGTGTCATAGACAATGCTTTTACTGTACCATTTTATTTATTTCTGTAAAGAATGAGATCGTGTTTAAATGCAACTTTTATAATACAGAAAAATATTTGAAAACAGACGGGTGGTGTATTTACTATTTACCATTACAATGCCGATGATGTGGGGAGATTTTTAAACAGTGCAATGGTCATTTTAAGACAGATGTGTGCATGTCAGAATCAGTATGAATAATTGTGAGTGACTGTAGCATAGCTCGTTGGAGGTACATGAGCCAACGGGAAGAGAGACTCTCTGAACATAGCTCCCTACCGTATATAAGGTAGTGGAAATTACCACAAGACTACCATATATAGCTCTCTGTCGTAAATAAGTCAGTGAGTTCGCCCATGGTGGCACACCAACACTATCACTGAAAAATGTGGTATTCCTAAAATGTAGGTCTGGGGTCTCTCTAGTGATCACACGAAAAATCTAAGCAAAGATAAGGGATTCTGGACATTGGGGCCACAAATAAAACAAGGGAATTATGCTCACCAAAATACCACCAACCACGTATACCAAATATGCAGGTCTGGGTGCTGAAATAATGCATGTCCATTGTATTATTGTTGCACATGGCCAAATCTGAATACAAAGAGTGATTATTGCTAAGTTATTTTTCGGCGGTAATAAAATACCGTCAGGCCCCAAATCTCCACAAAATATCCTACATATTTATGGTGCGTTGCAGGCCGGGAAAGTGATCATAGAGTACCTAATGGGCGTGGCAAGCGTGTCTCACACTGCCATTTGCACATTAAAGGGAACCCATTTTATAATAGCAGTGTGCCACTAAAAACGAATTTCAGAATGTCACAAAGGGAAACCACATTCTCAGATCTAGTGCAATATTTAGAGGCAAAGTTATTTGCACATGGGAATTGGTCTTCGAATAGCACGTTAGAATGGAGTAACCGCATTCAGGGTGAGGTGCAGAAAGAAAAACTAGACAATATTTTTGCAGAAGGCAGCATAATTCAGGTCTGCCTTACAAGATTATTGAATGCAGCCGATAAAAGTGCAGAGAAAGACTGTTTAATACGGCTATGCGGCAAAATATGGTTTATTTTAAACAAGTCCCTGCGAATGCAAGAGAATGATACTCAGCTAATTAACAGGTTAAAGACTGAATTAGAGGGGGCAAGTAAAAATCAGGAAATGTTGAGAGCAGAATTGGATGTATGCCAAAAAGACATGCAATTAAAATGCAGAGACGTTGATACTCAGTTATCCAAAAGCAAGAAACAATTTGAAGATAGTGAGCAAGAATTGGCACACTTAAAAGCCTTAGTGGATCACATTAGGCAGGATAAAGATGAGGTTGTTTCAGAAATGCAGATTTTACAAAAAGAACATTGTGAAAAAGAAGGTGACCTCCAGAGTGCAGAACAAGAAATGATTAAAATGATCCAAGAAAGAGACAAGAGAAATAAAGAGTTCAATGAATGCCAAATGCAAATGTGCGAAATGCAGGAGGTGATTAATAAAATGAGTGATGAAAATAATTATTTGCATGATGAAGCCAACAGACTCCTTAAAAAGTGTAAGGACTTAGAACAGCAAATGTGCATTCCCAGGTCCCAGGAGAGGCGGCAGGGTACCACATTCAATGGAGTGGAGGTGAATTCTAGCTCTGCCCAAAGAGCTAGTGCCCCAGTGACTGGGCCGGTGACTGAACTTGGTTGCAGCGCCCTTGGGGGATTTGATACTCCCATTGGGGGCAGCCACCAATCTCATACACCTGAAAACAGGATTGAGTCACAAAATAGTGCAATTCCATGCATTGCAACAAGTAGCCCCATAAAAATAATGAAATCCATTAAAGCCCTGATCAAACCATTTAAAAAGGGAGGTGAATGCTGCATTGAGGATCACTTAGAAGCGGTGCATGACATTTTTAAAGCACTCCAGATACCTAAGGAACAGTACAGACAATATTTTCATTTAACTTTAGATGCCCCGACGGCCAGCATCATAAGGGGATTAAATGAACAGCAGAATATGACATGGCTGGAGTTTGAAAAAGAAATTAGGCGTCATTTTTCTCCTTTTCAGTCATTGCAGGAGGCAAAGAAAGTCGCGTACACAATTACTGCTGGACCTAATACATCCCCTCGCCAATTTTTACAAGACTTAAAAAGAGCATTCTCTCGCTTTGATGTATCTTTTGACTCAAATTCCAATGAGTTTAAAACCGCATACTTCTATGGGCTACAGAAAGACATCATATCCCAATTGGTCCGTGAATTTGACCGTGACAAGTCCCTTGAATGGATTGTACATCAAAGCACAAAGCTATATGAGGTACTCTATTGTCAGGGTAGAGAAAGTGATAAAATGAAAGATACCAGGCCTAAATCTAAAGAACCCTCAGCCACAGTAATGGAAATCAGGTCAGCCAAAATGTCCCTTGAGTCTGCTCAAAGCCAAGGTAAAAATAATGTGACACCTGAACAAAGGGGTAATCAACAAAGATCGCCATTTCCTGTACCAATGTTCCAAACACATGATCCTAGTAATAGAGAGAGCTACATCAGCCCTAGATATTTAGGGGATAGACCCCGGGTAGGATATCGGCCTGATATGGCAGGTATGAACAATAACCAGAGACAAAATCAAGATCAAAGAAATGATGGTCCCTACCAGTCATTGGGGACACAGAGCAGATTTGATCCCAGCACCATGATATATGGTAATCAGGATAGGCCCCGATATGTGGATCGATTTACTGATAATGGAAATCAACATAGGGGCCAGTACCCACAATCTGAGAGACAGGACATGAGGCAAAATGTGAACTACAATCCACGCCAGTACAATGATTCCCCACCAGGGGACTATAATCAAAGGATGGGTGCAACCCGCTCCCCTCCACAAATGAATCAAGAGTTCAGAAACCATCCCAACCGGCATCAATCACCTGAGAGGTATCAGAATAGATCCAATCAGGGGGAAAACAACCAATATCGACCTAGGCCACAGAAAGAGGATCCTAGAGAGATGGAAAGGTTCCAGTGCGTTGAGGCCCAAGTGAAAATGTTAGCTGAGCAAATAGGAAAGCTCTATACAGCGCAAAAACAACCTTCCAAAGAGGGGGCTGATGGCCATAGCAATGACCGGGGGGCTTCCGAAAAGTGACTAAGTACTCATGATAATCGCAGTGCCAAAATGACAGATTGCTCTGATATAATTTTGCATAACAACTCTGAGATGCCTAATGGATTAAAAATGAAAGTACCAGTAAATGAAATTGTGATAGAAAGTGCAAATACTTCTAAAAAAGAGGTACGGTTTAACTTAGAGCTAAATAAAACAGTAAAGATTTGCACAAATGAAAAAGAAACATTAGGAATTCCAAAAGAACAAAGGAACAGATTTAAGAAAAATGACTCATGCATGGGGAATACCAGTGAACAGGGAGTAAGTGGGGATGCCATAGCTCCTTCCCTGGGCAAGCAAAACAATGACCAAACACAGACAGAAAAGGGAAATACTCACAAGGAGGGTACAAGTCAATCACCTGAAGAATTCTTTGAGCCACATATTTTTGAAGAGGCTGAAAGGGCTGGTATTACACTAAATGATCACAAATGCACAGAATTAAAAAATGACAAATTGCTGAATGATGTTGTTACACATGTTCAGTTGGAAGGTTGTAATGTGGTCTCTGATGTTACCCCGATGGATGGGCGAACAGTGGCCACACTCCAAAAAACCTCTGAACATGGAGAAATGAATAAAATATCTCGCACAGAAATGGGTAAAAAGGAGGGAAAAATGTCTTTTCATTTACCAATGTGCTTAGCCAAAAGTGAAAAAGACCTGAGAAAGGTGAGCCCTGAAATCAGTAAGAATTCACATTTCTTATGTGTATTAGAGGAAGTTGAGGACAGATATTATGCACCCATCACTGTAGAAGAAAAATGCCACACCTTTGCTATGATTGACACTGGCGCACAGGCCACAATTATGTCCAAGGAGCTGGTAAAGAGTATCAATGAAGGGAGGCCTCCACAGAGTCAGATCACAGTGAAGGAAAATCAAGGCCCAGTGCATAACTTTAATGGGGAGTAGGTGCCCATCATAGGTGTAACTGAGGTTGACATAAAAATAGGAAAGCACAGAATGAAACAAGAGGTATTGATCACATCTATTTGCGAAATTCCATTTCTGATGGGGACAGATTGCCTGAAAAGATTGTCTCCTCTCATAGATGGGGTGAATGGAGTGCTATGGTCCTTAACCAAAAAACCATTGAGGCCTAAGAAATTAAAATCACAAAACAGCAATATAAATGAATGTCACACCGTTGCCAAAACAAATGATGCTGTGGAGGTATATCTCCAGAATAGCTGCATACCTAGTGTCACTGTTATATTAATGTGTCAAGACAAAATGCAGAGCGACAATGAAAAACTACCTGTACAAATATACTTGGACCCAAGGAAAGATTGGCAGACTGCCATAGATGAGCACACATTACGTTTCTATTTAAAAGAGAAAACATGCAAACAGAATATTGCTCCTAAAACAGATTCAGAAAAACACATTACCACTCTGGCAGAAATACACATGGAAGATGAGCAACCATGGGTTCATGTTGGTATAAATGATTATCTTAAAACAATAAAAGCCACTTTAGCACTTGAACATGAAAGGAGTTTCATTAATGAGAAATTGTTGCAAAAAATTATGGAGAGGGAAGAAATCCCGAAATTTAGGATTAAAAACCAATATGTTTCTGGGTTGGACAGTCCAGACTTTGAAAACCGAATTGCAGGCAGATGCATGCTTAAAATTAGCATTGGGCAGAAAACAATTTACCATAATGTATGGATAGTGAGTGGAGCACAAAATTAATTTTACATGGGCAATGACATCATGCACAGAATGTGTATGGTGTTAGATTTCCTTAATCAAAAAATATGGTCACGCCTAGGTGGTCCGGCACCTGAATTTGAAGACAAAAGAAGGGCTTATCATTGTGGCCAACTGGTTCCTTATGCAGTCGAATTACAAATAAGGAAAGATACTATTATTCCTGCATTTACAAAACAGTTTGCAATAACACTGAAATGCAAAAATGGGCAGCAGATGAAAGGCTCTGATGCATTTGTATGCCTGAATGAATCCATAAAACAGCAAGGCCTGGATTATGAATACATTCCATTGGTAGACATTGGTGAGGGATCTGTAAAAATCATGGTAAATAATAAAGGTTGTCAGGATATTCATTTAGAGGAAAACTCCCCATTAGGAATGGCCATACAAAAATCACATTATACGGCAGATTTAAATAACATGGTGATTGGGAATATTCCTGAAAAATATGTAGATGCCAAGGGCGAGTTGCCAGAACACCTGGACTCTCAGCCCAAAGGAATATTTAAAATTCATTCTGTGTATCCTTATGATTCAAATGAGACAGTGTGCTGCCATCAAGAGGATTGCATAATATTTAATTTAAATGAAAATGAAACAGGAAATCAGCCCATTGAAGTGGAAGCTGATATGCCAAAATATTTAAAAGTGGCAGCTCTACAAAAAGAAACAGCCACACAGTTAGAGGAAAGCGCTGAGATTCCTTTACCAGAAGAGTTTCCAGAATTTTCCAGAATGGTAGAAGAGCAGATCTCCTTAGCGGATGCATGTGACAGCGATAAGGATAGAGACAATCTGAGGGAAATATTTATGGAGTTTAAGGATGTATTTGCAAAAGATGCTTATGATTGTGGTTTAACTGATTTACATGTGGCCACACTACCAGAAGGTTGTAGCAGGAATCCAGTGTTTGTACGCCAGTATAGACTACCGCTGGCATGTTTAGAATCATTGGCAGAGATTATTAAAAATTTGGAATCACGGGGAATAATCAGGCCCATTCATAGCACATCCAATACGCCTATTTTAGGTGTGTTAAAGCCAAATGGTCAATGGCGGCTGTGTGCAGACTTAAGAGAGTTAAATAAAAGAGTACCAGTATCTAGATGGCCACTACCATTCATTGATCAGGGCCTAGCTCAGATACATGGTTCAAATGTATTTACCACATTAGATCTCACCTCTGGATATTGGTGTGTGCCATTGGCAGAGGAGATACAACACTTATTTTCCTTTACATTTGACAGGACTCAATATGTCTGGCTTAGAGCTCCGTTCGGGTACATCAATAGTGGGAGTGAATTTGGCATATTTTTGAGAAAGGCCATGCCGGATGCAGCGGAAAGAGGGACAATAGTTTATGTGGATGATGTCCTGATAAAAAATGAAAGCCTGAAAAGCCATTTTGATGAAATAAGACATGTACTTGGCCAATTGCAGAAAGCAGGCGCCAAAGTATCTTTGCAAAAAGCACAATGGTGCAAGAAAAAAGTGAACTTTCTAGGGCATGAAGTGACTGAACGTGGGCTAAATCCACAAAGGAAGAAAATAGAGGCCATACAAAGATTAAAAGATCCTAAAGATGTGAAAGGAGTAAAAAGTTTATTAGGGATGACAGGCTATAACAGAAAGTTCATTGAGAATTATGCAGAAATCACTCAACCATTGACTAAACTGCTTAAACTAAATACTCCCTGGAGATGGGAAAGAGAGCAGTCTGATGCAGTGGCTAGATTGAAGGAATGTCTTGTAAAGGCACCATGTTTAGCATACCCCATAAAGGACAGGGATTTCTTTATAGAAATAGGTTTTTCTGAACATTGTATGTCAGCAGTATTATCACAAAAACACGATTTGAATCACAAAACCATTGCATATGCAAGTAAGGCATTTTCCCAAGTTGAAATGAAATTTAATGAATGTGAAAAGGCCCTATTAACCACTGTGTGGGCGCTACAACATTTCCGCCCCATTGTTCAGGGAGAAAAGGTGATTATTGAAACAAATCATCAACCTTTGCAATTTTTAGAGAGTAAAAGAATTAGATCAGGCAATCTAGCGCAATCCAGAATCACTTCATGGACGCTGGCATTACAAGGTTTTCCCGTAGAAGTGAGATATGGACAAAATAAAAAGAGCCCAATTGCTCAAGGGTTAGCTGACTTACATGACTGTGCAGCTGAACAAATACCAAATGAAATGGAAGTGGAAACTAGTTTGCAGGAATTTGAACAATCATCACACAAAGCTTTTGATGAAAAAACATGCAAGGATTTGCCAACTGTATATGTGGATGGTTGTGCTTTTCACATTGAAAATGACAGTAATAAACAGTTAGTGGCAGGAATAGGAAATGTCTGGTTGAAATATGAAGGCGTCCCCAGTATAGGGATGAGGATTGGGGATAGGAGCAGTCAGGTGGCGGAATTGGCAGCCATCTATAAAGCAATTGCTACTGCAGTTGATAAAAAGTTCAGTGAAATTGTCCTGGTGACTGATTCTGACTATGCACGGAATAGCTTTGTGGAGTATTTGCCTGGTTGGAAAGCAAGAGGCATGGTTACATACAACAAAAAGCCACTTAAACATGGAAAAATGATACAAGCCATAGACAAATTGGTGTCAGAAAATAATTTAACAATATACTGGAGAAAAATTTGTGGGCATTTAAAAACACCAGGAGAGGATAAGGAGGGAAATGATAAAGCAGACCATCTGGCTAAGATTGGGGCTGTGATGGGAGAATTGCTACCTATTGATTATTTAATGGGTGAAATACAAATTGATGCAGTCACACGTTCTAAAGCACCAAGGGAGGTGGATCAACCGGTGGTGCAGTGGAGTCATGACACGCCAGACCAAGATTTGATTGAGGCACAAAAGAATGATCAAATTTTGGGAATCTATTATAATCATTTGATAGATCCTAAAAAAAATCATTTAACAGAAAAAGATTGTATGGGAAAAGAAGAGTTGAGGGTGCTATTAAAGAACAAAACACAAATCAGATTACAGGATGGACTCATGATTAGAGAATCCATAACAGGGCAAATACAGTGGGTAGTACCCCTTTCATTCAGAGGACTAATGCTACACCATGCACATGATGCCATAACTGCAGGCCATAGAGGTTCACAAAAAACATTAGAAATATTAAAAGATTATGCTTACTGGCCACATATGTCCCAAGATGTGGAATTATATACTAGAGGATGTCTAGTATGCGCCCAATTTAAACCTGCTTCACCAATGCATAGAGCACCATTGATGAAAAGAGGCCTAACTCTCCCATGGTCAGATTTGCAAATAGACTATGTAGGTCCTTTAAAAAGGTCGAGCAGGGGACACCGTTATATTTTGAGTGTGGTATGTTTGATGTCGAAGTGGATTGAATGCATTCCTGCACCAGATTGTAGTGCGCAAACAGCAGCCACATTGCTGGTGAACCATGTGTCCTCAAGGTTTGGGTTGCCACAAAGAATTGAGTCAGACAGAGGAAGTCATTTCACAAGTACTCTAATGAGTAAGGTATGGCAAATACTAGGTGTGAAAAGGAAACTACATATCGCATATCGGGCGGCGTCTTCAGGTACAGTTGAAAGAAGCAATAGGTCTGTTGTGGATATTTTAAAGAAATTTGTGGCAGAAGCAGGTTCCAGCTGGGATTTACGTTTACCATTGGTTTTGATGGCAATCAGATCGACTCCTGCCAAAGCAACAGGTGTTAGCCCCCATGAGGTCTTAACAGGTAGGAAAATGGTGTTACCACAACACCTACTATACAGAACACATGAGCAAACTCTAGTGAGTGCATCCACAGTTCATGAATATATTGATGAACTGAGGAGGCATTTGCAACATGCATTTGCTTTTGTGCAGAGAAATCTGGAAAGAGCTGCTGACAGCGCAAAGTCATATTATGATAAAAAGACATCAGCAAAGGAATACAGTGTAGGGGATCAGGTGTACAAGTTTCATTTTGGAAAAAGTAAACAGAAAAATTCTAAATTTCTAGCAGCCTGGCAGGGGCCATTTCGGATTATAGATAAGGTCTCTCCTGTAGTGTATAAAATTTTGAAAAAGGAAGGTGAAACAGCAATAGAGCAGTTTGTCCATGTAAATCAAATCAAACCATGCCATCCCAGACATGAGATCAGGCAGCTTGAGCATGTAGAGACAGATAAAGTCCCTTGAACAAAAAAGGAGAAAATAAGTGGGTGTAGTCAGGAGGCAGTGACAAAGAAGTTAAAAAGTTGATTGTTATGATGGCACATAAACACTGTAGTATATGTAAAATATAATATAAAATAAATATAAATAAATAAATAAATAAATAAATAAATAAATAAATAAATGCACATATAATGGAAGCTCATGGTTGGTGTGCAGAGAGAAAGTGTGTTAAATATTGAATATCTGCTTGTTTTCTTTTAACTTGTGTTTAATTTCAGAAAAAAAAAACGAAATATTTTTACCAAGCATGTTTTATTTTTGGCAAAAGGATGAAGTTAGTATTGTGCTATGTACTTAATCTGTTTATTTTCTATTTTGATTTAGACAATTAACATTATTTGGTCGGAGGTTCCGGGATCAGAGGCCACGGGAGACGATGGAGTCCTGGAGTCCCCTGGATGAAGACCAAAAGATGCCTGCCTCCAGGTGGAGGTGAAGACAAAATAACCGGAATGCCAAAGGAGATGACTACTGTGGATTCAAGATTGCCAAGATGAAAGAGTACTCGAATGAACCGATTAACATCGCTGGTCGGGACATACCAAAAGAGACAAAACAAAAGTTCCGGCATATGAAGTTCCACGTATTTATTATTTTAATTATTTATTTTAATTTGTTATATTAATTATTTGTTTTAGTTAGTTGTTTTATTTCGTTGTTTTTAATTGACTTGGAAAATTTAAACTTAAAGTAATGCCACTTCCACTGAGAAGGCAGAAGTGGAACATTTTATGGACTGATGGACTCAGATGAAATATTGATTGCAAATTTTCATTGATGCACATGAATATTCATTTTGTTGGATTGCTATATTGTAAAAAAAAAAAAAAAGAACAAGTTGTTTTTAGGAATTGGCTTGGATTATAGCCAAGTTCTAAAAACAAAAGGAGGGTATATGTAAGGATATTTGGCATGTTACAGCACAGAGTACAGCACTACTGCACAGGTAGCAAACAGCACAGAGTACAGCACTACTACACAGGTAGCAAACAGCACAGAGTACAGCACTACTGCACAAGTAGCACATTTTTTTGCAGCACCACCACAAGGGTGCGGTGCATTGCTATATGGGTCACCAGATTAACAAGGAAAGACAGGCTATTCAGTCAAAAACGATTTTAAATATAAAATGCAAATCCAGTTCCTCATTGTAAAAGCACACATTTTTACATTAAAAATGCATACTCTGCCTATATTGCTAGAGACACATTTGAAAATTAACAGCTAACCTATTAACCATTAACCTGACTAATAAAACCTTATTTAACATAACCCACTAATAAAATGTGTTCTCCACTGCAGAATTAGGCATACTCTGAAAGCCATTTAAATGTGTGTGCAGATTTTTTTTTCTCCGTGTTTTTGTGCACAGTAACTGCAGGAAGAAGGAAGTCAGATTTGCAACAATTGCAAATGTATAAGCGAAGCTATTGTTGAAGAGTAGGAGGATGAGAGATGATGGATTTCATTGGGACACGTCATACAGAGGGCTGAGAGGAAAGTTTTAGTGGGCAGTAACGGGGAAAAAGACAGGCAGACATTTTTCTGCACTACTGGGGAGAAGACCTGGCTGTGGGACTCCTGACTGAATGCAGATTCCTGCGTCCTGCTGCAGTCGAGATTGGGGAGAGCTGAAAGAAGGACCTTTCCACTGGCTGAGGCGTTCCTATCTGCAAAAGCTGAGAATTCCAGGCAATGACCCCGGTTTGAGAAGGCAAGCGTTCCTTTTTGCTGGAGTTAATCTTCAAGGGAACCACATTCCGAAGGAGAACAGCTAAAGAAAACTCTGAACAGATAAGGTAATTACATAAGCGTGGGAGCCGTGTGTGCACGAAAATATGCAGTCAGTGTAGGAAAGGGGATTCCTGTGCGTGTCTTAATCAAATACCAATGTTGCAATTTGAGTTCTGTTCTCCGCCACTCTCTTTGCAGTGTGTCATAGACAATGCTTTTACTGTACCATTTTATTTATTTCTGTAAAGAATGAGATCGTGTTTAAATGCAACTTTTATAATACAGAAAAATATTTGAAAACAGACGGGTGGTGTATTTACTATTTACCATTACAATGCCGATGATGTGGGGAGATTTTTAAACAGTGCAATGGTCATTTTAAGACAGATGTGTGCATGTCAGAATCAGTATGAATAATTGTGATTGACTGTAGCATAGCTCGTTGGAGGTACATGAGCCAACGGGAAGAGAGACTCTCTGAACATAGCTCCCTACCGTATATAAGGTAGTGGAAATTACCACAAGACTACCATATATAGCTCTCTGTCGTAAATAAGTCAGTGAGTTCGCCCATGGTGGCACACCAACACTATCACTGAAAAATGTGGTATTCCTTAAATGTAGGTCTGGGGTCTCTCTAGTGATCACACGAAAAATCTAAGCAAAGATAAGGGATTCTGGACATTGGGGCCACAAATAAAACAAGGGAATTATGCTCACCAAAATACCACCAACCACGTATACCAAATATGCAGGTCTGGGTGCTGAAATAATGCATGTCCATTGTATTATTGTTGCACATGGCCAAATCTGAATACAAAGAGTGATTATTGCTAAGTTATTTTTCGGCGGTAATAAAATACCGTCAGGCCCCAAATATCCACAAAATATCCTACAGTCCTGGGAATACCTGTGCACCAGCAGGCATGCCTCAGTCCAGGCCGCTCCGCAGGTAGAGGATGAGTCCACGTCAACTGACATTCCTCTACCTGCGGTCCATGCAATCCGTTACAGGGTTGAGCCCGTACTAGTCGTTGTGTTGCGATGGGCACAGCCATCATTCGTGATGACGTGCGTGGTTCCTGGTGGGACCATACACGTCATCACGAAGAGGTCTGTGCCATCATGAACTGGCTAGCACGGTTCATTGTCGCGGGTTTGCTACATGTGCTGGGCTCTGCTGTAACCCCTTCCTCCTCTTCCTCCACTATGCCTCAGTTGTCCTCCCTGCCGTCATCTGGCCCAGATGCCACCAGGGCCCCCTGTAGACCTCTCCTAGCCACCGCGGCCACTCTGGTGGAGATTACATCCCCACCACAGTCGGGAGTCGGAGGTTCAGCAGAGGTGGTGACCCCAGCAACAGGACCACTGTCAAAGGAGGATGTGCAGGCACCTTCGAGCAGGGCACGTGCACGACGGCCCAGGGGGTTGGAAACATCCCGGAGGCATTCATGGTGGATCAGGCACATGGCTTCAAGGCAGCAGCAGGCTTGGCGTGGGAGGCATCAGGACTCGGACCAAAAACATCTCAGGGGCAGGCATCGGCCAACGGCAGGAGAACCCAGGATGAAGTCTTCCATGTGGCAGCGGATGGGCCAGCAAATAGGTGCAGAGAGGCGGCGGGCACAGAGGGCACGACTCACCGTGGCCAGGGCGGAGAACTCCATGCGTCGGGCAGAGAGGCGGGCGGAGCTCCTCGAGGAGACTTGTAGGGAGTTGGAGAGGAGCATGGCGGAGTCCCTGCAAGCCCTCGAGGATAGAGCTGAGTCACGCCTCCGGGAGATAGACACAGAGTTTGATGATGCCCTGGCCAAGACTCTTGGTAACATCGGTGAGTTGTAGGACTAGTCCACCGCCCTTCTAAATAGTTCTGTAGTCTTAGGTTTCCTTTTGTTTGTCTTTTTATTTGGAGTCCATGCATATTGCTTCACAATTTGTATATAGTTACTTTTTTACATGGTTTTTATGAACAATTTCTTGCCTTTTGGGATCATGGACCCTTCATCCTTGTAAATAGTTGCACCTTGTGTATAGTTTGGGACATTCATTTTCACCATGGAGTAATTAATTTTATTTTTATTTACATTTTGGACATGAGAACTTCATTTGGACATGGACGAGTTTCTGGATTTTTTCATTTTTTGATTTCAGGATTCAATTTAGTTTTAGCATTACATTTCATTTTACATTCATTACTTCTTCAGTTTCATGTTCATTTTTCATTTGGTGTGTATTTCTATTTTTAATACATATTTATTCAATCAAATCTAAGTGGGGTATGCTATCAATGTTTTGGTGCATGTGTCGTTACTCAGCATTGGCTCTGTCATGAGTCAATGCTGTGGAGAAATGTTGGTCATGTCTTTGGGTGCATGCTTGTGTGCATTTATGATTGACATGCCATGGGGCATGTACTGGGGAATGGGTCCAATGGATGGGTGTTCAGTTGCAATGTGGGGGGCCAGCGTGTGGTGGCATTTTGGGGGACATTTGCTGCCTAATTGCATGTTGGGACAATGTGTTTGGTGGGGGGACATGAGTCGGGGCCTGCCTGCAGGTTGCCGTCACTGGTGGGGGTGGGGGACATGAGTCGGGCCCTGACTGCAGGTTGCTGTCACTGGTGGGGGGACATGAGTCAGGGCCTGCCTGCAGGTTGCCGTCACTGGTAGGGGGGCATGAGTCGGGCCTGCCTGAAGGTTGCCTTCACGGGTGGGTGTGGGAGGACATGAGTCAGGGCCTGCTTGCAGTTTGCCGTTACTGGTGGGGGACATGAGTCGAGGCATGCCTACGGTGTATGGTGCCATGTGGTCATGGGTGTTGAGGGGTACTCTGTGGTGTGGGCTGCCTGTGGGACACGGCCATGGGTGTTGGGGGGGTCCACTGTGGTGTGGGTTGCCTGCGAAGCATGGTCACAGGTGATGGACTGCCTGTGGGGCATGGACACAGTGTTGGGAGTCCCCTGTGGTTTGGGCTGCCTGCGGGACATGGTCATGGGTATTGGGGATCCCCTGTGGTGTGGGCTGCCAGCGGGGCATGGTGATGGGTGTTGGGAGGTCCCCTGTGGTGTGGGCTGCCTGTGGGGCATGGTCATGGGTGTTGGGGGATCCCCTATGGTGTTGGCTGCCTGCAGAGCATGGTCACGGGTGATGGGCAGCCTGCGGGGCATGGTCACGGGTGATGGACTGCCTGCGGGACATGGTCATGGGTGATGGGCTGCCTGTGGGGCATGGTCATGGGTGTTGGGGGTCCCCTGGGGTATGGGCTGCCTGCGGAGCATGGTCACGTGTGATGGGCTGCCTGCGGGGCATGGTCACAGGTGATGGGCTGTCTGCAGGGCATGGACACAGGTGTTGGGGGTCCCCTGTGGTGTGAGCTGCCTGCGGGACATGGTCAGGGGTTATTGGCTGCCTGCGGGGCATGGTCATGGGTGTTGACACAGCCAAATCGTATGTAAAGGCCCTTCTGTGCTTGCACCAGGGAAATCGGGTGAAAACGCCCTGGCGTACACCCGCTCCAGCCAAATTGCGTGAAATCTGGCTTGCCTACCTCTCGAAATCACGCACCCAACTCGCACCAGCGAAATCGCATGAAAACGCCCTCGTGTACACCGGCGCCAACCAAATCACGTGAAAACGGACTCACGTACCCCCCCAAAACTCACGTACCCCGCTTGCGCCAATCAAATCGCGTGAAAACTGGCTCCTGTACCCCCCAAAATCGCACACCTCGCTCGTTCCAGCCAAATCACGTGAAAACTGGCTTGCGTACCTCCCGAAATCACGCACGCCGCCCGTGCCAGCAAAATCACGTGAAAACGCCCTTGCGTACACCCACACCAGCCAAATCGCGTGAAAACTTGTCTTGCGTACACCCCGGAATCCCGCACCCCACTCACAAATCGAGTGAAAAGGCCCTTGCGTATGGCCATCTGCTGCGAACACCCCTTAGAGGCAGTACACACCACAGGGGACCCCCCCAACACCTATGACTATGCCTCGCAGGCAGCCCACACCACAGGGGACCCCTCAACACCCATGACCATGCCCCGCAGGCAGCCCACACCACAGGGGACCCCCAACACCCATGACCATGACCCGCAGGCAGCCCATAACCCGGGACCATGTCCCGCAGGCAGCCCACACCACAGGGCCCCCAACACCCATGTCATACCCCACAGGCAGCCCATCACCTGTGACCATGTCCCACAGGCAACCCACACCACAGGGGACCCTCAACACCCGTGTCCATGCCCCGCAGACAGCCCATCACCCGTGACCATGCCCCACAGGCAGCCCATCACCTGTGACCATGCTCTGCAGGCAGCCCACACCACAGGGGACCCCTAAACACCCATGACCATGCCCTGCAGGCAGCCCACACCACAGGGGACCCCCAACACCCATGACCATGCCCTGCAGGCAGCCCATCACACGTGACCATGTCCCGCCGGCAGCCCACACCACAGGGGAACCCCAACACCTGTGTCCATGCCCCGCAGGCAGCTCATCACCCGTGGCCATGCCCTGCAGGCAGCCCACACCACAGGGGACCCCCCAACACCCATGCCCCGCAGGCAGCCCACACCACAGGGGACATCCCAACACCCATGGCCATGCCCTACAGGCAGCCCATAACCTATGACCATGCCCTGCAGGCAGCCCACACCACAGGGGACCCCCCAACACCCATGACTATGCCCAGCAGGCAGCCCACACCACAGGGAACCCCCAACACCCACGACCATGCCCCGCAGGCAGCCCATCACCCATGACCATGTCCCGCAGGCAGCCCACACCACAGGGGACCCCCAACACCCGTGTCCATGCCCCGCAGGCAGCCCATCACCCGTGACCATTCCCCGCAGATAGCCCATCACCTGTGACCATGCTCTATAGGCAGCCCACACCACAGGGGACACCCCAACACCCACGACCATGCCCTGCAGGCAGCCTTCACCACAGAGGACACTCCAACACCCATGAACAAGCCCCGCAGGCAACCCATCACCCATGACCATGCCCCACAGGCAGCCCACACCACAGGGGACCCCCCCAACACCCATGACCATACCCCGCAGGCAGCCCACACCACAGGGTACCCACAACACCCATGACCATGCCCCGCAGGCATCCCATCACCCGTGACCATGTCCTGCAGGCAGCCCACACCACAGGGGACCCCCATCACCCGTGACCATGCCCCGCAGAGAGCCCATCACCTGTGACCATGCTCTGTAGGCAGCTCACACCACAGGGGACACCCCAACACCCACAACCATGCCCTGCAGGCAGCCTTCACCACAGAGGACACCCCAACACCCATGAACAAGCCCCTCAGGCATCCCATCACCCATGACCATGCCCCACAGGCAGCCCACACCACATGCTACCCCCAACACCCATGACCATGCCCCGCAGGCATCCCATCATCCATGACCATGTCCTGCAGGCAACCCACACCACAGGGGACCCCCAACACCTGTGTCCATGCCCCGCAGGCAGCTCATCACCCGTGACCATGCTCTGCAGGTGGCCCACACCACAGGGGACCCCCCAACATCCATGACCATAGCCTGCAGGCAGCCCACTCCACATGGAACCCCCTCCCTACACCCGTCACCACATGCACAGCCATTTTCACGCGATTTGGATTGGGCGGGCGGGGTACGCGTATTCACGGGGTTACAGTAGGCCATTTTCACGTGATTTGACTGGCAGGAGCAGGGTACTCGATTTCACGGGGGTACGCAAGGCACTTTTCACGTGATTTGACTGGCGCGAGCGGGGTACTCTCTGATTGGGAATGGGCAGCATGCTAACAATGGGCCTGTTAATGACGGGCCCGCTGTTAGCATGCTGGGCCGCTCGCCGAACCCGCTAAGGACGTCTGGTAAAACCAGGTGTCGTAAGCGGGTCCCGCGAGTGGACCTCGTAATAGGGTGGTAAGGGGTAACGGCTCCGGCACCTTTACCAACGCCGTTAACCCTTTACCGCCCTCCTCGTAATGAGGCCCTTTGTGTCTCAGCCATTTCGACCTGGCTACAGTCTTGAACCAAACGCTGTAAACGTAATGTGATTCAGTAAAAAGAAGTAAAACACTTATAAAAAAGTAACTGCTGTCACTAACTCATCCCAGACACACTTGTACATTCACCAAAAATCTTTCAAGGGTGTCTAGGGCCACAAAACAAGAAAAGGACCCCACCGAACGATACGGGAAGGTACATTGGGCACTGTTAAAAAGTTACCAAGAAATGGCAACCAAGTCGAAGTCTAAGGGAAACATAGTTTCCAAGTACGACAGTCTGAAGGACATGTACGTACAAGTGGGCAAAAGCACAGGGGAGCTAAGCGGAAGGCTGTGCTCCATTGGCAAAAGTCAGGATAGGATAGCCATACAAAAGCAAAACGTTTGGGAGGTTCACAAATGGAGGGGCAATTACACATTGATGAAATCTTTCCTAACATACCTTATGAAAGAAAGTTTGACACTTTTGTTTATTAGACTGGATTTCCTTTATTTCCCAACTACTAACTTTTCCCCTGCCCATAGAATGTAAAATAAGAAAAATATATCCTAGCTCAAATTGTATGTCTCTGTGAGGTGGCTATATGTCTTCAGTTCTGCTTTTACCTTTTCATTGTGTTCCCAGAGCGTGTCATAAAACCTTTACTGATTATGTGTTGTTCTACTCGCATAGGCCATACCTCTAAATTAAGATCGTCATAGTAACTTAACTTACTTTTTCTTTTTCAACTTTTTTTATGAATCCCTCATTTTCTCCCACTTCTGCTACCCTCATCTAGGATATACATGTCTTTACTTTCCTGTGATCCTCATGTTACTTTACACAAGAGTTGGGACAATCGGTCACCCTTGTTAGGTAGAGGAGAGAGTTAAGAGTGTGATGAGGGAAAGGACTAGATATAATGAAGATGACCTAATCAGAGCATTACTCACATGAAGTAAACCAAATATCTAATATCATCCCGTCAGACCCATAAATGAGAAAGTCCTAGATGCCGCAAAACCCAGTGAGCTTCATTGCCACAAGGAACAAACAAGAAGAGACCTTAATGGGAGAGCAGCCTGAAGACTTTGTGATCAGCTCAGTCTGGAAGCTGGAGCCGATAGTCATGCATGAGCGTGATGCGCATGGCCCAGGTAGCAGCTCTGCAAATGTCCATCAAGGAGGCACTCCTAGCATCAGCCAAGAGGTGACCATTCTCCTTGTGTATCGGCTAAGTTATACCCCGGTACTTGGGAGCCAGATAAAGTATGAAATAAGGAAATTGTATCATGTTCCCATCTACTAATTGAGAGGGTGAAGGCCTTGTGTCCCTGAGTTGCAGTCCCAAAGATGAAAAAAAGGTAGTTGTCTCTGCACAAGGAGGCTGATGGGAAATGCAATACAGTGATATTAACTTTTGATGAAAAGAAAAGTGGTAAAGAAGTGTAAAAGCCTTTGGGGGAAAAACTATGTAAAGAGGAGCGCACGCAAAGAAGAGCCCCAGTCGCCTGAGTTCTCCTGGCTGAGGTGATGGCCAGCAGGAACACCATCTTCATGGCACTAAAGAAAGAACCTATGGGGGCATGAGTGACTTAATAATGGGGCAAATGTTGGAGAAGCGTCAAAGCAGCCTTGAGAGGATGAAATCAGCATTGTTGACATCTACCCAGATGTCTCTAAATGTTTGATTGGCTGCCCATTATGCTCTGGAGGTGTAGTGGCCAAACGTAGGTCAATACCTTCCTGGAAGAATTGGGCCATGTCAGGATAGCCACATGTATTTATTTATTTTATTCATTTGTAATGTGTGCCAAGCCCAGAGGCATCTGGGCGCTCAACTTATATGTTGCAACAAATTATGACAGTTACAGCAAAGTATAATAACGCAGGTACAATAGTTGATACAACAGAATTACAAATATACAAGGAATCATTTTACATACATATGTACAAATGGGTCGTGATCATGCGACTGAGGTGGGGTTTTGTTCAAGGAGCCAGACTTTAATCTTTTTTCAAAAAAGAAGGTATGAAGGTTCCTTTCTTAGGGATAAAAGGAGGGCATTCCATTTCTTGGCGGCGAGGACTGGGAAACTAACCCCACCTGCTCGTTGTTGCTTGAATCGTGGGATATTGACACAGTGGAATGAGGTTGTTTCTGTGACACACTGACGCAAACGTGCCCAGTGTGTAGAGCGGGAGTGGAGAGTAGAGGGTCCTCTGGAGCCATGCACAGCTATTAGGAAGAGCCGTGATAGTCCCAGTCTCTGGAGGCCCTCCCTCTCAATGTCCATCTCACCCAACTCCAGTTTCCGGTAGGCCAGTAAGGCCCTAGTAGAAGACCAGTGGGTGCGCCTTGGGTAAGGAGAGGTTAAGCAATGTTGCTAGCTGTTGTCTCATGGGGATCCAGGTTCCTCTGACCCGTCAGAACCTTAGGCCAGGTGTCCGTTATTTTATGAAGTACTTGTGGTAGCAGGGTAATCAAGAGGGGGAGACACAGAAAACGGACAATGAAGGGCATCTGTGTTCCAGACTTTTTCTTCCAAATAATACAAGCAGAATTAAGGAAGCATGACATTGTCTGATGTGGCTATTTGAGCAGTATTATTTACAAATTAAAATGTACTGCACTGACACTATCCATAAAATATGATTGGAGAGGGATTTTGATTCTCATTATGGCATACTATAGCAACTTAAAGTGGTGCCTGCAGTAAGCTATTCCTAACTTGATTGATAATTGAGATCGTAAGGTAAATGCAAAAGTGAGGAATCACTCCCAGTATGGTGACAAGTAGTGGGCCCACAGGGAGTTTTATTTCCAAGACAACTCTAGTGTTTTTTACATACAGCCGGGAATTGAGGAATTTCTACCAATATGGCGATACATGGTAGGGCCATATGGAGATGTGTCTTCCAATATGGCTGACTAAAATATTTGTTTTTATGTATTGTGGGGATATCATTTAGGCCATTTAAACAATCCAAGATGGCACCACTATACCTGCTGAACATTGAAACTATGAAGTGGCATAGATGGGTAAACATTAACAAAGGTTTCTACCAATAAAATGAAACAAATTAAAATATAATTTTAAGAACAAAGTTGATTGATTTTTGGTCTATTTGAAGTGTGTCTGAGTATATCTGGGTTCTAACCACCTTTTGCATTTCCACTTTTCTGTAGATTAGGTGAGGTGATGTGTACTGGACCTGAGGAAGTGGTCGATACAATTTTGAGAATTATATTGAAAATTATTAAGATTTCCCCTGGCACAGTAGTTACTCCAGATATGTTTATTTGAAAACAACACTGATTAAAAACTGCCAAAGTTTGAAGAAGTACATATAAAAGAAGGGTACATCATTGTAAAAATAGAATATTTGACGTCTTTTGTTCAGCTATAAAAATATGGAGTTGTAATTTATGCCAAGTAGAGGGCAATTTGTAGGCGTATTGGATTGACAAACAAATAGAATTGAAGGTTGATAACCAAGTGTCCTCTTAAGTATATATCTTTCATGCTCAGAAGGGGTTCAACTGGGCTGAGAGGAACACTGAACTCAGACCACATGACCAGAGGCATTCATTCCAGCTGCATGGGGCAGCCTGCAAAAGGCACGGACATACAAGAACCAACCAGGGTCGATCTACAGACTGATCACGTGATCCTGGACAGGCTTTATCAAGAAACTCACTTAGGGGCATCCTGCCCATGGGTGTCCAGTGAAGGGCGGAAGGTATGGTAAATTATCCCCCACTTAAAGGTGCCATTTTGCAGCCTAAGGCTTTTCTTACAGTCCTCCATCCAGTTCCTTGCCAGCATCCCCTGATCCTGTAGCAGTTGCTTTCACTGTCAAAAGAGGACTGTCATCCTGTTTTTATCCCTTTCCTGCTGAAGTACTTCGATAATGTTTTGGGAATTTAAATGAGTCCTCTCGCCCGACTGTCCAGAGCAAAAGGTTGACAGAGCTAAGTGATGTTGCAACCCTGTTAGCCCCTGAGTGCCACAAAATATGTCATATAAAGAACACAACAAACACTCAAATCAAACTCCAACACAGCACTCTACTAAAACAACTAAATGCATGCACCTGCATTCTTTTCAATTGTCTCTTTTCACCTACTCAAAAACATGAAATCCATGAACTCATTACCACACACTCCCCACACATACTCTTGCTTACAGCAATATGGCGCAAACCCCACCACACACTTGTTACCTGACATGCTTCCGCCACACTATCTCATTCACCACAGAGACTGACCACAAAAACAAGGTGGGGGTATTGCCATCATATGTTGCCATCACATATAAAGTTCCAGTCACACTTAGCAACCCCACACACCCCCATATACATTGTTTGAAGCACTCTCCAACACTTGCCCCCCTCAATCACACCCACATCCCACCTTTCCCTACCTGATTTACTGCCACCCAACACACAATCCCAAATTCCACACCGACTGGACTGGCTTCACAACTAACCAACGCAGCTCCCTCTGCATCAGTATCTAACTTAGCGATTTCAACCCTGGTAGTTCTCTTCCAGACAACATCCTCATACTAAAGAGTATCCTCACTCTACTTATCCCCTATGGCCTCACACAACTAATCACCTACCCACACACACACCTGGCAACACCCTGGCCTTTTGATTTCAAGCAAAAATGATGTCTCCATGGAAAATCAAATCTGGGTGTCGTGATCAAACCACTTTGACATCCCTTTGAAGCTTACTCTACAACACTAGATCTCCCCACCCTGCACACTCCTCCCACCCCCCAGCCAGACAAACCAAACACATTAAACACACAGTCACACCACCCCATCATCTCCACGTGAAAATCCCTTCACTCTCCTCAACAATTACAACCCCACCATCACACAAGCACACAACAAAATTGCCTACCTCAAATCACAAAAAACCCACATCAATCACTGTAAACCATGGTTCAACAGCTCCCTCCTCTCTATCAAGCAGGAAGCAAGATTCCTAGAAAGAGCCTGGAAATATAACCCAGACCTGCCACCATGACACCACTCTAACAATGCTGCAACAAATACAAAACAGCGATATGCAATGCCAAAGCTGCCCATTACATCCAAGAACTCCAATTCACCACCAATCGTGCACAGAAACGGTTCAACATTATCAAAGCTCTCTCCAAATGAGCATCCACATCTTCAACATCAGCATCCACGGCCATATGCATCTCCCTCATGGACTACTTCAACTACAAAATGCACACTATCAGGCAAGCCCTCCCCTATGCTCTTCCACTCCAACCCCTGCTCACAAAACATCCAACACATGGAACACCTTCCACCCCCATCAACACAGACACCCTCATCACCCTGACTAGCAAAACAAAGCCTAAACACTTAATGGAGGATGCATGCCCACCTCAAGCCACATCCAATTGCATAACCACCCTGGCTCTCCACTGGCTCAACCTCATCAACTCCGGTCTCTCACACGGTATTATCCTCTCTGCATTCAAAACTGGATGAATCTAAAACCCCCTCAAAACAACATTTCTCAACCCCAAATTCCCTAAAAATGACTGCCCCATCACTTTCCTGCCATACCTCATCAGAATCAAAGAATGATTTGTTACCACCAACTGCAACAACATATCACCACAAACAATCTACTCAACCCATTCCAATCTGGCTTTTGACTTGGACACAGCACTGAGACAGCTATACTTTACATCCTCAATGGCTTCCACAACATAACATTAATAACAAACCTTCCAGCCATCCCCTCTTTTGTGTTGCATAAGTCTACTCAAGTGGGACGGGTATACTCAGATGTGGGTACTGAGCCTGCTCGGCCTAGAGACCCAAGCTACTCTCACCGATGACACCGAATGAGCCTGAAACATGTCTTGTGATTGTAGGGAAATGGTGTGCCACTAATTTCAAGGGAACAGAAATGTTTTGCCATCAGTTTCAACTGATGCTAACATTGCAGAACATGCTGTGTGTGATTTGGTATATTAGTACTAATTTGAAGCATTGGGCATAAACAAAGGGGGGTTAGATCTGGGGGCTTCAGGCCTTAAAATATTAACATTGCAAAACAGATATGCTTGTTTGCAAGGGTTAGATTCAGAAGATAAAAGCAGAAATTAAATGAAAAATGTGCTGTGTAACAAGATAACAGGCCTTAGAAAATGAAAACATGGTCATTGTTGAGGCGCAGGAAGAGAGGATGGATGTTTAATTTTCTTCCAAGTGCAGGAAGAAACGGTTGGCAGGGGTGAAGCTTTCCAAAAACCAGAGAGCTGAGCTGGAAAATAACACGAGATGGGTGAACCGAAGAAGAGTTAGATTTTTCTGGAAGGCTCGGTCATGTGTTAAAGTGGGGAGTGACACAAAGGGATGGAGTGAAGGAAGTTAAATTGCCAGAGAGTTGGATATAAATGTGCAAAATCTGTATGGGCTGGGTTCTGTGAAAGGCTTATAATGGACTGCGATCTGGAAGGCAAGGCTTTTTGCACCTGTGACTGTTTGCAGAGGGCTTTTTGCTGCAGGACGGAGCCTCCTCTGAGCTTTGCCTGTCTGAGTCTTTAAAACGGGCTGAATTTTAACCAGCTTTGCTATAGAGCAAAGACCTGGTGCTTTGGTTTCCGAATTTGGAAAGTGATCTTCGGGCGAGAAAGCCAGGCTGGTTGACTGCTGTGTTGTCCGAGCATAAGGCATCTTGCAAATTTTCACTTGGGCATTGAACGAGGAATGTATGTGAAGGCGATATGGCTGTATGGCTGTGCAACAGAATTCCAAGGCAGTGTCCCGGAGAGTCCTGGGCTGAAGGTGGGGGCTGACGAGTGGTGCTGAAACTGCAAGCAGGATGCTTATGGTCTTGTGTAGAAGAGATGTGACCTAGCAGCTCCGGCTTGCCTGCCCCCTTTGGGGTGGGACCAACCCTGATTTGCATATGGTCTTTCCCCTTCTGTTATGGCTTGGCAGGCTGAAGAACGCTCATCTGGAGGGTTTCCCAGTGCATTACCAGAGGCTAGGATTAATTCCAAACCTTCAAGGCATCACCTCCTTTGTGTTGCATAAGTCACTCCGAGTGGGATGGGTATGCACATATGTGGGTGCGAGCCTGCTGGGCCTGGGGACCCACGCTAATCCTCACTGATGATGCTCAATGAGGCTTAAAAATGTCTGGTGATGCTTGTGGTCTCGCGCAGAGGGGATGTGACCTAGCAGTTCAGACTGGCCTGCCCCTTTTGGGGTGGGACGCTGCCTGATTTGCATATGTTCTTTCACCTTCTGTAATGGCTTGGCAGGCTGTGTAATGATGGCCTGGGGGGTTACCCAGAGCAATGCCAGAGGTTAGGATTAATTCGAAACCTTCCATCCATCATTTCTTTTGTGTTCCATAACATAACAGACAATCCTTCCAAAACGAAATACCTTCTCATCCCCCAAATACAAACACAAACTCATCCCCTGGAATAAAGAACTCACCATGAACAACCCACACATATCCCTCAACGCACCTGTCCAAACTCTTGGCTTCAGCATCGGCCCCCTCCTCTCCTTCACACACCACATAGCTGCTGTCACTAAAACATGCAATCTACAACTACCATCCAACATAAGATCAGGCACATCTTTCCTCCTGATGTCTTCTGCACTGCGGTCCAAGCACTAGTTCTCCCCAGACTGGACTACGGCCATCACCACAGCTCTCCCCCAGCTCCACTCGCTCCCCATACCACAAAGACTTGCCTTCAAAGGGATCTGAATTGTTTTCAAAGCCATTCACCACAAGACCCATCACCCACACAAACACCAGACAAGCAAACCAGCTTCTCTTACACATTCCAATCTGCAAACTAAAATGCACATAAAAACAAGCATTAACCCAATGGGAACCCATGGCATTGAGCACTCCCCTTCTTTGTATTCTCATTGCACCTTCCAACACCACTTTCAGAAAGAGCCTCAATACATACCCATTCCTCACATATAACCCTGCCCCTCTAGCTTCCTAGCTACGACTTCTCTATCGTAATCTTTCTTTTATATCCTGAAAACTTGTGTAACTTCTGTTTCACCTCCACCTTGTAATTTATTTATGTATTCATTCATTCATAGAGCACTCAAAGCCCAAAGGCAACTAGCCACTGATAAAACTTAAGAAGATGGTTGCAGGTTTTTGGAACATAGTTTCATAGTTACAAAGCTAAATGTTTGCACATAGCATAAAAAACATTTATATACACAAATAGTACAGATATTGAGTAAAGGCCTGTTTGCACATTACACAATAAGCATTTATAAACACAAATATTACAGATATTGAGTCAAAGGCTTGTGCAGCTACTGAGGTAGATCAATCTTGGAAAGTAAGGTTTTTAGATTTTTTCTGAATGACCAGAAGGAGGTGTCATTTCTGAGGTAGGTGGGGAGAGCATTCCACAGTTTAGGAGCTATTGTGGGAAATCTTGATCCTCCTGCTTTCGGTCTTCTGTACTTGGGGATGATGAGCAAGTTGGTGTACAGGGAGCTGGTTGGTCTGTTAGATTGAATTTTGCGGCTAAGGTTACTGAAGTACAGGTGTGCTTTGTTTGCAATGCATTTATGAGTGAGGATTTTGAAATTGATTCTGTCCTGGGCAGGGAGAAGTGGATCTTCCTCCTGATGGTAGAAATATGTTTGTGACTCAGAATGTTTAAGGCAGCTATGCTGGCATTGTTTTGAACAACCTGTAATTATTTGATATTTCCTAAGATGGTTCCCGCAAGTAGTGAGTTGCAATAGTCAATCCTGGATAATATCAAGGCTTTGGCCAGTGTGATAGAGTTATCCGTGGAGAGCAACGGTCTGCTGGCTCTTATCAGTTTGGCAGTGTAGGCTGCTGAGGAGACAACAGCATTGACCTGTCTATTTAGGGTAAAGGAGAAGTCGATATACACCCGCAGTGTTTTTATTTCATTATTGACTGGCATGGTGTTACAATCGATATTGAATGATTTGTATGTCTGAGGGAGGCTACTAAATTTAGCTTTGTTTCCAATGAGGATTAGCTCAGTCTTATCATCGTTAAGAAACAATTCATTGAGCGGCATTCAAGCCTGGATGGCCAAGTATATCTTGTTTAGGTTTTTGGAATCGGTGCCGTAACATCCAGTAATGGGAATGAGTATTTGCATATCATCCGCATAGTTTGTATACATGATACCCGTATTGCCTAGTTTGTCAAATAGGAGCTTAGTGAAGGCATAGTGTGGGTGACACGCAGGAGCCTTGCGGTACGCCAAAGGTCACAGGAACAGGGGGGGCTGCCGAGTTGTCAGAAAAGACCCTCATGGTTTAATTGGTTAGAAATAATTTAATCCATTTTATGGAATCTGGGGATAATAGGGAAGCGGTCTCATGGTGTTAGCAGAGAATGTTGTGATTGACCAGATTGAAAGCTGTGGAGAGATCTAGGAGAAGGAGGATGTACAGTTCCCCTTTGTCTTTGTATTGATCCATTTGTGTTTTCATGTCTAATAAGATGGTCTCTGTGCCGTGACCTGGTCTGAAGTCTGATTGTCTTAGACTCAAGAGGTTATGGTCTTCAAGATGTTTTTGGATGTGCAGACAGGCTGCACGATTGATTATTTTTAGCAAAAATGGTACAGTAGTGATGGGGTGGAAGTTAGTGGGGATGTTGGGGTCTAGTGTTGCTTTTTTGAGTAGGGGTACAACACAGGCTGTTTTTAGGTTCCTCGGTACTGTGTTATATGCAAATGAGCTGTTGATGAGGCTGGCGATACAGGGTGCACATTCTGATGCACATTCTTTTACCAAGGTTGCCGGGCAAATGTCACCTTGGCATCTAGATGGTTTTAAACTTTTGATAATATTAATAGTATCGGAAATGGAAAGTGGTGAGAATGAGAATGTATTGGTCTCCACTGGATGAGGTGAGGATGGCTGGATTTGGTTGAGACAAAGTATAGATGTTTTTTGTTCTATTTTTTGTTGAAGTGAGGTGATTTTGTTTGCTAAGGCATTTTGAATGTTGGAGCCCCATTGTTCGTCTTTGACAGTATGATCAGGAGTGGGTGCTGGAGATTCTAATTCTTTTTTTATTTTTATTTGATTTAGCTGAGTTTAATCAACCTTTCAAAATTTCATCTAAAACAGAACATACTTTTTAAACAGAACATAAGAGATTCTAATTCACATAAAATGGTGAAGAGTTCTCTCATGTAAGATTGAGCATTGGATATTGCCTGAAAAAGGCTTTTGTTTGCTATGGTTGGCAATTTACGCCAGTTATTTTGTGCAGATCTTTTTAAAGCACACATTTTTCAGAGTTTTGGGGTGAACCAGAGGTTGATGTGTTCTGAACGTTTAGATATTTTTCTTTTTAGGGGAGCAACCTTTTTAACAACTTCTGACATGATTTCGTTATATTGACCTATCAAGATTGATGGGGCATTGTCTAGATACATAAAGTCTAAAAGGGCGTTAGGAGAGTTAGCATATTATCTTTATTAATATTTTTAGAGTTTCTAAAAGGAGCCATAAGTGCTGATGATGGAAGGATCTGATTTTTAGTGATAATGGTGGTGGTGAAGATTATGGCGTTGTGGTCCGACCAGGGCATAAGGTTATTAGATTGTATGTTATTGGTACAGTTAATGTCCACTATCCAATCCAAGGTACGTCCTTTTTCATGGGTAGGGGCATAGATCCTTTGGGTGAGTCCTTGGGCTTCCATAGATTTGGCTAAGAGTTCTGCGTGGATGTCTGATTGTAAAGCACTCCAAGACCCTCTGGGTAGGTCCAGCGCTGAACAGAAA
The DNA here is from genome assembly GCF_040938575.1 of Ambystoma mexicanum. Lineage (NCBI taxonomy): Eukaryota > Metazoa > Chordata > Amphibia > Caudata > Ambystomatidae > Ambystoma > Ambystoma mexicanum. Next base: position 1,489,015,975 of record NC_090921.1, read on the forward strand.
TTCAAATAAAAAAATTAATGAATTTGTTAAGAGTCATTGGGCCTCATTACGAGTTTGGACGTCCTCCAAACTTGGGTCCGGGTCCCGCAAAAGGGGATTTACTGGCCATTCCGACCTTGGAGGGCCCGATAATTCCCATTCGCTGGACACGGACCTGGTACATCCCCATTCAAGTCCCCATAGGGCTCAATGGGAATGGATATGATGGTCTGCTCGCGGGTGCCGCTCTGCACGCCTAGTCTGACCAGGTGTCCAGAGCGGCACCCGCAAGCAAACTCACAATGTTGCAGCGAGGTAACAACGGCGCCGGTAGCACTACCGGCGCCGTTGTTGCCTTACCGCAACACTCCTAATGAGGCCCATTGTGTCAGAAATTCTAAAATCATAGTATAATATGATATGATGAGTCATTTATAACATGCCTGTAAACAAGTGTTACTAGACGTGAAAAGACAAGGTTGCGAGACATAGGGAGGACGAACAAATGATCTTACTAGGCCTTGTATCATTCAGATCATGCAAGTGCAGGGGGGAGAAGGAGAGGAGAAGTGCCGGGGGAGGGAAAGGGGAAGTGTGTTCAGGGCAGTATTGCTCTGAGGAAGTGCTGCCGGGGGAGCAAGCTCTGGGTAGTGGAAGGGGACTGGAGGGTTACAGATACATCCCCTAAGTGTGTGGAGGCCTGGAGGCAGTGCAGGTGCTTGCAGGTCAAGGGGCAGCCTGGTGTCCATAGAGATCTAAGTGTAGCCGGGCAAACCGTCAACGTGGCAGAAAGGTGGGTCAGCAAAGGCGAGAAAGAGAAAAAGCAGATGCGAACGAAGGAAGGTCTTGAGCTGATTCCGGAACCTGAGGTGGTCCTGCTCGAGTTTGAGAGGAGGAGGGAGGCCATTCCAGAGGGGGGACCCTGCAGAGGAGAGAGATCTACCTCCCACTCTCTGCCTGGAGAACCATCTTACCATCAGACAGTTAGAGGTAGTTGAGCAAAGGTCTTGAGAAGGAAGATGTTTAGGGCGAGGGAGTTGGATATGGTGTGGGCGCCGGACCCATAAAGCCTTGTTAACAATGCAGAGGGTCTTGAACTTGATCCTTGCAGCCACTGGGAGCCAGTAGAGAGTTTTCAGGGCTGGAGAGATACGATGCCTGGGCTTGAGGCCAAGGACAAGTCTTGCAGCCCTGTTCATGATAAGTTGCAAAGGGCGGAGTGTAAAGGAAGGGAGGTTGAGAAAGAGGCTGTTGCAGTAGTCCAGCCTAGAGGGAACCAGGGCTCTGCAGACGTTGAGCTTCTGTGGAAAAGTGAGAAAAGGAAGAGTACCTCTGAGGAGGTGCAGCTAGTAGTGGGACTTCTTCAAGAGGTCTGTGGTGTGAGGAGAGAAGGAGAGGGTGGAGATGGCCCCAAGGAAGGCACCCCTGAATCCTATTTAATTTGCTTAAATTCCTGATGGTCTTTCCACAGTTCAGCATGTCAGAAATGACTACTTGAGGAAGACTGGCTGCAGTTAGGCTGTGGGTCAAAACATGTGTACATGTCTGTTGGAAGCACTTAAATTGGAAATTGTGGACTTAATGAAGTGTGGGAAAAATGCATCATTTGAAAACTACATATTGAAGGGAACTACAAAAACACAACAAAGTATGTTGTAAAGAAAAAGTGTTCTTTAGATTAGATCATTATTGATTTATGTGAAATTGTCTACAAAGACATTTTGCAAATATTTTCAGGAAGACTTTGTAAGAGTGTAGTGAATACATTATGGATATAAGAGAGTGTGAATATGTCCATTAACTGTTTAATGCTATTTTATATATGGTAGCTATCATGTCGAGTTCATTTCTGTAATAATCAAAAGGAAAAAGTTCACTTCTTTAGATGGATTACTTGCATAAGAGACGTGGGTGTGGGTGATTGGGTGTTGGGCATGTGATGAGGTCCCCTACCTGAGCCTGGGCACTAGTAGAAGTGACCCAGGAGGCAGTGTGCCTTCCTGAGCCAAAGAATACTGTTTACAGAGGGCAATTTGGCGAGAATCCCCTGACCACCTTACTTGGGTCCCCAGTATCTGGCAGTGGACAGTCATATGGCTTCACCAGTGGGCAGTCCCAATGTTCCCCCTCTTCCAAGTCCAAATATTCAGCACACAAATTGAATGCTTTTCCTTTAAGGGAAACCCTCTCCTTGCCCCAGATGAAGACAACATAGGTCTAGACACAGTTGTCAGCTCCACCTGCACTTTTGGGGGCTTGCAGGACCTATGGTGTTCCCCACAATCTTTGAAACCATCGACTTCCTGAACACTGGGAGACTTACACAGAAAGAAACATTACATAGCCAGAGTTCCCCATCAAGGGAACCGTGAGCCAGGGAAGCATTGTATTCATTCTCCCTTTCGCTCAACCTCACAAATAAATAAGTGGAGATACCCAAGGAATCCAAAGGGCTTCCAGTCCTGAATTAATATATGGGTGACACCACTGGTCCCAATTCATTGCAGGCAGGCTTTGAGAGGGGTGGGGGAAGTCAGAGAATCATGTGTACATTTCAAGATGGTTGAAGAAACGACAGATATGGCCAAGATGGCCATTAGAACAGATATAGCTTTCCCCTTGTTCCCTGGCAGCCCCAGGTGTACCAAAAGAACCCAGCCAATTGCACGCTTCACTCAATTTCTTCTCACAGGTGCAGACTCTTGGTTAAAGGTCTACACAGGTGGCAGGGGGCAGTCATTCCTAGGTGCTGGGTGTGAATTGTTGGAGCCGGTTGTGGTGACAGGTGAAGGAGTTTGGAGTGCATTGAAGGGACTGTGGAGGAGTCAGGGTTATTGGAGGCAAGAGGGGGCGAGAAGTCAGTAGGAGGCAGTTGGAGATAAAAGAAGGTGGTAACATCAGGAGGAGCTGGTAGAAGACTGGTGCAGGTGGTAACATCAGGAAATGGTCTGGAATTTAAGGGAAGTGGTGTGGTGTATTTATGATTGTGATTCTTGACTTGCTTAGAAAGGTGAACTGTTATACAACTGATAAGTAAATAAATATATATTCTTTTACTTAGAAGCCTTGAGTCAGTGTTTGCCTGAATCATAGTAATTGCTGCCCTTTTTGTAACTATTTGTACTGCTCACTTACTCTTGAGATAAGTCTGGCTGCTCCGCTACTGCTACCACTATAACTGTGTAGTACAGGCTTGTACCAAAGGTGAAACTGTACTGTCACTTGTAGTCTTAATTGTGTGTAGTATTCCCAAAGGGTACTGCATATAATTCTGCCTAACAGAAGGTAATTTCCAAATGGGCTGGATCTACACCTCTATCCCTTGACTATTAGGTCAGTAATGAACAAACAGCTCACAGACCGTTCAGAGAAATCATTACAGCTGAAAATGACTGCTTCTCTGTTGAAGCTATTTTGGAGACATTGGGGGACATTCTGAGTATGGTAGTAGTCATGGCGCTATTTGCGCCATGAATACCTCCCATATCGGTACCGACTCCGGTTTGGTTCAATGGTGTCTTACCGGTGTAGTGCGACCTTTGTGGGACCGGTAAGTCACCATTGAAAATGCCATTCCCCATAGGGCTCAATGGGAATGGGGAGGGTGCAAATAACAGGCTTGCGTATGTCAAGCCCGTTATTTGCACCCTGGTCCCTTAATGGGTCCGTCCACAACGGCTGGTCAGACCAGCCATTACTGGAGGGACCCGCTAAGGGATCTTGTAGTAGGGCGGTAAGGGATTACCGGCACTGGTCTCCTTACCGGTGCCCGGTATCCCTTACCGCCCAACTCGGAATGAGGCCCATTGATTTCAAAAGGTTATTTTGCTGAACACTACCCTATCCCTCTCTAACAGGGCTAACTGCAGGTATGCCAATTCTCATAGTTCGAACAGGTATTTTTATAGATATGGTACAAGCAAAAACATTCTTAATAGATAAATATTTCTTGAATATTTGTTCATAAAATATTTCCATTTTACAAAAGGTTTCTTTAAAAAACACCTTTTGAGATCAATCATACAGCAGCCACCACACAGCTCAGCAAGTAGGATTCGTAATCATAGAAATCTTTGACTTTTTCTATCTCTAAGGGGCAATTTGGCTAAAAGAAATGAGTTCAATAAAAAAGCTAATCTAGGATCCTTTAATTGGGCCCGACAGAATGCGAGAACTCCAATGAATTAATGATTCTGCATGGAAGGGATACCCCCAATAATACACGATCAATTGGTGTAATGAGCCTTTATTAGAATGAAGATGAAGAGATGGTGTGGACAGTGTATCCCCAAGTGAAGCTTTGGGCCTTTTCTCACTAAGAAATAGTCAACTTGGCCCCACACCAAAGATTGATTTTTTTTAAATCGTGCATTCATTGTACATTGGATTAGTCGTGTATCTTGAGGATAGCTGTATATTGAATGTATTGTTTATGTTATGATATATGTTATTTATAACATGCCTGTACACAAGTCTACACAAGTGTTTTTTCAGAGCTTTATGGCTGACATGCTTAGATATGTGAGGTTCATATTTCAGTACTCAGTGAAATTACTCTATGGGGTAGCCATATGTAAACATACTATTGGATATGTTTTTGAATTGCAAACTTTAGATTTCATGCGTCTTAGAAATTATTCTTCAAAGTCCAATGAGTGTTAGATCAGTTTCAAACCTTTTTTTAGTTTTACTTGCAATTTTCATTTGTCATATATTACCAAAACTTGTTTCCAAAATTTGTGAGTCATACATTTCTTAAGCTTCTTTTACCAAAGTTTGCGTAGAGTTTAATTTTCAACTTGTTCAACCTTTTGTCAATTCTTTCTTTTAAACCTTTCAAAAAAACCTCTACACGTGTTTCTCCACTTGAGTGTGACTCCTCAGGAGGTGAGATTAATAATGACCTTGATGGTCAAAATTACTTTGAAGAATTATTTCTAAGGCAGATGAAATCTAAAGATTGCAATTCAATAAAGTATATACAATGCTGGGCAAACACAGCAGTTAATCTTTAGTCAAGTAACAAGACCTCCCCAAAATAATTAAAACCAGATGCTTGCCTGGATAAAGAGTGCATGTTTGCAACTATCAAATGTCGACACTCAACACAGCTACATCAAAAGTACTAAAATAAAGATAGAGCAGAGCTGCTAGTGGACAAAGAGCAGACATCAGGAAGAACAAATTCAGATGAAAGGAAAATCAGATTAGTCACAGCATATAGCTTGGACCATTATAAAATAAGGAAAATATTAAACAAAGATTGGAAAATTCTTCAACTAGACCTAATTTTAGGAAGACATTTGGACAATAAACCGTCATTGACATTCAGGAAAGCTGCATCCATCAAAACAATCATCCGTCCCAGCTACATGAAACCGACTTATTCTAAATCAGGAACAATTGAATCAATCTCGAGAATCCCAGAAATTAAAGGAAATCACAAATGTAGAGGGTGCAAGATGTGTCCCCAAATATTGGACAAACTAAAGGAAATTTAAATTGCCAAACGACACAACAAAAGACATTTTTGACTTCAAAAATTGTAACACACAATTTGTGATCTATGGAATTATATGTCATTGTAAAAAAATGTATATTTGAAGCACCATCAGGAAATTAAAAACAAGAATAATGGAACACATAAGAACAATAAAAAAATCAAGACTCAAGATACCCATTGGCAATTCATCACAATTTGGAACATAAAAATCAAAAAGACGAAGATTTGAAATTTGCAAGTTTGGCAACCACCATGGAAATTCTGAGAGGTGGAAACAAAACCGGAAAACTCAAGCAGCTGGAATCAAAATGGATAACGATGATGGACAGTTGTCACAGTGGCCTTAATCAGGAAAATTAATACTGGTCATTTCTATAACAATAATATTATGGGGTGTAAAAATGCAATCTTTCAAGAATTAATTAATTATGCTAATCGTTACAATTTATTCTGCTAATATATTTTAATCCATCTTAGAAATCACCTCTGTGAAAATTATTCCCAAACTTACTTCATACATATCCCCTTTATACACACCAAACAAATTTAATTTTGGATTTTACTAAATTCATCTAATTAGACGAAATTGATTATTCTTTCATTGTACGAAATATACAATGAAGGACGACAAACATTGGTCCTCATTGTATCGTCAAAATTTTAGACTAATAAACTTGTGCACAGAATAAATGCAAAATATAGCACAGGTACACCGCAAATTGTCACGTTGTGAAAACTAACAAATAAGTGCTAAGCGTTTAACAAGGACGTTCTGACGTCATTGCGTGAGATTTGAACGCAGTGACGTTAGACGCCCCAACGCCTGTTCACATGAAAGCAGGAGCCATTCTCAGTATGCCGCTCTCGGCCGATCGGAGAAGGACAACTGCATCCTTCTGCATCCAATTTGGTTACAAACAAGCAAGTACAAGGTCGAAAGGCCTCATTTAGATCCTACATGCTTTAACTTGGAAAACATATTTTTTTTAAAATTCGCCACAGCCACTAATTCAATCTGTAGAATAAAGTTTCATTCGTATTGAGAGAGCCAGTGGCTCACAAGCCATTAAAACAATGTACATCTTTGTTCTCCCCCCCACCACACCTTTTTGTCTTCTCTCTAGAAATTAGAGCACTTTAACAAGAGCAACAGCATACACGAAAATTGTAGACTACTGATCAATACCAAATTACCTCAAATACACAACAGGGTAAGTTAAATTCGAAAATCATAACCATTGAGCTATTGATTTTATTTAATTGAAAGGGTTATTCCTTTCCAAGCCCATAAAACCAATGAGAAACATAATGTATTAAATCATTAAACAAACTTGACAACATTATTTTCTTTTTTTTCTTTTCGAAATAGCTTTTTCAGTTTTTAGTTAATGAAATTCAAAAGAAATGCGATCATTTTGACCATCAAGGTCATCATTAATCTGACCTCCTGAGGAGCCTTGCCCATGTGACGAAACTTGTGTAGGTTTTTTTTTAACAGTTTAAAAGAAAGAATTGACAAAAGGTTGAAAAAGTAGAAAAATGAAACTCTAAGCAAACTTTGGTAAAAGAAGAAGCTTAAGAAATATATAACTCACAAAAATCTAAAAAAAAGTTTTGGTAATATATGCCAAGTGAAAATTGTCAAATAAAAATAAAAAAAAGTTTGAAACAGATCTAACTCTCATTGGACTTTGAAGAATTATTTCTAAGGCGCATGCAATCTAAATATTGCAATTCAATAAGGTATATACATTGCTGGGCAAACACAGCAGTTAATCTTTAGTCAAGCGACACAAACCTCCCCAAAATAATTACAACAGGAAGCTCGCCTGGATAAAGAGTGCATGTTTTGCAATTATCCATAGAAATAGTAGTAGCTACGCAGTAAAATATTAATTATATGTGGCACTTTTTGAAAATAATTTGTAGCCGATTTTGCCTCATATGGATATAAAAATTCACAAATATTTCTATGATTACTAATCCCCTTTGGTGTAGTAACAAGTTGTAACAATTGATCTATAAAAAACAATTTATTTAAAAGAAAATGTATTGTAAAATGGAGATATTTTTAGGATAGATGTTCAATAAATACAAAAGATATTTTTATATGAAGAATGTTTGTGATCCTATCATCTCAATAGAAATAAATGCCTGCTCTACATATGAGAATTGCAATACTGAGAGTTAGTCCTGATAGAGAGGGATGGGACAGTGTTCATATTTGCACGTCTTTCCCCAGTCAAAAAAAATTACCTTTTGAAATCAATGATTCCAAAATAGCTTCAGCCGGGCCAAGCAATATTCAGCTCTATTGATTATCAGTAGGTGATATGTGAGGTGATAGGGGAGGTGGAGGGCCACGGATCATATGTATCCCAGTCTCGGACATGGCTCTGTCTTCTTGCTGTCCGTGATATGTCCATGATAAGGGAAGCTGCCCGCACCACAGTGAAAGCCACGTCTGAAAGAAATGTATCCTGCTGGACAATGGAGCCTAGGAGAGCTATGTGTGTCATGTATGATGGATGTGTACGTGATCAGAGGGATTGATGACCCCATATATAATTCTTTCTTAGGGCCCCATCAACTCATCTGCCCACTGGATCATGAACAGAAGCTTCTTCGGGAACCAGGAAGACTAACAGGGACGGTTCTTGCACTGCGAGCGGGTCGAGCTTGGTTGTGATCCTTGGATGGGCGAAACAGTTGGGGTAATTCCATTCCTGCTCGATATCACTGCAAACCACAGGAATCAGAGGGAGCCCTTTCTTTACCATGTTCCTTAAGTGCAAGATAGTGGGTTTTGCTGCAAGTGAATATTCCTTCGAAAATCCAATGCACTGGGACACATGTCCAAGTACTTTTTATATACATCCTGGTCCTGTTACCTGCCTAAGAGTTCTTCTTTTGTGCTCTCATCCTTACTGTGGATGTGAGGGAGGAGGCATTAAAGGCTGAAAGGAAGAATTATATCTGGATGCATGCCCTTTGACCCTGGCCTCATGCTTTGTAACTTTCCTTTTCACTTGCACAGTCTCCCTTATCCGATCGATGTTGAATCCTGTCAGAGACTTTGGACTTTGTTTTCAATTTTTCTCCTGAAAGCAGAAGATCTTGAGAATTCTGAGTCTGAGGTATGAGTAATATGTCTTGGCTTTTAAGTTCTCTATTGGGCCCCATCGTACTGGTGACAAGATCCCAGCATATTTGCTTCAGTGTAAGCCTTGTGCGTGTTTGTGTGGAAACAAGCCATACACGTCATTTATTTATTTATTTATCTTTACATTTATATAGCGCACAGACATCCCAAGGGCATTGTGGCGCTGTTAGTTGCACTAGACTTAGTTACACTGTGCATACGTTAGTGCATTGGAGAGCAGAGATGTAATACAAAAAAAAGTACACAGTTCATAGTATCCCGTGTATGGGGATGGACGTCGTGTCGGGGGTAAGGTGATCAGGTGAATAGGGTGATTTTCATGGTCTTACGGAAGGCGGTGAGTGATGGTTCAGCTTGCAGGGCAGTGGGGAGGGCCTTCCAGTGCAGGGCGGCTAAGTAGGGGAAGCTGGCGCCACCTGCTATTGCTCTTTTTACCATGGGTACGGTGAGCAGGTTAGCATAGGGGGTCCTAATTGGTCTTGGGGAAGAATACGGGTGGATTCTTTGCGATAGGTATGCTGGTGCAGCGAGGTGAATGCATTTGTGGGTGAGGGTCAGGGCTTTGAGGCTGATCCTCTCCTTTATGGGGAGCCAGTGGGAGGCTCTTCTGGCAGCAGAGATGTGTTCTCTTTTGGAAATGCCTTGTACTTTGCGTAAGGCGTTGTTTTGTTCATGAATAAGGACATGCACAGGAGAGTAGTAGCTACCTTCCACACGGAGGAATTAGCTATGACATCTCTACTTGGCCATGTCTGGATGTCAGAGCTTTCTGGTGGGTCAGTGGGTGCGCTGGAGGTCTCTCCTGGCCTGGATCAGATTCGGGGGAGATTGGTGCCCACACACATTGGGTACGTTCCATAGATGCTTAATCATGGCCAATGCCCAGCAGGCTGTCGGACCACCTCCCTCATAGTGTTGCAATGGTGTCTGTGGGAAGGAGGAGTCAGCCCAAGCAAGCTTTCTCTGAAAGATCATCGACCAGGTGGACACAACAAAAAGGACAGGTGGATTTCGGAATCTGAGAACATTTATACCCAGGGTACAGGTAGGCGGGGGATTTTTATTAAAACGTAGAAACCTTAAATGGGTTTTGAAGAATGAGTGGCAGAAGCAGACTGGCTTCATGTGAATAAGGACTGCGATGAGGAAGAGAGGACATGGGTCACGGACAGAGCGTGTGGCATGCAGTGTCAACACTTTTGAATGTTTGTATCTGTTTGCATTGTTTCAAAACAGCTCTTAAGCAGTGAAAGGCAGTGCCACCTAAAACACAACAAAATCATTCACCACTAGTAACACTTGTGTACAGGCGCGTTATAAATGACTTATCATAGCACATCACTAAGGTTAGGAATTTTGGAATTTCGATTTTCGACCAAAATAACACCAGGAGGTCAATGTTATTATGCAGCCAGTCCCCCCAGCACACTGTCCCTGCCGCTGGCTAGATGGAAAGAGAGCCAGTCCCCCCAGCACACTGTCCCTGCCGCTGGCTAGATGGAAAGAGAGCCAGTCCCCCCAGCACACTGTCCCTGCCGCTGGCTAGATGGAAAGAGAGCCAGTCCTCCCAGCACACTGTCCCTGCCGCTGGCTAGATGTCCCTGCCGCTGGCTAGATGGAAAGAGAGCCAGTCCCCCCAGCACACTGTCCCTGCCGCTGGCTAGATGGAAAGAGAGCCAGTCCTCCCAGCACACTTTCCCTGCCGCTGGCTAGATGTCCCTGCCGCTGGCTAGATGGAAAGAGAGCCAGTCCCCCAGCACACTGTCCCTGCCGCTGGCTAGATGGAAAGAGAGCCAGTCCCCCCAGCACACTGTCCCTGCCGCTGGCTAGATGGAAAGAGAGCCAGTCCCCCCAGCACACTTCCAGAGCCAGTCCCCTCAGCACACTGTCCCTGCCACTGACTAGATGGAAAGAGAGCCAGTCCACCCAGCACAATGTCCCTTCCGCTGGCTAGATGGAAAGAGAGCCAGTCCCCCCAGCACACTTCCAGAGCCAGTCCCCCCAGCACACTGTCCCTGCCGCTGGCTAGATGGAAAGAGAGCCAGAGCCAGTCCCCCCAGCACACTGTCCCTGCTGCTGGCTAGATGGAAAGAGAGCCAGTCCCCCCCAGCACACTGTCCCTGCCATTGGCTAGATGGAAAGAGAGCCAGTCCCCCCAGCACACTGTCCCTGCTGCTGGCTAGATGGAAAGAGAGCCAGTCCTCCCAGCACACTGTCCCTGCTGCTGGCTAGATGGAAAGAGAGCCAGTCCCCCCAGCACACTGTCCCTGCCGCTGGCTAGATGGAAAGAGAGCCAGTCCCCCCATTACACCGTCCCTGCCGCTGCCTAGATGGAAAGAGAGCCAGTCCCCCCAGCACAATGTCCCTTCCGCTGGCTAGATGGAAAGAGAGCCAGTCCCCCAGCACACTTACAGAGCCAGTCCCCCCAGCACACTGTCCCTGCCACTGGCTAGATGGAAAGAGAGCCAGAGCCAGTCCCCCCAGCACACTGTCCCTGCTGCTGGCTAGATGGAAAGAGAGCCAGTCCCCCCCAGCACACTGTCCCTGCCGTTGGCTAGATGGAAAGAGAGCCAGTCCCCCCAGCACACTGTCCCTGCCGCTGGCTAGATGGAAAGAGAGCCAGTCCTCCCAGCACACTGTCCCTGCTGCTGGCTAGATGGAAAGAGAGCCAGTCCCCCCAGCACACTGTCCCTGCCGCTGGCTAGATGGAAAGAGAGCCAGTCCCCCCATTACACCGTCCCTGCCGCTGCCTAGATGGAAAGAGAGCCAGTCCCCCCAGCACACTGTCCCTGCTGCTGGCTAGATGGAAAGAGAGCCAGTCCCCCCAGCACACTGTCCCTGCCGCTGGCTAGATGGAAAGAGAGCCAGTCCCCCCATTACACCGTCCCTGCCGCTGCCTAGATGGAAAGAGAGCCAGTCCCCCCAGCACACTGTCCCTGCTGCTGGCTAGATGGAAAGAGAGCCAGTCCCCCCAGCACACTGCCCCTGCCGCTGGCTAGATGGAAAGAGAGCCAGTCCCCCCATTACACCATCCCTGCCGCTGCCTAGATGGAAAGAGAGCCAGTCCTCCCAGCACACTGTCCCTGTCACTGGCTAGTTGGAAAGAGACTTGAAGACTAGAGGCCGTGCCACAAGAGAAAGAAATCATTCGCACAATTGATCCATGGGTCTGATGTGTTGTCCTTTAGGGTTTTGTTGGTATTAAATCGGGTGTCCGTGCATTAATGTCAGTTGTCTGTGTTGGGGTACTTTGAACTGAGTTCAGTTGTCTCTCTCTCCCTGTCAGACGTGTCCCAAGCTCACGCTCACATTGAAATAAAATAGACCGAGAGGTACCTCTACCTTATTCGTAGTTTTCAGCTCCTGATACAGTTCTTTCAAGATGTGTGCTCACAAGAATGTCTTTTAACAATAGTTTACCACGACCTGGAAAGCATTGCTTGATTGCATGTTATACTGACTGATATATCGCCTATTTGTCTGACATTATAAAGAATGCTAGAGGCCTAGAGTTTATTAACGCCGTGAGGCATTGTTACAGAAATGTACTATTTGTATAAGCATTTATGGAGCAATAATTATGAATATATATTTAGTATCACATGTTCCTCTGTAAAGTGATTCTGTTGTACGTGTAGAACGATATAAACCTCTAAATAAATAAATAAATTGTCTCAATGCAGAGAGAGAGATCACAAAACTAGATCTGAAAGCAATGATAAAGCGAGTTGAGTTACCGTGGGATTTCCATCCGACCACTGAAAGTCTCCTTCTATCGTCCGGTCGTTCAAGCCGATCCACTGATACTCCTTATACTTATCTACAAATAAAAGGTGTGACATGAGTACACTAACAAAGTACAACTAGGGTAGAAGGCTGAAGAGGGCACTCATCTCGCTTAGGCGGTGTGGGAACATGTTAAAGATGAATGTTAGAACCAAGCACATGTTGTATTCAAGGCCAGCAAAAATGCATGGCAGGGGCTCAGGGCCAGACAGGACTCATTTTGAACTGTACACTCGAACGCTTCCAGATGGAGCTTTTCGAAACCCCGCCATATTTCCTTTCTTTGCAAAGGGTGGTTAAGCTTATACCATAGCAACGCTCATTGAAAAAGCAAAGCACAACTGTATTAAAAGACACTGGCCCTCATTACGACCCTGGCGGAGATCCATGGTGCAATTTGCACCATGGACCATGGCGCAGAGCTGCCAACTCCGCCATGGGGGTTGGCGGACTTACCGCCCCATTCCGACCTTGGCGGGGCGGTAAGTCCCCAATCCCCATTTACCCTTCCCCATTCCCATTTTTGCCCCATAGGGTATAATGGGAGTGGGGAAGGCGTTAATTACGCCACCGTAGATTACGGTGGCGTAATTAACGAGAGGACCCGTAGCGCCATGGATTTTTCCACCCGGAAAATCCGGGCGTAAAAATCACCATGGCGCTACGGAAAGTCCTAATCTGGCGGAGAGGTACGCCATGCATTACGCTGGCGTAAACCCCTCTCCGCCAGGGTCGTAATGAGGGCCACTCTGTTTGATTGCAACAATATGGTGTAGAAGAATTGCCATCTAGTTTGGACCTCTCATTGTATATGCCTTGCTGCAATGGCCCTCATTACGACCCTGGCGGATTTCGCGGTGCAAAATGCACCGCGGAGCATGGCGGAAAGCCGCCGATAGCGCCATGGGGGTTGGCGGATTTACCACCCCATGCCGACCTTGGCGGAGCGGTAAATCCCCAATCCCCATTTTACCCTTCCCCATTCCCATTCTTGCCCCATAGGGTATAATGGGAGTGGGGAAGGAGTTAATTACGCCGCCGTAAAGTACGGCGGCGTAATTAACAACGAGGTCCCTTAGCGCCATGGTTTTCTCCGCCCGGTAAAACCAGGCGGAGAAAACCTCCATGGCGCTAAGGGAACTCGTAGTACGGCGGACGGGTCCGCCGCGATTACCGCTGGCGGTATCCCACTCCGCCAGGGTCGTAATGAGGGCCAATGTCTTATTTGCGAGCTCAGCGGTATTTTGTACCTCCCAGAGTGAAACCACCCTCGACTCAACCATTAGTCCCTGTTACGTTAACATTCTGCTTGAAAAGATCATAGTGCAGTCAAGTTTCTAGTCAAGATGATTGCTCTTTACGTTACTCTCCTATTACTTGAACTAAATACATACCATGGCCAATGAGTACATATACCAGCGCTGAGCTGCATTGTTTAAAACCTCTTGTGTTTGCAAGTGGATTAAAGCAGGACTGCAATGCAGTAAACATAAATGACCACCATCTCTGGGGACAGCAGCACATCAGACTGCTCATAACTATCTGGGTGTAGCGAGGGAGAAGAAAGCACATCAGCAAGTGTCTATTCACAAAGATAAAGGGTAAATAGCAGACATTCTGCACAATTTGCACGGATGAAGAGGGTCCGTGTAAATTCTTATTTCATTAGCACCAGCATTTCTTGTGAAGGTTCTAACGGCAATATTACTGGCCAGAAAGATCAAGTAACACAGGCACGTGTACCCACGTCAGGGCTCAAATGGCAGCGAACAAGGACACACGTAGAGCAGGCCCTCTTGCAGGAGAGGAGACAAACAAACTAAAACGTTTCCTTTGCTCTAAATGTGCCATTAATTGTGGTTGCCTTACCTCTGGCAGCCCGCCAGATTTTTGTTTGCATATTTTATGTAAGAGATGAAACATGCTACTTCTGTCTGTTAATTGTCACATCAAATTATTTCTCAGATTCTAACAAATGGAATGGCACCTTTAGATGCTAGTGTAGCTAGTTTCCCATCTTGCTGTGATGTCATCACTAAGCGCCTCGTTGTCGAGAGGCAAAATAGGGTCAATGTGGTAGAGCAAGAGGAAACACTGTTTCGGTGGGTTTGCCCACATCTGCCCCATCTGTAAGTTAGTCCCCACACAGAGAGTGAGCCAGAGCAAACTGTGGTAAGTAGGTTTCTATGATCCATGCAGAAAATCTGCACGGCCCTCAGGAAGGTAGGAAGGGAAGGGATGGGATAGTACCAGTCATAGTAGGAGCAGTCCTTTTGAAGTGTGGTACATGTCAGGCCAGTCCCTTTGCAAGGTTAGTGGGGGCCCAATCACCCACATATTAGGCTTGTGCCTCTAGAATATAACATAACAAATACTGCATACACATATGTATATATATATGAGATCAAGCAACGGGAACATTGTGAAACACACCAGTCTGATGCCGCCATACCTTTGGCAATATTCTGGGATCGCTTATTTTATGGAATAAGAATAAAGACTAACGTTTTAATCTTTATTTGGACTCTGGCATATTTATACGCAATTTAGCCTACTGGGAGTGCGACTCGATTGCCTATGGAAACATTGGTTGGAAAGAAGATATATATTTATATATATATATATATTTTAGAACCAAAAGAAAACAATGAGTCGATACTTTATTAGGCTAACAAAGCCATTTATTTTGCTTTATTTTGCTTATTTGCAAGCTTTCATGGAATGTCTCCACTTACTCAGGCAGGAATGGAACAAAGCCTTTGAAAACATCCCAGCATTACAGCTTACATTGCCCCTCCTGGGAATATCTCATTATCTGTGCCTGCCAGTACCTGATTTGTAGTTTTGCTCAGAGAGGCAAGTATTGGATATTCAACTCCAAGACACTTCAATGTATCGGAGAGTTGAACATCCAATTAAATCTGCACAGGGCACACCTAACAGCCGGGCTCGGGCATGATGAATCCCCTGACACCCACCCTCTCCTTCTTACCTCAATAAGGTGGAGGCTGGATCGGATGACTCCACCCCTTTACAAAACCTTTGCTGGACTGCACCTAGCAAACACATCCCACCTTCTAAAAAAAACACCACAGGCACTCATCTTCCCAGGCCATTACCAGCAGCAGTCCGGCTGGATTCTAGTACCTCCCTGTCATCACGCTATATGTGGTTGCTGAGAACTAGCCAGTTCCCAGCAGCCACTCAGGCAAATTGCTCTTTTTATCCCCTGCACCCTATGCGCACAGATCATGATAGCTTTATAGACCATGCCCTCGGGCCACATCAGGAGTTATGTGCCTGTAAACCTCATTAAATGCCCACAATGCTCTTGGCCTTTAAGTCAGTCTTCAGGGCCCATATCTCCTGTTATGGCCCTTGGTCTAGGTTTATAAAGCTTGATAGTCTGAGATTTCAGAAACCTTTCAACCACTGAAACTGGTTTGCCAATAGTCCGTAAAACGAGGTTGGTTTGTATCAGCTAAATCATCATCAAAGAATCTCCTTCACATAAATCACTGTTGTCCAAATACCACTTGTCTGGCCCATCAGTAATACCATGCAAATAAAGAACATTCTCCCAAAGAGGGGTATATCCTGTCTCAAGACGTATTTCAAACATTCCCACCATATCTATTCAATGTCGGAAACTGCTTGGGCCCTCTTCAATCACATTTTTGGTAATAAGTTGGACTATTAATTTTAACAAATGTTTTAGACTCTCTACTGGCTATTTGAATAAAAGACATATTGTGCCAGAGTTTCATTTGTTTCAAGCCACCATCCCAGAGATTCATGACGCCTTCACTGCCCAATAATAGTCTCAAATCTGAAAACAGTAGCCCGCCCAAATATATGAGTTTTAAATATTTAATTTACTTCTATGGGCACTTGCCACTACAAATAAAAGTTCTTAAAACTGTTTTTAATAAAAAAGAAAAAAAAAAGAATTAGAATTGTAGTAAAACATTTCCCTGCACAAATAAAGTAAACCACAGAGTATTTTCATAGTAATGAAAATCTACACTTTACAGTGATTGTGGTGTTTCTTAAGCAGTTCTTTGATGACTTTAACCAAAATGGCTCAAAACTCTAACTGAGCAAAAAAGTTGGATCATCAATCAATGTTATCTCCAGATATTCAATACTCTTTTATACTAGACTGGTAATTACACACACTTGAAACCAAACCTGTCTTTTTCCATTAATTTATTTCTATGCTTATATTTTAATAATAGCTTGTGCTATTTTAAATGTTACTTTGAGTGATAACTCTAGGATGCACAAGAGCTATATCATCCCTTAATACATTCGTTTTGGCAATTTCCCTGTGATATGTTTAGGAGAAGGCAATGATGTTCATAACCTCCTATCAGATGTTCTGTCAAGTGTGCGATATGTAATGCAAGAAGGATAGCTGATAATGAACACTCTTGCAATGTATCTCTCTATGTCATATACAGCCGAAGAGACATTAGTTAGAGAAATACAAAGTGCATGATACCTATATAATTGGCAAATGGAGTTGGCCAATACTTTCACAAACTCTAATCTTAAAATGTACTGGCCATTGGAAGTCCCAAGGACCCCTACCAAAGTTCTTTTCTCTTATTCATAATAATCACCATGAGAGGTGACTGATGGAGTTTATATAGATCCAGCAACGCTGCCACATAGTGTTCTCAGTATTCCTACATGTTCTAAGAAATCTAAGTTGGTGCAAATCAACTTTATCCAACAAAGTGTGTGCTATGATATTGGTAAAAGTCTTTGCAAGCAGTTTCCCATAATCATTCAATAGAGAAATTGGCCTGAAAGAAGGACAAAATATTGGTACCTATTTATTTTTCTGGAAATTCATAGTATTTAACTTATTCCAAGCGGGTGGTGTTATACGCTCCAAAACAAAAATAGCGATCGATATCTGACAAATGGTTGATGTTAGCTTTTTCAAAAATGTTTTATAAAATACATTTCAGAACAAGCCCATCATCACCAGCTGCTTTGTCGTTGACCATATTGAAAACAGCATATATGTGTCTTTCAAAGTTAAAGACTTTCTCAATTGCTGCTTTTGGTCTAGACTAAGCTAACATTTAAGGATCCTTCTTAGATACTCATCAGTATTCTCAGATGCAACATGTCTCCTGGATCATACGATTTTCTTTATCCATATGTTCCTTAATATAGATGTTTGTACAGAACCCCAATATGAAAGATTTGATGATATCCCCGAACATGACAATATGAGTATTCCCAACATTTTCTTATAAAGAATTCTACATGTATACCTATGTACTTTTAAAAAATACTCCATCTGCAAGCCATCATCTATTGAATGTCTATCTTTTTGGCTCAGGCTAAAGTGTTGAAATTATATCTCCAGCACAATACCAGTACAATCCTGAATAGCTTAAAGAATTACATCCCAAAAAACATATGTGTATATACTTTGTGTGGTGTTGAATAGAAAGTGAAAATATCTTACTTTGCATGTTAACTCCTCTACAGATCTCAATCCAACAATCACATTAAATTGAATATATTCTCTCTTCTTTTCACATGACTATTATTCATAGTCAGCAGTGTGTATTCTACTTTAAGAGCCAAGCAAACATTATAATCCACACCCATTATGGCATGTCCAGTGAAAATGAAGAGTTACAGTGCTAATTTTCCCCAAAAGGTTTGCCACCTCTTTTAGGCGCATGCATGCAACATAATGCTACATCTGTATTAAGATATTTTCACTGTAACATCAGAAATCTGCCCTCGTTATCTAAAGATACTATTGATATGGGTGTATTTTCATTGATAATTAAAATTGATTATCCGAAATATGTGAAGTCTTTGTAGAAAACCAGAATTAACAAGCCCTGAACAATCTGATCAACTCACTGATAGAAATGGGTACATGTATTTCCTAAAAATAGAGACCATCTTTTCAAATGGCCTCAAGATACTGAAAGGCAAAGTGTGCGGAAGTGTTACGTGTGTGGACCTGCTGCTACTGTTTGGACGCGCTTTGGATGTGTTTCCTGCTTCTTGTGTTCCCAGTAAGCTTATGGCCTTTAGGAATATGCATATGTAGCGGATGGGATTACACCAGAATAACTCTGAGTCCAAATAACCGTACAAACTCAAGAAGATGGCAAGTGACTTTTTTATTAACAATTATCTGAAAAAGGGAAGTTACAACGAACATCAACGGATGTATGCTCAGTCTCTCAGTGATTTTCACAAACAACATGATTATATACTCATTATGCATCAGAGTGATGTCCTACTACGTGGCAATAGTGAAAAACCAATCAAGGGTCGGTATTGGTTAAGGGAAGCATCTAGATATACAGTCATATAGGAGCTAGGATTGTTATTGGCTGTTCTTTATCAGGTGGACAACTTATGCCTACCTCTTCAAAATATGTCATTTCAGAAACACTAGTTACGTTGTGTTTGATTGGTCTTCTAAGCCATTAGGTCATTTGTTATATGGACTAATACAATTGATTGGCATGCCCGTACCATGTCTGGAACATCCGGTTCATTTAGCAGCACGTAAGCCAAAACCCAGGTGCGGGGAGATAGGACATGAAGCTACCTCACCACCAAATTAGCCCAACATCTCTCATCACCCATGCCTTATGCCATGAAATTGTCTTTGTACTTAGCCTTGCATAGAATTCTCCTCCTCGGAATGCACAGGAGTGAGGGCACTCACTATTGTGTCTGGAACTTCAAGTTCAAGCTTTAGTTCCATCTTTGGCTCACGCGATATGAGACCACGATTTGGTCCATTTTTCAGCTTTTAAATGCTTAAATGAATTAAAACTTGCCATCCTTTGTGTTCTTTCATGCACCTTAGCATGAGAGGATTCATCCTCCGCACACTCGTTCTTCTTCAGAGTAGATAGATGGCCTTGATTTCTAGGATCTTGATTTCAGGCCAGACAAGCCTCGTCACACAGCTCCACTAGCCTGTTTATTCTGCTGTGACACAGCTTTTCTTTCTTCTTTCATGGTTTTTTCATCTTACTATTTCTTGATACCAATGTTCAGTATCTATACAATGGCGGCTTCACCTGCATTCTATTCACTTCTCATAGCTAGCCTATACAATGATTTGATCTACCTTGTGTTTCAGCATCTGTACATTTATTGAACTTCTGTTTTGTGAAACACTTAGTTAACATGCAATCTTCTTCTTTTCCACTTTGATAGTCCACTCAATTCTTTACTTTGTCATTTTTCCTTTAGGATCCATACATCATCTTCCTTCAGTATCTCGGAACGTCGTGCACACTTTCTTATGACCTCATCAGTCCATTTTCTTAGCTCTTTCTCATATTCCTTCTGGGAGTTCTTCCTGCAGGTTGTCATCACTTCGAGGGTACATTTGATAGGGTTGTCTCAATGGGTATCTCCTTCCAAATATGGATGTGTTTCTGCTTATTGTGTTCCCATCAACTGCTGCTTTATATCTGCCAGTATAAGAACACTACACCCTCACAAAGCGATGCAAAGTGTACAGAAGTGTTCTACGTGTTCTTAAGTGGGCTGGAGTGAAAGGAGGGGTCCGCTCTCCTGCATGCAGAGTTTGCTGTCAAGGACTTGTGTGCGTGGTGCCCCAACCCCTTTCCCCTCGGAGCAGGGACAAACCACGGCTCACTACAGCTGGTAAATTTAATCCACCTTTACTAGAACTCTTAATATGAAAAATATAAAGAAAATAAAACAGCATAAATATGGATTAAGGAGTTCTTCGATCCAAGCTGGCAAGCGTAACTAGAGCCCTGTGACATTAAATGGCAACACTAAGGGACACCTAGTCATAAAAGAGATAAACTGGACCTTAATACCAAAGTGACATCAACGAGGGGAGGTGCTGTGGGTGAACTGCCTCCCCCTTTCTCCAGTCCTTGAAGTCCCAGAGAGAAAAACTGTTTTATATCTCCCCAAATTTACGATAATAATTCACTACTTAAATTATGCCTAGGGTTACAACGAAGCTCACTTGGGGGAGCAGATGCACAGTTAAACGCGGGGACATCATTTCCCCAAAATACCTGGGGTAACAGAAGTGACATCACACCCTTGACCTGTGACCTGTGATGACATTACAGAATGTGATGTCATTTGACCACACCTCAAAGTGACTTCATGGGAAGCAATGGGACATGACCTTTCACCGCTTGAGAAAACAGGAAGTGGCATCACATAGCAATGTTCCTATGTAGACTACGAAAGATATGGTTACGATATCACTTCAATGTGATATACATTTCATACAAGAATGGATAACCATATGCATCGTTAATATCAGTGTGTATAGGCTCATATTACCAAATTACTGTGAATGCAAGCAGACGTCCAAGGCAAAATGATAATGTTGTGTTATTATATAGCACTTACGCTTAAGCACTTTATATAGAAGAATCATAAATACAATATCACCTAACCTGTGTTGGTACTCATTTATCAACCACAGAAGGATGAAAGGCTGAGTTGGCCTTGTGGGGATTTGAACCTATAAAGGCACTATCAATACTAATCTCTAAAAAGGAAATATTAGAACACATAGGGAAACCGTAAAAGGACTGCAGTTGCATGAAACCACAGGCCTCGAAATATGGAAGTAGAGATGAAGACTCTTCAGCGCGAAGCACACCGTGTTCGCAGCCATGGGTGGAAAGACACCACTGATACATGCGTTGTCCACCAAACATTGCAAACTGCAGGCACTCTCCCAGGCAAGCTGGCCATATCAGTGGCAACAATGGGGACACGTGGTGTTACTCATTACCTTGAAAAGGTACATCAAGCTCTGAGAACAGGGTCCCAGGCATGAGAGAGGAAGGATAGGTGATAGAATAGCAGTTAGAATAGATAGGAGGGATAGAGAGTGCCATGGGAGTGGTGGCGGAGAGAGAGAGATAAACAGTGGAGCTGTAAAGTGCACAGGAACTCACCAAGTGGCCTAGCAGCCAGGCAGGCTCAGATGTAGGAGGTGTGCAATGGAAGACAATTAGTGCACAGATTTAAAAGTGCCCCTAAATTCAGATTTTTCAAAAAGCTCTAAATACAGCACAAAAAGGAGGATGCACAGATTTAAAAATCACACATAAATTCGAATTTTCAAAAGAGCACTAAATACAGCACAAAAGGGAGGATGCAGAGAGTAGCTCCTCTCACTTGTAGTAAGTGCATGGGAGAGTTATGCAATTGGATATTCTTCCTGATCCTCTTGTACGTGTTTCTGAACTGCATCTGCTGCCCAGTCCGATGGGTCAACCTCACCCATAAAATGACAACTGTTTCTCATTTAATACAGTTTTGGTGTGTTCCAAAAGCAACATCTTAGGGAAAGCCTCTTCGTCGTATTACGTCTAGTTCAATTTGATGTTCCTCAACAATCGGTTTATTGGAAGCACTGTCAGAATAGTGTGAAATAAACATCCTATACAAATAAGCCAATCCCAAGAATTGTTGCACTTTTCTGATGGTTGGAGTGGACAGCCAACTCATGGTGGCTGAGAAGTATTTAAGATACACGTTGATGACTTAGGCAGATAGCATAACCCCAGGTAAGGTGCCCAGGCTGCATCGAAAACACACTTCTCCGGTTTCACCAGTAGTTTGTGCTTCCTTAAGAAATGTAACACTTCACATACCGACCTGGCGTATGCTTCATCTGATTTATAGAATATCCCAATGTCATTAAGGTAGACAATTACAGCGAGGTGTAATAGATAAGAAAAGAGATGGCCCTGAGCCTCTGGAAGACCGCAGGAGAATTATATAGCACGCAGGACACTCACAGAGGTGCCTAAAGGATGACTTCCATTTGACCCCAGCCTTTAATCTTATAAAACGGTAAACTCAATGTAGCTCTGGCTTTTTGAATATGTTAGCGGCTTGGACTGCCTTGAGAACATGACAAACCAAGGGGGTTCCATGTCGTTTCACCGACCGACTTTTCCCGATGGGTGTTTTGCTGTGGGAGTTTTGCTGGAAAACGTCATCGAAATTATTTTAACATTAATTTTCGGGGTGTTCTCCCGCCAATCCCCCGTGAATGTAATGATTTTTTATTTACCTTCCCCCCAACCCTTTATTTACCCTTTCCCACACCCCCAAAACATTTCAATGGGAATGTTTGGCAAAACTCCCGCGGCAGAACACCTGTCAGTAAAAATGGGTGTCGGCAAAAGGACGTGATACCACCAAGAGAAGGGCATAGTTGCCCTTCATTGTTATTCAATTTATTCCCAAGTACTAAACAAAGGCAGGGTTTAGCAATGTCTGTCATGAGCAAGAAAAATAAGGTCTCATATCCTGTGGATTTTGGGTGGGTGATAATCCAGTTATGTAGATTGGAATACAAACCTTCCTTGAGGGCTTCTTTTACGGGTAAGACACTGGGGAATCAGGAAGGAGGTAAATGCCACAGGCATCCAAATGATGAGGTGGTAATTCCTAGAATGCATGATCATTAAATATATCCAGAAAGCTGTGATGCTTTTTTGAATCTTGTTTAGTCTAGATATCGCCTAGGAGGTAGAAGGTGAGGCAGATCCGACAGATACCTCCAACACGCCTATACCAGAACATACTGCAAAACATACTGCAGAACATTCATGCAAAATCCAGAACTCAAAAAGAGAGTTTTAGTGGTACAAGTGGCAAAGGGGTTATGAGACTGCAACCAAGGCATCCCAAGGATCAGAGGGTAATTAGAGGCCTTGCTGAGATCAGAAGAAATATGTTCAAAGTGGATAGTGATTCCCATGGTTAATGCTTCCGATTGTGCTGTAAATGGGCCTGGGACGCATGGCTGTCTATCGACTCAATCAAAGGCTGAGAGTCGGTCTTGAGTACTCTAAGAATTCCTTGTAATTTGATCCCTTTAATTTCCATGAAGAAGCCTGTTGCACCACTGTCCACTAAGGCGGTGTTGGTCAGTCACTATTTAGGTCCCAAGATGAATTTTGATTGTAACAGCAACACGAAGGTGTCATTGATTTCTGCAGCTAGGAATGAAGAGGTCAAAGGGCTTTGAAACAAAGAAAGTGTTTTCTGATCTCTGTGGAGGTACTATTGGGCATTCTTGTACAAGAAGGGTTTTGAAACCACAGTGCATACACAGACCCTAGTTATATCTTCTGCTCTGTGCATCATTGGAGGGCTGCCTTCTTGTGGTTTCTACTTGCATGAGTTTCGGTTTTCTTCCAGTAGTTCTCTGAAGTTGTTTTTTTTATTTTATTTGTTTTATTTATTTATAGGTTATTTATAATGCGCCTATGCAGCATATGGTGTTTCAAGGGGCAACAAGACAAAAGGGGGGGAAGGGTGAAGAAAAACAAAAA
This sequence comes from Ambystoma mexicanum, assembly GCF_040938575.1. NCBI lineage: Eukaryota > Metazoa > Chordata > Amphibia > Caudata > Ambystomatidae > Ambystoma > Ambystoma mexicanum. The sequence goes on from NC_090921.1 coordinate 1,489,039,772, forward strand.
CGGTCCTACTAGGTGTTGTATCATTCGGAGCGTGCAAGTGCAGTAACAGAAGTGCAGGAGAGTTGGGAGGGTAGAGCCATTCAGAGTAGTATGTGCTCACGCCAAGGAGGGAAAGGAAGTGCAGATCAGAGTTACGAGCGATCAATTGCTGGCGGGGTGGAGGAAGGGCAGGAAGAGGTCCCATGGGCTTGGCGAGTTCTAAAGGGGAGGGCAGGTGGACAAGCGCCAGGGGAATGCTGAGAGTGCAGGGGAAAGAAGGTCAATGTGCGAAGTCAAGGACGGGATGGATGCGCTCAATAGGAGGGTGCAGGCCCAGCCAGGCTAGTGCGGGGTGGGGGAGCCGGGAAGGGCAAGTGCATGTTAGGGAGGAAGGGCAGGGGAGAACAAGTGCAGGGGTAGACTGGTCAAGGAGGACCTGTTGCCCTGTATGAATCAGAAGAAGCCAGGCAGCCAGTCAAAATGAGGCAGAGGGGGACATTAGCTGGGGAGGGGGAGAGGGAAGGAGGAAGAGAAAAGGCAGCCCACTGCACATTGTCTAGTATACCAGAGAGCCATTGACTGGGACATCACAGCTTTCATTGTTCCTAATGGATGTTGGAAATCACAGTCCACATGGGGCACAATGAAGGTCTTCAACCCTCTCTATCCACACCTGTTGCAGGCCCTGTGTGGACGTAGAATGCAGGCTCTAAACATGCCCTGATTTTGAAGCAGTGAGTAGGGGGGTTGAAGGGTCTCCGATCTCTGGCCCTTGTGCTGTGTTGTCACAGCCTGCCAGCCACCCAGAGAAGGCCTGGGCTGGAGGGCAACAGAATACCATCACCACAAGAAAAGTGAAGAAGAAAAAATGTGTGTCTGTGTTTGCATGAGTGAGTGTTTATGTGTGCGTCCATGTCTGTGTGAATGGGTGTGCACGTGTGTGAGTGTGTGTGTTTGTGTTCATTTATGTATCTGTGTTGTTTATTGAGGAAATTATGGTATTTAGTGGACACTGGCAGCATGAAACTGCCCTTACAAAGGCAATAATGGCATCTATAGTGCACAGCCAGCATGAGCAGATTTTGACAGACGAGATGTAAGTTTGCAGTTCTGGCTAAGTTGACGAGGGCGGTGGTATTGTGCGAACAAAGACGGTATGACTTCATTTATTGTCTTGCTTCCTCCCTGGTGCTAGTAATCTAATTGTAAAACTTGTGTAATCAGGGCTGCAAGGAAAGCAGGTCTACAAACCCGTGCAAACTCATCTTTCAAGTCCTCGCATAGACCCTGAAGAAGTAATGTAATATGGGAAGCTTTGGATGAACAAGTTTCAGCTGATGCTTGCTTAAATCATGTGACCTATGTCAGGGGATCCTTAGCTCAGGTCCAATAGGGCTTCCTGAGTGGTGTAGGTAAGTTCCGGACAATCAAATGTTTCCTTCAATGGAATTGGAAGCCCCTTATCAGGGGGCAGAAATTCAAGTTGCAAGTTACTTGCCGGCCATAAGAAAGTCACTTGCCACCTCAATTCTATACATACACAGAGCACACTATTTCCTACTTGCCAAGGGTCATATTACTAGCCAATGGCTAGGGGCATGTGATCATTTGTGGGCTGCCCGTATAATCATCAAAGAGGGGACTTTCAGTGGTGAGCAGTGAAGTTATCCATGCCAGGGCATCTTGATCAGTTTGGATATTACGAATCCCAGCGTGTCCTGGTCGGTTTTAAACACTTGAGGCATGAATGAGAAAGTCAGAGTGCATGCATCTAGAAATGTGTACAATTTCTTTGGACATTCTTCAGATTGCCACATGGCTCCTCTGTAACCCCCCTTGGCAAGGTTCTAGAGATAGGATGTTTCTGGTGCTACCAATTGGCAACGGGCTGTATTTGAACCTTTGTTCTTAGCATTTGTACAGCATTCACAAGTCCATGAACTTGTTGTATTACTCCTGCTCTAGGTGGCATCACAATCTTTCAGTGAACAGCCTTACCTGCATTCAATGCTCAGCTCAACAAGTGAGAGGATGAGGGTGGTCTCTTCTAGTAGCCACCATGTTTCCAGATGAGGAAACAACTGGAGAACAAGGTCCCCCCATAAAATGTCAATTTGAGGGAGAAAGGCCCACAGGGAAAGAACCTGCTAAGGGTGAAATGGAGGCAGGACTAGTGATCGGTCTTGAGTTGCGAGGTAAGCTCAAGATGTCCAAACAAATCATGGACTGGAAGTGGCAATCTGGCACTAAAAAGTAATATAGAGTCAGGAGAAGGGGGCACCATAAATGAAGGAAGTATGCAGGAAATAAACAACACACAGGAAAGATATCTGGAGAATTGCAACACGCTCACTTTCTTTCCAGTGAACATAGATGTACAGTGGGGATTGCAGACAACCCGGAACTGAAAGTCAGCAATCTTAGTGGAACTCTATACCGTTTCCTTGCTTCTGCTTCTTTGTATCCTAACTCACTGTTTACAATGAAGAGAACAGTATTTGCATTACTGGGGTACAGGAGTCTTCCAAGGGGCATAGGTTACACTTAACAGAGCCAACAATTCCAGAGAGACCACCTTTTTAACAGCGGGTGATGCATTGCGCAATGTAGTTTACAACTCGGGGGGGTTGCTTCAAACTGACTGATCACCATTGTGTAGGCTTTCCATGTGCTTTAAGGGTTTTCTTGGGGAGGAGCTGCATTTTCCTTCCCCCAGTTGGAGTTTGCTGTACTATGACTCTATTCTCTAGGCATAGTGGCTACCAGTTCCTTACTAAGTGATAGTGAGGCTTCTTGTTGGATATTGCACTTGTGATTAGGTGCCCCTCCTGCCTCTTATGAGGCCAGGGGAAGACCAGCCTGGGAAAGTCCTGGCTACAAACCCCCTGTCTGGGTGTACCACGTACCTTGTTAACTGGAACCAGAGGTCGACATTCCATTGAAAGAAATGGGGCTTGTCTTTGTTGGATATTGGATTTGTGGGGGAAAGAATCTCCCTTCACCTGTCTAGATCTTGAGAAATGAGGTAAAGACTCGGGAGGATCATCAGTCAACTGCCTCCAAGCTTTGCACTGCATATCTAGTGGCTTCTACTTACCCTCAGAATCATATGGTCCTCTCCAACTGGTCTGTCCAATATCACTTTGTCACACATCTTTGATATTTTCTTCCTTTTTACACCTGCAAAACTCATTCCCCCTCAATGTTATTTTATGTCTTGCTGGATGGGGGAGGATACCTTCTGAAACTCTTAACACAAGCCTCTCCCCCTTTCCAACTCTTACCATCATCGTTTTCTGACATTTCCTCTTCATGTACCATCTCCCTCTTACTTTTGTCAATGTTTCACTGCAGCAGGAGTAATTTGGAAGGCAATATTTGGAGTAGCGGGATCTCAGTATGTGTTCATAACCGCATTAACGCCAGCCTCCCTAATGTGTTTTTGGTTGTGAGAGCCTAAACTATTGTTCACCATGTATTGCAGTATTGCTTTTACATTTTCTTTAAGAATATTATTTGGAAACCACTGAGTCACGTCTTGAAATGACATATTTGTTCTTGATTCAATACCTCATACTTGCATCTCAGGGTATAGAGTGACAACAGGCAAATCCTACTGGATTAACATTGTCTGTAGGGCTATTGAGGCATGAATGTTTTTACCTAGTCTTTCTTCAGTGAAAGGAGAGTGCTGGTGGATATTTACTTGCAATATATTCTGGCACTACTAACACCAACCAGCCATCTCATATAATACATATTCCTTGGAGTTCATAATAACTACAGAATTGCCACTGAGAATTTGTATAATCCATTTTTATAACAGCAGCATCAAAAATAATACGCTGAGATTGTGTTACCCGCTCTTAAAGTTTACCACATCAACTGGTTCTTTGTGTCTGCAAGATTGATTCACTTGAATGAAAAATCTAACATAGCAAATGTGTCTATGCAGCATATCTGGCCTTGTACTTACTATTAAGGAAATTCTGTTCCTCAGGGGTTATGATGCTTGCGAGGTGCCCTCCGAGGTCTCTGCAGTATGTCTCTGCATCCTCCCAGCTTTTACGAGTCAAGATATGCCTGTAGCAGTAGCCTTGAAATTTATCCCAACCTTGGCTGCACTCTTCCTTACCTAAAAATGGATGAAATCAGTACAGAAGACGCATTGAAAAGAATAGTTCATGAACAATATTAAAACATGTTAACTGAGCAACAGAAATAAGAGTTCCAAATCTGGTCAAGCATGTCAGCCAAAAAAAAATGATTAGTCTGTTGTCCAGTGAGACCCTTCTTTGGGATGTTAGTGCTAATCCATTTACTGATCTTCTCAAATTTTGCTCACTCTTCACTTTTACCAGAACTTCCATGCCTTCAACATCCCTCGCCTCAACAACCACCCCATCCCCAACTTGTTCTTTTGGCATATCTTTTTTTTCAGTTTACACTAGCTGTATCTTAGGTATTTACTGTGTGCGCCTCAGATCAAATCAAACTGCAGCAATGTATCCTAAGTGTACCAACTGCCCTCTTTGAATGTCCTTTTATCTTTATAACTTGAACAATATCATTTATAATCCAAAAAACAGGCTTTGTAAAGCGCTTTGGCTCCACTGGGTTGTTAACTACAAATCTATACAACGTTAAAGGTAAACAAAATAACTATACAAATACCTTAATCATGTCATATTAGCAAAGGAAAATATATATCTTCATTAAAAAAATCTTATTTTAAAGGGTGGTTAGGTTGTACAACAAGAACAATCTAAAATAAAGACATGCACCACCGTCATGGTAAAATAACTATAACTGCCCCAGAGGCATGCAATGCTCGTGACCTCTTCCTATGATAGATAAGCAAAATATATGTATTGTATTAAGCATTAGGTCTTTCTTCATTGTTTAAGTCAGGTACAAAGTTGGGTGATGAGCAGTGCATGGTGGTGGACAAGTCATTTTTGTCTTGCGCTGCAATCATGACATACCTTCAAGGCATGTGCCTAGTAACCTTCAAGCCAATTGGTAATCCAATTGGGCATGGAATGTGGCCAAGCCCAATGGCTACTTTTACAAAACACCACGTGGGCCCCCTAGACATACTCAACGAGAGTGCATTCAGGTCTATTGAGATGGCAGAGGAGAGGGTTCAAAAGGTCAGGTGGCAAGCCAGTAAAGCATGCAGCTTTACTGTCCAGGTTAATTGATGCATTAGCACTCCCTACGGCAGTGGTAATAGTTCAATGTGAAGCACACACAAACCACGCAGACCCAATTGCATACAGCAATAGTGCTTCAGATTTAGCAGCAAAAAAAGAAGCTTATTTAGAAACTACCAATGACATGATGACAACCAAACTATCCCTGCAGCAAGTAGAATGCCCAGTTACATACTGTGTATTACCTATAACCCAAATTATCCAACTACAAGTACAAGCTCCCCAGCAAGAAAAAGAGTTATGGACAAAGAAAGGTTGTTCCTTGTCCCCCACAGATCTAATATGGAGGCAGAACATCTGAGTGAAGCCAGCTATACCCCAACCACTACTCACAGTTTCCCTTAAGCAGTTGCACTTCCAGACACACACATGAACATGTTTATGAATTCATATCAAACTGCATCACATGCAAAATATACACCACTAGTCACTCAATCAGGACCCTGAAAGCAACATTGCCCCACCTCTATGGCCCTTTTCAACATGTGCACATTTATAACCTGGACATGGTTAACAGGTGCAGTAACTTCAATTATCAAATTTTTGTTATGTGCCTATTCACCCGATGGCTTGAACAGGTCACTGTGTTTAGCCTGATACTAAATTGGCAGCAACATTTCTACTATATCAAGTATCCCCCCCCAGTGGGGAATAGGTGATGTGCTGAGATTAGATAACGGGACTTACTTTTTCAATTAGTTGATTAAAGAATATGCTCTTTATTGGCCATAAAGGATAAATCGTGCTTAATTTGCCACCCCCAGGCCAATGGGATCATGGATCACTTAAATGGCTTATTGAAACAAAAGCTAGTGAAGCTTTGGAATACTTTGCATAATAGCTGGTTGCATTGTTCGCCACTCTCCTTGTTTGTGCTCAGAAATCAACCAGGGCTCCGATCATCACCTTACACCACATGAAAATGTCACTGGTAGGAGGCTGCATACACCCATCACACCCGCACATAATTCTGCTGAAATTTAAGGTGATGAATTTGGGGGGTATTTTAGGGAGTTAACCAAATCTGTCAGATTTATATCCCACCAGATTGGGGGCCAGGCAAGAAATACAGCTTAACCAGTGACTGACTCATCACAACCACCACCAGAATTACAACAGATACAGCCACTACAGTTCTTCCCAGGCGATCGAGTGTGGATAAGAATATGTTTGAACAGATGGAACGATCCAAAGTTTCAAGGACCATACAACGTCATCTAAGCCATGTCCACAGCTGTCAAGGTTGCCGGCCGCACCCATGGATCCACCTCACTGATATCAGGAGACATGAGAGCTCAACCCCCCTTCCCAACGGTATTACCAAAATTGACCTTTTACAATTGACCTTTTGTCTTAATTGACTTTATTATAGTGGTCCTAATTGACCTTCTGCACAATTGACTTTTATATTATGTTATATATGTATTGGGTTGGTTTTGGATTATAAATAATATAAGGGGATTTGGTGGAGGTTTTGGATTGGGTGGTGGTTGCAGGGGGTTTCACGCATTGAGTACAAATTTCGGTTGGGTTATATTGTATGTAAATATGTGCTCTGTAAAGTGCTTTGGATTAAAGCGCTATATAAATAACACATCATTATCATTATCATTATATATGTCCTTATTGCTCTTTTAAATTAGGTATATTCTCCCGAGGTCAATTCTCCTGAGGTCATTTGTGAAAAGGTCAATTAGTATACATCCCTTCCCAACAGCAGGAGTGAGAAGAAGGGGAAATTAAAAGATGAGTGACAGCCCTTTAATTCTTTTTGACTCAATACACCCATTTGGGTGGTTCGATTATCACATTTCTCTACATCCTCCAAAGACTATGGCCATCATTCCGAGTATGGTGGTAGTCATGGTGCTATTTGCGCCATGACTGCCTCCCATACCGGTACCGACTCTGGTTTGGTTCAAAGAGGACTTACCGGTCCATTCCGACCTTGGAATTCCCCATTCCCATTTGAGCCCTCATAGGGCTATGCCAAGTCCGTTATTTGTGCCCAGGTCCCTTAATGGGTCCCGTCCTTAACACCTGGTCAGACCAGGCATTAAGGTAGGGACCCACTAAGGGACCTCGTAGTAGGGCGGTAAGGGATTACCGGCACCGGTCTCCTTACCGGTGCCCGGTATCCCTTACCGCTCTACTTGGAATGAGGCCCTATGTTTTGTATTCAGCAAAACAGAAACCTTTATTGCATACATTTTCACAAGCAGTGGCCAATGCTAAATGGCTGCTGATTACATGTTGTGAGTTAATACAGTTGACTAATGAAACCGAACACGAGCTGAACGCCATTAAGGAAGAACTAAGGGCAATTAGGCGGACCACCCTCCAGAACTGCTATGTCCTGGTATTACTAACTGCAACAGAAGGTGGTATCTTCACAGAAAAGTAGCGAAAAGTATATCAAGGGCTGGAAAAGGATCGATCAATATCAACCTGTTAAGATCATGAAACCTCCACAATTCTCCTTGTGTTTCAGAGGCAATGGAAGTATATATGAGCACTAACAAGCAGTGTGAGGTGACGCTTCATCTCCCAGACATCTAAGGGGGTACAGCAGCTTTCATGGATATTTACTGGACATGTGGAGGGATGGCCTATGTGCAGTTAACTTAGTCCTGGAGAGGAATATGTTCTATGGCAACCCTGCAGTCGCCCATGTTAGTTATCCCAGACGCTAACATCATAGTGATCCTCAACCACCTGATGACCAACCCAATTTATTTAATGCATCAGCAGGCCCTGTGCTCTTTGGGTCTGCAACATTATCATCGTAGCTATTACCGTCCCTGGACTCCAGCAAGAAGCTTGAGGATATACCCGATGAGTTTCATGTATTCAGCAAAACAGAAACCTTTATTGCATACATTTTCACAGGCAGTGGCCAATGCTAAATGGCTGCTGATTACATGTTGGGAGTTAATACAGTTGGCTAATGAAACCGAACACGAGCTGAACGCCATTAATGAAGAACTAAGGGCAATTAGGCTGACCACCCTCCAGAACTGCTATGTCCTGGAATTACTAACTGCAACAGTGGATATTTGTGGATGCGCCTGGTTGCCCATGGGCCTAGCTGCGCTTTACAAATAAAAAAATACAAATACAAATACAAACAGAAGGTGGTATCTTCACAGAAATAGGTACTTCTTACTGAAGTTACATACCTTCCAACAACAAAGACATTGGAACTCTCACCAAAGAAATATAGACAATATACAACTTGCATACCACGATGGAGCATGAGGGTGGGGTGAAGGAGAACAATTGGTTCACGTCATTGTTTTCATGGGTACCCACATGGATGAGTAATATCTTCAAACTGCTGATTCTTGTTCTTGTTTTATTGCTCATTTGTCTCTGCACCTGCCAATTAATTGTGGGGTGTTCCAAGGAAATTATGACTAAAACACTGCCTATGATGTCACTCACACTCATATTTGCAAAGGATACGCCCCTTTCGAAAAATGCTCACAGCCAGACAGAACAATGGACATGCGAGTATAGGCCTCTCATGGTTTGCATAAAGCAGCCAATCAGTCCCCCAGGAGCATTGTCCAAGTGCCCTGATGACGGCAAGAATTATTTTGAATGTTATGTCGACCCTGCTGGGGACAGGGACTGTTGTTTTTTAATGTGTACTCCATAAGAATATACCAGAGATTGTAAAAACATCTTTAAAGAGTGGGTACCAAAAAACTATTTATGACAAAAAAAAGGAGCAACAAGTTGCCGTTAATAAATTAACTAGAGGGGAAATGTTCATATGGCAGTACACTGTCCAAAACGTTAAAGAAAATATAGGCTGGAAGAGAACATAATAAAAGTGATCGTTTCTGCCATCTTGATATTGGCACTGATGCCATGGTGTTTTAGGGTCTTTGTCACTTTCAATGCTGCTATTAGCAGCACTAGGCTTCATTTCTCAGCTTCTTTCATTTAATTTATTTAGCCTTCATTTCTGTTTCTTTCCAGAAAGTCTTACGATTGCCAAGGTCCACATCAGAAAGGGTGCAGAGCAAACATTAGTCATTATTGTGGCAATAAGACCCGAGGCGGCGGGCCAATACCGCCCCAGGTAATGCCCCCAGAGCCGTAGTTACAGGCCCGAGCGTAAAACCAGGCTTTGAGGAAGGGACCCGCTAAGGGACCTCGGAATAGGGTGGTAAGGGATTACCGGCACCAGTGACCTTACCGGTGCCGGTAATCCCTTACCACCTACTGCGTAATGAGGCCCAATATTTCAATATGGTAGTGTCAAAAGAAATGTTTCAAACATGAGGAGGCTGCAAGATCTGGGAACCTTCTGGGTTGCCAGATGTCCAGTTTTGTGGGAGTGTATCTTAGTGTGTCTAGTTTTGATGTAACGAGGTGTCACTCTTCTCACTGACGACACACAATATTATGTCATCTGCAGGGGAATGCACTCACAACATCACTAGCACTGAACTAACCAATAAAGTGGGCTAATGTATATTGTTGTTTATATTCTTATATAGGGAGGAGCCAATGGGGACGAGGGAATTAACATACACCTGACATTTTGTAATGTATTCTAAGGTTTTAAAATGTTGTGTTTTCTGTCTTTAAATATTGTAAATCAATGTGGGCGGGTTGAGAGTTTACAGCTTTAGGTCTCCTGAGACTAGGCTAAGCTCTGGGGCCTAAATTGCATGCATTAAAGCTGATTTTCTAGTGCATTTGGTGGCTCTCATTATTGTTTCAGGGATTGATTTTTGGGCTTACGTTTACACTCTTAACATTTTTTCAAGGCATGGGTTCACTAGAAGCGATGACCCTCTACAATGTTTCAAGGCACAGCTTTGCTACATGGAGTAATCCTTACTTTTACTCTATAGGGCATGAGCCTGGTAGGATCCAAATATATCTTTGGATCCTTAGAATATCTGAATAGCCCAGCCAGCCCATGGGTTTCTATCTGGAACTCAGAAAATTAGTTGGTTGTGTTTCTCTATAAAAGTGTTATAGGAATTTCTATGTCAGAAATTGTTACCATAATCATAATAATAATAATAAATATTGTCTGAGTGTTGAGAGGTGGGAGGGATCTAGCAAAGAGGTGTATAAACAGTTTCTTTGAAAAAATGTTAATTTGTAATTTTTTGGGTGGGCATTTTTAAGTTTCTATTGTTTTATTTTGGGTAGGGGTGGATAAAAACTGGTGAATGAGATGTAGGCAAAAGAACAATCATTGAATTATTCACTGAGCTTGACTCATGTGGATCTGCCATGTGGCAGCATGGAAATGCTTCACTTGTGCCAGCGTGGCATCACCTCTCTATCTCACTGTTGCCTCTGACAGCGCCACATGGCAAATACTGCAGACCTGGGAAAAAATCCCAGAACAGTTTTCGGCTCTGTTTCCTTCTGGGAGTGGGAGGCTTCTGTGCAGGTGGATGTGGGCTTCTTTTGAGTGGGGGGGCCTGGTAGGTGCAACTTCTGCTGAGGCACCTGCAGGGACATCGACATTATATCTTCTGCTCATGTGACTCACCATGCTTTTATTTCTAAAATAGCAGCCTTTTCCCCACCTTACCACCTCCCCACAAAAATTGCATATGGCATTTGCTGCCATTTTTTGGGGGGGGTTCCCTGTGGCAGCTCTCATCTATCGCCATGCCCATGAAACACTCTTTGGACCAATCTCCCTGATGTTTAGGGTCTCATTTGATAAACCTACCCCTGCTGCAGAAAAGATGTGACTGGTGGAGATTAATGCACATCAGCAGGCTCAGACAGTGGCTGCTGCTGCTCTTGAATCTATGTTTTCCTGTGTGGGGGAAGTGATGGTAAGCACCTCCCTGGCACAGTTCATATTTCCTCTTCCCCCTTCTCCTGCTGCTCTCCCAGATTCATGCCCTTTCTCAATTTTACCCAAAGAGTAATACATCCACACACAACACCTTCCCTTTGCTTGTACTGCCTCTCTCTCTCCAAGACATCACCCAGAGTCAACAACACGAGGTTTGTAATGTAGTCAGCCCAAATGAGATTATGTGTCGGAAGTGGCCTCTGTTGACTCTACTTGATTCCTGTTTGTTCTACGGCTCTGATGTGCGGCTTGACACGTTGCACGTTGCTGAAGGTGCTTTCCTCTTATCCCTCTGACTTCTCCGAACGCTGACACGAGGAGCAGAGGGCAGAGGACGGAGGTCTAACAGAGCCAACAATATGAATGGTGACTAGTTGGAGACTAGTGGGACGGGCCTGGTGTCGAGCCTGGTATCGAGCCTGGCTTCTTTCCTGGATTCATTGTGGGATTTGGACCAGTAGCTGGTGGCTAACTGGTGGCAGTCGTTAACTGGCGTTCTACTGGGTGGGCAGGGGTCAATTGCACCACTCTTAAAAGTGTGCCTGGGATGGGGGACATTGGTGGGGGTAGCCTGCTCAGGTCAGGGGGGCACTGTTGGCAACCCCTTTTATTCTTCTTCTGAACCGACGAGAGTCTGTCCGGAGAACGTCCCCCTTGTCTACCAGGATTGCAGTGAAATTGACGTTTTGAGTTTACATAAGTCTGTATGGACGGGAGACTGCAGGGGGAGTACCCCTTTGCTCCCACCTAAGAGGAAATGTACGGTCACTATTGCTGGTTGCCGCGGGTCATGCGGCTAATTACAGGAGCTGTTTTCATTTTTTGGGAGTCGGCGCAGAGTCTTGCTGAGTCTCTGTGAGGCTCCGCGAGGCTCAGAGGAGAATCTGCATTGAGACTTGAGTTCCATTGTTTGTTTCAGACAAGGCTATGGACCTTAGATTCCAAGTAAGGATTGTAGCATATTAAGCGCTGAACTTCTATTTCCATTACTTTTCTCCCTTCTGGCTGATATTCGTGTGGCTATGATATTTTCAGTTACCTGAGAATAGACCCCACGTAGGCACATTTGTCTATTGCCAAGTATCCCCTCCCGAAAGGTAATTGTGCGGTGGGTGATATCAGGTAGGGGGAGAAAAAAAGGACAAGCCGAGTTTTCCATCTAACTCTGGCAATGACTTCTAGATATAATCTAAGGATTGGTATACTCACGGACGACCTCAAGGCTCGAGAATGGGAGGGTTCCTTTGTATCTAAACCCCGCTCCTCAGAGGACAGGTTGAGCCCTCAATTAGATCAAACGTTCCGGCTGGTCGCGAAGTAATTGCATTTGCTCAGGTACACAGCCCAGCCATTATTCAAAGGCCAAGGGGGGGCATGGAATAGGAACTCTAACTTTGGACTCTACATTAAAGGGTGGGAAGAACTTCACCCTTTCTGCTTTGAACATCAAAGGGACAATTAATCAGTACTTCTGTAGGCGGAGACACAGGAGTACGGGAGACCTACACGTGGGCCCAGTGGAGGCTTTACACAAATTTATAAAAATCTTGGTGGACACCAGACTTATAGGTCATACAAGCCCCGACCTCGATTTCATACAGGGTTTCAATCGCTCAACCATTCCACAGAACAGTGCAGTAAACCCTTTGACCATGTCTAACCTGATGGAAGACATCAGGCGGGAGTAAATTGTACCAAAATATAAGGCACACGATGGTACATTTCACACTCCACCCCATAGTTCCAACTAAGAGGCGGTTACAAATTACATTACTCTACAGCCTTGACTTTCAGCCATAATTCACTGGTCAGGGTGTTCGAAATAATGAAAGGTGAAGTAAAAACCCACTCAGGAATCTTGCTGGAAATGTCAAATGATATTGAGCAATGCTATTTCTCATTGGTGGGTTTACGAAATGCAATTAATACTCTGGTTGCATCACCTCTAACAACGTTGTTAGAAGCAATGTATAAACAAAATATGGAAATATCTGGAATTAAAGGTATCTATCCTCAAAGCTTTGTGTGTAAATGGAAAAGAAACTCTAGCCCTGTTAACTGATCATATACAATCACAAGAGACAGGAAAGACTAAAGAGCAGGACGCCAAGATACTGGTCGAAGAAGTAGAGGATATCCCCTTCTTTGATGACACCCCCCTTTTAGAGTCAGTGCTGGAGGAATTTCACTTTTTGGCACATGTGGTGGAGGCAGATCCTGGCAATAAACTAACCTCTGCAGAGCATGAACCCTCCAACCCCCAACAACAGGAAAGATTGGAAGGGGATGGCTCTTGAAATGAAAGCTCTCAGCAAAATTATTGGAGGAGAAGAAGGACCAAGAGAAAGAAACAGTAAAAGTTTTCACTCAGCAAGAGAAGAAAACTAAAAATATGAAGGCGAGAAAGCCGAAAAACTCAGGTGTAAATAGTCTTATTAATGGACTCTGCGACTGTAGTATGAGTCTTGCATTGAGGGGACCAATGCAAGCATTGGAATGTAGCTGAGTAGCCTGGAACCTTACAGTACATCAAGGTTCCAGGATTGACAGTTAGGGACAGGATGGGAGATGTAACTGGAGAGGAGTTGTATATTTTAGCTCCAGCCTCCCTTTTATGACTTGCCCTGTAACTCAATAAAGACAACTTCCTTTTGTACTTACCTGCCTCCAGCGTCATCACTGATTAGCTGTGCCTGCTACCAGAGCCCAGACACTACAGCAACCTACTAAAAAATCCCTGTGCAACGGTTGGAGCAGAGCAGATCGAACTATCCCACAGAGACCATAAGGAGGGCTTCAATAATTCAACAAAGCCAAAGAGGCATAGACAGTTGATGGAACCATTGGTGCCTGAGGAGGTAAATGTGATAAAAGCCAGTATAGGTATCCAAGCGGATGAAATTTAAAGGCCTAAACAGGCAATTTCTGCCTCAGGTTTTCCAAATATCTCTGGGAAAATTGTAAAATGGGCCCCAATTTCTTTGCCAACGTCAAAACCAGCTAAAAAGATCAAGCCTGTCCTTGGTGAGAACTTGAATTTAGCCGCCATTTTTTAATGGGGATGAAGAAAGAAAAGTCTACAATCGTTGCGGTCACGAACACTGGAGATCTTTCCACTAGGCCCCAGGTATCCCAGTTGTCAGATATGGGGGAGAAAGTGTCCTCCGCATTGAAGGATCAAGAACAACAGAGGATGGAGAATACGAGAACTGCAGAAACAGAAGGCCAATGAGTAAACAATTCCGGCCCCAACAGCTTTGTTCTGGGTGATAGCCAAAAAGATCTTTCTCCTTTTGCAGTCCCAACACTTTGGTTTTCATGTTTAAAACACAATCTCATTGCCAAATATTTGAATAGAGGTGCCATTATGTCATTTTTTAAAAAGGTTCCAGATCTGTACCTTTTTTCAACTAAAGATATTGAATATGTTCAGTTTCCTGACCATAAGACGGAGCATATGGTAGAGGTTGGGTTTACCTCCAAAACAGGGGCAAATGCGGTTCTCGCAGCGGCTGGTCTATTACAGCAACAAGGCCTATTTGTTCATCAAATCCTGCCCCTTTTAAAGGAGCGGAATGGTAAGGAAGGTTCTGTTGAGTATGGTGGCCATAAGGGGAGTTCAACCAAAAATAAGGAGATGGCAAATACTGGTCAGGTGTCATGCAGTCGGGCACAGACAGAGATATGGTGAATGATATCTGAGATCATAATGCAGGTCTGTCAGAAATTAGGGGTGGGCCAGGCTTCTCTTTAGTCAGGAGGAAATTAGGCTTGTGGGTTGGAACACGCGGGGCTCCAGTTCATTTAAAAACCTAACAATGAGGAAGGAGGTCTTTGGAATGATCTGATCCTCCTCCAGGAGACATGGCTAGTTACTTCTCCCAATTGGAGGGGTTTACATATTAACACAGCCAGCTACCACTAAGGGGTTCCATATGTTAATATCCCCACAAAAATATCACCATACAAAAATATCGCCATATTTTTGCAGTGATATTAAGGCATGGAACCTGCGGGGGACACCCCGCAACACCTGCATTAATTTTTAAAGGAGCGGGGCACACCCCCGCAACCACCGCTCCTAAAAACCCCAAAAATGATCCCTTCCAAAAAATATCGCCTTTGGCCGTACCAGACGACCATAAATACGGCAATATTTTTGTTGGGGATAATATGTAGTGATACCCACTAAGCAGAGGGGAAGACCAAAAGGTGGCTTGCAGATAGCATGTAAGACCCTGCTCTTTAAGGAGACATTATCAATTCCCTGTAAGCAAGAGGGGATCCTAGTAGTTAGTATGTTCATCCGCTCAGAGGAGGGTAAGAAGATTTTAATAGCCATCAATCTATACTGGAACCCAGGGAGCACCAAACTCCCTGGCTGGTGTTCTGACCCAGATAAAACTGACCCATTCAGATGCCCTTATTCTTATCACAGGACACCTAAATTCACAATGTGTGCCGAGTAGTGTAAGAGGTCTAATATCCAAATCTAAATCTGTGTCTGCTAATGGAAGAAGGTGGTTGTCCTTTTTTATGGATTGGGACATGAGGATTACAAATGGCTCTGTTGAGGGGGATGTTCCCTCGGCAGCAACATGGAACCGTGGGAAATCATCATCCACATTAGACTACATTTTCCTTTCATCCTGCTTATTCAGGAACTGTACGCAATTTTCTGTAAGGGAAAGCGGTACGAGTGACCACAAGTGTTTGGTAGCCATCATTTCCTGGAATGTCAAGGAAAAAATAGAAGTATGGTCAGAAAGAGTAGTGACCAATAATCAAAAAAATTGATTGGTCAAGTATAGGAGAGATTGAGCTCATCTAAATAAAGCTCTTAATTTTGTCTGCAATGATTTGCAGGCCAATGATCTCAAATATAAATGAAGTCCATATGGATTCCATGATTTTCTGTGGGCAGTTCAACATCCTCATACCATGCCATCACGCAGACCTCAGTCTCACACACATATCTTTGATGAGACCACATGGATCAAAAAGCGCGAAATGTGCAATGCTATAAAAGCAATGAGGAGGGGAACCTCAGATAAGGTCCAACTATCTGAAAGGCTAAAGATCATAAAAATGTTTACAAAAATTGGTCTAAAGAGCGCCAAATGATCCGGCTACAGAATGATGGAGAGACGATGCTCAGAGCTTTAGGCGATAATACATCCCGCAGCTTCTGGGTAATAATCAATACAGTTGAAAACACCCAAAAAAATCAATCAATCTAATAATGTGTCTGAATTGGATTGGGTGAAACATCTTACCATGCAATATCATAAACTGAAGGGGGCTCTCACATATAAGATCTCGGATGTTCTGTGGGTCCTGGAATTCAATGAAGAATACGTTCTTGAGTTGATAAACAAGTCCTCATCCTCGAGAGCACCTGGTCCTAGTGGTTTAATTTACCTCGTTCTGAATGGTAATGGGAAATTGTGGGCTCGAATTCTGACTGCACTCTTCCGAGAAATAGTAGAAAAGAAAATTCCCCATTATTGGAAGTTTGCTATCATCATTCCTATCTTCAAGAAGGGGGACCACAAGCATCCAGCAAATTATAGACCTATTACGTTGCTGTACGTGGAGAGTAAGCTTTTTGCCAGCCTCTTGCTTGGTGAACTAGAAAGAGGGGCTAAATATAACAAAGTTCTCTCCAAGCAGCAAACTGGTTTTCTTAAGGGGCAGTCAACATCCCTTGATGGTATAATTTTGGCCTTGCTTTGTGCGGGGAAGGACAGTGATAAACTGATAAGACTCTATGTGCCTTTATCGACCTTTCCAGTGCTTTTGATCTGGTAAATAGAGACCGCTTATGGTCAAGGTTAGACAGATGGGGAGCGCTGAAATCATTCACTAATATGTTGGCGTCTCTTCACAAGGGAAATACGGTCAGAATGAGATTGAATATCGAAGGACAACTTTCCCAACATGTTAAAGTAGAAAGAGGAGTCTGACAAGGTTGCATGGTAGCTCCCTTCCTATTTAGCTCCTATTTGGGTGATTTGGTACGGGAAATAAATCCTACTGCATTGGCAAGTCCCAAAATTGGACTTAAGTCCATCAAATGCCCAATGTACGCTGCTGACATCATTCTTTTAGACAAAACAGCAGTGGGTCTTCAAAGGCTTGTGAACTCTCTGGATATATATATATATATATATATATGAAGGAATATTATCTAATTATAAATCCTGAGAAGTCAAAAGTATTTATCTTCATTGATAAGAGGACTCAGGGTCACAAGTTTTCACGGTCAGTGGGAGGCTGAGAGATTCAAGTTGTGGAGGAGATTGTTTACCTGCGATACTCTTTGTATGCTTCTCCAAGAAATGGCCAAACTCTATCTGAACTCTTGTCCAAAGGATCTCAGTTGACATCTCAGATGCAGAAGATCTTTGGTCAATGTTGCAAATTCTCCCTACTGCCAGTGGTCAGATTTTATAAGTCCAAAATTGGCCCGGTACTCAAGTATGGGCTAGACGCGAAACCTTTGGGAGAAAATTGAGGGCAAGATCTGGAAGAAAGTCTTGGGCTTGCCCAATAGTTTACCAACCGTAAGTCTGATGTATGAGTCAGGCCTTTGATCTCTTAAGTCACAGGTGGATTGGAGGATTTTTTCTCTTTATAGGTCAATAATAGAGCCTCAAGATAATACACTGTACGAGGATCTCCAAGTACATCTTAATCTTGATCAGTCCAAGTTCCTGTGTGGTTTAAAGATGATGGCGCTGGATATCCTCATTAATTGTGACAGTGACGTGGAAACATTACTCTCCAATCTAAGACCATAGATCAAATGCAGGGATTTTCTGTAATGGTCTCCTTGTCTATGTATGATAAGAAGCTTTGCTCTCTCCCAAAATACCTGTTAGAGTTCCCAGATGTTAAGATGAGGCAGAACTTCCTTAGATTTCGACTCAATTTGGTCCACACAGGAGAGGTCCTTAACCGTTGGGGGCAGGGGGATAAAACCACAATACTCTTCCCAGTATGTATGGACCCCAAAACACAGACCATCGAACATCTGCTAAGAGATTGCCAGGGGACTTGGGAGGCAAGAGAGAAATATTTTGGCCGCTTTACCGACTCACTTGACCGCCTACCCTCAAAGATGTTTTGGGAAAGGCTGATAGCTGGCCATGAAATATCATTAACGATAAATGTCCTTTGAGTTTTGCAGCAGAAAAGGTTTCCTTTCCCCTGACTTTTGTTGACAACTTAGTAATTGGGGGTTTGGGTTGGTGAGACTGTGTTCTTAACTTTATTTTGTATTGATTTCATGTGTTTAATTTTATACATTTTCTTTTCTGTTTAGAGAATTTAAGAACCAAAGATGTTTTATTGTTCTGTAATAATGATGCTATTGAATGTAATTGTTTTATATTTTCTTATTTGTGAAAAACCAAATAGTTTGTACCACAATAAAAATAGAAAAAAGTAATGTAGTTTTGATTTCTCATATTGGGTCCAGCTGACTCGCCACAGCTTGAACTAGGGACATCATATCATCAAAATGCCTGGGGTAGTGGAAATGACATCACACAACCTTTCACATCTGATAACATCACAAGAAGTGATGTCATTTGACCCCACCCCAAAGTGACATCACCGGAAGCGATGGAACACAACCTTTCACCCCTTGACAAAACAGGAAGTGGCATCACATAGCAATGTCCTAAGTAAACTAAGATAAATATGGTTACGATATCACTGTAATGTGATATACATTTCATACAAGAATGAATCACTATATGCATTGTTAATATCAGTGTGTATAGGACCATATTACCAAATTACTGTGAATGCAAGCAGATGTCCATGGACAAATGATAATTATAAATATACCTACAATATTCCCCAACTTATGTTGGTACTCATTTATAGACCTCAGAAGGATGAAAGGCTGAGTTGGCATTGCCGGGATTCAGACACACATTGCAGCAGCGAGCGCTCAACCCACTGAAATATCTTACCAGGTATAGTTAAATGAGCAATTAGATGTCTGAATGTTTTGAAAGTCGGAAAGTAAATTACACTCTGTAATGGATACGATACCAATAAACTGGTAATTGAGATTTAACAGCAGGCCAGTTCATCTGCAGGTCTGGTGCAAAGTTGACCACATATCAAGCCTGCGTGGATCTACTTTCAGGCTTCAGAGGTTGGCAAAATACATACAGTTGGGAAGGGTCATACGTGTGTATTAAAGAATTAAGAGTAGCGCTGAGAAAGCCGTGCACTCACACGGCATCCCATACTCTGGGCACTCGTTAACTCAAACATGCAAACAAATATTCTGAACAGCATACCAGGGAGATAGGAAAGATAGACACATTACAACAAAGCAGTAATTGTGGCACAATGCAATCAAGGGCCACTTCATGAGCTATGGTCAAACATTTCTACACTGTACACAAGCTTTTCGGCACAAGGATTTTGTCAAGTGACCAAGGACACCGAGATGGAATGTCTTGTGATGATCGTAACAGAGACAGTGGCTAAAAAAACACGCTTTAACTGCAACTTGCGAAAAGCAAAATACCTACAGTTTTTGTCTGCATTGTGAATTTGGGGTGTTTAAAAACAGACCCATTCACTGATTCATCCCCTGAAGTCTGCCTAAAATAAACCTTCAATGAGTCTAGCAATTATTGTATAGAATTCCAGAAAGACTATTTGTTATTCCTATTCATTCTCATTTAGGGTCACTGCTCAAAGTGTTACACTTCTGGAACCCCCTGTTTTTTTAAGAGGCCTGAACAAGAAAGCCAGCCACTCCAGAAACAAAGAGCCACATGGTGCTGGCCACAGCTCAGGACATTGGTTCATTTTTTTAATCTTTTAGGGGTAGCATGGAAAACCTCAGTTGCGACCCCTGGTGACCCCCAAATGACGTCCCTGGCTTGAACTAATAGTTTTAAATAATGAATCAATCTTTTATAATGTGCCTAATGGCAGAGACTAATCTCTAAGAGTGCTGGACCGGGATTCAAACCTGTGTTGCTCTGCTGTGTCTTGCTTCCAAGACAAGCACATTGCCCCTGAGCTATCCTTCCAGCCCCTGTGGTTCAAAAAAGATTACGTGGATCCGGATAAATACGTTGATGGACCAAGCTTTAATCCAATTTGACCTATACAGCACTATTGGCTTGAAGTGGATTCTGGCAATTGGAGCCACGTACAAGTTGAATCAGACATTTACCATCTCAGCCCGATTCCACTCATGAGTCCTATAGAGGCTTGAATGGCTTGCAGTGAGTCAAACCATGTTTACATTGCTCAAACTGGCATTCGGGTGGAGCACTTCAAGGATCAGCAATTTCCTACTGTAAACTTAAATGTGATTAATACTTTCAATACCGGATTATAGCTGAGCTATCCTTTCGTCCTGGGAGGATAGCTCAGCGGCAATGTGTTCGCCTTGGGGGTCCGTGCTTAGAAACCACTTGGTATTTAAGCGCGTTATAAATACGAAACTAAGACAAAAAAATCACAATTACGCAACAAAAACAAAATCCTGTAACAGCACCTCGATGCCCGCGGGCTGTGTGAGCGCTTTAAAAATGCAAATAAATAAATAAATACAATGTAGGGCCTGCAAGCAGATGTGTTGTTTTGCTTAGTTAACACTATTTGTGTGGGTGTATTTACTTACTTTCGAGTCCTTGATAGCATAAGCGTAATGCCAAGATGCCAAGGTTCAATGTGGTTCAAGAGAGCATTCTTGAAAAAAGCAATTCCTCGCAAAAAAGTTATGAGCTAACTGTCCATCAAGCTAGACCTTCTTTTGAACTTTCCGCACATTTACCTCTTTTCATTAAATGCTTTCTTCATCATGCTCTTCCTGAATTCACAATTAGCAAACTCCTAAGTCTTCTCTTGGTATCATGCCCTCATTATTTTCTTTAAAATCATTGGGTTTTATTGGATTTCGGGATGCGGATATCTGAAGGTCTCAGCATCATTATGAGCATCATTATGAGATTACTGATAACACGCAAGTGAACCTACTGTGCCTGTGAAACAATTCAGAGTAGGATCAATTATGGCTCTAAGGAATGCCTTCACCTAGAGATGTGAAGACATTATTGAAAGGTATTTCACTGTGTACTCATGGGGTAATTCCAACATATCGTACTCCCCCAAATAACAAAAAAAGTGAATACCTCATGGGGAATAATTGTAAGAACAGACAGTATTTTAAATAACCCATTTTTGTACGTCGTACTTGTAATAAGTCTCTAAGTGCCACATTTCCCATTTTACAAGATCCTGTTTTTTCAGTTGTCTGTTCTTAAAATGATCATCTGCCTGATTCATGAAATTATTTGCGCTGAAAACGAGGATTTGTGAAACACTTGTCAAACAGGGATTTGCGGGTGGGATTTGCGGGTAGAATGGCACACAAATCCCCATTTCGGCGCAAATAATTCCATGAATCAGGCAGCATATCTCTTTGTCCCCCCCACCCCACTTAGTAAGACACTGCCATTCAAGTGTTGGTACTATCTTGATTTCGTTAAGGTAATGCCATCTTGGTACCCCCCACATTTTTCTGGCACCATTGAAGAATGTACACCATCTTCTGGTTTACCTGATCACCCGGGTATGACAATATAAGCACAGTTCCTTCATTCTAATTTCACTTTGTTAGCTCTCAATTAACATGCAAACATTTTTCAAGATTTGCTTCATCAACTGCGAGACAGTGGTATTGAGTCAATCAGCTCACCTATTTGCTTCACCGTAACTTTCTGTCTGCCCTAGACCTACTGGAAAAGCTGACATTTTGAGATTAACCATCCTTCATTTTCAACAATTTTATTTCTCCACCCAACCCTTTTATTTTTGTTTGTATATCGTTTGTATATCGCCGCTTTGTGCTTATTCAGTAATGGCTATTTCGTGTGTGGATTTGTATTTAATGTTATATGTGTTTTACATCAGTGTGCCTTCATTGAATTAATGTACAGTACCTTATTACCCCTGGCTCATGACGTGCTTTGGAATGATTATAATAAATAACGTAACCAATGCCTTACTCTTTTCACCAACCTACTGTCCTCTCCCAGTCGCTATTTCCTCTTTGGGATGACATTGGAATAGACATATAAAAAAAGGTATGCCAACAAACCTGCCCCATCATACTCACTTGCTTCACAGAATGGTCCATCATGGCCGGGCAAACAGAGACAACTGATGTGTTCTCCCTCTTGGATGCAAGTGCCTCCATTTTCACATGGGTTTGGCATGCAGTGATCTGAAACATTGTGCAAAGAGGGCTTCAAGTTTGCTATTTGATTGAGGGTTAAAGGATATCCACTTTGCAAGGCTTCAAAACTAAGAGCCAATGACATGGAACACTCAAAACCAGATTCAGGGGCAGAAGAAATAATGAACACTATATTTCCTCCCTAGAGCTTTTCAGAGAATACCTTGTGATAACTTGTTCAAATATGCCATGTATAGTTCGATGTTACATTATTTCCGAATACTCCTATGAGGGGAAAGGGACAAATAGTACCACGGACTGTTCTTGGCTGCTTTGCATAGCCTCAAAGAGCATTTTTAACATATGTGAAAGTCCACAAATCTTTATAGTTGACAAATCAGTTGGTGATACTAAATTTTGAAGGCTTGAATCACAAAGTAAATAACACAACCGGCTTGGTGCTCAATATTTCACAATACTCACGCGAGCATTACATGTTTGCAACCACAAACTAAATATACTCATCCAGACAGCATCAAGATTTGATACAAGATTAAAGCATCTATGACTCCATTTGTGTGCATGTTTTACCCAGCCAGGGTTTTAGAAGATGGGCGCCTTAGAGGGGATGTTGGATCTCATGGTAAGGATGGTGGTGAGCATGACCAGTGCCCAATGTACAGACATCCTTAGAGACGGATATACATATAGTTGCCAGTGATTCATTTCAGTCCCTTTATTGGTGATTTAGCTGAAACTAATTATGATCACTGGACCCACATGCCTACAACTCAGCGGTAATCATAATTACTGTCTGGTAGTAGGTTAGGGCGATTAAAAAACTCTGCCTATTATTAACAATTTAGTTTTAATAGAATGCACGGCTATAATGTAGGGAAATGTTAGAGGGTGGAGACCTCCATTCAGACCCACCAAACAGCTTGAAATGCATTTGCAAGGAGCTACCCTCATGCAGATGAATCCTGCGCTCATAGCCCTTAGCCTTGTCTGAAAACCCTTTTTAGATCAGAGTCTCTGTTGAGAGAAGAAACACAACACATATGAATACCTCATTGACTTTGTGGGTAGTGTGTGAGGGCAGGGGAGGAACTCCAGGGTTTGACTGACTTTGCAGTGTTGTGAAGATACTGAGGGAAGAGGCCACACTGAAGAACTGTTGCAAGAACCTCTGCCGAGGAATACTTTAAATATATGGTTTTACAATAGGGTTGGACATTTGAAGAACAGGTTTCTTAATTGTTGCTTTTGGACAAACGCCAGGAAATGTTAAGTTATGAGATCAGGATAGCTGGGAGCCAAACACATTTGTTAAAGGTGGGTGTGGAAAACATGATGTTGGCCATCCATTATGAGAAGTTAATTTGTAGAATTGAATGTTTCATTGAGAGACAAGAACTGGTAAGAGTAGGTTTAGAAGGTTATGCTTTTGAATCGGGCCCCACTCAGGGGTTAGGCACCTTTGGGAAATCACATGTTTTGTTACTGCACCCGGCCCACTGTTTAGTTTAGGACTGTGCTTATTATTTACGGATCTTCCCTTAGGACTTACAGGCATTTATCCAAGTCCTTACATCTTCAAGTCATTAATGAAACCATTTCTGCTCCACCACCCATGGTCAGGGTCACATCTGTCAATGCTAAGCTTCCCCACTTCAGGAATAAGCACATGTGGCTCATCAGGTTTATGAAGTAATAAAAGCATGACCCGTGGCATTCTTCAGAGGAGGAGAGGCATGCAACTCCTGCCTGGTGCAAGGTAGCATAAGTGAGAACCAGGGCATCGCTTGTTGGTTTACTAAATTAACTGATTGACCAAGTCGTTAGGAAGTGGGCAATCTTGTATGGCCAAGAGACGGCAGTTCGGATGGGCTGATGGGCCAGGTTGCCTCTACTGAGGGCAGGGAAGACATTCGAGTACAAGGGTACTTGATCTGGGACAGACAATGTGAGGTCTACGGGAGTAGGCATCAGGGCGTGATCAGTAGAAGAACCAGCCAGCAAGGCCTCAGAAGAATGATAAATACAGGGATAATGAGATGAGAGGTGGGTCACATCAAGGGAAAGGCAAGGAATGGACGCTAGGAATTGGGATATAGATTGCTGTACTTTAGATGCTTGGTCAGTGTGGTCACCTCCAGAGCATAGGGGCAAGGGGTGGTAATTGAGCTGCATAGGACGATCTTAGTAATAGCAAGAGGCACTGTATAACGAAGCTGGTGGGGTGCATGCCAACAGTCACTATACAGCCCTGGCATTGGGCAACCTTGCCTTCCATAATGAAGATGGCGAATGAGAAAAGGATAAGAGATGCAGAGAGGCAGACTCAGGAGTAAGTCATTTTAGGAAAATGGGTTAGCTAAGAGTGGTATTGTGTGTTTATTGTGTGTTTATCAATGATGGGTTTTAGAATGGGGTAATTTGGGCCAGGTAGGACCATGCAGTGCTGAGAGTAAGAGTCAAAACATATGAGGACATGGTGGCTATCATGGGATGGGTATTTGGAGAATAAGAAATAGAGGATATACAAGGTGTGGGGAAGAGCAGGAGCTTGTTAAAGAGTGACACAGGGACGGATGGGAGAGGACAGGGGGAATCTGATGGGAAGTTGAATCTTGTTCCAAAAGGCTTGTGGGGGGGCACTGCCATTCAGAACAGGATGACAAGTGTGTTGCTTCAGGGAGGGATTATAGTGAAAGTGGTTCTAGGAGTGGTGGAAGGATCATGAGAGGACCAAACAGCTGGGACCAGAAAGGATATCTTTTTATTTTAGGGCACAGTTCAATTTTCGGGGGTTCTGCAGTGTTAATTGATGGGCCCCGACTCCTTAGCATTTACCCTTTTTGAGTTTGGGTGTCTTATTCCTTTTGGGGTCAGATGGAATTCTGTTGAAGCCTCCCTGCCACTACATCCCTTTTTCCGATTTAAAGGTGCAGTCTGGCCAATCTGGTGGGAATGATGTTTCTTGTCTGTCCTCTGTTTTGCTTTTTGGGTGGTGGGCACCCTTCCCGGGTCGTCCCCATCCTGCTGCTGGTCCTCCTCATCTGCTTGGGCCAGACCTTCCATCCTGGGATCATTTTTCAGGCTGTTTGATGCTGGTTTCCTGCCATTTACCACCAGAGTCTCCTATCTTGGTGCTGGAAGCTGTTGCGGCCTAGAAGGATGGTGGGACCCCAACACCCCACCATATCTGCATCTCTGGGCTATACTGGGTTGGAACCACTGTTGTCCTGCTGCAAGGACTGTTTTTTTTCTGGTGTGCCATCCACATTTGCCTGCTGAGCCTGAGCCACTGAGTTCTGTTGTGTGAAGGTTCCTCCAATCGCTTAGAGATAGCTCTGCTGCAGATTCTTAATTCGGGATGATGGGTCCCCCTCCTGTCAAGAGTTATTGTTCTTGTTTTGAGCCTTCTGAGTCAGCGCTGGATTCAGGTTCAAATGACTGGTTGACTGGCGGTGCAAAAGAAGATTCATACTTACCTGGTTGCTCCATCTTCTGTGAACCACACGTCTGCAAGCAAACACAGTGGGCCTCATGAAATGTGTGCCCGTCCGGAAACAACGGTGCCAGTAATTCTACCGGCACCATTGTTTCCGGACCAGCACACTACGGGTTTGCCTGCTGGAGCCGCTGTGCCCGGCAGGGCTGCCCCTGCCGGGCACAGAGGCCATGGTAGGCAAGCGATCACGGAAGCACCTGCACCGTAATTAACAGTGCTGGTGCTTTTGTGGTATCCATTCCCATGGAGCCCTACAGGACTCCATGGGAATGGGGATTAACAGAATTACCGTGGCCTGACTTCTCGGCCGCCGGGGTTGTAATACCCCAGTGTTACCAGGAAGTCAGGCTCCGGTAATTAATTGCGGGTCTGGCGGCAGGGTTATCGCCGGACCCGTAATGAGACCCAGTGAGTACCTACGTATGGGCCTTTGGTAGGTGGGTTATTATAGATACCCACCCTCAGGGGTGGTCCCACTGGTCCATGGTCATTGGGATCTGCAGGTGCCCACCAACCTCATTTCTCCTTTTCTTTACATTGGGGGTTGGATACAGCTCTGATTCATTCTCCTGGAGTTGCTGGGACTTGAACCTAGCATTGAATCTCTTCATTAGGGTCGTCACAGGTGTCCCCTCAGTTCGGCTGCATTCTTCTTTTTGCCTATTGGGAGGAACTGGGACTTACTTGGCTTTTCACAACAACCTCAGATCAGTCTACAGAATGTGTCCTGTTATTTCCTGGTACTGCACTCCTGCCCAGGATTTGCAGTTTATCAATTTGTGTGGTTATTATTTCCCACACCTTGGAGTGCATTTTGATATCCCTGCTGTCTTGGTTGGACATTGTGTACCCCTGTGTTATTTCGTCTATGTACTTTACCAGTGTGCTATGTGCACATGTATTACGTGCAATACTTCCCAAGAGTGTATTAGGAAAACAGTGGCTGCATTATGTGCGGCTTCACAGATCCCATTTATGATGGTAATTACTGCGTGAGTTATTGTGTAGAGGTTTACTCTTAACTTAAATTTGGAAGATGATCTAAATAATATCTGACACCAGGTATGAGACCTGCATTTTAGGATCAAGAGTGAGTTAGGCTTTAACTGCCCATGTTCTCTTTTATAACTACACTATGTTCTGCTATGTTTATGTTTCACTAGAAGTCTTATTTCTCCTAACGGATTTTATATGTCTGGAATTGTAATGAAAGTGTGTATTTTTCTGTGTGCCAGGGTGGAGTATTATTTTGTGATGACCATTGGAAATAATTAATATATGGGTAGGAGGATAGTCAATGGATGAGCCAAGCTGAAGGGCTTGGCCAGGAATGGAAGGATTCCACTATCTGTAGCTTTGCTTGGGGCTATGGTGGAAGCATTAGAAGAAAATGTTTTCCAGGTAGGAGAAGCTCATGTTCCAGGCTTTGTTAGTTGGAACATTATACAGGGCCATCAGGGTATCATAGATTGTGGGTAGTGCTGGCATGCTTTGCTTGGGGAATGTTTGAGGGGAAATGGAGTTGACAGTGTGCTCATTCTGCATTTATTTTATATTATTTGCTTTGAAATTATCACTTGATAAACTGTGATTTGGACATGATCAGGAGGATTTGGCCAGAGTTGTGTTTACCAAAGGTACGCCTCTGTCCTGTCCCCTTTCCTCCATACTTGTGGGTATTCCATCCATCGGGACAGGACCAGAGCTTTTTGTAGCATCAAAAAAAATAATGTGTCCATTTTTGGTGTGTGGGCCCCAGCGCATGTTTGGCTACAGGCTCTGTCTCCCCAAGCCCTGACTACGGGCATCGCCCTTCAGTGCTTTTCTCCGCACGGTCAGGCCAGATACTTCTGCACCAGCGGGTTCTTCTTTTTCCCACCTTTTCTGTCTTCTGTCAGGATTTCCTTGCCTTTGCCTCCGGCTTTGCTGGCAATTTTCATCTGCTTATGCCGGGACTAAAGGGATTTGATTCCTATGAGTCATGTGAATTTCGTTTTTCAGCAGCGAATCAACACAGGTTTTGTTTGGAGTGCCTACGCCCAGTTCACAGGTGGGATACGTGCTTCACGTGTGACACTCTTTCTTGCTGTTTTCAGCGCTGTGAAGGAGACTTTTGACAGTAAGCGCCAAAGCACATTCAGGAATTCATCAAAATGAAGAAACATTGTCCGGTAAGTGACTTTCTTTTCAGCACACCCCGGGCAGTGGGATCTTCCTCTGAGATCCTAGTCACAGAAGGGGCCGCTCATGCCCTAGCACTACAACAACTTGTCCTCAGGCCCTTGTGGCCAACTTGGATACCAGAGCTCACTGTCAGGGGCTAAAGCATGTACCAGCATATCCAAGATTCCCCTGTTGGGGGCTAAAGTTACTAAGGACTCACCCAAGGTTTCATCCATAAGGGCTAAGAGTGCTACCTGCAAGGCAGAGGTTCCCCCAACGGGGGCTAAATGTACTGGGGGTCTACCCGAGGTTCCTTCTCAGAGGGCTAAGACTATTTCTGGTGTCACTGAGGCTCCACACAGAGCTAAAACCATCATGGCAATCTCTGAGGATCCCTCTTTGAGGGCTAAATCTACTATCAGCTGTGCCGAGGCTCCTTCCAGTGGTGACACAGGCTGAAATGGAATGGTCTTCTTCAGAAGTTACACCCCCTGTGACTTCAACAGCTTCTTTGGTACCAAAGGAGCTGCCCAAGTCTACTCCTAGTGCATCATTGGGGCGGGATCCCTCTGGTTCTATTTTCGAGAATGCATTTGCAGGGTGATCCCTTCACCCAGAGGGTGGAGTGGTCAGCCCAATACGGATGTCTTTACAACCTGCTTTGTCTTTGCCCAGCACTTCATCCCCACTTTACTACACAGATCCGTGCATGTCTAGGCCAGCTTGGCAACCAATTTCTACTGAGTTTTGGTCTAGGCCTACTCTGACTCGTCCTCAGAAAAGCTCTCATCAGTATGAGGAAGCTTTCTTCCAGAGGTTCCAAATGCTCATGCATTCCGATTCAATGAGGGAGTATTTTGAGGGCATATTTAGGAAATAATGCCTTCTTCCCCGGCATTGCCTAATCTGCCCCACCTCAGCCTCCTCTGCCACCACCAGTCAAGCCTCACCTTCCTTCACTGCTCCCACCAGTGCCTGAGCCCCCTGCAGTCCCTCCAAGCTAGGATCCAGTTCAACTGTTAGTGCTGGACCCCCATGTGAGGTTACATGCAACAAAGTTTACAAAGGAGGTGCGGGACAAGGTGTTAGATCTCCCCTTCGACAGGCTTGATCGGTTTCACAGATTGAAAGATGATGAACTTGCCGAGAGGAAGACCAGTATGTTAACGGCTAAGTCACTGTCTGTCTTGACAAAACCTGCCTCTCCAAAGAAGGCGCTTTCCTTCAGGGCGGACACGCGTTCCAGATCCTTAAACGGGTTCAGGGGTTGCAAGAGCGCAAGGTAAGGTTACAAGACAGGTCGCCCCAGGACCCAGAGGAAAAAGAAGCAGAAGACCACTACTTGTGGGTTTTTCTCCCACCAAGCTGCTTCAACTGCCTCCTCAGCCACGTCTTCTGACAAAGCTGCCAAATGATGTTTGACTCGGTCCCACATACCACAGTGGAGGGGGGAGGGGGTATTTCTCTTCACTGGGGGCCTGGAGGGCTATTTTTTAAGATTCATAGGTGCTCTCTGTGACAAGCACCCCCCGCCCCTCCTCCTTTCTGCCCCCCTTTGAACAAGGTTGGCTCTCCCTCGATCAAGGCCAAAACATATTTGGGGACACTTGTGGTCTCATGCAGTAGGGATGTGACCAAGCAGTTCGGGCTGGACTGCCCATTTTGCTGTGGGACCAAGCCTGATTTGCATATGGTATTTCCCTTTTTGTAATGGCTTGGCAGGTGAAGAACGATGGTCTGGAGGGTTTCCTAGAGCAATGCGAGAGTTTAGGATTAATTCCAAGCCTTACAGCCATCACCTATTTTGTTTTGCTTAAGTCTCCCTCGCTCACTGCAGAAATCAACAAGCTTCTTCTCGAGTTGATGGCTATAAAGCCAGTTCCTACTCCAGAAATTGGACAGGTGTTCTACTGTCATCTGATCAAGGTGCCAAAGTCCAACCAGACAGGCCTGCGCACCATTCTGAGACTGGCAGACCTCATTTCTCCCCCTCTCCCTCCAGAAATTCAAGATGATCACTCCCGTGCAAATCCGTTCAGCCCTTGAACGTGAGGATTGGATTTGCAAAGTGCATTTAAAGGATGCTTACTTGCATAGCCCTATAGGGGCCTGCACTGCATGTTTTTCATATTTTTAATGGGGAGGAGGGAGTCCCATTTCCAGTTTTGAGTCCCCCCATTTGGTCCCAATGCAGCACTCAGGGTATTCCCAAAAATGATGGGTGCAGTGGCCTCTTTCCTCCATCTCCATGGTGTACATGTTTACCCTTAACTGGACAAATGGTTGCTAAGAGGTTGCTCCACCGGAGAAAGTGAGGGCACACTCGCATATCTGCTCAACCTGCTTTGCGATGTGGGGTTGTTGGTCAATTGGAAGACGTCCAACCTGACCCTGTTCCAATGCCTGGTATTCATAGGCTTCCTTTGGGACACCCACAAAGCTATGGACTTCCCAACAGGCAAGAGGATTTCGTACCTTCAAGAGACATGTCCTTTCTTTCTGTCAGCCAACAGCACAACAGCTTGGTGGTTCCAGAGACGGATAGGGTTGATGGTGCCCTGTGTCCAGGCAGTCCCGTTAGCCAGATTAAAGAGGTGGAGAGCACAGCTAGTGCTGAGATGTTCCTGGTCGCAGGACTTAGAACCCAATCACAACTCATTCAAATCCCTCAGGAATTGATTCAGGATTTGCTATGGTGGACGGATCCCCAGAATCTGTTGCAAAGGGTGCCATTCCACAACCCCACACACAGGTGCTCATAAAAACTTATTCATCCCTCCTGGGTTGGGGAGTCAAAGTTCAACAATCTGCAGGTTTTCGACCAAATGCGGGGGAGGATCAGTCCCAGGACATCAACTATCGCGAGCTAAGAGCCATCTATTGGCGTCTGCGGACATCAGGCTGGTGTCCTGGAAGACAGCCTTTTTGGTGGCTGTTACATCAGGCAGGAGAATCAGTGAAATACAGGCCTTAGCAGCAGACAAACCATTTACTACAATTTTATTGAGATAAGGTTATACTACGAACGTACCCATCAATTCTGCCTACGATTGTGTCCGAATTTCACATCTGCCAGGAAATGTGACTTTCAGATTTTTTCCAAACCCATCATCTGAGTCAGAGAGAGTCCTCCCCACGCTGGATGTCCTGAGTGCTCTAAAATTCTTCCTGGATTGGAGCAGGGAATTCCTGAAATCCCTCAACTCTTCATTTTTTATTTTTTTATTTATTGTTTGCTTGTTAGGCGCTTATACAATAAGAATATATTGTTTGAAGCGCCCACAGGGAAGGGAGGGAGCGAGGGTGGTAAATACAGTACAACAGAATAATTCAGAGCAGAGGGGGAAGTGGGAGAGGGATGAACCTTCTATGCCTTGTGAGTATTCAGAACGTGCAAGTGCAGAAAGGAAAAGGGAAGAGATGGTAAGTGCTGGGGAGTCCGAGCTCATGGGTGAGCCAAAGACGAAGTGCTAGGAATGCTGAGAGTTGCACGGCATGGGCCGCGGGAGGTGTAAGTGTGAGTCATAGAGTGGAGGGTTGCAGATACAGAGTGATGTGGAAAGACAGGAGCTGGGTAGAATTGGTGTGGGAGGTCAAGGCCCCAAAGATGCATAAGGGCCAAGGACACCGATTTAGCAACTGTGGGATTGGTAGAGGAGAGAAGAAGGTAAGGAGGAGGAAAACAGGAAAGTCTTAAGAAGCTTCTGTATTTTGAGAAGATCCTGCTCCTGGTGCAGGTGGAGGGGGAGGCTATTCTAAAGGATGGAGCCTGCAGAGGAAAGTGAGTGACCCCCTGCCCTCTGTTTACCAAAATGCTTTACACACAAATAGTTGGTGGCAGAGGAGCGTAGTGGTCTAGAGGGAGAGTATTTAGTGAGATAGAATTGAAGATAGTGTGGTCCCGGGTCCAGACAGCCTTGTGGATGATGCAGAGCGATATGAATGTATTCCTTGCAGCAACCGGGAGCCAGTGAAGACTTTTTAGTGCAGGAGAGATGCGGTCCCTGGGCTTAAGGACAAGGATAAGTCTTGTTGCCCTATTCTGGATAATCTGAAGGGGTCACAGAATGGAAAAAGGAAGATTCAGGAGGAATCTGTTACAGTAGTCAAGTCTAGAGAGAACCAGGGCTTGAGTCACATTGAGCCTCTGAGGGAAAGTGAGAAAAGGTAAAATTCCTTTGAGAAGGAAGAGCTGATAGTTGGACTTCATGGCAATGTCCTGAGTGTGAGGAATGAATGAGAGAGAGGAGTCAAAGATGACTCCAAGGTTTCTGGCTTCAGATGAAGGTGCAGGGGGAAAGCCCAAGGAGGAAGGCCAGAGTGAGGGGAAGAAGGAGGCAGCAGGGGTCCCAATGGGAAGGATCTCAGTTTTGCAGGTGTTGAGGCAGAGATCATTGGAGGAACACCAGGACTGGATGGCAGACAGGCAGTCAGGGATGATGGAGTGTGCAAGAGGGTCAGTAGGGAGTCTGAATTAGAACTTCATGTCTTTTGGCAGAGGAAATATGGGCTCCTCTGTGTCTAAAGCAACCATTGCCAGATGGATTGTGGCAGGGATACTGGAAAGTTATTCCATACAGAAAAAGCCACACCCAAAGGGACTACACACTCATTTACTAAGGGCTAAAGCAGCCTTGGTAGCTTTTCAAAGGCATGTTCCTTGGGATGTCATCTCACGCGCAGCAACATGGGCATCTCCATCCGATCTTTTGCAAGCACTATTGCCTGGACATGAGCTCAAGAACAGATGCTCAGTGTGGGCAGGCAGTGTTGAACCTCTTCAGTTAGGGTTACAAATAAAACCTTCCACTCCTTGGGAGAAATGTGCTATAAAATCTCCCACAAGTATGAATGGAATGGGATGGGACATAGGAGTAATGAAAAGTAACTCACTGAATAACTACTGTACTTGTAGTCCATAGTCCCCTTTCCTCCATACACCCTCCCTCCAACCCCCTAAAAACATCCTCATATTTATTAACATCCCGATAGTCTGGTTGGAAGGACTGAAGGGCAAGGCCTGGAGGCGGGGCTTGGGAGGAGGAACCTGCAGCCAAGCATGCGCTACGGTCCATGACACAAGAAATAGACAGAAATGTTGTGTATGGTGCTACAAAAAGCTCTGGTCCTTTCCTGTTGGATGGAATACCCACCAGTATGGAGGAAAGGGGACTATGGACTGGGAGTACAGTAGTCACTACGGTGAGTAACTTTTCCTTTTGGTAGGATGCAAAGAAGCTAGCAGTAGTGAACAGGCCTAGGAACCAAAATTAGCAGAGAGGTCTCTGGGTGTTGTAGGACTGCAAGAATTGGGCTGGTGAAGCACGAGGATTTCTGTTTTGAAAGGCCTGGTTACACCTGTCATTTTAGAGACAGGGCTGGGAGGAACAGCAGAGAATAATGGGGCAGTATATCCAACTGAGGCAGCCATTGTTTAGAATAGTGCGATAGGTGAGGATTAAAGCACCCTTAGTAGAATGTTAGGCCATGTTAAGCACAAACCAAATGGGACTAGCGATTATAAATTTTGAAAAGTGAAACTGCCTAGAACTCAAGCAACTTTTTATCACCTTTAATAAAACAGTGTCTGTTGGTCACTCGTGCTGTCCACCCAAAAGGGGCCCATGCCAGTCTCCTCCCCGCGGAGTAATTGGGTAGTGGGAATGCACTGACACCAGGGCCATGGCCCCTGACCGCTGGCTGATTGGCAAGCAAGGATGCAGAGGGTAATCGTAGAGGCACATTTCCTGTTGGGGCATCTGGAATGATGGTCCACCTGCCATCCCACCCTCCTTTGAACTTGGCACGTGAGTCCATGGGATTTGATTTGGTTGGTTGATTTGGGATATTGTCGCTGCAGGCAGGCTTGCTGGATCATAAAATAGTGAACTGCATAGTTCAATGTTTATGTTTTTAATAGGGTGGTATTATTAACTATCGGCACAAGGGTAAGGACGTGAATTCTACCTGACACAGGAATGGGCAGATATAAAAGCGAATCTATTACTGGGGGGGCAGCACACGGGAAAGGCTAAACAGGGCAAAAACTGATCACAGGACCGGAATGCATGGATGAATAGTCTGCAGCCTGCGTTCAGCTTTCCAGTGAAGGCGCCATCCTTACTCTTGTGCCCGCCCACTTACTTGTGAGTCCTTCCTTTTCTCTGACATCCCCGTTGCTGAATAATTGAATTATGGTTTGGGCATATTTGAAGCCGGACGTGCAAGATACTCGGCTGCCACGTCACCTCTAAATGAGCTGCGTGCGTCGGTGGGTTTTCCTGTTTTACTGCAGCGAGCGTGGAGACATTACATGGGACCTGGACGCCCGCCCGCCTGCCTGCCTAAATGAGCATTTCTCGGACAGTATAATCTCAGCATCCGCCAGTGCTCCTGACCCTTTTTTGGACCGTTTTTACTGGATTTGACTGATTACTGGCCCTTCACAGTGACTGTGACTGTTACTGCATTTATTAATCAACCACAACTGTGAACATCTGTGAAGTAGGGCAACAACGGTGGAGCTTTACAGGGGGGGGGGGCAGGGAGGGGGGGGACAGACTCTGTCTGGCTGCCTCCCAAGCCCGTCGGGTCGGGCGTGCCCTGCAACTCCTCTTTCTGATTTCTGTTAATCCTGGACACACCTGCATTTCCGAACACTGCAAATTGACCAGTAATTACCCGCGAGGCCAGACACTCTGCAACTGACTGAATGTCTGATTTAGCGTTTTACCACCCGGCACTCTGTGCGTTTAGTGCTGCGTTGGTGCGATGGAAGAGCTGCGCTTTTATTGTAACTCGACTTTTTTAAAATTGGTTGCCTGGTATTATTAACCAAAGTATGTTGTTACTTTAAACATTTTATTTTTCATTTTGATTTCTTTCCTTTGTAACCAAATTTAAACCAAAGTGTAACTTATTGTAACGCTGTAATATTTGCTACAAGAGTTGCATTATTTGTAACATTTTTAAATACATATTGATATCAATCGGCACGTGCACTTTGCAATTCTGCACCCCTATTGCACTTGGTAGCGTGAACTTTACATGTTGCATTATGCCTAAAAGGAAATGTTCTAAAAAAAATGTTTGGTGCCGTTAAGGATGCCACGGAAATTGAGGGCCTAATTCACTGCTTGGAGTCTTGCAGGGGTAGATGGGTGGGGTTGATATATAAGACTGACACAATTCATACATTCAACTGTACCTTGCACCCTGCCTCGAATTGTGTAGTGTTAGGGGCGAGGACGAAATTATTGTATGTGCACTGGCCACGCTGAATCTTCCGCTGAGCAGCTCCCCGACTGTTAATAAGCAGACTGGAAGTAGACTAACTAAGAAGCTAGTGGACACAATGAAGCATTCTGAAATTGACAAAAGGGAGGAAGGAACTTTGTGTCACCTGCCAACGTAGTTGGGTCTGTAGGATTGAATAAATGTGACATTATTGAAGTCCACCCCCCACATTATAGGATAGTGGCGCATGCCACCAAAAGGACCGACCACATTACTATCGTTGACACTTGGAATTATTAATAAAGAACAGGATTCATCGATAGTAGAGACTGATTGAAATTGACAGTTGTGTCCCACTTTCTTATAGATTTTCTGCCCTGAGCCGCACGGGTCCTTCATCTCGGGAGGATAGCTCAGGGGCAACACGCAAGACGACGCTGAGCAACACAGATTCAATCCCCGGGTCCCCGCTTAGAAACCTCTGGGTATTAAGTGTGTTATAAATTACCTATTACAATGTACAATTACAACAAAGCTTTGTTATGGCACTAAGCGGTTCCTTGAGGGAAAAACAGAAAGGGAGCAGAAAAGAAAAGTCCCCTGGGACCAGCTGGTGAGACATAAAAATTACTGAATGGTAAGACCCTCATGGAACCCGATCAGAGTATAAAGAATGATGGGGGGTTCAACAGGATCGGAGTCAGGATTGTTACACTCTAGGAGTCCTGCAACGACTACCGGTTGACCGATGAGAACATTAGAAAGGAGCCCATAGGCTACCCTTATATATGCCAGTTAATTTGTATCTTCCAGGATCTTACGATACAGATAAGACCCCTGGAAGGTAGTATAAAGGAATTGGTTATAAAATTGGGAGGTGAGGCAGGACCTGCATCTAAGGAACTCATGATGACTAAGAGTAAGGAAGGAGGGTCGGGTGCAACTCAGGTGCCAAACCCAGGTTCTCAACAGCCTCATGTTATAAGGGGAGATTGCACTAACACTATAAGTTGGAAAGACAGGTAGGACCGCACACACCTCTGACAAAGATCAGTTAGTCACCACCAGCCATAGGCTCAATATTGTAGTTATTGATTCTGGTGTGGCCAGCGAAACTCAACTGGGCGGGATAAGGTGTACAGAGGGTACAGGAAGGGGAATACCAGCCAAAAACCCACCATATTGCACTGGTAGGGCAAAATCTGGTGCGGGCCAGACCTTTGTGGTTATGCATAGTGTCCCTGGACTGATAACAAATTAATTTGAAAATCAGGCATCCTTAACAAATAAATGTATCCATTGGATCAAGAATGTGAAGGGATGCACTTCTGTCATTCAGGAAGACATAGCCAGATGTGTAGGAAGAAGAGGTTTGAACAGTCTTTCTGACTGCATGTAATGCTCCAATAATCACTTGGTAGAAGGGTTGCTGTCTATAGACTATAGAACATACCCACCTACGAGAGCAGCAATATGCTTGAGGGCATACCTACCAGGTTATGAACACATAGGGGTCATTATAGGCATTATGCAGGTCCAAAAGAACCCAATGAAGGGTACTTTGGAAGAGCAAATTCAACAGGCCTATGTCCTGTAATCAATAGATCCAACCTGGTTATGACTGATGCAAAGTGTGGATTGACTCCCAACTGGTAATCTAACAGTTTCCGCAAATTCCGTTCTGAATAAGTTGTCCTGGAATATTGCAGTTCTCTTGAAACACATGTCTATACCTAATTGGACTGGTCTTATTGTGCAATTCCTGCTTGTGTTCTTTCAAGAGACATGGACAATTGATACAGTAGAAATGCAAGGGTAGCAGACACTGCAGACTCCTGCCCAAAAAGGTCCCAGAGGCCACCCAAGTGGCGCTTTACTCTTTTTTATTGGCCCTGCCTTGAATTGGAGGGTGGAGCACTGCAGACTTACAACACGCAGTAGCAATGACTCCAGATGGCCAATGCATTTTGCTATTTAATGTTTATAACAGGCCAAATTTCATTGCACTTATTAGAGAAATGCACAATTAATTCTCACACGCATGGGAAGCCTCCAATTCGTACAGCAAAGTAATCATCATTGCAAGGGATTTAAATTTGCAACTGGAACCCCTTTGCTTACTTAGATGGGATCTGGGAAGATCAGGACGAGGTTTGGGGCAAGAAAGCCTGCTAGTTAGCCATTGACGTAACTAGGATCCTATATGAATTGGAATTAAGAGCTTGCAAAGGACGCCTCCCTACCGACCATCCAGCTGGAAAAACATTTGTTGGACCAAGGGGCCCAACACAGATAGATGACATCTTATTATCATCTGGGGCCTGGAAGAGGATAGCCAAGTTTGAGATCCTCTGGAATTATGAAAGTGATCATCGCCCCTTGGCAGTTGCCGTCATGCTGGCACATTCATCTATGTCAACCCAGGTCACTGACGCCGCCAACCCGGCTTTATCTGTGTATGGTCATGCCCACAGCGGCATAAGACGGGCAAAGTTAGATCAGACTGATTTTAGACCTGACTTGTATGAGGCAGTGCTCCCTCATATCAAGAACATCAGTTTAGAGAGTGCTCAGGACATGGAAACCCTTCGAGCATCTGAGGAAATAACACAAATTATTCTTCCTCTCATAACATATGCATCCCATAGAGTCAAACAGAAGGCCTTGACAAAAACTTGAGGGGTATGACCGTGAATGTATTCTAGCAGAACAGTCCCTGGTGGTCGTACTGGAACAGAGACCCTTGGTCGACAGAGATCTACTAACCTTTTGGAAAATGGTGACAGGTAAAGAGGCTAAAGGGGACGCTAATTTACAGTGCAGAATGACTGCTGAGGTCTGGGTGAGCCATTTCTTTCTGTATTGTCTGGAGGAGGTCGGGAATGCACATCATTGAAAGGCATCCCCCCCAGGCCAAGAGAGGGAGCTGTTGTTTAGTGTCGCAGACGTGGACTCTGCCATAATGGTACAGAAAGCAGGGAAGGCGGCTGCACCTGATAACGTCCCAGTTGACATTTTTAGAGATGAGCCAGCATATACTATAACGAGAATGGGCATTGGACAAGCCAGTTAGTAAAATCCTCAGCCGCCTTAGAAGAATGCAGTGGTCGGACCAAAGCTTTCTGTAACGGGCACAGCAAAGGGGCATCAAGAGCAGCTCTGGATCTGTACATGAAGCCGACTGTAACAGCAGCACTTATTGGGGCAGAAACTTGGGGGTATGCAAACGCAAAAATGTTGGCCACAGTGGAAAATACATTTTTGAAGAGCCTTTTTTTTCCCACCACAGGGAATGCCCAATGCATTACTGCACTTAGAAACTAATGTGTGCCCCAATGATGCAATTGTGGCAACTAAACCTGTTGTATAATTGGTCAGTTTGTGGAGCACCCCTGTCTTCACAGAAATGATTTGGCTCACGTTCTAAGCTTGGAAGGGGGCAGGAATTTACCCTGGGCAGCCCATGCCAAGCAGGGCCTGCAAGAGCTGGGCAAGCACGATTTACGGGCATGCCACTGTTACTAGAATTAAGAGAAAGCTTTGCACAGATCAATGCAGGGGAAACATGGTGGCAGCATGCAGATATCTGAAGCTGGCCCTTAGCTATTTAAGAATCAAAGACGACTTTGGCTTTGAAAAATATCTGGATTGCCTTAACCCTCCGTTTGCCCGTGCCCTGTCCATTCACTTCCGATTGGCCTCACTAAAGCTGGCCACCTTCACAAGGGCATTGGCTGGATGGACTTCAGCCTTATGCCCACTCTCTGCCCACTGTATGTTTCTATGCCCAGTGACATGGGGCCGAAGAGCACAATACCTCAAAACATTCGTAAGCACAGCCGGAATCCAAACCATATCCGGCACATTGGACCTATGTACAAGACCTGAGGATATGGAGACAGTTTCCATTGTGGCCAAATTGATCCGGCGATCGTGGGTGCTGAGGTCTAAAATGCATGTGGTGTCAGCAGAGA
The DNA here is from genome assembly GCF_040938575.1 of Ambystoma mexicanum. Classification (NCBI taxonomy): domain Eukaryota; kingdom Metazoa; phylum Chordata; class Amphibia; order Caudata; family Ambystomatidae; genus Ambystoma; species Ambystoma mexicanum. Next base: position 1,489,078,926 of record NC_090921.1, read on the forward strand.
AAAGCCTGTACTTTGGTCCCCTCCCTTTGAGGTTCATTGCCCATTGTAGATATGAGGATAATTAAGATATCAAGTAAATAGGCAAAGACTTCGATTATACGTCTGAGGTTCCGAATTTAGAAGGGGGGCTGCGACAATTTACTCGCCCCCACCTACTATTTACTATCAATTGTTGTTAAATGTCTTTGGAATGCACACATTGTACCCATGGTGTTAACACTCCTTGTCCACATTTGATCATATGTATTGTATTTTTATATATCAATTTACAGCATTCTACCTTGTGTTTTTGTAAGAGCTTTTACCATGAAACTATGTTTCTTTTTGTGTGTATACTTTTATGGCTCTGTGCCAAATAAAAGTCGCATAAAGAAAACATAATATATTAATTTGAGGGGGAATTATAAAAGGGGCGCATTAGTATTTTAGATGTCATAAATGAATGGTAATTCACGATTACCATGTGATGCAGATTGAGCCAAGAGGTGTATGTTTGGAAAACCAAACCTGCCAAGAAACAAAATGTCCTTTTATCAGCTTGAATAAGAGCGGTTCGTGCCATTCGCCCTGACCAGTTGCATGGTGTTACCCTGTCAGGCTTCATCCCAAAGTGTTGCAGCGGATTGTGCTGCAACCCACTCTTCTGCCCTCTCCCTCTGTCCTAGACTTAGCCTCAGTCCAGCTTGCAACCGCTGGTGCCTCAGCCTGGGCTAACTTGCTGAAATGCTGGAGGAATTATGCATACTGGGACTGCTATGGTGCGTTATGGATTAAGGGATGCTAATGGTGAATTAATAGGAGCAGACAGTTTGCAAATGCCTTTTCGAAACGTAAGAGATTTAAAATATGCGCACCGTGAAGTACGGAAGTACTGTTTACTGTGGTGGAGTTGGAAAAGGAGAGTCTGCCTGACACATTTGGCCGTATCTCGCCGGTGGAAAGAGCGTAGGAGCGCAGCAGGAGGAGCGTAACTGCTGCAACACCTAAAGACTTCTGGCCCTTTAATATTCCCCAGACTTTCGGATTGCCTGAAGCTAATCCCGCCTACCTGAAATCACCTGGAAACTGCTATATCTGCCCAAGCCCAAGCGCACCGTGAAGTATGGAAGTACTGTTTACTGTGGTGGAGATGGAAAAGGAGAGTCTGCCTGACACTGAAATTGGCCGTATCTCGCTGTGGAAAGAGCGTAGGAGCGCAGCAGGAGGAGCGTAACTGCTTCAACACCTAAAGACATCTGGCCCTTTAATATTCCCCAGACTTTCGGATTGCCTGAAGCTAACCCCGCCTGCCTGAAATCACCTGGAAACTGCTATATCTGCCCAAGCCCCAGCGCACCCTGCGCGCGCACCATGAAGTATGGAAATACCGTTTACTGTGGTGGAGTTGGAAAAGGAGAGTCTGCCTGACACTGATATTGGCCGTATCTCGCCGTGGAAAGAGCATAGGAGCACAGCAAGAGGAGCATAATAGCTACAACACCTAAAGACTTCTGGCCCTTTAAGAGTAAATTATATTTTTATGCAGCTTGATCTGAGCAACGCGACTAAGTGGCACCTTGTTTGAGGCAGAGCCTCAACTTGTTGTGTTTTGAGGCTAGCTAACAAACTAAAGTCCCGTTCCCCTATAGTTCCTCAGACTTTTGGATTGCCTGAAGCTAACCCCGCCCACCTGAAATCACCTGTAAACTGCTATTTCTGCCCAAGCCCCAGCACACCCTGCGAGCGTACCGTGAAGTACAGAAGTACTGTTTACTGTTCACGGTGCGCAGCGAGTGGTGAGCAAGTACTAATAGTAAGTCCATCTGTGGCAGACGTTACAGCCATCTACGCATGGTGAAAGAGACGATAGAAAGCGTGTGAACTGTCTATCAGGTTAGTGTTGCATGAAAGAGCGTTCACGGGATGATAGTGTACGCTGAGATAAAACGTGTGGAAAAGTGGGAAGGAAATGGAGCTAAGATCTACCTATAGTAAATCTAAAATGGAAAGTGGCATGGTAGAAGGGATACTGAGACCTAGCCGTACATGTAGACGAAAGGTGGTATACAAACAAGGGTTGCTCCCAGAAAGTAAGTTGGCTAAAATGACATCTTTTTTCCACAAAATTGACATCCCTAAAATGAATGAGGCAACACTGCTTGAAAGTGAAATAAATAAAATAAGAACGGAATTGGTGGAGGACTTAACTTTGAGTCTCCCATGTTTAGGAGCTAAGCTGCTCTCTAGTATGTTTGAAGAACCTAGGAGTGATAAAGTGATGAAGGAGTCCCAGATAGAATGTTCCCTAATTTCAAATAATACGTGTACAGAGGTGGCAATTTGGGAAGCAAAACAAAATGTCCAACCCCGTGGAAATCCCCCATTGGGTTCTGGCGATATGCCAGACAAACACTTAAAAACTGACAATAAACCTCAGGAGCCAATAATGATAAGTGAAGGCACACATCTTGGAAGTGCTGCTTCTGCTAGTTCTGATTCAGGTAAACATCTCCAGAATGAGTCTGATAACAATCATGCTCATGATAGGGTTGTGATAGACCCAGTCTCTGGTCTAATCCTATGCTCTGTAGACTGGTCTCTGAATAAAGGCACACAAGAGACTGAGCAAAATCCAAGTATGCATATTAGCAATTCATCAGCTAATAGCATACAGTCACAGGATAATGAGAGCTTTGCTCCATTAAAAAACGAAGAATTATGGGAAGCACTTGAAAGGGTACTAACTGAGTTAGTGGATAGATGCGAAACGATTGAACCGAAGTTGGACGTACATTCCGTATTGCTACATAAGAGCATTAATAAAGGATGCAAGACATGTAGGGAGGTGAAAAGCAATACTGACATGTTAAACGCATCTCTGCTAATAGAGCATGGATTTGTCCTACCTGAGGTGAAAACAGGGAAAACCCACAGTGTGATTACTCTGTGGGATACACAATATCAAGCAAGGATATTATGGGTGGGGATATGAGAAACCGAGAAAGGGGAACATGATGAGGAAACAAAAGAATTAAAAAAAAGGACACCAGCAATAATGTGTAAGGATATACAGAAGGGAAGAAGCAAGAATGGGTGTACTGTAAAAGAAACAGTTGCATCCAATATAGTAGAATAACTGGTAGCCCCCCCCCAGTGATAGACAATAGTGTGGAACCATGCAGATTAACACCCATCCCGATGACAAAAGAACCCAACTATTTTGCCACACACACAGTGGCCATACGTACACCAAGGGCGGACGGGACTACCAAAACAAAAATTAAGGAAATGACGAAACAGCAGAAACAGGTAGAGGCAATACACTCTACTCATAAGAAGGTGGCCCCGACCCTTGATGAATGGGTACACCCAATCAATAAGAAAGGAAAGAAAGGAAAGAATGGAAATACTATGAGCAAATAACAAGGAATCACCACGAAAGTCTTGAAAGCGACAAAGATCCTCTTTCATGAAGAGCCATGTGTGAATGAGCTAGTTCAGCATATTGAAGCTGGAGTATCATCTGGTTGTAATAGGCAGATGATAGCTGGCGATAAAGCAGTGCGTTTCTCTGATGACGCTAAAATGGAAGTAAATGAACCCACATATATGAAAGACCCTTTGATTTTGTAAGGGCACTGCAGTTCCAAGCATTGAATTAGGTCAATACAATAGAGGTATTAAATAGACAGCGTATTATTGAAATATGCGGGAAGTTGGTTCCATTGCGAATGGTAAGATCAAGTGACTTTAAAATTTTTGATCAATTAGTAACCCCCAGGTTGGTTACAACCAATGTGTGGTGCACGAACGACACAATTTTAGAATTCATATTAAGCCATCATGAATTGTTCTACAAAGTGGGATATACATGTACTGAAACCTCTATGCGAAAGGTAATGAACCAAAGGATTGCAATTGATCTCGGTAGGAATACGCATCAAAAGATAGTAATGCCGGAAGTGTCCACAGAAAAGGAGATCCATCTGCAAAAATGGGATGGCGTAGGCGCAAAGGGACAGTCTATGTCAAAAATAGTCCCATAACATCTAGGAAGTTAGGGACTATGCAGACTTAAGAAATAACAAGGGAGGTAAAGGAGAATGAGGGCTATTGGCAATGGCTCCCGATTGAATTTAAAGCTGAACTAGAACACCGTCCCTGATGAATTGAATGTGATGACATCCTGGAAAACCCAAGGAAATCTACACTATGAAAATGAAGATGGATTGCTAGCTAATCTAAACAGTTTTTGTATGATAACACTGCAGGAAACTTGGCTGTATGAACAGTGTGAAATTTATGGATGGTGTTGTATCCAAAGTTTAGCGTCTAAAGGTCTGAGAGGACGCCCAAAAGGAGATTCACTAACAGCCATTAAAAATCCTTGGGCTGGGGTTAAAACCGGTTGGTCTGATGAGATGGTGTCAGCGGTGCTGGTGAAAACCACAATAACCCAGTTTCTGTATTTGCTCGTAATTAATGTATATAATTCGCCCAATGGAATACAGAATAAAGCAAATGTGGAGAGGGTATCTAACATCATTAAAGAATGCGAAAAAGAGGTACCTATCATATTAGCGGGGGATTTTAATGCAAAGAAGGTACACCCTGACGGTAACAAAGAAGAGGTGAGGGATTCGGGGCCCATTGAAGATGGATTCTCTAATAAATTTGGGAAATTATGGAGTAATATGATTGTGAAATACCATTTGACAATTTTAAATGGCCCCATTAAGGGAGATGCTAAACGGAGAGCAACTCGTGGGGGAGGGGCTATCTTAACAGCAATAGATTATATCATGGTAAAAGAAAAAGCCTATGATATGTGCAATGGTATGGCAGTAGGCTGTCGTGAGGAGAGTGACCATCTTTCACTGTATGTGATGCTGGAATACCCGAAAATCAAGACTTCATATCAAATGAACTGTAATATTACGGTCAATAATGCGGCAAATAGGATAGTTTGGAATCCCACTAATTTGGAAAAAGCAAATGAAATTGCTAGAAAAGAACTTGAAATATTTAGGTCAACAATAGACAATAATCAAGAAGTGAGTATCCAAGACATCATACGGAAATGTGAAAATCTGGTGAACAAAATCAAAGAAGTTTCGATGAAAAAAAGGAAGTATTGCAGCAATAGAGAAAGATGGAACCTCTCTCACGACAAGCGTAATACCTATGATATGGAAATTAACAAGGCCAAGAATGCATTAAGGAAAGTAATTAAACAAATAGCAAACTCCCAGGCGATTGATGCCACTAAACAGATAAAATGGGCAAAAAAACTATGTAGTAAGTGGCTGCGAACCCATAAAAAAAAAATCAAAGGAAATTTGGCCGAATATAGCAGCCCAAGCCAGGAGTAATAACCGTCAGGGGATATGGAAAGTAATAAATGGAGCAAAAACAAGAACATTACCGGTTAACAGTGTGACGGAAAAGGACTGGACTATACATGTTAAAAATACTCTTGGCTCTCATGCTGTAAAAGTAGAAGGCTACAAAGTAAGGCAAGCACAATGGCAAGGGAATTTCACAGAAGCCTCCTTGGAAAGGATGATAGCTAAACTACATACCTCTAGAGTAACTGGCCCTGATGGGACTTGTAACGCATTGTTACGCTGTGCGCCCGAAGAATGGGCCAAGGCACTTTTATTTTATTTGCCTGGATTGGCAGCCATGGAAAAATCCCAGAATCATGGCGAGACAGTATTATTCTCCCTATCCATAAGAAAGGTGAGTGGAACGACCCAAAAAATGGTTGTATGCTAGCTATGCTAGATATTCCAGCAAAAATATTTGCTAAGGTTTTGTTGGAAGATTTCAACCAATGGATAGCAGAGACCGAAATATTACCGATCTATCAGGCTGGATTCCTTGCGAAATCATCCACAATCCATAATATTGTTAATCTAGTGTCTGCAGTGGAGTACTCCTTAACTATGCGGAAATTACCTGTATATGCTGTATTTATTGACTTTTCTGCAGCATTTGATATGGTTATAAAAGAATAATTGTGGATAAAACTAGAAAACTGGGGATCCCGCCAGGATTATTATATATGATAAAGCTGTTATACTCAGAAACATCAGTGAGAATTTATTTAGATGGGGAAGGACGCTTGTCTGAGGCTATTCCAACAGTATATGGTGTTAAACAGGGGTGTAGTTTAGCAGCTATGTTATTTAACCTTTACTTGGCCAATTGTATGAATGAGATGGATGAAACCATCACAGATGTGATAAAGCTGTGTAAGATTCACTTGGCTTGGCTTGGATATGCGGATGACCTGGTCCTGCTGGACTACACGCCGATAGGGCTCCAAAATAAGCTGAATTGTTTGATACAATTTCCTGAAACTAATGGCTTGGTTATAAATATAGCAAAAACAAAAGTGATGGCCTTTTTTGGGCACCACCAAACAATCCCGATACAATACATATAAATGGACGGTTAAAAAGAAAATATTGAAAAGGTTGAATGTTATAGATATCTGGGAGTCTTAATAGACCAAAACTTGTCATGGAAATGGCACTGGTGTGAGACTAAACTAAAATGCTTAAACACAGCAGGTGCGCTCAGCCAATTTATAGGCAGGCAAGGTGGTGTCTCAGTAAATACGATTTTATTGCTTTATTCCAGTAAAATAATATCTTGCCTACTGTATGCCGCACAGATATGGGCAAGTAGGTATTTAGATGAAATTAGCAAATTAGAAGGAAGAATGTTAAAATGGCTTTTAAGATTGCCGGCATCTGTATCATGTGAATATATTGTATTGGAATGTGATTTTAGATTTGCAGGAGATGTTTTAGAGTATAAATCTGCTATGTTATATAAGGACATTGACAATTAATACCTTTGTGAGAAAATTGATGGAAACATTTGAGGAGTGAAAGTATGATAAATATCTTAAAACCTTGTATGGGCTGTATTCAACGTATGAGAAATGGGCTAAGGAGAATGTCTCTAGTTGGCTAGGCTTCTCGCATACAAAAATTAAAAGAACTATTACAAAGGAAGATTTATGATTGTGCCAAAGAAAGGGATATGATTGTACTATCCACAAAATCAACTTGTGGCCTATTTTTAGAATATTGGTCTTTTGAAGCGCCGAAACCGAAATATCAATATGCTTTTCCTAACCAGGCAATAGTCAGTCTGTACCTGAGGTTTAGGTTTAATATATGTGACACCATGGAGATACTTGGTGCTAGACTTGGCATTGAGAGAAGTTTCAGATTATGCAGATTATGTGGGTGGGATAAGATTGAGACCGCTAAACATTTAATATGTTAATGCGAAAGTCTATGTGAACTGCATGCTAAACATTGTTTAAGATATAACAATTCATACTGATCAGAAGAGACTGAAGAAATATGGCAAAGACTGATGGAAGGAAATGATATGAACTTGATTTTTCACATGATGAGATTTTATGAGACGATTTTAGCAATTTTATATGAACTATCAGATGGTATTTATGCACATTTTAATGGGAAATTTTAATGAGAAAAGGTAATGTTGTGTTCTTATAATGTGTGTTTGTATATGTAAAGTCATTTGTTGACTATGAACATATTATCAATAAATAAATAAATTAAATAAAATCAACATGTGGTCTCTTTTTTTATCAAACATATCATTTAAGAAGGGTGAGTTCACTCGCTATATATGGGTAATGTTGGGACGGATTTGAAATAAAAATGCATGGCTGCTTTTAGTTCCTAGTCCAGTTCTGAACCCCCGATACCTGGCATGGCTCAGAGGATTCCTCGAGTCACACATACTGTGGGCACCGAACAGGTGGGAGCCGCCAACCCAGCACCACTACTGAACACTGCAGCCGGGGAAAGCGGCAAGGTCAGTCCATTATCCAGCGGAGAAGGGCAGAGGGATCACTTCAAGCCATTCATTTTAATTACAGTGTGACAGATAGTTGCTAAAAATCAACTTGGCAGGTGATTGATTAGTACGGTGGCTATGATTTTCAGAAAAATAACATTGTTTCTTAGCTACCTTAACTAAATTATGTATTTTAAGGAAAAGTCATGTTTGTCATGAGCCAGTTCACATTCTGCAGGAATCGCTTTGTATTAATGCACATCACCTGGCATTTTCCATTGGTACCTGTGTCCAAGCCAGGGTTGATAGAACTGCTCCTCAATAAGTGGTTTCAGCTATTTTTATTAGCATCTTTGATTCCACACGTTCCTTCTCCGCCCACATCTCTGATGTCTCTAAAAAGTAAAACTTCCTTCTGCACCTCCTCAGAAGTACTCTGCATTTCCTCACCTTCTCCCAGAAGCTCATGGTCTCCCAAGCTCTGGTTCTCTCTAGGTTGGACTATTGTAACAGCCTCTTTCTAAATCTACCTGCCTCTACTCTCCGCCCTCTGCAACTTATCCAGAACAGGACTGCGAGACTTGTCCTTGGCCTCAAGCCTGGGCAATGTATCTCTCCAGCTCTGAAATCTCTCAATTGGCTCCCAGTGGATGCAAGGATTACATTCAAAACCCTCTGCATTGACCACAAGGCTTTCTGGGGCCTGGGTCCAAAATACCTTCAGCTATCCATCCACAAACACCTTCCCTCTCGAGCTCTTCGCTCTTCTACTGCTAACTCCCTCAGGGTCAGTCGTTTTTCAAAAAACAAGCTGGGGGTAGATCTCTGTCTTCAGCTGGGGCCTGCCTCTGGAACAGCCTTCTGCCACTCTAAAACTTGAGGAGAACCATCTCTGGGTCCGTAAGCACCTCAAGACCTTCCTGTTTGCTTCTGCCTTCACTCACCCTCTACCCTGCTTATCTGTTCTCTCTTGGCATCGTGCATCTGGCCACCCTCTGTTCCCTGGGCCCAGATACCGGCTCACCCTGCCACCCTCATGCACTGCCCCAGGCCACCCCTTGCACTGGGAACTGTATACAGTCCCCCACTCCCTTTTCCTCTCTTTCTGCACTTATCAGAGTTACCTAGTCTGCTGCTTTAAACACAGCACTTGCCACTTGCTGGCTTCACTACCACTGTTTACTGCCTCTATTATCTATTTATTATTTATTTATTATTATTTATTCAGTTCTCCTCTGCTCCGCACTCTCCCCCTTCCAAGCACTTTTCCCCCTTTCCCTTTCCCATGCACTTGCGCATTCTCAATGTCACTGGGCCTAGTAAGATCGTTGTTTTGTTCTCCTCTGTTCCCCTCCCTTGCCTTTTCCCGCTCTGAAACAACACTTGTGTACGAGCACGATATAAATAAATTAGCATATCATATCATATCATATCATTAGTGGTAGTAGCAGTAATAATAGCACCACTTGATTTGCAAGGTATACTGAGAACTGCAGTGTGCCCTGCATCTTGTGTTACATTTAGTTTTGGCAGATCCAGACTCCAGAAGGGCAGCACCGGGGCCACTCTTCCCAATTCAGGAATGCTACACTGTCAGTCTCCCCACCCCGACTGAGGTTTTGCTACTACAGTAATGGGGAGTGTCTGTTCTCAGTACCTTGCAACTACAAGGACCAGAATTTCCTGCACTGATGGGTGATGGAATAATCAACACCTGGCACTGCCTTCCTGAAGAGAGCATGAGACTTGAAAGAGCTTGAAGGAGAACCCCACCTGATTTGCAAAGTATAATGAGAAATGGAGTGCGCCCTTCATCGTGTGTTACACATTATCATTATGGCATTCATTGAGCGCAGACCTAGTTTTGAATAGCAACAGAGTGCTTTACAGAGGTGTACAACAATACAGATACACAATGGAGCGCTTTACAGAGGTATACAATATTTGTGAAGCGCTTATACACAAGTGAAGTGCTTCAAAGTGCTTCAAGTCGGAAAAGGAAACAAGGGATTACAATCGTCATTCTTAGGCCTTGAAGATTCCCAATGATCAAACAACAATAACTAGCATACTAGATCAGAAGCATATCTATTAGCGCAAGGGCATGACAAAGAGTGCAGAGAGAAGGGGGCAGACGGAAAGGAATGTACAGTACAATGAACCACAATAGTAGGCTGGACTAGGGAGGGGAGACAGGGGGAGGACAGGACAGACAGACTTGCTAGGCATAGTACATACGGATCATGGAGTGAGCAGAGACAGGAAGTGTGAGGAAGGGGAGTGGGGACAAGTGCGCCCAGTTCAGCAGGGGCCTGGGTTAAGTAGAGAGGGGTTGCCCCTCTCGTGGAGCATAATGCTTTAGTGCCAGCTAAGTGAAGAGGGCCGGCGGCAAGTGCAGGACTGGTGGGGGAGCCTCAGACCTGTATGACTCTGGAGGTGCACCAGGAAACTAGTCCGTGAGCTGAGTAGGTTGAGGAACAGAAAGAAGGAGGAAAAGATGCAAGGAGAGAGGAGGTCAATAGGGGAGAGGGAGAGAGAAATAGGACTTGAACTTGATCCTTGCAGCCACAGGGAGCCAGTGGAGTGATTTCAGCACTGGAGAGTTGTGATCCCTGGGCTTGAGACCAAAGATAAGTCTTGCGGTTCTTTTCTGGATAAGTTGAAGAGGTCGCAGACTAGACGTAGGAAGATGGAGAAAGAGACTGTTGGAATAGTCCAGTCTGGGGAGGACCAGGTCTCTGAAGACAGTGAGCCTCTAGGGGAAGGTGAGAAAAGGTAGAATACATCTGAGGAGGTGTAGGTGGTAGTGAGATTGTTTGGACATGTCTGAGATGTGAGAAGAGAATGAGAGAGTAGAGTCGAAGATGTCCCCCCAATCTTTTGCCTCACCGGTGGGTAGGGGCGCAGGGCCAAGGGAGGATGGCTAGCGTGAGAGTGGGAATGTAGGAGCGGGTGTCCCAATGAGAACAATCTCTGTCTTGCTGGCATTAAGGCAGAGATCGTTAGAAACACACCAGGACTGAATTGCGGACAGACAGTCTGCAATGAGCGAGGAGGAAGAAAAGGTTGAGGGTAGCCTGAAAGAGAGCTGTGTGTCATCCGCATAATACTGAAAGTTGGAGGTGAAACCAGCGATCATGTGGGTCAAAGGAGCCATGCAGACGTTGAAAAACCAGGGGGATAGATTAGATACTTGGGGGACACTACAAGTAGGGAGAGGGATAGCAGAGAGAAAGGACCCAAATTCCACCTGGGAAGGACGGTCAGCAAGAAAGGATGCAAGCCAGGGCCTGCTCTGTGATGCCCAGGGGTATCGGGATGTTTTGGTTTAGTGTATACAAATCAGAGGAGAGATCAAGGAGAATGAGGACTGAGGGAGAGTTAGAGTCAAGGTTTACAAGCAGGTCTTCACGGGTGTTCAGAATAGCAGTTTCCGTACCTCTGCATGCTCTAAAGCCAGACTGTTGGTCATGGAGACAACCAACAGTTTCCGTGTGGAGGGTAAGCTGGGAGATAGCCAACTTCTCCAGGAGTTGTCCCAGGAAAGGAGTGATAGAGATCAGGCGATAGTTTGCTGGGATAGAAGGGTCGGCAGAGGGTTTTTTGAGGGGCGTGTGCTCAAGAGAATGTTTGAGAGAAATGGGAAAAAGTCCAGTGGTGAAAGAGAGGTTACAGAGTTCTGCCAAGGCTGGAGCTAGAGTGTCAATGTTGTCCTTGATGGTTGTGGAGTGGCAAGGATTCACCTGTTTGGAAGAGGTTTTCATACACCGGACTTATCTAGAAACCTCCTTAGGTGTGAGATTGGAGAGGGAGGAGAGAATGAGGTGCGTGGTGGTGCGGCCTAACGAGGGACAGGAGATGATGGTGCATGAGTGGGTGCAGAGGAGAGAGAAGACAGGATGTCCTGTGTTCTGGCTGTGAAGTGTGCTGCCAGGGCCCTGCAAAGGGCCTGGGTGGGTGCAATAGAGGATGAAGCTTCAGTAGGGTTGGCCAGCTCCTTACAGACTTTGAAAGGTTTGGCTGTGTTGTTGGATGCAGTGGAGATGCAGGGTTGAATATGGACTGTTTTCTTGACCAGGATGCAGAGCCAATATTGCCTTTGCAGAAGGCGGTAGGCCAGTTTATCGAGAGTGCACCTGAAGATCCCCATTTCCATTGCACTGCCCTGCACTTTCGTGTAAGGTCAGCCAGAACAGAGTCATACCAAGAGTTGCACTTTTTAGGAGGCATCAGTCGGACCCTCACGACATGGGCAAGGATGTCGAGAGTGTTGGAGATGGAAAGGTGAAAGTTAGAGAGGGCTGTGTCAGGGTGGGAGTCAGCCACAGGAGTAGGAGGAGAGGAGTAGGTGGAGGCAAAAGCAGCCACTGATTTTTTTCATGGGTCGGAAGACCTTGTAGGTGGGCGGCAGTGCAGGTTGTGCCGGTGTTAAAGGAGAAGAAAGCTTCAAGTGAGAGGAGCGAAGAGAGTGATCAGTCTATGAGAGTGAAGTAGTGAGAGGGACAGAGAGTGGGATGTCTGTGGAGATGAGAGCATCCAAGGTGTGGCCAGCTGTATGAGTCGGACCAGAGCATAAAATGGAGAGACAGAGCGAGTTGCATAAGTTTGCGAAAAGCTCCTGAGGAGTTAGGAGAGTCAAGATGGATGTTGAGATCCCCCAGAGGATGAGCTGGGGGAGGAGGAAAGGAGAGAAGATGCTAGGTCAGCCCATTCTGAGAGGGAGAGGGTGGACTGGCCCGGCGGCCGATAGAAGGTGGCCAGAGTAAGAGAGGAGACAGGAGAGATAGAGAGCCTGCAAACCAGGCATTCAAAAGAGCAATAGACCTAAATGGGAATGATGGAAACAGGAATCCACTCTGTAAAGATCAGGGTAACTCCCCTCCCGATTTGTTAGGCCTGGGCTCAGAGAGGATCTTGTAACGTTAAGGGAGAAGTGTGTCAACACTTGTGACAGAGCTCTCCTTAAACCAGGTCTCAGACAGAGCAAGAACATCACGGTCCAGGTGTTCAAGGAGGTGGCAGATATCAGAGGAGTGCTTGACTGCAGAGTGAGAGTTGAGTGTGGCACTGTGGAGCAGATTGCCATTCTTTAAGGACTTACCGGGGGGTTGAGGGCACCAAGGAAATAGAGGCAAGATAAGGCAGAGGGCCCGAAGGTAGTGCCGGCAAGGGAGCCAGGACAGTAATAGATGGCACAGGTGCTAGTGAAGGAGGGGCCTCAGAGGGCAAGGGAGCACCAGACTCACAGGTAGTTGGTGGCCAGGGAACTAGCGTGGGAGAGGCTGACAAGGATGTTGGTGCTGAGTGTAGGGGCAAGGGAGCCAAGATAGAAGAAGAAGTAAGAGGAGCCCTAGTAAGAGTGGCAGTGTGACCACGAGGAGGCAAAGAGGCCAAGGTGTGCCTGGCAGGCAAGGGAGCCTGCAGAGCTATGATGCATAACGGAGCAGAGGTAACAACAGAACAGATATACAGTGGGGGGAGGATACAGGGGGCACGGAGGAGGGGTACAGCTGTACAGGGTTATGAGGAGGAGAGGGGCAGATGGCATCTAGTCAGTTGACGCGGGGGGGTGATGTGATGGCCTAGGTGTTGAGGAGTTGAGGAGCTATGGTTTCCAAGGAGTGTGTCTGGATTTCTGTATGCATTCATTGCATTCTGTGGCTTCCCGTCTTGGGACCCATGCCTGTATCATTGATTATACTGACTTCTGATATCCCTTATTCCTTAGCCCTCTGAACAGGTAATGCTTCAACTGTGGACTGCTTTTCTTGGTTGCTTCTATGCTCCTTTCATGGTTTGCGACAAATGATTTTTGGTTGTCTTTGGGTTGGGTGGTTTCATCATTACCTTGTTCCATTATCTTCTCTGTCTCCAGCCTATGGAAATTTCTTTTCAGTGCCTTGGATTTCTAGACACTAATTGCATCATGTAAAAACTGTGTGGAGTTGTCATGCGGACCCTGGCTCATCACTGGAAATGAAACTATATTTATTTAGGTTCACAATCCATTATGCACTATCTAAGGTTTTGAGGAGGTTCTTTTGGGAGGGATCAACTCTGGGAAGAAGATGAAACATGATTCGCTAAGTCAGGCTGTCCTTTCCGGTTGTCATGAAGTATGGGCAGTGCTTCCCTGCACTGACCGAATATGAGTACTTTTCAGGCGTTTATTGTAAGAAATAAGTCAGATAATGACTGCCTCATAGGCCCTATGATTGTCCAACAGACCTTGTGATTTGGGCTCATACCCCTTGCAGGCATATTTACTCTCTAGCTCAATAGGAGGGTGAGGTCCTGAAGGAATATCTGGCCACATCCACAAAAACGTGTTCATTCAACACTCCTGCTATTTCTCCTCTAGTTTCTGGGTCAGAAAAAGATCATCCCTGTGTAGATTGTTGAGCCCTGAAAAGCATTGTTATATATGATTGATATCTCATACCTTTAATATTGGTCTTTTTAAACAAGTTAGATCTCAGGGGGAATACAACCTAGGCTGAACTGTATCTGGTGATGAGTGCAAGTCAGCATTCCAAACTAGGTCGGGACTTTAATATTTAATGAATACCTAATTATGCCCTTTGGACTCTGCAAACCCTGGCACCATACAGCACTTCATGAATGATGTCTTCCTAGACAGATTGGACTAGTATGTAATAGTATATCTGGATGATAGAGTGGCCTTTTCTACATCATACAAACTCCATGATAAACATATATGGATGTCAGGCCTGTTCTACAGATGTTAAGAGAACATGCCTTGTTTGTGAAGCTAGAGAAGTGCATTTTTCATTCTACAGAGGTGAATTTCTCACAACCAGATGGGTAACAATGAGTACAGCAAAGCTGAAAGCCATCTTCCAATTACCCAGTCCAACATCATTGAAGGCAATCATATCATCTTGCTCTGTTCCATCTTCCCTTCTGTCTCCAACCTATGGAAATATCTGTTTTCTGCCCTGGATTTCTGGATACTAATGTCATTTGATGAAATCTATGTGGCATTGGATTAGTGGTTTCCTTCTGTTCCCTCTCCCTCACAACAGGGTCAGGACCACTGCAAACTCTCTGGACCTTTGCATATGCAGACAACACTGCTGGCACTGTGGATCATCTTTAGAGAGGAAACCATATTTGCTTGGATTTGTGGGCCAAAATGCTATTTCCATGGTACTGGAAGGATTCCTGTGGGAGGGATCAATTCTGGGGGGAAGACACTGTATTAAAGATAACTGTTGTTTTGCTACCTTGTACTAATGTGTCTAATAGTTTTGCCTTCTAGCGCAGAAAATATGCAGTATTCGTCCAACCTTTTCACTTGAACCCACTTCTCATTTCATCAACATGATGGTTTGCAATGGAATATATCTTTCGACGTTTTGGTCTAACTGCACTCTATTTCGGAGGCACAGGGATGAAGGAACTGTGAACTTTACAACGGGAAGAAAAGACATGGCATTAGCCCTCAGAGACCTGGAATCCCTTATATCCTCTTAACTGTGGTGCATGGCAACTAGCTTTTCTATTACGCCCTTCAAGGCTTATACCCTCAGAGGTATTCTTCCTTTCCTCACTTTCCCCCAGAAGCTCACTTTCTCCAGAGCTCTGGTTCTCTCTAGGCTGAACTACTGAAACAGCCTCTTTCTAAATCTACCTGCCTCTACACTCCATCCTCTACAACTCATCCAGAACAGGACTGCAAGACTTGTCCTTGGCCTCAAGCCCAGGGACTGTATCTCTCCAGCTCTGAAATCTCTCCATTGGCTCCCAGTTGCCGCAAGGATCAAGTTCAAGACCCTCTGCATTGTCCACAAGACCTTTTTGGGCCTGGGACCACAATATCTCCAACTGTCTCTCTTTGGAAATATCTTCCTACTCGAGCCCTTCGCTCCTCCACCTCCAACTCCTTGAGGGTCAGTTGCTTCTGCAAGCAACGAGTTGGGGGCAGATCTCTTTCTTCAGCTGGTGTCTCTCTCTGGAACAGCCTGCCTGCCTCTCTCAAACTTGAGCAGAACCATCTCCAGTTCTGGAAGCACCTCAAAACCTTCTTCTTTGCTTCTGCCTTCTCTCTTCCTCTCCCCTACTGATCTTCTGTCACTGCACTGGTCTTCTGCCACTGCACTGGTCACCTGGCTATCCTCTGAATTCGGGCCTGACTCCCTGCTCATCCAGCTGCACCCCCGCACTGCCTCCTGGCACCCCCTGAAATTGTGGTCTGTATCTGTAACCCTACAGTCCTTTTCCAGCACTTACTAGACACCTGTCATCTGCACTTCAAACACTCGCAGTTGCCACCTGCTGGCTGCACTACCTGTTGTGTTGATTTCTTGTCCTGCACTTGTCCAACCTCCCCCCCCAGCACTTCTCCCCTCCCTTTCTCACCTGCACTTGCACAATCTCAATATCACTTGGCCTATAAAGATTGTTGTTTTTTTTATCCTCCCTCTGTTTTCCTCTCCCTTGCATTGTCGAGCCTTGAAACACTTGTGTATAGGCGAGTTATAAATGCCCTATCATATCATATCATACCTGAGACCACCAAACCCACTTCCTATGGAACAAAGCATAATCACAAATCCAGGGGTTGGTCCAAGGTAGATAAAGGTTACATTAATTGTGAGACACCACAGCTTCAGATAGTGTCACAGACGGAGGTATACAGATTCATATTATGGCAATGGTGCTGGATCTTGCTGTTTGACGTGACTATTGGAAAATGTAAGTATACTGACAGTATCCTCAAGTAGAATTCAGTTATGTAGAAAGAGTGAAGAATGAGACAAACACAAAAAGAAGACACAAAGTAGAGGAAACTGGAATAACAAGACAGATTCATTCTAGAAAGCATTTTAATTGTTTTATTTTTCATGGAAACAATCATAAAATACTTCATAGAAGTAGGAAGAATGTGAACGCATGCATAGTCAGGCTGATTTGTTTGACAAACATGTGTAGCTCAGTTTTTAGTTTTACCCTGATTCTAATGATGAGAAAGAGCGAGAGGCAGAGAGAGGGGAGACAGCTTAGCCAGAAAAGTGGTTTCAGAGCAAAATGTTTATGTGGATGATGGTGATGAAGGCCACAGCTGTGGAGAAGCATGAGTTACCTGAAATGTTGTCTGCTGCTCCTAGGGCTGCCCTCTCTGTGGGCAAGAGTGGCAGAGGGTGTGCTGTGGACAAGTCATTTTTGAGTGTGGCTCTGTTCAAGGATGTGCTTGATGCTTTTTGTGAGTCTTCAGCAGAATGTGAGGTGGACTCATGAGATAGTGGCAAAGAGCCTAAGAATGGGTGATCAGATCTAGGATGGGTTATAGCAGGATCCTTGTAGCCTTCTGTAGAAAATGTTGCCCCCACTGCCACAGTTGCTGGAAAAGGCTGTTTTCCAGAGGTGGCTACTTGCTCTTCAGCAAGGCCTGTTTCTACAAATTCATGTACGGGTAGAGTATTTTGGCCCATTATGGCAGACGGTAGTCCACTGGTCGAAGACTCATATTGATCAATAGTCCCAGTAGTCTGAACAGTCATTTGTAAGTTGTTCACTCCCTGAGGGTCCACGTTGGGCTCCAGATTAGAATGGACCTCATCACGATGGCTTGGAGAAGGTTCACTTTTGGAAATATGTTTTTGATCTATAATATTTGGTAGCCTTGTAACCTCAGACTTTAGAGCAGTAGGAGCTTCCTCTGAAGGAGCTCCAGTAGCTGCTAACCAAATAGATCCTGAAGATTCTCCACTTCCGTCCCCAAGGTGATGTGCTAAACTGACATGATGTTTAGAGTTGTCATTTTGCTGTGTTCCTTGTGTCACCGTATCAACACCAGAAATGAAAGGCTTTGCAGACCCTGGAATGGACACATCTCCTGAGTTTTCTGAATTATTAGAGGAAGCAAGTGTCTTTCCAGGACTAGGAAAATGTTGATTTGTCATCCCGGAGGCTTCTCCAGAACGGAACACTTCAAGCAGCTCTGTGTAGGGTTGAGTATTGTCTGGGGTTGAGCCTCCTGGAAACACACCATCTTCTGCTTGCCCTTGTTCTTCAAAGCCCTTTTCTTTCAAGTTTGAGCTTTGTGTAGCAGAAGGATATTGGCCAGAGATCACCTGGGCCACAGAAGACACAATTCTACTTTCAAGATTTTGGTCATTTCCAAACTTATTTGAGGAATATTTATTTCCAATGTCTTCAGATGCTCTGTGGTGGGCATCAGTTACCAACTGTTCTTGTGAATCCTTTTCTTGTGGTTGATGTGTAGGAAATACAGTTTTTTTTTGATGTTCCACAAAGATTTCTGACTCTGAGGACTGATCTGATTTGCTTTTCCCTTCAGAGAAGTGAACATTAATAACACTAGATGAAACGTTGAATGGTATTCTTCCAACAGGATGGCCTACAGCACTTCTTTGGGGCACGACAGAAGCTGTCACCTTTTCTGTGTACCTTTCATTCCATTGGCTCCGTTCATCTGTGTAGCCAGATCCAATTATTTCTGGGGTCTCAGTGGAACTGTTTATTACATATGCTAATGCCGTATCCGCAAAATGATCAGGGGTACTAGATGATTCTGTAATATCTGTTGCATGATCTGAATGCTTAATTTTTCCATTTTCATCTACCTTTTCATTTTGATGAATTCGTAAATGTATCTTGCTTTCAAACATCATCCCTTCTGTCTCCTTGTCTGAAGAATTTGTGTATTCTGGAGTAGAACCCAACTCTTTCACTGCGAAAGATACAAATGGGCAAAAAAGAATTTATTGGCAGCATGATGCGATTGCTGAATTTATCAATAACTACAGAACAAAATTTATATCGATAGGATAGCCATCAAACATCAACAACAGACTGCTGAATTCAGACTTTATAATCACTAATATTTGTACATTAGTGAATGTGTACAATGTGCTGGTTCTAACTGCAGGTGTGATCCTGGTAAATATGCATCAAAATGTGGAAGCGTATTTCAGCATGGTTTGATTAACAAACTAACAAATTAATATGTAAATGCAAGTCTGCAATTGTTCACCTTTTTAGATCCACAGAGCAGGCACATAATATACTGTTTGGTTACATTACAAATCAGCAGATACTAAATAGATGAGTGGGGGTAACGTGCTAGAATGAGATGTTCTTAAGGCTGTCCACTTTGTAAATAACTTCTTGCTTGGAAAGGAATATTGCAAAAATTCAAACCTAACAAATAGCTAAATTGCTAGAAGGCAATATTTCCCTGGCTACACATTAGCACACTGTTCTATTAGAGGAGATATGCATTACTTGGATTCCAATAGATTTCCTTATGGAAGGTGCAATATAATGGGTACTAAATGGGTAATTGTGGTAAATTGATGATTCTGCTCTTATTACTGCTTCAATAATCAATTTTAAATGTACACTCACTGAAGATATCTCCCTGGCACTTTTGTAATATAATGTCAAATGTCAAAACCGAGCAGGATAAAGATTAGACCGACCTGAAGAGAATCTTGTTTTTATTAAAGTTTTTATTACAACATGGGCCAACATAAATGAATGCCTTGAAACCACTTCTCAGAACCACAGTGATCCAACCTTAAGTAACTAACTGTTGTAGCGGGAAAGGAGCCAGGAGCCCTTAAAGAGGGACAAACCAACCCACGCGAGGGAGGGCAGGAGGAGGGAGGAAGAGGAAGGGCGACGTGAAGAAGAGTTAGGCTTAACTAGGAGAATAAAGAAGAGAGATGTGATCAATACGGTGTACTGTGTCCTGTGTATGGGGTACCTGTGGGTAGGCCCCAACAACTGGCGATGAGGCCCCACAACCCACATCGACCACCAGCCCGCAACTCCAGGAGGGAGATGGCGTGGACTAGGAGGGAGACTGCTGCCCACCTACGCGCAACCTGTAAAGAAGAAGGGCCGACGGAGGAGGCCGGAACCAGGGGAGACCGGAACCAGAGGAGACCGCAACCAAGAAGGCGGGCATGGCCGACGGAGGAGGCCGGCTCCCGGAGGACTTCGCTGCAGGATGCTTGAAGAAGCAGCACAGATTGAGAAGAAGCTGGACCAGAGGGGGCACCAGCAGTGAGTCACTGCTGCATCACCCGGTGCGTGAGGAGGGACACCTCCGGAGGGAGAGAAGGCCAGCACGACTACACATGCGCACGGCTCACACCACCGGTAAGGAGGACCAGCCAGTGAGTGAAAGGAGGGAGCGCAGGGCAACTGGAGGAGCCCAGCACGTGCCTCACTTGAACTGAGGCCACATATCACACCCAATACGCAGCCTCGCTCCCCATCCACGATCGCTAGAGCCATATTGGAGATAACAGAGACGGCATACGCAGCCAGCAAATATCACAGAGGACGGTTACTAGCGCATACACGTGGACTCCCTCAAAATAAAAAAATATAAAGAGCGACAAGACAAAAAGAAGAAGAATTATAAAGAGAGGGCGAGTGGAAAGAGAAACACACCATATAAGAGGATACAGAACTACAACCACACGTGGCCCACGCCACCCGGAGAATAAAATAGGGAGACAGACAAGAGAGCGGGGGCAGCAAAGGACCATACCAGGCACACGGGAAGAGCCCATGCGCACCCAGCCACACAGTGTGTGAGCCCAGTGCGAAACTACAAGCAAGGATAACAGAGAAGGCCCAGGGGACCACGGAAAGGAAAGACACACCAGCCACAACCACCCAGCTACACAAGGTAGACAAGTACTCCCAGCACAATGTCGGAAGGAGCACATGCAGTGGCGGAGGCAGTAGCGCAAGAAGTCATGGAGCGAGCCTCACATACAGAGCCACATTTCTGCGGCGCCACAACCCATTTACACTGCAAACCCACCAGGACCAAGGCCAGAGGCGGGAGGAATGGATGGAGGAGTTTGAAGGCTTCATGAGAGTTTTGGGTGACCAGGAGGCACCCAACAAGATAGACATCTTCACAAATCTTGCAGGGAAAGAGATTAAAGGGATCATCAAAACTATTCCACTGCAGGAAAAGACAACATACCAATGTCTTACTGCTACAGTCAACATAAAGCTGGTTGTCCTCCCCAACAGGGACTATGAAAGATATACGTTCAAACAATGCATGCAGCTACCGCACAAGACAATAGACAAATTCATTCTTCGACTCCAAAGAAAATCACACACTGCAACTTTGCCAACTTCAACAATGATGAAGCCATCAGGCTGAGGGTAATAGAGGGGTGCATATCCTCACAGTTTTGCAAACACCTTCTGAAGAAACCCCTCGCATTGCAAGAAATAGCAGACCTCACAAGGGTATATGAAAGGGTAGATGTGCAAGCAGCAGCCATGGAGAACCCGAAGAAGGCAGACACTGTCACATCTTTGGTAACCAGCCCGCAAGGACAGACCTTATACACCGGGCCAACAACCCACTCAGAAACCAGGACTCCAAACCGATGCCCCCAACTGAGAGACAGTGCTACAGATGTGGCTTTGAATTTCCCCACAAGGGCCAATGTCCAGCCATAGGACAGATGTGCATGAGATGCGGACAAGAAAACCATTTCCAAGCAATGTGTCAGGAGAAAACACCAATGTTAGCATACCGACCGCCACCAATAGCTGCTCCAAACAGAAGATACAACCCACCAAAAGGGCTCATCCCCAGGGCATACCAAGACAGAGACACCAGGAGAATCCTCCCAAGCAGAAACACTGCAACATATCCCTCACATCAAGGGTTCATAAGAGCAGTGGAGAACCTGAACAGGGACCCACCAGGTAGATACACTGACACGCTTGACTATCTGCCTGAACCGCAACCGAGGTATGCACAGGAGCAAGAGAATGGACGAGAGTATTACACCCATGACCCCTACGAGAACTCACCAATTGACGAAGAAGAGCACCTGACAAGAGAACACTGCTATGACTACGACAGATACAGCAAGGAATACGTGTGACTTATATATGATTCCGCTGAAGACAGCACAGCACCAAAGGTCACAGTACAGATAGGTGGACTGAACAACCAATTCATTATAGACACAGGGGCGACGGTTAACTTCATGAATGAAGGAGCCCACACCGTCATAGCAAATATGTACCCCCTACACCCATAAAGGGCACGCATATTTCAATGGGGAGCGACCCTTCCACTTCAATAAAAGGCCCAATTCCACTGCGATCTAACCCACCGAGGATGATGGATATCCACGGTCATCCATGTCATACATAGCCTGACGACCGGGAGATGCCTCCTCAGCTATGGGACTGCAAAGGCTCTAGTCTTGATCGATATACAGTACGATCCGTCAGAAACCATACAAGGCCTACCTCTGGGGTCTCAAAGGGGCACTGTCCCAACCTACTCTCGACATAGACAGACTCAAATCAACATTCCCAGAACTTTTCGAAGGATTAGGAAAATTAAAAGATACAGTCATAACACTCCACGTTGACCCGTCGGTCCGACCTGTGCCGCAGCACCCTCAAAGGATAGGATTTCACCTACAGGCCCAAGTGACACGTGAACTGCAACTCATCCTCAACAACGACATCATCGAGAGAGTAAGTGATCCTACACCGTGGTAATGGTGCCCAAAGCTGACATCCGCCTACGCTCTGTGTGGACAAACTCCCAACACCGCATTCCAGAGGCAGAGACACCCGGGGCCCAACATTGAGGATATGCTTTTGAGACTCAAGCAAACAACCCAGTTCTCCAAACTGGACCTTAACCAGGGGTATCACCAGCTAGTCATTGACCCTGCCTCAAGACCAATCACCACCTTTACAACACATGAGGGACTGTTCCGCTACAAGAGGCTCAACTTTGGGATATCGTCAGCAGCAGAGATATTTCAAGAGACCATTCGAAGATTAATTTCCCCCGTTACGAACGCACTAAACTATAAGAACGATATCCTAGTATTTGGGATCAAACAGGAACAACACGACGCAGCACTGAAAGATGTATGCAAAATACTTCACGGAGCAGGCCTCACCCTCAATGGACCCAAATGTGACATCAACAAACGAAGCCTGCGTTTCTTTGGTCACATTTTTTCTTATCACAGAATCATGGCTGACCCTGAGAAGATAAGTGCCATCACTAACCTTGAGGCCCCTGAAGTTATCGCTGAGTTGCGCTCATTCCTGGGGCTGGCAGGGTACTGCTCCCGCTACCTGCCATATTACGCCACTCTCACGAACCCCCTCAGGAAACTTCTCAAAAAAGGTGCCCCTTTTGAGTGGGATGGGCACTGCCAAGAGGCATTCCATACTATCAAGGAGGAACTGGCCAACAACCGCCGGCTAGCATACTTTAACCCGTAGTGGGACACATAACTTACTGTTGATGCCAGCCCGGTGGGCCTAGGGGCCATACTCGCACAAATCAACCCAAATAGCCGCGTCAAGCCCCAGATTGTGGCATATGCCAGCCAGTGTTGTTGACTATTGAACAAGCATACTCCCAGGCTGAGCCACAGAGCTTTGCAGCAGTCTGGGCACGTGAGAAATTCCATCATTTCATAATAGACTGCACATTTGTCCTCGTCACAGACCATCAGGCATTGCTCTCCCTGTTCGGCAACCCAAAAACAAAAATGCCCCCACGCATTGAATGATGGGGCATAAGGCTGCAAGAGTATGACTAATGTATTGTCCACAAACCGGGAACTGACACCAATCCAGTCGATTACATCTCCTGACACCAAGAAGGTAACGCTGACGAAGCAATGGGTAAAGAAGCTGAAGCATGCATAGCGTACACATCGCTTAATGCCCTTCCTTCCGCTATCATGAGTGGATTGTTTGCAGAAAGGAGCCGTGCAGACCCCACAATCCACGCGGCGGTACACCTAACGAACACCAACAAGTGGCGGCACCTTCATAGGGAACAATCTGTGAATTGGGAGGTGGACAGAAGAGATCTCCAGAGGCTGTCGAAAGTCCACAATGAGCTTGCCACGACTGACCAAGGGACACTTCTATAGGGCAGCCGCCTAGGGGCTCCCAAGAGCCTGAGGAAAGCGCTAATGGTCGTAGCACACGAGGGCCACCCGGGGGTTGCAAATACAAAATGGTTACTGAGGAACCAAGTATGGTTCCCATACATGGACATTATTGTAGAGGACATGTTATTAAAAGACAGCGGCAAACAGCCCCCCATACCCACTCCAAACAACACCGCTACTAGAGGGACCATGGCAAATAGTAGCAATGGATTTCTATGGCCCTCTGGACAAAGGGGGTCACCTCCTAGTAATAATGGACGAGTACTCACGCTTCCCACTCATAAAGCATGTTCAGTCCACAGCATTTCACCACGTGGTGGAATGCTTGATGAACTATTCAGCGAGTGGGGGGTCCCCAATAAAGTGAAAACCGGCAACGTTCCACCTTTTCCAGGGCCAAGACTTTCACAGGTTTGCTACCCATCTAGGCTTTCGCCACCAAAGGATCACACCACTATGGCCACAGCCCAATGGCATGGTGGAACTTTTTTAGGGCCATCATCAAAAGGACCCGCCAGAAAGCAATCGTGGATCAAATGTCACTGCCTCAAGTCAGATGCTAAGAAGCTACTGGAATACACCCCACCAAACCACTGGACGAACACATACAACGCCTCGTTCTTCTGCAAACTACACGAAGAAGAGCCTGAGGCGTCCGAGGAGGCAATAATAGAAGAAAGGGAGCAGAGCGTGGAAAAGATAGAGGATCCACCGGTCAGAGAACAGGAGGGAAAAACCCGGGAGTTCCTGGGCCACCCACAGAGAATCACGGGGAGACCCACACGCCTTATTGAGAAGATGTAGAACACGGACCTCCCTGATAAGCAAGGGGCGGGTGTTGCAGCAGGAAAGGAGCAGGAGCCCCTTAAGAGGGACGAACCAACCCACGTTAGGTAGGGCGGGAGGAGGGAAGAAGGGGAGGGGGGGCAGGAAGAAGAGTTAGGTGTAGCTAGGAGAATAAAGAAGAGAGACGTGATCAATACGGTGTCCTGTGTACGGGGTACCTACGGGTAGGCCCCAACATTAACACTGCAGATCAAAAAGTAATCTCTCTCGGTGCAAAACTATGTAAGAAAAAAAAACAGAATGGCTTCTCCTTCGGGGCTAAACAGCAAAGTCCCTGAATTGTGTCAAGCTCAATCCGATGATCCCTTCCCCGGGTATGCCTTTGCTTCCAAGTCAGTCAGTGTCTTTGGGGTTTCATTGTCATTGCAGTTCTTTCTTTGCTCTTTTTTCTATAGATGCAGGTCTACTGCTTCTTGCCTCAACTCCTAGGGAGACACTTGTAGCAGGATCCCTGTAGGACTCTGTTAAAGATCGATGGGGACTCACAGTACCCTTGAGGCAGCCTAGTATGTTTCAGTATTTTTGACAAAATGAAAATGTAGTCAAATCTTGTAAGTCCTTTTGCAACGGGATTGAGAAAAACGATTTTTTCAAATCGATCGCTGTAGTGTTTTGGGCTTCCACCGGGATACTGCTTAATATTGTCGCTAGAACTTTAGTGCTTTTGACAAAGCTCTGTACATAGGACATGTGCATGCAATTATCCCCCAATCAAATGAACCTCAGGAGAATGAAAGGTTGAGTTGGCCTTGCCGGGATTCAGACTGGCAACCTGGAGATCACAAACAGTTCACAACCCACTGAGCTATTGTACCAGATGCTGTTTAATGAATGGTGCATTTAAAAATAAACATTTATTAGGATATCCACCTACCACCCTGTCGTGTAACCTCCAGTCCTTTTTCAAACAAAATATAACACTACCATTATCGTGTTTGCTACTGCGTCATGGCATATTCCTTCTGATTCTAAGCACTATAGTAATACATACTATGTTAATAAGAAATGTAACCGCCAATGCCAATGCATTGCCAAATTCTGTGTTGTGCCCACTTAAGGAGAAATAGCTGATAATATATCTCTGCAGGTTAAGTTCTCACTGCTGGGATCTATGCGTGTTCTGCAGCTCATCGGGTTGCATCCAGGCAAGGTTTGCTCAATCCTTCATCCTTCTGAGGTCGCCAAATGAGCATTAGTTTTGAGTGCTGGGTAACAATATTGTTTATAAGAGTGATTTATGTTACGTGCTTTGGCGAAAGTGCAATGTAAGTAATGAATTATGATTTGCGCCTAGAAACACATGTGTACAGGCACGTTATAAATCATATCATTATAAAAGCCTTATTGTTAACATCAATATCCAAGCGTTGTCTCAAAATAATGGCATAGCCTTAGATTAGCTTTCCGTTAAAAAGTGTTTTTTTTTGTTGCTTTTTTGTGATATTTGTGAATCTGAATAATGGGAAACTGTAAGTGCCCCACCAACCCCCAAATATAACTCATGGACACAAAACTGTTCACGCCTGCCACCCAGCCCATCTGGCAGCCATGAACCACATGTGAAATACCTACAACATAATTGCTCTGGACACTCTTCCTTCTGAAAACTGGATAAGGCAGATGGGGTCGGGAGGAAGGGGGGGTCACAGACAGGAATACGGCCAGTGATTACGCGGGAAGCATGCCTTCCAGGTCGTTCAAGCAACCTGCAAAGTGTCCAGGTGAGGGAGGTGATCTCTGTGTGCAGAGCACAGCTGAGAAAGGGGCAGAATGTGAGCTGCAGTCACACTCCTCTTGCAGCCAACCTTCACCTGCCATGCCATTGCAGGAGGGTGAGAAGAGGTGTTAATGGCCAAGGAGTGGATGCCAGACTGATGGTGAGAGCAAGGTCCTCCTGAATCATGTGTGGTGCGCTAAAGTGCGCACGCATTCTTTGTGGTTGTTAGTTAATGCACTTTGCCAGTGTTGTATGCAATCCTGCTTCCCCATTATAAATTGCATGGCCTGATGTGGGGTTGCATACAACTCTAGCAAGTGGGAGGCATTAGGGCACCTACAAGGCCCGCGTGGTTTCTCCTTCGTACCCCCTTTGTGAAGAGCCTGTGTGAGACTGTGTGTAAGAGTTCAGAGAATTTCACTGAATGCTTCAATTTTCACCATAATCTAGCATTTTGTGGTTATCAGTTAAGGCAAATGTACAAAGAGACATGGTGCAATAAGTGGTGAAAACATTTGAGTTTAGGAATTTAGTGGAGGAGGTTGGGGGAGAGGGGCTCCCTGTATGTTTTAGTGGTTTTGGCATTCTGAGATCTACTTTTAAAACGTGGAACAATTAAATAAAAAAATATTGTCGCAATGTACAGCATTGCAAGAAGGTTGGCTGCATCAGTTTAAGATATTTTGATAGTGAGATGTTAAAGACCCTTTCATTCAACAAAGAAAATGAGTTGGGAAAAGAGTACACAGAGTGCAATCTCTCTCTCCAGTTGAGTTATGCTCCATCCTGTCCTCTCATCAACTCCAGATCGGTATACCCTTGCATGCTTTATCTCTCCTATAGCAGAAGCTAGCGTGGCTTCTTAAATTTTCTCGTATGATTTTATGAAGATGGAGTTGGAAGCGGGCAGGAACGTAATGCATGGAAACTGCTTTATGGCAGATATGATCTTATTTAGTGTTTAGAGGCATCATAAAGGATGTGTTGACAATTGTATTTGTTGTACATCAGGAACGTCCGCCTCAGCTACAGATTCTTCTCCAGTTAAAGGTACTGTGCAAATCCGGTCGTTCGTTTCGTTCAGCTGCGATGAAAGTGTGTGAAATCTTTCTCCAATCCGAGGGCTCGTCCTTCTCTACTCTTTGAACTAACTTTTCTGCCGACCAACTTCTTCCAGAACTCTTGTCAAAGACTTAACCGCAAACTACCCTGAACTGTGTGATCTTGAGCAAAAGAATGTTGTCCTATTGACTTTGGCCCTAAGCCTATTTGATTTGATTCCATCACTGTAGTTCCTCTTTCTAGATTGCCCTGCTTACTTTCCTGTTGGTGCTGCTCAATTTCTGCCTAACTTTGTCTTTCCCTGTCTTTTAAAATACTAGAGTGCCATTTTGCTCCCACTTCATTTTGTGAGCTTAACTTGTCTGGAAACTATTGGGAGGGGTGTGGTGTATTAAGAGGGTGATTTTTGAACTTCTCAGTGTGTGCCTGTGTAGAGAATGCAATGAGTGGATGTAAGAAAAGGTGTGAGTGAGTGGCTGGTGGTGGGTGAATGAGTATGGATGTGATGGTGTGTTTTGAATGTTCTGGGTGGGTGCAAGGGTGTGTGCCTGTGTAGAGAAAGCAATGGTTGTATGAGTGAGTGACTGGTGGGTGAATGAGTATGAATGTGATGGTGTGTGTTTGAATGTTCTGTTGGATGGGTGTGTGCCTGTGTAGAGAATGCAATGAGTGCATGTAAGGGAAGGTGTAAGTGAATGACTGGTGGGTGAATGAGTATACATGTAGTAGCATGCATTTGAATATTCTGGGGTGGGTTTGGTGTGTGCCTGTGTGGTGAATCCAGTGTGAGTGAATGCAAGAGGAGATGTATGGGTGAGTGACCGGTCAGTAAAAGGGGATGCATGCGTGTGTAAGGCCCTGGGAGACTGGGGATCGATCATTGGAGTATTTTTCCACAACCTTTATTGACTTTGCATGTTTTACTGGCATTTCTGTGCAGAGCCAAGTTCATGTGTTACATTCCGTGGCTAGAATGGCGTTTTGGCGCATTCAGTCTAACCATTGCTTACTCTGGCATGACATTACTCAGCATCTTTAAAAAAGCAAGCATGATAAGTAGTGTTACCTCGCTAGACTGATGTATTGGTGTAGTGGCCTGTATATTTTTTTTACTGTAGTATGACTTTTTATTAACTGAGCATCTATGATGAATCAAACAAGATAAGTGTTCACATGGGTCTAGACTGGCTTACATTGGAACCATTTTGGACAGGTTTTAATTTTGCTTTTAATGGCCAAACCAACGGGAGTATGTTCTTATATAGGAGTACTGGCATATATTGGCAGAGCCAGTTTTGTGCCCAGTTCCAGTAACGATACTATAAAAAAAAAATCTTAAAGCGAACATAAGAATGGTCTCATATGGGAATACTAGCATATGTTGGTGGAGCCAGCATGGAAACGTATGGGCACAGCCAGCATAAAAATGGTTTTTATACTGTCATATATTGCAGGGACTGTCATGATAATTCATTGAGAAATGCTATGTGCACTTTAGGTGACTTTATTTTATGATTTACCCTACACCCTACAAAACCGGTTGTTGGCCTTTTACCCACATTTTCCCAGAAAGTGTGCTGTGTAATGCAGCATTTTAACCCAATATTCAAAACATTTTCTCCCGATCCCCTAAACCCATTTTTGTTAGTTCGGGTTGGTATATTTGTGCACCAGGCACCGCCCCTTTCTTTCTATGTTACATTAAAGATTTAAGCTTTGATTGAAAAACATATTTACTTCTTTCACTTGCAGTTGTGCATGCCCCTGCAGCGGCATAATCATCATGGACATTGTGCTGACTTGGTGGTCCGATCCGGCCTAAGGTGTGGCGTGCCCTGTGCTTTGTTAAGGAGCTTGGGAGGATTGGGGGGGCACAGCATGGCTCGGAGGGCATTTGCCAAATGTTGTGCTATGCCATTGGGCACCACTGGATCTAACAAAGGGGTAGTGTGCAGTGCGCACTTTGAAGTCTGCAAGTGAGTCCCCGGGTGAGAAGCAACTCGTGGGTGTTCTCAATTTAAAATAACTGTGTGGTGCCATGGATTTATGTGTGCATCAATGATATTACATTAAATGGTGGGAGCTTTTTAAGTCCGCTGGCATCCAGTATTACGTTTAGATAATAAAAACTATGGAGGGTCTTGGGTATTATACTCCAGCAAAGATAACATTATCAAGTGCACTCCCCCCTGTGCATGAAGACCAGTCCAATAGGTTTCTTCTATCGTAGTGGTAGCTGACTCATAGATACATTTATAACCAGGGAATTTTGTTGATACTAAATCCTGGTCAATGATTTAATTTTCAGGCCTTGCTCGTGCATCATTTTTCTCCTGTGCCAACAGTAGCGCACGCCTCCCCACGTCAGTGCTTTTTTGGCTTGTTTAACACAGCAACTTCACAGATAACATGTACTTCTGTGTCCATTGATCTATAGATGTTTCATACACTAGCTGTAGCCTGCATTAGAAATTTCAGTTACCCTGTTACAAATACTGCATTTTGTATGTTTTACATATAGACCCCATGTCGAAACTGGAAAATGACATTCCCCAAATGTGTAATCGCAGACAAACCATTCCTCCCTCTGTGCCTCGGTTCTTGTATCTGGCTGACATGAGAGCACCTGAAAACATGGGGGCTAGACGCATCTGAAAAATCGGAAGGTCGTTTGCCATCACTTCCTGTGATGTCACTTGGGGACGTCAAATTACATCACTAGCTGTGATGTCATGCGGGGGTCAAGGGGCGTGTGATATCACTTCTGCTACGCCTGGCATTTTGGTGAAATTACGTCATTGTAAAATAATGTTGATTCTCTTCAAGAAATAACGTTTACTCAATTAAGATCGCTTCGCCATGGCCTCAACTAGTATGTTTGCGTGTCTCCAATAAGCCTGGTCAAAACGCTGCTTGTTAGTTCGAAATTCAATTTTATACAAAATCAAATTCGAGAAACGAATAACGGCTCGCTGATGCATTGTGTTAACATTGGTCGTCAACATTGTGTAGTTTTAAAATATGTCAGTAGAGGGGTGTCTAACTCCACAAGAAAATTGTCAAGAAGGCTTATGAACGCCTTTCCGAAATATTTAATGCTAACTCTTTTAAGCTAAACATTGAGTTTTCTGGACGTTAACAACAGAATGCTATAGTTTAACTAAATTATTGTTATTTCACTTCTTTCAAAGACTATTCTCATACAGTACCATTAGTTGCACACTTAGATGACGCATGCTGCTACTGACGCTCTGTCGCATCTGATTATTTATTTATTTATGATTATTAAACAACAGCCTTCTGTGATTATGCCTTAATAGTGTTTGAAATGACACATGCTTGCCAATTCATTCAGGGACTCTTCACATATAGTACCTTCGATAAATGTACCCACTTAAATAATGAATGTGGATCCTGAAATTATGTCTCTCACGATTGTATAATGGTTTCAAACATTTCTTTAGAACCTTGGTGGTATTCAAGTGATTATCCCGTTCGATTCCAAAGATAAGTACATTCTCATGGCCCTCCCTATGAAAAATTCCAAATATGTGCAGAAATGATCATAATCACAGAGAGCTCCCACATCATTAAGCAGATTCATACCATGTAGAAATTGGATTCCTGAACAATTGTGCATTTGAATCATGTATCTTGTGTTCACAAGTAACAGGTAATTCAAGATTTATACCTTTAGGGAACATTGCTTCTACGTTTTCAATCCAATGAAACTCTTTCTGTGATAACATCGCACTTGTGTGCCCCCTCTCCTTGGAGTCGCAATCTGATCTGGGATGATGAGCTGCATGTGTGCAGCTGTATGTCTGGAGATTTCAAAATGATGTGCCACAGGTGATCTCTCACCTTTCGCGCGCAAATTAGGCTTGTGCTCAGTCCAGCGAATCTTCGATTTTCTCTCCATGCCAACATCAAAAATACCACAACTCCATTGAATTCCATAAGCAACATTGGTTGCATTACGTGGCTGAATGGTTTAAGGGGAGTTTCTTACGACTGTAAGGGTGATTCACAAAATGTTTTATTTTATTTATGTGTTGGACATTTGCATGATACAAAAAAGGGTTGCGGCGACATAGGAAAAATAACATTAACCGTCGTGAAAGGTCTTGTGACATTCTTACCGTGCAAGTGCAGAGACAAGGAAGTGCCGGGGGGAGTGGAAGCAGGGGAAGGGCTGGAAAGAGTGGGGCGAGTGAAGTGCAGAGGTGGATGGCGTGGCGGGCGCAGGGGGCTGAGCAAGTGCTGAGGGGAGCCACAAGGGCAAGTGCTGGAGGAAAGGTGGGAGAGGGAACAAGTGCAGTGGACAGGGTGGACCAGATACAGGCTAGTTTCGTACACTAGCTGTAGCCTGCATAAGACATTTCGGTTACCTTGGGTGCCGAAGGCAAGTGCTGGGGGCAGGCTGGTCAAAAAAGGTGTGGGGGGTCTCAGCTATAGATGCCACACCCCCCGTCCCCCAAGGCACTAATCTCAGCTGTAGATGGACATTAGCATGGGAGGGGGAGAGGGAAGGAGGAGGAGAAAAGGAAAGTTTTAAGGAATTTCTGTAACTTAAGGAGATCAGGCTTAAGTCTGAGGGGGGCAGGGAGGCCATTCCAGAGGGAGACTCCTGCCGAGGAGAGGGATCTACCTTCCACTCTCTGCTTGGAGAAACGTCTGACCTGCAGAGAGTTGGAGCTGGAGGACCGAAGAACTCTAGCAGGGAGGTATTTAGGGAGAGAAAGATTGATATAAAGAGGTCCCAGGCCCCAGACAGCCTTGCGGATGATGCAAAGGGTCTTGAATTTGATCCTTGAAGTCACCTGGAGCCAGTGGAGAGATTTTACGACTGGACAGATGTGGTCCCTGGGCTTGAGGCCAAGGATAAGTCTTGCAGCCCTATTCTGCATTAGTTGAAGAGGGCGAAGGGAAGAAAGAGGCAGAAATGCAAAGCTGTGAGTGCTCCTCACAGGGATGTTCAGAATTCCAGCTGGCTGTGTGAGAAATCCATGGCCATGCCCATTTCAGAGAGAGGAGAGAAGCCTATTTTGTTAAGTAGTATGGTCCGCCACAGTCCGTGGTCCAAAACCAAGATGGAGGACGAGGCTGATAAATCCTTGCTTAGCGGAGCCACTAGGCAGACCACTTGCCCATTCGTATGAGGTGCTGAATGTGTGGTCCCACAGCCGTGCACCCAATCAGAAACTGGCGGGTGGGGGTAGGAGTGAGGAGAGCATAGTTATGAGGCAGAGAGACAGAGGGACAGCGAGTGGAGAGGGGAAGCAAAAGGAGAAGCATAAGGTGAACAAGAGGAGCAAAGGTGTCCCTTTGAGTGGTGGATAGCAGAAAGGAAGTAAGGATGAAGGGTTAACTGAAAGAGAGAACAGAAGGAGTGGGGGTGACAAAACGAGTAGTGAAGAAGAGAAAAGGAGTTGAAAGGAGTAGAATAGAGGGGAATAGGAGGGGTTGTGGTGACCATCTGAGCAGAGGAAAAAAGAGAACGGAAAGAGAGAAGTGGAGGTGACAGGAGGCACAGAGAGGGGAACAAGAGGAGCAGAAATTAAAAGAAAACTGGAGGAGGGAAGGGGAGAAGTCGAGGCGATATGAAGAGCAAGAAGAGATTCAGAGGAGTGGACGTGATCATAAGAAGGATGGAGGAAAGGAAAACAGTGGAGGTGGGGGCGCAAAATGGAAAATTGAGTGGAGGTGAAAGGAGGAATGAAGGAGTTAGAAAGAGAATAAGATTTTCAGTGAAGAGTGGAAGTGTGTTGAGGGGAGGGGAGGAGAATCAGGAGGAGAGAAAGGCTTAGAGGAGGCAATATAGATAAGACAGAAGGAAGAAATGGTGCAGAGCGGTGAGGTGGAGGAATGAGCTTCATGGTGTGGTGATGAGGATGCCATACCACAGGAGGGAGGGAAGAAGAGACTAGAGAGAGGCAGGGAGGATAAAAGCAATAGGGAAAAAAGTGAGGTGAAGGAAAAAGGGGGTGAAGGGGAGAGAGAGAAGGTCCACGAAATTCGGAACATGCACCAAATCATCCAGTGCTTTGCTGGCAGCCGAAGGCTTGAAAGGAACTGCTGAGCCAGGACTGCCCCACAACATTCTGACCGGTACAGAGCAAGCAAAACATTATTCTGCATCGCTGCCAAGAAAGATGTGTGGGGACACTAAAAACACAAGAAACTGTGTCCTAAGCCAACTGCCAGCTTTGAAGAGGCCACCCAGGCTGAGTCATCTCAAGTCAGTGGTTCTGCCTTGGGCTCTCAGTGAGCCCTTCTATGTCACATTCTCTATGAGCAAGTGTTTCTTTACTTTCCTTGGTGGTTTTGCCAGGCCCACCAGAATCCAGATTGTGATCCTGAGCAAGCACCTGTCTTCCTCTCAACCTCTTTCGGGTTCTATATGATTGTTGGCCCAAACAATTTACCAAACTCTGTCCAAAATATCTAGTTCCCATACCACTTCTTCAGAACATGTCCTTTACATATTTTGTAGCTTGCATCAGTACTATAGATGAAGTGAGTCTGGAGCAGGTGTAATGTGAGTTAACAATTCATTCGTAGTAGGGCACACTTGGACTATTCTCAGTAAAGTTGTAGTTAAATTGATCTCGCATAATTGTCTTGAACCTAATCCACCCTGGGCTCTTCTAACAGCTGGCTTAGCAATGCCAGATTTCAATGTCTGAAGTCTGGCAGGGTATGGTAACGTTTTACAGAAATGAAAGACATGAAATTGAGCGGAAATTAGATTGAATAGACTAATCAGTACATCGTGATCAGTAAAAATCGGAAAAGTAGACCAATTAGCATTAGACCTAATGTTAAAAGAAGAATAGATAGGTATAAGGGGATGATGACAAGCGCTAGCGATTTTATGGTGAATAGTATCCATTTTATCAACAAAGAAACCAGACAGCGATTCACAGAAAGACTGAGAGGGTATAATCCCGGAATTGACCTTGGCTGGCAAGGACAAGGACTGTACAAGATCAAATAGTGCTTTAGGCTGATTGCAAACACCCTCAACTTTATCACTAAAAAAAGATTGTTTAGCAAGAATAGCCTTCTGATATTAAACTTTGGATTGGCGGAGAAGGATTTTCTCTGCTGCACAATAGTCCACTCTCCACTCAGCCTGCCTGCGTAAAAGCTTACAAGATTTCGGCTCATTGTAATACCATGGTTCCGATGAGCAGTCTTTCTTTTTGCAGAGCTTAAGAGGAGCAGTAAAATTACCAACACTACTAAATTCTTAAGTCAGGGTATTCAAGGAAGAGGAATCAGCTGACACACAGTGTATTGTAGTACAGTTCCCTAGATTGTGCTGAGAGACACAGTGCCAGCTGCGTTTCCATACATCCTTACTCTGACCAGGAAAAACAGGGGCTTGAAGAAGGATCGAAAAAGGTACAACATAGTGGTCAGACCAGATAACAGTAAATGTAGGTAAAACTGATATTGAGGCCTCGGGGGCCAATATAAAATCAAGAATATTGGCCAACTGATGTGTAGAGTCAGAAACCTGCTATGAGAAACCAAAATCGGAGATGGTTTACTAGCAAACGAGAGACCATCTGCTCACTGATCTTGTTAACCGGGAGATTGAAGTCACCAACAATCACCAAGTTAGAATATTTCAGCTGCAAATCTGACACAAATGCTGGAAATTTAGTACAGAAAGTACGTTCATAGCTAGGTAGGCTATATATCACTAACTCAAACAGAGAAATGGTCGCAGAAACAGAGATACACACTAATAAACTTTCCATATTGAGTTTGTGATCAAACGATATAGACATAGTTTTTAGAATAGATTTAAAGATCACAGCGACACCCCCCCCCACCTCCCTCCTGGATGAGTGGACAAACAATCACATTGTACAATCTCATAATTGGGAGGCATGGCTTGAATTATAGAGGATCCTGAGCCTTCACAGAGCCACGTTTCCGTACTGCACAGCAAATCAGGTTGGAGATCATTTTATAGTAATCGTGGGCATGTGCAACCAGCGAGCGAGCATTCAGTGAAAGGCAGTCAAGAGAAGCATTAAGCTTTTCTTGACTCCAGGATATGTTTGAAGTGGATGTGCTAAACCCCACTGGCCAGATAGTATTAGTGGGTGTTAGGCAAATCAGGTCATTACAAGATGTATGTCTCGCCGGCATAGGGGAAGGGGGGGATTTCTATTTGCTTGCCCCATGGCCTGGTCTGCGCACGGACGAGCACAGACGGGCTGGATTTCGGCACGACTTCGGCACGTGAGGCTCTCACCCATCCGCTGTGCCTCCGGCCATGGCCAGCATTTTGTATACACATGATTTCGCACTATCCAGACCCCTCCCTCTCTGGCAAGTAGTAAGCAACAACATACCACAAAGCGTGTCTGAAAAGGAAGTCAGGCACCTTCCGGATGAAGACTGCATTTACAAGGAACAAATAAACCTCAAACGCCTTAGGAATTGCAGATTTGGACAGCATACCATCAAAGTGGGCTAAATCTGGAACGGAATGAAAACAGAACCATGCCTGGATGACATACAATAACCCCATTTTCAAGCGTTACAAAAATGGTTGCATAAAAAGGTTACACAAAATCGTCACTTATGATTTTATATTATAGTGTTGATTAACATTTCACCAATGCATATTTAGGCTATTTTTTGCAATGTCATTTAGCTGGCACTTTCATTTTCTGAAAGACAATGTTATTCCATGGGTGATAGCTTGCCGAATGGCGATACAAGATTAGCATTGGAGGCTTCATGTTACGATTAAACAGAGCAATTCAAGACCTATGTTTTCCATTTGGGCTGGCTGACATTTTACTGTGGGGTAAACACTTTAGAGTAACCTCCGCTTCACATGTGCAGAGTCATTTCTGCTAAACCCATGCATGCCTATGCAAAACAGACCTCCTGACAGTTTTCAGTTGTTGGTGGTAGGCTGGCTTAATTTTGGGAGGAGACAATATTACAGTTTTGGGGAGAAGATCCTGATTACAGAACATGATTGAGTTCTACATTGATAATTCTTGAAATCAATTGTAAGAAAATGTGCAATGGCACTGTTGGTCACTTTCCAGGATTGATGCGAATGATTAAGACACTGATGCCCACAAACCAGGGATAGTCTGCACACAAATGGGTGGGTTTTAGATAAAGATGGTTTCAGACTATATATCACAGAGCTGTGAGCACACAGATATAGACAGATGTCATGCTCCTGACTAGAGGAAGCCAGCAGGGGCAGAGCTGTGAGAAATAGCTGAACTACAAGGTTGGACTGCCTGAGTAAGAAGAATCAAGCAGCTAGTTGAATGCATTTACCAAGGCAGAGTAAATATGTAAATGGACCTAAAAATGGACACTTTGCCAATGTGTCCCTATCCTAATTTGAATGGTTGCTCCAATAATTTGGAGTCAGAAATGTTGCAGAAAGCTGAATTGCTTGGGGTGGAAAGAGCAAACCACATTCTAATGCCTTCACCATGGCAGAGTAAATCTGCTCATTTGCCTTAATATAGTCACTGTGCCATTTTTTCAAAAATCGCATTTTCTGTCCATTCAAATAGGAGCTGAAATAAGCCATTGTTGTAGCCAAATGTATTAAAGCTCAGGGAGAATATATCACTGGCAATTTCCTTTGTGAAGTTACATCAAACATATTAATTCAAACTTGCAAGAATAGGAATAATATCTAGGCTCGCAAACTAATATTCTTATCCAAGGTATCATAAAACGTTCTGTCCCTGTGGTTCTACAATCTACTGTGGTCAGGTTGCTGGGTGATGGTGAGTCTTCCATAGTCTACTAACATTTGTCTAGAAACTCCAATACTTTCAACTTCATGTTGATAAACAAAGATTGTCCTTTGAAACATACGATATAAGAGGGGTCCACACCTTATTGAATTCCCCAGCACCTCCCCTTTTTACTCCTGCTAACCCCACCAGAGTAAAGGTATTTCACACCCTATGGATCCATTGGAGCTCAGTTGCTGCCTTGTTTTGGCCCCACTGATTGGCTATGCACCACTTCGTACACCGTACTAGGCTAGCACAGAGTTTGAATTCCCTGACACAAACCTGTGGCTCCCCTTACGGTGATAATCCAAAAAAGTAAAGGCTGGTTCATCGCACATTCTTGTCGACAAAATGTCGTTGATCTGTGACTTACTCTCCTGCCAGACATTCCTCATATGTGGGCAGTCACCACCAGATATGCATTGTGAAAGCCATCAAACCATACCTCTAGCATAGAGGTGACCTTTGACCATATTGTGGAGTTTCTTGGGTGTATAATACAATTTATGTATCAGCTTATTAACGCTTGGTTCTGCACACCATTAAATATGGAGAAAATCGCTCAATAGATCAGTTCCCAATTTGCTTCTGAAAATGTTATGTTGTATTCCTTCTCCCATACAGCCTCATCGCCTCAGGGCATAGTATGATCCTTCATTTCGAAGGTTTTATAAATAGCTGTTATTATGTATCAGGACTTCACAAGAAGTAGGATTCTGGTCCCCCTTCTATAATCTGGGGGTGTTGAACCCAATGTCTAGGTTTATAACAGGATAATCTATCCTTTTAAGTCAACCCAACTTCTTGATTACACGCTTCAAATGTACTAACCCCCCTATTTTCAAATATATCCCCAATTAAAGCCTCAAACCTTCAACCAAATAATTTGTGTACCACCCCAGGCAGAAACGACCATCCCTGGGGATGGCCAAGGGGCCAATGCATACCTCCTGTTTACCCTATACCACATCCTCAGAGTGAGCTGTGTAATCCAATTGACTGCCATTAACTTAGATTTATCTTCGTTAATGATCCATTATTGTTTCCATACTCGATCCGTGGTCACTGCCTACTCCATAGTTACCCACTGTTTATTTGAGTCTATCCTTCTTCGATTCAGCAAACACCCTTACTTGAGACGATTGCCAATATTTTAAGATGTGCAGACATTCTAATCCTTCTTCCTGCTTGGATTGGAACAGTATACATTTTGAAAATCTTAGAATGTTTCCATTCCAAAGGGATCTCATTCTGTACCTTATTAAGTGTAGAAGTTGTAACGTGGATGGTGAGTGCCTGGAAGAGATAACGTAGACTGGGCAATTTGTTCATTTTCACAACCATTACCCTCCCTAGCCAGGATTTGTGTAAACTCTTCCACTAAGCTACATCTATGTTTATCTGAGGGCAGTTGGTTCAATACAACCGGTCTATTGAAGGGGTTAGGGCAGTGCCAAGA
This sequence comes from Ambystoma mexicanum, assembly GCF_040938575.1. Taxonomy (NCBI): domain Eukaryota; kingdom Metazoa; phylum Chordata; class Amphibia; order Caudata; family Ambystomatidae; genus Ambystoma; species Ambystoma mexicanum. The sequence continues at coordinate 1,489,117,626 of NC_090921.1, forward strand.
TAATTAATTGAATTACCAGCCAAACTGAATGGTATCAGCTTCCTCAGTAGTTACCCAGTTTCCTGTTGAATTGTCAGAAATGAGCATGCTGTATCTGAGACCATCAGAAGGACAACATCTGTGAAAAGGCAAATTACCCGATTTGTGGCAGCCCAGTGTTGGTGAGAAGTGTAACATGATCATGGCAAACAAGAAGGACGAAACCTAGCACCCCTATTTAGTGCATCTTCTGAGATCTGCTGAAGGGCAAGACCTCCCATTAACCTTTACCCTCACCTTCGGTTGCTTGTAGTTTGCCTGGGCCATGTGAATTGTGGTCCGAATCCTCACATCTGGAGGGCATTAAGCATAAATGACCAATTGACATGGTCAAACACTTTTTCTGCATCTAAAAGGCACTTAAATAAGCCATTTTTACCCATTTTTGGAAACATATTTTTCCTTTCAATGCTTAAACCATAAGGAGGCACCATGACATATTTTTGGCAGGTAGTCTTTCAATGAACCTTTCTGCTGGGGAGACACTTATTGTGATATATGTTTGGGCATAGCACATTAAGACCTTGCTCACCCTTATATTACTTTGGCCAGGATAACTCGTCTCATCAAATGGACTTGGATTGAAGGGAGGAATCCAAACAGGCGGGTTCCAAATGTTCCACCTGTATTTTTAATTCATAGCTTTAGATTACTTTTAGGTTGTTTTAGGTAACTGCCATTTTTGAGCCCTTTCCATGTAATAGGTTATAAGGGTTGGTATACACCCAACTGTCTACTGGCTCGCTTACAACAGCACTAGTGTGAGCATCATTTCAAGTTTTACTGTGCTACCTTTTTAGTAGACTACACATATTGTTTGTTGATTGGCTGTAGGTTGCTTTTCAATTCTAGAAGTTAAGCCCTGAGGACTAAAGGGCTGAGGATCCACTGTTTGGCTGTGGCGTGAGACTTTTTCAAGTGGAGGAAAAGAAGGAGAGAGAGGTGCGTGTGCCTGTACCTTTAATTACCTTCCAACTGACCAAGTCACCTGACCAGGTCACCAGCTACAAAAGGCCGCCTCTGCCGCCCTTGCGGCATTAAGCCCTGAGGACTAAAGGGCTGCGGAATCCACTGTTTGGCTGTGGCGAGAGACTTTTTCAAGTGGAGGAAAAGAAGGAGAGAGAGGTGCGTGTGCCTGTACCTTTAATTACCTTCCAACTGACCAAGTCACCTGACCAGGTCACCAGGTACAAAAGGCCGCCTCTGCTGCCCTTGCAGCGTTAATCCCAGGGACGTCATTTCACCAAAATGCCAGGGGTAGCGGAAGTGACATCACAGTGCCACACCCCCAAGAGTGACATCACAGGAAGTTATGTCATTTGACCACACCCCCACATGAAGTGATGTCATTTGACCACACCCCGCAGGATGTGATGTCATTAGACCACGCCCCCACCATGACATCACAGGAAGTGGCCTAATAAAGCATTATCCCTCAGTGCATTAAGAAAAAAAATGGTTACAATATCAGTGTATTGTGACATTTCATACAAGAATGGATCATCATATGTATCATTAGTCTGTCTGTACAGTGGCTGGTAGGTGATTACTTTGATTGGACTCAGAGCAATCCAGTGACCTGACAGCTATGTGACTCTGCCCTGCCTCTGCCCTGCCCTGCACTCTGGCCGGGACAGGCCTTAGGTGAACCACTAACAAAGGCAAGTGGCAGAGCGTAACACAATCACACCGCATCTGCCTGTCACGTAGTCACTTATTCTGTACTTCAGTTTCTTTCTCCTGACCTTTCTGCCTAAAATGTTCCTCCTTACATATACATTTTAAGCGTGAGTGCGGGACATGCCTAATCGCGCGTCTGGTCCTAGGGGCTCTAGCTAGCAGGGATGGCATGACCAGGCTTCTGCGAGGATGGGCATTTGAGCTCAGCAGAGTGGATACATGACACACTTTGATGGGGAGACCAGAAAGGGTTACTTAATCTTGGTGGTTCTTACAGGTCCATATTTCTAAAGGAGTAGGTAAAGGCAACTTATTTTTTGGCAGAGCCAGCCTCTGATTTCTGGATGGGCTCATAGGGTTCTGAGTGATCCTAGCAGGTGTTGTGAGTACAGCCAGAAGGAAAATGTCTTATTGCAATGGCAGACTACTGGCCTTTATTGTGGGCAAAGGAATCATGAAAATGCGTTAGAAAATGCTACCGTGCACTGTTGGTGACCTGACGATTTTTTCACGTTACCCTACAAAACCGATTGCCAATTGCATGGCTTTTTGCCAAATCTTTCACAAAATGTGTGCTGTAAAATGTACCATTGTAGTCCCGGATGTGTAGCTCCTTCCTACTAGCCTGGGTTTATGAGGCGCGCTGTGCATTTTTATTGCTGGGGATGCATGGGGTGGTTTGGTGGGGAGACCCTGAAAGCTGTCACACCGAGACGAGTTTCTGATGGGTTTAATGGATTGACACATGAGCTGAGGTCTGGAATGCTAGCAGGCTGGAATGCTTCCCAAAATACACAGGACAGGACACCTATCAAGCAGTGGGGGTTGCGGTCCGATGAACTCAAGACAGTTTGCGACGTCCATTGAGGAAATATACAATGTTGTGTTGTATTTCTCCAGGGTATGCGAGTGCACTGATCGGGAGGTCTTCCATGGGAAATGGGATTCTTGTGGGAGGCAAGTACCTCCCTGCACACTATGTGTGTTCAGAAAACATAAAAAAAAGAAAAAGCCTAGAGTTTGAACATCTGTAATAGTGAACGTTAATGTAGCATGCAAAGTCAGCATATGCGACGTCTGTAGACACACGGTAACACTATTTAGACTGATTAGCCTTTCATTTGTGAATCTTGTCACTTGCTGGTGCTAATGTCCTGGGCTGTGCACTCAAAAATCCAGCTGTTCTTGTTTCCACTGGAGGAATTAGTCCATGGAAACACGAAAGGGCAGGGGGACGGGATTCCGTGCGTTTCCCTTGCAAGTGTCTCTGGAGGCAGGGTATGACACAAGACGTGCACAGAAAGGGCACACATCTGCACCCACAGCACCACACCACTGTGTGGGCATTTGAGGGTGGTCAACAAGTGTTTCAAATGTCTTCACAGGATGGCGGTGCGGTGCTTACAGTTTACACCTGACCATGTTTACATGATCACTGCAATATTATATGTTTCATAATATTCACATCCGTTGCAATGTGCCCATGTGAAGTGTCTTTTGAAAGTACTTCAACTTTGCAATAGGGGGAGAGGAATATGTTCAACCGTCTTTTCAAGCGTGCTCTCCTATACAACAAGCTGTTTGCCTTTTCTTGTCAAGTTTTTTTTATAACATACTGGCCGTCAGCACTGGCTCAGTAACAGGAAAAGAGGCAGAGAGAGTAGGACGGGGGATTATAGCATCAGAAGAAAAGGGCAGAGAAGGGAGGAAACGGGAGATTACAGAAACAGAGGAAAGGGAGCAGGGAAGGACGGAAGGGAAGGATTGCGGTAACAGACGAATGGGGGATAGAGAGGGAAGAGGCAGAGTACAGTAACAGAGGAAAGGGATACGAAAAAAAAGGAAGGGAAGATTACAGTCGTAACAGAAAAGTGGGACGCCGCGAACCAGGACAAAGAACTACATGTAGAAAAATAAAGGGGGAGAGAGGAAGAGATGGGAAGGAAGAATGCGCGAGGAGGTTTGTGGAGAAGAATAAAACGGAGAGACGAAGATGGGAGAATGGTGCGTAGGAGGGGGGAGGGGATAAAGAATAAGAGCAAGGAAAGCGGAAGGTTTTCGACACAGATGCAAGAATGACACCTTTCATAGAGCGCTTGTTGCCACAGGTCGTGCCGTTTCGAAGCGCTGTGACTAAGAGGAGCTGTTTTTCATGATAATCTACAGGCGCAGGGAGGATAAAAGGCTGAGTCGTTTTTTCAGGTTTCCAGCACCTGACTGGCAGATGGAATACACATTTTACGTTGAGGGCTGGGGGGGGGGCGCTAATTTACGAGCTTTCAGAAGGAAAATTCAAACAGAAGCCATCAAAAGGGCAGGGTGGGGAGCGAGAAAACAATTAGGAGGACGCGTAAAGGCAGAGTATAGGAAGAAAGGAAAAGGCTGAAAAGAAAAATTAAACACAGTGAAGGAAGATGAGAAGGACACGAAGGTGAGAAAGTGGGGAGGGGGGCAGGGCAGGAAGTACCAGGCCGAGAAACAAACAAAAAGAAACATTATAGGACGGGAATAGAAAACAAATTGAAGAAAAATAAGAAGACGGTGAGGAAGAGAAAAGTAACGAGATAAAACGATAAGAGGGGCGGAGAGACGGGATAAAAACCAACAAGAGAAGCAGGGGAGGGCAGGGGTTTAAGAGGGGCAGAGAACAGAGGGGCAGAGAACAGAGGGGCAGAGAACTGAGGGGCCGAAACAGAGGATGTGAGAACCAGGGGAGAAGGGAAGACCAGGCGACGGGGAGAGGGGACACAAAATAACCGAGGGGAGAAGCTGGCGGAGGGTGGGGGAGGCGGAAGCAAGCAGCAAGTCGGCGGGGAAGGGAGAGAGCCACGAGGAACAGGACCGGGATAAAGACAGACCCGGTGCAAGATAGAGAGGCCGCTGAACGCGGACACAGAATAAGGCACCAGAGCCGGGCTCTGGCCCCCGCGTAATATAGATCACACGGTGGAGTAGAAAGGGAAGAGAGGGGGCGACAGAAGAGCCCCCGGGAACCTCCAGTGCCGGCATCTCGTTAATAACAGCACGTGTCTGAGTTTCCCCCAGGTTTCTCTCTAATGGTACGGGGAGGCCGGCAACTGAGAGTCACCTGCGCAGGCAAGACCCAGGCCGAGTTGTGATACACTTCAGCCTGGGCCTTTGGCTAGCGGCGCCGCGGCCGCAGGGGAGTTCAGCACTGGAACCCGCCGCGGCAAGGACGCCGCATTTCCGACCCCACTCACCAGACCCCACCCCAACCCAGCAGCACACTACACGTGACGTGACGACCTGAGAGACAAACATACATAAATCTAATAACTTTAACTGACTTACCGTGTTTGTTGTTTGTTGGAAAGCGTGAAGCAGGAGCGCCGTGCCACACCACACGTGCTGCTCACAAAATGGAGGAACGCAGCGTGAAGCAGGAGCGCCGTGCCACACCACACGTGCTGCTCACAAAATGGAGGAACGCAGCACGCAACGCTTGGTGGCTGAAGCCACGCCCCCTCCCAGAGGTCGCAAGAGAGTGACAGAGGTCGCTGTCCAATCAGCAGAGGTCGCTCTTGCGACCTCTGGCGACCCCCAAATGACGTCCCTGGTTAATCCCTGAGGACTAAAGGGCTGAGGAATCCACTGTTTGGCTGTGGCGAGAGACTTTTTCAAGTGGAGGAAAAGAAGGAGAGAGAGGTGCGTGTGCCTGTACCTTTAATTACCTTCCAACTGACCAAGTCACCTGACCAGGTCACCAGGTACAAAAGGCCGCCTCTGCCGCCCTTGCGACGTTAAGCCCTGAGGACTTAAGGGCTGAGGAATCCACTGTTTGGCTGTTTGGCGAGTAGCGTATTGTATTGCTGATGATGGATCCATCAAATCTAACCTCGAGGACTCGAGCTCAATCAAAATGTATGGCCATTGTAGAGGATCTTCCTGCAAAATCCGCTCGTCAAAAACAGGTGAGCCAATACTTTTCCTGCCCATCAGTGCCGGCAAATAACGATTTGTTAGAGGGGCAAGAGGATCAGGCCTTACTGATGACAAATGATGTATTTCAGCTGTTACGAAATGAAGAGGGTTCAACCCCGACTCCTGATGCAGTTGAGTCTCCCGCTCCCACTTCAGCCCACCCCGAAATACTTGATTTAACTTCTGCATCTATTGGGCGTAACCAAGTAGAGGCATCGTTTCAGCACTTGAATCAAAACGCCTCTTGTATGAACTGCACAGACGTCAATCCTACTACTAATTTTGATCCAGACTTACAAGCGGGCGAGGTCGAGCTGTGAGCCGCCCCTGGCGGCAGTGGGCGGGGGTCGAGTGGCGGGTGTGCCGGTGTTTGCACGGCCTCCGCCTCCGTCGGGGCGGAGGTGCGGCCTCTGGAGTCGGGTTTGCGGTCCACGGCCAGACCCGATCCAGTCGTTGCTGATGGGAGGAGCCAGGTAGCTGTTGCGGCGGGCACGGCCGACATCGCTCCTGGGGAAGCCGAGGCTGTGCAGCACCTGCTGGACGTGACAGAGGCGCGTCTGGTTAGGCATGCGCGCGCACCTTCCGAGTCTGCACAGAGACGGAATGCCGTTTCTGACGGCAGAACTATTGCTGACTCTGAAGACGTGTCAGAGGTGGGTGCTACTCCCAACGTAATTGAAGGGGGAATGATGACCTCATCTGGAATGCTAAACAGTGATCAACATGCCACGCCTCTATCCATACCTAAAACCTCGACCCCTGAGACAATTTTAATGGCCTCTCATTTTGAAACACCCGCGTTTAATTCACAAATGGAAGGTGTGGCGAGGGGTAGCGATGTTGGCTTACCCTACTCTGATAAAAGAAATTCCCTAGAGGTTCTACAGAATTTGATCAATTTAAATAAATCCTGTTCCATGAAACAGATGGTGGCATCCACCCCGGTGCAGGATGTAATGCCCAAAGCTCCCCAGAAAAGGAACTGCGTCAATATCACTGACGTCAACAGAGACATATGGGGTTCTGGCAATTATAAAAAATCTAAAGCGGGAGTGTTTGTATCCTCAAACGAGTCAGATCTGTCACATCATGGCACCGTAGCAGACTCCCAGAAAAGATTGCCTTTGCACGTCAACGTAGCACTCACACCTAGGATGAAGCCTCAAACTCACGTAAAAAACTCTTCAAATAAGGAAGACTCGACAGATGACTCCACCACAAGAGACTCCTCATTTATTGAGTGCCCCTTTCCAAAAATTCTCCGCAAACGGGCACGGTTGACACGAGCAGCTTGTGACCCACAGGAGAGAGGAAGAAAGGGTTGTCCTGCCCCGTGTGTACATGTACCTGCAAATGAGCTTCTAATAGCAATTTCTTTAACACCTTTCACTAAGTTGTATGAAACCCTAAATGATAATGTGAAAGACGTTACAACTTTAATAGCTATGATGAACTCGAAAGTGATGCATCTGGAAGCATCATACAGTGCACAAAAGTCCAAACAAGAAGATCTAAATCAAAAAATATTGGCGGGCTTTGAGACTTTAAATGATGTTAAACTAAATGACACGATCGGTAAAAAATTATTTGCAGAGGTTGCGAAAGAAGCTCTGTCGCTTTTTCGAAAAACATTGACTGTTCAAAGAGGAGAGGAGCTAGGTAGCGTCGGCCCCATGTTAGAGTTGACAATGTCCGAACAACCGTTTTCCGATAAAGCTCCATCCAATGCCGATAAGATGGCCATGAAGGCGGCCTGTCAGGTGCAGCCTGCGCAATGAATCAGTTCGTAATGCCTTTAGAAAGCCTTGTAGCAGAAGGGAATGCCTTGTTGAGCCCAGAGTACAACCAAGCCTCACCGCAGGCGGTAACTGAGGCCGGAAATCTTATCAACCTCAGTGAGCCACACAGAGAATGCGATGGGCAGTCTACTCTACTGGAAATGTCGTGTAACACGGCCTTCCAGCAAGCCAAAAATGCATCAAATCGGCCGTATTCGATACTCAAAAGGCATCTGGCTCAATTCCCGCAGCGAAAGAGAAGGTCCAGGCGGCCGGGATGATTGAAGGACCTGCGGTTATCAGCATCCCCGCGGTCTATTTCCTATTTTTGGAAGTCAAGATGCAGAAGTTATAAGCAAAGCCAATATGGATGCGAAAAAAAAACCACCACGTGTGGAGAAAAAGCAAAAGAATTTACCAGCACGAAAAAAAAATGAACAAAAAGGAGCACGAAAATTCCTACGTAATATTAATATGTTCCAACTGGTAGACAGAGCAGTTACTTCTAGTCTGAAACTAGCGGATACAATCAAAGAGAGCTCATTGGGCCAGTCACAACCACTGGAAAATAAGACGACAGCCGGAGTAAATTTGCCAAGTGAAGAAGAATTGGCAATTCATAAAGAGTTAATAGATCTATCGACTTATGAAGATGTGGAACCAGAGAGTGTTGATCCGGCGAAAGTTCTGCTCGTTGCTCCAAGCTTGTGAATAGTGCTCAATTGTCTTTACCCTCGAAATCAAGCAGCGCTTTTGAGAGTTTGGCAATATAGCCTGTACACCCCAAACGAAACCTACCTCAATCAACTCAGAGCTTACCCTCTATTATAACACGAGGGAACAACGAGAGGCTATGTGAGTTGGTGCCTCTTGATGGAGAAGCAGGGATCGTAGATTTGGAACCTAGGAGCCCCGAGTTTATTACGCTACAGGCAAAATGGGAAAGACTGAGTACGAGCAATCAGAAGAAGCCTCAAGACTTTGGCGGTGTCCGCCAACACTTAGTGAACGGAGTGAACTTCACAAAAAGAACTGAAGTGCTTATGACGACAGCCGCCGTCGCCTCTCTACCCATACTGCAGAAAATTGACTACCAGCAGGTCGAGCCTCTTAAAAAAAAACAGAATACTGAGAAGCGGCAGGAAACAGCCAGATCTCTTGAAACGTCTACCTTGATTAAAATAATGCTTGAGAGGTTGGGAGGTGGCGATAAATTAATCCTGAATAAATCAAACGTGCTAAGGTTGCTTCACCACATACCTCGGCTCCGATCTTTAGATTCGAAAGATCTGAAAATTGTAGAATTTCCGGATGAGTCGTGTACCGATAAGGTGATCTTGCATGTAAACTCTAGTATAATTGCGAATGTAATTCTAGAGGCAGATGAAGACCTGTTATTGTTCGGCTTTGATACGTACAAAGTAATGGAATCGGAAAGGTGTAACAACATAGGGAAGAATGATGGAAAATGTGCCTCACAGTACATGCAAAAGGAAAAGTCACCATTGCTGGAGCCCTTACAAAGCATTGAAGCAACCAAACAGCAGGAGCTGCGTGGCCCGTGTGGTTCAAACCGTAAGGACCGACAGGTTGCTCCCACACTTCAAAATACAGTGGCCGCTGAGCAGGTGGAGGCAGCGAGAATAAGCCCGATGGCAAAAATCAAAATAACCATAATTAATGAGGCGTCAGCTGTCATTCCAGCGGCATCGACATCAGGTAGCTTGCATGAAAATGATCCAACGCATGAATGGAAATGGCTGGCGTCTGCCTTAAATGCCAAAAAGCACAGCTAATGTTTAAAGCTCAGCGCGGCTCAGGAATGTTCCCTTGCATCATGGAACACGCGCGGCTTCATTCATCTTTTAAACAACGACTGGCTCCAAGACTTACATCTGATATGCTTGCAAGAAAACTGGTTGTGCGATTTGCCAGTGATCTCTGAATTCGAATGTGCTTTAAATCCAGCGATCAAAGCTGCTAAGGTTCGGCTGCTAGCAGGGCTGTTAACGATGATCAAATGGTCCTCAGGCTACCGGTTGATAAACTCTAAAAACTACTCGCCCTACATTCAAGTTTGTGAGATAAGAAAACTTATGGAGGAACCGATGGTGTATGATGTGATACACATAATCAACGTATATTGGAACCATCGATGGACTGGATCAGCTCCATTCATCGACCAGGTTTCTGGCATAATTGACAACCTGCTCGAGTCATCAAGTGGAACTGGCTTGATACTCTGCAGAGATTTAAATATTGACTTTTTTAAACCACAGAGTGTCGCCAAAGGTCATTTAGCTAAAACCTGGTCAGATGAAATGAACGTAAGAGGTTTGTCAATGTTAAATGGCTGCACCCAAGGTGACATACCAGCAAAGTCCACGTGGCAGCGCGAAAACCACTGCTCGATCATCGACTATATCTTTGTTTCCGATACGATGCATGCGAGAATAAAAACCTTGAATATTTGTGCAAAGGACAATAGTGACCACGAAATGTTGGTATTAACATTTCTCGACACAAAAGGTGTCCAAAGTAGAAAATGGGGCTCAAAAATTCTGGTTGAACCTAATCACCTAGGTGTAAGATTGGAAGAATACGAGGTGGCCAACATATGCTCTCAATTTAAGTTGACACCGGCAGAGATTGAATATGCGCCGATATTGGCGCAATTTAAAAGCAAAAACAATGGAATGAAAAATTATTCATTCAGGAAAAAACATTGTTTCGATCTAATGGTGATGCAACGCAAAAGATCCATGAGAGCTGAAATACGGAAAAACAATCAAGGTCCAAAAGAGGAAATAACGTCAAGAAATAAAGCTACCAAACAGCATTACAAAAACTGGATTAAAAGCCATCAATTTGTAGTACACCAGAATGATGCGGAGGCCATGCTGAAGTTCTTATCAAACAAGAACAGTGGTGAGTTCTGGAGAACGATAAATGGCAGGGAATCCCCGCAAGAGGCACTACAAGTATGCCTGGTGACTGAAACTGAGTGGGTCCACCACTTTACGGCGCTATATCATAAAAATCTTGCGCCGATCTTGCCCACATCTTCCCAACCGGCGTGGAACCTAAACTTTTCAAAGGATGACATCCGAGAGGCGATAATGAGAACGAAAAATTCAAGGGCCCCGGGCCCTGATGGATTGTCAAACTTTATGATCAAACAGTTTCCTGATCTTTGGGCTGACTTGTGCTTCGATCTTTTTGCAAGAATCAACTCGCAAAAACAAGTGCCGACATCATGGAAGTCAGGAATAATTGTGCCAATCTTTAAGAAAGGGAATAGAGCTTCACCGAACAACTATCGTCCGGTGGCACTGCTTGACGTTTTAGGCAAGTTCTATGCTTCTTTGTTGCAAAAGAAACTGATTAACTGGGCCCAAACAGCAAAAAAAGTGGACGAAAGACAGACAGGTTTTGTGAAATCGGTGGGGTGTTCACTGAACCTGCTAATCTTAAACCTACTGAAAATGGAAGCCCTGCGAACAAACACGAAAGTGTATGTAGCCTTTGTTGACTTCTCCATGGCATTTGATATGATTGATCGGGAAGCGTTGTAGCATAAATTAGAAGTGTGGGGTTGTCCCGCAGATATACTGGCGGCAATCATAAAACTCCACACAGACACTTCAAGAGCGATTCGTCTCGATCGATCAGGCTCCCTGTCTGCCCAAATTAAGACACACAAAGGGGTGAAACAGGGATGCCCGTTGGCAGATGCAATCTTTAGCCTCTTCATTTTTGACATCGGTGAAGCAATTCAAGCAGTGAGGGCTTTTCCACCGAAGCTTAATTCATCTCCGATTAGCTGGTTGTTGTACGCCGATGATCTGGTTATACTAGATCAAACCCTGATCGGCCTTCAACGCAAACTTGATGTGGTACAAAACTACGTGAGTATGAATAGCTTGAAAATAAATCCAACAAAGTCTGAAATATTGGTGTTTGAGAACCTAAGAACTCACCAAAAACAAAGGCGCCCTAAACACGTATGGTCATTAGATCAAGTGGACCTTTGCACTTCAAAATCTGTAAAATACCTTGGTATGATTCTGAACTCTAGCACTTGTGATGAACCTTGGGTGACTGATTCCAAAAGGAAATGCAGACAGTTGGCATGTCAGGGTCTGGTAATACACAAAAAATATGGGTGTTTTTCAATGAGACCGTTGAGAAACTTTTATGAACAGAAGGTGGTCCCAGTTTTGACATACAGCGCTGAAAATGCTTTCGGTTGTCTGCCGACACATTGGGCATCATTGGAACACATGTTTTGGTCCAAAGCTCTAAGCCTACCAATTGGCATATCGACAGCATGCATAAGGTACGAACTTGCTTTGATATCGATGCATGCCAGGATCTGCTGTAACCACCTAGCTTTGTTCCGGAAAACCAGAACAGAGGAGGGAATCTGACAATTTAAGATTCTCCATAACGCTCGTATTAGAGGCCCGGATATTCTGTCACAATGGGTGAAACGTTGTGAAGATCTATTAATAATTAATAATATCAGCTTGAAAACTATCCATTCAAACCCGACAGCAGCAAAAGTGAAGATTTGGCGTGCTGACTGTATCAACACTTGCAGTGAGCGCCAGTCTGCCAGTGCGATGAAGGACGCTCCTGCTGAAGCAGGAAGCTACAATGTGTTGCAATCTTATATGACCCGTTTGCCAAATTCGAAAGCCCGTAGACTATTCATGCTATTGTGGCTGAATGCGTTTAAAACGAAAGATCGTACCAGTCACTTGGCGAGGGATGTAGGTTTAAATCTTACTTGTTGCATTTGTAGCAAGGAGCTGGAATCCCTCAAGCACCTTGTGCTATTCTGTCCGAACTTAAAGAATGAAAGATCTATTCATTTGGGCCAGTGGTACGCTAACCATCAGTCCTTGTGTGCGGAGGATTGGTGGCAGAGTTTGTGGAATAGGTTGGAGAGGAAACTAATTATGCCCCTGACCTCGTTTTTGGCAGTAATTGAGGAGAGGTCAAATAAAACTGAATCATTTCTAAGCAATGAAGTTAAGTAAAATAAAGGCTGACTGAACATTGTGAAAAACGTGCTCACGAGAGGAGCCATAGTCAATGCCTGGGGACGTGGAATAGAGGAGGACAGCGGGGGCATATTATTAAGATGTTAATTGTTGTTTGTTTTGTGGTGTAACATTTTAAAGGTTTGAATTTAAACCAATAAAATAAAAAAATAAAATAAATAAAAACAATTCTAGAAGTTAATTGGAGAAGAGTAAGATTCTAGGACTATATTCAACTAAAGTAGTGAGAGCAGTCTTGGTGCATTTCAATTTATGAGTATAAAAATGCTCTGTGTTGCAAGAGTAAATGTCAGTGATCAGCAGACGTTCACTCTCTCTCTCGTCTTTGCCATCTGTGTATGACTCAACTTTACTTATTGCTAAAAAACAATACTGTTCTCATCTTACTTGATCATTCTCTCCTCATTCATACTGTCTATTTCAGACTCTGACTCTTATTCTACCCTCCTTCACCAACCCTTCTCTTCCTTCATGTCTTAGTGCCAAAGACTTGTTCACTTTTATAATGATAAGGACCTTCCTATGCACTCTTTCCTTTCATCTAATAAGTATCTTGCGTTAATCCGACATCTCAATCCTTTTCCTCTCCTGTAACCTCCACACTGTCCTCCTTTTCTACTGTGTTAAACTCTGACACTGTTTGTTTTATTGCTCTTGCCGCTGCTCTTGATCCCATCCCCTCCTCTCTTATTCTTAATGTATTTCCTTCCCTTATTCCCTTTCTATCTGTGATCGCTCCCTCTCTACCTCGTGTTTCCATTCTTTCTTTAAACATGCAGTGATTTGGCCTATTCTGAAAAAAACCTTCCCTTGATTCTTCTTCCTCTGTTCATTTTCGTCTTAAATCTATTTCACCGTCTCTCAAGAATTCTTGAATACATCATCTATAACCAAGTCCTTGCTGCCTCCTTATCAATCTGGGTTGCGTCCGCTCCACTCTACTGAAACCGCTCTTGTTAGTGTTTTTAACTCTTTGCTCTCTGCCCGCCATGCTAACAATCTTCAATTCTGATTCTGCAATATATCTCTGCTGCCTTTGACACTGTGCTTCGCAATCTATTTCCCTTTTCACTTTCATCTTTAAGTATTTGTGGCACTGTCCTTAAATGGTTTCAATCCTGTCTTTTAGATCGCTCATTCTCAATCTCTTGGGCTGGACAATCTTTTACCACCTTTCCTTTGAAGCAGGGTGTTCTCAAGAGTCGGATCTCGGTCCTCTCCTCTCTTCACTCCATACTTTGTCAAATGCCGATGTTGTCAAATCCTTGGGACTTTCCTGTCAATTTTATGCTGATGATTCTCAGAGTGCTATATCCTTTTCTTCTTTTTTCAGACTATATTCATGCTAAAATTTCTGCCTGCCTACTTTCTATATAATCTTTGATGCATGTTCATTTTCTCCATCTCATGCCCGCTAAAGCCAACATGCCATTCTTTCGCTCTTCCAATATCTCTACCCTTTGCCCCCTACTATTTAATTTTCTCCTTTTCACCTTCCTCTATCGCAACACTCCTGCTCCACTCTTCTGATTAGCCTTCCTGCATACTGAGTTGCTCCCTTACACTCTATTTTCAATTCTTCTTTCTGTACTCCTTTTCTTTCATAGGCTCGCATTTCTTTCACTGCTCCTCTTCAATTTATTTCTTGGCTCCCCTTAAATTTCTGGCTCCTCTTTCTATTTCTTATGCATTGTATCTAAATGCATCAATGGTCTTGCCCCTTTTTATCTTTCTCCTCTTGTTTCACTCTGTTCCTGCTTGATCACCATGCTCTAAGTCTCTCTTTCACTTAACTGTTCCTAAGCCCCTTTGTATGCAATCACGTTTCCATTATTTTTCCTTACTGGCTCCCAAATACTGGAACTCCTTATCTCTAACCATCTGATCTTCTCCCACTTTTTCCATTTTCCGTTCTACTTTTAAAAGTAATTTGCACTCCTCATATCTATAACTTTCACAGTTTTGGGGTTTTTGCATTGGTTTTCAATCATATTGAACTGTTTTATTGTTGCATTGCGCTTTAGCGAAATCACTTTACAAATGAATAAATACAAATAAATACAAATACAAATAAATAGTTGTTGTTTTAATGATAAAACTGTGCAGAGAAGATATCGATAACATCTAATTGTAATCTAATTGTAATCATACACAAGCGTGATGATAATTGGCTCCCAGATTCTAGAGGTGGATGGACCCATGACAATTTTGCTGTCCAAGCGAAACCTGTCAGGTGCTCTGAAGGAAGTAGCTTCTCTAAGCACAGAGATCCAACACTCTCCAGAGCCTTGAATTGGGTAGAACACTATTCTCTGCCACAAAACCTGTCACAGCCCCAGGTGGGTCTTTCAACCACCTTTGGGGTGGAGGTAAGGCACTCTCAAGCAGTGTATGATGAAGTTTGTGACACAGATTAGCAAAATACCTGGCTGTAGCAAGGCCTAGGGTGCTGACATCTCCACCCACTTCTGTGTACTATGGTTACAATGGAAACCTAATAAGAACTGAAATTCAACACCTATGGTTACCAATGTTGCATGCACTGTTCATGAAATCACCAGTGACATCACTCATGACATCACTTCTGTGTGCATGTAGTGAGGGAAAAGATGATAACTGTATTGTGTCAAACTCTTGAGTTTCACTTTCCAAATATATTGCTGGTTTCCTCCTTTTACTGTTCAAACATAATGTTTCATGTGTATGTCTCTAGCAAAGTTATAATGCACAGCACAATGCTGGTCAGCAAGCATGGCAATCTGCCCAGGAGAAACACTGAATAATCGTTGGATCATAAGTTAAGAATTTTCCTATTGTGGTGAACTTAAATGCTCTCTGGCAATGACAGTGGGAACAGCACTGTGGATGTTTAGAAGTCACACTGCTGGAAATTATGCAAAAAACATATATTATTTACTGTGCAGAAGTGTCACTATGGTCAACAGTGGCACGGAATTGATGTATTTCTACCAAAAAACAGTAAGAAACTTAGAATGATATGCACAAAATATGCACCATGAAATCTTTTGCTGTGCAATAAGTTATTTAAAAAAACAGAATACTCTAAACAAGCGAAATGATGAAGACCTGCATCAATAGGGATTAGAAACAAGGTTTAGACCAACTATTTTTCACCTACCCTCTCTGGACCTTCCTTGACCCAATCCTGCATCATATGCTGATTTAACGTCCTCCTCTTGGTTAATAAGGTGTTCTTGATTGTCATTCTCCTTTGGCCCTGACTCAGAGTCGGGTAGTTTTGAGGGACCAGGAGTGGTGATAGACGTTTCAGGTTCTAGGAGATCGATGTCAGAGATGTCTGTGCTTCCCTCTTTGGCTCCGTGTTGACTCTCATGCTTGGTGCTCTTGATGTTCTCATGAACAGGAACCAAGTGCACTGCGCCTCGTGCCTCGTTCTCTGCTTCTTGCTCCGGAGGTTTCAACTCCTGCATCTTTTCTGTCACAGTTATAATCTCCTTGACAACTCTGTCAGCTTGGGTGACTGTGTATTCTTGAGGAGACTCTGTGTAAGAGTACATCATTTCTGAAAAATAAAGTAGAGCATTAAATACTCGAGTACTCCAAACACTTCCAACATCTAACTGAGAACTATTTGAAGAAGACATTTGGCATATAAGAATGCCCCTCACAAATCTAATGCTGCCCCATATACAAAATAATTAACTTTACACTCCCTTTCCATTTACCTTTAAATCCTTATTTACTTCAAAATTACTTTTCTATGAAGGACCAGTGTCACCCACAATATTTCAATCTGACTTAAAACAATTCAAGATCTCCAGAAAGGGAGTCCTAACATACCACACAAGATTCATGCAAAGCATGCACACTTGCAGGGACTGAGTGTCCCACCTAGGATGTGATGTTCTGGGTAGCTGACAGTATTTGGGCTCACCTAAACCCCACTGAAGCCCATAGCGACAGTGCCCCGGGTTAATTAATTGTTATAGTCATGTGCTGCTGAGGCAGTAGAACATAAGTGTATTCCAAATATGGGGCGTGGCCAACCGCCATGTGAGAAAGCCGTACCTTGGAGAAGCTCCGTGTAATACGCCCAACGATCCGCCGCCAACTTAAGACAAAGATTGCAAAAACGCTTGAAAATAGTCTCATCGGACCGTGAATGCCTGAGGAACTGGTAGCTGCGGCTTGGAGCGGCTCCGTACCCTCATTCCGACACTGCGACGCATGAGAGGGGAGAGACGCCGACGCCGGCAAATGGCGGCCGCATAGATGTCCGCCGCTCTGTGGAAACCAGCGGCCTGAATCGAGCCAGACCCAGGGAGCCCGGCCTTTGCCGCGGGGAGCGGGTGTCCAGCGATCGGCACTGGCGTGCTGAGGAGGCGGGCCGGCGCCCCGGTGTACCCGGTCGGCAGAACGGAGGGAGATGCGTGGACCCAGCCCGGCGCTCCCCCGATCGCCCAGCACCCCGGGACGGGGCTCCGGGAGGCATTTCGGAGCGACCGCGAGGCCCGGAGGTGGGAAGAGCCGCTTGCGCTGGCTGGGACGCCCCGCCACTGGGCGACCCGCTGAGCGCCGCGGCCACACAACGTGGTCCCTGGCCGACAGCGGGAGGAGACAGGGAGAAAACAGCGACCGAAGAAGGGCGGTAAGGAGTCGGTGGGGGGGAGCAGAGATCTCTATCCCCCCAGCTTCCAAAACCGAGGGCCCTGCCCCTCACGGCCCCCGGACCCGCAGGGCCTGGCACCAGGAGGCGGAGCGGTGCGCTGGTGTGGGACGCCAACAGGGACCAGCGTGGTGGGCCCCAGAGTAAACAGTGGCCTACACAGGGTGGGGGCTCCCCCAGTGACCGGAGCGGAGCGACCAGCGAAACGAAAATGATTGTGAACCCCCGGGGCGCCGAACCTGGGGCGCCCTGGCTGTAGCGGAGGATAAGACACCGCGACACACCATACCCCAGATGAGACACCAGCTGAACTAGGCATCGGGGGGGGCGTTTCCCCCGGACTCATTAACCCATGAACGGCTTCTTAAGCCAGCCTGCAAAGGCCTCCGCGCTACAAGCGCCCTAACGCCCCGGCGTTGCCTCGGATCACCCCTACCCCCTGCAGCAGCCCTTAAGGATAGAGGGCAATACACTCGGACATATAACGCAGCGCTGCGCTCCCAAGAGACAGACCACCCTGATTACCACCCAGGGCCAACAGAGCACACGGCAGGCCGCCACACCACGTAAACCATGTCGGCTAAAAACGCCAGAGGCAAACATAGACAGACCACTATGGAATCCTTTGCCGCCTCTGGGGCACCCGGCCCGGACGCCACCCACGCCAGCAATAACGCACCAAATGCAGAAGCGCCTGAACCATCGAATTCGCAACTTCTGGAGGCCATCATGTCACTCCAGAATACCATGGAAAATAAGATAGACGCTGTGGCCATAGACTTGAATCTGCTACGTCAAGATGTGCGATCCATTGCCAACAGAACAGACACCCTAGAAACCCAAATGAAGGAACACTGTGAGTCCAAAGCTAAGCTCTCAAAGGAAGTGGACGTCCTAGTACAGAAGGTAAAGAACCTCGAAGATAGAGCCGAGGAGGCAGAGGGAAGAGCCCGCAGGAGTAACATCAGAATCATCGGCCTACCCGAGGGAATCGAAGGCAATGACCCCACGAACTACGTCGAAGACCTACTTATACACGAGATTGGCGCGGGGAAGCTGTCTCAAGGCTTTACTATTGAGAGAGCCCACCGATCCCTGGCCAGACGGCCGCCACCTGGAAATCCGCCTAGGCCTATAATAGCCAAAGTACTGAATTATAAAGACAGGGAAGCAATCCTGGCCTTCTCCAGGCTGGGCGGTTCCATACAGAGAGACTCCGCCAAGGTCACCATTTACCCCGACTACACCCTACAGGTCCAGAGAAGCAGGGCTATGTTCAACCACACCAAAGCCAGACTAAAAAAGGCAGGATTGCGATACATGCTCCTATATCCAGCCAGATTAAAGGTCCTTCACAACAACAAGGCCCATTTATTCGATACTCCCGCTGAAGCGACTGAATGGATGGACAGAGCACAGATCCCAGACTGGGAACCGAAACAGCACAAGCCTAAACCGCCCGTCCCATGAGACCGCTCATACTATCCCCAGGCAACATCTACCACATACTCAGAACTACTAGATAAAGAGCGGCAACCCAGATGCAACCGGAGCCACACTGACCACGGAAGTACTTCACACTCGTTACAATCAGGAGGTGAAGCCACACCCGCCCTAGAACTATCTCTTTTTTTGGGTAATTACCCGCCCGTAGGGCACCTAGGGACTTAGGTCCATGGGGCAGAAACGGGAATGTCAGAACGGGGGATACCCCGCTAGACGAGTTATGTTACAAGTTCAGTTAACAGTTAATGTTTATGGGGACAAAGAAGTTCAAGACCAACAAACACACCGCAAACCACTAAAACACCCAAAGATGTCAATGGAACTGATCAGATTCACTCGCCACATGATAGGCCGCCGAACCAAGAGCCAGACGCCGCCTGGCAGCCCACCCAGGTACTCTCACCCACACCACATTCATGGCTAATGCGATTAGAGTAATGACATGGAATGTTAGAGGGTTGAACAGTTATATTAAGCAACACAGAGTCTACACCTTCCTTAAACGCCACAAGATAGGCATTGCCTTATTACAAGAGACCCACCTGAACGCACAGAAATTAGCAGCGCTGGCCGGGGTGTGGAGGGGGACCCTAATAGGCACCAAGTACTCCAGCTACGCCAGGGGGGTGCTAATATGGATAGCCCCTAACATGCCCATCAAGGTGACGCACACTAACATCGACGATGAAGGTAGAATGGTCCAGATACGTTGCACTATAGAAGGCAAGGAACTATGCTTGGTCAACACTTATGCCCCCAACCACGACGCCACGGTCTTCTTTAGATCATTGTATACCCGATTGAGCCCAAGCCGAAATGGCACGGTCATATGGGGGGGGATCACAATTTTACTTTAGAGCCACGCATGGATAGATCAGACGGTAAACATTCTCAGCCCTCCCCGCCCGCAAAAATATTAAAGGCCCTTACACAACAATATGCCCTATGCGACCTCTGGAGAGCACAGCACCCTGAGGGTAGAGCCTACTCCTTTTATTCACTACCACATGCAGTACACACTAGAATAGATAGCATACTGGTTAGCGATGAACACCTAGACGCGTTTGAAGACACTCAATACCTGGCTAGAGTGCTGTCGGACCACTCCCCTCTGATGACCACATGGTCCCTAACTGCGCCCAGACCCCCTATACCCACATGGAGGCTCCGGAGTGAAGCGTTACTAGACAAGGCATTCTGTGAACAGATAGGGCAATGCACATCCGCCTACTGGCAAATAAATATAGACAGTGTCCAGCATATCAACACTGCCTGGGAGGCATACAAAGTAGTGATAAGGGGGGACATGATAGCCGCCGCAGGGGGCGCCCAAAAATCCATCACTTCCCAACTGACGCGTGCAGAAGACGAGCTACAACACCTAGAGGCTGCAGCCTCATCGGACCCTGCCCAAATATGCAGAGCAGTTGAACTAAAGCAGGCCTGCCTGCTGCACTGGGAGGCGCTCGGGAGGCTCAGCTATGCCAAGCACATTGAAAGAAGCCATGCCCTAGGCGACAAACCTGGGAAGTTGCTAGCGTGGCTATATAAACGAGAGGCCCCTAGACAACCCATCTGCCAAATCCGGGATGCAGCACGGCTAGAAACATACTCACAAATGGATATCAACCGCACTTTTGCAGAATACTACCAGAAGCTATACACTGACCCCTCACCCCCCACTGACATGGCAATAGAGGATGTGTTAGACATCATTAGGCTACCACACCTCGAGGAACAAATGGCAGAGTCCCTGGAAGGCCCTGTCACCCCTGAGGAGGTAGCGACTGCCATCAGATCGCTGCCCTCCGGGAAAGCACCGGGACCAGACGGACTCCCAGGAGAGTTCTATAAGACCTACGTAGATACACTGGCCCCGTTAATGTCCCAGGTGTTCAATGAGGCGTATGAATTAGGCTACCTCCCGGACACCATGAGAGAAGCAACCATCATCCCACTGCTAAAGCCCAACAAGGATGCCACAGACTGTGGGTCATACAGGCCCTTGTCCCTATTAAATGTGGACAGCAAGATTCTGACGGCAATATTGGCCATGAGGTTGCGCAGGGCCATCCCGACCCTGATCCACCAGGACCAGACAGGGTACGTGCCGGGCAGAACCATCACGGAAAACCTGCGCAAACTACATCATGTCATTTACAGTACCGAGGGTAGACGAGAGAAATGCGCAGTAGCGTCTCTGGACGCCTCAAAAGCGTTCGACTCGGTTCGCTGGAGGTGGCTCCTAGCTACCTTGTCCAAAATGGGGATGGGGCCTAGCTTTATTAAATGGGTTACACTCATTTACACTAACCCAGAGGCCAGAGTGCGCACCAACAAAACTTATTCGGACAAATGGAGGTTATCCCGAGGTACTAGACAAGGTTGCCCCCTGTCCCCCATGCTATACATCCTCGCCATCGAACCCATAGCAGCATAAATCAGACAGGAATATGGAGACGTAGGCATCGAGATAGACGGTGTATCCCATTTGCTCTCCATGTACGCAGATGATATGCTCCTCTATCTGAGGAACCCTGAACACACGAACACACACTGCCCTACATTCTAGAGACCCTGGAGGGGTTTCACAGAGTCACTGGCATCCACATCAACCGTAGCAAATCCTGCTTGTTCCCCCTGGCGGCCTTGAGCGAGCTTGCAGCCGACAAGCTCCCTACACTAGAATTGAAATGGGAACCCACCTCCTTTAAATACCTGGGCATTGTGATCCACAGAGACCCTAAGACGGAACACATCCTTAACACAGTCAGGGCAAAGGAAGGCCTAGCGAAATCAATGAACTTTTGGGGCAGGCTGCCGCTTTCGGTGGCTGGCAGGGTGGGGCTGCTCAAGATGGTAGCATTACCTAGGCTTCTTTACCATCTTACCAACGTGCCATACAACATCCCACATCAATTCTTTAACGACCTACATAAGCTCTGCAGAAAATTCCTGTGGCAGGAAGGAAGGCACAGAGTGGCCCTGGGCACGATGCAAAGACCTTATGACAAGGGAGGCCTGAGGGTCCCCAACTTTGAACTTTACTATTTGGCCGGACAGCTAAAACATGTGATCCAGTGGATGGCGGATGGCGCTTCTACAGACACCCGCCTGCTCCAGCCAAGCATCGCCCAATCGCTACTGAGAGACCTGCTGTGGGTCGAGCCATGCCAAAAACACCAATACCCATACTTAGTCCAACTTGGAACTCAGATTTGGAAAAGAGCCAGTAAATCCATGAGCCTCAAAGACCCCTACTCCCCACAGATCCCGATAGCTGCACTCATGGTGAACAGACCAGGGAGTCGGAAAATAATAAGAGACACATGGGAGCTGTGCGGCGTTGCCACCCTGGGGGACCTAGTGGATGACCAGGGCATCCTGACATTTGCTGAACTGCAGGAAATCTCTGGATTACACACGGGTCAATTCCTTCTGTACAATGCTGTAGCGAAGAGGGTTGCTGCCCGCTGGCCATCTGTAGAAAACTTGGACACAGGACATGAAAGGATCGAGAGCCTGTTGGCGGCGGCGGAAGGGGGCCACGAGACCTCCAGGGTTTACGAAACGTTGCTAGACGGTACTACCCAGCACAGCCTCAAGTGCAAGGCAAAGTGGGAAATGGAACTTGGACAGCAATTTGAAGAAGCTGAGTGGGAATCCATTACAAGATACCACAAAAAGGTATCTAGAAACGCCAGATTTCAGCTTATACAGTTTTACATAACAAACAGAGCATACCTCACCCCGGCTATCATTTCCAGATTCAACGAAGCCAACAGCAGGGGATGCCCCAAGTGTAACGAACCCCACGCAGATATGACCCACATGTTCTGGGGGTGCCCCGCAATACAAACCTTCTGGACACTAATCAAAACCAAAGTGGCTGAGGCTGACGTCACCCTGGAGGTTCATACGCCCACAGCATGCATTCTGGGAAGATACCCCAGGAACCGGAAGAACAAGCCACTGAATAAGCTAAAAGACCTAATGTACATTCTTGCAAAGCGACGCATCGCCATGTGTTGGAAACGCCCCCAGGCCCTGTGTTTAGTAACATGGTGGGAAGACCTCCGGAGATGGACACAGGCCGAAACAGGGGCCTGGAAGAACGCCCAAAGCCAGCAAAGACTGGACACCTCTGTCGACCTACTCCAATGGGTGGAGCTCACGGTGACGCTATTCAGCCCTAAGACGGTGGACTCATCGAGTGAAAGTACGATCACTGTAGAATAAAGCGGAAAGGACCTTGCGGTGCAGTGCGAAATGGTCTTGCAGGTTGGGAGGGAGGGAGGGGGGGGAGGTGCGGGGCGGGTGGGGAGTTCAAAAGGGGTTGTATGCGGCCAATTCAAGGCCCTGCTGTTGGTTTGTTTGACTTAAATGTAATAAACAATAAAAAAAAAAAAAAAAAAAAAAAAAAAAAGGATTGACAATACGTTTATTTGTATAGGCCCTTTTATTTTGACCAGACACCACTAGGACTGCGTTATTATTACTTGATGGTCGTAGCTTCCTCATCTTTAGATTTAGGATTAGAAAGGTGTTTTTCAAACCCTTTTTGAAGTTCAATAAACACCTTGAACTGTGAGAAAAAAAAAAAAAAAAAAGTGTATTCCAAATATCTATTCAATGTAAAGTTCAAAATGGCAAATGGATGTGCAAGCATTTTCTTTCATACTCAATTAAGCATAAACATGGCATTTACAGGAAACATGATTTGTGCACAGTTACTTCAGAGCTCCTTAAGCACACATTTCCTAGGTCTGCAATGAAACAATGTGACCTACAACTTCCTTGATCAGCCCTTGGCTGACAATGTGCTAGACACAAACACTTAAAGTGAAAATCAGCTTGAGATCTACACTTTGTCCCATACACTGAATACTTAACCACCATCAAGAACATCATTGCAAATCGTTTCAGTTGCCCCCAATGATGCCTTTGTCATGGCACTGCTCACAAAAGCTAATTTCAACACATCATCTGCAAAAACCATTAAGGCCTTCCTACCATAGTTGGAAAAAATAGTTTTTGCCCAGCTCCATCTTCCCTTCTACAATCGTAGCTTCCACTCAGAGTGCAGAATACAAGCAATCCTCCTAGCAATCTCTAACTATGTTATTGGAGCTTGTGTTAAAAAGATTTGGCTGGTACTCATTTTAAACCACAATGCAGCCGCCTTTCACGTCATAGACCAGGCAAACCTTCTATGTTGTCCTTTTTACTTGAATTTTTCCCTGCCCCAGCATCATCCCCAGGACCCCGTACTCATTTGTACATAAAGTGAACACACAACTATAGTTCCGAAGAAATCTGGCAATAATGTGAACTTTAAACATTCTAATAGCATGTAACCAAACTGCCCATTCAGCATTTCCAGGGTCCACAACCTTACAACTGTTCCTGTATTATTTCTGAGGAACCAGGAATGAGACGCAGAAATAGAGGGCTCACGATGATTGCTACAAACCTTTATTTAAATAATAAAGGGGTTGGAATTCTAATCTAGGAGGTATTTACCTGCTTCAAACAAAAACTAAGGGCCTGTCCTTTGTCAAGAGGTCTAAAGCAAAACTGCCCTGTGCCCGAAATCCTATCCTATTCTTCTCATACTAAAAGGAAGTGTAAGAAGTTAAGGTTATTGTCTTTGGCCTGAAAAGTGAACACATTTTCAAGTTCAACAAAAAAGTATAAATCCAACAAAGGCTCCAAGCGGACAATGTTCACATTTCTAGGGAATGACTCCTTTCCCCAGTTATTTCTCCAGCAAAACAAAAGTTCAAAATAATAACCAAGTTCTTTGTAGCCGAAGAGGACAACCCCCTCCTCTTGGTGTTGCAACTCACTCCATGGAAATGACTCCCTTCCCCAGGTCTTTTCCACATTTAATGCAGCTGAAAAAGGGCATGAATCTTCATTGGGATTCTCTCTTTTCAAAATACCACAAACGCAGTTCTTCCTTCGGATTCTCTTACTCACAAAACACTTTGTATACTCTCCTGTCAGGTTCTCTCACATAGTTTCTTGAAACAATTTGGGTGTGGTTCCCAGACTCGCAAAGCAGCTGCTACATTCTTCTGCCAGGTTTCTCTCAATTTTCAAAAACACATGGTATACTCTCCTGACACATTTCTCCAATGCCTATTCCACTCTCTCATACATCTTGGTATACTCCCCTGCCAGGACAATATCTCTAAGGGTATGATTCTTCCTTGAGATAGTATACTTCAACAATTATACTTATCAGTGTTGATCCCAGACTCTCACAACGCCTGGTATACTCTCCTGCCAGGTCTTAATTACACTCTTCACTATCGCTGCCAGGACAACCTCTCAAAGGTTTTGAGTGTTCCTTGAGAATTCTTCTCACCATATGTGATTATTGATGTGGGTCCCAGATTGGCAAAATGCTTGGCTTTCCCAAAATCTCCTTTGTCCTATTAATTTTCACAATGCCCGAGGTCCCTTGTTCACTGCCCCAGAACAGATTACCCCCTTCTGGGTTTTTCTACAGTCCATGCCGTGATTCACCAAGGTATCCCCTTTTTGCTATCTTGGTTTCACTGGTATTATTGGGTGGCTTTGGTGACCTCTGCGTGTTTTCCTCTTCGCATCGGTCATGCTTCAGTAAGCGTCAGCGTCTCCAACACTCGCTGATATTCTACCCACTCTGGCATATGCAGCAGAGCTTCCCCTGCCCCGTGGCTCATGTCAGCAGGCAGCTCAGTCTTGTGTCCCTTCTTCTCTCATATCTCCACCTGACAGCTCGGGTCCCCCTGCAATCACTAGCCGGTTGGGTCTCTCTCCAGTTCTGCACAGCTTCATCTTTGAACTCCAGCGGTAGTGAAGGGAGCTGTCTAGAGCCAATCGTATTCCTCCAACAGCTAGACTGATCACTTTGGCCTAGCTGAGTAATCTTCATTCTGGTTGCTCTCTTCCTCTTATCAGTCTTTGAATGACACCGCCGAAGATGCCCGCAGAACAGAAGGAGCGATGAATGATGGACAGAAGCACCACAAGGTAAGGCTGTTCCTAACGTTGTTCTTGTTCTTGCAGGAGCTGAGCGCAGAAGAAAGATGCAGGCCTACTGGAGACCGATCCGAACACGGTGAGTGTCACGCTGCAGGTGCAGAAAACACAAAGCATGTTTCTCGGCCTTTGCGTGGCTTAAATAGTCTCTGGGTATCCCAGGTGTCTCTGGCCTGAACCACACCCAAAAGACTGGACTGCACATGCAGTTCTGAGAACCGAAATATGTGGGGGCATCCATCTTGTCCCCATCAATGCACTACAAGTCCAATCCCCAATGTTATCCTATGGGAGTGAGTGAGACTGGTGCCACAAGCGCCAAGTCTGACTCCAAGTGGGTCTTTGGAGGGATGGAGAGGCCCTTGAGGGCCATGTAAGTGATTGTGGCCTGGCTCCAGCCTGACATCTTGGAGGGCTGGGGACATGAGGGGCAGGAATCATGACAGCACTCCCCCTCAAGGCCCCTCTCAAGGTGGCTCTTCTGTGTGGTCCTGGTTTGTTTGGATGGTTTTGATGAAATCATCTAAGCAAGCGAGGTGCATGGATGTACTCACAACGCTCCCATGTCCTGTCTTGTGGACCATACCCCTTCCAGTCTACTAAGTAGTATAATTTGGATCTGACGTACTTTGAATCCAGGGTGTCCTTGACTTCGAATTCTGGCTCCCCGGTGACTACTACTGGCTGCGTTGGCGTTGCTACCCGGGTCCCAGGTTGAACAGGTTTAAGGAGAGACACGTGGAACACAGGATGAATCTGCATGTTTGACGGCAAAGCTAGTCGGACCGCCACAGGATTTATCACAGAGGTGACGGTGAATGAACCCAGGTATCTTGGACGGAAAGTTCGGGTTTCTTTAATGGACACATGTTTAGATGCCAGCCAGACTTTGTCTCCCACTTGGTAGTTGGGGGCCTTTGCTCAGTGTTGATCAGCAAACTTCTTTTGGCGATTCTGAGCTTGAAGTAGGTGTTCAGCTGCCCTTTTAAAGGTTTGAGAAATGGTCGTGTGCAAGGTTTTTACTGCTGGCATTTCCAGGTTTGTAGGAACGTCCAACTCAGAAGTGCCTGCCATACATGGTATAAAAGGGTGTCTGCCCAGTGCTGGTGTGTAGGGAATTATTATAAGCATATTCAGCTATCCATAATAGGTCAAACCAGCTTCCTTCAGCTTGGTGTAACATGCAACGCAGATACTGCTCGAGCGTCTGATTTGTCCTCTCAGTTTGACCATCTGTTTGGGGATGGTGACTGGTGGATAGCCGGATGTCGATCTGGGCCATAGAGCAGCATTTTCTCCAGAAGTTAGATACGAATTGAGTACCTCGGTCTGAGACCAAAACTGAAGGAAGCCCATGGAGCCGTACGATGCCTTCAAGAAATACCTTTGCCAGAGTGGAAGCATTTGGGAGCCCCTTAAGAGGAATGAAATGTGCCATTTTTGAAAATAAGTCCACGACCACAAGAATAGTGTTAAACCCTTAAATGGCTGGTAAGTCAGTAATAACATCGAGGGACAACGTGTGCCAGGGTGCTGGTGGGATTTCAAGTGGTTGTAATGGCCCAGCCGGTTTCTGCTTGGATGACTTGTTTTGAGCACACACTCCACAAGATAGGATGAATTGGATAATGTCTTTACGCCACGTGGGCCACCAATAATTTAGTTTTACCTTGGTAGGGTTTTAGCGATTCCGGGGTGGCTCTCGATCAAGGAATCATGATAACCAGACATGACTTGTTCTCGTAGTTTTTGGTTTGGTAAGAATAAACGATTCCTGAAGTAGGGCAACTGATCTTTTATCATGTAATGTTCTCCTTGTGCACTCCATGCTTGTAATTGCTCCGGACTCATCAGGTTTTGGATTTCTTCATGTAATTCTTTCTGAGTTATGGTTGCTGTGATTCCTAGGAGCTTGTCACTCGGAATGATTGCTATTGGGTCAGGGGTCTGATACCCTTGCTCTTCCACCCCCATATGGGAAAGGGCATCGGCCTTCCCGTTTTTCACCCCTGGTCGAAATGTAATCACGTAGTCATATTCAGTAAAATAAAGAGCCCAATGTAGTTGTCGTGAGGATTGGGCCTTTGCCGTTTTTAGGTACTGGAGGTTCCGGTGGTCAGTTATTACGGTGATTGTGTGTCCGGCGCCCAAGAGGTAGTGGTGCCATGCCGTAAAGGCTGACTTAATGGCCAGGAGTTCTTTGTCTGTGATAGCGTAATTGAGTTCAGGGGGTGTGAATTTACGTGACCAGAAGGCAACAGGGTGTAACTGGCCCGTTTTGGGGTCCTTTTGTGAGAGGACGGCTCCCATAGTCATGCTTGAGGTGTCCGTTTCCACCAGGTATGGGAGATCAGGGCGAGGGTGGCGTAAAATTGGGGCAGATGTGAATCTTGATTTGAGTTCCTGGAAAGCTTCCTCAGCTTCTGTTGTCCACTGGAACTCTTTGTTGCTTTTCCTTAGCAATGACGTGATGAGATGCACGATTTTCGAAAATCCTGAGATGAACCGGCGGCAGAAGTTTGCAAAACCCAGCATACTTTGAACCCCCTTGAATGAATTTTGGGATGGCCAGTTCAGGATAGAATCTACCTTGTGTACATCCATTCGGGCTGAGAATAAAGCCCAGGAATTCCACCTCGGAGACATGGAATGAGCACTTTTCGAGCTTGGCGTAGAGCTGGTGTTGACAGAGTTTCTCCAATACGGATCGGACATGTTTAACATTGTCCTGCTTTGATGCGGAATATACTAGAATATCGTCGATGTACACTAGAGCACAGACATCAATCAATTCCCGTAGGACATCGTTCATGAAGTATTGAAATGCTGCAGGCGCGTTGCAAAGGCCAAAGGGCATTACTTGATATTCGTACAAGCCGTATTTGGTGCAAAAAGCGGTTTTCCATTCGTCGCCCTGTTTTACGCGAACAAGGTGATGTGCCCCCCTCGGGTCTAGTTTTGTGTAGATTTGGGCATCTTTGACTTGATCAAGCAATTCAGGGATCAGTGGCAGGGGGTAGCAGTTTTTTTACAGTACCCTGATTCAGTGCGCGATAGTCGATGCACGTTCTCAAGTCCCCCTCCTTTTTCGGTACGAAGAATAGAGGACTGGCTGCTGGACACTTCGAGGGACGGATTAACCCGTTGGCCAGGTATTGGTCAAGATAGGCCTTCAGGTGCTGGTTTTCTGGTTCCGTGAGTGCGTAAATTCGCCCACAAGGGATTTGTGCACTGGGTATCAGGTCGATTTGGCAATCGTATGGTCTATGCAGTGGCAGAGTATTAGCCTGTTCTTTCTGAAGGACATCTTGAAAGTCCTGGTATTCACTTGGTAGGGTGCCGATTGCCACAGTCGCAAGCATGGAGGTTCTGGTGTCTATTGGTTGTTTCTCTTGGCGATAACATGTCTGTGCACAAGTCTCGTTAAAGGCCAATTCTTTTGATTGCCAATCGATTTGAGGATTGGGAGCTACTAACCATGGCATTCCCAAAATCAACCGGAACTGTGGTGCCTTAATGAGGTCGAAAACGATAGATTCTTGGTGTCCATCCTGGCACAGAAGGGTTAAAGCTGCAGTGCATTGGGATAATGGACTAGAAGCTATTTCCGTGCCATCGACAGTGGTAACAGTGTCAGTGGTTGATTTAGGGCGTAACGGAAGCCCCATCTTTGCTGCAAGATCCAGGTCGATGTAATTCCCAACGGCTCCACTGTCAATGTACGCTTTTACTGCGTGCATCCGAGATGGTTGTTGGTGATTGATCAAGACCACAGATAGTGCAAAATGGGAGGTCTGTAGTTCACTTTATTCGCTCGACAAGTGGACCCCTACACTTGCCGGGGTGGGGAGTTTTCCGATTCCTTTATGGTATCTTCCTTGTCCATGGCCCCTACCGTCCTCCTCGGTGGCTTCACAGGGCACTCTTTAAGGAAATGACCTGACCTTCCACAGTACAGACATAACTGCTGTTGTCTCCTTTTATCCCTTTCGCTTTAGTCAAGGGGATCTGACCCCCCCCCGATTTGCATTGGTTCTCCTGAACCTTCCGTTGTGCGGGCAATATTGTCTTTTGAACGCACATACATAGGGCGAGGGTCCGGTCTGGTTCGATCTGCTCTTCGGTCCTGCAACCTATGATCCAGTTGAACAACAAGGTCAATGAATTCTGAGCAGTCTTTCGGGGGGTTCACTACTTGTGCAAGAACATCCTTGAGCTCCCCCCGCAACCCCAATGAAATAACGTGGTCCTCTTCTCCACTGGCCATTCTGCTTCAACTACGAGTCTATTGAACGTGGCTATGTATGTTAATACGTCTTGATTCCCTTGGCGTAGGGACATACGTTTGTTGTCTAATGCCTGCCCATGAGTACGACAGGCGAACTGCTTTTCCATCTCCTGCTGAAAGCCCCTGAAGTCATGCAGCAAAGGATCGTCTTGGGCCACAAAGGGTACAGACCAGTCCGCGGAGCTACCACTCAGGTAGGATAGCACAAAAGCGACCCGTGATTGGTCATTCGGAAAGGCCCCTGGTCTACAAAGGAAGTGCAGGTGGCACTGGTTCATGAATGTTGCAAACCTCTTGGGATCCCCCATAAATCATTCGGGCGGGGCCAAGGGACTGCCCCAGGAAGGGTTATCTGAACGGGATTGGCTGATGGTGCTGGCATCGAGGGCAGTCTTCCCGGCAGTGGTGCATGCCCTGCTTGTGACTGGAGAAGTTGCTGGCTTAAATCATCAGTGCGTACTTTGGCTACTATCAGCTCTCTCCTCAGGGTGTTGGTCTCCTGCCTGGCTGCATGTACTTCGGAACGTAGCTGCCCCAACATGTGGGATAACTGGTCAGTTTCTGACGTTTCCATGACACAGGTGGATTTTGATGTGAGGCTTTGTGTTCTGTAACGCTCACCTGGTATCCACGGGGACGTCACTCAGCCTGTTCTGATCTCTTACGACCTTGAACCCTTCCCTGGAGTCTACTTGACTAGAGACTGGGCCTGAAACACAGGATTGGTAGAGTTTAACTCCCTATTGTCTCTGTGTGCTTGAATCCCTTCTTCCCCGGGGTCCAACCCTTCCCTTTGATCCACAGCTCACCCTTTTTTCTTGGAAAGTGTGCTCTCCGTCCTGCTTTCAGCGCAGGGGTGCGTTGATTGATGCGGGCTCGTTGCTGCCTAGTTACTTCACTGCCAAGAGTCCGACAGGTGAGTATGAGTCTTTTGAACAGTTCTCTAACTTCGTTCCTTTCCTTCCTTAGATGATGGCCGGCGTCCGGGGATGGGGACGTGCTGCTGAGATGAGTAGCACTGAAGGTGAGTGAGAGCGCGATGCGCAATGCGACCCTTTCGTATCTGTATTGAACTGAGTTCTTTTTCTGTGTCTTTTAGGTGCCACAACGTTTTCAGCATGGATGCCGGTTATGAAGAAGAAATGCGGTGAGTAAGCGCAGTCTGCGGCGCCTCTAGATGTTTCCACGCTAACCTGGAGTGTCTTCTCCCTCTTGCAGAAGGATGAGAAGTTCCAGAGACATAGTTCCCCCAGACCGGCTGGGATTCAGGTAAGCGTTTGATGCTCGTACAGTCTTTAAAAATAAGCGAAGATTTGCTGAATGCTTACTAATGCCTTTTTTCTGTTCTTTTCCCTTTTCCTTAGGAAGCGGCGTGCCGGGATGGGAATGACACCGCCGAAGATTCCCGCAGAACAGAAGGAGCGATGAATGATGGGCAGAAGCGCCGCAAGGTAAGGCTGTTCCTAACAGTGGTCTTGTTCTTGCAGGAGCTGAGCGGCAGAAGAAAGATGCAGGCCTACTGGAGACCGATCTGAACACAGTGAGTGTCCCGCTGCAGGTGCAGAAAACACAAAGCATGTTTCTGAGGCTGGGCGTGGCTTAAATAGTCTCTGGGTATCCCAGGTGTCTCTGGACTGAACCACACCCAAAAGACTAGACTGTACATGCAGTTCTGGAAACCAAAATATGTGGGGGCATCCATCTTGTCCCCATCAATGCACTACAAGTCCAATCCCCAATGTTATCCTATGGGAGTGAGTGAGTCTGGTGCCACAAGCGCCAAGTCTGACTCCAAGTGGGTCTTTGGAGGGATGGAGAGGCCCTTGAGGGCCATGTATGTGATCATGGCCTGGCTCCAGCCTGACATCTTGGAGGCTGGGGACATGAGGGGCAGGAATCATGACAAGGGCACACTCTTGATTCTCTGATCTCTACAGACCTTCCCCTCTCTATCCCTCTCACCACTCCTCTCTCCTGGAGTGATCGCTTTCTCCTTTCCTCCCAGCTCTCTCTCGCTACTCCCTAGGCCAAGCCAACTCCAGCACTGCCACCTACCTTCTCGGTTATCTGACCCTTGAAGCATGTGTCAGTTGAGACTTTCGCTGCCACTTTCTCAACCCCCCGCCCCCTTTGGCTGACTCACACCCTGACACAGCCCTCTCATTGCTCCACTCCGCTATATCTGATACTCTCAATGTTCTTGCCCCTGTCATGAGGATTCACTTGAAGCCCAAAGCCAAGTGGAACTCCTGGTATGACTCAGATCCTGCCACCCTTAAATGCAAGTGCAGGGCGGCTGAGAGGAAATGGCATGCTTCCAGTAGATCCTCTGAGATACTGGCCTGCCGCCTGCTCCAAAGGCAATGCCGGCTCTCTGTCCACACCAAGAAGAGAGCCCACATCCAAGTCTGTGTCTCTGCGGCATCTAGCAACCTGTCTGAACTCTTTAAAATCTACAAGGAGCTGGCCAATCCTGCTGCAGTCTCTACCTCTGCTGCCCCCTCCCAGGACCTTTGCACCGCCCTGGCTTCTCATTTCATCTCTAAAGCTCAGGACATCCTGTCCTCTCTCTCTTCCTCTGCTCCTGCCCCCTCTACTCCCTGCCCTTCCTCTGGCCCTTCTTCGGCCACCTCTCCTCTCTCCTCTGCCTTTCCCCTGTTCTTCCCAGATGAGGTTTCTAGACAAGTCTGATCTATGAAAGTCTCATCAAAACAGGTTTTCCCCTGTTCCTCCAAAACCATCAAGGACCACATTGACACCTTGGCCCCTGCTCTGGCTGACATCTGCACCCACTCCTTCACCACAGGAGTCTTCCCTTAGCCCTAAACCACTCCCTTGTCCGGCTAACTATCGCCCAATCTCCATTACTCCCTTCCTGGGCAAACTCCCGGAAAAACTGGCCATCTCCCAGCTTAATCTTCACATTGAATCTGTTGGTTGTCTCCATGACCATCAGTCTGGCTTCAGAGCTGCCAGAAGCACGGAAACTGCTCTTCTGAACATCCATGAAGACGTGCTCTCCAACCTCGATTCCAACACCCCCTGTGTCCTCATCTTACTTGATCTCTCTTCTGCCTTTGACACAGTCAACCATGCCATCCAGCTCAACCATCTCCGTGATAACCTGGGTATCACAGATCATGCTCTGGATTGGCTGATCTCTTTCCTCTCCGATCGACCAACCCAGGTCCAACTCCTTCCTCTCCTCTATCTCTATCTCTACCTCTGGTGTTCCCAAGCGGTCTAACCTCTCTACCTGGCTGTTCAACCAATACCTGGCACTCCTTGCCCACCGGATTGCCGTTCTCTGTCCCAACTTTCAGTGCTACAAAGATGACATTCAACTCATTTTTAGGCTCCCTTCAGCCACTTCTTCTCCTTCTCTCATCTCTGACTGTCTGTCTGCTATCCAGGAGTAGTGTTCCGCCAATGATCTCTGCCTTAATGCGAGTAAGACAGAGATTCTCCTCATCGGCACACCTGCACCTTCCTTTCCTGTCACTCTCTGCCCGGCCTCTCTTGGCCCTCTTCCTGCTCCCACCTGTGAGGCTAAAAACCTCTTGGTCATCTTCGACGCCACACTCTCCTTCTCTCCTCACATCTCTGACGTCTCGAAGAAGTCACACTACCAGCTGCACCTCCTCAGAGGTGTTCTTCCTTTCCTCTACTTCCCCCAGAAGCTCAATGTCTCCAGAGCTCTGGTTCTCTCTAGACTGGAATACTGCAACAGCCTCTGTTTAAATCTGCCTGCTTCTACACTCAGCCCTCTGCAACTCATCCAGAGCAGGACTGCAAGACTTGTCCTTGGCCTCAAGCCCAGGGTTCATATCTCTCCAGGGCTGAAATATCTGCACTGGCTCCCAGTGGCTGCAAAGATTAAGTTCAAAACCCTCTGCATTGTCCACAAGGCCTTCTGGGGCCTGGGGCCTCCATACCTGCAACTCTCTCTTCCTAAATATCTTCCTTCTCGAACACTTCGCTCATCCGCCTCCAACTCCCTCAGAGTCAGTTGCTTCTCCAAGCAACTAGTTGGTTGTAGAACTCTTTCTTCGGCTGGGGCCTCCCTCTGGAACAGCCTCCCTGCCACCCTGAAACTTGAGGTGAACCATCTCTGGTTCCGGAAGCACCTCAAAACCTTCCTCGTTGCTTCTGCTTTCTCTGCTCCTCTCCCCTGCTGAACTCTTGGCTGAAACTGAAACTGCACTGGTCATTTTGCTACCCTCTGAT
The DNA here is from genome assembly GCF_040938575.1 of Ambystoma mexicanum. Taxonomy (NCBI): domain Eukaryota; kingdom Metazoa; phylum Chordata; class Amphibia; order Caudata; family Ambystomatidae; genus Ambystoma; species Ambystoma mexicanum. The sequence goes on from NC_090921.1 coordinate 1,489,151,835, forward strand.
CTCGGGCCCTGGTACTCTCCCCTGCCAGTTGCACCCCTGCACTGCCTCCCTGTAGTTTTAAAACTAAAAGAGCATCAGAAGGGAATACAATACGTACTGTCGAGGAAGTACTGTGACAAATAAATATTGTATGTGAATCTGATAGAATGGCAGAAGCCACCTATCTAGCATACGCGGAGGAGCTAGTAGAGGGAATCCTAGCAAATCCATCTATATTAGGAGTTGACCAACAAACAGACCTACAGCAAAAAGGTGATGAGTGGAATGAGTTGGAAGTCTTGCGCAAAAAACTTATCAGGACAGAACTCCATGGAGCAATAATGACCGAGTACCTCAGATCACATAGAGCGCCCAATGGATTAATCATCAAAATCAAACCACGCATATTTCTGGAACAAATCCAGTTCAGAAAAAACTGGAGCTTCATAGCTAATAAATGTATAAGGCATTGGTTGATCCTCATCATTAACACTGCAAAATCGGTCTCTGAGAAATTGATGAATGAAATCATCCTGAAACAAGACGTCTTGGCGGCAAAAGTGATTGTGGGAAACCACTTGAAAAAAAAGCACAGAGGCCTTGGATGCGACCATTAAAGAATTCAGAGAATTCAATTTAAATAAGAAAATCATAAAATTTAAAAAAGCTATCGCAGCATTCTCACATGAGAAAAAATACCCATATAGCACTGATCAGTACTATGAAGAAGGTGAGAAGAACAGCAAACAGACCGCCAGCAATGTACAATCAACAGGACGTCAATACCGACGCAAAAATAGACCTAAACCTAACAACTGGAAATTTTCCAGTGGTAGTTCAGATGAGGACACGACCCGACCAGCAAGAAACCTACGCTTTGAAGATCAGGGTACAGAAAACACCTGGCAACACCCAAGGTTTTTAGCAACCACGAGGCAGAGGGAGACCAAGAGGCTGGTGGCAGGACCAGTCGCCCAGGGTCACATGCAAGAGGGGCAGAGGCTGGTATGAACAGAACGTACCAGGCGTTTAAACAACAGAGGGAGAAGGGAGAAAGATAACACACAGATGAGACAATCCCTAGTAGTAAATCTCTGAAACATAGTACTCTCCCCTGATGAACTCGGGGTACTTCAAAAGGGACTATCTTTTGTCCCCACCATGAAACACGAACCCTTTCAGGCTAGAATAGAGCTCACACAATTAATGAGAAAAAGTGGCCTAAAACAATATTTTGCGAACAACATGTCTAGACCAGCACGGGACACCACCGGCCTGCGCAATAAATCCACGTTCTACCCCCCGCCTAATGCAATCACACCAGAGTCTATAACATTTGAGAAGGCAGTGCTTAAGAAAATGGAAGAAATATAAGCAGAGAATAATAGCCCCTTCTACAATCTGAATAAAACTGAGAATAAGGCACTAAGAGAGCTACAAAATAACCAGGATATTTTAATTAAATCTGCCGATATTGGAGGAGCCATAGTAGTGATGGCTAAAACTGATTACCAAACCATGGTCAATGGCCTGGTCGAGGAGAGAACGACCGATAGAAGATTGGGCACAGATCCGACTGGCACTCTGAAGAATCTCATTGATCCCATAATTGAGGAAGCGCTGACAGAAGGCTACATTAGCCCTAAGGAAGCTGAGTTTCTCTGCCCCAAATTCCCAAGATGTCCTGCCTTCTATGCATTACTAAAAATACACAAGGGCATTATACCCCCAACTGGATGACCAATAGTCTCAGGAATAGGATCTATATTGAAACCATTATCCCAATTTGTGGATTTCTTTCTTAAAGATGAGGTTACGGCTATGAAATCCTAGACCAAAGACACCACAGCGGTCCTGGTCCACCTTGAATCTTTGAATTTACTCAGTGATGACATATATATAGTGACAATGGATACTGAATCCCTTTACTCAAAAATACTGCAAGGCAAAACACTCAAAGTCATTGAGAAAACGCTAAGAGCAATCCAACCACCCATTGAAATGCCGATTAACCTGATTATGCAATTGACGGAACTAGCACTAACAAAAAACGACTTCATGGTTGATGATCGATACTTCGAGGAAATTTCAGGGACAGCGATGGGGGCAACTTTTGCCCCACCCATAACCTATATTTGGCCCGATTTTGAAGAGCGCCACATTTACCATCCATCGAATCCCTATACACAGAACATCTTGAGTTGGCGACGCTATATAGATGACATTCTCATGTTCTTCACAGGAACAGAAAATACCTTGCATGAATTTATGAACTGGTTGAATGGACTAAACCCATTCCTGAATTTCACTCATGAATTCAGCAAGCACCGCAACATTTTTGGGTCTCAAACTAACCAGACATGGACAAAGGGTGGAAACTAAAGTATTTCAAAAACCAACCAACAGGAATTCCATGCTGGAATTCACAAGTTTTCACCAAAGGATCCTACGAGAGAATTTGCTGTTTGGGCAATTCCTCAGATTCAGACACAATTGCACAACTAGGCAGGAATTTGATACTCAGTCAGAGAAGCTTGGCCAAAAATTGAGAGAGAGAAACTACCCAGAAAGATCAACACGTCATGCTAGAAAAAGAACCTGCAACATACCAAGAGATGTCACTCTAACTGAACATCCAAAAAAGGCTAGAGATGAGAACCAACCAACAGCAGTCTTTAGTCATTCCCCCAGGTTAAACGGATCAAAAAAGAAATTAGGAGGCACTGGTACCTCCTGAATATTGGGGAAAATAAAATAAGCATCCCACTTTTTGCAGTAAAAAGAAGAAGGAACATCAGCGATGCCGTAGTACACACCCATAGAAAAGAACGAGTAAGTGATAAGCAATCACACATCTGGCAACATTCCAAAGCCAAAGGGCATACACCCTGTGGTATCTGCTCGGTGTGCCCCTTCACGAAACGCGCCACCACCATAGATATAGGATGGACCACGCCGTGGGAGCAAAGAACTTTCACTAACTGCAATACTACGAATGTGGTATACCTGATCCAATGCCCTTGTGGCAAGAACTATGTTGGAATGACCATGAGAGCTTTAAGAGTTAGAATCTGTGAGCACAGATCAAATATCAGATGAAAAAGGCTAACAGCCCCCCTGGTGGAACATTTTGTACTTAACAAACATTCAGAGAATGACATCAGCTGGACTATACTTGAGAAGGTAGCAGTACCAAAATGTAGAGGGAACATCGGAGCTATACTACTGAGAAGAGAACAACAGTGGATTTTCAGACTTGGCAGCCACCGGAATGGGCTTAATGAGGAAATATGCTGGCAAACTCTAGCAGAGTTATAGAAACCAGCATTAAATTCCCAACACTTCTACCTGAATAGCCCATCAAATTGTAATCAATGATACATCTCAACAATACAAAATGACGAAAGGATCTATACTAGAAAAAATCTAGTAGTCATGGTGTAAAAGTGAACATTGCTGTAGAACCGCTGTGGGGCTAAGAATTGCATGCCCATAGTGACTCGATGGAAGGGGTTGATATGTCCAGCCCCCTAACAACTCTAGGGAACATATGTGTAGTAATATATAATCTACAGATAAAAAACGAAACTTACTATGCAAAGGAATCTACAAACCTATACCCTTGCACAACCTATCTGGCTGTGACACACTCTTCACGTGTATATATTACATGTACATAGCGAGTCTAGCAACAGGGCTGATCTGTTCAGCTCACATATAACCTCAGAGACTCAGTATGGACCGGAGTGGAATTAGCTGTCGGCCACTAGTGAATACAGAGCCAGCGCGTTACTAGCTCGGATCAAAGCAAAAGTATATTTTGGTACTAGAATCATAGTGTGCATATTTAATTCCATCAATAATTAACACATAGCATATCTAAAACTAGATTACAAATATACCGAATGCAGTAATAAGACTCCAATGAGCAGGTAAAGCAATCGCTGTAACACTCCAATATTAGTAATAATAAAAACAAAAAGAGGACCATACTGCCTCCAGTAACCTACGTCACGTGCTAAAACAAACAAAAAGTCGGTACCTCCAAGATGGCGGAGGCTACACCGCTCGAAGCAGACGCTGGCTGTGAGACGTGCTCCAACAGAAAACAGAGGTAAGAGCATAGTCGAATGATTATTATTTTTGTGCCATCCGTACTCCTGAATAGAACACCCTGGCGCCTTTAATACGAACAGTGTGGCCCGACGAACTTGACAGTGCATCCGGGTATAACTGGGGGTTTATCTGGTGCACTGCGCGTGAAACAGCATGGATAGCCGTTAGCCTCGCTGAAAACACCTACAGACATAATGATGTGTAATCTACATCTTTAAAGTGCGAAACGCATCAGGAGGGAGTATAAGCGACCACTGCAACACGCGTTTGGCTATTTATGATGCAGTACGCACGATACAGCGCGCACAAGCGGAGGCATCAAAAATACCCCCACGGACGTAATGATGTGTAATTTACCTCTATAATGTGTGAGATGCATTAGGAGACGGTACGAGTGACCACTGCAGTATGCATCAGGCTAATAAGTCACATATGGTGGCAGACTAACCAAATGGATAACGCACAAATGAATATTGGTACAACTCACTAGAAGGCTATGCAGCAGTACTACACCACTGGTACTTGCAATCTATTACAGTCTAAGACAGTGAGGATGATGATTTGTCAGCGTGAGTCACGCATGCTGTATACAAGCCTAATACATCAAAGGATTGAATATTTGGACTGATACATCATTTTCCCCTCTTTTTGACTAGGTGTTTAAGAGTGGGCACAGGGCATTGTACCCTGTACCCTGTTGAACCACCACTGCTACCTAAACACCAGACCGGGCTCTACATCCAGCCAATATTGGGACACAGACATTTAAAGACAAGAATACCGCCCTTGGGGTGAGTATTATGACCATCTCTAGCAAGTATTATATCTAAGAGATAATGAATGCTGGAATTCGTTTCGTGAAATCATAGTAAGTAGGTATTATTTACCCACAGATGATATCCCCCCTCAGAGAGGAAAAATAACCGATATAGATCTGATGACACAAAAGGAACGACACACTGCCACCCATTAGAGATCCTGAGAGGTAAGCCTTCCTTTTTGTGTCAGCTGCAACACAAACACCTTAAGACATGTAAAGTATTGACAGTCCCCCTTTTGTATATATTCCCTTTTAGGGACGGAAAGAAGGAAAATTGTGATGTCCCACAGCCAAAATTGAGACGCCCTCCTCACAGTGAAAGACGGAGCGCAAGACAACAACTGAGAAGATTGTCTTTTTAAAACATGTTCTCTGTGATGATAGCTGCCACAGTGAAAGTCCAGAAGAAAGCGGACAGTGTGTCCGATTCCGCTGAAACCGGTAGACAAGGAGTGGATTAGACTGGCAACCTAATCCCATGTACCCATAGATAACAAAATTGGGCCTGTAAAAATTACATCGTCATTTTATTTTATTTCTTAGCAATATGAATCAACATTGAGACACATATTGAATAAAACTACTATTCATATGTTATTGCTTTTTTAGTGTTTTGATAAGTCACAGGAAATGGAAGCAATAGTATTAAAAGCAGTCAGATTGACTTCCAGTAGTAGTGTGCGCCTAGTTTTAGTAGATTACAAAAGCAGTGAGAGAGGATAGGGCGAGATTTCTCTTCTATCCCCTAACCTTGATAGGCGATCAGCGCACTACCAGGGCGAGTTACATCTAATTGAGGGATAATGACTTTTTCTGTTGGGACAGTGAGTAATTTGTAGTGAACTGAGATTGAGGAATAAATTGAATAAATGTATTCTGTCTCTTATGTGTTATAACCATGAATGGGTTGAGACAGGATTGCTAACCCGTTGACTTTAGTTGTGACTAACCATATATGAGGAGCCAGGAATGAGACACGGAAACAGAGTACTGATGGTGATTGGTACACACTTTTATTTAAATAATTAATGGGTTGGAAAATGCCTCACGGTCCCTAATCTAGGAGTTATTTTCCTACCTCAACTGAAAACTAAGGGTCTTTCCTGTGTCAACTGTCTCTAGGGGAAATGACACCCTTCCCTTTTACTTTACTTTACTTTACATTATTTGTTGTGTGCATCGAAAATGGCCCGCAGGCATACGGGGGCAAATCCTGTCCATAACACATCCATTAGTAAGTGATCTAGCCTTTACTTCAATTAAATAAATGTGTTTTGAGTTTATTTTTAAACTCCTTGATCGTCAAACAATTTCTTATCGTTGCTGGTAAGGCATTGCATTCCATCGGGGCAATCGACCAGAAAACACCCCTTCTAACTAGCTCCGTAGAGGTTTTTGGGACTTGTAGATTCCTGTCCCCATTTGATCGCAGAGAGCTTACCACCTGTTTGACTTTTAGTCTGCTGGCAATATACCTAAGGGATCAACTAGTCAAGACAGAAATAACCAGCGATCACAAGCAAACAACACTAGAGACCAAGAAACTAGGCACATTTGCCTGCTTACATTATAATAATTGTCACAATGTAGTGAAAGGAAACTATATCATGCACCCACGGACAGGTGCAAAAATCAAGTTAAGACACTTTGGGCCTCATTACAACTCAGGCGGTAAGGGTTTTACGGCGGCATAAACAGCGCCGACCCTTACCGCCTGAGTACGAGGTCCCTTAGCGCCATGGCGGACTTAACACCTGCTTTTAGCAGGTGTTAAAATCCATGGCGCTAAGGGACCATGGAGTTAATTACGCCACCGTAATTTACGGTGGCGTAATTAACGCCTTCCCCACTCCCATTATGCCCTATGGGCCAAAATGGGACTGGGGAAGGGTAAATGGGAAAATGGGGATTTACCGCGCCGCCAAGGTTGGAATGGGGCGGTAAATCCGCCAACCACCATGGCGTAAACATAGTTTACGCCATGGTGGTAAAGTCACGGCCCAGGTGGTAACTTACCGCCTGGGTCGTAATGATGCCCTTTGACACTTGCGACACCATGACGGTCATCTATGCACTAAATTGCCCATGTGGAATATTCTATGTGGGCCAAACTTCCCGAAAAATTAAAGAACAGTATAATGAGCACAAAAGTAATATTAGGACAAACAACATCCATTCACCAGTGGCTAGACATTTTACAGAAAAGAGGCATACAGCAGCACAATTCAGATTCATGGTACTAGAGATAGTCCAGAGGTCACCAAGAGGGGAGTGGGGGGACCATGCCAAGAGACTTGATCAAAGAGAACTCTATTGGATCGATAAGCTTGACAGCCTGAGCCTATATGGGATGAATGAGGAGTTTTATTTGGGTGCTTTCTTATAAACCAATACAGTGACTATCAATGCCACGGTTACAGTGATGAGAGGATCCAACCAATCTATACAGTGTTCACTTCTTTCAGGGGAACCCCTAAGCACACAATGAGGACAGGCCCCAATGAATCCCAAGATTGTCCACTTCCTTCAGGATAATACCTGAACACACAATTCAGGGCTGGTAGAACAATGAAGTCTGAGAAAAGTAAAAGCTCTATACCGGTTCACAAAGAGTTAACAACTCACACAGCATGGCCCTCATTACAACACCAGCGCTAAACCATGGAGCTATTAGCACCATGGTTGCTGCCGGTATTGTAACGAGTCCGCCATGGTGAAATGGGGAAGTACCACCCCATTCCAAGGTTGGCGGGGCGGTACTTCCCCATTTCACCATGGCCCTTCCCCATTCCCATTTTTGCCCCATAGGGCATAATGGGAATGGGTAAGGCGGTAATTAGGGTACCGCAAATTGCAGTACCGTAATTAGCACCAAGGTCCCTTTGCGGGTCCATTCCTTAACGGCTGGTAAAACCAGCCGTTAAGGTGGGAACCTGCAAAGGAACCTCGTAATCAGGCGCTAAGGGATTACCGGTACCGGTACCCTTACCGGTACCGGTAATCCCTTAGCACCAGGGTCGTAATGAAGCCCCATGTCTATTTCCACCTGAGATGGATTTATAAAGAGCCAGCTATCCATACAGTGTGTCGATTTCCAAGTTGCATCTGCAATAAACACAGAAATGCCAGAATCTTTTAGATGCATAGTGCACAATGCACATTGAAAGATTTAATGGATATCAGTGGTGTATACTATAATAACAGCAGGTGTTGACCGGATAAGCAATTTGTTTTCCCATATTTACTAGTCTTCCAAAAATAAGAAAGAGCATAAACATCCGCCCTACCTATATTTACTGTGCGAAATGACACCCTATTTCTTGGGGCCTAGAGTGTGAGCATGGGTGCCCTTTGGACGCTCATCTTAATGCCCCAGTTTCAATGTACATATCAATTTAACTTTTTAGTTCGAGTTAGACAACACGCAATGATTGATACACGCTGCCGCCGTGCAGTGACGTCATTTGTTTACATGTGACGTCACCGCGCTGATGTGCGGACGTGTCTCTGAGCCGTTTTCTACATTTTTTCACAACCATGGCGAGCGACAGCCTTAATCCATTTTTCGTGTGACTTTCACCGCCCATGAGCTGATTCTTCACTAGGCAAGGAGATTACTTGCTACAAGAGGTAAGTGTGCCTCCAAACTGACACGTAGACAGAACACACTGTTGTGGCCTTAAAGGACGACAGGATGCTGTAAGGGGTTCCAACTGTCTTTATTGTAAGACAAACGGGCGGACCTTAAACTGCCTTAACTCGGGACAAACATTTACTCACAGTTCGGTTCAGTTCAACTTCATGGCTTCCCAGTTAACTCACTGTGGGAAGGGTGTGCACAATGATGGCACGCTGCAAGCTTCTAGGGCCCCCATGTAGCCTCTTGTGGCTGTGGACTTATGCCCTAGAAGCTGTGACTGGAGGCTGCTCAAAACCTCCTGTTGTTGCCTCCTTATCAGGAGCAGCGCTGTGGCATGACCTGCTTGGTCTGCCGCTGCATCAACACTGGCGGGAACGTTATCCCGCGGAGCGTGGGCTCGCGAGATCACGTTATGCCGAGATCTCACGAGAACACGCTCCCGCAATCACGTGATGTCCCCACACACCTCCTTTGCTGGGAAAAGGATGGATGGTCATTCCATGACAAAGCCCGCAAACTTGCTGGGCTTCCTTCTCTCTCTCTGAGGTCTGCTTAGATCTGTATCTGGGGCAGATCTGAAGTAGTCGACGGCCCATGCACATGCCAACATTTCTTTCTCAACCGTGGAGTAATTCTTCTCCAATGATGACAGCGCTTTGGATGCAAACGCCACAATATTCTCAGTGTCTCCCTTCTTCTGGGTCAAGGTGGCCCCCAGGCCATACGCGCTGGCGTCTGTGGTAATGCAGGTGTCCCATTCAGGGTTGTATGGGTTCAGGCACGGCGCGTGTAGGATTCTCTTTTTGATTTCACAGAAAGCTTTGTTCTGTTCCGGGCCCCAAGAGTAGGCTGCCCCCTTCTTCAGAAGCTCCTTCATGGGAGACGTGGTCTCGGAGAATCTAGGGACGAATTTGGCATAGTACTCCACTAGGCCCAGGAATGAGCGTAACTCCTCTTTGGACATCAGAGCCGGGGCTTCTGTTATGGCCTGCATGAGGTTCTTCTTGGGACTGACACCGTCACTTGAGATGCAGTACCCAAGGTATTCTACCTTGTTCACTCCGAAGATGCATTTTTCATGGCGTAGGTGAATGCCCTCCTCTTGAAGCCTGCTCAAGACTGTCCTGAGTGCCTTATCATGGGTCTTGTTGTCTTTGGCATACACGAGGATATCATCTTGAAAGAAGGAAACATTTGTGAGTCCTTTAAGTAAGGAGTTCATCATCCTCTGAAATGCGGATGCTGCCGACGACAACTCAAATGGCATGCGGGTATATTGGAAGGTGCCGAAAGGAGTGATGAACGCTGTAAGGGGGCGAGAGGATTTGTGCAGGGGAATCTGGTAATAGGCATCACGCATGTCCAGCTTAGAGAAGATTGCCGCCTCTTTCATCATGAGGACGATTTTGTTGATGCTGGGGAGTGGAAAGCTATCCGTTATTACCTCTAGATTGAGGCTTCTTAGGTCGATGCAGATCCTGAGGTTGTTGCTGGATTTCTTTTTGACCAAAACTACTGGACTCAGCCACTCTGAGGATTCCACGGTCTCGATGGTTCCTTCTTCGACCATCTTCCGAAGGTGGGCATCCAATGCGGGTCTCGCTGTGGCAGGTACTGCCCTGACTTTGTGTTTCACCGGGATCGCGTTGGGTTTCAGGCAAATCTTGTGGACAAAGTTTCTCACCTTCCCTGGGTTCTCGGAAAACAGGTTCGGGAACATCTCCTTGAAAATTTGCGCTGCTCCTGAGGAGACCATGAGTACCTGTTCCGGATGCGGGAATCTAGTTTCATGCTGAATTTGTGTTGATCGTCCCATCCCAGCACGGCTGGGCCTTTGGGTGAGAAATACACTTTGGTGGTGGTAGACCTCCCTTTGAAATCGATCCGAGCTTTGATGTAGCCTAAAAGGTCGACAGTTGCACCACCGAACACCGTCGGTTTTTGCCTGGCCGTTCTGATCTCTACTTTTGCTTGTCCCATCATCTCCTTGTATGTGTTGATGGGGAGGATAGTGAGGTCAGATCCCGAGTCTGCCATGATGCGCGTTTCCATTCCGTCAACCTTAATAGTGCAGTGGGGCTTTTCCCTCCTGGCATGGGGGGCGTTTACCATGACGACCGTGGGTCTGCCCTGTAGATCGTCATCATCGCTTGAAGCGCAGTCACCATCGACACGGGAAACCGTTTTCTCCCGCCACGTGCATGCCGGAGCCACGTCACCAATGCGTCCGCACTTAGAGCACTCCTTATTCCTGGCGGGGCAGTCACGATCATTCGCCATGTGCTTGGTGCTGGCGCATCTATAGCATTTGGGTGCCTCCTTTTCCCTGGGACCTTTGTCTCTGGGGCCGTCGCGGGACTGCTTGTCTCTACGCCCTCTCCATTGTAGTGCCGCAAGTACGGGCACGGACAGGTGACTTCCCGCCTCTTTGCGTCTGCTGGAGGTTTCTTCCTCCGCCCTGGCAATTTGGATGGCCTTGTCAAGGGTGACCTCCTTTTCTTGTATGAACTTGTCCTGCACTTTCCTAGAGTTAGTGTGAACGACGAGCATGTCGCAGATGACCTGTTCTGCGTTTTCGCCAAAGGCGCAAAGAGAAGCCAGCTCCCTCCTCCTGGTGATGTAGTCGTCCACGGGTTCGCTCCCTTCTTGTTTGCGGGTGTAGAACATCAGCATGTGCAGTACAACGTTCTCCTTATTGGTGAACCTCTTCACAATGCGACAAGTCGCTTCCTTGTAGACGTCGTCGTCGTCATCATCGGCCGCAGCTATTGCCTTCAAACTGGCAAAAATGCGCTGACCTTCAACCCCCCAATGCATTTAACAGCATCGCCCTCTCGCGTGCCGCCCACTGCTTCCAGATAGGTGGAGAAAAGGGGCTCCCACTGCATCCATGGAATTTCTGGTGTCCCTGGTGAAGGGAGAAAGGCAGGGGGCGGTGTGGCGCCTTGCATGGTGGGCCTGTGGGTATTTTGATATCCTCGTCGCCAATTATGTTGTGGCCTTAAAGGACGACAGGATGCTGTAAGGGGTTCCAACTGTCTTTATTGTAAGACAAACGGGTGGACTTTAAACTGCCTTAACTCGGGACAAACATTTACTCACAGTTCGGTTCAGTTCAACTTCATGGCTTCCCAGTTAACTCACTGTGGGAAGGGTGTGCACAATGATGGCACGCTGCAAGCTTCTTGGGCCCCCATGTAGCCTCCTGTGGCTGTGGACTTATGCCCTAGAAGCTGTGACTGGAGGCTGCTCAAAACCTCCTGTTGTTGCCTCTTTATCAGGAGCAGCGCTGTGGCATGACCAGCTTGGTCTGCTGCTGCATCAACACTGGCGGGAACGTTTTCCTGCGGAGCGTGGGCTCGCGAGATCACGTTATGCCGAGATCTCGTGAGAACACGCTCCCGCGATCACGTGATGTCCCCACACACACGATTTTATGGTGGAACGACCTAACCACACTGTATTGAAGTCACTTAGATTTTTTTTTAATCTCGACGTGCATCAGCCGGAATGCATCCATCGTGTGACCACTACTGCCCACAAGCTGGTCCTTCACTAGGCAAGGATATTATTTGTTACAAGAGGTAAGCGTGCCGTCAAAACGTCACATAGATCGAAGACAAAAATATGTTGTGGAACGTCCTAACGACGTTCTGTTTAAACCATTGAAATCATTTATATTTCTATGACGGAAGGAGGCAACAACAGGAGGTTTTGAGCAGCCTCCAGTCACAGCTTCTAGGTTCACACAGTGACTGACTGACGGCTTCAATGAGGAAACAACCCACTAATAACTCCATAGTTCTAGACACATTGCCAGTTACCAGTGTAAACCTGCTGCAGTTTAGTTTTTATAATTGCTGTACCCTTCTGACTAAGGTTGGCCCATTTTTTTCATCTACTTCACCTTATTTTTTAGGCCAAGATCTACTGGGAGTGAGGCCACTATCCCCAACTACTTGAGACATTCCAGGAAACCATTTCCCAATGCCCACATAGGGGTATCCAGGGGGCACCGATGAGAGGCAGGAAATTATGGGAAATTATAGGATTGGTGAAAATTTAAAATCATGAGCCATCACTAAGATGAGTATAGCTAACATGCACTTTGTGTGGCGTCTTTTCCCAACTTGGTATGCATATTTTGCAGAGTGAATCAAGAGAAGGAATATTAAAGTTGAAAATAAGATGAGATATTGCTCCTGATGAAGGGATCCAAATCCCAAAATGGGTAGAGCTCTTTGTTATGTGGTTGAATAATGAAATACATTGATATATGTAGCACACACATCAAACAAAATTATATATTTGAAATACATCTGATTGTGTGGCTGCATATTTGTAGAAATGAAGATTATTACACTTTTGGTGAACTTAACAATATAAACGAATGCATCTGTTAAGAAATCTGAATATGCCTGTTTTTCCCTCGTTTCTTTTTTGGCAGAAGATGACTTTTTTGCTAGATCAAAAGATCAAATGTTATGCATCGGCCCGGCAGTCCACATATGGAGAACTTTACCTCGGTAGCAGTACACATCATAAGTTGCTCGGGAATCAGGAAATCCAGTCTGGTTTCTGAACAGAAAGATGGTTTTGACACCTGGTGAGCTGCCGCCACAGCGCTCTCGTGGCGTGATAATTGGGTAGCGTACACTGCCATCAGCCAACCACCCGGGATTGCAGTGGTCTAGTCCATCATTCCAAGCTGCATAGAGCTGGCCCGTTGTTGCTATTGTGGCCCCGAGTTCTCTACAGTGGTCCTTGGCTTGCTCCAGGCTGAATTTGTTTGTGCTGGTCTCCAAAAACACCTCTCCTGTAAAACAGAGGCAAGGCTCAGCGCGAAGGAGAGAAGAGATGATGCTCAGAGACAGCACACTTTCCCACCAAAAAGCAATCTGTGAAAGCCCACAATATGAAATCAAACTCAAATTGTATCACCACCTATCAAAAACACTATTTTTTGAATTCCAAAATCTGATGCAGGCCAAATCTATTATAATGCCATGTTGGAACGGTGCGCAGTCATAATGTCGACTGCAAAAAGTCGAAAACAATAATATCGAAAAAAGAAAATGTCGAAAAAAAAAAAAACAAATGTGTTTTTTTTATTTATATTTTTTTTGGGTTTTGCTAAAAAAATAAACGGGGGATTGCCCCCCCCATTTAAAAAAATAAATAAATAAACTTTCGAAATTTTTTTTTTTCAACATTATTGTTTTCGACTTTTTTGTTTTCGACATTTTGACTATAAACCGTTGTGATACCTGTTGCTTCCATGGTACAGCATGACATTCCCACGCATCCACAGCATCCAATAAATAACATAGTTTTTTCCATTTCTAGCACACATGCGTACACTGGAAACAACATCAAAAATGGACCCCACCGCGCTACAGGAATTTTCTAATGCTCAGAGGGTTATTCTGGAGAGTCCTGCTGGGGTAGCATCAGATTTTCCTCCCTTCCCTAACATGAATGAACCATGGGCAAAACTCAAACTTCTGCTTATGAACTTCTGAAAAGGTAGAACGTTTGCGGGACCTAGAACTACTAAAAATACAGGTGATTTGCGTTCTCCTCAAACTAGCTTGCCCTTGCCTGCTGATAATTAGGGTGCCACAGCTCATCAAAGCTGTCTTGACAATGGGGTGTAACGGGAAGGGTCATGACCCTGTCATGAGCGGGAGGATGGAACCCCGCTTAACCTGGGTCAGAAGGCTAACCAGAACAAAAGCCCAAGCCAGCCCTGTCCCAGGTGTGGGACCTAGAAGTTTGGGGGTCCCCAGTCCCTAAATAATCCCCCCTTCTGCCACAAATATCAACCTCGATACCACCCTTTGTTTCGCAATGCCTCCCAATAGAGTTGCTGGCCACAGCTCTCTTTTGTTTTTTCAGAATGCAACTCCCAGAATCCCCTTGGGAGCAGCCAGGAAAACACAGACCGGAACCAAACATCAAGTATTTGAGAGAGAGTGGTATTTGTGGTGTATAGCACAGTATGTGTGTTGCAGAAATTGGGAAAGAGAAGTTTAGGAGCAAAGAGGGAAAGGTAGAAGATAGTGTGATAAATAGCAGTACAGTTATGAGTGTATTTAGCGAGTGTGAGAGGGAGTGAGTGCTAGGAGAGAGTGGGACTGGTAGATAGGGGTGTAGAAGTGGCATGTGAGGAGTATAGGACAGTAGACAAGTGAAGAGGGTGTAAGACTAATTAAAAGTGGGTGTAGTGCAAAGATGAGCAAGGTAGCATATCCCTGAGTTTGGTCGCAAGAAAGAGCAGTAATAGTGTTAGTAGTAGGTTGGATGGAGTGGTAACATCAAAGAGTGGAGATGAGGACTAGTAGTAGTGTGGATGGATGGGGTGAGTAGAAGATAGGGTAGCTGGGAAAGTAGCATTGGCAGTAGTGAGAAGAGCAGTGATAGTAGTAGTGAGTGAAAGCACAGTAGTGGTGGCAGGAGGATTGGCGGTAGTAGTGAGAGGAGCTGACTAGGAGGAAAAGTAATAGAAGTAGAGAGGGAGCAATAGTAGAGATAGAAAGGTAGTTGCCGAGTTTGGGTGGGGAGTAGTGGTAGTAGCGGTAGTGAAGGAAGATTAGCAGAAGTGCAGAGAAGGTATAGAGAAGAGGGGAAAGTGGCAGAGAGAAAAGTTTTAACATTGGAGAGAGACATAAGGAGGAGAGAAGTTGGGTGGAGTTGTAAGGATCGGAGAGTAGGGGAAGGAGCAGAATAGTGGATAGATACAGTACCAGAAGATCAAAAGTTACACATACTCCACCCTCTAGTACTAACATCATCGGTAGTGTAGAGACATGAAGATGAAGGAAGTCACTGAGGGAGATAAATGGCCAGCATCCCAGGAATTCCCAATTAGATCAAGGTAGAAAATAGACACCAGTGGTTACTGGTTGGTAGCAGTAACATAGGGTCAGGGACACCTAGCCAAGGGTGGGAATCCTACAGGAGGTGAGAGAGAGAGAGAGGGGGATAGCCACTTTCTCAAACCCCTTTTCCAGATGGTGCATCCTTTTAAATATCTTCCTGTTTTGTGCCGAACAATCTATGCTGCAAGAAACAGTCAATACCTTACATTGTCTTGAATTTTGGAAAATAAAAACCCTTCAACTTCAGTGGGACTCTGTGGCTTATTCATGCCATCTATGACAGGGAGTAAAACTACCCTGAAAACCCAACTTTGGAATTCAATGTCAGATTTGCAAATACTATCTGAATTGTTAGCTTCCGTCTATTTTGGGGAACTAAGATTCAAATGTCAGTGCCAAGCATGATCCAGAGACATACATTGCAAGAAAGAGAACACTGCTTTAATGTAATGAGCAGATGTAATGGAGGCGATAACAAAAAAATGGAAAGGGAGGGATGAATGTCAGAAAAACTTGAATTTTGTTTACCTGACAGAAAATGCAAACAGCAGTAGCTATACCCCCCTCTGATGCCGTATCGAAAGCCGGAAAGGGATTAGTGGAATAGTTGTGATGTCTTGACTATTCTATTGCTTTCATAAGCCGTCTTCCACTTGTTCTGTCTTTTCCCAACGTTTGCCTACAATCTTCAGTTTTGGACAGCCTTCTTTGCATCGGTCAGAAAGTGTTGGATGAATGTGTGCTTACCTGTACAACTGCATGCTCAGACACAGTTTCCCACAAACATTTTCCACGAACGTGGTGGAAAATCCTGCCCAAAAGCCTGATTGTTTTAGCGACAATGCCTGTGAAGCCTTTTGACAAACAAAAAACTCAATATTTGGAGTTCAGATGAATGTGCAAAGAGTCTTTACCCATCCATCCTAATAGACTTAAAGATGTAAGGCTCCTAGAATGTAACCCCAGTAGATAGAGCATACACCTCGAAGTCCAAGTTTCAATCAGATGAAGGTTTGCGTTTGGCAACCCTTGGGTTTGTGGGCTACTCCAATTTTCCACTCTGCATGTCTCCAAATCATGGACGATTATTAAAACAATAACACAAACTGGCAGTCTCAGCTAGTTTTTGCCTGGTCATGTTGTGTGAACTATCCCCCTCTCTACTTATAAAGTTGTCTACAGACCCACAGGACTTTTTTGCGGCTGCGTTTGAGGCTATGAAGCGCCTCAGTATTAATATATTTTGTTTAATAAGCAACACATTACCAACAGACATGTGCACACACCACTATGCAATATCTACCACGTGACTCCTGTTTAGAGATGAAGTCTTGTGTGCCTGTACTTCTTAAGGTGAACTTTCGAAGATAACATAGTATCCATTTCATAAAGTAAACAATGGATTGAAAGAAGTCGAGCATGCTCAGACTGTGTTGTTTCCCACGGTTGGCAAGCAGTGTTATCAAAATCGAATAATTTAAACTAAAGGTGATAGTTTACCGTGCAGCTCCTCAACATAGCAGTATACGTCGTACATGTCTTCTGGATCCACCACTCCATAATTACGGACCCCTGGGTGTCCATCCATATCTCCATAGCAGGCCTCCCTCGGGATCTGGATTGGGTATCTGACAAAATACACCAGAGAAGATCTCATACCAAAACAATATGGGGATTGAAAAGAAGTAATTTCAAGTGCAATTGGATCTTACGGTTTCTGACTGCCATACCCAAAAGTTACTGTAATTTTAGATACTTTACATACTTGCCACAACAGGGTGTCTTTCATTAATGAGAACCAAGGAGTCACTGAACATACCGGATATCTACAAAAGATGGGCATTATCAAACAACAACAATCATTGGCAATAGCAACAGTTTGGGTTATTGTCTAGCCATGGAAAAGGCACTCGTCAGGCTGAGCTGTGGTGGTATTTACTAGCCTTTGATGATAGCAGGTGCAAAATGGTACGAGTGCCAGACATCTAATAGCAGTGTCTGACATATGCCTAATACTTCTACACAAGTAAAAATCTGACACACATAATAGTGGTTTTAGATCCAGAGGCTGAAGGCAACAAGGCAGTGAAGACATTTCTATTACACCAGTAGCGGGTCTACAACCCCATTTAAGTCATTAGAGCCCGGCGAGGGTCAATGAGCTTGTTACAAGCAAGCTCATTGGCCCTCACCCGGGCCTTACCTCGCAGAAAAAGCTCTGAGCACCGCCGGTCCAAATTTCCTTCTGTTTGTGGCCACCATGGAAAGAGAGAAGGCCTTCGCCCCTTCCATGGTGGCCATTGTCTTTGTTTATTTTTGTTTACATTAATTTTAGTGGCCGCCATGGAAAGGAAGAAGGGACTACACATACTCCCTTCTCTCTGATCCCATGCAACGATTTTTTGTGCTTTTGTTTCTCGAGTCGAGAAACAGTTGCAGCGCTATTTCTCGACACGAGAAAAATTGCAATTAGTACCCTGGTACAATGTGCCGGGGTAACAATGGCAATAAAACCATTAGGGGGGTATTGCCAGTCGGGTAATGCCCCCGGGGCTCTGCTAAAGCCCTTCTTTCGCACTAGCTTCTAACTACGGCTCCAGAGGTTATATTGCCTAATTAACTCTCAGAAGACTGCTTTGAAAAAACACTGGCAGGCACTTTGAGTGCAAAGTTTGATGGTAAAGCTTGATTAAAGTGAGGTCAAAGAGATCCCATGAAGAGGTGTTTTGGGTGCTGAGGGGCAAAAACTGGGTGAGAATAGCCATAGGAATTAGCATGGCCATAGTCAGTCAATGGGTGGGCAACTAACCAAACAACACCTATGGGCTGTGTCCCTCCTCATATGCCATTTCTCCCTATCTGTACTCTAATGCAATAGTTTTGGCTTATAGGTGTCGCAAGCAGCACCAAATGGCCCAAACTAAAAGAGAAGGATTTTGATAGACCCGATTGTCAGGATGTGCTGTAACATCCTGATCAGCAGCCCCTCCACATCGTTTGGTGGGAGGTCTGCTGTTGCGGTCCTAAGGGGAAAAGAAGTGACGTTGGGTTAGAGAGGGGGACGGGGCAGAGGGGCAGTTCGTTGTGTGCAGTTAGATAAAACAGACGTGTTCCAGAGGTCTCGTGTCCCGCCTCTTATTGTGCGTGTGAGGGAGCCCGTGAGGGGCCTGTTGGAGTCCCACAATGGCGACGAGATAGTGAACATTAACCCAGCGTGTTCGGAGGCCTGTCACTGGACAGCTAGAGCACGTCGGCGCACCTCCCCGTGAGTGACACAGTAGGCGACACGGGCCCAAAAGGGCCCAGAAATCCAGCAGCCTGCCACACACCGTCAGGACAACACGGCAGCGCAATGCGCTGCAGTCAGCGGAAGGGGCCGGGAGCCCACAAGGATTGGCACATGGCACCCAGCGAAGGCGGTGCCTGGAGCCCGCAAAGAAGCCCGGTGAGAGTCAGCAACGACCCACATGGTGGGGGGGAGCAATCCATAAAGAGCCTCATCAGTCAAGGGATTGCACGACAAGCTCTTAGCCCCAAAGGCCTGCACACTCCCATACCAAACCAGCATGAGCCGCACAAATAAACAGCTGGGGGAGGGGGAGTAGGCACCACATAGTAGCCACTTACGGCGAGAAGCAACAGCACTGGGAACAATGCACAGCCCGGTCCACCACTGAAGGACCCACTCAGATAGAACCTAGCAGCCAACGCAGGGAGGGGTAAAACACCCACAAAAGCCGCACCCCCACAAATAGCGGAACAAATACCACAAATGCTCCTGACGCCACATCAGAAACATCCACACCATGTCAAGTCCGGTGGTATCGTCGGCCTCATCAGTTCCCTCAGCATCCTCATCACGACCAGACAGAGCAGCAGATGCAAATGCAAGCCAGGCCATAGCAGCAGGAGGGACAACCCAAGCACTGAACATGCCCCCCTCCATTCGACCTGAGTGACACCACCAACCTTGGCCCCCGCTGGGCCGCATGGCTAAGGGACTTCAAATTCCATGTCAGGGCCATAGGCCTCACGGATGATGACAGGCTAAAACACACCCTGTCCGTGGCAGTAGGGCCAGCAGTCAGAGACATAGCAGGAGAGCTACTAAACCTGGACAACGCCACCTACGAAGAGTTACATGGCAAGCTATCAGACTACTTCGCTCCCCACACAAATATCGATTATGAGCGACACATATTCCACACCACCAGAAAGGAGAGAGGTGAGTCCCTCGATAATTTTGTGATGCGTCTCCACATCAAACTTAAGTACTGCAAATTTCATCGATACTCCAACGAAGAGGCGTTGCAATCATAAGTCATAGCGGGATGCATATCACAACCGTTCAGTGAAAAAGGACTACAAAAACAGAGAACACTTGAGGAAATTCTGGCCCTAGCCAGGATGGAAGCTGCAGTGGAGTCCCAGCTGGACAGCCTTGGCAAAATAGCCTTACAACAACATACACCACATCAGGACCAAATCAACAAATTGTCCACATTTGCAAACCAAGGCAACAAGCGATCAGAGGCCACCTGCTACAGATGCGGTTATGAGTACCCGCACACAGGAGAATGCCCAGCAGTGGGTCAACAATGCGCCACCTGTGGCAGGATGGACCATTTTAGGGCGGTATGCAAAAACGCGCCCACATCCATGTCAAGCGGACGCAGGAGGGGTGCCCGCCACAGCCCGACAGACTTGAGACCTGAAAATGACCCTAGAACGCAATGCAGAGAAGGCAGAGAACATAGAAGCACTCACAACAGAGAGGAAAGGCGACCAGCGACCAGCGGAGCCATCGAGACGCAGTCAGGGAAGACGATTTGTGAGATACGTAGAGATGCGGTCACCCTCGACCAGTGACACCCCATCATTTGAGGATGACCAGAGAAAGAAAGGATATGTCTGGGCCCTCAACAACAACAAAACAGCCACCCAACACAGCCCCATCCTCACGCTGCAAGTAAACAACACACCATTAGAGTTCCTCATAGACACAGGAGCCACTGTCAACATCATCAGTGAACAGGCATACAAAACTTTAACACATCCGCCAAAAATACGCAAAGCCACAGTGGACATATACCCTTACGGTGCAACAACACCTCTGCCGTGCAAAGGCACCATCACAGCGTGGTGCGCGCACAAGTCTCACGCTGCAAAGATACCACTGCACATACTCAGGACTGAGGTCAACAGTGGATGCATCCTGAGCTTCAAGACAGCAGTTCATATGGGACTAGTGCACATCCTATACCAACTAATGGCCCACAAATACTTTGCGAAACCGGAAACAATCGAGAACACATTCCCGAAGCTATTCAGAGGGCTAAGAAAGCTCAAGAACAGGAAAGTCCACCTACACATCAACCCTGACATCCCACCAGTGGCACAGCCAGGGGCGTTGCTAGGGGGGGGGGCTAACGGGGCTATAGCCCCTGGTCTTTTGGTTGTAGCCCCGGATAGAATCTCAGGAGCTACAGCCAAAAGTCTGGCTAGCCCCCAGTCCCAACAGTTCCGACATCAGTTTAGCCCCGGGTCTTTTCCAGACCTAGCAACTCCCCTGGGCACAGCATTACAGAGGTATACCTGTAAACATACAGAGGCAGGTAGAAGACAAGTTAGAAAAACTCATCAAGGCACAAGTCATCGAGCCCATCACCGGACCGACCCCATGGGTACCCCCCATAGTCCCCATCCCCAAAAAGTCACCAGACGGATCAATCTGCCTGTGTGTCGACATGAGAAGGGCGAATGTAGCAATCGAAAGAGAGAGACATCAGGCACAAAGGATCACAGATATGATCCACCTCCTCCATGGAGCCAAACATTCTCAAAACTAGACCTAACAAAGGGATATCACCAAATAGAAATAAGCCCTGAATCACAGTATATCACAACATTTGTGACCCATATGGGACTCTTCCATTACAAGAGACTCAGCTTTGGCATCTCATCGGCCGCAAAGATTTTCCAGGAGGAGATCCACCGGGTGATACAACATGTACTGAACTGCCTAAAGTACTCAGACGATCTGCTAGTGTTCGGGAAGACCAAGGAAGAACACGCCGTGGCCCTGCACCGGGTCTGCGCCGCACTGGAGGCAGCAGGCCTCACCCTCAAAATGTGAATTGAACAAGGGGTCCCTGCGATTCTTTGGGCACATCTTCTCGGAAAAAGGGATGCGACCAGATCCAGACAAAGTGGCCGCCCTCAACACGGCTTCGCCCCACATGAACACGACAGAGCTACGCTCTTTCCTTGGACTTGCCAGTTACCGCGTCAGGTACTTAAAAGACTACGCCACAGTAAGCAACACCCTTCGCCTACTCACTCGCAAGGACCAACCCTTCGAGTGGTCCAAAGACTGTCAACAAGCGTTTGAAGCCATCCGCAATGCTATCACCAAAGCAGAAGACATGGCGTACTTTGACGCACAACGTAACACAGAAGTGATTGTTGACGCAAGTCTCATAGGGCTGGGAGCCATCCTTACCCAAAAAGACCCGGGAAATCCATCGGAGGTGTTCATAGTGGTGTATGCCAGCAGGAGCCTCACCACCACTGAACAAGCATACTCCCAAGCATAGAAGGAGAGCCTGGCGGTAGTATGGACGTGTGAATATTTCCATCTATTTTTGTAAGGAAAAGAATTTACAATCATAACTGACCACGAAGCCCTGCTCACGATATATGGTGACCCTAAGGCAAGAATGCCTCCAAGAATCGTAAGGTGGGTATTAGGCCTTCAAGACTACAAGTTCGTCATCAAACACCGACCAGGCAAGGAGGACAATCCAGCAGACTACCTGTCCCGCCACCACACAGGACCAGCGGCTTATCAACCATCCATAGCGGATGCATACATCAATTATGTGATTCACCACCTGCAACCACTCCCGGTAGGATGGCCGGAGGTGGTCGCCCAATCAGAACAAGACCCAGCCCTGAGAATAGTTCCGGCACTGCATACAGCTAGACAAACGCACTCACATGAAACAGCAGGCCAAACGTGAGCCGGAGACAGTCAAGGACGATATCAGGTGGTGTTAAGACGGATTTCTGAACTCTGTCCTGGTGGCGCAGAAGTTCAGAAGGCCAACCTAATTACTTGGAACAGGGTAACCTCTGGACAAGCCAGACCAATCAAGGTAGCGATCGCGGCGGTCAAGACTAGGTCTCAAGAGGGGTGAGGGTGACTGAAAGCCCGCAATGAGCACACAAAGCAAGAGCGCTTACAAACTACTCCAAACAGTTGTTATATCAAAAATAGATACACATTTATTTTAAGGCCTTTAAAACAATGACCGTAGCGAGAAAATCACAATATCACAATATTAAACCAACACATACCATATCAACACAATATATATACAAATACACAGTCGCAAGCGTTTAAAGCACGAAATATGTAGTCCACCTGAAAGGGAAGGAAAACAGGCAGTGCAATAACGCTTTAGACTCAGTTCGCCTTCAGAGGCACCTAACTAGATGGAAGTCCGAGCCCTGCGAAGAGTGGAGCCTTGTGCTCAAAGTACCTGCCACGCCGGTGCCAACGGGCAAAAGGGGAAGCTCTTAGGAGGAAGTCAGGCAGTTCGGGTTAGTGCACAGCAGAAGGAGAACAGGTTCTGCAACTCAAGCGCAGCCTCCACAGCGGGCAGAAGCAGAGCGCGAGTACGGCCAAAAGGGTGCTGTTTTTACACAGCAGGGAAAAGCAATGGGATACTGCAGGAGGGCGACCAGATCCTAGCTAAACTACTCACCGGTCCCCGAAGCAAGCAGACCCAGGCTTCTCCACGTTAGTTTCAGCAGCTGGCAGGTTCAGAAGAGCAGGGAACGCCTCGTAGTCGTGTAGAGCAAAAAGACGTCCCAATCGACGAAACCGGCACAGTTTTGTTGCCGCACAGGACAACGGAGCGGGCGTGTGTATTCGAGCCAAATGAACCCTCCTCCCTTCAGACCTGGGGACGCCAAGCGTACGAAGCGTGGGAGAGGGACAAGGACTCGCAATACAACACAACCTGGCGGCGGTTGCAGAGCCAAACTCCTTGGTAAGCTGGTCAGTCAACTGGATGGCCCAGAGACGCTTCCGAAGGCTTACTTGGCAGGAGATGGTTGAAGATGCCGGGAATAGCTGTTCCTGCTATTCCAAAGGTCGAAGCACCAGTACAGGCCTTCTGGTTCGATCAAAGGAGGACAGGGGCTCTCCGGACGACAGCAGTGCAAAGGAGGATTCCTTCAGCGGGTCACCAGCGATTCCTCGGTCCAGCCTCGTGGTTGCAGGATACTTGGCTCCTGTATTCCTTCGTTCGTGAGAACTCAGGAGATCGACATGGTAGTGGTGTTTCCAGCCCCCTCTTATCCACGGTTCCCTACGCGCCAAAACGGAGGGGAGCCAATGGGAGATCCGCTCATCAAAACACATACCATACGTGGACCAATCACGGACCACGGTGGTCCCAGGCATTCACACCACCCTAGACTCTCTGGCACCCAGGATGTGTATTGGGACCAGACATCCCAGCCCACACCCTGGAGGCACACAAACGACATGTAGAAGCCCGCGAAAGCAACCACGTTTCGCGGGAAAGTACATGCCCAAATAAGGAAGGCCCCGGGTCGCCGGACCTGGGGAAGGTGAAGGGAGCAAGACGGACAGTGGACAGGACAAAGGAGCCTCGCGGCCTGGCCATTTTGGGAGCCAGGCCACCATTTTGGGTTCAGTGCAAAAACGTGCTCAGAACGCCAAAAGGAGCTCAAAATAAACCAAACGATCGCTGCCACCATTCGAGTCCCTGAATGACTTGCACCGATCAAATACCATCCTAAAAGAGTATCTAGGGCCTGTAGAAGGCTAGAGACCCAAGAGAGCTGTAACTTAGCTTACAGTGCCCTCTTGTGTCGTGTTGCACTAAAGCTGCGACACGATAAAAGAAACTACGGGAAACCACGTTCCCCGGTACTGACTGTCTTAAGGGCATGTCAGTTTCCCCGTAAGAAAGGAGCGAAAGCCCAGAGAAGTGCGGCAGAAGGCTGTACTTCTCTGGCAAAGTCAAGAACAAGGTTAAAAACAATAGCAAAAAGTTTCGGGGTTGCCACATGGAAGGAAAATTACCTACAATTACGAAATCTTTCCTAACACTCGCCCCTCCCAGACTATGGACAGGGGGAACTAATCCACCCCTGGATGAGTCTCTTGTTCAGGTCGGTAAAACATTCTGGACAACCCATCAGCATTGCTATGTTGGACACCTGGCCTATGCTCAATAGTGAAGTCGAAGCCTTGTAGACTTATGGACCACCTAAGCAACTTTGGATTCTCCCCCTTCATGTTCATTAGCCACTTTAACGGCTTATGGTCAGTCTGCACAGTGAAGTGGGTCCCATAGAGGTAGGGCCTCAGCTTCCTTAGGGCCCACACAACAGAGAAACATTCTTTCTCTACCGTGGACCATCTGAGCTCTCTGTCCTTAAGCTGGCGACTAATAAAACCGATAGGGTGTTCCTTACCCTTCTCATCTACTTGTGATAGTACAGCTCCTATCCCAGTGTCAGAGGCATCCGTCTGCACGATAAAAGGTCTTTGATAATCAGGGGCCCTAAGCACAGGGGCCTGGCACAAGGAGTCTTTTAAGCCATTGAAGGCCTTCTCACACTCGTCGGTCCAAGTTACCTTCTTGGGTTTCTTCGGAGTTGTGAGGGCAGTCAGAGGAGCAGCTATGGTGCCATAGTCTGCCACAAAATTGCGGTAATACCCCGTGAGTCCTAAAAAGGCTCTCACTTGGGTTTGCGTAGTGGGGGTAGGCCAGTCTTGTACTGCTTGTACCTGACTGAGTAGAGGCTGTCTCCTCCCTCCACCTACTTCATGTCCAAGGTAAACCACTGAGCCTTGTCCATTTTGGTGAGGGGCCACTCGGACACCCTCAAAAGAGCTATCTGAAGAACTGCCTGGGAACAGGTCAGGGAGAGGTTCAGACTCCTCTTCCTCAACGTCTGAAGCCAATAGCAGTGCTGCGATTTCGCCGCTTGGGACGAAAGCCTTCAGCCTATTCACGTGAAACACTTTTGGAGCCTGTCCAGGCCTTCCAAGGTCCACTGAATAGTTAACCTCACCCAGGGGCTCCACCACTGGGCAAGGGCCTGACCATTTGTCCTGTAAAGCTCGAGGCCTTATGAGATTCATGATCAGGACTTGCTGACCAAGTGTAAAGTTGATGAGGGAAGCTTTCTGGTCGTACCAATGTTTCACCAGCGCTTGCCCTGCCTTCAATTTATCACTAGCCAAGCCCATCAGAAGTACCATCCGTTTTCTGAGCCCTAGCACATAATCAACTACGTTGGTAGTAACAGGGGGAGTGGGCATCTCCCATCCCTCTTTGACTATGGCTAAGGGTCCCCGTACGGGATGACCGAACAGAAGTTCGAAGGGGCTCAAGAGTCAACCCTGGAACCAGGGGATTAAGTGATTGTGAGACAACAGAAGGGGCGAAAAGAGGACGCCATTTTCACATCCGAGTTGCTAACAGTGACACAGAAGAACGGCAGCATGATCACAGCTTAGGGAGAAGGTCACACCACAATGACCCGCAACATGTCCAACTTTAGGAGAGTGGCGGCTGCTCTAGAACCTACCTGGCGAAGTGTTGAATATGACGTAGAAGGAAGATGGCAGGATGAACCATATCTGGGAGACAGTGAGGCCTCAGAAATCGAACAAGAGGAGACGCCGTCATGGTCATCCACAGAGAAGCCGCATAAAACCCCAAAGACTCATCGAAGAGATGGGGTAAAGGACACCCTCCAGGTTACACGCTAAAAAGAGGGGAGATGTCAGGATGTGCTGTAACATCCTGATCAGCAGCCCCTCCACATTTTTTGGTGTGAGGTCCGCCGTTGCAGTCCTAAGGGGAAAGGAAGTGACGTTGTGCTAGGGAGGGGGACGGGGCAGAGGGGCAGTTCGTTGTGTACAGTTAAATAAAACAGACGTGTTCCAGAGGTCTTGTGTCCTGCCTCTTATTGTGCGTGTGAGGGAGCCTCTGAGGGGCCTGTTGGATTCCCACACCGATGCCCTTTTGTGCACTCTCTGCTGACAGTGTGGGCTGTCTATGATTGAAGACAGGGTTGAACTTGCATGACTAGGAAAGATGGCATTTGCCGAGTAATGGCACGACTGGTATGAATGCTACCTAAAATGTAAGCTCAGAAGGTGGGATGAGAAGCATCATACGTAACAAGGAGGCACAAGTGATGAAACTGTATCACTACCTGCAATTTATCACAGAATGTAATAAAAGAATACAGTGAGGTATGTCTGTTTCTCAACCTTCATTGCTGAAAAGGAGTTTTGCCATGGCAAATGTTATTCACAATACCTTGTTGAAGCAAGGACTGCTATAAACAAGTTTTGTTTCATAATGGTGCAACCTACAAATGATGTCGTAGGATTGTCCGACCTTACTACTTACCTTACTACAAAAGGTCAATGTGAATGTCAATAATTTTGAAATGCGAACAGTGAATTCTCAAAGCGCACAATTGCTTCGGACAAAGAAAACTGGTCCTACCTTTGATGACCATAATGCTGTGGCAGGCATTCATCATGAGCGGATAAACTTACAAAGGACAAGGAAGGATATTTTGCTTAGTTCATCATCAACCAAATGTATTTTTGATGCTTGACCCAAAACTTACCCAACATTTCAATAACAGTATAAATATACAATTAACAATAGAATAAAACATAGTACCGTCAAAACTTCACATGTCCATACAATTAAATAATACATACAATACCTGATAATCAGAAAAGTTATAAAATACCCGTATTGGACAAATAAAAATAATAACATCCTAACATATTGAGCGATGATATATCCACTAAATGTTGCATCTTAATGAGCTTAGCTGTCACATCATTATATACAATGATTCCTTCGGATGCTAGTCTGGAAATGATCGAGACACAGCTTATGGAAAAATGAAGAAAAGGAAAAGTACCCAATTCCTTTATCTTGTGGTGCCTGTCCATGACCGTAAAATAATTTACTTCCAATTTCAAGACACCATATACAAGCAAATACGTTGGACTGCAATGGGCGCCACAGTAGCCCCCAATGTAGCTAACCTGTATGTAGAAATGCTAGAAGTAAACAAACTGTTTGCCGATACCAACCCCTATAAGAACTGAAGAGGGAAAATGGAGACCAAATCCATGCCCCCGCACCCCAAGCGCCCCAGCGCACCCATGGGTGACAAATATGCTGAAACACACCCACTTCACCAATAGTGCAACTTCTATGCTACATTAGAATCAATGCTGCAATATCAGAATCTACAAACACAAAAATCCCTGTTTAAAGGCTTGCAAATGCCTATATGAACTAACATGGTCTAAATGCACAGTGTAAAGCTATGTTTCAGGAAAATTACAGCTAAGTTCATTTCACTCACTGAACACTGAACACTGGCTGCGGGAGCCTTATCAACATTCCTCGCAAAACAAGTCCGACCTGCCAAGGCCGCAAGTTCAAGATAAAATTGCTTTCTGCAGACAGACATTTTTTTTTATCCACAAATGCGAGTAAATCACGGCAACCCAGTGTGCTTTTTTTTCTTTCTGGGAAAGAAAGACATTTTCTCAAGGACACGCACAACATTGAAACATAACTTGTAACAAGCCAGAGCCCAGGTGCGAACTGCTTGTTCATCTAAAAGTTATGGGAACAAAGTCACATTGCAACAAGATTAGAATTAGGTAATGGGGGCTGGCACAGCTAAATCAACCCACTGACGCAGGAGGTTAATATCCAATTATCAGGCTCTCTATAAGGGCTACATATGTAACCCACCACTCTGCAGCCAATAACAGGAGGAGATAGGTTTCTGGGAGCTGATCCAATTCTGTGAGGTCAGCCTGCAGTGTGATTATAAAACTTACTTGCAAGACAGCTCCGGGGGAGACGGCGCCTGAATTCGCGGTGTGCACGATGCTTTGTGTGTTTTTTGCCTAGAAATAAATGCAGTTTGAAAACATGCTGCTGCCTGCTTGGCACTCTGTTGCATTTCTGGGGGCCATATGGGAGGTGTTGGGGCCTCCCATAGCTGGTGAGGGTATGGCTGCTGGCCCCCCACTGCCCTGGGGGGAGGGGGGTCCAGCTTCTCCCCGACAAGTTGGTGCCCTCTGTGAGGCTCATTGCTCATTGTAACATGGGTAATTGAGCTCTGCCTGCGCAAGCTCTGCGATGGACTGAGCTCCCTGCCGCCGACTCAAGGAAGCTGTGAGACCCTCGCCTGCACCTGAAGACCACCGGAAAAACGCGTAACCGGCTAAAGGCTTCGGGGGCCACTTGGAAATACCCCGCTTGAGGGCAGGTGAGAGCCCTGCAGGAGAAGGGGTCCGGTGAAGCGCATTGAGGGAGTGTCCAGCAGTGGTGCAACTGCCAGTGCAGCATAGGAAAATGTAAGTAAACCAGCAACATGGGCTCTGAGGGGGGGAAATGTTTAAAGTAGAAATGTTAAAGTGTTTTTTTTTAATTTTTTTTTTTTTAGGGAGGGATTGTAAATTGGGTGGTGGGTGATTGTACATTGTCACAAAATTCAGCGCGTTGGTAGTGATCGGCACATGAATTGTAGTTGGGACTGGGGTGGTGGCAGTGGTCCCTTCTTGTGTTTTTGAGCATATTGGGTGGGGTAGTGACTCCCTACACATAGAACAGGAGTGCCGCGCTGATTGGTCTAGAACAGGAGTGCCACGCTGATTGGTCTGGATGGTGATTTCATGTACGGGGTCTGGATTTCCTATGAATTGACGTTATAGATCAATGAGTAGATGAGGTTCCCTGCTAATTGAGCGTTTTAGTTCAGTAAGTGGATGATGTTTTCCCGCAGGAGGTAGCTAGATTGTTCCCGAGTGCGGAAGATAGTTGGCTGGTTAAGGTCCCCTGGTGAGGAGCGTATCATGCACTAGGCGACGCAGTGTGTGCAGTCCAATTATAAGAGTTTATTGTGGTTTACCTTGTTCCAGTTGAGACAGGAAGACAGCTGTGGGGATTGTGGGGTTTTATTTTGGGATTTTTTGTGGGGTTGGGAGAAATGGGTTATTGTTCTGTGTATGCACATTTGTCTTTTCATTTGCATTGTGTTTTTAGTTTGGTGACGTCACCTTCAGATTGATGCATAAGGACACAAAGTTTGATGGTGAGGAGATAGTGGTGTGGTTTTGGATTTGGAGAATAGGTGACCCAGAGGCGGTGTGTGGAAGACACATGCGCAAGATTGTGGGAGTGTGCCGGAGAAGGCAATGGTTTGGTGAAGATGGATTGCACGTGGAGTGCACTGGCTAAGGTGCGGAGCCAAGAAGGCTCACAGAAGTTGAATATTGTTCAATTATCTTCTAACTTTTGCTCCCTGAACAGCGGACTATCGAAATTTTCGAATTGAATAGAGGTAAAATGTATCACACAATACAGAAATGACTCCCCTTCACTTGTTGTGTAGCACACAGCTTCCATGCTGAAATAAGTCAGTAAAACATAGTGTGCAAAGATTCAAAAGTACTGAAGGTAAATTAAAAAGACCATGGCTGCTCATAGGCGGCTTCTCCAGAAGCGTGCAGCAATCGCTAAGGACACACATACACAGCACTTACACGGGAATAGCTTTAAAAGCACATGTGCAGCAATCGCTAAGGACACACATACACAGCACTTACACGGGAATAGCTTTAAAAGCACATGGCTACAGTTGAACTGGGTGCACGAAGGAAAAGGAAAATGCGAGGGGTCAGCTGATGTTGAACAAACACGAGCAGAGGGAAGAGGGGACTCACCCTTCTGAACCTCCGGGAGTGTAATATTTGATGACACAGGGGCAGAGAAAGGCAGATGAGGACAAGTAGGCACAAAATAAATCATTCAAGCATGCGATGGGAGGGGCAGTTAAAAACAGCTTCAACACACACACACAAGAATCACAATAGCAGTGTCAACAATCACCACAATATGAACCGCCCATGTGGGGAGGATACATGGGGCAGGATGGGATCATTTCAGCAGACACCACAAGCACCAATGCAGGTACTGTTACCACTACATGTACAGACACAACAAATGACAGCACCACTACCCCAGGACTGACTAGAATGACAACACAGGGGCACTGCACAGCAGCCAGCACCCATACAGAACACTGACACAATAGCAATGGTACCGGTTACATGACTGGGTGGGGTCTTCCTGATGGGGAACAAATCTTTCAAAGGACATAGATTGACATTATACCGCTAATAGGACAGCCCAAGACAAACTTGATTTGACTGACTGTGCCACACACACGCTCCACCTCCCCAACAGAGCGGGAAAGACGCGCGCCGACACACACACTCACGCACACTCAATAATGCAGAGGACAATTGCATAGGGGTGGTGATAGGTATCAAAACATTTCCTTTTCTGGGTGACAGTGGGGCGACTAGGCCATGCATTAGGGAAGAGACATTTGTGACATCATGAGCAATGTGGATATGACCACCTTATTAACAGAGAAATCCATAACTTGTTAAACACCAGGCATACACATGTTGAAAGTAAGGAAGATTGTTTAAGAATAATGGGGGTGCACGGTACAGAGGGGGGGTGCATAATGATAGCGCATCACAAGAGAGTACATTTAGCTACATCTTTGAGCACACATCTTTCAGTGAGGAGACTGGGCTCATGAATACACGATTAACACAGAACAATCAAATGAGACACACAAGATGGAAGAAAGTGCACTTGAGGGGGGAGGCCTACATTTCATTGACAGTTCACCACAGGAGGAGAAAAATAGGGGTAAAGGGTGGATGATCCATGTTCCCAACAGAATTAATTTGGCGACAAAATAACAGTGCAAGTGGTACTGCCACTTGCGCTTTTGAAAATAACACTGGCACAAATGCATTAGCCAACACACATAGGGAAAGAGGTCATTGCTGCACGAACTGGAGCATAATGGTTGTATTAAAATTTGAGAGCAGATATTGGGGGGAGAAATATATATTGTTTAAATGTAACAGTAATTAGAAATATATATTGTTTAAATGTAACAGTAATTACAGTAGTGGAGTAATAAAATACTAGATTAAACGAGTAATTAACAGAGTAGGTAGGCTTTAAAAAGTGGACATGGGGTGGGATAGAGAGAATGGGAGCAAATTGGTAGCGGATTTCATTAGTACCAGCTTAAAGTGCCTGCAGTTCACTGCGAGGCACGCCCTGAGAAGTGTGAGAGGAGCCATAGAAAAAAATAAATAAATAAATAAAAAAGATTTTAAAACCCTGCGATTATCTTAACTAAGTAACATGGTGCACTTAATTTAGAAACACAGCCACCCTATATGACAAATTTACCACCCTGATGTTTCCCTATTTAGCTTGTCAGTGCCCGATGCCCCACGGGACAAAGGCACGCACTATAAACAGCTTACAACAAAAGCACAGTAAATACAAAGATCCAAAGGCCCATTTGTACACTAGCACCCAAATTGCATATATATGATCCAAGTGTGTAATGAGTATCTTCACATAAATTAAGTGCCTACCCATTTTCTGGGTACATTCCGAATTGTGTAATAATTTACAGTCAGACCGCCATTGAACGCCACCAGGTGGTGACAGGATGGTGCATAGGTGTACCATTGGCTCCTCCCACTAGGACACTGAATAGTGTGAGAGTAGTGCAGAGAGGTTAGGTCAAGAAATTGAAGAATATGTAAATTCTCAGGTCTCAAGCGCTTCCATTTCATTTCTCGCCAGATACAAAGGACCCAGGGCAGGCCTGAAGACAACGGACAACCAACACCCAATGGCTATGGACTACAGTGGGACATTTTCCCCTCCTGACAGACTTTGTCAGAAGTGTAAGGCGTCAAGCCCTACAAAGCGGTGGCCACCCTGGCAACGAGGGAGCAACGATCAACAGGGCCAACGCAAGAGATTTTCATGAACTGCAAAATAGCACGAACTCTCCCGAGTTAGGGAAACATGGCCATCCCATGGTCCAACGCACACTAGCAACTAGAATAGGGACTGACAGACGCATTTCCAAAGTTTAATTGAGTTTCATATTACATTTTTTGCACCTACAGCTGTAACACTGTTTTGTTTCTTCTCTTTTCCCCGCACATGCAGGTTGTTGCGTATGTATGCTGTTAGAAATGTGTAGGAAATTTCCTTAATGTTATCTTCCATTAGAAACTGTGAGGTCCACTGAGTAAAACATTGTGAAGCATTCCCCACTCAATTGCCCACCCTATCAAGAACCTCAGACCCCTTAGAGCATGTTTCCCTGAAGTATATTTCCTTGCTTCCATTGAATAAACCGCCCAAGATTTTCCCTACCCATATTGAGAAATTTTGAAAACACGAAATGTCCAGGGGGAGGTTTGATTTTGCCCTTAGTGATTGTTTAGTTCGCGGAGCTTGATGTTACTAACATGTACTAACGTATTAACGCTTTTCTTGCGATTTTCAGGCGGGCAACTTTATCATCTCATCAGCTGCAAGGACCCAGCAGCGTAAGTGGTTATGGGCACGCAAATAAGGACTTTTACCTTCACAATGGGACTATTAATGATGAACGAAATTATGGGGGTGGTACTTTGAAAATTATTTGTAATAATGAGCATTACCGCTGTATCCCCTGCTAACATTCCCTAACCTACGCAGGAAGAGGTACGGCGTCAGTGGGTAAGGAAAAGCTGCTGCTAAAGTAAAGAGAGTTAAGGGCAGACACAAGGGGAGTAAAACATACACATAACACACATATCAGAAGTGACCAACAACATGCACACATGTACAAAATTGGTAGGGACACCACTGGAGAGAGCTGTCCTGACTGTTCTTTAACATATGCCGGAAGAGAATTGATTACAACAGAAATTACTACAGCAGAGCACGACGCCCATGTATGACAAGGTGCGAAGAAGATTGCAAGGGAAGACAGCAACATTGAGATTGAAAAGAAAAAAAAAAAAAATAAATAATAAAAGAAGAAAGAAAACAAAAGGAGAGAAGAAAAATAAAATAATAAGAGACAAAAATATGATAAGTGCCTAACAGAGTGAGAGAAAAGAGCAAAGATGGTCACTGAAGAAGGACGTATACTGTTAAGGTACCAACGTTATGTTACCAGCACAACAGTGACAAGAAGTGGACAATAATGCTGGATGCAAGAAGGTTGAGAGAAGTTGCGAGATGAGAGCAGGAACATCACTGCTTATGGACTACTATTGACCACATGCATCCAAAGGTCAAGAGAAACTACCACTGAATTGGGGAGGAGAGTGTTCATTGGTGCGCATCAGCATGCCCTTGTTGGTGATGACCAAGGAAGATGTGAAGAGTGACACATTCACCTAGATGGAAAACAACGGAAGAAGAGAAACAGACAGAGAAGTAAAAAGAGGGGGGAATTACTTCTCGAGCGAGAAAGAAGAATGAGTGGGTGCAGTACCAGCATACCAAAGAATGATCAGCAAAAAATGCATCTGAAAGGAGAAGGCAAAGAACTAGCTAGTGCTTGCATGGTGATGGATGACATCATGACTGCCTGGTTGCTTGAAGGTGATAACGGAAGGACGAGTACCGAGCACAGCACCATTGTGCAAGATAGAGATACATTGCAAAAGAACAACAGAAGAAGTTATCGGAATGCAAATAAGAGACATGGTGAAAGGAAGAGCCGGACTAAGATAGCGGTGCGCAACATGGTTCCAGCAGTAATAAAGGTGGCCACTCCCTGTGATCAGAGGAAGTACGAAGGGAAGTGAGTGTGGTGGAACACAGAAGGGGAACACTCCTATATGTACTGTTGATCAACAACAATGCAGAAAATTATGGACACTTCAAGGAATTGGCAAAGATATGCAGACCGGAAGGAGGTGAATGTTGCTTGGTGGTGTGGTCGACAAAAGTCGACCAGAGGGGGGACTGAAGAGGGAAAATGGAGACCAAATCCATGCCCCCGCACCCCAAGCGCCCCAGCGCACCCATGGGTGACAAATATGCTGAAACACACCCACTTCACCAATAGTGCAACTTCTATGCTACATTAGAATCAATGCTGCAATATCAGAATCTACAAACACAAAAATCCCTGTTTAAAGGCTTGCAAATGCCTATATGAACTAACATGGTCTAAATGCACAGTGTAAAGCTATGTTTCAGGAAAATTACAGCTAAGTTCATTTCACTCACTGAACACTGAACACTGGCTGCGGGAGCCTTATCAACATTCCTCGCAAAACAAGTCCGACCTGCCAAGGCCGCAAGTTCAAGATAAAATTGCTTTCTGCAGACAGACATTTTTTTTTATCCACAAATGCGAGTAAATCACGGCAACCCAGTGTGCTTTTTTTTCTTTCTGGGAAAGAAAGACATTTTCTCAAGGACACGCACAACATTGAAACATAACTTGTAACAAGCCAGAGCCCAGGTGCGAACTGCTTGTTCATCTAAAAGTTATGGGAACAAAGTCACATTGCAACAAGATTAGAATTAGGTAATGGGGGCTGGCACAGCTAAATCAACCCACTGACGCAGGAGGTTAATATCCAATTATCAGGCTCTCTATAAGGGCTACATATGTAACCCACCACTCTGCAGCCAATAACAGGAGGAGATAGGTTTCTGGGAGCTGATCCAATTCTGTGAGGTCAGCCTGCAGTGTGATTATAAAACTTACTTGCAAGACAGCTCCGGGGGAGACGGCGCCTGAATTCGCGGTGTGCACGATGCTTTGTGTGTTTTTTGCCTAGAAATAAATGCAGTTTGAAAACATGCTGCTGCCTGCTTGGCACTCTGTTGCATTTCTGGGGGCCATATGGGAGGTGTTGGGGCCTCCCATAGCTGGTGAGGGTATGGCTGCTGGCCCCCCACTGCCCTGGGGGGAGGGGGGTCCAGCTTCTCCCCGACAGAACAATATTAGTCTATGGAAAAGATATATTCACTATGTGGTGTTAATATGAAAGGGCAATAGAAATACAACAGAAATGTTTGTATGCTGGTTCAATGAGCAAGATCGGTACCTTCAATTCACTGCGACTTACAGTGAGATTCAAGTGAATTTCTTGGATGTAACAATCTTCCACGATAAGGTGAGTAACAAACTATGAGTCAAACCTTATCACAAGCCCACAGATAATAACGCCTTGCTAAGATTTGATAGTTTCCACCTTAGACACACTAGGAACAATTTGCCATTTGGACAATTCTTAAGACTAAGAAGAAACAGTTCTAATACAATTGTATAAAAATGAAGCAGAACATCTGAAAGAAAAACTGCTCAAACAAGGGTATCCCAGTAAAATAGTTAAAACAGCCAACAAAAGAGCAGAGAACAAAACTAGAGAAACCCTGTTAGGGTACCAATCCAAAGAAAAAGATACAGAGAGACTAGTGTTCGTAAGAACATTCCGTCATCTCTCAGACAAGATTAAGAAATCGATAAAGAACAACTAAAGTATTCTTAAAAAACAGGAATCTAATCCCAGTCCATCTGTATTCGCATTTAAACACAGCAATAATCTATAGGAGAAACTCACGAAGAATGATGTAAGACTGCCGATCCAGAAAGAGAAAAATGCAGTAAAAATGTGCAGACTAGAGAAAGCTATAGACCATACTCCATCCAGCAACTGCAGATGTTGTTTATCCATGAAACTAAGTACAGAATGTGATTTAGGACTGACATCCCCATGGAAATGTAAACCCCTGAACTTCTGTAATACCAAAATGGTCGTGTATGCAATCTCATTGGTTAAACATTTCAATAAGCAAAGTCACACAGCAGAGGAGTTGCGCTGGACGGTAATTTATAAATTACCAATGGGGAAATATGCAACAGCAGATAAAGAAAAACTCTGTTGAAAAGAACAAAAATGTATTTTCCTTACTAATTGACACATCAAAGGATTGAACACAAACATAGAGTGGCTGCGAATAAGTCAAGGACGTTGTAAATAGACAAAAAATGTTTTCCATAACACTAGACTGCTTTAGAAATCAGAGGAATTACATGCCCTGAGAATTTCAAACTGGGGTGAAGGCACCACACTAAACAAGGAGACGATAGAGTAGGCACTACATACATTCAAGAGCCACAAAGAGGTGTAATGAAAGGAAGAACTACTATGGCTGCAGCATTTGTGTCTCAGCTGCACAGTGCTGAAGTCAGTTGTCTGAGATTTCACAGGCCAACAGACTAGCTGCATTGACGGTAGACAACAGTGCAGGCATATAAACCCGCTCCCAAATCGAGTAATGCTTAACCCAGCAGTTCAGACAACAATTACAGTAAAAATACAATTAACAGCGTGCTGTGCAAGTGTGACCATGATGGGAGGCGGCCTGCGGAGGGCACGATAAGTTATAAAAAAGGGCCTTGGGCAGCGCATGTTCGAGGCGAACAGTGAGAGAGTTAAGACGCACAGAGCGGATGATGAATACAGGGGATGAACAGGTAAGAGAGAATAACAGCGAAACATACTATAAATGATTTAGTTGCACTCAACCCTGCCAGGTCCAACTTGAATCCTTCCTTTCCTCATCTCACTCTCTACTTGTGATGTGCCCCAGGGGTATAACCTCTCTCCCTGGCTTTTCAACCAATACCTGGCACCCCTTGCCAACCGCATTGCCACTCTCTGTTCCAACTTTCACTGTTATGTGGATGACACTCAGCTCGTTTTCAGGCTTCCATCCGCCACCTCTTCTCCTTACCTCATCTCTGACTGTCTGTCTGCCATCAAGGAATGGTGTACTGCCAATGAGCTCTGCCTTAATGCCATTAAGACAGAGATTATCCTCATCGGCACACCTGCACCCTCCTTTCCTGTCACTCTCTGGCCGTTCTCCCTTGGCCCTCTTCCTGCTCCCACCTGTCAGGCTAAGAACCTCGGGGTCATCTTCGACTCCACACTCTCCTTTTCTCCTCACATCTCTGACGTCTCTAAGAAGTCACACTATCAATTGCACCTCTTCAGAGGTATTCTTCCTTTCCTCACCTTCCCCCCGAAGCTTACTGTACTGTACCCAGAGCTCTGGTTCTCTCTAGGCTAGACTACTGCAACAGCCTCTTTCTAAATCTGCCTGCTTCTACTCTTTGCCCTATGCAACTCATCCAGAACAGGACTGCAAGACTTGTCCTTGGCCTCAAGTCCTGGGATCGTATCTCTCCAGCCCTCAAATCTCTTCATCGGCACCCAGTGGCTGCAAGGGTTAAATTCAAGACCCTCTGCATTGTCCACAAGGCTTTCTGTGGCCTTCAAGTCTCCCTCTAGATACCTTCCCACTCAAGCGCTTCACTCCACCACCTCCGACTACCTCGGGGTCAGTCGCTTCTCCAAGCAATGAGTTGGGGGTAGATCTATTTCCTCGGCTGGGCCCTCCCCCAGGAACAGCCTCCCTACCATTCTGAAACTTGAGGAGAACCATCTTCGGTTCCGGAAGCACATCAAGACCTTCCTCTTTGCTTCTACCTTCGCTCTTCCTCTCCCCTGCTGATCTGTCTGCTTCGGCTCTGTGCACCTGGCTACCCTCTGATGTCGGTCCCAGGTCCCTGACCACCCAGCAACACACCCGCACTGTCTCCTGGCAACCCTTGCACCTGGGTCTGTATCTGTAACCCTACAGTCCCCTTAACTGCACTTATCAGACACCCCTTTTCTGCGCCTTAAACCTTGCACTTGCCACCCTGCTGGCTTCACTACCAGTTGTTTTTATCCCTTGCTCAGCACTTTCCACCTCTTCCCCTCGCGCTTGCACTCTCCCCCTTCCGTCTCCCCTGCACTTGTGCGTTCTCAATATCACTGAGCCTAGTAAGATCGCTGTTTTGTCCTCCCTTGTTCCCCTCCCTTGCCTCGTCACGCTCTGAAACACATGTGTATGAGAGCAATACAAATAAAATACCATATCACTCCGGTCCTAGCACGCATTAACGAAGTGGGGTATGTCTCCCTGGGGTCACCCTGAGACTTTATCGCGTACCACAGAAAAAGCCTTAACTAAAAGAATAGAGAGGACATCCTCCATGAATACAACCACGTATGTGCTTTGCGAATGAGAGAGCGCATTGACATACTGATTACACACAATGTTGAAACTCACGAAATGCTATTATGGAACACTCGAAAGCTATCACAGAAGTGCATGATAAATGTGAACGTGTTTTATATACTGTAATTACACAATGGATGGTATCCGGTCATTCCATTGAATCCAAAGCATTGACAGACCAAACCATTGAAAAAAATGCATTGAAAGAAAAACATTCAATGCATTTTTTTAAATGGTAAATGGTTTAGTTTAGTAAAAATTGTTTTTTAAGGTTAAAAAATGGCGGGGTTGGGGGGAACCCCCCATAACATTTTTTTTTAAAAAGGCATTCAATGGATTTTTTTTAATGCTTTTGTGTCAATGCTATGGTTGTCGATGGTTTGGCTGTCGATGGAATCACTAGGAACCCAATGGGTCAGTCTACCATATGTTGAGACCTTATACTTAATGTATTTGCAGCCCGTTGTACGCCAGAGGTTTGTAAACAACACCACCTGGAGATCAATCACAAGCACATAAGTAAACAACACATAAGACGTTTTGCTTTTCATGGCAACGTGGGTCCGTCCATGACAAAAACAAAAGGAGAGAGACCATAGGAGGTCGCCAAACCATCAGACAAATTAACTAGGAGATAAAGGAGGGGAAAGAGTCAGCCGAGGAGCAGGGCAGACACATGGTAGATGTCAAAGCGCTGAACATATTGCCCTTAATAATAAAAGTAGTAATTAGCGTGTTGGACTAATGCCCAAATTGCTAGAGAATTTGGAGACTAATATGAGAAACTCTCTGTATCAGTTGTATAGAATGTTCTATATGGTTTTGCTAGTAACTTTAGTAATAAAAGATATGTATGATGTTTGACAGATGTACAAAGTATAAGACTTGACGTCGGAAGGATACATGTATAAACATTCCAAGGATTGGGCTTTGTAAAAAGTAGGAAGCGGAATCCATTATCCTTGTAAAGAATCTTACAGTAACTGCCTCAGAACCTGATAAGCCCCATGTTTAAGGAGCGAGATTACGGACGCCAGAGGCCTGACTACCAAAGGAGAAGAAGGCATGAATCACGTAATGAAGAGGGAGTCTCGATTGGTACTGGTAAGAAGGAGTTTATACCCCTACATAAAAGCAGCACTCAGCAAAGAGCCCCTGGAAGAGGCAGAAAAGAGACTGCAAAGGATGCAGAAAAAAATCCTGCATCATCTACTCGTCGAATTTTTAAACTAGTGGAACAATCACAGGACGATCTAAGGTCACGTAGGTCTGCTGTCGCTGAACGACAGACCAAAAATCTTTTTGACCAAAAAGGAGACAGGCTAGAAATCAGTAGGGGACAACAAAGAAGAAAGTAGCCATCACAAGGACTAATTACAGACTTCTTCGAGGATGATAAGACGAGTATGGCATGTGATCCTGCTTCTTTAAAGCTAGGCTCGTGGAATACCAGGGGTTTTAAGCAACTGACTGTTAAGTCAGATGTTGACCTTACAAGCTTCGATGTGTTGTGCCTACAAGAAACATGGCTGAGGGAGAAACCCACTTTAGATGGCTACCAACCGATACATTCACCGGCATGTAAAGAAAATAAGGGTAGATCCAGATCAGGACTCATCATCGCCATTAGATCGGGAAGTGGTCTTAACCTGATAAAGGTGCTCAAAGCAACAGAGTTTATACTTGCAATAACCATCGCATGGGGCCCCACCCTAAATTGTATGGGAAATGACTCTCAGGTTGAGATACTGCTGGTCAATACATACTGGAACCCGAAACGGGTGACCAGTGATCATTATATCACACAAATGGAGACTATAATTGATGATCACTTAACATCGAGCAATTCCAGTAATATCATTCTTGTGGGAGATTTGAATATTGATCTTACTAAAGGCCTAAACTCTCCTATGGGGAGAGCCCAGAGATGGACAAATTTAATAAAGTCGAGAGATATACATAATCTCTTCCAGCGACCAGTTTCTAAAGAGGACCATATCCCCACATGGGAGCAAAAAAGTCAAACTGCTATTATTGACTATATTCAAGTCTCACGTAGCTTATTAATAGTAAAGGAATCATTTGAGGTGATCAGGACCAAGTACAGTGACCATAATATTTTGGGCTTTACCTGGTCCTCGCCAAGACTTGAAGCTTGTTACACAACTTCTAACCTGGAAGTAAACCAAAGTGGTATAAGGTTGAGGCTGCCTGAAACAGCAATTGTCCAGCTGACACGGTTGTACGTGGAGGAAAAAAGTAAGAAATCAACTGGGGTCAGTGTATCGGTAGACTGTGTTCCAGTCCTCTCAATATTTGCCTCCACAAAGGGAAAGAAGTCGTCATCTGCAAACCCACCCAAGAATGTATTCAACGCACAGCTAGCAGAATGGAGAAAATGGGTGAGAAAATTGAAACGGGTAGCGGCAACTTCTAAGTCTATACAGAAAAAAGAAGAAGCAATTTTGGCAGTTAATAACTACAAATCTTGGCTAAGGACATCTAAATTCCTGCATGCCCAAGAAGATGCTGAGACTATTCTACGCAACATTTGTGGAAAGAATGCGCTGGACCTTTGGTCCCTAATCAAGGGGGATTCGAAAGTGTTGAACCAAGCTTTGCAAAATTCAATAAGTGACCAAAGATGGGTATCTCATTTTAATGATCTTTATGGTGACCTAGCGTCATCTAAAAATCCTCAGATAACCAGACGAAAGAGCTCCTGGGCTATTCCAACTTATCTTGAGACGATCCAATGGAAAATCAAAAAGCTTAATGGTTCTAGAGCAGCGGGACCTGATGGCATTACAAATTTTGATCTGAAAAAAATTTTGGAAACTTGGTCTGTCTTCATCAAAGAGGTATTCACGATCTGTGTCAAGCTCTCAGAGATCCCACCATCTTGGAAGAAGGCAATTGTGGGGCCAATTTTTAAAAAGGGCTCAAAAGACAATCCTTCGAACTATCGCCCTATAGCGTTGTTGGACACAATAGGAAAACTTTTTGGAGCGTTGGTCTGAGACAATCTACAATCCTGGCTACCTACATCAGCCCTGTTTGATCCATTACAGGGGGGCTGTGTGGAAAACATTGGGACGACTGCAAATATCCTGGCAATGAGCACACTAAAAGTAAAGGTATCAGAGGGCCGGCCTAAAATATATATGGCATTTATTGATCTGGTACAGGCCTTTGACCGAGTAGATAGAACGCTACTGTGGGCCAAATTACATCACCACGCCTGTTCTCTTGAGATCTTGGATCCAATATAGGCCCTCTATTCAGAAACTTCAATGTGCGTGCGCTTAAATAACTTGGGTCGGCTTTCTTCTTGGATCAATACAGGGAGAGGGGTTAAACAAAGATGCCCATTGGCCCCGGCATTGTACAACGCCTATATAGCGGACTACAAGGACTATGCGGATAGAGTTCGCTCATTCCCCCCGACATTGGGAACAAGTGAAATATCAAGGCTTCTATATGCAGACGACATTATCCTCATGGACCTTACCCTATAGGCCTACAGAGGCAGATCAACAACCTTAATGCATATCTCAAAGAAAATCAGCTCCAGATGAATCTTGATAAAACCAAATTAATGACTTTTGGAAAGATGCCCCGGGACGTGGAGAAATTTGTTTGGTCAGTGGATAATAAGCAGCTTGAAAGTGTAACCAATTTCAAGTACCTTGGCATCATCTTAAACAAAAGCATTAAAGAAGTGCCAATGCAGGAAAACATAATGACGAAAGCCCGTCTCCTCACAGCGCAGTTGCGTGCAGTGGGCGCTTCACACTATTACCAGTACTGACCTTCTATAGAACAAAGGTAGTACCCAGCCTGACTTATGGAGCTGAAGCACTGCCAAACATACCAACGAACTTCTGGGCAAGAGTAGAGGGACTTTATTGGAAAAAGGTCCTCAATCTCCCACAGTCTTTCAGTCTCTTCCAATTGCACTGATAAGGACGGAGCTGTCGCTTCAATCGTTGGATTCTATTGTGGCCCGCAATGAAATTATGCTTTATCACTGTATCGCAAAACTTTGTTACCCTCTCCGCCACTGGAAATACATCAGTAAATAATGTCAGGATCATGCAAAATGTTGTCGGATTGGTCATTAAGGATACAGACATTGCTAAACTGGGCGAGTAGCTCCAGTGAGGAACTCATTATCAATCCTGTAAAGGTAAAACAGCGTATTATGGAAAGAGACTGGATCGATACACTGGACAAGGCTTCGGCTACAAAACTGATACATGATTTACCTTTGATCTGGCCGAAAATCAATTCTCTAAAACCTTATTTGTCAAAATGTCCTGACAAGAAAGTTCGAGAGTGTTTCTTGAGAATCCGGCTGAACATCATACATACGAAGGATGTTTTGTCAAGATGGAAACAGTCGGAAGAAAAATTTTGCAGATTCTGTCAACTCCGGGAAGAGGTAGAAACTATTAAACATCTGCTGATGAATTGTCCAGGGGTGTCGGCTTCTCGCACATTACATCTAGGACCTTTGCTCAGAAATGTACATTCTTAAGATGAAGTTGAATGGTGGTGCTGACTAATCAGTGGAGAAAAGACGACTTTGGTCATCGCAGTGGTGGGCTTTTTCCGAGATATTGGCTTAATTATCCAATAGAAAAGGGACAGTAAATGCCCACACAAAGCCATAAGCAACAGAACATGTTGGCCAGGCAGTTTTTTGTAATTACATCATCGGAGAACGTTGTTTTAAATATGCAATTGATATTGATTATTTAGAATGGTTTGCACTTTATAGAGATACGACTGGGAATGAATGAAAGAATGAAACAGAGTAAAGTGATGAATTAATGTCAGCATTTTGGAACAGTCTGGAGTAGAGGGTGTTTTCAAATGTTTTTTTAGCTATTTCAGACAAAATGCAATTGAGCTGTATGAAAAGCAAAGTATATATGTAATGAATATAGACTATTTTCGATACATTGACTAAGAGAACAAATAAATACATTTGGATTGCTAACCAGAGTAGTAAATTCCATGTCTCCTGGCTTGTGAGATTAAATGTTTATAGAAGGTATTTTTCCAGGGGTAGTCACATAGCCGTCTTTACCCTGGTGTCTCTTGTTCAGTAAGTTAGAAGCATGATATACTGGGCCAGAGGCCTTGATAGGGGGAGACTTGGCTTGGGGCTGTCTGGTGGGTTTGCGCTGGAC
Source organism: Ambystoma mexicanum (assembly GCF_040938575.1). Taxonomy (NCBI): domain Eukaryota; kingdom Metazoa; phylum Chordata; class Amphibia; order Caudata; family Ambystomatidae; genus Ambystoma; species Ambystoma mexicanum. The sequence continues at coordinate 1,489,195,568 of NC_090921.1, forward strand.
ACGTCCTTGGACACTCAGAGGGGGACTGCCTGTCCCGACTCCTGGCAGGTGGGTCAACAGAGGGGTTGACCATCCCTGCCTGTGATCTATCTGCCTGTGGCGATTCTTACCTCATACTTACCTCAGACTGGACTAGACTGGAGGGATACTCAAAATTGGGTTGGAGACATCTGGCTTTACATGCAGGAGGAACCTCCCTGAAGATGGTGAAAGGCCAACAAAAGCTAGAGCAGTGTATGAGAGGTAGAAATAAGCAGCCCAAACAGAAAATGTCTACCAAAGAGATCCCTGCCCCGGCCCGCCAGAGGAGCTGGTGACCATGGGATAACTATTGGCAGCCATACAGGATTCTAGGAGTTTGCTCGAGAATAAGGTAAAGACCATGATGGTGAAAGAGTCAAAGAAGCGGAGAGGAGAGTGGGCGAAGTTGAGGGCACAGTCATAACATTGCAGGTCTGGGTAAACGCGCTCACAGCAGCAACGAGAGCACTCGAGACCCCAGCGGATGACACAGAGGGCCTTCCTGTTGGAGCAATATCAGGATCCTGGTGATAGCAGAAGTAGAGGAAGGTCCCAGCAAGGAGCTGCATCTAGAAAGGCTATTCACGGATGTGTTAAAGATCAGTGGGGTGTCCATGTGGTTTACTTTTGAGATGGGGCACAGAGTTCCAGGAAGAAATCCCCCAGTTGAACTGCACAGGCCGGGATGCAATTTGGCAGGATGCACGCAGGTCATCAGTCTACAAGGTGAGCAGTATGTGCATCATGGTTTTCACAGCCTTACTCAGGAGGTGCAGCGACAGCACACATCCTATGAATGAGTGCAGAGAAGGTTTAGAGACGTAGGTCTGAAATATATGATGTTTTTTCCTGCAAAGCTACGAGTTCTGACAGATGGCCACTCCCTTTTTTTTCACTATCAGGCCGAGGCATGGGACTGGTCAGACTCTAAGTATGGGGATAAAGGGAACTCCAAATGCAAGAGGTGCTGCGGCTGGGTTCAAGTGGAGAGAGTGCCCCCCGCCACTCGGGAAGACTGACAAAGGAAGAGGAGGTTGGGAGAGTGTGCGTAACAAAGGATGGCATGCTTGAACTGAGGCGGGACGTGAAGGCTGTGAGGACTGGTTGTGGCAGTGGTTGTGTCAGCAGAGCTGGATGTTGGCCTAAATGTGTTAGCTGATGGGGGAGGGGGGCACAGGCTGAGGGTAGTATAATATACAATTGGATGTGTTGCATTCTGCCCTGTGTGCTGTGGTGGTTAATTGTCTTTGAAGGTGATGCAGGGGCAAGGGAGATTTGAGAAGAATCTTGTTGAGCGTGGTTTTGGGGGCATTGGGAAGCGTCTTATGTTGGGAAGATGAGGTGCGGAGTGGGGAGGGGGTACGGTTTGGGAATGGGGGATTGTTGGTTTGGTGCTCACGTCTCCTTATGAGGACTTTAGTTGGATGTGGGTTCTCAATTGGCCGGGTGCAAATATCACAGATTGGATGGGATCGCGGGGTTATGGTTACTTAGTTGGAATGTGAGAGGGCTGAATAATGTTGTTAAAAGGAGTAAGATCCGTTCATATCTTAACAGGCTCAAAATTGATGTGGCGATCCTTCAAGAGACTCACCTGGATGCTAATGGGCCACAGGGGATTCTGAAACGTTGGAAAGGGGTGGTGGTTGGAACTACATTCACCACTGAGACATGGGGTGGCATGTGTGCATTTTGGATGCTGCATTACTGAAGGTTTCGCAGAGAATGGTGGATAAAGAAGGTAGATTTGTGGGTATAGTTGGGGAGCTACAGGGGACAGCAGTGTCCTGCTTGGGTCTTGTGCTCCTACTATAGCTGAAGCTGAGTTTTTTTGATGAAATGCAATACTTCTTGGTCTCGTATAGGACTGCCTGGCCTCTCTAGGTTGGAGATTTTAATTGCCTATTGAATGGCACGCTAGACGTGGCCGGTGCCATGGTCATCCCTTTGGGTGCTGCAACTAAAGCCTTAGCACAAGTTGCATGGGACCTCTGTCTGATTGATGCATGGAAGGTGCTGCATGGGGACGAGTGTAGTTATTCTTATTTCTTGGCGGTGCATGGATCCTACTCGTAAATTAATTATGTGTTCTCGGGGAAAGAGTAATTTGATTGGGTATCCAGTGTGAAGTTTCTGAATAGGTCATTATCGGATCACTCGCCTGTCTTGGTGGAATTGTCTCGTAGAGGCACCTGGCCGCTAAATCCTAAATAGAAGTTTCACACTCGCCTTTTGAGGATGTTGGGTTTAGGGCTTCACTGGGTGATAGCATTCGGCAGTTCCTTGAAGATAACTGAGGCACAACTGTGCGTAGGTGTACTAAGTGGGAGGTGCTGAAGGGTTTTATAAGGGAGTTAGTCATATACACTAGTGTGGGAGTAACTAGGGGCCTCTCTCAGGAAATTAAGACTCTGGAATTCAAGGTCGGGTGCCTGGACCAGGAACTAACATGAGGGAGGGTTCAGTTTGATGAGCTGAGTGCCGCAATCAGAGATCTGGGCAACGCAAGTGAGCGATTGGATAGCCACTCTTATGCTGAATGTGTGTCTCAGCAGCATTCGGAAGGGGATAAGGCACGTCAATTACTGACTTGGTTGGTTAGAAAGGAGGGGATCACGGTGGTGTGAAGAGATTGAGGCCCAGATGGGTCAGTGGTTATTAATAATGATGGAATTTGTGCTACGTTCTGGAATTTCTATGCCACATTGTATCAGGAACAGGAGGGGTTTGGCGCCCATCATGCAACTCAGTGGATTGATGAGGCTGAAGGAGCAATACTGAATGACCTTCAGAGGGAGCAGTTGTGTAGGGGGGTGGAGGTGGTAGGTCTCCACAAGTAGTCCGATACCAAGACATTCTGTATTTTAGTACACCATAAGTACATTGATGCAAAGGAATTATGTGAACAAGTACATTGAGTATAATCCTTTACACCGGCAGGCATGTAGAAGTTATTTGGCGTCTAACCGACTATAATTTGTTCCTGGAGGCATTACGGGCACTACCACATTGCAAACGGTACCCTTAAGTAGGGTACACAAATTACATTTTTACTTGCATTATGCTTCCACTTTTCAATGCAATATAGCTATACCATTAGCCTTAATGGTTTGATTTGATTTCCTATTTACAATGGGCCACCCACTTAAAAGAAGTCCCATTTATCAGAAAGGAGAAGGAAGACAGAGGTGTCTGACCCAACATTCTCCATTTGAGGTGAGGATACTAATAAATGTAGACAGTGACAATGGCAATAGGCAACATAACAGTAAATAGCTGATAGTCTGATTCTTAATTACTAGGGATTGCAGGACTTTACGTATAACATTGCTAGCCATAGCAGTACTTTTTTAACACACTATACACAGTTTGGAGTGGGTTCAGTAGACTAATATCAGGTGATTATTAAGCGAAAAATCATGATAGAGTACAGCTTTTTATGTATTATCACACTAAATAGGTATACTCTCCATTTTTTTCTGGAAAGAAGCAAGCAACTTGACGCATGAAAAGTATCAATAATATGTTTATTATGTTTATGTTTATTGAGTTTATATAGCGCTTTACGCCAAAGCGCTTTACAGAATAACAACAGGTACAGTAATGGATGAAGCATAATTTACAAACATGAAACAAACCAGTGATACAGTATTAGAACAATTTACACAGAGGAGGGAGGGGAAAGGAGGGAGGGGACGGGGGGGGGGCCCTGGGTGACCACCAACGCACTAAGGTGGTTACAGTATCCAAGTTGGGGTCATTGGAGGGAGGGAGAAGGGGGTGGGGAAGGGAAGGGAGCAGGTGTGTGTGGGGGGGAGAGGTAAGGAAGGAGAGTCCTGAATAGTCCTGAATAGCTCCTGAAGAAGGGAAGGAATTTCCCAAAATGCGTAGAGCATTTGATTTATGTATTGATGAATTATTATTTTTCGTTTCTGTTGGAAAGATAACTAAAAATATAATTTTGTACAGAAAAATAAGTTGATGGTATCTTATTCCCAAAAATGATCAAAACTGTTGATGTATAAATTGTTGAAGAAAGTCATCTCAGAAAGTTGCATGACCAAAACGAACTATTTAGATGGTCTGAAATATTGATTGGATTACATGACAATTTGGTGTGCAGGGGATGGGAGTGTTCCACCAATTTGTGGACACCTGTGTGTTTGTCTAATTGGTAATACAACCTAGTGTCAGGGTTGTCTTTCTCCCCCGCACCCAACTAACAGTTTGCCTTCAATTCTACTTTAGATTTTAGCATAAGGTGTGCTCCTACTCTATAGGGATTAGCATGGGGAGGTGTATGTGCAAGAGGTAGTCAGCACAATCCGCAGTTTACCCCGAGGTTAGAATCCAGGGAATGACATGATTTCAGTGCAAGTGTACCAGGAAATTGTGAACATGCTTGCCCCTATGCTACTGGATGTTTTATGATTTGAGAGGGGGTTTTCGCCTGAGCCCATGTTGGAGATGCTAGTAATGACACTCCAAAGAAGGAAGGGATCCAACCAAGTGCGCGTCATACCGACCCCTATCTATGATGAACGTGGACATTAAAATTCTGTGCAAGGTGTTGGTGAGCCGGTTGACTCCATTTATGCAGCAGGCCTTGGTACATCCTGACCAAAGCAGAGATTAGTTTAGGTTCATATATATTTGATTCTGGTTCCCGGGATTTCCAATGGATGATTCTAGATAGGATGGGCCTTGGGGCCAATTTTATAAACTGGGCAAAGTTGTTATGAGAGGGCCCTGAATGGGGTGATCTCCACCCAGTGGTGTCTGCGGAGGGGGACGGGCAGGGATGCCCGTTCTCCCCTCTGATTTTTGCATTGGTTATTGAGACTTTAGGTAGGGTATACCAATGCGGAAATGAGGGCATATTTTGGAATTGGGGGGGGACTAGACACTGTATATCTAAGCACGCTGACAATGTATTTCTGCAAGTACAGAACTAACTTAGGTCGAGCTGTCCGAAAGGTTGAAGAGTTTAGAGAGTTATCTGGGCTGGTGGTCAATAAGTCCAAGTCAGCTATGTATGTGCTGCCTACTGGAACTAGTGTTGAGCATTTCTGGATGGTAACATCAGTCATGGGATTTAAATATCTGGAGTTAAGGGTGAATGTGGATTGGGAGTGGATGTATAACCAGAATGTTTGGAGATTTATTGTGGCATGTGAGAGACTCACAGAATGTTGTATTAAGTGCCCCGTTTCTTCAATGGGTCAAATGGCCCTGGTGAAAATTATTATGTTGCCTAGATTATTATATGTATTCCAGGGGTCATGCCAATGTTGCTGAAGGCTGCTTGCTTCTGGTTTGTACATAGGACCTATTTAGGCTGTTGTAGGAGGGAGAGACGCCAAGGATTGCTTAGGATACCTTACAGCTTTCAGCGGGTAAATGGGGGATCAGGACGTCTGACTTCAGAGGATATTATTGGCCATCAACTTTACAGCACATGGTGGATTTGTTTGCTCAACCATATGAGGATCGCATTACGACTCATATCATGAAGGAGTCCGAACCTTGTCGAGCTCAAGAATTACTGGAGGGGAGGGAGAGGGAACTAGGTAGTTACCTCACCCCGGTGGAGACCATTGTTTGTGTTTGGTGGAAAGCCACTGGACAGGTGGGGCAGAAATTTCCCTTTTAACCAGTCATGCCTCTGGGCTGCAGAAGATTGGGGAGAGTTGTGCTTGAAAAGAAGGGGGAGACGATTGGTCATCTGGGGTGAAGACGGGTCGTAGATGATTTGTAGGTTGGGAATAGAATTTAAAAGGGTTCATCCGTCAGTTCACTTGACCATTTTGGAGTTCGCAAGGTTGATTTCAGGGGTGAGGGAGGCCTGGGGTCGGTTCCCCGAGATGCCACAGGCCAATGCTATGAATGTAACTCTGTTGCAGTTATTGGAAGGAGGGAAGCATGTGCCTGAATTGTGTGTGGCAAATAGGAATGAATGTGCTGACAAGGCACAAGGGCTCAAACTTAAATGGGTAAAAGATATCAATGAGCAGCTCTTAGATGGTGAATGAGGTAGGATGCTTGAACATGCAAAGTGGGTCTCAAGAAATGTTACATTGCAGTGGATACAATGTAAGATAGTGTGAATGGCATATATCACGCCAGTGAGGCTTGTTAAAATGGCAGTCAGAGTAGATCCCGTGTCCTGAAATTATAGGAAAGAGGCTGGGATATTTATACACATTGGTGGGAATGTGACCGGGTGGTGGGTTTCTGGGAGGCTGTTAGCTCAGAATTGTCAGAATTACTCACAATAAGGGTTCAGTTCACAATCCAACATTGCCTGTTAGTACTTCTGCCCCTTGGGAAAGGCAGGCGAGGGAAGGATGTAATCAGAGCCCTGGCGCTGGGTTTTCTGGTTGCAAAAAGGGAAATTGCTATTGCCTGGTAGGCGCAAGGGGCCCAGGATGGGAGACTGGCACAGGTCCTTCCGCAAATGGGTGAGGGCTGAGACACATTTGGGTGTCCAAACATGTCAGAGGGAAGGGACTGGGATGCGATATTCGATATGGCACGAGATTTGGGATAACTGGAGATGAATCCGGATTTATGACCACCATAATGTGGTAAGAATATTGATACTGAATATGGTATCAAGGGTAGGGGGGACTAAGGGGTGGATTGATAACTGTGTAATGACAAAGGGAATGCTGACGGGCTTGTATTATTCTTGAAATTCCTGTTACTGATGTTCATGGTCATGGATCTTTAAAGGTTGTGTACATGTATCTAAAAGAAGACTGTGTCAACACAAATGTAAAAAAAAATGTTTTTTTTAAAAAAAAGATCTCAAAATTACTGTAAGACAAGTGTGTGTCAATTAAAATGTAAATAAAATGTTCAAAACAAGATCTAAAGCAAGTGGAAGAAGAACAAACACATTCCGAGGCAGGCTAATGCAAGATCAAATACATTGGCCCTCATTATAAGTTTCCCGGTATCCCGCTGATAATTCCGGAGGGATACTGGGAAACAGACCTACCATTACTGGTGCCTAATATCCCGGTGTTACCGGGATATTCCATTTGCTGGCAATGGCAGTAAATCCTTGGAGGGAATTTCTGGCAACGGTAATATCATTGGAAGAAATAGTGGTTGTTTTTGTGCAGTGGCGGCCTGATTTACCTCCAGCTCTTGACTCAAGGTTAATCAGGTAACCCCCATGGCAAACCTGTAGTTTTGCAGTTCTGGAAAAGTGGAGGTCATGGAATAACCACCACTTTTACCAGCACTTTTCCTGCGCGGCAACACTTAAAATGAGGGCCATTATATCCCTGCTTTTAATACTGAATATGGGAAAGGTCTTTATTGAGACTAAAGCAAAAGTAGTGTGAGAAGGAGAATAAAGCAGACAAGCTGCTGGGCTTTAATCTTAAGGGAGTCTATTTGGGTCAGTTAAGCACTGAGGACAAGCGTAAAAGTGAAAGGTTTCGAAAATGTTATCAAGGTCTCTATTGCGAGGTAAGGTCCCCCACGGACATTAATAGGCAAATACTTGGACTCAGTACTGCTACCAACTAATGCTGATTTAGAATTGGAAGCCGAGATAACCCTGCTGGTGATGGGAGGCAATTAAATCTCTTAAAGTGAATAAGTCCCCAAGTTAAGTGTTTATTCAGGGTTGGGTGAGTTTACAAGACTTGAGGGTTCCTTAGTTCGTACTTGACTAGATTTTAAAATACTTTTTTGGAACACTAGTAAGGTTAGAGACAATGGCTGACGCCTCAACTTCACTGATTCATAAGGAAGGCAATACCCCATACAATGTGCATCCCCTATTTCTTTGATAAACATTGATGCTAAGATTTATTCTAAAATGCTCTGCTCTCGACTTGGATTCATCTACGATTAAGTCAATCCAGACCATTTGAGGTTTATAAAGGGAAGACAAATATTTGACAATATCCAAAGGATTGCACATTTAATTGAAAAGCCTATGAGAAGGGGTATTCCGGTGGTCATGGTGTATTGGATATGGAGAAAGCATTGGAATAGGGTAATTCAGATGTGCTTTCTGGGACTAGAATAGAGAGTTTCAGGACAAAATTCCTCAGAATGGGGAGGCCAAACGACTACGCACCTATGTCTAGAGTTAGAGTTCATTGGGCACTCCCTGACTTTTTTTAGGATTTGGAGGGACAATAAGTAGTACTGCCCTTTGTCTTCAGTTCATTTTGCTCTGAGTTTGGAATAGCTGGCCTGCAGCATTAGAGCATTAGAAGGAAATAATTAATAAAGGGGATCATGTTTGCTGCACAACAACCTAAGTTAAATATGTTTGTAGAGGACTTGCTTGTTTTGTCAGAAGACCCAGCTTGTTCCTTTCCATCTACTCAAGGGATTGGAAAGATTTAAAATGATGCTGGGAGAAGTGTTACATTTATTACTTCCTCTACAAGAGGTTAAAAGCTTTGGTTCCCTTTTGTTGGGTCGCTGAACCTATTACTTAACTCGGAGTACACATCACAAACTATGTATGGTCTTGATATGAGGTGAACCAACCTAGGATTCTTCAGAGGCTCACGTGTGACCTGGACAGATCGGGGTGATTATTTGTCTCCTGTTTGGGAAGAGTGGAGGCAATTAAAATGATGGTGTTGCCTCAACTACTCTACTTGTTGCAAGATCTGTTAGGGATGGTCCTTCAAGGGTTTTTGTCAAATTTTGACAAATTGGACCTATGTGTATATGGGGAGGCAAAGCGCCCCACCGAGCAAAATCATTACTAAAAGCCTAGAGGCACAAGGGAGGTTCCGCCCCGACATCCTTTAGGAGGTTACTACAATGCGGCCCAAACAAAGATAATTTTTTGATGGATAAAGGGCCCCATTGCTAAACATGGGTATTCATGAACAGTAGTAGGGAAATTGATGAAAGATGTATTATGGATAAGGAGAGGCAACAGGTCATACACTATGTATATATATCTACATTTACTGGTACACCCTTAAAGACATGGGATAGTATTAAAACATCTAGATTGTGACCATACTTCATTTTCCTTCGATTCCCATCCATCAGAACCTGCAGTTTATACCAGAAATGGATTACTAAGCTTTTGATGGTTGGAGGAAAGGAGCTGCTCGACACTTAGGCACATGTTTAAAGAAGGGAATGTATTCATTTGAGCAGTGCAAACATCACTCTGGCATAGAGGAATTCCATTGGTAAGCTATTTACAGATACAGCGCTTGGTACTGCAGACGGAAAAAGTACATAGAGCACTTGGAGAACGCGCAGAGTTTGAAAATTTTAGCCACACATGCACACACTCTGGATCAAAGCAACCAACCTTGAGGCTTTATGGGGTTTTCAAATCTGTGGGATAATAAGGGATGAGCTGCACATATCGATAACCCATCCTAATATTAACTTTTATGAAAGGAGCCGTTAGCCACCATTAAAGATTGTATAGGGTTTCAAATAGAAATAAAACAAGCAGAATTCTTAATAGATTTTTTGACAGTTGGAACATGAAGATAGTCCCCTTGCATCAAGGTGAATACTTTCTGTACTGTTTGCAACATTGAAGATTACCATAGCACAGAATTGGAGGAAACAGGAACTACCATAATTTGGGATGTGGATGTATAAACTATGGAACATAGTATCTATGGAGCAGATAAATGAATGAGGGACACGCATAGAATATTTCTGACTAGAAGGGGCCCCATTATTGATTTTGAACCAAGGAGGACAATGCTGGTTTTACTCCACAGAAGTTGTTTGTTCAATCTTTTTGGATAATCCCCCAGAGATCTGGTGCTGTGTAGGATAGGGAGATGTGTTGGAGGATGGGACGAGAGGTGGGTGTTGGTAGAATTGTTGAAATTATAGTGCATTGTTAGGGGTGCAGTAAATAGTTTGGGTCTGACAGAGCTGGAGTATTCTGATGCTAGGACAGTGGGCCTCATTACACGTTGTGCGGTAATGGAATACCGGTACCGGTAAAGATTTACCGGTACCGTTAATTCCCTAAGCCAATCACGACCCGGACACACCGCTATCGGCGCACCCGTAAATGACAGTGCCACTAATAGCGGCAAGGCCGCGGGCGCGCGACCCCCATGCCGGAATTAGCGCCATGGCGCTAATACCAGGCCATCACAAGCCATGCAGACATGGTATTAGCGGCATGTAAAACACCCAAAAAACCCTTACCGGCATGGCGCTAATAACGGCATCGAAAAGCACCCGTTAAGAGACCTGAGCAGTGTACCCATCAACTACAGGTGGACACAATCAGCACAGGTGCATGCAATGGAGACAGGCAGCACAAAAGAGCACACCACATCCCTACCCACAACCCTTCCCACACCAAGATGGTCCCAATAGCAGCAGCATGACATGACAGCCTTGACTACATGATAGCAGTGCAGCACCAACAACAACAGCCAGCACCAGAGTTGAGCCGTAACAGGTACCCATTCCTCACACCATACAGACGATGACAGCTATCCACTGAGGAGGTGGCTCCTAACCCCTGTACGGAACCCACAGAACCATCAGGAAGAGGACAACAATATTGTACATCCTTCCAATGACAGTACTCCGCTGCCTAAGCGGCCTGGGTGTGGCACTCCTGTACGGCCGTGTCAAAGTGGCAAAGACAACCATGGCATGTGTAGAGCATCACAAAATGTGCATATGATGGAATGTGCCTATGCCACTTGAAATTGACATGCAACCACCAGAAGAGTATGATGTGGCTGGGGATGAGTGCGGGTGGAATGCCCCGGCAGGACATGAAACAGGCAGTGCCAAGGAGGCACACGATGTGCATCAGCATCTGATACTGTAATCTCATCATGCACCAAGGTGAAATAGCATGGACGTAGATGGGAATTGTTGCCCTGGTGCATGTTTCGAGGCCCACAAAGGACCCTGACCACAATGAATGACACATACACAATAATGGAGACCATGCTTGGGTTTCAAACTCAGAACAGTGTATATTGAACATAATGTGATACTAAAGTGCATTACCCCAACTCCCCAAATACACCCTTATCCCCCTCCCCCCTCAACACACCCAAATACACCCTTACCCCCCTCTCCCCTCAACACACCCAAATACACCCTTACCCTCCTCCCCCTCAACACACCCAAATACACCCTTACCCCCCTCCCCCCTCAACACACCCAAATACACCCTTACCCCCTCCCCCCTCAACACACCCAAATACACCCTTACCCCCCTCCCCCCTCAACACTCCCATGTGAGTCTCATGACGTGAATGTGTCCATTGCCACATGTGGCACCCGAATCCTGGTGGGCCTATTTGCCAGTGCCTGCATCGTCATCTGGTGGTTGTGAAGCCGTGCGCCGCAGGTTCCGCATAGACCGGCGTAGGGGACTAGTATGGCGTGAACTCCCAGACGAGGAGGGGCCTGGTTCTTCCTGGGCCGTGAGTGGGCACCGACGCTCAATAACGTCTGCTATGCGGTTCATGGCCTGCCGCAGTTGGGCCATTTCACTGCAGATTCGGTTGGTGCATGCCTCCATGCCCTCCCTTGTCTGCTGTGCAAGTGTAGCAATGTCCTCCCTCAGGCGGGCTGTCTCTGCCACATGTTGCCCTACTAGGCCACTCATCTCGGTCTGCCTCTGAAAGATGGTCGAGAGGTCATGTCGCATGGTGGGTGCTGGTGGGATGGCTGATGCACCTGGACCCATTGCACTTGCATCAGGAGAGGATATCTGGGGCTCCATTTCCCTTCAGGGGTGGGTGAATCTCCATGACTACCCGGACCTGAAGAGTACCTCAGGCTTGCCAGTAAGGGGCTTGTTGGTCTGGGGCTCTGGCTATCAGCATCAATGGCAGGTGTTTCCTCCTCATCTGAAGGTGGGGCGGTGGCTGCTGCTTCACCCGTTGAGCTGGTGGCAGCAGAGTGCATTCCCTCGATGCTGCCCTCACCTGCTGGGAGACACACTTCCATGGGTGCCACGACGGGAGCAGCCATGGCCTGTGGATGCATGCAACTGGTGTTCCGGCTGCCTCTGTCCCTGTGGTCATGGTCACTCGTCCTGGCTGCCCTTGCGGATGTGGCGGTGTCCCCTGTGGCATCCCTCCTGGCTTTTTTGCTGGATGTGGGAGGAGGTGTGGAAGTGCGTGCCTCCTCAGTGTCAGTGTGTGATCCTGTAAGGGTGAGAAATGTTGACAACCATCAGTAATGGGTCGACCTGCCTTGAGCAAAATGAATACGTCATGCCGTTCTATGCATTCCGGGCTCTTTAGTGTGGATGCAGGTAATGGGGATGTTGGGTGGGTCATGCATGAATGGCTCTGTGTTGTACGGGTATGTGGTGATGCATGCATGTCTGTTTGTGGCTGGATCCACGGCATTCATATGGACACATGATTGGGGGAACATCACACTTCACTGTGCATTGTTTGATGCATACACTCACCTCCATCGGACGAAACGGCCACGCCATGCTCCATTTGTCCAACTCCCTCGATGGATTCCACCCCGATACTTGATGCACATGTCTCCTCCCACTCAGTGAGCTTGATTGGCGATTCACTGCCTCCTCCTGTGCCCGTAGCCAGGTTGCGGTTCACGGATAGAATGTTCCGCACACGGAGCCGGAGGTCATCCCACCTCTTTCAGCAGTCTTTGACTGTGCGGGTTGTGGTGCCTACCGCGCTGACCTTGTGGGCTACCTCTTCCCAGATGGCCTTCTTCTTCACAATGGTCTCCCGACGCATGTCGTTATTGAAGACGACATGAGCATTGTCTGCTGGTGTCTGCGTGAGCATAAGGAGCTCCTCCTTGCTAAATTTCTCCTTTGTTGCCGCTCAGACGATTTTTTAACGGCCTTGGGCATCTTAACGGTGTCCTTGGTGTATTTTCCAACGTGGTTCCTGGTAAGGTGTCCTGGATAAGGAGGATGGCAATGGATTGTGTTTTTAAAGATGGCCGCCGTGCTCTTTCCCGTTCCGGTGCGATGACGCTATTTCCGGTTCTGCAAAATTACGGTAACCGCTATTAGCGGTGACCGCTAATGGCGGTCACCGCTATTTGCGAAGACCGCTATTTGCATGTGGCGGCAGGTCGGAAGTGCTAACAGCGCTTTCGACGATGCCGTTAAGGGACTTTTGCGGCATGGCGATAGGCTCATTACCGGCATGGCGGTAGGCTCGTGCCCGCGATCTCGTAATGGCACGCAATTTGCGGCCTCTTGCGAGGGCGGACACGCTAATTACGCCATGCCGGTAATTAGCGATTTTTATCGCCTACCGTGTAATGAGGCCCAGTGTGTTTGTCTGGAAATGAAGGAGTGGTACGCTTCATGATGCGTTTTGGAAACTGTGGCAAGATGACTTGTACGTGTGGCGATTTTTGCCAATAGGTATGGGGAGGGTTTGGGGTGGAGGGAACTGGTTGTTACATTTTTTTCTTGTTGATGTTTCACAGATAAACCAATAAAAAGATTTATTAAAAAAAAGAAATATGTGGTTTTCCATAATATGATTATGTCAAGTTTACTTGTACCCAATCCATGTATCAGAGAGTTGGTGGTGATAAGAGATTTGTCTTGCACCCCCTGTGTGGTTGGGTCATGGTAAACTCTCTGTAGTTTTGCAGGTGCACCTAGATGCCAGAAAACACTCAGAAATTCATTTCTTCAGGTAAGGCAAGTACGCTTAACTTTAAACCCCCAGTTGACTAGTTTAAGAGTACAATGGTGACTTCACAGATGTGGTTACTAATGAAAGGCAAAGACTGTAGCACCAACTGTAAAAACATAACAAAGTGCAATATTGTATATCACCTGCAGTCCGGGAAAGGATTTTCTTAAGAGATTTTGCTATATGTGACAGTTCTAAAATTGTTAACAGTATAGGTACCCTTGTGGACAATATTATGTCAATCCAAGATAAAAGCAAAAATATGCTGGAGCAAACATCGATCTAATATATGAACAAAGAATATGAGATCATCAGTGGTGCGTCATCTCATCGAACACAATCATCAAATATTACAGATGTAAATCTTGGAGGTTATACAAACAGGAATAGAAAATGGCAACATCACACAATGTCAATCAAAGGGAAGACATATAGATTGACAAGTTGCAGACCCAGGGGTATGAATGAGGAATGTAACCTTAACTGGTACATATAAGTGATGAACTCTCTAAGCTGCAAAGTATTTCCGCAATAGGATAACTGTTTCCAGTGTGGGTAATATTGACCATAGTAGGATTGGATTGTGACAGAATCCTTGTATAGATTCCTGTTGAAAATGTAGGTACATAATGCATATTCCTGTAAGGAATTTGGTGTTGTAGTAAGGTTTTTAGATCTATTTGGTAAAAAGAAAATATACCTTTCTCACAAACATGTGAGCTAAATCATTGTGGTTACGTATCAATAAGCTCTCCATTAACTCCTAAAATTTGCTGTTTCCTTTCACTTTAAGATGACCCCCCTTCACTTTAAGATGACCCCCCTTTGGTGTGGGCAACATCAACCTTAGTATGATTGGTCTACTGAACAATAATCGTATGGACATTTGTTGAACATTTTGGCGTGGTTATTGAACATTTATATCAGGCAATTGATGAAGGATTTGTAGTTTTCACACCCTTTTACTAACAAGTAAGTTCACCTTTATTTACAATCATGATAATTATTTTAAAAAATGGCCAGATATGCATACTTTTTTATCAACTGTCTTCATTAAAAAAATGTCAATGTTTTGCATTTTCTGATTATTTTTTACCTTCACACATAATTTCTGTCCACGCAGCACCCCAGCGCGAGAACATCATCACGCTGATGACTTCACCACCATTATGACATAATTAACTAAGGTGAGTGTATATTTTCACTTTGTAAACTTTTAGTATCAATTGATTTGCACCTTGTTCATCAATGTATTTAGGGAATGAGTCATTGATTGATGATAGAAATTGATGTATGCATATTCCTTTTCAGGTGCCAACCTAATTCATGGGGGGTAGTTTGACCTTGGAATGTAATTATTGATTTATTTATCGTGCATTTGTTAGGAACTTATACAACAAGTAAATTGTGTTTCAAAGTGCCCACAGGGAAACAAGGATCGAACATGGGATTGAAAACAATATATAGACTGGAAGAATACTAAACCTTGTGAGTATTCAGAACATGCCAGTGCATATATATATATATATATATATATATATATATATATACATATATTCATTGATGAAACATTGATCAAATTTGTCACGGGATTACCTTCCTATCTGAGGGATACTAAGGATTTTCTACAACATGTTACTAATACACCTTGGGAGGAAGGTTTACTTTTGGCCACTTTAGATGTAGTTTCGTTGTACACATCTATCAGCCACACTGTTGGTATATCTGCATGTAAACACTTCTTGGACACTCGTTCTTTAAACTACCTTGGACATAGCACCATGATCTTGGATATGCTTTCATTTTGTCTACACAACAATGTTTTTCTTTTTGAAGGCCATTTCTATCGGCAAGTAAGGGGGACTGCGATGGGTAGCACCTTTGCACCATCCTATGCTAATCTCACAATGGGGTGGTGGGAGGCTACTTTCCTTTCTGACCTATTACTATCTTTCTTTCCGACACAGATTATTTCTTGGTGGCGGTTTATCGACGATGTCTTTATCATTTGGAAGGGCACCGAAACTGATTGGCTTTCATTTGTTAAAAGTATCAATAATAACCAGGTCAATCTCAGCTTTACTGAATGCCATAGCCGTACTAAAATTGTTTATCTGGATGTAACTGTTATGATGGATGACTCAGGTATTAGTACGGCATTACATAAGAAATCTACCAATACTGGCTTGCCACTCCATGCCAATAGCTGTCATCCTACACCTTGCAAAAAATCAATCCCTTATGGGGAATTTATTCGATATCGTCGCAATTGCTCCAACATTGCATGTTTTGATTATTATTGTGCACAAGCAGCTATGGATTTTCTGAAGCAAGGTTACCAAAAAAGAACAATTGAAACGGCATATCTCCGAGCTCGTGGCATGTCTAGAGATGCTTTGATTTATGATACTGGTTCTAAAACTGTGTTAAATGATGATCCTAGACTCATCATTACATTTGATACTTCGTCCAATGACATTCGTAAAATCGTGGCAAGACATTGGCATGTTCTCACCCTTGATGTTGACTTGACGCCCATTTTGGGCAAGCGTCCGACTATGATTTACAAACGTGCTCCTTCTTTAAGGGACAAACTTGTGTCTAGTTTTCTACCTCCTATGGGCAAGATCCAGCGTTTCAATACATGGCTTCCAGCCTCTCATATAGGATTCACTAAGTGTATGAAATGTAAAGCATGTGCCCATGCTATTGTCAAGAAATTCTTCCTGCATCCTATCACACAAATCCAGCAGATGATACGTCATTCTATTAATTGTGACACAAATTTTGTTGTTTATGTGCTTTCGTGCCCTTGTGGGCGTTGGTATGTGGGCAGTACTACCTGTAAACTAAAACTCAGAATTCTGCAACATCTGAGAGCCATCAAGAATTCTGAACCGACATATCCTATGGCCAAGCATTTTAAATCTGTACACAACAATGATGCTAACTTGTTAACATTTTTCGCTGTGGCACATGTACCCCCTCATCCGAGGGGCGGTGATCGTACTTTGAGGCTGAGACAACTCGAAACCAGATTCATCTTGGATCTTGACACTAAATTTCCCAGAGGTCACAATGTAGACGAGGAATTGTATACCTTTTTGGGAACCTAATTTTGTTCCCATGTGTATTTTTCATTTTCATTATTGCTTTTTCCTTGTCATTTATGCTTTGTTTTCCATTGTTGGGGTTATCTTGTTTCTCTGGTTTATCACTTTTGTATTTCTGTATTCCTGCTCCATTTTCGATGGTTTATTCGCAGGTATTGACTGATCTTTTTCTGTTTTTGCACTTATGCTTATCATTTTGTCTTACCTGTCTGTTTTAGCTGATTATTTTGCAATAGGGGGAGCGCTTTCTCAACTATGTTTTGTTTATTTTGGGGACTTATATGCAGCCCTTTGTTTTAGTTATTTGTGTCATTCCCTTCATTTCCTGACATTGCTTTTTATTATCTTTCAATGTTTTGAAATTTCTGTTCTAGTCTACTGTATGTTCTGGATCTGTCATATTGCGTTTGTGCCTTCAGCTTTAGATACTTTGACATCATGGTTTGCACTTGCTCTTTGATGATTTAGCTGCTAATTTTTGCAATTTTGCACAGTTTATCAGATCGATGCACTAGCACTTTATTACATCCTCCACTTTGGAGGTTGGATAGGCATACTGTTGCCTTGCTGCTTTATTTTGCTCATTTGCACTATATAATCGACATTTGATGTTTTAGCTGCTATCTTTGCTGTTTGCATCAAAAAATATTTTGCTGGCTGTATCATCCTGCTGCCAATTTTTAACATTTAGGTCCAGTTCTACTGTTTTTAACCTGGTTTTACATCTAATCGTGGTTGACTAGTTTTATTGTCATTGTATTGCATTGTCTATTTTTAGTGTTGGGAATGACTTTTTTCACTAGGCTGACTATGCATTTATATGGGGTGATTTTTTTTTTTTTTTTTTTAATGTTGGTTTATTTATTTTGAGTGTGGCTCATTATATCTTTCATGCTATGCGATCATCACACTGTTATTCCATACACTGTGTATTGATGTGTAGTCAAGTCCCCTTATATGTATTTACACATGTTTGAGGGCCCTTTCTGCTTAATTCAGAGACTGTGGTGTTGTATACTTCAATTTAAAACCCGGGTCAGCTTGAGATTTTCTCTACTGATCATTGATAAAAGCATCTGCAAAGCACTGTGCTCTAATCTTTTAAGTTTTAGCATATATGCACACTCCCTTCCAACATGGCCGCCCCTGTTCCCTTGGAGTTGGTAACAGCCGTTGCCATCAACATAGTTGAGGGACTATTATTGATGATGTATTCACACTGTCCAACCCTCTCCCCCTTACGTGATCAAGCGCTCAGTATAGCGCGAAACGCGTTGTTTGCAGGCTGCTGCCCCTAGGTATCCTGTTGTTGTTCTGTCTTCTATGTGCTGCTATGTGTCGTGCATTTGTTTTTTGCACGATGCTTTTGTTTTTTAACTTATTAAAACATTAAAGACATCAGTAATTCCTATACTGTGTCTGTTTGTTTTTTCCGAACCTTTTTGAACCTGGCATTCATGTTTGTGCCTGCGGGAGTGCGATTCGTTCTTTCCTCCCTTTTTTCTATATATATATATATATATATATATATATATATATATATATATATATATATATATATATATATATATATATATTCAATGAAAAAACTTTGTTAAAGGAACGTTATGGTTAAGTTGCACTAATAGAAACCTATGAAATTCAATTAAAAATGTTATAGGGACGTTATGGTTACAAGTAAAACCGAAAACCCCCAGAAATGTGGCAGTTATGGTAAGCTAAGAAACCATAACTCGTGCCACCACCGTGTACTGCTAAGACTAACAGCCAGGACATCAAAGGTGAGAGGAGGTACAGGGAAGCATGGAACAGTGAGTTTAAGTGCAGAGCAGTAGTGGAGGGAACAACATTTGTGTAAACAGTGTTTGTTGACTAGGATAAGGAACTTGAAAAGGGAGTGGTTGTACATAGAGAGCCAAGTAGCATGTTGGTGGTAGGGATAAGTGGAGCATATCTGGGTAGGTTGTAGAGAGAGTGGGTAGCAAAGTTGAGGGATTTGTCTAGAGGGAGGAAAGATGGAGGGGAAGGCCAAGGAGTAGGCCTGAGCAGTAGTCAAATGTACTGATCACAAAGGTGGAGATTAGAGTGTATGTAGAGTGGCTAGAAAGAAATTGACACATTTCTGAACGTTGATGAGGTTAATACAAGCAGCAGAGGCTGTGGTTGTAATGAATTGTTGCAGTCAGAGGTCTCCATCAGGGAGGACCCAATGGTTGCGATCCTTGTCGGGGGCTGCAAGAAGGTCAGGTAGGAAGGAGATAGGAGAAGGGAGACATGGCATTGGGAGCCTGGGAGAAAGATGCCTTCTGTTTTTCAAGAGTTCAGCATGAGGCAACAGAGAGCCATCCAATGAAGAATTGCAATGAGACAGTTGGTAATGTGTTCCGAGATGGCTGGTGTGAAGAAGGGAAAGGAGAAGAATGTGAGTGTCATCAGCAGAGAGGTGATAGTGAGACCTAAAGGATGAGATATCTCTTCCTGTGTCAGAGCTTTAGAGGGTGAACAGCAGAGGCCAACAAACTGATCCTTGGGGACACCAACAGGGAGAAAGGTGTGGTCAGGGGTCACAGCTAGACATTTAAGGTATTCTTGCAAATTAGAAATATACCTTGTCAGTATCTCATGCAAACTTGATGCAATGGCAAAAAGTAATTTTCCTGCTTCTAACAATATGTAGGCCTTCCAAAATGTACTTCAAGGTCTATAAAAACTCCAGTTTCATACACAGTTGAAGGATCAGAACGTTTGGTGCACATGGCATAATTGTAATATTTCCTAATAACCTTTTATCCCTGAAACCTGTAACTATCATTCCTAAAGACTTACCTTTACAGGTCAACGTACCCAAGCATTACCATTTTGCATGCTACAAGCTACCCTTCTTCTTGGTGGAACAGACAGTTGGTTGTGTTATTACAAACAAATGGATTTGTAATACTGTTCCCTCTCGTGTATGCTACTAGTCTTCTCGAGACTGCAGCATAGTCATAGCTTCAGTGCACACCTGTTCTTTTCAATTCTTTATTGTACCTTGAAAGCATACCATGTGGACTTGTGAACGTGTGAATGCTTCCATACACTCTTATCAACTATCTTGACAACCACAGTTACTACTTTTCATTTAGTATTAGTTTGCAGCTAAATAGACAGAGTATTCGCGCAAAGGGTATTCATTTCAAGTCAGAGAGGTTAAACTCAAATAACTGCACTGAAATGTTATTGATTTTCAGATACTCATCTCTTACATATGACTCAGGACTGATAGATTTTGAGGGCAGAAAGGTGTCACTAGGTTGAAATGGTAGATGTGAAATGTATTTGTATTTGTATTTATATTTCTTAGGTTTATATAGCGCTTTACGCCGAAGCGCTGCGCATTTTAACAAAAGGGTACATTTAACAATAACAATTAACAGTAACAGTAGAAGCAAATTACAATTTTGAATTTTGAATCAGACCAACAAAACAGTATGTAGAGTAATTAGAGAGAGGGGGAGGGGAGAGTAGTGGAGTAGAACTGGGAGGAAGAGGGAGGGATGTGTAGGAGGAGGAGAAGGGGAACGGGAGGGGCAAAGGGGGTGTGGAAGGAGTGGAAGGGGGAGTGGAGGGAGGTGATTAAGGGGAAGAGGGAAAGGGTGGGAGAGGGGGAGTGATAAGTGGGAGAGGAATCATGGCGGAGAATGGAGAAGAAGAGATTTAAGGGACGTGAAGAATGAGGAAAAGGTAGGAAAAGAGCAGATTGAGAGAGGTAAGGAGTTCTAGTGCAGGGGAGCTAGGAGTTGGAAGAAGCGGAAACGAGAGGAGGCACAAGGGGAAGGAGGAGCAGTGAGAAGGAAGTGTTCAGCGGAGCGAAGGGAGCGAGATGGAGTGTAGAAAGAGAGAAGGGAAGAGAGATAAGGGTTAGCGAGATCATGGAGAGATTTGAAGAGTAAGCGGAGGAAATGAAATTTAAGATGGGAGTGAAAGGGAAGCCAGCCAAGGGAGGAAGGGGAAGCAGAGATAGAGTCTCGGGAGGTGAGGCGACAGAGGGTACGGATGGCAGAATGGTAGATAGATTTGAGGGGGTGAGAAGTGAAGTAGGTAGACCAAAGAGTAAGGAGGAGCAGTAGAAGAGGCGAGAGAATATAAGGGAGGAGATAAAAAGTTTAGTGGCATGGAAAGTAGGAGAGGGGCGGACCTTTCGAATATTATAGAGGTGGTAGCGACAGGCGCGAGAGGTGAGAGAGATATGGTGGGAAAAAGTGAGAGAGGAGTCAAAGTGAATGCCTAAATTGCGAGCGTGGGGGGAGAAAGTAAGATTAGAGGGGGGGAATTAATAAAAGGAGGAGGAGTGGGGGGGAAGGGAGTTGGAGGGGAAGAAAACTACTTCAGTTTTGTCAGAGTTAAGGGAAAGGAAGCGAGAAGACATCCAGTTTTTAATGGCAGTAAGACAGGAAGAGAGTTTAAGGTGGAGGTCAGGAGAGAAGGAAGAGAAGGAAAGAAAGAGCTGCGTGTCGTCGGCACAGAAATGGTGATAGATGCCAAATGAGGAGATAACAGGGGCAAGGAGGGAGGTGTAGAGTGAGAATAGGAAAGAGCCAAGCACCGAGCCTTGGGGTACTCCATATTCCAGAGGCTGGGAAGGAGAGGAGCGGCCTCCCCAGGAAACAGTAAAAGAGTGGGAGGAGAGGTAAGAGGATAGCTAGTTGAGTACAGAGCCTTTGAAACCAAAGGAAGAGAGAGTGTTGAGAAGAAGGGGGTGATCGACAGTGTCGAAGGCAGCAGAGAGATCAAGAAGAATAAGGACAGAGGATTGCTTAGAGTGTCGAGCGGTGAGGAGGGAGTTCAGGATGTAAGTGAGGGCTGTTTCAGGAGAGTGTTTAGGGCGGAAGCCAGATTGAGAAGGGGGAATGAGAGAGAGATTAGTCACAAAGGATGAGAGCTGAGAGTAGGCGAGGCGCTCAAGGGGTTTAGAGAGGAATGGGGGGAGTGAGATAGGACGGAAGTTAGAGGTGATCAGGGGATCTGCAGAAGGTTTCTTCAGAATCGGAATGATAGTGGCATGCTTGAAAGCACAGGGGAAGGTGGCCGAGGAAAGGCAGGTGTTGAAGAAGGAAGTTAGGTAGGGGATAAGAAGAGGGTAGATCTTAGGAATAAGAAGGGAGGGGAAAGGGTCAGTTGGAGCAGACGAGAGGTGAGCTTTGTAGAGGAGGATGGAGACGTCAGAAGGGGAGACAGGGGAGAAGTCAGTCATGCAGGTTGTGGGGGAGAAGGAAGAAGGGGGAGGGGGAGTAAGAGGAGGAACCTATCTTTTGCTGAAGGGCAAGAATCTTGGAGGAGAAGAAGTTTGCAAAGTCAGAGGGAGAAAGGGTGGAGGAGGTTGAGGGACCAGGGGTTGGGAGAGAGAGAAGACGAGAGAGAGTTTGGAAGATACGGTGTGGGTGGGAGGCTTGGGATTGAAGAAGGTTAGAATAGTAGGAGCATTTTGCCGAGGAGAGGCCAGAGTCATAAAGGGGGTGGTAAGAGAAGTAGGAGGTTTGGTTGGAAAGTGTGGGAGATTTGAGCCAGAGTCTCTCATGACGTCAGAGGAGACGTCGCATGGAGAGGAGTTGAGGAGAGAGCCATGGTTGAGAGGGTTTCCGGGTTGGACGGAAGAAGGAAAGAGGGTGGAGCAGATCGAGTGAGGAGGAGATAGAAGAGGAGAGAGTAGAAAGTGTGTCATTGGCAGATAGTAAAGAGAAATCTTGAAGAGAGGGGAGAGAAGAAGAGCAAGTTTCAAGAAAGAGGGCAGGATCAAAGCTACGAGGGTCACGTCGTGAAAAGATAGAAGGGGAAGGCTTAGGAGAAGAAGGAAGGGGAAGGGGAGTAAGGGAGAAGGAGAGTAGAGCATGATCAGAGAGATAGAGAGGAAGTGTAGAGACAGTAGAAGAGGGGTAGGAAGAGTTGAAGATGAGGTCAAGAGTGGAGCCAAACGAGTGAGTAGGAGAGGAAGGAAGAGGGGCAAGAAGGAAGGAGTCAAGGATGGATGAAAGGGAAGAGGAATGAAGGGGAGAAGGGGAGTGAAGATTAAGGTCACTGAGTACAGTTAGAGGAGAGGGAGAGGGAGAGATGAGAGAAAGGAGGTGATCGAGGTCATCATAGAAGGAAGAGAGAGGGCCAGGGGGTCGATATATGATTAGGAAGGAGATGGGGTGAGGAGAGGAGAAGGATTTGTAAAGATACTCGAAAGAGGGGAAAGAAGGAAGAGATGGAGAGGAGGGAAAGGAAAGGTATTTGGGGTGGAAGAGGAGGCCAAGACCTCTGCCATGGCCAGTCGGACGAGAGATATGGGAGAAGGAGGAAGAAGAGGTGGTAAAGGAAGCAGGGACTTTAGTGTTGTGAGGAGGGATCCAGGTTTCAGTAAGGCAAAGGAAATGAAGGTTGAGTCGGAGGAACATGTTTAGAACTGCTGCAGTCTTATTACAGAGGGATGTAGCGTTCCAGAGAGCAATGTTGATGAGGGAGGAGGGTAGGACAGTGGGGAGGTAGAGAAGATTAGGACGGTGAGAGAGAATAGGAGTAGTACAGGAAGAGTGGGGGAGGGGATTAAGGAGGGGAGTGGAGAGGAGGAGGGAGAAGGAGAGTAGGAGAGGACCGGGGAGGCGTAGAGGGGGAGGAGGGGTAGGGTAAGGGTAAGGAGGATGGTGGGGAAGAGTTATGTCCAAAAGTATAACCAAGAGGGAGGAGAGGGATAGAGAGGTAGGGAAGGGAAGGTGGATGTAGAAGGAGAAGGAAGCAGGAGGGAGAAGGTGCAGTGGGGAGTCTAATAAGAAGGGGGAAAGAAACTGTGAATAGCACTGGGGAGAATTTGAGCGAGGGAGAAGTTAGAGGTGGAAGAGCACTGAAAAGGGAAAGGATGGCGATTGGGTCCTTAGAGGGTCAGGCGTGGAGGGCCTGGGTAGCCCTTTGTGGTAGGCGCAGACCAATTTGGACACTTTGTGGAGGCACAGACCAGGATGGAGGAGGGAACAATGGATAGCCTGCCTGTGGAGGAGGGCGGGCATTGACTTGTGGTTCAGAGAACCGGTAGCATAGAAGGGGTGGTAGTTACAGTGAGCCGGGACTCGGATGGCAGACAGTGAGGTCCCGGGAGCTGGTAGAAGGGGCTGGAAGGTAAAGAGGTCCGGAGGCCGCACTGGGGGGCCGAGTTGGGATCAGCTGGGGTGGGGCACTCTGTGGAATGGGCTTGCCTGTGAACAGAACAGTTAGGACCAGAGAGCTGGCAGAAGAGGGGCTGGAGGGTACAGAGATCCGGAGACTGAGATGTAGACACACAAAGCACTTGACTCCCACTATTTTAAGTTTATTTTTAGTGTGTAGGTGTGGTGTTTTGTATATAAATATTGCATCACTCTCACTTTCAGATGTACTTTGCTCTACCAGTGATGTCATCGAAGAGTGACGTCATCATTTTGCTCTAGTATCCAGTGATGTCAACGATGTTGACATAACTGCTGATATAAGTGATATTATATTGGATGCCCTCAGTGAGGTGAGACAGATATAAATAAGGCCAAAAGATCTATTTTCAAAGGAGCGGAGTGGAAAATGAAAGCGTAGAAGCACGGCATATTTCTTTTATGCTCCCATGTTCCACTACACGAAATGTGTGCGCCTTTCCAAGGCATAAGAAGACAGCAAAATGGAGTTGGCATCCCTGATTGCTTTCCTCTCCTGTCCTGGAACCGCTTTTACGACAGCAAGAGATGTTCCTACTGGTGTAAAACCAAAGAATTCCTGTGAAACGCGCCTTGGTTTGACACCTGCTAATGTGCAGGTGAATTCCAAAGGAATCCGTTATGAACCGCTGACTGCAACGCGTTGTTTGCACGCAGCATATTATTCCTCACAACGCAGCGAGTAAAAGGGAAGCGCGCAAAGGCAATTTAACTTTCCTTTATTCTTCACGATTACACTCTGCTTTGAGAGTGTTTAAAATAGCATGTAGGGGCTAAGCAACATGAAGTACGAGTGTGGATGGTCCCATGATTGCCATTTGCACATGGTGTACTATGGGCCCCATACTATCCTTATTAAAATGCAGTGATTGTAAATAAAAAAAGGTTATTTTCAGAAAAATGACTGTCTGATGTCCACAGACTTGGCTGATTTACTAAAAGGGAAAGCAGTTTGCTTGATGATAAAACCCATCAAAATTCCACCTGTGAAATTGTGGGCAGCTTTACTGCCTCCCATTGCTTGGTGCCATGGAGGCAATACTCTATGCAGCATCAGTTTAATAGTCCAGTAACCAGTGCTGGGTATATTAGTACATCAATTGCT
This sequence comes from Ambystoma mexicanum, assembly GCF_040938575.1. NCBI lineage: Eukaryota > Metazoa > Chordata > Amphibia > Caudata > Ambystomatidae > Ambystoma > Ambystoma mexicanum. Next base: position 1,489,220,658 of record NC_090921.1, read on the forward strand.
TGGATATTGAATACATCCTTACTTCGTTTCCTTGCAATAGATTCCACTTGGACATTAATCACCGGAAAGTAATCCAAAAAATGTCACATAAAAAAACCAACAGTAGGTTTTGCAATGTAAATTAAAATGTTAAAAACATTGGTAAAAGTTTGGTCCTACCTCACGGTCTGATCTGCAATCCAGCCTGCATCACACTGCTCATAGCCGCTCTGGTATGCGGCAAACAGTTGTTCGGCTGTGGCTATATTGGCACTGATCCTGGCACAGGCCTCCTGTGCCTTGGCGAAGGTGAAGGCATAGCGTGTAGCGCCCTCCCGGTAGAGAAAGACAACACCTAGCACAGAGAGAAGCTTTCAGTCAGGCATCCTTGAGTATAGGGGCCTGCTCTTACATTGATCAATATGGATCACAATAGGTTATATAGTTCTTACCTTTGACTTTCACTTCCACCAAGTCGTGGTCATCCTCTATCCCATGTTGGACATCACAGCGATATGTGCCAGAGTCATTCGATATCAGCTCAGATAGAACTAAGGTGACATCTGATGGGGACACGGGATAAAAGGGCAGGGCAACTCGAAACCGGTAGGCTTCACTGATCTTAACTTTCCGCCCTCGTGCCACAAGGATTTCCACCTCCTTCTCATCTGTGATGAAGCTCCATTTGACACGGGGATTACTCTGAACAACCCGGATGGCCACTGATGATGTTTCCACTGGTGCGAGGTAGGTAATGTGGCAAGGGATGGTCAGGGTACCAGACAGCACAGCGTTAATTGGTTGATTGACGGGGATAGACACTTGCAGTGCTTTAACATCTTCTGCTGGGGAAGAAAACATGCCTTGAATCAATGTGGTCATGCCTTGGTCATGATGATAAACAGACAATAAAATAGTTTTCTGGTTTTTGTCTAATTCTGCCAAAAACCTATTGCTCTCCCGTTGAGGCCAGTCTGTCTGTTTCTGGTTTACCTATACATGAGTGCACATTTGGACTACTTGTCTTCAATTTCAAAAGAGTGAAAGTCACTAATCCTAGAAGCCACACCAAATCCAAATATAAAAAGCAGTGTACATGGACATTAGAACCGAATCCCGAAAAGTAGCGTTCGCATGCATAGAATCATAGACCAGGATTTTGAAATTATCCTGGCTGCTTGTCAAATTGTTCGGATAGTTTTTGCAGGTATAAATGCTGTTATAGTAGGATAGGGACAGCCTGGCACAACGAAAAAAGTCCCTCAAACCAAACATTCAGGTCAAAGCAGCTGGTGAAGATCATCTCAAAAACACTGTCACAGCTCAAAGAAACTACTACACACTAAATATCTCTGTATCCATCAACAATTCAGGAGACTGATTTAATGTAACCCAGCTCTTCACCCAGGTCTTCGTAACCTCCCTCTCAATTCATCACACATAAGAACTCTGCACAAACCTTTAAAATGTTTTAATAGAGAAAAAACTAAATACATCAGATATTGCATCCTCTGTGATAGTCCACAACACTAATCACCCTCACAGAGCCCCTACAGGACTCTTCCTACCCAAATTATTGTCCAACTCCCACCACACAACACTTGTACCACATCAAGACTCTGAACGCGAAAGTAGTCATAGTGCTGCAGTCAATCAAGGCATCAGGAGACCCCCTGCCCAGCCGCTATGCCGCACACTCATGCTCATATTCTGACCCCCCACTCACCCAGTTACCACCTTTAATAAAAGTTGCTGCTTCTAAAAAATGCTTCACCAGGCTAGCCAAATGCCAACTACTTTTCCATGGCAGGCCTATCATGGATCACCAAAACACGTGAGGAAATTATCCTTGCCCAGTTCTAGTAAATGAAGGCACGCCCAGAAGTGCTTGTGCCAGAAAAATCGACAACCCGCTAAGGAAAAAAGGCCATGAGATTCTTGCAAGGAAAACAAGTTTTAATCACACAAAAAATAGTTATGCCAGCAAAGAACTCTGATGCTTAAGAACGTTCTGCTGAAAAAAGGTACAAGCAGAATGTTATAAGGAAACAAAAGTCATCATTGACGTAAACATACAGTAAAAACCCACGTGGCTGGTTAGTGAGATGCCAGGCCTTTGGCCCTAACCCGTTCAGCTGTCTTCCATCACGTGTGGTCTGCTGGGCTCATCATCTCCAGAGAACCAAGGTCGAGTTTGCAATTAGTTACTATGAAAGACAATGTTACTCTATCATTATGGCGCGCACCTGGGAGGCTTGGGCACTGGCACAGGGGGAGGCTTAAGATCACGCTGACCCACACATTCTTCACTTATTCTGTATCACACTAGCCACACCCAAGGCTTCCACCATTGCTTTGGACTATAATTTATTCCACCCTGTACCTCACATTACAAATCTTGTCATTGTGAAATAAGGTGGAAGGGTTGTATTCTTTTAGATATTTTATGGCCAGGTTGGTGGTCTGGGGTCACCTACTATCGTGGAATTCAGAGGTCTTGGACTGGGTGCCATAACTCATGGTTGGCTGGGTGGTGGTCGCGGGCCTGATTTATTTGGCCTGGCTGTAATGAACGTGCACTGCGAGGCATTTGGTACGGTCTTGCGGCCTTGCAGGGCACATTCCTTCTCATATTGGCAATATGTGTGGAACAAAGAGGAGTTTCACACTGAGTGTGTCTGTCTATCATCAGTGCTTGGGCCTATTCAGGTTTCTTCATTAGGTTCGTGAGCTGTGTCTACCACGTAGCCTTGCAGGCCCAAATGTTTGTACCATAACTACAAAATGGCACCTGTTTATATGCGCACACTAAGTCTAAGCATCTACATTTCACATAGTATTGTGTTCATGAACGGTCCCTTAATATGCCCCCTGCCACATCACACGTGTACTTATGGGATTTGCCTTACTCTAAAGAGCCTAAGGGGGTGGGATAGGATCATCTCGTTCCCAACATAATGTATTGCAGCCCATGCCCTTCTGAGGTTATGTCAATCATGGTGATGACAGTGACAGAATGCAAAATCTGCCTTAGTCTCAGTCTGGGAAGAGGACAACAGCATCCCATCAGTAGAGACCACCAAAGACTTCTCTGCAGCAATCAACATAGTTTTAGCTCTGTTCACCTAAACCCGATCCAGTCAACGGTTAAAGGTGCACAATTAGCCATGAAATTATTTGCATCCTTTCCATCTGACAGCACTCTAAGCACCAGATTGGTGGAGCTATCCTTTCACATTTTCCCATACCCAGGGGATTACCACAAAGGTCCATGTATACCCCATGCATCTTTTCAGCACATATGTGAACTCCAACTTTGGACTTCTTCATGCACCACAAACTAGCTTTTCACTGTTATACAAATGATAGACAACCTTATTGCCTTGTCACTGGTTAAATGTCCAGAAAGCTGCCTACTAAGGTATCAAATCAATTGAGTAATCAATGGGGCAGAATATGCTGAAACAGAAAGGCTCAAAAACACAAATATTACTGCTACAGCCTCTTCGCCTATGCAATAGCCCCACCTATTTTGATGAACCCAGAAGTAATCTAGGATGCTGTTCCAAGCTTTAACTCACTATTGTTGGCTGGGTTCCAGACCGCCTTCCTCCATCTTAAAATACTTGCACAGTCACTAGCATTAATGATGCCAGTGGTGTTATGCTGGATGGCCCCAAACATAAACTGCATAGATTACAAAGATTCATAATGCTGTTTAGATAATGTGTGAACTCAGTGAAAGACAGCCAATATCAATGTTCCTCAGAGGCCTCTGTGGTTTCCAGTGTGGGAGAGTATTGTTGTCAAAAGAATATGCATTTATGGCACGCCATATTACCCACAAGACAAAATAAAATAGTTCCAGCCTACCATTGCTCTTTGCTTAACTAATGTAACTATGTGGATGGTGCCCTGAATATAATTAAAGAAACATATGATAGATGTTTAACATTTGCTCCTCACATCTGTAATAGCATTCCAGCAGAATTACACAGGGCACAAAGCATCACAGGATTAAGAACTCGCCTCAACGTATACAGATTCTCCAGGAGCTAATCCAATAGTAGGAATCGGGCAAAGATCATATAGTCTACTACCAAAATTAGATGGTGCACTAACAAACCATCATGCTATCACAAAATGGTGTCACACCCTTCACTCTATACCTCTAAGCCCTGCATTTGTGAATTACTGAGAGCTGTGAACCAGCAAAAATGATGCCTAGTGCCTCCTCCTTCAATACCTAGTGCCAAATTGCTGCATCCATCAATAATTTATCAAATGCTCACAGTACCGATTAATTTAATGCCCTTTTGGCTTCTACTATGTTGGACAAACCACATGCAAACTGAACATAATATAGCATGAGTATCACTCCAGCACACCTCAGAGGAACGCTACGTCACAATTGGACAGTCTCTTCTTAGGTAAAGGAAATACCATCTAAGGGGTGTACTGGCGATAGTGACATTTGACCGACGCCACCCATTCACCATGCACAGGAGTGGTGCAGGATCTGGCTCTGTGCTATCAGTATTGGTAATTTCTGGAGATTGACGATTTTGCAATTTTTCAAACATAGGAAGTTATGACACAATAAAACATACACAAAGCTATAGCAGACCCCCACATGCAAACCTGGGCAATGCTAGGTGGTCCCGCTAGTTACAAATACTTTCTAGCAATAGTTCAAGTGCTAAAATAACAAGGAAATGGGTTTACACGGATGTTATTAATCTAAAATCATGAGTGGGGTAGAATTCTAGGATTTTAACATATGAGATTAATTTAGGGCCAGTGCCATGCCAGGCGAGAAACATGAATTGTCATTAAACATGGGCAAAAGCTGTTTCAGCATCTACTGCTGTCCGGATAGCTTGCTTCTTTTTCATCGACATATTTTATTTCTTTGATTTCCTTCCTCTTCATCCAATATGATTTCTATTTATTTCAGACATTTGTTCACAATCCCTTACCTTCCCAATCTTTCTTTTCAGCATAATTCCTTTCTACTTTTTTCCTTTCTCCCCCACATGTCCCCCTTTTTTCCACAACCCTCTTTCCCTTGTTCCTTTTTCCTTCAATGTCCTCCCTTTCCTTTTGCCCTTAATTTCCCACCAGGGTCTTCCCATTCCCCTTTCATCCTTCTCTTCTTCCATTCCCCTTCCACCTTCCTTTCTTTATAAAATGTCTTATATATTGACATTATGTGCTTCATTCAGTAAGTTAGTGATTCCTTTGTTTTAGCAGTTAGTGATTAATTTCTGTCATCAGTGAGACAGGCATTGTATCAAGAGATGACACAGACAACAGATTTAGATTCAGTGGTGGAGTCTTTATTAAATATCAGGATGGTTTAAAGCCCAACTTGCCCTTTACCTATGTTGGGAATGTCCCTACCGAAAGAAAACTAAGCAAAGTCTCGGTCCGTAAGTCCAAATGAAAAAGTCTGTGTCAAAACCTATGCTTGCTCTCACATCTATAACTAAACATGGTGTGCGGTTTCTCTTAGGCAACAGAAAAATAGTGTTAAAAAACAAAGTCTAGGGAATTCTTGGCTCAAAGTTCTCCTTGGATTCCTTATCCAAGTTAAACACAGTTCCAATAGTTACTTGTTTCAACAAGGTTCCACCAGGTCTTGAGCTTCCCTTCCCCAAGTTCAATATAGCATAGTTCATACAAAAAGGAGGTCTTGAGGTTCTCTTTACCAGGTTCAATATAGCACAGTTTACATCAAAGAAAAAGGGGTCTTTAGGTTCCCTTCCCCAAGACAGTGTTTCTCAATTGTTACAACTCTCGGGGTTCCCTTCCTCAACATTTCACTGTAGCACTTTCATAATTCCATTCATTCAAAGTTTAATATCAGAAAGCAATAGGTCCACTTGACCCACATTCTAGCTTGCTTTACCAATGGTTTAAAGTTTTTCATGGTTCAATTTCAATGTCCTTTACTTTCCTTCATTTAGGGCTCTCTGGTCTCGGCACAGTTGTCAGTCCACACGGTCCACCCATTGGAAGTCATGCAACCAGGAACCCTAGGCTTGTCACTCTTCATTCAGTTCAGTATTCAATATACTGAATTAGCAGTTTCATGCAGTTCGATATTCAATATTGATCACTTTCACTTGGACCGTTATTTGCTGGTCTTCCTGTGTCGTTTGACACTCACCGGCTCTCTGTGTCTCCACAGCAGCGGTTCCTGTGGCTCCAGCTCACCTTCTCTGCAGTGGGTAAGCAGGCCGCTACATTCGTCGGGCATGTCCTAACTTTACTTCTTGGCTTCTTGCGCCACAACACATGTGAACTGTGTCCCCTTTCTCCTTGCTGGTTCTGCAGCTTCAGCTGCCTTCGGGGCTCGGCATGGACAGCATGTCTCCCTCTCTCTCATCAAGTCAGCAGCCCCAGCTGCCAGTCTTCTAGTTTGAAAGCTCCTGGTCCTGCACCCACCAGCTGTATGTCCTCCAGGATTGATGCCTGCATTCAGGCGTCTCAGTCTCTTCCCAACACAGCAGTTCTCCTCCCTTTTCATGTATGTGCCACCTCCTTTTATACACCTGAGCCCCATCAAGGGGCCACACGTGTGAATCGTGGGATTCTTTTGCCTGGCCATAACTTATCCAATTAATGTCCATACCTGACCTTCAGCATTGGATGGCTCTATACTGCTCTTCTTCGTCCCAATACTAGAGTGTTTTTTTGTAGTAGGAAGTATGCATTACTCCTAGTTCCTTCTTCCTCTTCTCAGTACTTGGTGAATACTCACTGGGGAAATTAGGGCATGAATGAAAATAACCCATGAAAGCTGAGGGAAGGGAGGGTAAGTCTGTGTTAGGGATGGGGGATACCATGTCTCACCATCCGGCCCTCTCGCCCCAATCCCCAAGGACCCTCCACTCAAGTGATCCTCGCTCGCTTGTCCACCCCCAGGGTCAGGATCAAAAAGCGATGGCCCATCCCTGGCCACCTGAGCAGAGGATCCCTGAAGAGTGGTTGTGAGAGTGCCTTCAGGTTTCTCACATACTCTACCGATAGATGGGTTGAAACGTGATGCTTCACAGGGGAGCCAGGAGAGAAAGTCCACATTCCCTTGCTCTCGTCCTTTCCAATGTTCCACTGAGAAGCAGTGTGGTTGAAAGCCCAGTAGCCACTGCATAAGCATAGGGTTTTGAATCTTTGCTCTGGCTAATCCAGACTAATGGAAAGTGGTATTTCAGAGGTAATATCACCCATTTTATGGCTAGTGCTTACAGTTCGATGACAGAGTAATTTTTCTCCCTGGGGAACAGTTTGTGGATAATGATTTAGCGATAAGAAGGCAGCTAGTCCTGTCGGGGAGGTGTTAGGTTGTAAAATGAACTCTTTGGAAAAATCTGCCACCTTTAAAATGGGGCTCTGACATAGGGTTTGTTTTAACTTATTAAAAGCAGATTTCATCCTCCTCATTCCATTTGACTCTTTGGGGCACTGCCCTTTTTAGTTTTGTTAAATTGTATTTTTTATTAGCCAATGTTATACAGCAGCAAAAAACTGCTTTTTTTTAACTCAATAAGAACAAAGAAAACAGCTTATTAACGGTCAATTAAAAAGGGGAAGGGTCCAATTTGATGGTAACACAAGCAAACAAATTAATAGCTTGCTATGGTAAGGGGGTTCTTCAACATGTCTGCAACCTTTTTACAGAAAATAGTAAAAAAACACCATACATGGTCAGGGTTCATGGTTCCCCTCCATATGTAACTCCCATGTTGCTAGAGAAGAGAGGGAAGGCTCCAGGTCTGCTGCCGTCCGGGCTAAGTGTCAAAGCGTGTCCAGAGTCGCACAGTGGACCAGCAGATGTTTCGCAGTTTCAATTAAAGCAGTGCCGCAAAGGAGGCACGTGCGCATAGGTCTAGGGATGTTAGTCCAGGCGCCCATCACCTCCAGGGTTTTACCAGAATTGAATTTGACTTTAAGGTACTCCCAAACGAGGGTGTTATCCACAAATTGGGAGACATAGTTCGGGAGGACCTCCCGATTGATAATACATTTGGTAAAATGGCTGCTATTCACCCTGGTGACCATGAATTCTACATACTGCTCTCGGTAACTGACATAAACCACTGTTCGTATTGCAGCTTTAAACCTGGAGTAAGGCCAACTCTCACAGGCGGTTGGAAGCAAATTTAACCATCTGCTTGCCATCGAAAGAATGCATTGAAGAGCACTATGCTACATATGTGCAGCCTTAGACCGAGAAGCTTGGAAGATCGTACAGTTTAGGGAGCCAGGCTCTGTATTGACCTGTCACCAGTATATGCCTAGAAGATGGAGCTGAAGTCTTGCCTTGCAGCAGAAAATGCCAAATTCCAGGAAGATGGGTTCAACCGGTAAACACCTGGGTAAGTGAAACAACTTCTTTAAAGGGAGGGATTCAAGTCATGACACCCCGTTGTCATTACTGAGGTGTCATACATGGTAATGGAATTAACCTTAGCCATGCATAGCTGAGACAAGATGGCAAGAGAGTAGCTGCCACCCGAGCGAGCCATTTTTTGCAGGGTTCAGACCATCTGGGAACACCTAAGTTTGACTTGGGCGAGATGAAAGTCGCCACAGAGGTCCTCGTAAAAGAGGATTCCAAGGTATTGGTTAACATTTACCAGCTCCAACCTAACCCCATCCAGATGTCAAGAGATCGTGGTCTTGTGGTGGCCAGGGGTGGAATACCATGATCTTTGTTTCATTCATTTTCACCACAAGATCCAAAGAATCTGATTATCTCCTTCAGGCATCAAGAGAGGCCTGAAGGCCCAGGGGTAAGATCAATCAGGATGATATCATCCGCATAGCCCAGCCATTGAAGGGAGAGATCTCCCAATTTAGGGGGGATAGAGATGGTATTGATGAAGGCTGGGCCCATGTCTGCCAGATAAAGAATGAACAGAAGGGGGGTTAGAATGCAACAATGCTTCAATCCACGGGCCTTCAGGTTCCAGGAAGTCGTGGTGCCAGACTGATCTAGCCAAACCTTTACCCTGGTTTCGGAATGTAGTGATATGATCATTGACAGAAGGCCAGATGTAATATTCCAAGATAACTTCTGCCAGAGCTTATTGTGATTGAGAGAGTCAAAATCTGTGCTTTAGTCGATTAATGCGTTGTATGCAGGACTCAGCTGAGTAAGCCAGGCCTGTTGGATAATAGACTGAAGCACAAGGCAGTTGGTGGTCATGCTCTTGCTCCGCTGGAAACCAGTCTGGTTAAAAGGGATGAGCTTGGACTTCACAGCCCAAGTCCAAAAGTCAGAAAAGTGCATGCGAGAGAAAAGTTTGGAGGAGGAATCGAGCATCAGGAGGAGGCGGTAATTTCCATGTAAAGATTGATCACCCTTTTTCCAGATAGGAACAATAATACTACCTCTCTAAGAGGGTGGCAAGAGTTGAGACTCTCCAATCCAGTGGAAGAGACAGTTTAATGCAGTGCCCCAACAAGCAGGGTCTTTTTTAAGGACATCACTGAAAATGCCATCAGGGCTGGGAGCCTGAGATGGCTTACTATTTGCAGTCAACTTGATCGTATCAGCAGAGCAATAAGTTTAGGACATCTCCTCCAAGGACAAGCATAGCCGTTGGCGAAGGGTGGATCTCCCCCCAGTGTTTTAGTGACATGCTCAACCTATGCCGATTCAGAGGCACCCATCAGGATGCGCTCACGATGTTCACCCGAGGCCAAATTCTAGATTTGGTGCGTGTCATTCACAAGAGTAGCATGGACCAGCCTGCACCAGCGCGAACATTCCTGAGTGTACCAATGTTGTTTAATCCATTTCCAATGGAGATGCTTAGCCTTGTTCAAGCGAGGTACACACGCTTGGGGTTCTGGTTCAGTCCCCACAATATTGCGAAGTTCTCGTAGTAGGGCCTTCTTCCTAGAAGCAATGATTCTGTCATAGGAATGCCGATGGACAGATAGCAAAAGGGTAGGGTGCTGATGGCTGGAGGTTTTTCATCTGAATAATAAGGTGACCAAGGACAAAATTACTTCCCCAGAATTGTGATTCACCTTGAGTGGGCAAATAGAGGCATCTGAACCCTCAGGAGAAGAGTGGTTGACGAAAGAGGCCAAAGCAGCACATGGAATTGGGGAGGCTTTTTCCAGTCTTTGCTCGCTCCAGGAGATACGATTTATTGTAGCGTTAACTCTTAATAACCCAGTTGGTTCGAGGGCCAAGGGAGGCTCAACCAGATTTAGAGACATCATAAGGGAAGAATGGTCACTCTCTAGAGAAGGAGAGACTACCATGTCAGCCCCCAAGGAAGGGTCATTTGCAATAAAGCCATTGTCCAGTATGCTGCTGGAACCATTACCAAATCAGGTGCAGTGAGGACGTGGGGGTCCCCTGGAGAAGAGCCATTAATCATAGAAAAGCTTGAAGAATACAGTAATGTAGCCCATTCCAACCCCCTTTTGCAGGAACCGGCAAGTGGTCCATCCTCCACTGGGCCCGACGGAGGGTGTCCAGAAACATAATTCTGATTGGGAAGGCCTGCGATCCGAGAATTAAAGTCCGATAAATACTACAGGTAGAGCAGGAGCTCAGGTCAGCAATCAGATCTCAGTTTTGGCTAAAACCTTGACATGGGGAAGCCTGTAAGGGGGATCATACAGATTGATAATCCAAATTTCCCTGCAATCTCCAACGTATGGCACGGTAAATGCAGCCATTAGGATGTTGGCGGACTTAGTAAGTAGTTCTGCCATTCTGAGAAAGTTCTTGGCACCCATCAATAACCCACCCTTAGGGTGTCCCCTGGGGCCCTGGGTGGCAGGTTTGTTAATAGAATGCCACCCACCTACCGCCACCGGTTCAGTCAGCCAAGTCACCTGAAGAGCCACAATGGAATACTGGCCAAGTTGTAAAAAAGGCCTCCTGCCTTAAAAAGGTGGCTGGAACCATGGGTGTTCCAGCAGGTGAGCGAGGCAAGGCAAGGGAACAGCTAACGGCCCTTGGGCCCACCTGAGCAGCTAGCCTGGATAGCCATGCCCAGTGGCATTCCTCCCCCAACAAGGCCACCCCGTCCCTGCTCTATAAGGCAAATTAGGGATAGGGGGCAGATTGCAGGGAGGAGCGAGCGCAGTCGTACGGCCCTTGGGCAGCCCCATTGGGCAATATCTCAAGCCATACGGGGAGTCGATGGACGTGCACTCGTAGCCTAGACGGTTAAATGAGGCAGAATGCTCTGAGATGTAAGCCAAGGTCTCCCCAGAGTGGAAGTAAGCCACGGCAGTAGCTTGATCTGAAAATTTGCAGATGTCACTGTTTTGATATCCTAGCTATGTAAAAAGCGTAAAGGAATGATGCAAAGGGAAAGGATCAAGCAGGTGAGAGCGATATAAAAAATGGCCATTTGATTTCCCAAAGACACATTGAATCAAGAGGGCCTCGGTAACAATATGAGATGGTAGCTGCAGTTGCTTATACCCAAGGGTAGGAGTGGCTTGGATTGGTGGACTCGAAAAAACAGCAGCCCTAAAACCCAAGAGGGGTGGGGGGCAGCTGGTGCCAAGTGGCCGGGGAATCCCTCAGTCTGTGCAAAGGAGTTAACAGTAGACTTCCCCATCACTTTAGGGATAGACTCAGGGGCAGGAAAGTGGTAACTACAACAACAGCTGAGGCTCTCTCCGGCACAGAGTTAGGTAAACAACAACCATTTGCATCAACAGGGAAGGGGGCAGCTCAAGGTCGAGGATAAGGTACGGAATTGTCATATTTAATCAGATCGTCATTAGCAGAGGTCACACAATTAGAGCGAGCACTGGGTATCACAGGTTTCAGGGGGGTTAAAAATGGAAAAAGGAAGCGGGGGAGACCCTCCTTTGGGATCGCCATCATGCCAGGGAGGCTGGTGGCAACAGCGCACAGACTCTTTTTTTAAAATCTCAAGTGGTTTATATAAGGAAGCTTGACGGGCAGCCGGAGAGTCCACGTCACAGGAGGAAGGCCCTTGACCGGCCCTCAAAGGGCGTTATTGGGTAAGGTGACAGCGGTGGAGCTGTTGAGATGTAAGAAACAGGCAACAACGTACAGTTAGTGGGGCAAGTGGTCAAATCGGAAAGGAGTGCCAGCTGGTGAGTGTAAATGGTTGACCAATGATCTTCGTGGTGGGCCAATGTTTGGACAAGGGATTCAACGAAGAGTTTTTGCAATCCAGCGATCCTGGGCATCCAGTTTGGCAAAGATCACATTACATTCAGAGGAAAGTTCGGATAAGAGCGATTCCAAAACATTGACCATAGCAGCGGAAGAATCACTGATGTACGTCAAGTCCAAAGATACAGAAGAGTAAACGGAGGGAAGGGGAGAAAAGCCATTATATCTACAGACAGCGACAGGATGAACAACACCATAGAGGGGGTCATCGGAGCCAGTAGTGGGGGTGGGAAACAGAATGCCAGAGGTAAAACATCACAGGAGGCTAAGGAAGAACAGGATCGCATAGAAGAAGCCTTTGAGTTGTGTTCACAGCTGGGCAGTGGGGCCAAGAGGGCTGGATATGAACCAGTAGAAGTTGCAATTGAGCATCCAGGAGAGCGGCAAGGAAGGACCAAGCAAATAGAGTCCCCCCCAGTTTGTCAAGCGATATAGTGGCATCCAACAGGGAGGGAAGAATAGTGTGGTCCCCAGTCTGAAATGAACTTGGGTTCAAATCAATCTTTCTGGTATGTTTGTCAGGCTGAGCGTCTGCTACAAAATTAGATTGGGGAACAGTCGGGGTAGTGGTCAAAAGCGCCTCAGATGAGCTGGCAGGTGACAAAACAAGCACTTTTTCTACTTTTTCAAGGGTCATAGAACCCAGGCAATGAAGGGGAGTAGAAAGTTTAGAGATTAAGTCCTCAGAAAGTTCTTTGCTGGAAAAAAAAGACGTCTTATGTGCCTTATTGCAAACTGCGGAAAAAGCTGTCATCTTAGAAGCAGGTACATTGCAGAGTTTCAGTGTGCGTTGCGGGCTGGTGCGTATAATGTGGTGGGTGTTATTGGCCGGATAGTCACGGGAGCCGCCAGAACTACCAACCTGAATGTCAGCACCAAGTGATATAACATAGCCCAGTACGGAAGCTTCAGGAATAACGCAAGGAGAAAGCTCGAAATTGGCCATATCCCTAGAAAGATGCTGGGCCACACGCTTGAAAGGGAGGTGGGGAAACGGAGCAGGAGAACGCTGCTTCAGTGTAATAACAGAGTGGGATTGAGCATAGACAATTGGAGGTGGAAAGAGCAGAGGGAACCCCGTAATCACTAAACTGTCAGAATAGACCACACATTGAGTTCACTTCAGTACTTGGGGCTGTGAATGGGTTCCTTTTTACAAGTGTACAAGGTGAAGAAACAGGCGGCACTTCCAATAGGTTTGATTTTTTTCTCCACTTTTTAATTTTTAAAAAACATTTTAATACGTTTCCTTCCATGTTTTAGGGAAGAAAAATAAAATAAAAAAATGTATACTGACCCCCCTCTGGGATGCAGCTCAAAGGTTAGGGCTAGAGGAAGTTATAAATCCGCCCCGCAGTCACGGCGAATCGGGAGGAGGGAGAGGAGTACAAAGTAACAAGCTACCAAGTTACTAACTGTAGAAGAGGTGTGGCCTGCACTCACCAGGCTAGAGCCACGTGTATCAGATCGATAGGGGAGGAGGTGATAGGTCAAGAATGTATCTGACCGCCATGAAGGGGCGACGATCCCTCCTACCACTTGTCACCCATCAGAGGAGAATTCACCTGCTCGAACTCAGTCTCCGGCACAGCTGGGCTCAGCAGGGAGACAGGGCGCGGCTGAATGAGGGCGCAACACTGCAGACACCCAAACGTGGCACAGCACCTCTGACCAAACCCCCTGCGGCAATTCCTCCTAGTAGTTAGAGGAAAGGACCCAGTGCGGGTCATGTCAAAGCATGTCAAGTCGCGATGAGCCCTGTGTCTGAATCTCGCGTTCTCACACGGCTACATCCATTTATCCGTAAGCCTAGAGGTGTTGGGAGAAATGTTTGGGATAAACCTGCGGTAATATTCCATTGGCCCCAAAAAGTCTTGCAAATCCCTTTTAGTTTATGGTGTAGGGGTTTCAAGGACAGCTCTTACTTTTTATTGTTGGAGTTGTACGCTACATTTGCCCACAAAAAACCCAGGATATTTAACAGCAGACTGGGCTGGTTTACATTACTTTGGGTTGGCAGTTGATCCGGCTTTCCTTAGAGCTCTCATGACTGTATATAGATGGTGTAGGCGGTCTTCCTATATTCTACTATGGATTTATATGTCTTGAATGCATGCTCTGCAAAAGTCTGAGTAGGGTTGTAGAATTCGGTCCCTCAGTCTCTGGAATGTTGCATGAGCACCATGTAATCCAAAGGGCAGGATTTTAAAATCGAATAGTCCTAAGAGGGTGGCAAATGTTATTTTCTCTTTGTCAGGTCCACATAGTGGAACCTGCCAATATCCTTGTGTGAGATCCAGGGTTGACAAGTAAACAGCATTACCCAAACTATCTATAAAATCGTCAATACGTGTCATTGGGTAAGCTTCAAAAGCTGAGATTGTATTCACTCTCCTGAAATCTATGCAAAATCTACAGCTACCATCAGGTATTGCCACCAACACAATGGGAGAGGACTAGGGACTGTTTGAAGGCTCTATTAAATTGGCTTTGAGCATTTGTTCTATCTCTTTAATGATGATATCTTTTCGAGATGCGGGCAATCGATAGGGTTATAAATGTACTAGCTTGCCCGAGGAAGTGCAGATGTGGTGATATATACCTCTCACATCTGGTACCAATTGTTCCCATCCTGGTCTACTAGTTTCTGTTGAATGGTTTTAAGAGTCTTATTAAACCGCTACACAAGACCATCGTATTGGTATACAGATATGTGCAATGCGCTTATTTACAATCATTCCTTTACTTCCCCCATACGTGTACTCATGGAATTAGAGCCTTGGTCTGTTAGTATTTCTCTTGGAAAGCCTCAGGAAAAAAAGGGGAGCAGATGTTTTAAAATGCGCTACGTTGTAGTAGTCTTAGAGGGAAGACCTGAGGATATCGGGTGGCATACTGCACTGTTACTAGTACATATTTGTTACCCATTTTAGAAGGCTCGAGGGTACCAATTATATCCATCCCAATCCTTGAAAAGGGAATTTGTATAATGGGTAAAGGGTTTAATGGAGCTGGTGGTGGTATGTGTGTACTAGTTCGCTGGCAGATCGCACATGCTTGGACATAGGTCTTAATATCTGCATAGATGCCTAGCCTGTAGAATGTATTGCTCTTGTGTTGTTGGGTTTTAGTAGTCATAAATGGCCTCCTTTTTGTGAGAGTTGGCTGTTTCGAAAAACACTTGCTTGTGACTCCTGGGTACCACAAGTTGAGTTGTTGTCAAGCCTTCAGCTGTAATGTCTCCTCTATATAGCAACCCATGTTTCAGGGAAAAAAGGTCTGTCTTTTCATTGACCCTCGGATTCAGGTTTTACCTGTAAAAGGGCTTCGGCCAATAGAGGGTCATTTCTTTGGACGAAGGCTACATCGGGCAAGGTGTCAGGTTCTTCTTAATTAGAATTGGAAGATAGAGAAACTATAGGTTTTTCATCTGCCTCCATAACCCAAAGTACTCCTATCGTTCTTCTCTCTCTTGGTTGCTTCCTCAAGTCTGGGAAACATTGCCCTTCAAAGTATCCCTTGGGTAATATTATCCCCTGCCTGCTTGGACCTGAAAACCATCTCTCACATGATTCTGCAATAGTACTTTTATGTCTCCCAGATTGTCTGGGTCAATGACACCTGTCAGGATATTTATCCCAAACTTGCAGGCGAGTCCTGACTTGAGTGCCAGTCATACATTAGTTCCAGGGGGTGGCATAAGCACTAAGTCAGTAGGTATTAGCCTTCTTTCCCCAGGAGGAATGGTTCCTTTCCTTCTACTACAAATATCGAATCCAATGAATCCGTTTGTGGCTATTGTGAGACTTGCTGCTCTCACACTTAGACTTTCATATCTTAGGGTCCCCGAATCTGTATCATTTGAGCTGCATCCCAATCTGGACACAATATGTGAAACAGCCTTTGGTATCAAGAGATGACACAGACAACAGATTCAGATTCACTAGTAGAGTCTTTATTAAATATCATGATGGTGTAATGCCTAACGTGCCCTATAACTATGGTGGGAATGTCCATACCTAAAGAAAACTAAAGGGAGCCTGGGTCCGTAAATCTAAATCAAAAGGTCTGTCTGTGCCAAAACCTGTGCTTGCCCTCACATCTAAAACTAAACATGGCATTGGTTTCTCTTCACCAACAGAAAAATAGTGTTATAAAACAAAGTCTCAGCAATTCTTGGTTCAAAGTTCTCCTTGGATTCCCTCTCCAAGTTCAACACAGTTCCAATAGTTACTTGTTTCAACAAGGTTCCGCCAGGTCTTGAGCTTCCCTTCCCCAAGTTCGATATAGTATAGTTCATACAAAAAGGGGGTCTTGAGGTTCTCTTTCCCAGGTTCAATATAACACAGTTGACATCAAAGAAAAAGGGGTGTTGAGGTTCCCTTCCCCAACACAGTGTTTCTCAATTCTTACAACTTTCAGGGTTCCCTTCCCCAAGATCTCAATGTAGCACTTTTGCTAATTCCATTTATTCAATATTCAACATCGGAAAGCTATAGGTCCACTTGACCCACATTCTAACTTGCGTTACCAATGGTTTCAAAGTTTTTCATGGTTCAATTTCAATGTCCTTTACTTGCGTTCATTCAGGGCTCTCTGGTCTCGGTGCAGTTGTCAGACCACACGGTCTACCCATTAAAGGTCACGCAACCAGGAACCCTAGACTTCTGCTTAGAATGCTTTGTGATATCTGTGATCTTCACAGTGGGGAACTCTCTGGTCTAGGCACAGTTGTTGGACCATACGGTCCACCCATTACAGGTCGCGCAACCACAAGTTTACTCAGCTTTGTTTGACACCTTCACAGGCTCTTCTGCCTTGGGCTTTTGACTTTGCACACTTGGATTCTCCCTGGTTAATGTAACACTCTTTTGCATCAGTCTTTGCTTTGCTACAGAGTTATGACTCTCTCTCATGTTGGTAGTTTGAATGCTGTTTGCTCAATTTTCCATACAATTTAACTCTGCTCACTGTGCTGACATTCAATATGTTAGTTAAATATTTGTTTTCTGTTCAATAAGTTGTGATCTTATTCAAATAGCACTTGTCATTCAGTTCAGTATTCAATATACTCAATTAGCAGTCTCATTCAGTTCAGTATTCAATATTGTTCACTTTCACTCAGACCGTTACTTGCCTGTGGTCCCCTGGGAGCGCTTTGGTCTTCCTGTGTCCTTTGACACTCACCGGCTCTCCGTGTCTCTCCAGCAGTGTTTCCTGTGGCTTCCGCTCACCTTCTCTGCAGCGGGTAAGCAGACCACCACATTGCTCGGGCACATCCCGACTTTCCATCTTAGCTTCTTGGTCCGCAACAGAAGGGGACTGTGTCTCCTCGTCCTGCACCCACCATCTGTAGGTCCTCTGGGATCAATGACAGCGTTCAGACGTCTCAGTCTCTTCCTAACATGGCGGCTGCCCTCCCTTTTCTTGTTTGGGCCTCCTCCTTTTATACACCTGAGGCCTATCAAGGGGCCTCAGGTGTGAGTCATGGGATTCTCTTACCTGGCCATAATTAATTCAACTAATGGGACATGCGTGACCTTCAGTATTGAATGGCTCTATACTGCTCTTCTTCAGCTCAGTACTAGAGTTGTGTTTGTAGTAGGAATATGCATCACTCCCAGTAGTTTCTTCTTCTTCTTAGTACTTGGTGAGTACTCACTGGGAAAAGTAGGGCATGAATGAAAGTAACCCTGATGGAAGGGAATGTAAGTCTGTATTAGGGAAGGGGGGATACCATGTCTCACCATCCGCCCTGTCTCCCCAATCCTCAAGGACCTTCCACTCAGGTGATTCTCCCTTGCTTGTCCACCCCCAGGGTCGGGATCCAAAAGCAATGCCCCTTCCCTGGCACCTGAGCAGAGGATCCCTGAAGAGTGGTTGTGAGAGTGCCTTCAGATTTCTCACACATCATTATTCTCCGTACCGTTAGCATTGTGCTAGTATGTCCTATATTTCAATGACTTTAGTGCACAGTGAGTGAAGCATTTTTACTTTATTAATAGTGCTTCTACCCAGTGGCATTTTCCCCAGCATTGGGTGAAGATGCTTAACACTGAAGTGCATATTGTTACCCAGGCATGGGTTTCTCATTTCACTGACTAAGGTGGGTTCACTGACAGGGCACATTTCTTGCCAGCACTCATTTCCTTTTGCTTGTTTATTTATTGCTAATTTGATGCTAAGCTTCTGTGTTATACTTAGGAAATCTCTAATTTGCCCACATGAAGGTACTAACTGGCCCTAATACCTTCAAAATAATAGTAATACATTATCCAATTTGATCTTCACATTTTTCATTTAATTGAATAACTGTATAGGCCTGGACAAACATCTTTAAAACTGAGCCATGGTGATAGATGAATCTTATGGTGCAGATTTTTCCCCATTGATGGGAATATTTTATGGCACTGACAAATCTCTGGAGGAAGTCCTAGTCTCAGGCAATGATTCGTTATCTAATCGGGTACTGTGGATGTAATGCCATTGGGTTTACTCATCAGATTCATCCAACTAATCAGAGCCCTCTTGAGTTTTTCAGCCAATCAGAGGCCACAAATCTCCTGTCCTTTTATGGGGGTTGCTAGGCTGTGGGGAAAGGTGTTGCACAAGCCAGGCTCATAGTTGGAGGGTGGAGGATGCATATTGTAGCTTTATGGAACCCTTTTGAGGAGTGTGGAGGACAGTTGGCAGTTCGTTTTTTGGTCCTTTGTGTAGTTACTCACTCTTTAGTGTTTTTTGAATATGGGGGAATGCTTGACATGTGGGGTGACCACAGCAAGTGGGGTGGCCACAGCAAGCACCCTGTATGAGGTGTTTGGGGCATGTCCTAACTGGATAGGGCATACAGGAAGAAGAAATATCCACCCAGCAGGGTGAGGATGCTGCTGCAGATGAGGGAGAGAGCTGTCAGGAGGAGACTCGGGGGGACGACAAGTCGATAGACATGTCACAGCAGGAGGTGGACCTACCTGAGGAGAAAGAGGAGAAGCAGGGATAGGAAGAAGTTGTGGTGGAGGAGTCTCTTCCTCCACCTTCCATGGCACTGGGGAAAATCCATGCCCAAGAAGAGCCATAGGGAATAGCGACCTCAACGCCCCTACACAGTTAACAGTATTGGGTGTTGGACTGTTTTCACACAGGCATCAGAAAAGGGCATCAGGGGAGAGGAGTCTGACATCTGCACAGTGGAGGGATGTGGAAAGAGGTACATGTGAGCTTGATATGCCCTTTGTAGTTTGCAAAGTATGGGCTGGTTGGTGTTCTTCCAGCTGCCTGTGCTCTTTCTCCAATTGATGTTGAAATACTGCAGAAAAAAATCCTTGCCCATTTGTGGAGTCCTCCTTGTGATGCTTTGTGCAAGTCTTCCTCCCCTGAGTCCTTTGGATGAAAAGTGTCCACTTTTACTTTGAAATGTAGGCCCACAAAGGAAGCTTGCAAGTACTCAACATTCTGTTTAAATCCAACTGCCAGTGAATCATCACACAGATTTGAAAACAGGTCTCTCACTAGCTCTGCAGCATCTGCATTACCTCCCAAGGCATGTGCCCTTTCCTTATTGGTCAGGTGGAGGTCAAACAGGTATACCAGATGGAGAACCTCATTCAGGATGCTTTGTAATGGCTACCTCTCCCTGTGCATCACTCCCATTGGTTGTTGAGTGTTTTTTTCCATCCAACCAGGGACCGGCGGGCTTTAGCCGGCCCACTGCCTGGACCTGGCTTCTTTCATCTGCTTTTCACTGAGAGTGAGGTCCTGTTTCCACCCTCCTGGCCATCTGTTGTTTCCTGCACATGTGGAGTTTGTGCCTGGTGGCTGACCCCTCCGTTAGCTAGGTGCACTTTCTGTGCATTACTGCACAGAAAGGGGAATTATTGAACCTGAAAAATCGAAAATTGAAAAAAGAAAAAGAAGAAAAATATGTCTTAAAATTGTTGGAGAAGCACTGTTTTATTGGGCATTTTCATCGTGCTTCCGTTTTTGGAGCGTTTTAATACATGAAGCTGCCTTGCTATTTTGAAGGCACAAGTTTTCCCACTATTTCCTGCTTATTGGACTGATCATTGGCCCTTCCAAGCTGTCCGCCATGGTTTTCTTTGTTGTGTAGGCAGGGTGGCTGAACTACCTCTCCCTGTGCAGCACTCCCATTGGTTGCTGAGGGTTTTCTTCCATCCAATCAGGGACCGTCAGGCTTTAGCTGGCCCTCTCAGCAAAGGCCCACTTCTAAGGCCCATGTCTGCTCCCTGTCCACTTATGGAACGCTAATTGGGATCCTCCCTGTACCTTAACCACAATGATGCTGCCACCTCACTCCTGTAAGAAATCCGGACTGCCTTGACATTGTCACCTCCAGAACTATGGGTTAGTTCCCTCCTTCTGGACTCACTTCTGCCATCTTTGACTATCACTGTTCTTTCCTCTTGTTACTCACATGTTGTCACCTGATGAGCAGTGCTTCTTAAAACCCTTTGCTGACATCAGAATCCCTGATTAGAAAGTCAAATCTTGCTGTTTTTGCTTTTTGCTAGGAAGTAAAATCTTGATGTTTTTGCTAAATTCTCTGTGTTTTGCTTGTATACTGTTGCTTCTCTGTAACTTGCCAGCCCAGTGACCTCACCACTCTCTTTTGTCCCACACCTACCTGCCTTAGCCCTCCCGCCCAGTTTCTCCATCCTCTACTCACTTCCACCCCCATGGCACTTTCTGTTTCTCTTATCTTTTCCAACTGCTTCTCCATTGACTATCCTTCCCTTCTCACTAAGTCTGGTAGGAAGAAGTTCAAAAAGGATATCTTGGCCTCTAACCCTTGCCTTCCTGTCACGGACACCTACTCCAATACTTACTCCAGACAGACCCTCACTGACATCCTCTTTGTCGGTCCTTCGCCAGATCTATGGACTCTTCATATGATCTCTGTGCTCTGTTCTATCTCCTCCTCTCCCATTAATGGTGGCACTCGCTGGGAAGTTCTCATGGCTTCCTTCGACACCTCTGAAATCATCATTAATGTCTACCTCAGGCCAATCTCCTCCTCTTTGATGGGCACTTCCTTCGCCTCATCAATTTCCTCTCATCTCCTGCTGTCCCCTCCTCTCCCCCCTTGGCTACCTAGCCCTCTCTCTATTCCTCCTCTGCCCCTCCTAAGGCTCTTTCTCCTGATCTGTAGCCCTTCCCGGAAGGTCTTCAGGGCTGGCAACCTTCTTCATATTGCCACTTTCAACTCTCGCTATACTGTCAAACACTCCTCTGACATCTGCCACCTCCATGAAGAACTAGACCTTGATGTCCGTGTTCTTACTGAGACATGGTTCACAGCCAGCTCTGTCACAAGCTTTGACACTCTTCTCCCTGATGGCTACAAGATCCTCTCTGCACCCAGATCCTCTGAGTCCGGTGGGGGCATAACCCTGATCTTTACTGAGTGGATTCCTGCCTCTTTCATTCCAACTCAGACCTACTCCTCTTTTGAATACCTTGTCTGTAGGCTCTCTCTCTCTCTCCTACCAAATCTCTTACTGTGGCTACCATCTACCGGCCTCCTGGTCAAATCACCTAATTTCTCTCTGAGTGGGCGGACCTCTCCTCCCCCCTCCTGGCCATTACCACTCAACTCCTCCTCCTCTGTGACCTCAATATCCATTTAGACTCTCCTTGTTCCTCCTCTGTACTCTTCTGTGACCTCTGTGACTCCCCGTCCCTGTCCATCCTCCCCTCTGGGCCTACTCACTCTGCAGGACACACACTCGATTTCTTGATTTCCTCTGACCTCCCCCTCCCCTTCCCTCAGACCACTCCTCTCTCCTGGAGCGACACACCCTCCTCTCCTTTCATCTCCCCCTCTCTTCCCCCCAAGCCAAGCCTACCCCAACACTGCCACCTACCTTCTCGGACATCCGGCCCATGAAGCGTGTGTCAGTTGAGGCTTTCGCCACCACCTTCTCTCCAACCCTGACTGTCTCACATCCTGACACAGCCCTGTCTCTGCTCTACCCTTCAATTTCTGGTACTCTTGATGCTCTTGCCCCTGTCACAAGGATCCATTTGAAGTCCAAAGCCAAATGCAATTCCTGGTATGACTGCGACCTAGCTACACTTAAACATAAGTGTAGAGCGGCTGAGAGGAAATGGAGGGCTTCTTGTTCATCCTCTGACAAACTGGCCTGTCGCCTGCTCCAAAGGAAATACTGACTCTCTGTCCTCACCAAGAAGAGAGTCCACATTCAAGCTCGTGTCTCTGCGGCATCTAATAACTCGTCCGAACTCTTTAAAATCTGCAGGAGCTGGCCAACCCTGCTGCAATCTCTACCCCTCCTGTTGCCACCCAGGCTCTTTGCAATGCCCTTGCCTCTCATTTTATCTCAAAAACCCAGTACATCCTGTCCACACTCTCCACGCCTTCCCTCCTCTCCCCTCTCCGTCTATGCTTGCTGACCCTCCTTCAGCCACCCCCCCACCCTCCTTCTCGCCCTTTCCTCTTTTCTCCCCTGATGAGGTCGCTAGACAAGTCCGATCTATGAAAGCCTCATCAAAACAGGTTCATCTCTGTTCCTCTAAAACCATCAAGGACCACATTGACACCCTCACTCCGGCTCTTGCTGATTTTTGCAACAACTCCATTGCCTCAGGATCCTTCCCCTCTCCTCTGAAGCACTCCCTTGTACATCCTCTTCTCAAGAAACCCACAGCTGATCCTTCTTGTCCGGCTAACTATCGCCCAATTTTCATTACTCCCTTTCTGGGCAAACTGCTGGAAATGTTGGCCATCTCTCAGCTTAACCTTCATTCCAATTCTGTTGGCTGTCTCTATGACCACCAGTCTGGCTTCAGAGCTGCCAGAAGCATGGAAACCGCTCTCCTGAACATCTGTGAAGATCTGCTCTCCAACCTTGACTCTAACATTCCCTCTGTCCTCATCCTCCTCGATCTCTCTTCTGCCTTTGACACGGTCAACCATACCATCCTGCTCAACCGTCTCCATGATAACCTGGGTATCACTGATCAGGCTCTGGCCTGGCTGACCTCTTTCCTCTATGATAGACCCTGCCAGGTCTAGCTTGGGTCCTTCCTATCATCTATCTTCCTCTCTACCTGTGGTGTTCCCCAGGGGTCTAACATCTCGCCCTGGCTTTTCAACCAATACCTGGCAACTTTCGCCCACTGCATTGCCATTTCCTGCTCAAATTTCCAGTGCTACGCTGACGACACTCAACTAATTTTCAGGCTGCCCTCTGCCACCTCCTCTCCCTCTCTCATCTCTGTTTGCCTAACTGACATTCAAGATTGGTGTGCTGCCAATAATCTTTGTCTGAATGCCAGCAAGACAGAGATCCTTCTCATCAGCACTCCTTCACCATCCTTTACCATCACTCTCTGGCCGGCCTCCCTTGGCCATCCTCCTACCCCCACCTGCGAGGCTAAGAACCTCGGGGTCATCTTTGACTCCACACTTTCCTGCTCTGCCCACATCTCTGATGTCTCTAAAAAGTCAAACTTCCTACTGTACCTCCTCAGAGGTACTCTGCCTTTCCTCTCCTTCCCCCAGAAGCTCATGGTCTCCCAAGCTCTGGGTCTCTCTAGGTTGGACTGTTGAAACAGCCTCTTTCTAAATCTACCCGCCTCTACTCTCCGCCTTCTGCACCTAATCCAGAACAGGACTGCAAGACTTGTCCTTGGACTCAAGCCCTGGGATCATATCTCTCCAGCTCCGAAATCTCTCCACTGGCTCCCAGTGGATGCAAGGATTACATTCAAAAGGACATGTGCAAAGCAGAAGATGTGCCAATTTGTAAGGCAGCAAGAACGTTTGATCTATTGTCTTCTGCAGCAAAACACAAATGAAAACTGTGAGGGCTTACCCACTGTAGTTCTACCTCTGCCACTTTCTGCCAGATGTCAACCCCCCTGTGCCTTCTGCCCTGAATCCCTTCCATTCATAATGGTTCATAGTATCAAATTGCACAAACCTGCTGCCCCATTGAATTACTCCAGAATTCTCTTGGCTACTGGAGGAAAAAAGGATACCTTGTGTACCGTGACAGCCATGTAGTCAAAGCTCTGACCACTGGTCCACATTGTGTCCACTGGTCCACATTGTCACATTGTGTATAGGCGCTATATAAATAAACTATCACATCATATCATATCATATCATATTATATCATATCATATCATGGTGAAGTGGACTTTCAGGGCCCCGACTGCAATTGTGCATACCCCACTGTAATCATTGGACAATTCTAGTAGAAAGAAAACACTGAATGGAAAATTCCCAGCAGTGATCGATATTTCCCATAAGACTCTGGAATCCAGGGTTTTCCATAACTTAGTAAGGCAAGAGATCGGTTGACAATGTTTACATATCTCTCATCCACTTGCTTCAGCGTTGCACAGCCAATGCCAGGATGAGGAAGTGTAGCCAGTGCAAGCAACAAGTGTTTAGCTGTTAGCACCTGGGAATAAGGTAGAGCCGCTCACCAAATTACTAAATCAGCACTTACCCCATACCTCTGCTTTTTATTGGATATTTATGATTGTGCTGAGCTCAGCTGAGCTGAGGAATGTTCTAAAGCATTAATTCTCTGTTTCTAGCTTACACCTGCATGCTTCCTGTGTCCATACACAAACACTTGGGCTAGCATACAAAGGACTGGAGGTAGGCTTGTGTTGAGGCTGAAGGGAGGCAAGACCAAGGGGAGTAGGGGCATAATGGCTGGTGTGTGGGAAGCCTCTAAATCCCCAATATGGTATTTTATTGCATATCGTCCCAAGTTCCTATCTTTATTAACAAAATTATACGAAAAAGGACAATGGGTTTGCTGATGGTATTGCTCTAACTGTGTCCTTCACCACAACTAAAAGGAAAAGAGATAATCAGTGCAGACCCTAAAGACGGAAAAGAAGTGGGAGAAGATGGGATTCGAAAATGAAAGAACTTCATGGCATCTGTAGCACCTTCAGACTATTTTACTGAGCTTCCAAAGTTTCTTCATCAGGAAGCGGGTGTAATCTACTGGAAACAGCAGAGATGCACATTTCAGGTAAAGTAAACAAAGAACTAGAGATGACCTCTTTTACAAGCTCCAATCTTCCATACCATCACCCACCTTGCCTTTGTAGGTAAGATCGTTGAGAAAGCAGTACCCATGCAACTCCTCCAAAATAATTGATGCACAGAAACTGCTACCATCAAGGTAATCGACAATGCCCTTAAATCCTTGAACATGACCATCCATGCCTCCTGGTTCTCCTTGAATTCTCAGCAACATTTGGCACATTAGACCTCCAGACACTTACCGACAAACTACATCGCCAAATGGAGATTAGTGACATTGTCCTGATCTGGTTCAAATCGTACCTTGCTAATCACCACCAGTTTGTGCAAACAGATTCCTCCAGGTCTCCAAATCTACCCATCTCCTGTGCAGTGCCACAAGTATCCATTCTCTCCCACATGTGATATTTAATATTTACATGGAACCAGTTCGAACCTCACTCCACACAACATTCACATCCACCAATACGCAGATGACACACAGCTCCACCTCAAGATGTCCTCCATTGAATACATTCACAGGCTCAAGACCTGCCCCTCATTGTTCCAGTCATGGATGTCCAAAGCTTACCTGAAGCTCAACCCACCCAAGACTGAATAGCAAATTTGACCAACAACAATGAACATCCAGACATCCTTACCTAGGTATCTGCTAAGCACCACAAGGGCTTCACAGCCCAGCTGGCCCACTCTGCCATGTCCATTGGGTTCGACTTCAACGGACACCTCTCCTTCAAAGAGCACATAGCAAGGTAACATAAAAGGGTTGGTACCAACTTTCTCTCCTGTTGAAAATCAAGCCCTTCTTCCCAGAAAACAACTTCAGATCTGCTGTCCAGATCTGGCCCTCTCCCACCTGTATGGTGACAATGCCCTTTTGGAAGGCCTTCCGGCGACAACCCTGGCTCACCTGAGATGTGTCCTGCATGCTGCAGCATGACTAATCAAATAACTGCAAATTCGGCCACATAACTCTGACCCCCATCGAACTGCACTGGCTCCCACTGAAAGCCTGTATCATCTTCAAAACCTGCTGCATCATCTAAAACGCTGTCACCCTGAAGTCCCCAAAGTACCTCACTGAGAAACTCAGCATCTCCAGAGGCATACGATCCTCCAGAAGTAAGGACATGTGCAGACTTGAACTCCACTGGTGCAGGAAGGAATAAAACAGAAGATAGGCCTTCTCTCTCTGTGCTTCCAAGACTCTGGAACCTCCTCCCCATCAGCATCTGACTCACCCCCTCACGTATGCAGTTCAGGAATGAGCTCATAACCTTAATCTTCAAGGAATGGTTCCTCCCTAATGCTTAGGTCCATAGACTGTCGACTCCCCACCATACTTAAGGCTGGGTGATCTTATCCTTACTGTCCCCTAACCTGGTTACTTGTAGCTACATTGCTGACAATTTGCCCTCCTATGTTGTTAGACTTCCTTGTTTCTTTGCTCCCTTATCCTCCCCCTATGATTGCAAAGCACGCTGTTCCTTCCTGAAGCTAGGTCTGCGGCCAATAATAATAATAATAATAATAATAATAATAATAATAATAATAATAATAATAGCAATAACAACAACAATAACAATAATGGTAATAATAATAATCCTTCCAACTTCTTCTCAGTTTGATGCCATCAAAGAACCTGATACAGGTCGCATTCAGCAGGCAAGTATAGTAATCAAGCCACAGTTATAGCTCTGGAAGTCTACCCTTTGTCGTCTCTCACCTCTACTAACATAGCCAAAGGTCTTCTGCAACACCTAGTGAAAGTATGCTATGAGAAATGTTTGGCGAGCTGAGCTTGTATGCAAACCGACTGACCTTAACAGAAGCTGACATTGATCTCCTAAAGAAGGTCTTCGATTACCAAAAATTCCCGAATTTGGGTTGTCACAGATAGAGTGGTAGTTTTTGGATAACCAGATAGTAATCTGACTACTGTGGAATTGTAATCACGTCAAGGAAAGGGCAGCACGTTTAACTCTGATGATGTCAGTGACTCTTCAACAGCTTGCGACAATGGACAATACTCCATTTACTATAAGTGCATCCATTAGTCATATGCCTCAGAGCATACATTTGTTGACCCTGTCCACCCACCCAAGGTTCAGGTCTCTGCATTTAGTCCTCCAAATGGGGAGTCACAGCTTGGAACTTTGGGTAAAGGCATGGAGAATTTTAATAGGCCTCCAATGCAAGGAACGTGAAATCTGAAGCCCTCGGATAAGCCTACAAACCCTTTACTCAAACAGGAAAAGAGGGGCAACTGTTCATCTACACTATAGGAACGTTGCATTTGCCACCTGAGACTGCACTGTTGGTGGTAGTGATGGCAGCCATGCCACCTCTCCTGTTGGGCCCTAAGAAACTAACGAAACAACTTTATCTGTGATGAATAAAGCTACGCAGTGAGTAAATATTAGAAAAAGATCCAGGTGGCAAATAAATCCTCAAGATCTTTAAATAGCACGGAAAATACAGTGGGTAGGATTGAGACCATTTGAATGCCATGGGCACTGTATGGTGTTGGCCTTTCGATCAACGTTGATCGTAAAACAGATCTCTTTAAATGAGTTTGACCTATGGGAACAAGACACATCACTCTTGCCCTTTAAGTTACTTTTATCCTCCTGCACCTTGTCAAACCTGAGCCCCTCAGAGGATTAGCGTCACTAATGTGAAATCAATGCTTAAGATCTCAGAGAACATGGTTCCACTTTTAGATAGGCTGAAGCGCTCAGCTGCTGGTTCGTCAGAGCAATGGGCCAGCAAGATGTTTCGTAGAGGACTTGAGGAGGACCTTGGCAAGCCACCTATTGCTATTTCCAGCTTTCCCTGAGGGCAAAAGGAATGGGGTTCCCAATGACACCACAATC
This sequence comes from Ambystoma mexicanum, assembly GCF_040938575.1. Taxonomy (NCBI): domain Eukaryota; kingdom Metazoa; phylum Chordata; class Amphibia; order Caudata; family Ambystomatidae; genus Ambystoma; species Ambystoma mexicanum. The sequence continues at coordinate 1,489,248,757 of NC_090921.1, forward strand.
GACCCAGTCATCAGCACCTGAAATGGCTACGACGCATTCACAACTCTAGACGATACAAACTTACTTTGAAGTCAGGACTCTTCAATGGCTGACAGAGTGCCATCGAGAACCGTGGAAGTAAACAGGATAAGGGAAGACAGATGTAATGATGGGGTATTACTGAGACAGAATAAGCACACCTTCTTAACATAGAACATTTTGAAACTGGGTAAGAGACTCTTTGACAAAGATTTAATCACCTAAATTCTAAAGTACACTGTTGTATGACTAAAGGAGTCATAGGGCCTCATTACGACCGTGGCGGTCCGGAAATAGCGGTGGCGGTAAACCCGCCGCCACCGTTGTTTCCGGACCGCCTGATCACGACCCCTGCAGGCGGGAGGTGATGTTCCCGCCAGGTCTGAGCTGGCGGGTTTAACACCGCCCGCCTGCAGGCGGACGAGGAAACACCGGCAGCATTACAAGATGCTGCCGGTGTTTCCATGATCCCGATTCCCATTGAGTCCCATAGGACTCAATGGGAATGGGGATTTACACCATTCCGCCTCCGTGATTCCCGGAAAACCGGGGTTGTGATGCCCCGGTAATTCCGGGAATCACGGAGGCGGAATGGTAATACGAGTCCGGCGTTAACCAGGCGGTTTTACCGCCTCGGTTAACGCCGGACTCGTAATGAGGCCCATTGTCATTAGCTCCACTGTAATTGAATGGTTTTGTCACTTTTGGTAAACCAGCAAATGGGTACACCAACGAGCAGAATTTTCGAGGTTTACACGTGTTGTTTTCCATCACAAGTGGTCTCTTGGTTACACTGATAGATGTGGATTGCCTTTATATTCCCCCTTTAAGACTGCAGTATTCGATGGGGTATGTGATCTTCTATGTAAACTTTTTTACTCTCCTTAAAAACACTTTAAATCCTCTAACTGCCCTTACATCATTCCTTTTTAGTATTTGGGTTCATGAGTGAAAATACAGCTTCTCGTAGGCAGTGATTTTGATCTAAAACTATGGGCTGGGCCGCCAGAACCTCTTTTCAATACTGCTCAAAGATCTGGCCTGGGTGATACAGGAAGTTGTCTCATCTGACACCTGGTGCGACACTGAAGGCGTATGGTTCCATAGCTTTATGCTGGATGTGGGTTTCTGCTCACTGAACAAACAGTATCATGGCCTCAGACATCCCAGGCAATCTCCTTTTTAATAATGGCCAACATTCTTTTATTCAGGACTATTTTATAAAAAAGAGTGATAGATTGGGGAAGGATAATTGGCCCAGCCATATTCCATCAGTTGAACTTTTATCAATTTACCAAACCTGCCACAGAGTCAACAGTGATCACTGGGGAGAAGTATTAACAAAAAAAGGGAAAAGATTGAAATCGGCTTTGCTAGTTTGTGATGTGGTGATACATAACATTATAAAGATTGAGAGAAGCAAATATGACACATGCTTAAGTGATAGTGCACATTCATAACACCAATATAGGCTTTTCAAAGGTTTTTCCTCAAAATAAAACTGCTGTTATCTTGAAATAGTATAAGCTTGACTGCATCCCCAGCTCTGGCCGGGACCGGGTAATACAATCAAGCACAAAAAAAGGTGTCCCGGCAGGAAATATTCGTTATCTTTAGAAATACATTCTTCCAAATTCTTTTGTGTGGCGGTGGCGGAATGCTAAATGTCATTCTGCACAACACTGCCCGTCACAATCCAGGTCAGGCAAACTTCAACTTAATGACAATCAAAATTGCAACTTAATCTTTGTTATACTTTGCGAGTTGCGGGTTATTTATTTTACAAAAATGATTCATCAATGGATTTAAACAAATAAACAAGCACAGACATATGTTATTTCAGTGCATAGTACAATGCGTATATACAAAATAATAATGAACATTTAAAACACCATATAAAAAACACACAAAGTTAATTGAACACAGCCATAGCAAATAGGTCTGCACTTGCCTTAAGCAAAGATTTCACGACATGAGAAAAGACACTGAAATGAACATGATGACTAATCGCTTCCATTACATTATGACTTCTATGCTCAGATGCAATGCTACCTGGCATGGTGTGAGGAAATACCATCAGGCAAGGGTGCAAAGTGTTAGGGACAATTCTCCAGAATGGCTAATTTCCCTTACCTACTGAGTCCCTCAGCAGCTTTGATGGATTTCTAGGATTTATTTTTTTTCATCTGGTAAGAGTGTGAGCCCTTTTTTCCCACTCTTACATGTGTTTTGCTATGTGTGTTTAACTTTTTTGTGTTCATAGACTGTGGAGCCTCACCTACTCCACAGGCATCATCTTTTTACTGTGTGTTACACAACACCTTCAGTGCAGTAACACAGGGTTATCTTTTAGACTTCCCAACTCAGACTCCATTTTATGAGACTGACTACTGTCTCCCAGAACATATAAAGTTGCCATTAACTTTATTAGCCTCTGTAAAACCACATATCCAGCACAAATCATCTTACATGGAGTACTGGAACGGGTTAATACTTATCCCTTTTTGTCTGTTCCTCTTGGAGCATTGTTTCACTCCCTTTTCATCAAGACTTGGCTGGTGGCAGTGGTAACTACCCTATTTTCTTACCGCGGTTATCTTAAATAACCTTGGTATTGTTTTAGGCTATCTTGGTAGCATTGATCTTAAACCCGCTAGACCATATATGTTTTATTATGGTTCCGGCTGGGTTTATTCGCCATTTCTTTTTGTAAAAGTCTTTCTTGTGTTTTACTGTGCTCGCCAAACCAGGTTTGGTTCCTTTGTTCACCGTCTTTTTGTGGGCTCCTATGCAGAAGCCCTCCTTAGGCGCCTGTATGTCTGGGGGAGACAGGATGTGAGGGAGGGGTTTGGGACTCCCTGCACAGGGTCTCCTTGGAGACCCATGTCTCACTCTGAAATTATTGGCTGTGGTGACTGTTCCGGCTGGACAGCCGCCCTGCTGTGTGATTGACAGCCAGGCTGTGTGAATGGGGGAAAACTGCATAAAAAGCAGGTCTCTGGGTCTGGAAAGGCAGAGTCGCCACTGGAACGAACGAACCGACGAGGAGCTGACTGAAGAGGACCCCTACCATGACTGAACCGCCCGGTGAAGCCCTGCTGCAGGTCCGAATCCTCAAACTCCAATGACGGAGAATATCCTCCAGGAATCTTCTTCCCCTGAGCTGGTGGGACCAACCAGTTCACCCAAACTGCAAGTCAGGACTCCATCCTCTGGTCCAATTCGCTGTACAGAGCTACAGTAGGCCGGATAGCCGGGAAGGTCGGATCCTGCTTTGGTTTTAAGGAGCGCACCTTTTATTTGTTGCTTTGCTCTGCTGCTGTTTTCTTCCCTGGGTAGTGCAGGATCCTCCAGTCTTCCTACTTCGTGTCAGTCCGACAGTCGCTTCAGGAACCGTGAGCCTGCAGGAAGCCTCAGCTACAGCTTCTTCTCCATTGAAAGGTATTGTTCAAATCCGGTTGTTCGTTTCGTTTAGCTGCAGTGAAAGTGTGTGAAATATTTCTCCAATCTGAGAGCTCGTCCTTCTCTAATCTTCAACCTAACTTTTCTGCCAACCAACTTCGTCCGAAACTCTTGGCAAAGACTAAACCGCAAACTACCCTTAGCTGTGTGATCTTGAGCAAAAGATTTTTGTACTATTGATTTTGGCCCTAAACTTTTTTGATTTGATTCTATCACTGTAGTTCCTCTTTCTAGATTGCCCTGCTTACTTACCTGTTGATGCTGTTCAATTTCTGCCTAACTTTGTCTTCCTCCCCCCTTTAAATTTCTGGAGTGCCATTTTGCTCCCACTTCATTTTGTGAGCTTAACTTGTCTGGAACCTATTGGGAGTGGTGTGGTGTATTAAGAGTTTGATTTTTAAACTGCTTTACTTTAGTGAAATGTTATACAACTGGTGTGTAAATAAATGTATATTATTTTACTCAGAAACCTTAAGTCAGTGTTTGTTTGAATCATAGTAATTGCTGTCCTTTGTGTAACTATTGATACTGCTCACTTGCTCTTGAGATAGGTCTGGCTGCTCAGCCATCGCTACCACTTTTACTGTGTAGTACAGGCTTGTACCAAAAGTGAATTTGTACTGTCACTTGTGGTCTTAATTGTGTGTGGTGTTCCCAAAGGGTACTGCATATAATTCTGCCTAACACAAAGCCCTGACATTTTTGATTTTTAGTACCTAAAATGCTGTGGGCGATTCCTTCTCCAAAGGTGTAATCTACTGAGGGCGTGGCCAGCGAGCACGGGATGAGGACGTGATCCCTCGGAGCTCCCGCGGCCGTCAGCCAAAATCCTGGAAATATCCTGTAATTCGGGCACCACAACGGCGGAAAATATATCCAGGTGCAGCGGAACCCTGGGCGCTTAGATCGGCATAATACCGACCCGAACCGCAGCTCCAGTCGGGAGCAATTGGTCCGGAAAGCCAGAGACGCCGGCAACGGACAAGATGGCCGCCGGAACAGCGGCCTAGAAGAGGAAGCGTAATACGGCGCCAACTGCAGGAGGCAGACACCCTGCCCCGCTGGGGCCTGAACCAGCCGCGCAGAACCATAACGGAAAACGGAAAGCGGAGAGCGGAGGGGAGAGACGAGATCGTGGACTCCTGCCGGGCGGAACGAATCGTAGAGTGGGAGCCGCCTGCGACTGGGAAGGTAGGCGGTCCCCACTGCCGGCCACATCACACCGTGTGCTTCCGAGCGCACACGAATCCAACCCTCCGCACCCCCCCCGTGGATGCGTTTGACCACCGGAGAGGCAGACACCCTGACCGGCTGGACCGGCTGGAGGGCGAAGGCGGGACACGAACCCGTGGAGCGAGTCACACGGCGGGGGCTGCCCGCAACTGAGAAGGTAGGCGGCCCCGCTCCTAGAGACCACATCCAGCTGTGTGTTTTCGGGCGCACAGGGGCCCGGCCCCCGCGGGAGCGCTGTCTCACTGGAGGCAGCCTTGACTCCGTACCCCGGCCCACGGGATAGAGCTGGTGGAAGGTTGGGACTCTGGGGATCGGAGTGGAGAGAGCGGCACTGAGGCGCCGGAGACGACGCACCAAGCCACTGAGTGACCTGAGGCTTGGTGCTTGGAACGCAACCTGTGGACTGACCTCTTAGCAATCCCACAACGAGAGGCCAACAATCAAGCACACAGTGCGGCAATAGAGGAGGAGAGGCAAACCCACTCATCAACCGTTGGGCGCCACCAGATCCTACCAGCTCCGGAGCGGGGTGCCGCACCTGCCCGCCCTACAAACAGTCTCAAGAAGCATACGTCGCAAAGCCTTATCAACAGTGCGTGAGTGGGGCCAATCTCCCGAGGCCCACCTTCAGATATGGGTAAGGATAAGGCAAGAGGCACGACAACGCAGAGCAAAATAGAACAGTATGCGACCCCCGCCCAAGCCCTCCCGCCGGAACAACCCGGTACTACCGCAACACCAGAAACGGAGGAGAACATTTCGCTGAAGGATGTCATGAACGCCATAGCAAGTTCGAGAACCTCGATGGAAAAGAAGATGGATGGCATCAGCGCAGATGTGTCATTATTACGCCACGACCTCCAAAAACTCACAGCCCGCACTGGAGAAGCCGAGGGTCGAATATCAGAAACAGAGGACAATGTAAGGACGATGAACCAGCAAATGTCAGGAGCGCTAGCTCGCCTCAGAGCATTGGAAGAAAGAGTGGAAGAGGGGGAGGGCAGAGCGAGACGAAACAACATTCGGATCCTCGGTCTGCCGGAGAAATCGGAAGGAGCAAGCATGGAACTGTTTCTAGAGCAATGGCTCGCAGACATCTTTGCCCCCAAGACCTTGTCGAACTTCTTTTCAATTGAACGGGCCCACCGAATGCCAACTGGCAGGCAAATCCCAGGTGCCCCACCCCGCACAGTGATTGCGAAACTGCTGAACTATAGAGACCGAGACGCAATACTCCAAATGGCCAGAGCCAAGGGCACTATAACGTTCAACGGCTCCAGAATAGGTTTTTTCCCGGATTTCACTAGAGAAGTGCAAAGAGCCAGACAATCCTTTGGCCCTCTCAAAAAACGTCTCCAGACCCTCAACGTAAAATACGGACTCCTATTCCCGGCGCAGCTGAAGATATACTTTAACGGAACAACTGTGCACTTCACGGACCCAGCTGAAGCTTGGAACTGGGCAGCAACACACCTGGAGGGTGACTGGAGGCCAGACGGAAGAGAGGGTAACGGTAGGAATCGCCCAAGGCGGGACAGGGCACCTCCTGAACCCCCGCAGCACCAACCCCAGGCACAGCCAAACAGAGATATTGACTGAAATGGAGAATAAGGTACCCACTCGCAGTTACGCTTTGAGCCCTGGCGCCATGTTATTAGTCCATGCTAACAGCGAATTAACTGTGAACCCGATGTCTGTGTAACTGACGGCCCGGTCCACGCAACCCCCACGGCCGGAACAAGGCAACTTAGGACTAAGAAGTGTTATACCACTTGAGGAATAGTCCTGGGTTGATGAGTTGACTGTCCCCTGACAGTCGGTTGTATTTGTATGTTTGGGCGACAGGTACTTCAAGTTGGGGTGGAGTATAGGGTGGGGGAAGAAAGGGAAAGTTTTAATGTTGTTTTGTTAGCTCGGATTCATAGCACGCCCAACCATAGACCTGAGAACAGTCCGCTGTACATTACACCCTGCTGTACTATGTATTGGAACCATATCCCCAACAGACACACCAAGGGGAGGCAGCTCTCCCGACCCAAACACCCTGCGCGTCCCTTAACGGAAAGCTCTAGATGACACACCCACAAGCACACCCACCCCCACCCGATCGCCCCAGGTCCCTCAAGCTGCTTAGTTGGAATGTGAACGGAATGGGCTCTGGGATTAAAAGACGCCTGATTAAACAGCTGTTGAATAGGCATTCTCCCGATTTGGCCCTACTATCGGAAACGCACCTAGCGGGAACACACTGCACCTTTTTTCAGAGAACAAATTACAGGACCGCATTCCATGCAGGGTACACAATGGGATCCAGGGGCACCCTTATTCTTATACACAAAAGGCTCCCGTTCTCCCCACAGGTGGTGGAATTGGACCCACGGGGTCGCTATGTACTCATTCTAGGTACACTCTGGGGCGAAACGCTGGCCATTGTATCAATATATTCCCCACCCGGACTGGGCCAGGGACTCTTGGAGGATGTCACCGCTCTCCTGGGGTCACACCACCCAGATCGATGGGTCCTGGGGGGAGACTTTAACGACGTCATGTGCAATGCTATGGATCGTACCCATCTTAGAGGGCGTAACCCAGATGCTCCCACGAAACTCTCCAACTTTGTGTCTGCCTTGGGCCTCCGAGATGTGTGGCGCGAATTACATCCCCAGGATAGAGGCTACTCATTCCACTCGGGAGCACATGGCTCCCTCTCTAGACTTGATTACCTCCTGGTCCCGAACACAGACCTACATAGGGCAATATCTGCTGAATACCTCCCTTGTGGAATCTCGGACCACTCCCCCCTATTGATTGAAATACGAACACACTTTGTAACCCCCCCTAGAACGTGGAGGCTAAACAGCTACCACCTTGGCTTCCCAGAGTTGGTAGACCGCCTTACGGAGCGGTCTGATGAATACTTTGACATAAATATACCAGCAGTGGATGACCCGGTGGTGGTGTGGGAGGCCTATAAAACGGTGCTGCGTGGGGAGATCATCTCCTGGGTAGCAAACAAAAAGCGGGAGAGATTCCAAAAAATAGTAGAGGCAGAGGCTGAAATGGTCCAGGCCGAAAGCACGCATATACTTGACCCCACCCCGCAGACTCAAAGGTTCCTCAAACAAACCACAGAAACCCTCAGAAATATCATGCTAGATAATGCCAAACAGGCTCACTGGGACACCAGAGCGAGGATATACGAGCTGGGAGACAAGGCGGGCAAGATGCTGGCCTGGCTGGAGAGGAGGGAGGAGGGGAGACGTCATGTCAGGGAGATAGTTGCCCCAAATGGAGTTGGGTATCAGACGGACGCGGACATAGCAGAAGCATTTGCCCAGTTCTACGCGGAACTCTACCGAGCCCCGACCGCACCTTTCGACCCGACCCTATTGGATGAGATTACACTCCAGGTTCTGACACCACAACAACGGGAGGAGCTAGATTCGGATCTCGCTGAATCCGAGATAGCCGAAGCCCTAGCGCAACTCCAAACAGGGAAAACACCGGGCCCCAACGGCTTCCCGGCCGAGACCTGGCAGAGACTTGGAGGGAATAAAATGGCGACCCCCCTATACAGGATGTTTCTCGGTGCCCGCGACCAGGGCACCCTCCCACCTGACCTATGTAAAGCCACTATTGTGGTCATTCCCAAACCCGATAAGCCCCCGGAGCAGTGCGCCTCTTACCGGCCTATCTCGTTAATCAATAGCGAAGCCAAGGTTCTTGCGAAGCTCCTTGCCAACCGGCTGCAATCAGTAATCCATACCTTGATCCACCCGGATCAATGTGGCTTTATGCCACACAAATCAACGCGCATGAACCTGCGCCGGCTCCATCTGGCGCTGGAGAGGGCCCCGATCATTGACACCCCTCTCGCCCTACTGGCAGTAGATTTTGAAAAGGCCTTCGACTCGGTTAGGTGGGACTGCCTTTGGGAGGTCATGAAGCGCATGGGGTTTGGGGACAGCTTCCTGAAATGGGTGAAATTACTCTACACTAACACTCGAGCGGAGGTCAGAGTGAATGGTTGGTCGTCTCGGTCCTTCCCGTTGGGAAAGGGCACGAGACAGGGATGTCCCCTTTCTCCCCTTCTCTTTGCCCTGGCAATTGAACCTCTGGCCCTTTGGCTTCGACAAGACGCTGCATGGACGGGGTTCAGATGGCCTGAAGGACATGAGGACCGTGTTTCCTTGCATGCAGATGACCTCCTGATATACCTGGGAGACCCAGCTCGGTCCTGCCCCAAGGTGACGCAGATGCTTGCCCGGTTTGGTGTCCTTAGCGGGCTTAAAATCAATTGGGGGAAATCAGTTCTCTTCCCGGTGAAAGGCAACGTGCAGGCTGACCCTCGGGAATGCCCGTACCGAACAGAACCGCAAGGTTTTCGATACTTGGGGATCTGGGTGACCACAAACCTGAGTGAATATACACTACGCAATTTTCAACCGGTCCTTGACCGTTTCGTTAATGACGCCCACCACTGGAGACTTCTTCCTCTTACGCCCATGGGAAGAGCCGCACTCTTTAAGATGATAACTCTCCCAAGGTTTCTCTATGTCTTACAAAATGCCCCACTAAGGATTCCGGACTCCGACTTTGGGCGGGTTGAATCCCTTTTTCGGGAACTAATATGGGGGGGTGGTCAACCGAGGATAGCGCTCACTACGCTCCAAAGATCGGTTTGGGAGGGTGGGATAGGGGCCCCGCGCCTCCAAACATATTATTGGGCTGCACAGCTGGCAGTAGTCAACGACCTGCTTCATGGAGATAGGGAGCTCCCCCACATCAAGGCCGAGGTTGCAGCCATGCACGATACCGACCCGTGGCAACTGCTATACCAAACTCTTCCGAGACCCCTCCCACCAACAACCATGGTTCATACTATTGTGGTTTGGAAACAGGCGCATAGATTCGTTGGGTGGGGAAATAGTGTAACTGTGGCACAACCCTTGTGGAGAAATTGTAACCTGCCCGAGGTAAAGAAGCTTCAACCATGGTCTCGATGGGTAAGGGCTGGGATTCTGAGAGTTGGGGACATTCTTGAGGAGAGGGACATAGCCTCGTTTGAAACTATACAGCAAAAATTCCAACTCCCGGATACTGAGCGATATCACTATGTACAGCTGGCCCACGCCCTAAGAAACCACATACCGGCAGGTACCAATGTCCCGGACTACACACCAATAGAACGTAATATGTTACCAGCTCTTATCCCCACTAAATGCACCTCCATCCTATACAATGCTATTACATCCTTTGCCACACCGGAACTCACGACCCTGAAAACTAAATGGGAGGCAGATGTAGGGGTGATCGATCCAGAAGACTGGATCCAAGTACTAATGCACCCACGGGAGGTGGCCATCTCTTCCAGGATTCGGCTGGTTCAATTAAAGATCCTGCACAGGGTCTATTACCCCAGGACGGTACTATACAGATGGGAAAGAGCCTTGAATCCGAACTGTCTCCGCTGTGGGGATGAGGAGGGGACCTTCTTCCACACCCTGTGGACATGCCCCCAAATCCGTGCCTTCTGGAGTGAATGCTGTACTGTACTTGGCAATGTCTTGGCGTGCCGCATACCACTAGACCCGAGGATTCTCATTTTGGGGGCGCCGGTTGAGACTGAACTTACTAAATGGGGCAAGCTGCTCCTGAACACAGCAGCAGGACTGATGAAGCGCAACATAGCGCAGAAATGGGGAGCCCCGGAGTCCCCAACGATGGAGCAATGGGCAACAGACATGAACATTTGTGCCACCATAGAACACCGAGTATATACCGCCAGAGGATGCCCTACTAAGGCGGACAAGATATGGGGGAGGTGGGAGGAGATTGGTCCCTAGAACCGGCTGGACCTGGTCATATGCAATAAGAGGGATATGGTCGGAATGCACTAAAACCTGGGGTAATGTTATGAGTGATCGATACATGGTCTATTAATGGTTGTATTTTGGAAGGACATGCTAATCCATGAAAGCTGTTGTTGTGTAGTTTGGAATGTTTAAAACAATAAAAAATGTTTTATCAAAAAAAAAAAAGGTGTAATCTACTGACTAGTTCCCCATTAGTAGAAACTCCATGCCAAATGCATTGTGTAATTGTGCCGTACAGCATCAGTAGCCCGATTTGCATGCACCTGCTCTGCTCGTAGTGCCGAGCATGTTTAAAGGTCACAAGATGCCCACTCGACCACTGTGGTAAAAGTAAAGTCATTGCAGCACATTTAAGATATGCCCGCTGTACCCACACTACGACGATCATGAGTACCCCATAATAGTGGCAGGGTAATCTCTAGGAATAAGCTATGCCCGAATTTAGGCTTAGTGCATGGCGATACTTATGATTGTGGCTGCCACAAAACAATTGGCTTTGCACATGTGTCAGCTCCTTTGAGTCAGCTGTAAGGCTGAAAAGACGTTCTGGGGACTCTTACCAAATCTTCCTTTGGGACAGTTGCACGGGGCAAAGCACTTCCCCGGAGTTGAAGGAGCCATCCGAGACAGAAGGAAGATCTGTCTCCCAACCAATCTGCAATGGATCTTCTGTGCCAGAACAGCAGGCCCTGAAGTTGTGTATCCTGTCCTCAAGTCCTTTGCAAAGGCCTCACAGCAACCCAGAGGGCCAGACCAGCTCTAGATCCCTGTTCATCCGCCCCAAATCGGTCACTCCATGTTCCCTGCATCCTGAACAAGAGGGAAGGTGCTGGTATCTGCATTCCTCCAACCAGCCAAACAATTGCACTGCATCTCCATCAACCCAACACAGAATTGCGTCTTAACAGAGCCCGGCAAATGCCAGGCACGAAGTGTCTTCTCAATACCGACAAACAAGGCCAAATCTCTGGAGGGTTACTTGCCGATCCTTCCCAGAGTTTACCACATGGCTTGGCCAAGCTAGCCGGGGAACACTGCCTCATTTCTTGCACCTCAATGCCCTCTTGATCACCACTTCAGAGCCACCGCCCACCGACTCTACACGCTGGTGTGTCACTCACTGACCTCTGGCAGTGGCAAAAGCCTGACTCAGCCGTGTCAACATTAAAGCGTTTTTGGGAACGCATTTGCCAATGCTCTATGTCTGCTTTCTACAAGGGCCTCAGCAATCCTATGTGCCCAACTGAACCTGATCAGCTCACATCAACGTTCAACCCGGGTCTGTTGCATCAGCCCACAAAGAACCGAATTTAGGTACTGTGACTCTGAACTTGCCCTTCCCGTCCACTTGGGCCCTAGAGACTGGTTTGGTCACAATCATCCCTGTCATCACCAAAATATCCATTTTGGTAGTGCCCGACCCACCACCCCTGCAACTAAGCTCGAAGTGCTACTTTCTCCAGTCTGTTGCATCTTCTCTGCCTTTCCTCTGCGGTGGGTTTTTGTACAGTAATCTCTTTTCGCTTTACTTGCAGATGGTGTGCTTATTGAAAGTGTTTAGTTGAGCAATGAGCCCCAAGCAGGGGGGCATTACCACTTCAGGTAATGCCCGGGGTCCCATAGTTACAGGCCTGAGCAAAGCAGTCCTGTTCTGAATTAGTTGTAGAGGGTGAAGAGTATAGGCAGGCAGATTTAGAAAAAAGCTGAAAAGCTGTTGCAGTAGTCCAGCCTAGAGAGGACCAGCGCTCTGGAGACAGTGAGCATCTGGGGAAAGTGAGAAAAGGAAGAATACCTCTGAGAAGGTGCAGCTGATAGTGTGACTTCTTAGAGACATCAGAGATGTGAGGAGAGAAGGAGAGAAGGAGAGAGTTGAGTTGAAGATGACACCAAGGTTCTTAGCCTCACAGGAAGGTGCAGGTAGAGGGCCCAGGGTGGGTGGCCAGAGTGAGAGAGGGAAGGTGGGAGCAGGTGTCCCAATGAGGAGGATCTCAATCTTACTGGCATTAAGGCAAAGATCATTGGAAGCACACCATTCCTGAACTGCAGAGAGGCGGTCAGGTATGAGATAAGAAGAGGAGGCTGAGGGGAGCCTGAAGGAGAGCTGGTTGTCATCTGCATAACATGAAAGTTAGAACACAAGGTAGAGATGCGGTGGGCCAGAGGTGCCACGTAGTGGTTAAAGAGCCAGGGAGAGAGGTTAGACCCCTAGGGGACACCACATGTAGAGAGAGAGATAGAAGAGAAGAAAGACCCAAGTTGGACCTTGGAGGGTCGTTCTGAGAGAAAGGAGGTCAACCAGGCTAGGGCCTGACCTGAGATGCCCAGGTTGTCACAGAAACGATTGAGCAGAATGGTGTGGTTGACTGTGTCAAAAGCAGAGGATCGATCAGGGAGAATGAGGACAGAAGGCCTGTTAGAGTCTAGATCAGAGAGCAAGTCTTCACAGGTGTTCAGGGGAGCCGTTTCCATGCTTCTGTCTGCTCTGAAGCCAGACTGGTGGTCATGGAGACAACCAACACATTCATTATGTAGATTAAGCATAGGGGAATTAGCCCACTAGAAAATATGAAATCCAGGTGGGAAACTTTAGTGATACCAGCGCTCAGTAGCGTTATGAAACTGTTGATGGTTGGAAATTGCTGAATGACATCATACGCTGCAAGGTGTGACATCACGCGGCAAATATAAAGTGAGATTTTTCAAAATGGCGTTGCTTAAAAAACACGAGGGACCCGCGTACGGACAGAGGACCGGATTCAGGCCCTTGTTGCAACCGATTTCGGTAAGTCTTTAACATCAAATATTCTGAATAGAACTCAGAGTGGTTGGTGTGCTACTTAGAGCACCAGATACTTATTCACCACACACATTGGGGTTTCATAACAAGTAAAAACATTTTTCTTTTCCCTGCAAGGGTTGACTGTTTTGCAACAGGCATATATATTTGAACCACCACAAGCAAGAAAAACCACAATCTAACGTGGAAATAGTACATAACACAAGGGAAGTTTGGATCATTTTAATAAAATTACATTTATGGATTCCAGTGGACTAAGCATCCTAGCACTAACAGGATCTCATTTATTGCATTCAGATAAAGAATTCAGTTGTAAGCAGGCCTTAATAGCAGAGGGTAAATGCATTGAGCATAGAAAAGCACCAATAGGAGCACTAAACGGTATGTGTACATGTTTCTACGAAAACAAATATTAAGGGCCCGGGAGCACATGTTGAAAAATAATAACCAGTATCATTTTTTTTAATTCATAATCAACTTTTATAATTGCAATTTCTCAATTGCAGAGATTAGTCTAGAAAAGACAGCAACAACCTGTGTTCTCACAGGCAGTAAAGGATGATTCTCATAAAATGAAAAAGAAAACTTGGAAAGAAGAGTGTTTTATTAAGGTAACCCAAACCAAAGCAATAGCTTCTAGCAATAATTCACACACACTTAGGGTGAGATGAGTGGCACCTTGGTGATTTGGTAACCAGCAGGGGAATTGCTGCGTTCGAAACTGCACTCTAAAAAGTGGTGAAAAATATAGGCCGAGAACAGTGTTTATATCACCAATTGATAGTTTTAAGTAATGATAAGTGATAAACCTGTAACATAGGACTATACATTTTGTGTTGGTGGTTACACAGGATTATGTCTAGCAATCACATTATGTTGCTTGCAGCAAATGAATAGACAATGAAGAATGGAAGTACTGACTGAAAAACACATCTTTTTATTTTTACATTCTCTTCTTCATCACTCAATTCTCTTCTATGTGTTTTTGATTTTCTTTTATTTGTATGCGTTCATTTTACAAACATTGTTTTCACTGTTCAATTGATGGAAAATGCATGGATAATCTTTTGGATCATGTTATAATGATTTTTTTTTTGCTTTGCAATCATAAAATTGATGATATTATTGGAATTGATATGATGTGTATATGTATCACATCCCTGAGGAAGACCTGCTTGAAAGATTGAAACACGTTTTCGGCTGTTAGCAATTTATGTTAATAAAATTTCTTGTAAAATAATGAGTAAAATCTCTTCAAATCACTTTTGTTCAGTAAAATATTAGATGGTGGTGCGGGTGGCCAGTTAGTTTATTAGTATTTTTAAACAAATATTGGGCCAATCAGTGTCATGGGCACTTCTATGTTATATCAAGGCAACTCTCAGAGTGGTAAAGGAGACGAGACAAAAAGTGAAAAGTGTCTTTTTACTAGTATATTAACATTTGGTAGAAGTATTTCATGATGCTTTTGTTGTGTGTTTTATTATATTATGGTATGTTTATATATATCAGTACTTTGAGATTACTTTTATAATACACGTATATTGTTTTTACTAAATTTGTATAATTTTATTTACAGAAATAAACTACATCATGATCCTCCTGCTCAGCTGCGACTGGTGAATTTTTTAGTTGAAGGGGCATACATTTTTATCTCGAATATGCAAGAAAGAATGAGGGAGCCGGAACCAACCAAGGGGTGGTCAATAGGATTTACAAAATAATGGGTTAAATGGTGCATTTTCTAGCATACTTTCTGTGAAAAATTGGGTAAAAAGCTAAACAAATTGCAATTGATTTTGAATGAATGGTAACATATCAAAAAATCCAACAGATGCATGTCACCAGCATTGCACAGGAGTATTTTCCAATACATTCTCATGATGCCTTTGACAACAATATATACCAGTATAAAAAACAGGTTCATGCAGGCTGTGCCCATACATCTCCATGCAGAATGCCCGAATATATGCCATTATTACAATATAAGGTTTTGTTCCTGTTGGCTTTGTCAGCAAAGAAATTCCAGAGCACAGAAAGAAAACATGTCCAGACTGGCTGCAGGAATGTAGGCCCGGCTAGCCATGTAATAGCACTTTTTATGTTTACTTTTCCCTCGATGCCCAGTAAAAATAATGCTGTGATACAGTAAGAATATATGGCCAGACTGGCACCTCCAATGGAGGCCATTTTAGTCCTGAAACAAGACATGTTTGCTTCACCATTGATGCCCAGTAAAGTTGCCATGCCACCGTAAGAAAATAGATCATCCAGATGGGCTGCACCAATGAAATCCAGTCTAGCAATGTAATAACACTTATCGATCTGGCTTTAATCTTCAAACCAGTTAAAAATACCATGCCAAGATAATAAAACATAACTGGACTGGCTGCACTGAAGTAGGCCATTCTAGCAAAGTAATACAATTCACCATGTTTGTTTTACCAATGATGCCCATTAAAAAACTTCATGCCAAAGAAAGAAGATCTAAACTGGCTGCATCAATGAAAGCCCCTCTAGCTAAAAAATAGCACTCACTTCACCCACTCTTCATGCTTGCTTTATCCTTGGTGCATTATAACAAATATCATGGGAATAACTGCCCACAGGTTTGTGAGATTATTTCTTGTAATCAGGCATTAGAAGTCACTGGACATGCATGCAAGGCTATCAAATGGGCTACTTTGTTACAGCGAAACATTAAATCGGATCTGTATAAGGTTATTTTACCTAACATAGAAAACATCTACATGGTATGGATGCAGGACAAGGAGGTTTTGATTGAATTTGATTAAATAACTACTGTGGTCGATCCCCTTGTCACCTTTTGTAAGCATCAAATCAAAAAAGCATGCAGTGGTAAAATCTGAATGGGAGAATTTAGCGAATGACCATGATAAGGTGGGCTGCTGTACCTTCTAGAAATTGGTCTCGGGTGTTGAGGTTAATGGGGACAACAACTTTTAGTGTAGCATCACAGTGGATGCTTGGTTTAATCATTTTGCTGGTTTATACACATGGGGAGAAGATGTTGGGGTATTAGAGGCCACTTACAACCCTCCCGTTTTGGAAGGTGAGAGGTTCATAGTTGAACTGGAGGAAGTAGTGAAAAGCCTCAGGCCCTGACTGAATGAGCAACTAGTCTGGGCCTCCATCTTGTGGAAGCTATTTGCAGCCTGTGTCAGGACTGATAGGGTTCCAGAGTTGTGGCGTCTTGCTGAAAATATACCAATTTATAAAAAAGAGGGGAAGGATCGACCAGCCCATTACCGGCCCATCTCTCTTCAGAAGGGGTCCGGAAAACATTTTGCCAGGATAATCCTAGACAGAGTCCTGAGCCATTAAAAGCTCCATTGTTAGCACCATACAGGCTGGATTCCAAAAAGGGAAGGGAAAGGTTGATCAGAGCTTCCGCTTGTCCATGAGCATCCAGAAATATACTGTTTTAAGGAGAGGTAAGCTACATGCCGTCTTTGTAGATCTTAAGACGCCTTTTGATTCTGTCCTTCCTGACCTCTGATGGCAGGTTCTGGTCAACAGGAACATGCCGGACTCCTTTAGCACCCATTCAATCGTTGTATAGTAACAACAGGTTGGTGGTTCACCACGGGTTGGCAGGAGAGCTCACACTCCAGTTTCATGTCACAAGAGGTGTGAGACAGGGGAGGTGTCCTCACCCCTCCTGTTCTGTATATACACTGACGCTGGGTGTTGAAATGTTTCCCACCCTTTTTTTGCGGATTACGCAGTTATATTATCAACTTCTCCCCAGGGGCTCAGAGTGGCTCTGGAAACCTTTACAAGTAATGTGAAGAGTTACAGATGTCCCTGAATGTCGACAAAATTAACTCCATGGTTTTCACACCAAGGTATGTTAAGCAGCAGCCTATCGACACCAGGGTGGCCAGTCATAGACGGTACCAGGTCATGTTCTATGACTATTTGGGAACTTGTTTCCATGAGAGTGGGAGTTGGACACCCCAAGTGGGAAAAGCCTATGTCTCCGTGGAAAAAGATAGCAGTGCCACTCGGGCCTTCTTTAGTCACCATGGCAGGTGATCGATTAAGTCAGCGATCGAATTTACAAAAAAACAAGCTGTCAATGCTGCCCTTTATGGGTATGAATTATGGGGCATGTAACCAGTGGTGGATTTAGGATGATTGGGAAGACATTTTTGAAGAGTATTCTCTCGGTTTCCAGGCAGTCACCCAATGCACTGATCCATATGGAAGTAGATTTATGCCCCATAATCTGCATGGCTTCTATGAAACCAGTATTTTTCTGGCAGAGGTTATGGTATACCCCAGCTTTAATTGAATATCGTGATGCGTTTGTTAACCTGTTGAGCCTGAAAGGAGGTAGGAGTATACCGTGGGTTGTAGACATGAAGAACTCCTTGTCTGTACTGGGTGAGAGCGGGCTTTTGGGAGAGAATGAAAGGTATCACCAAGGCCATGGGCCTCATTATAAGTTTGCCGGTCCGGGAACTACGGTACTGGTAAACTTGCCAGTACCGTAGTTCCCGGACCAGAAAACTACGAGTTGTGCTTGCGGGTGCCTTTCTGTCTGCCAGGTCAGACCTGGGGGGCAGAAAGACACCCACGAGCACAGCATGTCGGATGCACCGGCACCGTTATAAACGGTGCCGGTGCATCTGACCTCCCCATTCCCATTCAGCCCTACGGGGCCGAATGGGAATTGAGAGCATCTTTGTTCCAGCGCCCGCAAATGGGCAATTGCCGGGTACAGCAGAGCTGGAATGCCCCGGTAATTGCCCATTCGACGGAAATGTTCAGCAGTTTGGCGGCATGAGGCCCCATGTCTCTTTGAGTAAAGAGATTTTTCTTGGCAAATGTAAGGAAAAACATGGAGGAAGCCTTTTTTAAGCTACAGTTGAATTACCTAAATTATTATTATTAAATTAGCCTAAATTACCCAAGGAGCAGACATGAATGTGGTTATGAATATTATCCCGATATTGTTAATCCCCCCTTTGCCTGCCATCTGTTTGCAAGTTTTATAAAATCTGGGTGGCAAGTTTTATAAAATCCTGAGGAGTCACTGACATGGGTATCTGTCTCCTCTGCGAACTGAAGGAGGAGACAATTATTCATTTTCATTTTTCTGCCCTCGTCTTGCCATTGCTAAGATCAGCAGGTATTAACACTGTTGTAGACGCATTGATGCTATGCAAACAAACGGATGGTATAAACATTGTTTATCAGTTAGCTAACTGTTAATCGCGCATGGCTGTTAAGATCATGGGAATAGGGAGAGACCAATTGTATTATTATTATTTTGTCATGTTTATAGAGTAGATGCCTGGTTATCATTGATAGTTGTGATTGGTGCTAGGAGTATCTTCTCACCCCAGAATTTTATGATCATCTTATGTTCTTAGTCTATTTGAATTATGTAATAATGAATTGTATGCTCCTTTTTAATCCTTCCATCCATTGGTTTATACTGTAAATTATTGTATTTTGTTTGGTGTTGTGTTATAATCTTTTTTGTGAATTTTACGCCCTAGTGCCGAACAAGTGTCAGATGAAATATCATGCCACAGTAAGAAAGTATAGCTAGACTGAATGCACCAACGTATCCCAGTCTAGCTACGTTATAGCACTCATTATGTTTCCTTCACCATTGATTCCCAGAAAAAATGACATGCCAAAAATTAAGAACTTAGATCTAGACTGGCTGCACCAATGAAAAGTGGTCTAACTACATAGGGACACTCATATTTGCTTTACCCCTGATGCCCAGTATATATAGTAAGAAATTATAACTAGACTGGCTGTACCAAAGAAGTTGGTCAAGGTACCAAATAACACTCAACATGTTTGCTTTATCTTTGATGCATAGCAAATATTACCATGCCAACAAGAAAGCAAATCTAGACTTGCTGCAGCAATGAAAGGTGGTCTAGTTATATAAGAGCACACTTTATGTTTCTTTCACCCTTGATGCCCAGTATAAATACCATGCAAGAGTACGAACTTATAACTAGACTGGCTGCACCAATGTTTGCCAGTCTAGCTATGTAATAGTGCTAATTGTTTGTGTTTTACCATTGATGCCCAGTATAAATAACATGTCACAGTGAAGTGCGATAGCTAGACTGGCTGCATTAAATAATTACAGCCTAGCATCACAATAGCACTCATATTTGCTTTACTATTGAATGCCATTATAAATACCATGCAATGGTAAGGAAGCATAGCTAGAATGGATGCACCAATGTATGCCAGCCTAGCTACGTAATAGCACCCATTATGTTTGCTTTACCCTTGATGCCTAGTAAAAAATACCATGCCACAGTAAAGGTATCTAGACTGGCTGCACACAAGTATGTCAGTATAGGTCGGTAATAGCACTCGTGTTTGCTTTACAATTAAATCCCAGTATAAATAACATACCTGCCACCAGTAGACCCTCCCCAGCTCTATAATTAGAGACCCATGCTCAGTCCCGCTCCATACATGCTGGCAAGCACATATAAACGCACACACTCTTATTCACACAACCTACACTCTCTCATTCACCTGTACATTCATACAGCACTCAGACAACTCCTTCCATGCACACATACATAGAAACAGAAATACACACATTCACAGGAAAGCACATGCACAAACATGCCTAGAAAAACCACTAGCATGCACACATACATATAAACACAGTGCCCAACATAAATATGAACGTTTTCACTTACTTCTTGTTCACAGCCACTGCATGCCAACAACATGAGCCCTGACTGCAAGGCCCACCCCGAAGAGCGTGCTGACTAGAAGGAGAGGAGAGGACTCCTCTTCTGAGAGGTGACAGGGCCAGACGTCTTATGCCAACCCAGCCTATTATTGCGTGCTGCGCCCCCTGCAGAGCCCAAAGGAAAATAAAGAAACATAACATAGTTAGGGAAGTGCCCTGCTCATAGGGAGGTAACACAGCCCCTCTGCAATAATGAACTATGTTGCATGCCACCCTAGTGATGGGGTGGTCCCCCCTCCCTGTCCATACAAACAGCCTCCACAGCTCCCGCATCTGTCTCGTTCACTTGGTTTAATGAAGGGGCACTGACAGGGTTGACAGGTTTGTCACCCACCTCCCCAAGTCTTTTCTGCTCCCTCCCAGCCAAATTAGGCATGTGTGCCTCTCCCACAAGCTGCACTCGGAGATTCCATGCTCTTCCTGCTCCGTCTGCTAAGTGACAAACACGATTACATGTCTCAACCAATCACTCCAAGAGACAGACAATGACTACAGTGGCCACTGCTCCCTGAATCTCTGCTGCAGCCTTCCAGAAAATGCAGGTGTTTATGCTTCACCCACAAGCCCCGTAGTCCTCCCTAGTTCCTGACAGGTTACACATAATGGCATTTGCCTCATCTAATCACTACAAGAAACAGGTTATCCACCAACCTGAATACCTTCTGATCTTTCTTACTAAATCAGACAAATGTGCCTTCCCTTCAAGAATCTTTTAGGGATACCTAATTCCTCCTGGTGGTCCTCCCACATGCTACCTGATAGCATATGTCTCATCCACACACTTAATGAAACTCACACTGACGGGTACATTTCCCACCTCTTGGAATCTCTGTTTCTTCCTCAAAGTAAATTCAGATCTCCAGGCATCTCCCACAAGCTGCCCTTATTGAATCCTGTCTGCACCTGTACCTACTCCTATCGTTCATCCAATGACGCGTGTCCTGTCGCTCACTTCAAGAGATGGACAATGACTTGTCTGTCACTCAACTCTTCAAACCTCTGCTGCTCCCCTTAACAAAATCAGGTGAGCATGGCTCTCCCAAAACATGCCCCAATGATTCCCAACTCATTCCCCTCCCATGTGTTATCTTGTGGCATCAGTTAGAGCCACACACTTCAAAATATGAACACTGGCCGATATATCATCTACCTCCCTGAATCGCTGCTGCACTCTCCCAGCATAATCAGGTAGAGATGCATCTCTCACAAGCTGCCCAATGGGATTCAAGCTCCTCCTGTACCTTCTGCCAGGTGGCATCCAATGCCACATGTCTCATCAACTCACTTCAAGAGAGGGACACTGACTGGTGTGCCAACCGGCTCCCTGAATTGCTGCTGCTCCCACCTGGTAGAATCAGGTGTTTGTGCCCCTTCCACAAGTCACCTTCAGGGAGTAATGTCTCTTGCCAGGTTTCAATTGATAACACATGTCTCATCCATTTGATTCAGAAGATGGACACTGATTGGTCTGCCCCCTTCCCCAGAATCGCTGCTGACCCTTACCAGCAACAACAGGTGTGTGTGTCTTTCACACAAGCTGCCCTTATGGATGCCTGGCTCCTCCCTTGGTTCCTCACAGGTGTTACCAAATACAATGTATCTTCTTGTCTTACATCAAGAGACTGACACTAACTGGTGTGTCAGCCTCCTTTTTGAATCTCTCTTCCTCCCGCCAAGTAAATTCAGGCCATCATGACTCCCCCACAAGATACCCTCAGGGATTTCCTGCTCCTCCCAATCCACCTCCCAGGTGTCACCAGATGGCACATGTCTCATGCACCCCCTTTAAGAGATAATCACTGGTGTCACCCACATCCCAGAATCTCTGATCTTTCCCTTGCAGCACAAATCAGGTAAGTGTGCCCCTCCTACATGCTGGCCTCTGAAATGTCCTGCTCCTCTCACTCCTCCTTTTGCAGGTCACCGTTGGCATGTGTTACACCCACTGGTTATGCCTAATCTGGAGGATCCCCTTTCATCCATTCTGCCACCGGGCAGCCAATTATGGATCAGGCGGCATCTCAATGAAATAGCCACCTCTTTTGGTATTGCAGAGACTCACCCCAGTTCTCTCAATCTGTTGTCCCGAAGTTACTTTCTCACCATTAATTCAGGCACATCAACAATTTGACCAAACAAGATGACAATGCATTGTGAAGATAAAAGTATGTTTGGAAATGATCGCCTCTTCAAACACATTACGTTCTAAGGGAAGTTTATGGTAAGGGAATGATCCTAACCACTTCAATACATGTCTTAATAGCAGGCATTTGGAAAATTCCTTCTGCTCCAGAACAAATTCTCCCCGTAGGCATTTGAATATTTGAACATCCCTATCCTTAACGAAATCCTGCACCACTTTAATTCCTTTGTCAATCTACCTCTCGAAACAGGTGAATTTATGGACCCCTTTAATGCTTGCATTCCTCGTAAAGGTACTGCCATAGTTCATTTCCTTCCCCACCACAGCTGCTGTGTGGCCTGGGTCCATACTGTACCTTCTGCTCTGGTAACTGTGGAAGCTTTGCACTACCTGGATTTGCAATACAGCAGGCTAACCAACCCCTTCCTTAAAATCTCCCCTATATCCAAGTCCAGCACCCCATGTTTGCCTTCCAGGTATTACCATCCATTTACCACTGCTATTTGGTAGGCGCAATAATGGTCTCTTGAATTAGGGAGTCATAGCCCCCCCCCTTTCATTGGGAGTTATATAGCATAGCTATTTCAAGATACAGAGGTTTATTCGGCCAAAGCAAAGCACAGAGAGTCATTTCACTCTTATTATACTCCTCATTTTTTTTTCTTTATTTGTTTTAATCAAATGAATGATTTTTTCAAAACATCGACATTTACTCTAAATAGTTAAGGTTTTTCTTGTGGAAAACTAAGAATTTCAGCCGACCCTCGGCCCATTTCTCGTTACTCATTTAGGCGCGTCTATGTATATGAAGAGGTCGGAGTTGTTTATCAAAAGTTCAAAGTGGTTTTACAGAAGCCGTTTGATATACTGGTGTTTACAGGGGGTTTTCTAATTGAGTCATCACATGTTGTAGTATTTTTGTTGTTGCCATTAACTACCTTGGCTTATCGCCACTAATCATCCTTGACCACCAGCAGGATTCTGAGTCTAGCGAGGGGTCGGACGCAAAGTAATGCATATACGATGTCCTGATTTTCTCTGTTTCCGTACAGTTGAGGAGGAGATGGCGTATTGTTTCATTTTCGTTTGTCTTTTGGCAAAGTCTACAATCACTTGTGTCTGAGAGTCCTCTTATAGCTTTAATTTCGTTTGTTGGAAGAAGATTGAGCCTCACACGTAAGAGGCAATTTCTGGATTGTTTATTTGGAAATTGTCTAATGTAACTCTGTAGTTCATTCAGTTTTTTTATGTTCGGAGTCAGGTGAAAAGTTAATTTATTTTCAGAGGCTTTTGACAAAGTCTGTATCCAGTCTAGTTCTTTAATTTTCCTCTGGATCTTAGTCAGGTTTTGGAGCAATTCCTCCTCGTCACTCTCAATTGATTTTAGGAGATCGAGAGTGACTTTTCTCCAGTTTTGTAGCGCCTTATTTGTGCCTGTTACCAGTTAAATTTTTATAAGTTCGTACAGCAGTGGGCTCGTGGGATCTAGACATTTCCTGTATAGTCTCAGGGAGTTACAATTCACAGTCCCTTGTAATGACAAAAGGCTCAGCTCTCTTCGGATCGAAGCTATTGGTGTAGAGGAAGGTAACCCTAATACTGTTCTCCAGAAGTAGGCTTCCAGTTTCGGCCAAATATCAGACGGAAGTAGTAGCATAGCATTTGGTTCCGTAAGTTAGAGAAGGAACAGCTTTCATTTTGTAAAAATGTATATACTCCTCATTCCTAACATATGCTGAGGAATTCTTGACCAAATACAGCAACCTGGGAAAGATGATGATTTTGTACAGTGCTGCTCGCCAAAACAATGACGGGGAAGTTTACTCCAGTGGTCCACATCCGCAGAAAAGTATTTCAGTGTTGGGGCTACAGTTATGCTCAAAGAATCATGTTTCCTCCTGTTGTACATAAATCTCTAAATATTTAAAGCCCTTGTCAGCAAAAATGATATGATATTTCATTTATGACGCGCCTGTACACACGTGTTTCTAGGCACAAAGGGGATCCCCTCCAAAAGGCCTCTGCTTCCCCACTCATTGGATATAGACTTGACCCAACTTATCTTTAAAACCATGTGCCTGCCAAATTCCTTCATCATATGTATCAACTTCAGTGTGGACTTTTCGTGTGACTGACATAAGGCAAAATGTCATCCGCATAAAGCAAAATCCTCACCTCCCTCTACACGGTCATCATGCAAAACTAGAAAGGAGGCGATCCCGCTGTATCCACTCAGCCAATGGCTCGACAGGAATAGCAAAAGTTAAAGGGGATAGGGAACACCTGTCTAGTTCATTGAAATATGTCTGAAATTGTAGCATTGGCCCTTACTCTGGCCCTCAATTTATTATATATGAGCCTCACACACTTGGTAAACACCAGCCCAAACCCCATCCTGTCCATCATCCCAAACATATTCCTCCACTCCAAAAAAATCAAATATTTTATTGGCATCTAAAGCAAGGATACTTGATGATCCTGTCAGCTTGTTTGCCAGCCCTAACGGTACATGAACTCTTCTAATATGAATTCAAGTTGATCTTGTCGGTATAAAATCATATTGATCCACATTTAATATTTCCTCTAGTATTCTCAGGAGAATATTCGCAAGTATCCTAGTAAAACAATTTCTGTCACTTTTTATGACAGAAATCAGTCTGCCTGACCCACAGTGATCCATTGGTTTAACCTCTTTCAGAATAACTACAATTGTGGATTAATTTTCATTGCTTTCTGGAAACATGTCTTTCATCACTTCTAAAGCTAGGCCTTTTTAATGTTTTCCACAGATCTAATGACAGGACATTTGGCACGGAAGTCTTTCCCTCTCCATTTGTTCAACGGCAACATCAACGTCCGCATCCAAGAGCTCCCTCTCCAAATCTTCCTGCCGCCTCACAGACAATTGCATGACCGGGTGGTCTGACATAAACCTATGGAATTCCTCCTACATGCTCTCCATTTGCTCCTTGTGTAACTCCTTATAGAACAAGGCAACAACCTCTACTATCACTGCTAGGTCTCATATATTTCCTGCATCTCTAGCATCCATGACCTCACTGACAATTCTGAGTTGCTCATCCCTTCATGTCAGCCATGAAATCCGCTTCCCAGATTGATCTACCCAGTCATAGACTCCTCTTGCACCCCTGTGCCACAATCCCAAACTGGCCTTGTCCATCGCTCAAGCTCTAATTTCTTCCTGTACCTTCCTACATTTCTTAAGCAATTCCTCCAAGAGGTCTACAATCCATTGTTCCTCCATTCTCTTTGCCACTGCTTCTTTTTCCAAAATCTGTCTGTCCCCATGGCTTTACCTCTTAATAGCCCTTTGTAAGCTTCAAATAATGCTGTGTAGAATCAACTAAGTGCCTAATCAGCTGAAAATATTCCTCAGACTCTTTGATTAGGCCAATGACCACTTTTTTACCTTGCAAATGAAAAGGCATGTGGCCTCCATATGCCCACATTGGTGGGAATCCCGTGTGACATGGTAAACATTATTGGAGATGATCTGAAATACCTGAGGATAGATAGTTCACTTCTGTAACTCAACTGAGTTCTGCTCGAGGGAGAAATACATAGTCAATCCCACACATTGGTGAGTTTGCTGCTGAAAATAATAAAAATGTCATTTGGGTCAGATGGAGGAAGTCCCTCCATGCGTCCCTTAGACCCATCAGCATTCAGAAAAGTGCTCTGTTTTGTTATCTTAGTATCCTCTCAGCCTTTTGTCTTAGACATGCCCAGTCTCTGATCTGCAACTTCATTGAAATCGCCTGCCATCACCACCAATCTCTGGGAGACCTGCCTCATTAATGTCCTCACCTCCAGCACAGCCACGAGTCACGTGGGCAGAGAATATCCATTTTGAAAGGTTTAAGACTCCTTATCAAGTGTTCATGATAAACAAACAAATCTACCTCTTGGGTCAGAGTTCACTTTCATAATTGTCAACGGAAGTAATCTTTTGATCAGAATGGGTGGGGTCTCAATGGCCATGTCCATGTTTAGACCCAGACCAATTGCTCCACTGTTGCAGTTGTACAAGGGCAAAGCGGCTTCGGTTGCCAGATTTGGGATGGAGTTGTGGGGCTACTCTAATGTTAGTGCGGTTCAAATACCCGAGAAGCATTTTTTTAAGAAACTGCTGGTCTGCCAGCTTTGGCTACAAAATTCAGAGTACATGTCGAACTGGGCTGTACACCGATTGGGGATGTGGTTTCCCTGCAGCCAGTATTGCATTTGCTTAGGCTATGGGCCAATGAGAGAGCTATACTTACCCACAAACTGATTATTTCCCTGATTGAAAAGGACTTGGAGGTAGGGTCCCATGGTTGTCCATTAAGAAACAGCTGATGGTGATTAACATTACGCATCTGTATCCACATTGCAGTATGCTCTTCCATAGAGAGATAAACTGTTGGACTGCCCAATTTTATGAGTTTGTGGGTATGAACAGAGAAAGTTTGGAAATATTGAAACGAAAGAACCGAGGGCTAATGACAATCATGTCCCCAAGTGTCCACAGCTATTTACTGTGGGAGGAGATCCCTGCGGATTGCATACTCATATCTAGGGCACGGTTTAATTGCATCCCCCTACAGGCACTGGTGGCAGCCCGGTCCGGGGGGATGCAGACCGGTCTTGCCCTGTTTGTGAGTCACCTTACGAGGACTTGGCCCACCCTGTATTCTTCTGTCCTGCTTATGTGAGGGCTAGAGGATTGTTCATACTACCCTGATTGCAAGAACTGAGCTTTGTACAATATCGGCATGCCCTAACATACTTGCTGTGGGTGGATTCCCCACGTGTGGGTTGGCCTTTACTTTCATATTTTGAAATCAGCACTTTATCATCGAATTGAGTTTATGCACAACCCTTCACGATCTGTGTTCCGAGTTTCTTTCGTGCTGCTATTTTTGTGAGGTTTTTATGTTGTATTTTATTGTGTCATTATTGAAACGTATTTGTGTATTTTGCATTGTTTATATGGATTGTTATTTATGCATATCAAAAAAAAACATGATGATGATGCTAAACAAATCTTCCTCTTGGGTCGAAGTTCACTTTCATAACGGAAGTAATGTCTTTATCAGAATAGAAACCCCCCTTGAGACTCTCGTGAATCCTGCATGTCCCACACAAATGTAGGGAGCTCTACTGAGGGTTTGCAAGAAACTCCCATTCAATGTATATCTTGCAGGAGAATCACGTCTCGTCTGTGGTGGATAGAAAGCTGCAGGACTGCCTCCCTTGTTTTACTTTATCATTCAAGCAATTAACACTCCAGAACATAAACCTAAGCAAATCACATATTGCCATTTTCATGATTGAACAATAACGTTACTGTCCTGTCACATCTTTGAGATCATTCTGCCTCTGGGGCACTGTGGAGAAACAACTCACTATTGAAAAAGTGAACTGCAAACACAAACATAAACAATAACAGCCCCAAATGCATTCCACAAACACCCCTCTCACCATCACCCCCATACTTTCTAAAATATAGAGGAATCTGTGACCAATGTCCCCGTGGTTAAACAGCAAACTTGGTAATGTTTGCAAGGATCCTCCACCCCTTCCTTCCCCCTTACTTAGGAGATGTTCCAGCGTTCCCTCCATATTGAACTTTGACTATGAGTTTATCATTCCTGCCCGCCCTAAGGGCTTGTTCGTGTGATATAGCCCCTACACCTCATTCTTCCATCCCTGCTAAGGCACAGCCATTCTGCACTGTTATTTCAATCAATCAAATAAGCTTATTTGAATAACTGGATCCATAGAATTCACAAGCATATAAAATAAGACAATAAATATTAACTTTTAGTCATTACTGCACATATTTAAAATCAATCTTGAGATTGCCCTGTATTCACAGTAAAATCAGTACAGCGTAAATGTAGAACAATTTTCCATTACAAAATTAAACCCTCACTGTTCACCCAAAAAGCCCTTTCTCTGGTGCACAGCGGTTTTCTAATAGAACAGAAGGGCCCAAGGTGTTGGTGCTGTATCAGCGGTCAGAAGGAAAATTAAAGCCGGCATGTATAGGCGAACATCAAGGCGCCTAACAACCAGAAAAATTGTGGACCTTCTCACTTCCTTATATCCCGGGCAAAACAGCACAAAGTGCTTCAGGTCTTCTCTTGCCGCCCCACATGTGGGGCGGCTGGAATTATTGGGAAGGCCAGACCACTTTGCTGTGTTTCCTCTGAGTTGTAAGCAGTCACACCTAGCCCTCGTAAACAGCCACCTTTCTTGCTATTTCATGCCCCTAAGAAGGTAAGGCTGAATCTCGTTCATCCTGCTTATCACTGCATGGTTTCTATCTGAGTCAGTATCGAATTCCATGCTCTCCCATTTTTCCTTAATTGTTCGATACAAAATCTGCTATAAATCTTTCACCTGCCTGAATGGCGTCCATGCGCTGGACCTCCCAGATGTATATGGAGACAATGATATAATTACTATTGCTGCCCCCACCATCATGAGGTCTCCCCCTGATGCAGAAAAGAGGATCGCCCCTCATCTACAGGACCAGGTGGTAGGAGTTTGGGGCCACCCCTTTATTTTGCTCCTTCCAGTCATGGTCAGCGTACCTCTGCATGGTGTTTTAAAAGTGTCATCAGTAACCTCTGCTTTCTAGTTTCCTGGAATACATTAACTCTTTGCTTCAGTGTACTCCACATGCTACCTCCATCTAGCATGACCTGTACCCATTTTTCTGTTATTGAAAATATGTGATTATCTGAGCAGTCTGAATCGGGATTCGTAAGGTTAGAAACTGGCATGCCAATGTGTAAAATGGCATGTGGGTGCTCTGAGTTAAACTTTGACATAGAAATGTAGTCTGGTACAGGTGTTCAACATGAATCTATGTGATCAATGCGCCGCCCATAACTGCACCGATGGAAATGCCTTCGCCAATTACAGTGTGGCGCAGTGATCAAATAGATCACTTTACCCACGTCCCCCTGCGGCCCCCACCCCGTTTACATTTACAGCAGCCCACTTCTGTGCGTGCTGCCGACTCCCTGCTATCCCTGGGGCATCGGATCCTCCCACTTACATGGGTCGGAGCTGACGCTGCAGGGTGATTTCTTTTTTTTTAACTTTCTTGTCCCCCGCTTACCACAATGGACACCCCCACAACACCAGCTCTGCTTGGGTGCAGTTGTACAGGAGGGCGGAGCGACCTCTGACGGGCCCATGAGATCAGAGCTCACCCTCGAGTACTTTAAGACGAGATAGCTGCACCTTGGGGTGGATGGGGTGCGGGATTGTCTTACTCCAACACCAAACAATAAAGACAACTCAATGGTTTGGCAAAGGGAAGTCAGTTTAATGACAAGTACAAAAAATGGGGAAACAATAGGAAATCATCAACGATGCAATTGCCCGTCTCGCTTCAACTTCCAACTTCTTCATTCAGACCGCAATAGTTATAAGAAATTCTTGTCATCATTGATGTGTAAAACTCAAAAGTTTATCATGCAATTCTATTGGTTAAAAAGTTAAGGTATATGGTAACGGAGAATGAGGATTGGATAACTCTTATCGGGTGGGAGTCTAAGCCCATCCCTCTACATCATTCGTGCTAGACGTCAAAAAAAGTAGGATGTCTCATTGGTTCTACTAGCTGTAGGACCCTAGATTATTTGGTCCATTGTGATTGGGTCGGTTACACCCTTAGGCATAAATCTCCACTTTAATTACCAACATGCAGAATGATCACCCAGATGCAGTATGGCCCAAGATTCACCCTGCCTCCCTTCCATCAATCAATACCTCAAGGACTATGTGTCAATTAGTTGGCTGAGATTGGCCTCAAAACTGTAGCTTCTTATCAGGAAACGTTATGGCATCCTCTGGGTTTGGGTGACATCAGACATTGGTACCTCTCTGTGCTTGGCTGATCATGCGTCATTACACCGTGAAGCTGCTTCATTTTCCTTCTATTTGCGTATTTGATTCTCCCTTCAGCCTTGCCACCTGCCTGGGCCTCCTTATCTCGACCTTCACTATGCTCTTAAGTTTTGATTCTTCGACGTTGCCGCTCTCCTCCCTTCCTTGGGTGAACTCGAATTCCCAGGCATGAGCTGCTTCTTGCTAAGTTTGGATTCCGCTCTTTCACCTGGCTTTGTGCAGGTATATGAATCCTGGTCTGTTTGACCGCTACCATCCTGGGCTTAATTCTGCTTTTGTAAAATGGATTTGCACTTGTTTGATGCGCTTCTTTGAGGTAGATATAGTCGGCGCTTGCCGCTCTATTCTTCTACTAAGCATAGCAAGCATACTGTTTCCTTAGCTTCTTGCGTTCCAAGTCTATTTAGAGGCGTTTAGCTAGTTGCGTATCTTCATCCAGTTTGATGGTTATGTTTCTTTACAGTTCAGCATTGTTTCTCCTTTTAAGTCATATCATTTCATCTTTGCGTGTCATCCTTTGGTTGTTATTTCATTCATCTGTAAATCTGTCCGGGCCCTTGTGTCGTCATCATTCGTCTTCGATTAAAGCCCTTTGCATCTCTTCGGGGACAGTTTGTAAGTAGTATTCATTTTGTGTCATCTGCTTGTAGGGTTGTCTCAATGGGTACTGTGCTGCCCATAGTTGTCTGGTTATTGGCACTTCCACAGGTGTCACTCTTCTGATGGGCACTGGGCAGAGCCCTAGTGCTGCTCTCTGTTGGTTTATCTGCTCCTCATATGTCACACATCTCGGCGAGTATGTTCCTGGTATTTCAAGATGGGTGGCTGGAGTGCAGGCCATATCTGGGACTTCCTCTACACAGTGATGAGAGTCAGTATTTTGTGCTCCCACAAAGTCGCAGTAACTGAGTAACTGCGGGAGGGGGCACTAGTGATGGCAAGATTTTTGTATATTTCCTTAACATGCCTTATCCATGACTCCTTTCTCAAGGTTAAGGCTCGGGAAATCACCCTCCCCACATTATGATGATCTTTGGGTTCCTCTTCTGAGATGTCATGTCTTTTCGTGAGGTGTGTGCTAGTTGTATTCAAAGGTCTGCCCCCACTAAGTCAATATGATGGCCAATCGGCATTGCCTACTTCTGCTTGGACCATATCTCTAGCATTTTCCACTGCTGTCTAGATCTCCGGGGAGTTCTACAGCCCTATCGCCGCCTTTGACAAGTACTGAGACGTGGCTGACAGGGCTCTCTGTCTGTGACATTGCTGGTGATTTGCAGCTCTCTAATTTTCTGGAGCTGCATTGGTAGAAAGCTGCAGTGGCATGTGTCCAGGCAATCACAAGGGTCTGACTTATTGCGTGAGATCAGTAGTAGTAGTAGAAGTAATGTTATGTGCACCCATCACATGCACATTTAGCAATCTAGCATGTGGGGACAAAGCAACACTGCATAATTTACTGTCTCAATTCAAAAGCTCATTGTGCTCCCATTTTTGTCAGACAATTCTTGCAAACTTCAAGCTTACTCGTACAACATATTTCCTCAATATTAGCAGTTTTCACAACATCAGTACGTGTACAGTCTGCACAATCCCAGTATACTCAAAGTGTTACAGTCTGCACAATCGCAGTGCACTCATAGTGTTACTGTCTGTCCCAAGCATATTCCCAGCTTTACAATATCAGTATGCCCCCCGTTTGAACAGTCACAGTGTAATGAAGTCCCTTCCCTGTCACTGGGGGTGTTAAAAGGGATGGTCACAGGGGAAGGGCACAAACACCCACTGTGTGATGCTGGGCCAAGAGGAGATATATAGGGGATTCCCAGGGCCACTCCAACATTGCCAAGCTTTAAATGAAGCCTGCCAATACTAAGGCAATCCCTTTACAGAATGCTCAAAGATACGCTCAGTAGCACAGCAGCACTGCCCTGAAGCCCAGTATGTTAACATGGTACCACTTATTGATCCGTAGGGCAAGGGAACTGCATAAAACTCACTTATGCTAAGGGGTTGATGGTATCTAGTCCTGTGAGATACAGTGCTGCGCAGGCGCCACAGCAGCTTGATGGCTGCCTAACTAGCAACTCCCCAGCCGTGCATATCTGATTGCAGGTGACTGCAAGGCATTGTGCGAGTTCTGTCCATGTCCAGTGTCACCCCTGCAGACCTGCATTGCCATACGACGTACACAAGTAGGGTGATCTAGTGAACCAATTACAAACCCTAATTTCATATTGCCCGCAGGCCCCTCGGCCCAGAGTGAGGGCCTAGTGCTCAATAAGGTCTTCAGACTGCTGCAGTGTGCGCACTCTGATCTGATGAGGTAGACACAGACCCTGAAGGAGAGGGGACATAGTGGTGTAGAATGGAATATGGCTGGCTCTAGAAAGGGGTAAAAAGGAGGCGAGAGCATAGGACGGAATGTTGCAGGTCACGTCAAAGAGGAGGCATGAAGCTAAAAGGATGAAGTTGGCGTGAGCTGTAATGTGGAAGTTGATAGGATCCACAAAAAAAGGAGGTGAAAGCGGAAGGAGGCAAGTGAAGATATCATGAGAGAAGACTTTGACAAGAGTTGTAAGGAGGGAGGTAAAGAGGTTAGTTCAGAAGGAGCTTAATAAATAAAAGGATGGTACCTGAATTCTCTCCAGGTGGCAATGCAGACACCAGTATGGCCTGGGCAAGCACAAAGAGCAGCAAGATGGTCTCCATTGTTGCTGCCTGGAAAAAAGATAAGAAAACTGCTGAATACAAATGGACCATGTAAGAGAAATAATATTCAGTCAGTGAGCAGCATTCAATGTGTAAACACAATGTATCAAAGTCCCCTGCCTGACCTTACTGGTGGATGGTGAGGCCACAAAGGGGGCAGATTACTGCGACATGTCACATGATCCTGGGCCCAAAGAGGGGTTGGGTAGGAACCCCTTGCTATGCTCATTATGCTATTATACGGCAGACGACCACCACAGGAAAGGCCAAGAGGCCCTTCTCCTGCAACTGGTGTCAGTTCAAGTCCTTTTTCCTAGGCATTTCTTTATATCTTTGCATTCACATCGTTATGCCTTTGCATCTAGTGCATTCGCCCCTCTGCATTTACTTCACTTTCACCTATGTTTTAGAGATAAAGCCGAACAGATGTAAAAAAAGGTTAAGGGGTTGAATACAGAAAATCTTTTTTTTAAAAAAAGAGGTAGGTATAAGGGCTTGCCCCTCATTTTGAAAAACAATATAAATGCACAGATGAAATACATATAAAACCCTGCAGCCTCCTCCAAATGTTCTGCTTCTCCATATGTCCATATCCTTCTGCAAACGTCCATTATTTTTATTCAGCCCTGACCCTGCCTTCCAGCTTCCCTCTCTCTCTAACCTGAGGGAGCACAGATGCATCTCTCTTTGCACAACATAGAGATGGGTTAACTAGGTCACCTGTCATTGAACCCGCAAGCTCCACCCGTAGTAGTGGCTTTTGATTTAAGTTGTTCAGGTATGAGCAGTTTTGATGTGCAGCTTGGGCTGGTTAATCTCTCGAATGTTCCACTGCTCACACCTGAGCAGCCTCGGGCCACTGTAAGGACACTATACAAGGAAACGGCTTTGGCAGAAGGGACTCGGCGTTTGCAGAAGGAGTTCATTGCGTTAAGGCTGGAGGAGAGAGCAGATTGCAACTGAAGCAGTAGGAAGAAGGCTGGAGAGGAAGCCAGAGGGCAGGAGATGAGATTGGACCAGATGGAAGTTAAGGAGCAGGGCAAGAGGTAGGACGGGGATTACTGAGCGGAGAACAGAAAGTAGGACATAGCAAGGTGGTGAGGGAAGGATAAGAGGAGAGAAGAAATAACAGTAGGAGCGGAGAGATGTAGATGAGGAGCACAGAGCTGAGAGAAGAGGGTGTGGACAAGAGGAAAGGAGGAACATTACAAGGAGACAGAGGGAAGATGATCAGGAAGAAGAGGAGAGAGGGAACACCACCAAGTGGAAGAGAGTACATTGGTGAGAAGCAGACAGGTGGAACAGAGAAACCTGAGGGAAAGGAAGAAGGAGGGAGAAAATAGAAGATGGGAGGAGAGGAAGAGTTACAACATGAGACAGGAGAAACAACAATCAGGGGTGGTTGGGGGAGAAGCTACTGTAATCTGCATAATAAAGTAGTCAACTCTTTTTCAACTGTCAACTGTACACTACCTATGTCCCTCTTCCGGCAACACATTCAGCACCATTGCGTAATTACATCACAGCTGAGAAGGCAAAACACACTTTTGTTTGCTTGATATCCTGACCCACAACCTCCCCTGCCACCCATGCACCCAACACTTAATTTCTCTTGGCTTTACATCTCTGGCTGATCTTTAAGCAGAGAAGCCCATGCACACATGCTTTGGAGCTGCTCCCCGGTCATCGACTTTAGTAAATGCCCATTAACGGGACCGGGACCCTAGTTAGTGGACGATTGTATGTCAGGCACCATAGAACTTGTCCCTCGCCTTTGGCACCAGCTGCTACCAGACCAGCACCTTCAATAGCCATCTGTGCTTAAAATGCTGCCAATATTTTGCTGTACCATTGTTGCTCTCGGTGCCACAGCACAATTATGGACTGCTCGCCAAACAAGTACGCAAAGAACTTCCACAAGACCCACACCCTGCCACACAAACTCAGCATGAGTGCCCAGAGCTTGTAAGGCCATGCCTATCCCCCAAAGCTGGCATGGCCCTGATGCCAAAGCTCCCTGAAAAGCCACCCATCAAGGCTGTGATTGTGACATGAAAGAACAAGGCGCTCAGTATTGAACTCTGTATGCAGTGGATTGCACTGTCCAGCCAGTAAACCTATGCTATGTTCGTGGGATTTATACCAGACACCACTGCCAAAGTAACATGGTCGATCTCGGTCTCACTCTGTCTCCCTCTCCCTGCTGTGCAGTTTTTTTTTCATCTTGCATCTGTTTCTGTAACCTACTTCAATGTGTTCTGACATTCTTCCATGGGGTATTGAACAAATATATTAAACAAGATTCCAATAAAACGTTTCTTAACAGAAACCCCCGGCTTGCTGTCGGCAGAAGCAGGACATTGCCTGCACCGTTCTCTAGGGAGCATGACACATGAAACATTCTGCATTAATGATGCTAGATGTTGCTACTGGGAGGATTTATATCATACATCTTCTCAGTACAGTGCAGTCTCTCTCTCTCTCTCTCTCTCTCTCTCTCTCTCCCCTCTCCCTTTCTCTGTCTGTTGATGTCTCCCTTTCTTCTGTAATATATTGCAATGTGTTCTGCTTAGATTCTGCAAGGCTGCCCAATCTTAGACCCAGTTAACTTAATGATTGGGATAACGTAAACAGATGCAAGCTGCTTAAACTGTTGTCAAAACTAACCGGAGATACACAACTTTTGAAACTGTTCTTTACATTCTACAGGGGAATCTGCTCTAAAGCATTGTAATGCATACTATGAAGAATAATGTGAAAATAAGAAACAGTCATCAAAGTAATTTAAGTACAACATCAGAAAAACAGAATTGAACAACAAAATTGAATTGATGTGTAATAAAAAGGAATTGGCGATCAGGCAACCAAACAACCTGCATATGTTTCCTTGGTACATTGTGCGTTCATTGTGTTATTTTATGTTAAAATCTCCATATCAGAGGGCTTACCTCACCTCACAGTAACAGAAACACAAAGTTGAAACAGGGAAATTACAAAGATGAAAAATGCTATGAGTCAATGTATGAATGAAAGAAACAGCAAAAAGGTTGTCCCTAATACACGCACAACTTTTAAAGCGTATATTTGAAGAGGGGGGGAAATGGTATTTGGCAAAGGTGAGGGATCAGAGAAACTGTAATACAAAACATCGAGAGTCACAAGTTGCAGACCCCCATACAAAAGCCACAATTAGCTTTGCCAATTCCGTTTTCTATTGGTTTTGCAACAGTGAGAATGGAAACAGAAAAGACACACTACGAGTGGCGATGAGTCTTGTAATAAAATGTATTCTTCTTATTTTATTTTGATATCTAAAATACAAAAATCAGACACTGCAAATACTAATGACATCTTACAGTACCGTGCAAATGCGTATCATACCCTTGGTGCAGCATCTACGGTCACAGCTTGGTTAGCAGACGGGGGCTGTGCACTCATGACCAGGCTAGAGATATTCTCCCCATGTATGAAGATGCACCTGGATGGGTTGAAATGTTCCCTCTGAGTATCTAATAGCACAGGTCGATACTGCTTGACAATCAAGTCATTTTTGACTTTTGAATATAATAATAATGAAATAATAGAGAGGTGTGTTGACGGAGTTCTGGTGCAGAGATTGAGAGTGACTGTTATGGTGCCTGTGCGATGGGAAAGGACTTTCATACCCCAGTCCCAGCCATGGTACACAGAGCATTGACATGAGCTCCGTATATCGCTTAACAGACATTTAGAGGGGAATACAAACCTCCGGAAAGGAAACCTGGAAAAGAGATTACATCAAAGGAGAAGCCGTCCTGCTGTTTCATTGACATATGTACCTTTTAAACCCTGCTTATATTTTTGCTTAACCTTGAACACTTAAGAACTGTGGTCCGATCGCTGATTGATCCATGTTGGTCAACCTTTGACACGTGTTTGCCCTTCTTTGTCCTTCCCTGGATGGATTCTACTTGACCCACATATCCATATATGTAATTGCATCTTGTGATTGATTCGGAGTGCAGCAGTGAATTGGCATGAAAGCTCATATAGGAGTTTCATGTCCCTTTAACACTTATTTTCGTTAAAATAAGTCAGTAGAGAAATGTGTGCAACTCTGGAACAGAAAATGCCATGCACCACTAGATCAACAGTTCTGTGGAAAGCCAGACAAAAACAAGGACTCATATTATTTATTTTATAGTTATTTGGGGAATTTATTGAACAGGAAACCAGCTTCGAGTGGCAACCGAGCATTTTCCTCTAGGAAGAATTGCAGGCACACATTTGATTGTTTCAAGGGGGAAAAGTCCACAGAACAAACATGTACTACTGGTATAACATTTAGGAAAGCAAGGAATGGTGAAAATGCAAAGTTAGTGGAAAAGATGTAACAGCGCTGAGAAGAGGCATGGTTTGGGTGGGCAGCATACTGGACTGGGTGGATTCCAGGGGTGTATCTTATGGGGTGTGAAGAACATTCCCCTTGAAGTGGAGGGTCTTGATTCCTTTTCTGAATTGCAAGAGGGTGAGAGGGAGCTGGTTGCTCATGGGCTTCATGCTTGTACCAGAATTGGGCACTTCTCCATTTACTACAAGGACAGCCACGCAGACACGGAAGGGATACGCTGTTATTTTACCCAATCCAAAGGATTGATTTCTCAGGACCTATCAACTCCTGTTATGCTTCACATTTGTGTAACTCAACGCTCACACCCTCCTTCCTCACTCACGGTAGTCCACATAGCCAGAAGGACTGTGTGTGGGGGAACGGGGATCACAGTTTCATGGAGAGGGGAGAAAGGTCTCTGAATCAGTGAGGGCTCTTTATTACACCACCCAGTGGAGCGTGCCATTACCAGTCCAGGGCATGATCTATGACCACATGCTATCTTTCAGCAAAGCATGTCCTGGGGCCTCTGAGCGTGCCATCAGAGACCTGAAGTAGAGAGACTGTGTTCAACTACTCTGAACAGTTCGGAAAAGCCTACTGGGCCTACTCCTCTCTACAACTACAAATTCCGACAATTTACACCAAACGAAGACCTGAGATCAGCTACTAGAAAAAGATTAAATTGGGAACTGCCAAATGCAAGGCTTTCACCTGGAACACAATACGTTCCTTCATGTCAAATGCCAGCTTGCCTGAAAAACACTCACTCGAGGAGCCCAGAAAAAAGCGCTTGAAGCACCAGAAGGCCATACAAACATAACCTTTCTCTCCAAGCCTGGGGCTGGCTCTCCAAACTCCATGTCGTGTACACTGTAATATCTATTATATTATATACATGCAACAGCATTCATGTCAGCATGACATTTTCATGCTGGAGTAATCAGCCGGCTTTCTACACTAGCAAAAAGAGGGCCAATTCCTTAGTAATGCACTTGCAAACTCGGCATGCCATGCATAAACGGCATTCAGTATTTACTCCATTTACAATGCAGCGTCCAAAGGGGAAACAAAAGGGTGATTTTGCCTCCACTTTACACATCCCTCTTGCATTCTGAAGTGCAAATGATGAAAATTATGCAGAGGGGGAGTGTTTGCATCTCTGCGTAAATTACTGGGTACTCGAAATTTAGCCCGAATTAGGGTCATGTTGCTGGCTCAGCGCATTCGTAAAAATGGTGTCAAAAGGCCTGGAATATTTCACATGCCTGCCTGTGTCAGTCCAACCTGACATACAACTGCATAATCACAAGCATGTATTTTCAGGCTGATGGTAATGCAATGGGTTTCTATGGAAAGGACCAGGAATTGCTACTTTGTAAAAACAGGCGGAGTCCATAAGAATCCGTTGTAAAGCCTCTGCAATCTTTAATTGCAGATGCCATTTACACTTCCATCAAGCTTAGTGGAAATGTTAAGTTGAAAGGCAATTTAAATGCTGAAAACGGAAAGAAAGTGCACTGAGGAGACCTGTTGCATTAGTCTAGGGCCCCCACCATCGAATGTACCCTTACTACAAAATGACCTCCAATGTAATGATTCAGGCCCATGTTATTAATGTATTTTCGCATGATTCTGAAAGATTTACACTGGTGCAAATCTGAAGCTGCATAGAGATGCCCCCGACCAAATCTTTGTGAATCACATTTGCACATGAGTATCGCAAAGATTTGCTCCAGTTTCAGGCTTTAATACTCAGGTAGGATGCTGATGCTCTCAAAGTGTACATGTGGTCTTCTGAGTTCTAACCAAAAGACGAAGTGTGACGTAAAAGCAGTGCTACTATGGCTTTAGTGGCCAAACAAGAGCTCTGATAAATGATTGTGTTTAGAAGCCACTAGTGGTCGCTATTGTCATGCAGTATGCAGTACACAACATGAACTGAAAATAAATACATAATAATAAGGATGTGGGCTCAGAAGGGCCAGCAAAGCAACATAAATGTGACCATGTGTTTCTGTACAACTGTAACAAGGCTTTGCCCCAGAGTAGTGAAAATAAAAAATAAAAAGTTTTTGTTCTCTTTTCATTGAAAAAAAGAAAGGATACTCTTTCCTTGAAAAGCAAAAAATGGCACAAAATGCCATCATGTGCTATGCCACTAAGCCCTCTAGTTCTGAGTGGCATACTGTGGAAAATTATGAATAAATAATTGCAGGCATTTTGTAAAATGAGTGAACATTATTTCTCAAATCAGTTGGTCTGTGCAGACGACCATAGAATGCTTGCCTAGTAGTAAGAAAATACCCCTTGCTTCGCACATATACATTTATTCTTGGAACAACCCCTGAGTGGAAATAACCTAGGTAGCAGCTGCACTAATAGTAGTCTGAAACCCTGAATCCATGTTCTATTTAGCTCATGATTTAATGACCTGTCATGAAGAAATGTAACACCAAATGTATAAAAGCTGTTGTTTCCAAAATAAACTCATGGTTATGGACAAAGCATTTGTTGTCGTTATCCTCTCTATTTAAATCCATTATGAATGAATAAACCTTTGACTGCCAAACAGCACTGGGCCAGTATCTCGTCTCTTTGTGTGTGTCCACAAGCGAGCATTATGAATGGATTATTTCCCACAAAATAGCACCCCTAGATGGGGCCTCATCTCAGATGGGATCCAGTTGGACAGTATGGCACTGTCAGGGAACAATCAGTGGACAGTGAAAGGCCATTGGGTGCACTGCAAGAGGTGGACAGAGGATTCCTGCGGCCATGGCTTTCGCCCGCCAGCTGTTTTTCTCATCACGCTGATCCCTACGTGAACAAGGTCCCTGCTTGTTGGAGAGAGGGAAGCCGGCACAGACAGCGGAATTGGGTGATACCGTTCTGGGTGCAGTATGTGTATGATGTGATGATGAGCACGCTATGATGGGATGGATGAATAATGAAATGAGCATGTAGTGTTGTACTTTCTGTGGGAGCATTGTGTTAAATGAGCCATAGAGAAATACACCATGTGTACACAAATTGAAACCATGGGTAGTTCATGCACTAAAAGGATGTGTTGTGGACTGAAATATTGTGAGGCTCATTCCAGTGCTCTGGAGCAGCATGTTCTGACTCCCCCAGAATGTACGCTGGGGTGAGAATTGATGATTAAAAAGGGCTTGGGGTGGTGTTGGTCTTGCAAGAATGGCTTAAATATACTGCCACCAACTCCGAGTTACAGTTTCCTGTGCATGGATCTTTTGACCAGGACAAAATAGGGTACCGAAGAGAAGCATTAGCCTTTAAAGGCAATAATGCAATTAGACCCTTGCAATGAAAAACATATAGACAATGGAAAGATTATGCTAGACAAAAATCTATGAGAGACGCACAGATTGAAAAACATAAACCGCAATCCAAAAAAGACAAATCGTGCGCATATGATCATAAAGAAATGAAAAAGGATTGGAAAGAGGGAGGCCATGAAGATATAATGAGAATGAAGGGTGTGTATGTAGCCAAGGCTTGCCCCTCAGCCCTGACACCTGAATCAGGAGTGACCTTAGAGGATGAGCAGAAAAGGCTTCCCCTAACCCCCTATTGGGAACCTGTGATAAGGCGCTCCCATCGCCACCCCACGCCCACAGGATTACAACCCACGACACGGAATCCACAGAAAGGGTAGTATTAGCATGGATCAAAAACAGGGTAGAAGGAGTAGAACAAGCCAAAGTATACATGCCGCAGCAATGAGATATGATTATATTTGCAATAGTGTTAGAACTAACTAGTCGAATGTGGCTGTTACATAAAAAGGTGAATAAGGAGGATGAAGTGGACCCCCTCCCGAGCAATTATAAGGACATAGAGCAAGCACTCCAGGCGTGTAAGCTTGATTCAGATTCCTGTCCAAAAGGTGTGTTGAAATTCCTATTTTGGATCATAGATGCCCCCAATGAAGTCTAAGGGAGCTCAAATGTTTCCTATAAGAGAAGTACCTGGGTTTGATACTGATAACCTCGCACACCAGGTCCACGTACCCTGGAACAGAATGGAGTTACTGTCTTTTACTAAAGATTACCCAGTTATCAGGGAAAACCCTGAGCAGCGGTATTCCCAGACTGACCGCGTTTGGTTATATAGATCAACTGTTCTCATATATACTGTCGGCGGACATTTAGCGCCAATTCAGAATGCAAGACAGTTTAAATCCTGTCATAGAGCGGGATGAGCTGACCCTGGCAGCGAGCGAAAGGTGGAAGACTGGGGAACCGTGCAAGGAAATAATAGCTCTTCCAGCACTGCTGGTAACACACATCCAGCAAGTGGTTGCCCTTAAACTAATTAATTGAGATAAGCTGACCACTTGCAGGCAGGAAGAAGGGGAGTCAGTTGAAAAATATTTTGCACGAAAGGAAGAAGCTTTTACCTTGTTCAATGGGATGGGTTTGGCTACCCCAGAGGGGCAAAAGGCGTTCTGTTCCCATTTTCTTTAAGGGCTGTTTCCTCACTTAAAAAATGACATCCAGACATATGAGTCCACCTGCCCAACCCAAAGTGCTGCTCAAATATTGACCATGGCTAGGTATTATGCAAATCACCATGCCAAAGACAAGGGGGAAAAGGAAAGAAAATGAGAGTGTTAAAGACCAGAGCATTAATGCAGCAGGCTTTTCCCAAAAGAGGCAGGGTAAGCATATGCATGCCGTAATGTTTCCCTCCTGGCTAAACCATTGCTAGAACTAACCTCAAGCAACACTCCTATTCTTTTGCCATATACTGTTGCTCACCAGGAAAGCTTTAACACACTCAAATCAGCACTTTGTAAATCCAGACTATACAAACCCCTTTATCCTGTTTGTGCATGAAAGCCAAGTCTGTGCATTGTCTGTAGAAACACAACCGCAAGGGTGTAAAAATAGGCCATGTGCATATTTTTCTTCCACTTTTGATCCAGTAGCAAAGACATTACCACATTTTTGGAAGGTGTTGCTGCTGCAGCATTTTCCATGAAAAAAGCAGATGCCATTTTGTTAGGACACACTGTCACTCTTTCAGTCCCTCATGCAATAGACATATTGATGAATAAAACCAAGAACCAACATTAAACCAATGCCAGCCTCAGTTGTAATACCCTGAATCCAGCCACCCTGATAAGCCTCCCTTCCGAGGGTTCAGTTGAAATGCATGATTGTGTACTAAACACTGATGAAGAGACGAAGGGACAGGTGGAACTGGTGGACGTCTCTGTTGAACAGCCAGTTGGTACTTTGTATGTAGATGGGTCTTGTTTTAAATTACCATGGCTGTTAATGGGCTCTGCCGATGCTCTAAGATTTCAACAGGAAGGAAGAAACTACACTGTCTCCCGGTTGAACAAAGAATAAAATATAAAGGCCCAGTTATGGTTTTTAAATGCCTAGCTGGTACTGCGCTGAACTATTTTATTGATAAAATAAAGATCCCATCTGAAGAAACTTGTGATCTAATAATAACCATGATTTGCATCAACCCCGAAAACTTCTTAAAAGAGTTGGTAGCACCAACTTTAATTTTTGGGCCCCCAATGGTTTGGAACTCCCTGCCACTTTCCATCAAAAACTGTGGATCCATCAACACATTTAAGAAGCAACTAAGACCTGGTTGTTTGATGATGAAGGAACAGTCTAACTAAATACCTATTTACACCTGTCTCCCTAGAAAATCCGCATTCTGACGTTCTCCTGTTTCTTTTTCGTATTAGTGTCTGTCTGTCTTTTGTGAGCACTCTGAGGCCCCCGGGCAAACTGCACTTAATAAAAATAAATATAGATAGATAGATAGATAGATAGATAGATAGATAGATAGATAGATAGATAGATAGATAGATAGATACCAGATGGTGTCCCCACAGCAGTATATGCCATTACAACCTTAAAAACAACAGTTGAAACCTGTAGGATTCCTCAGCATTCAACCCAGTCAGTCAAAACTATTGTCTTTACCAGAGCATGTGAACTCAGTGCAGGATTTACGGTAAACATTTACACAGAAGCCAGTATGCTTTTGGTGTAGCACACAATTTTTGTCGCCTATCGGAAGAAAGCGGGTTCCTGACTTCACATGGCACAAAATATAGCATGGTTTTTTGATCTTGAAATTACTGAATGCCCTGACACTACCAAAGAAATGTGCCATCATTAAATGCAGTGCATGGAAAACAATTGTAGATGATACAGGAAAAGGCGATACTTTTGCTGATCAGACTGTCAAAGCAACTGCCCAGTCTTCTGTATCGCTTTTGTATGTCTGCCACGCATGAAAATAAGACACTGTGACATTTGACAACACTATACAGGCAGTAAAACTAATTCAGTATGAGGCTACTGTCCAAGAATTAGAGGAATGGAAACAGACTGGGAAATATGTAGATGGTTTTTGGCTTGACACATAAGATGAGGGAAAATGGAAATTACCACACATGTATTTGCCTTTAATGTTGTCCTATGCTCATGGCCTGTCTCATGTAGGTGAAGAGGGAATGTACAAGTTGCTCGCTGAAGTGTCGAGTAACAGTAAACTAAGACCATCCACGGTTGCTATTTGTAAAAACTGTTTTGTATGTACGTCCTATAATATTGGGAAGGGTGAGGGAGTCCCAAAGGGAATTTTTCGGCCACCTGAATTTCCCTTTGAAGCGTTACAAATAGAGTTTCTTAAATTGAATCCCATTCAAGGAAATAATATGTGTTAGTTATAGTAAGTTTGTTTAGCAAATGTGTAGAAACATTCCCCTTAAAAGACAATTCCACATTAGGTACTTGTAAAATACTTTTAAAGAAGTATTTACCCCGATTTTGACTGTCTCATACTGTCTGGAGCAACAATGGTGTGCATTTTGTTAATACCACAATGGAATTAGTGCACTCAGGTGTTGGATTGTCTCGTTACGAAGTAGTAATGTGCTTGCTGCCCAGCAAATGTTAAAATATTACACTGTTAATTGAACACTATAAGGTGTTAACTAAAAACTGTTCCATTCTCCACAAACAGATTGCTGATTGTCTACCTCACCATCGGAGGGTCCAGGACGCAGCATCCAGGCAGGTGACTGGGTATTTACGAGGAACTTTCATTGAGCATCAGGACTGCAGCCCAGGTCCGGAAAGGTCCGCTGCAGGTATTGCACGCCACTCAGACAGCTGTGAAATATCATGGCAGCAAGAATTGGGTCCACACTTCGCAAATTAAGCGAGCACCATCTTCTCTGTTACCCACATCATTGCTTGCCTTGACTGGTGCCGAAAGCACCCTTTCTGCTGAGTTTGACACTCGCATCATTGCAGCTAACCCCAAAGACATTGCTAGAGCAGTAGAGGGGCCAA
The DNA here is from genome assembly GCF_040938575.1 of Ambystoma mexicanum. Taxonomy (NCBI): domain Eukaryota; kingdom Metazoa; phylum Chordata; class Amphibia; order Caudata; family Ambystomatidae; genus Ambystoma; species Ambystoma mexicanum. Next base: position 1,489,293,426 of record NC_090921.1, read on the forward strand.
GGTACAATCTATGACCAAGGAAACTATAAGGAATCCCGTTCCGTGAGGGACAACTGCCAGGCGGTTAAGATTGCCAACTGTAAATGGACTACTTAGGAGTGCAGTAGCAGAAAGAGACAATCCAAGGAGCAATTAAGCTCTGCGAAACCTGACCTGTTGAAATTTGTTTTTGCTGCTTTGTTTTGCTCCATACACAGGCCATGCCAAACGATGAGTGTATGGCTATTTGACGCCAGAGAGGGTCCATGCATCTCTATGCTCCTGTTAGAGAAAAAAACAGGAAAGGGTACTGTTCCAAGGGGTTTCGTATATGCATATCAGTATCGGACATAAATGTCGATAAATGTCGCCCCTATCTGCATCTAAGTAAAATGCACCTGATTCCCACAATTAAGGAGAAGTAGAACTTGATCTCCCTGCACCTTCGTGTATCAGACCTTTGAGATAATTCACAAATATTCTGGTAAACGTGAGTATATGTACTTTTTATTTGAGAGACTTGACACATTGTAATCAGATGTACATTACATACACTTCCACTGCTGCTTTACATGTGTGAACTGTCCCTTGTCAGTATTGAATTGTCAAATATGTTCTGAAAATAGAGGGTTTCAGGCCAGGTCAACCATAGCACAGAAGGTGCTGATTAGGCATTCCCTCCCTCCCCCCCGTTCCCAAATACTGTAATGATTTCAGCACCCACAAATATCGATCCGATCGAACAACTGAGGCATATACCGCAGAGCTGGATGTAATGATATATTGGGAAACCACCCTTAACATGGGGTGTTTCTTCCCCTCAATTAAAATGACCCACAGCTAATTTATTATTTTTGTTCAGCAAGCCTTGTCTATGACTCATACAGAGCCATGTAGATCCCTCCCCCTCTGCCAACAATGAGCCAAGAACCAGGCCGGGATACAGAAGAATATACATTTATTTAAATGATAGATTCCATAACTACTTGCACTAAATGGTTAGTCACCTTCTCTGTGGTACAAAACAAAGCAGAGTACTAAACATACGTTTTACTTTTTGTCTCAGGGGCATGGAACAGAGGCCAAATAAACAGTTCAATCCTCTTGTCACATGAAACCCTTTTATGTCAAAATGAAATAATACTTTGGCACATTACTAGAGCATGAACATTACTTGATAAGGTTTATATTTAAAACAAATGAACAGTTTTGTTTTTCAAAAGCAAAGTACACATGCAGGACTTTGCCTATTTAATTTCCGTGCTCACTTTAAAATGCTAGCAGTTTTGAAATCAAACAGCCTTTTGAGAATACTTTTGATTGATCGTACCCTTCTTTCTTCATCATCCAACAGCAATACCAAATCATTCTGCTATCAGGGTCATTTAGTCTCAGGAAAGAGTGAGCATTTTTCAATGGAGAATCACACATGGTTTCATTTGGCAAAGCACTTCTCTCCTTAGCACCAAAACACAGGCTTCAGTTATATTCAGCACCCCTCTGTTTAAAGGCAAGGTGTGGAACGAGTGGCAGTAATTTTATTTTTGGACAAGGACACCTCTTTGACAAATAGATGTACACAATTACATTAAATTGCTATAACTTAACTTCCCACTAGGAAACAAGGCAGTGGTTTCAAACTCCCCCTAGATCCCCCTGCGTTAATCTATATGGGAGTTAATTAAATTAATAGTCAATAAAATATGCTAAGGGTCTATATAGTCAAAAACACCCCCCTCAACACCCACTATTAAGGGAATAATATTCAGGCAAGCAGATCCCCCACACACTTGGTTTCATTGCATCATTGACTTATAATGAAAATCTCTGTTTTGGTGCTCAGTAAAATCAGCAGGGCTCCTCTTATGGGAACGTGCAGGGATCTGGTTAGGCGCTTCAGTCAAAGATAGCCACCAGCATCCATCCCTCATTTGGCTCTCCTTAACCATAGGGCCCAGTCAGCTTTTAGGCTTTCCCAGCTGCTGTCTCTAAGGTAAAATAATATGACAGCAATCGTTAATCCTTTCCAACCAAGGCAGTATTAGGGATTAGGTTCAAGATTCTCCCTTGTGGTTTTAGGCAAGTCCTGTTTTTTAAGATTTATAGGCAGCTCTCCCCTTCCCCATAGAGTGAGGGTTGTTTACCCTATAAGCCACACCTCCAAATATTACAATTAGAAGGTGCAAATGTATTGGTTCTGACTTTTTATTGAAGGTTTATCCCCTTTTCCTCCAACAAAGGTCTAACCCCTCTCCTGCCGATAGGCTCAGGGAGTTCTGAAGTTGAATTGATGGGAAAGAGGTACGCACCTACTAGCATTTGCCATTTACACTTTTCTGATTTTTCACTTAAAAAGTCACTACATGACAAAACTTTGCAATTTACAAATAAACATTACAAACTATAGGAGACGGCCCGCAGGCGTGTAGTTATGGTTAAGTTGCCAAACCCATAGGAATAGCACTTTTTCGGCAGCTTATAACTTTGCTCCCCCATGGAGGAATCCTCATCAAACTTTGCAAAAAAAGTGTATGGCCAGCTTGGATTTTTTTCACCAAGTTGGGTGAGGTTCCGTGCAGCGGGGGCAAAGTTATAGTGGGGGTCCCAAAAATATTTTATTCCATAGACTGAATGGGGAAAAATGTTGCGCATGGCTACAGCCCGAACGGCTGAATGGATTTTCACCAAATTTGAAGCAGTAGCGAGGGCTTGGGTCAGAAAGCATACTTTTGTGTGTTTGGTGGAAATCCGACCACTCATTTTTTTACAAAACATTGAAATGTACATCCGAAAAAATTAATGGTATCTGGGTCCTCTGTGCGGACTCATTTCCCTGTTCGCTCTGCGGAATGAAGTGTCATTGGCCTGCAGTACGCGGTGATGTTGGCGAACATTGGATGTGGCCGGTGGTTGGCTGGAGGGAAGCGTGCTGTGCGTCAAGTTTTTGGGAAACGCTGCCATGGTGTATCGGAGGATAGTAGCACGGCGAAAGGCATTGGAAAACATGGTTTGCAGGATCGGCTGAGTGAAAGAGGGTGAAGCGAAGATATTGGCAATGTTTTGTGCTGTAGGATACGGCTGCCAGTGGTTATGTTGTCTTAGAGCATTTGATTTGTTTTACGGCAGTGGGTTTGTGGAGAAATGTTTCCATGCTTGTCTGACTTGGCTTGTAGTGGTTGTGGGTAAGGCATAGCCTTTTTACTGCATTGGCATGGCATGTAGAAAGAGCCTAGGACTTGGGCACCACCCCTGCAATGTAATGCCTCCATGTATGGGAGAGCAGTGAGGCATTTAGTGGTTAGGTATGCGGCCGAGTACCTTAAGTGATGACGGCGTGGTCGGTGCCTTGGGTATGGGTAGTGGATTGCAGATGGTGGAAACAAACTGAGAATGGGTGACATTCGTACAGGGAAGGAATTTTTATCAAGACATTTTTGGGATATGGACGTTTTATGGCGGTACTCACAGATACTTGATTGGCGGGCAGCATTAGAAGCGACTATCCTTTTTTGGTGAGTGCAGGCAGAGTGGCTGTATTGCCTTCGAGTGGATGTGGAAGGAGTAGGCCATAACGACATGGAGAAATGAAAGGGTTGTTTGGCAGCACACTGTTGCGATATGGACTATTCCGGCAGCTACTGACAGACACTGCATTGGTGGTTATGTGCACAGGGGACTGTCATACGTTGATCAGTGTACTGTATAGGGGATGGGGAGTGCATTGGAGATAATATGAGGATATTTGCAGTCGGTGTACGGAGTACTGTGATATTGGTATGTGGATTGCACACATCTGTAGAAAGACTAGCGTAGGTGTTCGGCACAACACCTGAAACGCAATGTAGGCATGTATGGGGGACTGTGGTAATGGTGTGTGAATTGCACACATACGTGCAAAGAGTGCATTGAGTGCAGGTAGAGTGCATTGGGGATGGGGATTGAATTGGAGGTAACATGAAGGTATTTGCAGTTGATGTATTATGGTGTGTTGTGCCTGCAAAGGCGTACTGGATTGTGTGCATGGCTAGGGCCCTTGGATGTAACGGTTCAGCCACTGGTTGGAAGTAGGTTGGAGAATCTAGCGTTGTGTGAGTTTGTTAGTGTACCCATATGTCCCGGTAGTCAGGAAAGGTACGTGGCCACATGGTAGCATGCATGCCTCTATTGCAGTTAAGTGGGTGTGTTTGAAGGAGTAGGCTATTGGGAGCATAGGCCGAGGCCATAGCCTCCGCCTGTGTACCTAAGAGCCTAGGGCTTGGGCAAAGCCTTGTTTTAGGGAGGGCAGTCAGACAGTGGCACATGGAAGGAATTTGTACGCAGGTACTCAAATATACTATATCGGGGGCCGTTGAAGAGGGGGACTATCATTCTTTGGTGAGTGGAGGCATACGCCATTGGGAATGGGGAGTGCATTGGAGACAGCCTCATCACGAGTTGGGCTGTAGCCCTTGAATGCGGTGGTAACGGTATTACCGCCGCATTTAAGGGGTGGCCCTATCACGAGTTGGGCGCTAAATCGGCTGTTTTACCTCCAGCTTTTTTCTGGAGGTGAAAATCCATGTTTTCAGCTGTATTACAGCCGGCTGTATTAGCCCGCAGTATTAGCACTGAAAATTCCCCATTGGATCCAATGGACCCATTCAGGAATGGGGATTTACCGTTAAGGCCCAACCCGTGATACGGTGGTAATACCGCCGGACCGGTCGAAGCTAGCGCTATTACAGTCGGCGGTATTACAGCCGGGAATACAGCCCAACTCGTGATGAGTCCCAATATGAGGATATTTGCAGTCGGAGTGCTATGTTGTATTCTGCCTGCAAATCCCATAATGGCTTGGGTGCATGGCTGGGACCCTTGGACATAACAGAGTGGGCACTGGTTGGAAGTAGGTAACGGAATGTTGCCTTGATTAGCTTACAGAATGGGTCTTGACAGGCTCAGAGAATCATGAGAACAGCCAGACTCCGACAGTGACCACACGGCGCAGAGAACTCGAAATCGACCTCAGAGACTTATTGAGGAAATTAACTAGAATTCATGTTTGTGTATATTATCGGGGGGAGGAGGGTGATGTTGTCACTTTAAAGCAGATTCCCACATCACGTGGCGAGGGACTGGGAGCAACGGGAAGGGGAGGGGCGGGCGGTGGGGAAAGGCAGTTCTATGTTGAGTAGCAGTAAATAAAGACGTGTTTTACGTTACTCCATTGTCCGCCTCTTATGTCCTTGCCGCGCGAGAAAGAGGCTGTGTGGGGGCTCTCCAGGCCAGCCACCTGGACACGACATAAAGGAACAGAGTCATTCTGCGTGAGAGAAGTGCTGGGACAAGAAAGTACGCTGGCTGAATGACAAGCCACCTGCTGAAATATTCCTCCAGTCATACGTTCTGGGCCTGTCAAAAAAGGCATATGGCTTGTTTCAGTCTGGGTTCATGTCGAAATAGTTTTTACAGGAGATAAGTGTGAGGATCGCATCCATTTGTCCAGAGGGCCATGTAACACCACCTGACGAGTAGTCTCCTCACTTAGCTCGTTCGTAATGATCTATTGCCCAGCAGAGGAAGTAATCACTTTAGGGGCAACATGTTTATTGGGAGGTTTAATTGAAGAAATATTTGAAAACTCTACCCTTTTTATTTGTCCACTCAGACGGGTAGATAGCAAAGATTTCTTATGCCACTTTTCGGAGATTTTAGAAGAGATTTAGAAGGGCTGTAGAGCATAGATTGTTCAGTGCATAGTGCCTCAAGCGCGTGCTCCAGTGTCTACTAACACATTTGTTGATTCATGTCGTAAAACTACAGGTTGGAAAGACATATGAGGGAGGGTCTGTGGAGCACGGCTGTTTGGTTGAGGTTAGTAATATCAAACTGTCATGTGGACCATTTGTTTCACTTAGCGAAGGCTGCTTGTGTAATGGGGAGACAGATGTCTGCTCCAAAGCTGAAGTAGGCTTAGTACCAGAAACCATACTAGAATCAATAATTACATCAACCACTAGTGCCAATATTCGTTTCATCTCCCTTTGCTCTTCCACCATCTTTGAACATAAGAGAAGTAAGGCTTTCATTTCAGAAATTATAATAATCAACTATGAAGGACTAGGAGTCTCATTGTTAAGCTCCAAGGATGAATTGTTAAACTATGTTGTGACTCCATCTTCACTTTCGCTTCCATAGTACGAGAATTCCAAGGGAGAGACTAACTTCTCAAGATTGGGGCTAGCAGAAAGGTTTCTGCCAATGATGTTATTGTAGATGGAGTTAATAGGGCCTAAGGAGTTTTTTCTCAGGTTTAGGCAGCAGTTGTTGTCAATGGTTGGAGAGCTTTGGGGTGTGCTTTTTGCCAGGGTACTGTTGTCTTCTTTGCTAGTGTCGCCCACAGAAGGCAATTTTTCTGGCAGAGGACACCCTTCCTCAGTGCGTGCTTCCCTGATGTCAAGAAAGCCCGTAATTTTCGGTTGTGATGTGGTTTTAGCAACTTTATCTTTTTTGTAATTCTTTGTTTTAGGTTAGATATTGGTGCCAAACATACCTTGCACAGGGCCACAGTCGCACTTCCTCTTATGAGAAGCAGCGCTCCGTAAACCATATCTCTGTTGATTGTTGTTTCTCATATGCAGACCACAGAGTAATCAATACCCAAAAAGAAGAGCTGCAGCCAAGAACAAGACTGAACAAGGCACAATTAGAGGCCGGCAGTATGAAGCACTGCAACGGTTATACAACGCCACACCTACGGGATTGACTCAAGCCTCGATTTGTTGATGGAGGCGTTTCCCCTCTCGCACTTATAAACCTTCCAATATGGTGTGTGGACAGCAAAATGTCATCCAGAACAGTGTGGAGTCTAGTACATTCCTCCTGTAGCTAAAATCTCCAGCAACTGTGGCACACAGTCTTACCCCAATAAATTCCACTTACCAGGGCGTTAAATTGTAAAAATCCAAAGCATCATCCAAAGCACTCTAGTCGCAGCCACTAATTCAAATGCTGTGATCCTATCACTCTCTTCTCCAAAAAGAGCACGCATACCTTCTTACTTGATGCTTTCTCTCTAGGAGGAGGCAGGGGTAAGGATATAACTCCCTGATACGAGAAGGTCCTAAACAGCTACCTCTGCAAGCAAAGGGGAAACCTCACCATCTGCACGCCCTCACACCCAAACACCCAAACACTCCCTCACACTCTGTGCACTCCTTGCAGAGTGAGGATTTTATAGTGTAGTTAGAAGTCTGCCTCCTCAGCAGTCTCAGCAACGGAAATGGAAGAAAGTCCACCCATTGAAAGTAGTGGCACAAAGTTAGAACAGCGAGGCAGCCAAACACTAAAACACTCCCTCATACTCAGCACGTTCTGTGCAGTCAGGATTTTATAAGGTATTTAGAAGTCTGCCTCCTCAGCAGTCTCAGCAACGGAAATGGAAGAGAGACCCCCGTTGAAAGTAGTACACAAAGTTAGAATAGCGAGGCAGCCAAACACCAAAACACTCCCTCAGACTCAGCACGCTCTGCGCAGTCAGGATTTTATGGTGTAGTCAGAAGTCCGCCTCCTCAGCAGTCTCAGCAATGGAAATAGAAGAGAGACCGCTCGTTGAAAGTAATGGCACAAAGTTAGAACAGCGAGTCAGCCAAACACCAAAACACTCCCTCACACACTGCGCGCTCCATGCAGAGTGAGGATTTTATAGTGTAGTTAGAAGTCTTTCTCCTGAGCAGTCTAAGCACTAGAAATGGAAGAGAAACTGCTCGTTGAAAGTAGTGGCACAAAGGTAGAACAGTGAGGCAGCCAAACACCAAAACACTACATCATACTCTGTGCGCTCTGTGGCAGAGTGAGGGTTTTATAGTGTAGTTAGAAGGCCGCCTCCCCAGCAGTCTCGCCAATGGAAATGGAAGAGAGACCACCTGTTGAAAGTAGTGGCACAAAGTTAGAACAGCGAGGCAACCACACACTAAAACATTCCCTCGCCTTTTCGGTAATGTCGCCAGGGTTAAAAAGGAACTTATGCCATTCGGGTTAAAGCTCAAGTCACATCACTTCCTGTGATGTCATCAGGTCTGTGATGTCACTTCCACCACTCCTGGAATTTTGGTGTATCAATGTCCCTGTAATTTCCCCTCTCCTTCTGGGGTGGGCAGCTTGCAGTTTGCACATACTTTTTCACACATAATCTGAGAGCTGCTGCCGAGTCAATGGTGACGGATAGGATTGATTTAAATATCCAAACAGAGCCACTGAGAGCATCTTAAAGAGCAAAGTGAGAGAGTTAGAATTCTACCAAGGTTAAGGATTTTAAATATACTGTTAACTGTACAAATACATTTTATTTGGGCAGTTAATAATACATAAATGATCATAGCTTGACTGTGGTAGTGTTTTTCATAAATTTGTAAAGAAAAGTTGAAAGGCTCCCATTACCCATACAGAAGGCTTTCATCTTTTCTTTATGGATTCATGAAAGCACAGAGACACAGTATAAGAAAATGAACATGCTGTTATAGAGCCTCTATGTCCCCTCCCCACTGACTGCAAACAGAGCCGATAACTAGCAGCACTCTATCCTTTTTTTAACGTCATTGTTCCCATGTGAAGAAGTGCTAAAAATAACACTTCTTCACAGTTGTAAACCCTGGTAGCAGAGTGTCTGTAGGCAGATAGACCAACGCCTGCTATTGGACGCAGCCATAATTCACCCCACCTCCCCTTAAGCACAAGCTGCTCCCACAAAGGACACTGCACCTCCCGCGGTCTGCTGTTTCCTATGATGACCACCATGCCAGTGATCCTGAAATCCTGCAGCTAGACTGCATTTTTGGTTTTGGTACATTTTGGTGTGCAGCCACCAAGATATTGCCAACACAATTGCTACAGAGAGGGCAGAGAGTAAAGGGGTGCCAGGAAGCTGACTTTGTGGTTGGCATGGCAACTGGAAATGCTGTGGCATAATCGGCAAACACACATTACACCGATGTAATCCAATAGTGGCTTGTTTAAATAATTTTCTCTCAATCAGGAGTTCTGTGCCATGTCCTGTGACTGTCACTTTCAAAGCTGGGATGGCATTATGACCTTTCTTTTCACAGCCAAAGGGAGTTGGGATGTATTTGGGCTATTTTCCTTGATCTGTTGGGCTATATGTAGGTTTCCCTTTATGGATACTATTACCATAAAAGCAATTATTTCTGGAGAGGTACACTACCACTGACAACATACAGATGTCTTCATAAGACATCTCAGGTTTATTATGAAAAATCTGTATGTTGAGGGTCATTACAACCCAGGCGCTAATTGCGTCAACCTTACCACCATGGTGTAAAACTACGTTTACACCATGGTGGATGGCGGATTTACCGCCCCATTCCAAGGTGAGTGGGGCGGTAAATCCCCATTTCCCATTTTCCCTTCCCCATTCCCATTTTTGCCCCATAGGGCATAGTGGGAGTGGGGAAGGCGCTAATTACGCCACCGTAAATTACGGTGGCGTAATTAGCATCATGGCAGGTTAGCGCCATGGATTTTAACGGCTGCTAAAAGCAGCCGTTAAAATCAGAATAGGCGTTAAGGGTTAACAACGGCGTTAACCCTTAACGCCTGGGTCGTAATGAGGCCCGTTGTCAGTGGTATTGTACCTCTCCAATAAAATAAGTTATGAGGAGATATGTACGTTGTAGTTCATTGAGAGGTCCAGTACCAATGACAAATGTTTTCTCCTGCTCACAATATGTTTCCATTTCTGTTTCATGATTCCCTGGGTCTTGTTTATTTTTTAAACATTTTTGGAGAAGAGCAGTACTACTGACAACATACAGATGTCCTCAAATGAAATCTCAATGTGATTTCTTATGAGGTCATTTGTATGTTGTCAGTGTTGTAGTGCAACTCTACGATCTTAATTTGATTTCTAATGAAGACATCTGCATGTTGTCAGTGGTACTGCACCTTTCCAATAAAATAAGTTGTCAGGACATCTGCAGTTCACAGTTTATTGGATAGGTGCAGTACCACTGAAAACATACAAGTGTCCTTGTAAAAATCACATTGCGATAAAAACTGCAATGTACAACAACTACAACCAAAGGCTGCAGTCACCCCCCCCTTTTCTCTTAAAACAATTTTTATTTGTCATTTTCCAACCACAACAACTTACAGATATTGCATTTTGGAGTGCATAATATCACATTACCCATCTTGTCTGTTTATTTCCCCATTCCCCCCAACTTCCCTCTCCCCTACCCCGGCCTACTTCGCACTCCACAATTCCACTACCCCCCTGCTCACCCTCCATCAACCACTCTAACGTCAGCACCATCTTGTGTCCGGGACTGCGTTCCGATTCTCTAATTTCCGGTGTGGACATGGCTAATTCTGCAATCAACTGTCTCCAGGCTTCCACCCCCTTCTCTCCCTGGTCCGAGTTCCTGCCTACAGCATTTTGCGACACCACAGTTTCTGCATTCACCCATTTCAACAGGTCCTTCCACCATACTTGCTCCAGAAGTCTTGTCTGCGCTTTCCATCCCATCGCAATTCTGCGTTTCGCTAATATGTATGCTAGATCCCTCAATTTGCTCACATGTTTAGCTCTCTTAGGCCCTGTAAAGCCCCCCAGCAAACAAGCCAGGGGGATACGAATTCCAAGGTGATATCCGCTTTCGCTAATGCTGGAGCCACCTCCTCCCAGAATCTACCAATCTCTACCCAGTCCCAGAACATATGGACCAAATCAGCATCCACTTCGCAACACTTCAGGCATGATTGTATCGCCGCTTGGCTAAACTTTACTATTCTATTTGGGGTCAGAAATGCTCTGTGGGTTATGTATAATTGGATCTGTTGGAGCCGTTTGTTTCTGGGCAGCTTTTTGGGGTACGTCGTAGCTCTGTTCCACATCGCATCTGACAGCAGTCACTCCCCCTTGTGCTTTTGCCCCTCCCTGTGTGCTCTCTCCTCCCCTTGTGCTGTCCCTCCTCCCCTTGTGCTGTTCCTCCCCCTGCCCTTGTGCTGTCCCTCCTCCCCTAGCACTGTCCCTCCTCCCCCCTACCACTATCTTTCCTTCCTCCCTTGTGCTGTCTCTCCTCTCCACCACTTGCGCTGTTGCTCCTTCCCCCTTGCACTGTCACTAATTCTCACCATGCGCTATTTCTCCATTCCTCTCTGCTGCTCTCCCTCCCTCCTCTCTTGTGCTGTCCCTCCTCCCTCCTTTGTACTGTTCCTTCTCCCTCCCTTGTGCTGTCCCTCCTCCCTCCCTTGCGCTGGCACGCCTCACCCCATTGCGCTGGCACGCCTCACCTCATTGCACTGTCCCCCCTTTTGCTTTCCCTCATCCCCCCTGTGCTGTCCCTCCTCTGCATGTGCTGTCCCTCACTCTGCCCCTTGTGTGCACCTCCCCCTCTTTCACTGTACATCCTCCCCCTGGCGCTGTCCCTCCTTCCCCCTTGCAATGTCTCTCCTCCCTCTCTTGTGCTGTCCTGCCTCCCCACCCCTTGTGATCTCGCTCCTTCCCTCTTGCCCTGTTGCTCTTACCCCTTGCCCTGTCGCTCTTCCCCTTGCCCTGTCGCTCTTCCCCTTGCCCTGTCGCTCCTTCCTCCTTGTGCTGTCCCTCTTTAGCACCTTGTGCTGTTACTCCTTTCCCCTTTGGACTGCTGTTCCATCTCCGCTTGCGCTGTCCCTCCTCCCTCCCTTGTGCTTTCCCTCATTCATACATAATGCTGTCCAGTGCTTTAAGTGGGGTAAGAAATTGAGGGGGGGCCCTCATTTGGGGGCGTGGCATCCGCTGTGGGCGTGGCCTAAAAGTGCACAAAACATAGTAGGGTGCGCAAACAAATATATAAATCTAGTAGAGCATTTATATATTTGTATGCGTACTAGTATGGTTTGTGTATTTTTCAAGCCTTCTTTTATAAACATTGCAATGTTACATATTTCTATGTTTATAAAAGGTGGCTTGAAAGTGTACAAACCATAGTAAGTTGCGCACACTTGTGTGCTTACCTTACTACGGTTTGTGTACTTTTCAAGCCACCTTTTATAAACATAGACATTTGTAACATATTTCTATGTTCATAAAAGATGGCTTGAAACGTACAAGCCATCTTTTATAAAGCCTTGAGGACGGACAAAACCCAAGGTGTTTTTGTCCGTCGACAAAGCTTTATAAAAGATGCCTTGAATTGTGCACGTTTCAAGCCGTCTGTTATAAACGTAGAAATATTTCTACGTTTATAAAAGATGGCTTGAAACGTACACATTTCAAGGCATCTTTTATAAAGATTTGCCAAAGGAGACAGGCACCTCGGGCTCAGTGATCGCTGCTCTGAGCAGAGATCACAGAGCCCAAGGCGTCTTTCACCCTCTGGGAACCCGCGGGCTCCGTGATTTAATCTACATATTAAATCATGGAGCCTGCAGGTTCACAGAGGGTCAGTGACCTGGCGATGGCCAACAAAGGAACTGTAACTTCCCTGATGACCCCTCAGATGGGGGGTCATCAGGGAAGTTACAGTGACTGACAGAAGTGCCAGCCAGCCTCAGCGACGCTGTGGCTGGCTGGCACTTCTGTCCACTTGCCTAACGTTACACTGGCGGGCGCATCTCCCGTCGCGGCTGCGGCCGTGGCGGGATAATGCGTCCTGTCATGGCGTGGTGGGACTGGGGGCCCCGGCAGGGCCCCGGCTCAGCCCCACTTTTTGGAGACTGGCGGGGCCCGGCCCCGGCAGGCCCCGGCCCACTTAAAGCACTGATGCTGTCCCTCCTCCTTCCATTGTGCTGGTCCTCCTCAAACCCTTGCACTAGCCTTCCTCACCCTCATGTGCTGGCCCTGTTGCTCTTTCCCTCATCTCCTCTTGTGCTTTACCTCCTCCCCCTTGCACTGTCCCTCCTCCCCATCTTGCATTGTCCCTCCTCTGCACCCCTTACGCTGTCTGTCCTTTGCACCCCTTGCTCTGTTGCTCCTCCCCACCACTTGCACTGTCACTTCTTCCCACCCCTTGCTCTGATGCTCCTTGCCACCACTTGCACTGTTGTTCCTTCCCCCCTTGAGCTGTTGCTTCTTCCCCCTTGCACTCTAACACCATCTACCCCCCTTGTGCAGTAGCTTTGTAGCTCTGTACCATTTGTGCTGGCTCCCCTCACCCCCATGCGCTGGCCATGCTTGCTCTTTCTCTCATCCCCTCTTGCGATGTCCCTCGTTCCCACTTGCGCTGTTCCTTTTTCCTGCTTGCGCTGTCCATTCTTTGTGGTGTCCCTCCTGCCCCCTACAATTGGCCTCCTCCCTCCCTTGCGCTGTCCCTCCTCCCCACCCCTTGTGCTATCCGTCCTTCAAACGCTTTGTGCTGTCCGTCCTTCACACGCCTTGTGATGTAGCTTCCTCCCACTTGTGCTGTCACTTCTTCCCCCTGTGTTGTAACTCCATTTACCTTGGCCTGTTGCTCCTTCCCCCTAACTCCATTTACCTTGGCCTGTCGCTCCTTCCCCCTTGTCCTATAGCTCCTTCCCACCCCTTGCGCTGTCGCTCCTACCCACCCCTTGCACTATCGCACCTCCCCACCAATTGCGCTGTCACTCATTCCCTCTTGCAAAGTCACTTCTCCCCCCTTGCACTGTAACTTCCTCTGCCATGGCCTGTCACTCTTTCCCCCTTGCGCTGTAGCTCTGTCCTCCTTTTGCTATCACTCCTCCCCCATTGTGCTATTGCTCCTCCTCCATTATGCTATCACTCCTCCCCTTTGTGCTTTTGCTCCCTCTGCACTGTCGTTCCTCCACGCGTTTTCTGTCGCTCCTCCCTACCTTACACGGTCGCTCCTCCCTATTGCACTGTTGCTCCCCTGCTTGCATTGCCACTCCTCCCTTTGCACTGTCTGTCCTCCCTGCTTGCTCTGTCGATCCCCTGCCTTTTGCTGTCGCTCCTCGCCCTGTTGCACTTATGCTCCTCCCCCTTGCACTGTTGCTCTGCCATTCCCCTCACCTTTACCCGATCACTCTTTACTTCAAATATTAGACAATGCTGCTGTGTACTGTTGCTGCCCTTCCTTGTGTTGTGGTTTATTTTGTATTCCATACCCCCTCACAGTGCTTCTCTCACTCCCTGGTGCTGCCATTACTTCCGTCCATGCTGTAATTTCATCCTGGCTGTGCTGTCGTTCCTCATTCCTTCCCTCCATGCTAAATATAAAATGCAATAAACAACTACAAATGTCCAAACAATTGCTTGTTTTTGTTTTGCACTTCTTCCCCTAAACACAGTGCATCTCCATGCTGCCCTGGGGTTGTGCTGCATAGTCCATTGTTATAATTTTTTAATGCATGACAAGCTATGTTATGTTAAGTTAAAGGATATTTAAACCACGCACTATCACCACCAGAGCTGTCCCCTGTCACTTTGGCGGATCTGAAAGTTAAGAGGGCAGGAACAGTTAGTAGGGTGTAGTGGGATAAAGGTAGAGCAAGATTTGTGGTTTCCTGTTGGCAGCTTCAGTTCGGTTAGCACTGTTCGCTGAACATGGGTCCGGTTTCCGGATATGTGGGCTCCCATGTTCTGTTGTGCAAGACTATGTGTGGTTTGTTTTGTTGTTGCAGTGTAGTGAAGTGCTTGCGGTTTGCAGTGCAAGAGAGTGGTTGTGTTTGTTTAGCGTTTGAGAAGCATGTGCCAATAGTTAAGGTTTTAGCAGATGGGTTAGTGTGGTTATCTCGTTCTTTCGGGCATCTGTCTTGGATGTCTTCTTTGGCCTTGATGTCTGCTGGAGCATCCCTCTGTGGTTCATTTGCCTAGTTCTGCGCGAGGCGGTTGCCTATCTCTGGGGCTGTCTAGTGATCCATGGGAAGGACAGGAGGTGAGGGCATCCCCCACCCAGCTTTAGGATTGCTAAGCTTATCAGTTGTTTTTTGGTCATAAGAGGGATCTGCCTAGCATCGTCCCCCTGAGCCCCTAGGGGGTGGTACCCTCCTATGAGTTCTAAGCACGCCCTGTCCTGTTGGGTGTTAGCTAGTGTTTAATGCTCCTTCGTCTCCAGCAATGGTCCCTGTCCCTTGGGTTTAGCCTAGCGAGTGGGTTTGGTTTTGGAGGTACCAAATTCATTCTGTGGCGAAGAGCCAGGTTTTGAGTAGTTTCCTGAATTGTGGGTGGTCTTTGTATTTTGTATCTCTTTCGGGAGAGTGTTCCAGGTTTTTGCTGCCAGGTGAGAGAAGGAGGATCCCCCTATCTTTTTTCTTGTGTAAGGTTTAGGTTCTAGGAGTATGTCGTTGCTTGATCTGAGTGTTCTTATCGGTTGGTAAACTGTTATTTTCTTTTGTAGGAATTCTGCTCCTTAATTGCTCTGTGTGTTATTGTAAGTGGTTTCAACCCAGCACTCCACCTAAGACAATGCCTAGTGTGTGATGCCCAGCCGTAACCTTAATTATATATTTGTATGTCTAAAGTTCTTTTATTTCTGAATGATGTACCCTTTTATCACGCCCCTCGCTTTGAATCCCCCCGGTCTCACTGAACCAAGAAGAAGGTTGTTTTGCAAAGTTAAAAGATTTATTTGATGAATTGTACAATATATATATCACACTTTTATGAATATGAACAATATCTAAATATCACACTATTACTATTTATACAATGATCAGCATTGGGTGATATTACAATAATCAACAATCTCTTTAATCAATAGGTGTATGGGTGAGAAAAATAATGTAGCATAGAATAGAACTTTGTGTGGGTTCAATGAAATGCAATGATAGTTAAGAATGCAGCACAGAAATAATACTTTTGTGTGTTCAATCAAATGCAATGTAATCACTCTTCGACCTTATACTACTCAATCCTCCCCTAATATGCAATATCGAGATGGAAGGAGAGAAAACAGGTTTCAGGAATAAACACTGAACAAATGCAGTTTCAATCCCTGTTCCCCCAGCAAGCTTTAGAGAAAAACAGGAATGATTTTAAAACAGGTCGAAATGCCTTTGAATGTGATTTTAAATGAATAGGGAAAACACTGAAAAATTACTTTAATTCTCTAAATGAGATTCAAAACTAGTGGGAACCGCTTTGGATAGTTCCAGGTAAACACTAGCAATGATGATTGAATGATTGATAGATAGGAATCTGAATTCAGAGGTTGAATGCAAGAAATAGCTGTTTTACATGGGCTGAAATTGAGCCAAATGCAGAATCGCAGCAAACTTTTCCGCGCGCGTTAAATGCGATTGCGGCAAAACTATAAGGAATGTGGTTCTGGATCCGTTCCTAGCATGTACGGTTCAGAAGTTATGAAGGTTTTAGTAAAGGTCGATTTTTCTCAAAAAGAGTTAAGATTTCAAATGAAAGATGCGCTTTTGAAGATTACAAAACAAGGATTGGCTTTACACTAAGAGGCTATGAAGATGCGAGATACCAACGGTACAGCCACCAGTCCAGAGGCACCTCTGTCTGATCTTTGCCCACTGCAACACTTGCCTTTCTTCAGCAACTATATTACCGCAAGGATAATTTATCACTGCAATTATCACAGGACTATATGTATGAGAGAAGGATTCAGGACAGATAAAAGAAATTCTACAATGCAATCTGGATATGATAAAATGGGTTTAGATGGGATTACTTAAGGATAAGAGATTGGCTACGGACAGTTCTATGCTAAATACTCACAACTATGCTTTTGGAATAGGCTCAAAGATCTGGTCAGAGGGTTCTGGACTGGAATTCTGCTAGCCCACCAGACAGGACTCAGGCACCCAGTTCTGCATGCAGCACGGCACTGGGTCTCTGCACGGCCTCTAGTTCTGGATCTGACGGGTTGGTTCTAGAGTTTACAGCTATCTGGTTTCAGCTCTGCTCTACTGGTTTGGATCTCTGGGTTCTGGCAAGAATCAGAAAACAGCACAGCCAGGCTGTTCAATTTTGATGTGCCCCTTGGAAGTCTGGGTTAAAATCAGGTTGCAAGATTTTAAAGACCAGCTGAGAAAGGTTCAGCTTTGGAATTAGACCTTCTGCTTTCAGAGTTCTGGAGTCTGGATCTGGGTTCTCCTGCAGAGCGCTTCGCCAGTAAATCAGTTGATGGGTGAATGTGTGTGTCACTAGGTACTCAATAGTCCCTATTTATGTATTTCCCAAGGGGGTGGATAGGCTGATTATACTAAGCCCACCCTCTAGAAAAATGATTGGTCAAAGTATTCCCTCTCTCCTGATTTGAGAAGGAAACCAGAGTGTCATTGTCATGATGCCTACCCCCGGAGCACCATGCCAGGCCCAGCACCCCCGGAAGCAGGGATCATGCCCTCGGGTAAAAGCCCAGCAGCCCCTTATAGGGGCTCTTTGGACTCAGTCCTGGCGCCTTTGGCGCCAGTCTCATGTTGGACATCAGTCCTGGCGCCATAGGCACCAGGCTCATAAAGGGAGGTGTTTTGTGCACTTACCTGATGCAGACCATGCTGCACGCTTCAGGCCTCACTAAGACCTGAAAGGGACTATTTTTTCATAGGGAGTATTTTTTCACTCGGGCGTGGCCAAGGAAGGATACATACCTAGTTGGGGAAGGATACATACCTGGGACTTCTTTGGAGGCTATTTAAGCCACGCCCAGACAGCAGCTCATGCTTCGCGTTGTTCTGCTTCCTGCAGCTTAACGCTCACCGTGTCTGCTCCTGCTCCTGGACTCCAGCCACGCCCGCCTCGAACCTGGAAGACCTGCAAGGAAGGAAGAGAAGAGAAGAGAAAGGTGAAAACCAAGGACTATTGCAAACTTCTTTCCTGCATCCAGAATCTTCTCGCCAGCATCCCTGAAGAAAGACTTCCATTTAAAAGCATTGCGTTGCTCGCTGCAGCACCACGCTTTACTCACCTGTCCTCGAGACATCTCCCGGCTCCATCGCGGCTGTCAGCATCAGACGCCACATCTCTGCACCTAGGGGAGAGAGGAAGAAACAAAAGGTGAGCAGAAGGAACACAGAAGGAAAGCCTCATTAACAGCCATAATACTTACCGGCTTTTCTTCCACATTTCGGGTCGGCGCCGCCCCGTTGGCAGGTACCGTACCCCGGCCCCTATGGGGAAAGGACAAGAGACATTTCTGGGGAATGATAAGCACATTTAGAGGGATCGCCCTCATCACTACTCACCTCGGCAGTTTAACCCCTCGATGCATCGCCTTCATTCTGCACCTGAAATAAAGTACAGATCACAGGTTAGAAAGACAACATAAAGGGGGCCTCACTTGAACTTTGAACTTTCATACTTACGGCGCATCGCTCAGGAAAGTCAAGTGGATTTTGCCAGCGCCATTCTGAAAACCAGTGAAGTAACTGGACGAACGCGCGCCCCTGCACCAGAAGCAGGATGGAGAGTTCATCCTTCCAAACCATAAGGTGAGCTTAAACCGGGGTTTGGAGGAAGTTATAGAGGAACGAAGGGGGTAAGGGGGGAGCTAGCACACTATTCTGCAGACTGTTAATCCCCTTTCTCATCTGCAGAAGGATATTCCTACGGACCAGGCAAGCACGATTTTTCGGTCCTGTCCAATCGGTGTTCCGGGTCCTGCGCATCACGCTAGAAGAGGCCACAGCAATCCAGACTAGACCAGCGCCCCCGTGGGAACCAGGTGAGCGTTACAGTCATGATGTGTCATGATGACGCTGTGTTTATCGTCCAGGGCAAAACCTCCCCTTTGTACACAGAAAATATATTTTTCATAAAAAGCATATTTACAATATCACCAACTTGCTAATAATACATATTCACATTCCCAATGTAATAAAGCACGTATCTGTCCAAGTCCCATCTTCTTAAGAGTTCCGGTTCACAAATGACCGTTTTTCGCGCTTTTGGTTGGTTACCCAGTGTCAGATCTATAAAAAAAATTCCACATACATGTGCATAACATCTGGGCATACTCCTGTAAATTTTCATATTCCTAGCATTATCACAATTGCTACAAAGTCAACATATTAGTGGTCCGGTCTCTGAACATCGCACAAATTCCAGAGTAGTTTCCACTTGTGAGCCACATTTTCATTTTAACAACCTATAAATTCCAGTATTTTACCAGTTTGGCACAGTTTTCTATGAGTCTTTTTCTCAAAACTATATTTTCTTCTGTACCAGATACACATTTCAGTCTAGCCCCGCCTCCAAGGTTTGGCTGAGCCAAGAGCAACCTGAACCTCTTCCTGCCAGCAGCTGGTTTCTGTTGACGCCCAAATTTCCATTTCCTTTCAGTCAAGGGAGTCTTTTGTCTCCTGTCAGAGCAACAGGCCAAAGTCCTCCTCCCACCTCCTTTCACAACTGCCTGCCAGTTCCTCAGCAGAGATCAGGGGGGAAGATTCCTTTGTTTGGGAGAAGCTGTGCAATGTATTTGAAGCCCAGTGTGGCTGGCTTTAACTCACTTTTAAAACACTGTTTAAAATGTCTATTTCTAAAATACAATTTACATTTTTAACAAATATAGCCACAAATCTCTTAATTGCAGCCTTTTAAAATATAGAGATTGAATTGTATCAACCTCTATTACGTTTGATGGGAAGTCTCTTCTTTTCCACACTTTCATTTTAATGTACAAGTTTTAAATGACAGTATAGGTAAATGCCAGCTTCGAGCGGCGGTACTACACCCATTTCTGACATATTTTTCCCATGCAAGCACCTTTGAATGTGGATTTTCTTCTGATAAAATGTGTTCCTGCTGACATTGTGCTTAGGTGGATTCCTTAAATAAAATGATGTTTAACACCCAACAAGGATGTTGGATCTTTTCTGTTGTTTCAGAATCATTATTTTGCAAATTTAACAGCCAAGGAAAAACTGATTTTTAAAGCAGTTCTGGGTTTCCCTTGCAATGCAGCACTGCTTTTTCAAGTAGTTTCATTTTACTCTGTGGGCAGCCCTATGGTTTCCCTGCGCACTTTTCAAAGATTTTTAGCGCATAGATCTTTTTGGCAGTCATCCAGTTGTTTTTGATGAAAACAGCGCACAATGATGTTGCAGGGCATAGACTAGTGGGTTAGAACATCTCACATTATGCACATTGTTTTGAACTTAATTCGTTGTTTGTTTGGAAGCCAGCTATCATAACATTACCCAGGTGTGAGGAATTCAACCATCCACACAGGGAGAGTGCGCTCACCTGGGCTTTTTGATTTTTGTTTATTTAAAAAGAATAAATTATGGGAGATCAACATCCGTGAAATATGTGAGGCCATTCCCGCACATATTTTCCACGCTCATCGCACAGCAGAAAAATAGTCATTTACTCTTGGAGGGCACAGTTTACCAGCGCTGCCGTCCCCTGTGATGTGTTGCTGACTACTGACAGCTGTGGGTACATCAGAAGCCTCTGGCCCTGGGCAGCCAGATTAGCATTTCAAGGCCACATGGATTTGCGTCTCCATTGTTACACCTTTCTGGTGGCGGCGAATACTGAAGAATGTTAATTAACAGGTATCATGGAAGGCCTGGGTGCAGGAAGTAACAATGGAGACCAGAGACCAACACCTCTTTGTAATGCAATATGTCAGCTGGGTACTAACACTGCTCCTTGTTATGAAAGGGCAGTGAATGTCCTGTCTGGAAAAACTCCTTTCGGAGCTGGGAAGTATGTGATTTGCAGGAGACAAAAGTCTGCAATCCCCTACTTCAAAGGAGGCCCATGTTGGGACCAAGCGCTTCATAGGGCTCAGTTAATTAGGGAGACACTTTGATGTACAGCAGACAGGAAGATGGGTGGGACTTAGAAGTACATGTTGTCATCCTTCCCCTGTCTGTTGCCAAGTGCTCTGATTCTGATCTGAAGCAGCACTGAAGATTGTTGGTGGGGACCCATGATTGGTTCATTAAGGTGGGCTTAGCCAGCACCAATCACTGGGGCCTGTTTGGCTTTAAAAGACGGCTGAGCCCCTCACTGATCAGATCATCTGAAGACTTTTCAAGGAGTAAGAAGAAGGACTAATTTCGACCCGAGCTGAAGGTACAGTCTACCTTACATCTTCCACCAGTGAAGGAAGGCCAGGAGTTCCAAAAGATTGCTCCCCTAAACATCTCCCAGGTTACAGAGGGGATACCGGGCTCAGATGACCCATCCAGCAGCTCCAGAACTGGTACCCAGCCAGCACACAGCGTGCCCTGTAGGTTCTGACAGCAAGCTTCCTAGGTGGGAAGTGCCATCGAGTCTCTGGACAAAGGACAAGGCCATTACCTGCTAACAACCTCCTGAGCTTTGGGCCATCTGCCTTGAAAGGACACGAGCCCTATGAAGAAACTAAGAGGAGTGCCACACAAGCATCATCCAGCATTCATTTTTTTAAGGACAATTTTGAGACAGTCGAGTCCTCGAATGTATCCGGCTGCACCGCTGACTGTTGTCATGCCGGAGCCACTAGAGCTGTCCACGACGACTCGACCAGCATTCCAGATCTGCCAACCAGCACAGAGACGATTCTTGGCCCTGAGCCACCACATCGGACAGCCTGCAGATGTTCGTCCAGCCTTGCTTGCCGAACTGCCTGCCGCCTGGTACCCGCAGCTGTCTCCCACCACTAACTCTGTCTCCTGGGCTGCGAAGCGCCCTGGAATCGCCTAAACGCTGTCGAGCACCAAGAACTTCTTCAGTACCAGGTACATTGTTGTTCTGCCCCCTGGTCCTTCTAAAAAGGCCCTTAGAGACAGTTACAACTCTTTTCCCCTTTGGTGTTGAAACCAAATCCTCTTGAACAATAAGACTGATTACTTTACCAACTACCCTCCTATCAGTATCCAGAGTGCATTCCTTTCCTTTGTGAAACTGTCTGTCCTCTGTGTTCCTTTACAGTGTGGGTTCTAATAGAAGTGTGCTAAAACTATCTGTTGAAGTAATAATAAAGTAGATTTCTGTATACAACCTTGACTGGAAAGTCCCTTTTATCATTGGGTAATAATTGTATTTTCGCTTTGTTGCAACTAACCAACAATCCAAAACCTTGCAGAGATAAGCTTGCTGTTCCGTCCACGTTACCAAAATTGGACGCAGAAGTTTATTATTGACTTGTGTTCCAATCTGCTCGGATCCCTTCTGGTGTACGAGAGGTGTGGGGTGATTGATGGTTACGAAACCGATATTCATCCCTGGACGTGGAAGTTGATTTGTCAGACCAGCATAAGGAAAAAATAATCATGCCCTAAAAATGTTGATTATCGCTGTCTCTTTGCTCTGTATTTATCTTTGTAGGGCTCTCCTTCATCACTTATTTTTCTGACAGCCTTTTATTCTCTCTGTTTCAGATTAACAGCCTAACACAACGTAAAAGTCCTCAAGAATGGAGAAAGATTGGAAGAAGTGCACATGCCATTGCATAGGTAGAGGATATACATTAGAAGCTACCCAGTGCTTTAAATGGGCCAGCCCTAACTGCACTTGTCACTTTTTTACCATATTGAACACCTAGACTTCTTCAGGCTGAAGGAGAGTACCAGTACTAAGTAATGGGTCTACGTGACAAATAATACATCTAATTTAACTTTCCCATGATGAAGGAATAACCCCCTGCATCCTTTGGTGCAGAAAGCAATCCCTGCTTCCTCCTCCTCTCACCTCCATTCACTCTCAGCACCCACTCTGCAAAACAAAAGGAGAACCAAATACTCTGCTCCAGGACCGCTGGTGTGTGCACTGGGCACACAGTACCACTTGACTAATTGAAATGTACCTGTCGCTCACCGGACCCTCCAGAGCGTTCATGGGGAGAACGATGCCAAAACCTAAACATTTATCCCAACTAGAGCTCAGAAGGTATGTGGTCCTCGAGCTAACTTGCCCCATGGGTTAAAATCCCAGTTTGACTGATGAACCAAGAGCATGATCATGGGCAAATATATGAATCTCACTGTTCTTTAACAGCAAAGATTGGGAGTTCCCAAAACCATACAAACTTGTGTGCATCACAATACTGGTGCCAAAACAGGGAACAATCAGTCTGTGGGAGATTACTACTTTAGAATGACAATGAAATTTAAAATGAATGACTTTAGAATAAACCATTATAGCTAGATTTTGGAGGGAATCACTGACTGAAATGATTCAGCTCATCATGCCCCCAAAGCACAGGTTCAGAAAAAAGAAAGGACTTAGAGAGTTAAAGAGGAGGTAAAAACATTGTTGGAGTCGGCTGTGAGAAGAGAGACAACTAAAATGGACAAAAATAGAAAGAGACACTAAGGACGAGCCACACAAATGATGCTGGACACACATGTGAAATTAGTACAAGTTTAAATTGTGCCACTATTTCAAATGCTGCTGCCTTTTGAATTGTGCCACTATCTCAAATCCTGCTGCCTTTTGAATGTTGCCACTGTCGTGAAGCTAGCTGCACTGTGAATGTTGCCACTGTTCTAAATCCTCCAAAACTTGAACTTGCCACTGTGATGAATTCAGTTGCAGTGGGAGAGTAGCCAATGTGCTGAACCTAGCTGCACTTGGAAATGTGCCACTGTTTAAATGCAGCTGCCTTGAATGTTGCCCCCATCTAAAAAAATGCTGCTTTCTGAATATTGCCACTGTGTTGAAGCTAGCTGTGCTGTGAAGCTTGCCACTGTTTAAACCCTGCTACCCAAGAATGTTGCCACTGTATTGAATCTAATTGATTTGGGAGAGTAACCAATGGGCTGAGCCTATATGCACTCTGAGGTTTGCCACTGATTTTAAATCCAGCTAGCCACACTAGAATTGTACTGAATCAGGCAACACTGCTGTTGAATCTAACCACTGTAAAACTATGATGATTTAAAGAACACTGCAGCTGAATAAAGCCATGCTAGAACTGTACTGAATCAGGTAATGATGCTGTTGAACTCAGTCACACTAGAACTGTTAGAACAAGGCAACACAACTGTTTGAGATTAGCCACACTAGAACTGGAACAATTTAGACAACGCTGCCACTGATTTTAGCCACGCTAGAATTGTACTGAATGAAGTAACACTTCTGTTGAATTGAGCCACCCTAGAATTGTACTGAATTTAAGCACACTAGAGCTGTAACGGTATAGGTAAAGCTGCCTTGAATTTAGCCACAGTAGAATTGGACTGAATCAGCGAGGTAGATGCCACTGTGTGTCGCTACACAACAACAACCTAACCCAACACCAGGGAAAAAACCAACCCCCAAGGGCACCTGCCTCTGGAATATATATCATGCCCAAACCTAATACCAAGGTGGAAAAGCATCCCAACACAATCCTACAACCACAGCAAGGCAGACCCACTGGGTGTTACAGTGTATTGGTCTATCTCTGATCCCAGGGAAGAAAACCAGGTAGGCACCTGCCCTCGGTATATTGCTCCTCTGCGAAGGGTGCAGTGAGCTAAAACGTTGTTGTAGATCCTCCTGAGTGGAAGAAATTCCAAAAAACAGGGTATTTGACCCATGCTCATTCTCAGTAGAGGGGCTCCCACACTCCTTTGTAACTTTGTAAAACGTTGGGTTTCACCCTAAGTAACCTAGGGTAATCCAGACATGGACCCCGCGATATGTGTCTTAGAGAGGCTCAACTTCACCTCACTGATGAGGCCCGACTGGGCCAAAACACGTTTCTGGGGTTGCTGAAGGTACTCTTGTTAAGAGGAGATTTGCCTAGCATTTTGGTGCTGGACTGCCCTTGTGGGTTGGACAAAGGCTGATATGCAAATAGATATTTCACATCTGTGAAGGGTTCAGTGAGCGAAAACGTGGTTGTAGACCTTCCTGAGTGGAAGATATTCCATAGAACAGGGTATTTGACCCATGATCGTTCTCAGTAGAGGGGCTCCCACACTCCTTTGTAACATTTTAGGTAATGCTTCCTTGAATTTAGCCACAGTAGAATTGGATTGAATCTGCGAGGTAGATGCCACTGCGTGTCGCTACACAACAACCTAACCCATCACCGCGAAACAACCAACGCATGAGGGTACCCGCCCCTGGAATATATCTCAAGCCCAAACCTAAGACCAAGGTTGAAAAGCAAGCCAAGGCAACCCTACAACCACAGCGAGGCAGACACACTTGATGTTAGAGCGTATTGTTCTATCTCCGATCCTAGGGAAGAACCCAGGTAGGTGCCTCCCCCGGTATAGAACACAAACCACAATGTAAGACCAAGATGACAAAAGCAAGCCACCACAACCTAACAATCACAAAGTTGCAGACATAACTGTGTTTTAAAGCATACAGATCCACCACTGATCTCAAGAAAGTAACCAACCCAGGAGTGTCTCTGGAATACAGCACAACCCGAAGCCAATACCGAGACAACAAAGCAAGCTGCCACAATCCTACAAGAGACGGGCCCCACAGGGAATCTCACGCCACAGGGAACCACGAAATGCTGCGCAGCTCAGCACCCAATGAATCAAGACCAAAACACAAAATAAAACCATGAGACAAGACCACAGAGAGAAACAAACCTCCACAATCCAACAGCAATGAAGACACCACTGTGCCACAGCACACCGACCTAACACGTTACCAAGAAAGTAACCAAGCCAGGAGGGCACATGCCCCTGGTACATACCACTAACCTGAATCCAAAACGTAGGCACAACACAACAGTCACAGCAAGGCAGACATCACTGTGTGTCGGATCACACCGATTCAACCAGGAACGAGGAAAGTAACCAACACAGGAGGACACCCACCCCTGGAATATATTGCAAACCCAAATCCGAATCCAAAACAGAGTTACACTCCTGCAACCACAGCGAGGCAGACACCACGGTAAACTACAGCACATTGACCTTTCTCTGATCTCAGGGAAAAAAAGCAACCCAGGAAGGCACCCAGCCCTGGAACATACCACAAACCGCAATCAAAGACCAAGACATTTAAACCACAAACATGACCCGATACAAGCAGGACAAAAAACAAGAATGGAAAGGAGAAAGGAAACAGCGCACTAGTGGAACCGGAACCACCTACCAGCTCTTGCAACACCTAAAATGCCCACCAGCCAACGCTAGGCAGACTTAGGATATGAACCAAGACAAGAACAAAAAATGAATACATCTGCCGCCACCTCTCCACTTACAGGCCTACCGCAGCGGAAAATGAACTACCAACAAATAAGGACCCAACCAATCCGAGAGTGGAGCCCACTGGGTCACCAAACCAGACACCACAACAAACAGGACCCAGCAAATCTAGAAATATGCTCAGAAAGACCCCACAAAGAATCAGAGCTAAGATAGAACCCCTAGCCCTCCACATCCCTTACATAACCAAAGACTGGAGAAAAAGACCACACGCTCAACCAAACAACCCACTACCCCAAAACAGAACATAGAAACCCATCACTCAATGTAATCAAACTCCTCCACAAAGAGACCGAGACTCCAACTACACAACCAGTAAATAACAGCCCCATCGCAGAGAGATCCAAAAACATGACCAATGTCCCCTCGACAGAGGCACAGAAAATTCAGAGCTGCCCCTAGCACCTCTGAGATGCACTTGGGCAGAGCTCTGAGAATCAGAGCTGCACCAGACCATCTCATGAGACCCTGGCCCATAATGGCCATAGAGGTCATGTTTTACTCGCTTCCTGCAAAGAAGGAGAGGTGCAACTTGCTCTCCTCGACCTCCGTCCATCAGAGTCTTAGGGCTAATTCACAAAGAGTCTGGTGATCAGATGTACATCACGCACTGTCACTGCTGCTTCACGTGTGTGAACTGCCCCTTGGCAGTAATGAATTGTCAAATAAGTTCAGAAAAGGGAGGGTTTCGTGCCTGCTTCACCATAACACAGAATGTGCTGATGCCCCATTCCCTCTCCCCACTCCCCAGCACTGCGATGATTTCAGCCCCCACAGATATCGATCCGATCGAGCAGCCGAGGCGCAGACGGCAGAGCCGGAGCAATCCGCGGACCATCGCTGTGCGTCACTTCCATCCCAGAAAGGGATCGCTCAGCAGTCTTGGGCCAAGGTCAACCTAAGGGGGTCACGGCAATCCCACTGGCCACAGCGGAGCTCTCCGACAAGCACTGTGCCTTGGATGATAGCTCAGCTAACCTGGATGCCACAGAGTGAAAGCGCAGCGTACTCAGCCGTTCCAGAGTCGATTACAGGAGTAGGTACAGCTCCTATATCCAAGAAAGAACTTACAAAAAATGACCCTCCTCCCTCAGCCTTTTCCATTAAATGGCCAGTACAACACCTCTTGCTGGTACAGAAATGTTTAGTGCCTGCAGTGCTGCAGGCTCAAATATCGACACCCTCCCTTCTTGCAATGCATAAAATGACTCAGCGGCCGGTTGCTCTGAGACTGCATCGCTCAACCTCAAATCAGCCGGCGCTGCCAATTCAGCGTCTTTTAACACCACTGGATACACGGGAGGGAAAACGCACGCGATGCAGCGTGGTAGCCACCAATCCTAAATAATGTTGTTTGACAATTGTTTATGCCTCTCTAATTTTGGTATCTTGCTTTAGCAACTTTTCTAGAGTTAGACTTTCATCACCCCCACCATCCCCGTTACACTGTTTACTGGACAGTGACTTTCAAAAGTCCAGATTTGCAGGTGTCACTTGACATCGGTATTCATCTTAGATCAAGGTGCTTTCAAATGCTTGCCGAGAATCGGCCCCTTGATTTTCCGTGATGCTCAAGTGCGTCCGCGCGGGGGATGGAAGGCGGAGGACGGGTGCCTGCCGCGGCTCCACCGCATCTCCTCGCGCGCACTGCAGCAGGGTCCTGAGGGATAGCCCCCCTTGCCGCTGCGTAAGCACCGCGAGGAGCTTCCTCCGCAGCAGCACGGTGTGCTCTGGTGCTCTGGGCACCATGCGCGCTCTTGCATTATACTTATAAATATAGAGTGCTTCAGTAGGTTTTATGAATGTACGAATGAATTGCGCAAGCTAACCTCTTTGTGAGCGGAAGCTTCTGGGATCAGTAACGTTGTTGGGGAGGGGGTGGGGGTGGGGGTTGCCCTCCCTTATGTTTTAACGGTCGGAACCTTATTTTAAATACCCTTGCCGGGACCCTTCCTTATCTCAAATCGCCGGTAAGGCAGCCTTCAATCGAACACACTAACTATGCGCCAGGCGACACAGTATTTTTAAGTAACTGATGTAAGCAACATTCATGAAAATGGATCGAAAAGTATGGATCCCATTTGATTTCTGGTAAAAGGGTAAGTGGGACCCGTTAGTGGACTGGTCCGAAGGTGCACCCACCTATGTCCGCGGACGCTCCTCCGAGGCTCGGGCGGGATGTCTGCGGTCCGCGGACTCCCGGCGCTCGCGGCTGCCTGCTCTCTGCTGCTCCCGGCTTCCTGCAGTGGGGCAATGCAGCGGTGAACTGCAGCTTTTTAAGACAGGAGCATGCGAGTGTTAATCCGTCCCACCAGCAGAGGAGACCTCACAAGTGCACGATCCCGGTCAACTGAACAGGCACGACATTGTTTGAGGCGCTTTTCTGCCCCGTTTTAAGGCCAGTGAGAAACACATATATGTCTAAGAAATAGCGCGTGCAGCGTGAAAAATGGGACTGTAATTCAGCTCCATTCTTGCCGTGCGGAAGCCCCCACCCCTCTCCCAGTTGACACGGGCAACGGGAAGACACGGGGAGGGACAGCTGGGAGGGAGTCCAAATGAGAGGGGCACAGGCACGGATGGGAGCTCAGGTCTCCCTCCGTCTGCTCTCTTTTCGGGAGGCAAACTTTCAATCTACTCCTGAACCAATGCGTGACTATGAAGCCATAGAAGTGAACCTAAGCTTAAACACACCCTGGCACAATCGTGGCTAATCACAAAAAAGCAGCATGTGCGTTTCAGTGCAAAATGCATTATGGGGTGTGCGGCCCTAAATAATTAAAATGAAAGAAGTTTAAACAAGCAAAGCAAACAGACCCCTGAAGCCCAAGTACGCAGACAGATCCCCCTGGCTACCAAGCCATGAGGCAATTTGCTTCCAGAAAAAAACCATACAGATCTACTAAATTCCTGATGGGGCAAGTAGTCCAATATAATTCAAACGAGCACGCATCTCAATAAAGCAGTGTGTGTGCTTTTGTATAGAGGTACAAAAGGCACTGGCTACCAAGCCGTGATGTCATTTCCTTCCTGAATGTTTAATTATTTTTATTTTATGTTTAATCCACATCGGTCAATCTCAAAATGTAGCAATTATAAACCGTATTAAGCCAATATAAGAAAAAGGGAGTTGGAGGAAAGGTTTGAACTGGACTCACAGGCTGCCCCCATTTACATGTACCCCAAAGCAACAGTACAAATGCCATGTTTAAGAAGTCAGTGTAATTATGGTCTGAGAAACGTCAGTTTAAGCGGAAATGATAGGCCGCGAAATCCCAGACTCAATAACGGAAATAGTCAAAGTAAAAGGCAAAACCCTGTTTTATTAACAATCCACATAAAGTAGGGACAGCATACAAGCAATGCAATCTTGGAGCTCTCAGCCTTTGTCTGGCATGACCATGGGTTATAAGTAAAAACTGGTGTCATACTACAATCATGGTTAAAAAAAAACGACAGGGTGCAGGGATTGGTTAAGGGAATTGTATAGATATGGAAGATATAGGGGTCTTTCTTTTCATTGGTTATATTCTATCTGATGGCTCCACCTGAGACAACCTCTAAATTGATAATGGTGAATATGTAATTTCTATATTACTTGATTGCAACATGTACTAGACGGCACAGCACTGAGAGCTTCTATTGGTTGGCATCTTACTTACCAACCTTGAGCAATTGGCAGCCCATCAACACATGAGCCAAAAATGGGAGTAGGGGGAGAGAGACCCAGGAACTGTTCTTCTTCTCATTAAATGAGATACATTCCCTTATTCCCAGGCCACTAGGCAGAGTAACTTCTCTGTAGTGGACCTTGCTAGATGCCTTCGTTCTGAGAATAAGTGGGGAGTCGATGCAGGTGCTTGTCTGTGTATAGCCCTAATGAATAGACACTGTTCTTGAATCATGGATCACGTGTGAGAGGACCATGTTCTGAATTATTACTTTTCTAACCACTGGGTACTTGGTCGAACCGTTCCATATGAAGTTTTTAACTTACAATTAGTCGCACCGGGCATTCAAAGGCTGGTTGTTCTTTGATTAATCTAACAAAAATATGTCTTGCCGTTGGAATGATCTCATATTCCTTCCTGAATAAACGTGTACTCCCTATTGTCTCCATAACCTTGGCGAGGTTTGAACAGCTACCGTCTGTGCTCTGCACAGATCTGTATTTCAGTGAATTCAGATGTTAGAATTTTCATGAAGCCTCAATGTCTTTATTCATCTTAATGCGAGCTGCGGCTTCCCTTTGAGTAAATTTGGCTACCTTTTCTGTTGCATTTCTATGTTAGCAAGCTATATATGTATATTGTTAGTATTGCATTTCAGCTTATGCATTGCTTATGTTATGTTCTTCATGTCATTATGGTTGCAAGCAACATTCTTAGTGTATAAATACACATTTGACCTAGTGTCTGCATTTCTTCATGACAAGTGCATATTTGCTTCGTGTATATTCCATGCACATGCGTCAGTTAAAAGTGAGTTTACTTTCTCTCGCTATCTTTGGTTACATCAGGCCCATTTCTTCCTGTATCTGTCTGGGATAAGACTGGTATGGTCGCCTTAGTAATTAGCATTTCTCACCTGCGTGATATTGTGGCGGTAAAGGCACCATAGCTATGAATGACACATGCATCTACCTTTCAACATTCCCCCCTCTGGTTGAGCTCCCGACCACACACCTTATAGGGCCCTACCCCTAATAAGTTATCTTGGGAGTCTATATCTTGGTCACTCCTTCAGGCTACCTGCATGTCATATGTGCTCGTCCACTCTCCAGGTCATGTAACAGCATTCCCCATTTGGTTTGCAAAATATCCAGCATCCAACATAGTTGCGCCGGTCTGGGGGATAAAAGGCATTTGATCCTGGAAGTTTTATAGAGCTTTCTCTTACTTGGCCGTGGAGTGGATCATCTGTTTGGGCTTATTCATGGGCCGGAGCATTCAGATCTATTACTATTTCCAATCCTACTGCTCCTTTGGCTGCCTTTTTACACCCATTTAGTGCTATTCCTAGAACGCAGAAGGCCAGTAGTATAAATACTACTATAGCAATTAGTATCCTAAATGTATTAGCCAGCCAGGAGGGTATCGAGGAGAACAGATAATGTCATCATTTTCAGGTTCATCCACCTCCTCCACCATGTTTCAGCCTTTAGCATCATTTTCATCTCTTGTATGTTATGTAGTCGTCTTGCCATGCAGAATTCGTTTTATTACCCATGCTAATGAAGCAGTCTAGCCCTGGAATTGACCTCCAGTCATACAAAGTGCCAGGTGCAATATGCTATGTGCTGTGTGTGCGGGCCCTTCAGTGGCTATAAAATCTCAGGACATGCTCATGGTATAGGGGATAAGAGAGCATACATAGCAGCTCTCATCAGATGTCTTTCTGTCTCTCTCCCCACTTGTGTCATGTGCTGATACCATACATTATTATTGACCTGGGGTGAATTGGTTATATACAAATTCATGTCTCCAACTTTGTTTAAGCCTTTTGATTTGGGTAGTAACCGCAGAAAAATTGTGGGTGCT